>NC_134994.1:2751810-4004310 GCF_050947335.1 Megachile rotundata
TACAAATTTTCTTTACACATACTCCAGTTTAAACAAATAATTTCGAAGGAATAGGCGCCAACGAGCTATCCATAATATTTACAGCTCTTACCTTATCGCCCGAATCAATCATATATTTCATACCGTCTCAGCAATTCCTCAAGAGGTCCACATACATCGCCTTCGTTACCATTAACGTTAAGTATGTTACACCGTCCTCCAGGTAGTTCATCGCTGTCCTTGGAAAACCCTGGATTTCGTTGCAGCTTCGCTCCCTCGCACGTGGTCACCATCTGATGATCGGCATGCGTCAAACGCAACAATTGCGTTTCTTCCAACGATGACACGAATCCATCATGTAGAATAAACAAAGTCCAGCTTCACAGCTACACCATACACTTTTTTAAATAATTGTCTTTTTAATGTTTGCGACTTTAAACATTTTGTTTTGTTCGCCGTTTGACCCAACATTGTGATTCCTCATGTCCCTTTTTTAGACAAAAATCACAACTAATTGGCTTCTTTGCAGGCTGGTTGTCTGCTGGTTGTTCCGGCTTGTCAAACGTTGTTTTACGCTTCTTTGGGCATTCTCTCTCAAAATGCCCTACTTCGTCGCACCTAAAGCACCGTTTCCATGGAATATCTCGTGGTCGGCCTGATATTACACGATCGCTTGACCGTCTCTTGTAATCGCGCACTTGTTCCCCGCGCTCCTGAACTCGGTCACGACCGGGCTCGCGTTCAACGTCCTTTTTCGGCACTTTCACAAAATGTCCTATGCCACTAAGTAAATCAGCCGTAGTAGTATACCGGGCATTCATCAAAGATTGTCGCACACTTGCGTCCATAACATTCCCGATCACCAAACATATTAATTCACATGGCTTAAAAGCTATTTGCGTTTGTCCGTAATATTTTAATTTATTACGCGCATACTCGGTGTACGTGGCAGCCGAATCGCTTGTATAAGTCACTGCGCGGGTTAACCGTTCACACAAGCGGTCTTCCGTCACGAACACAGAACAAAGGTCCTCGCGAAATTTTTGCCAAGTTCGCGGATTACCTTCCCACTCACGGTACCACTTTTTTGCTTGACCAGCCAAAGCATGGGTGGCAAGACTTAATCGCTGAGCAGCCGGAAGTTTTTCTGTAATCGTTTCCACCAGATTACACCACTTTGTAGCGTCCTCGCCAATATCCGAACCACTAAATTCCGGCACTGCTTCTACTAAAGACTCCGGTTTCACAGACGCAGTAGACGAAGTACTCGCGACCGTTTCTATAAACCGGCGGAATAAATCTTCGATGGAAGACGCGGAAGTTTTATTAGACTCGTCAGCCATCGTGAACGTGGACTTAGCAAAAATTCTGCTATCCGAATCCCACTTCTGATGTTAGAAACTTTGTCAAACAGAGATGCGTTCCCAATTAAGGTGCTGGGGTAAGTGCCGAGAGGTCAAACTCAGTCCTCTTACCAAAGGCATCCCTGCCTCCCCACTACGTGGCCAGATCCTCCAGGAACAACGTCCCTATTCGACTTAGCATTGCAATAACAAACTATCTGTCCTTTTCTACAATCTCAGAAGCTAACAAAGCAAGCAATCCTACGACATCTGATGACCATACGACTCCAAGTCAATAGCCATCATCTATCGCCACACTTAGACTCTCATAAACGACCTTTCGCTTAGACCTCACGCAGGCTATCCCTATCATAAATCGTTCGAAGGCAAAATAGCACAGGCTAATTGCCCCCAACGACCCTCCAAAATACGTTGGCGCTAACATGCAATTCGTTATCGACAAGGAATGTGACATTAAATATCGAAATTTTTTTGTTTTATTTCCGACAATAATATTGCCAACGAATTTACGTATTTTAATAGGAAATACTTATTCTGTTTGTGATAAAAAAGAGTTTCAATGTGAGACCTAACAAATGTATTAACGTCTCTACTAATTTACAGGAAATTTATTAAAATAAGACTCACCCACTCTTTAAAAATAATCCTGTTTGTTAATAATCCGAGAGTGAAAATGATGGGGTAATTGCCACGGGGTCGTCCTGCCGATGTTGACCTGTCGCAGACATTGGCACCTTATAACAGCTGGTGGCACTCACAGGTCACTGCACTGTCTTTATTTCAAAACACTTTTGTTTTCACTTTCACTTTCTGGTAAAAGGTATTGTCCCTCCCGATGCCTCCGAGGGTGTCCGAAAGGGGCCGATTATTTTAATATTGTCCTGGACTGCTCCTGTGATTAATAATAATCCCCCAAGATCCATGTTGAAAACTGCAGGTGCTGTGAAAAGTCCTCAGAATTTAGATTATGCGGCCGTATAAACTTATACGGGTGCATCTCGTTCTCTTGAAGAATTCGATGTACCGCGGAGCGATGCATACTGAAATAAAATACAGAAATGTATTAATAAATGAAGAAGGATACTTTAATATTAACGTTTAAATACTATTAACATTATTTACCCTAAACGGCGAGCGACGTCTCCTATGCTTAGCGTTCCATCTTCATGGAACTCTTCGACTATCTCGCGTTCCTCTTGCACTCGACGTAAAAATATAAAAAATATAAAATTCTGCGCTAGTCCTTTGCAGAGACATTTCGATGGTTACTGTCCGGCAGCTCTCACGAAAATGCTCACGGGTCAAACATAGTTTTCTTTCCAAAAACCACTCTGCCTTTACCCACCCCATGGCTCGATATTTTAACAAAAGTGTGCATATTGTTTGAACGACTTCCCCGAGTCTGATTGGCATCTTTAAACGTCCGCACGTATTTTTCGAAACAATCAATTATACAGGGTTTGTCCAATAAGTATCCGGACTGATTTTTTTCTGCTAGTTTGGTAGGTCAGGGAGCAATCTCTATTAGCTAGATCGATGCGGAAAGTTGTTGTGTATAATAAAAATCTAGGTTCATTTGTTTTCCACCATTTGTTTCGTTTATATCGTGCTTGAAGTGGAAGCATATTTAACGTTCGCGTCGAGAATCAAAATGCAACGAAACATCGAGCAGCGTTGTGCAATTAAATTTTGCGTTAAGCTAAATAAATCTGCTACGGAGACATTTAATATGATTCGTCAGGCCTACAAGGATGATTCCATGTCCAGAACGAGTGTTTTTGAGTGGCACAAAAATTTCAAAGATGGCCGTGAAGACGTTGAAGACGAGCAACGCGTTGGACGACCGTCGTCGTCCCGATCCGATACGAATGTTGACAAAGTGCGGGAAATTTTGAATTCCGATCGCCGTTTAAGCATTCGTTTAATTGCACAGGAATTAAATTTAACGAAATCCACTATTCATTCTATCGTAACCGAGGATTTGCAAATGCGAAAAGTGTGCGCTAAATTGATTCCGAAGGTTTTAACAGAGGAACAGAAAGAACGCCGTGTAACGATTTCTCGTGAACTTTTACAATGTTTGGAGAGGGATTCAAATCTTTTAGACAGAGTGATTACCGGTGACGAAACATGGATTTTTGAATACGATCCGGAGTCAAAAATGCAAAGTGCTGAGTGGCACACAAGCGGCTCTCCTCGACCTTAAGAAGGCTCGCATGAGCAAGTCAAGGATAAAATCGATGCTTATTGTTTTCTTTGACGCAAAAGGTGTTATCCACAAGGAGTTTGTACCTGCTGGACAAACAGTGAATGGCCAATTTTACGCAGAAGTGCTCGAACGTTTGAGACTTAAAGTACGCCGCGTACGAAGGGAGATCGCGAATTCCTGGATGCTCCATCACGACAACGCGCCAAGTCACACGTCGTTAATTGTGAGACAGATACTGACGAAGCATAACATCACAACACTACCCCAATCACCCTACAGTCCAGATATAGCACCCTCTGATTTTTTTCTGTTCCCTCGCATTAAAAGAAGCCTTAAAGGACATCGCTTCGGGACGATTGAGGCGGTTCAAGCGGCTTCGACGGAGTGCCTGAACAGTCTTACGCTTGCCGACTTCCAGGAAGCGTATAAACAATGGAAAACCCGCTGGTAACGGTGTATTGATGCAGGAGGGGCATACTTTGAAGATTATTAACTCAATGTACGTATATCTTCAACGCACTTCATTTTAGGACATCAATCCAGATACTTATTGGACAAACCCTGTATGACAGCCGATAGCTGCGAGACTCGAATTCACCTGGATCGCCCATTGTCCCGTTTAGGCTTAACCGTGCAATAAATTGTGCGAAGGCGAACTAACGAAAAGCTAATTAACTTAGATGACCCTTTTGCCTAGACATTGAACATTCTGGTATAGGACGTACCAGCAGCCGTTTTACAAAACAACGTTCGGAGCCGTAAAACAGTTCATTTCTCGTACCGACTGCTTTGTACTTTCGTGCTATCTGGCCAGGTATTGACGAACGGTATGTGACCAGTGGACATAAAACCGGGTGCAATACGCCCGTCATCCAAAAGTATATTATAATGTAAGTCGCCCAGTTGCTTTAACACTTTTCCGAAAACCCATTTAACATTTCCTATGTAATTTCGACAACTGACTCTCTTTCCCTCCTTGAAGATAATGGAGGGCGTGTATGATCTTTCTTTTGTAACTGTAGGACGTAATAAATCTAATCGCGTACGTAATTTTCTCGAAAATAATATTTCCGCGGGTGATATTCCTGTTTTCGCATGTGGCGTATTTCTGTATTGTATTAACAATTGTTGTAACGCTGGTTGTATATTCGTACGATCCGCTTTCATTCGCTTTAACGAATTCTTTAATATTTGTACATAACGCTCTGCCTGTCCGCTTGTGGCAGGATGGTATGGAGCAGTGAGCCTTTGCGTAATTCCATTTACTTTTAGGAAATCTGTAAATCCTTTGAAACAAACGCTCTTCCGTTATCGGAGACCAAGTACTGGGGCAAACCGTAAATTGCAAATATCTTTCTACAAATTTCTAGCGTAACTTGTGAGTTTATATTATTAACTACGTGTATTTCTGGCCATTTAGTGTATGCATCTACCAGAACAAAGAAATAATGCCCTAAAAATGGTTCTGCAAAATCTACGTGAACTCGTTCAAACGGAATGTTAGTTGGTTCCCAAATATGGTGTGTAATCTGAGTTGGATTATTTTTGTAAGCGTTACATTCGGAACAATTTCTAACTAAATTTTCGATGTCATTATCTATCTTATTCCACCAGACATATCCTCTGGCTAAATGTTTCGTTCGGACCACACCAAAATGTCCTGAATGTAATTCTTGTAATATTTTTTTTTGTAATTTTACCGGAATAACTACCTTATGATCTCTAAAAATCACGTTGTTGAAAAGCGTAAACTCTGTGAGCGGAACTGAATGAAATCTATTGTTCTTCAAGTCCCCTCGTCCTGTTTGAATGCATTTTAATAATTTTGACAATTCTTTATCCTGTAATGTAGCTTGTGCAACTTGTTCTGCTGTAACCGGCAATGTATTGAATGTAGCCTTGTGAAATTCGTCGATTGTATCGCATTCGTATGTATCGGTAGCTGGAATTGGAAGTCTAGATAAGCAATCCGCATTTGCATATAATTCTGACTTTCTATATTGTATATCATAGTTAAAACTTTGTAAAAATAACGCGTAATGCTGCATTCTCGCGGCTGTAAATACTGGCAAACTCTTAGCGGGTGAAAATATTTGTGTAAGCGGACGATGGTCTGTAATTAATGTAAATTTAAATCCCTGTAAATATTGGTAAAACTTTTTAATTCCGAAAATTATTGCAAACGCCTCTTTATTGATTTGTGCATAGGCCTGTTGCGTTTTTGACAATGCCCTCGACGCGTATTGTATAGCTTTTTCTGAACCGTCCGGAAAAATATGCGAAAGAACTGCTCCGACTCCATATGGGCTTGCATCTGTCGCCAATGTAACTGGAAGTTTAGAGTCGAAATATACTAAACATCGCGGACTTGTAAAAGCTTTCTTCGCAGCTTGAAAACTTTTTTCGCAGTCGGGAGACCATTCATACTTTACTTCCTTTTGTAATAATGTATTCAACGATTTCAAAATTGAACTTAAATTCGGAATGAATCGATCGTAGTAATGTATCATGCCCAGGAAACTTCTTAATTCTGTAATATTTGTGGGCCTTCGCATATTATTAATTGCCTCTATTTTATCTGGCGCTTTATGTATACCGCTTTTACTAATTATGCAACCACAATATTGTATTTGATCCGTAAAGAACTCACTTTTATCTACATTAATTCGTATATTGTATTTTTGTAATCGCGTGAAAACTTGTCGTAATTTTTGTAAATGGTCTCTCGAATCTACGCCTGCAATACGTATATCGTCCAAAAATACTACGACACCCGGCATATCTTTTAAAATATTTTCAATTGTGCGTTGCCACATCGCTGGCGCTGATGCCACTCCGTAAATTAGTCGCGTCGGTTTGTACAGTCCTTTGTGTGTATTGATTGTAAGTAATTCGCGGTCCTCTGGTCGTATTTCTAACTGTAAGTATGCTTGTAATAAATCAATTTTTGAAAATACCGTATCGCCCGCCATTTGTGTTAACCATTTGAGTGCGGGAGAATTTTCTTATGCATATGCTAAAAGTCCGGGATGTAATGCGTAGTATTTTTTTTTGGGAAACAATGAAAATGGTTATAATTAACACTAATTGTTATGTAACATTCGTCTCTGTCGCCATTGTAGTGAAGAGCGAAATTGAAAAAAATTTATTGAAATATTCAATTGGTTTCGCATCAGGAGGAGGGGCATGCTTTGGTCCAGGTACTTCAGAAAAAGTATTCGATTTGTTCGAAAAAATTGTATCCACGGGTAAAAACTCATCAATAACATCGTCACCGGAGGTACTTGCAGTTACTTCATCATCATCACTGCTATCACTAATAACTCGTAATCTCTTAGAACGAATGATGATGTCACTTCCACTATCACTTTCAAGGTCATTACTATACTCTTCATTATCACTTCTCATAACATAGTCACTTTCAAATGAATCAGAACTTGACATGGGTTATTTCGTAATTATCAGTATAACACTTGGTAAAAAAATGAAAACAATTTCCAATTCCTATAAAACAACTGCTACTGATATCACTACAACTGCTCTCAATAATTGCGTAAAGTATACTAACCAACAGCAGCGTCTTCGCATTCTCGATACAAAACAAGAGAAGTGCTATCGCGCTGCGCCGTATTTTTGGCATACGACAAGTGAAGCGTGATAGCGCTTCCCCGGACTCAAACGGTTAAGAGTTCGTCTGGCGTCGGTAACGGGTGCTTATCGATTTTTAATCTTGGGTTTAATGTAACGCTGTAGTCCCCGCATAACCGTATCGCACCATTCTTCTTTAGAACGGGCACGATAGGTGTAGCCCAATCCGCGCAATCGACTTTTTCCAAAATTCCTGTATTTACCAGTTTCTCCAGTTCTTCCTCTACTTGAGCTCGTAGGCGAAACGGTACCTCCCTGGGTTTGCAAAATACCGGATAAACGTTATCTTTTAGATTTAATCGCGCCTGTATTTTCGAAATTTTTGATACTGTTGGATTCGTAATTTCTCTAATGTAAGACGAGGGAATAAATGAGACGACAGGGGTTAAGTCCGATTATGAAAAATACTTTATATTCTATGAATGATTGTCGGGGGAGAAGTGACGGCTCTGAGCGTTCTTTCCAGAATGCCCTCTTCTCGTTCCGCGAGGTGTCCCAGTCCCCGCGAAACTTGGGCCTTGGGGTTGTTTTTATGACCCGGATGTCACCGCGTCAGACCTCGTTGCCGGGCGGTCAGGGTCAAGATGGCCATGTGTCGCTTGTCCCTGTTTTATTGGGGGTGTCGTTGGGAATTTCCCAACACTAAATTTCCGCAATAATTTCTGCAATTCGGCTTTCTCCATAACCTGTAATGAGTGTATCGACTGCAAGATATTCGTAAAATTTTGTACTTTGTCATGCTCTTTCATCTGCAATATCCACTCTCTACCGAGTAGCGGTTCGCGATCTTGCGTGGTAATGTAAATGTTTAGTTTACGCAAAGTCTCACCGCTCCTCACCTTAACAGTAATATGTATATTAGATGGCCAAAGAATTATACTCAAGCCAATTTTTTTAAAAAATACGCAGCAAACGCAACTTTAATTAGTTTCACAAGGATGTTGATACGTGATATATTGGTAAGTTACAATATATGACAAGTCTGTGAATAATGTGTTATTGTTACCGTGAAAGACCGAAATTGGAGAATATCGACTTTCACCGGTGAATGTCAACACATACCAAATATGTGGAAGATCGAATATTTTATTATATTCTTGTACATTCGAACCCTCACCGGTGTATGTTGACAATCACAGATATGCTCTGGTGGAGGTTCAAAAGAGAGGAGTCGACAAAGAGCCGACTGGCTCTCCCCCGACAAATTCTTCGTTCTGCTGGAAGTCGGTCAGCTTTGTCAGTCTTATGTGTAAAATTAATTAAAACATTTATTAACGAATCAATATTTAAATATTTAATTAATTTACACGCACGTTTTTAATAGTTCGAGGATAACATAAGACTGGTTATAAATTAATTGAACATTCACGGCATTCATGCGTTTTTCAACGAACACTCGTCACCACTTTCAACCCTCATTCACTCCATTCACATTTCAAGGGATAATTATAAACATTAATAGGTCATACAATTAATAAAGAACCAATAAATCCCTACATATGCAAGCTTTGATGATGCGAGCAACGTTTTCTTAATTTTTTTTTCCGATATCGTAATTTATACTAACTGGATACCGCAGTAAATCGTGATTTTTTTTTTGAAATGTTAAATGCATTAATTGCGGGTAAATGAGAAGACAATTGTTTTTATTTTTCTCAAGAAAGGTACATAAAGTCTAAAATACTTTCTGAAGTGGTTAGGTTAAATCTCCGACGTGTTCAACATTCACCATTAGTGCATGGTAAATGTCCACATTTACCGGTGTAAGTCAGAAATAAGGGTATTTAGTAAATATTTCGGACATATACCAAGCGACTATGTGAATGTTGACATTCACTGGTGAAATTCGACATTCTCCAGATTTTAATGTTTCACTACATATCACATAAATCTTTTTTCTAGAATAAGAGTGGATGTGGATATAAGTGTGCGTTACGTATTTCTGTGTTTAGGTACTCTATTAGTGATTGAGTGAAAATCTTAATTTCAGTCATTGTCATATTCAGTCATGCCTAGTCATACTCAATAGGTACTGTTTTTTTATGTATTTAGAATTGTAAATAAAAAAGACAGAATATAAAAATATTAAATAATTGTATTTTCTTGTACAATATAAAAATACTTTATTTAAATATTCAATTTTTATCTTCAATTAGACATATTATGGTTAAAAAAAAATGTACTGTAACAAAATGAACAATGTACTATATTGTAACATTGCAATAAATGTACCTGTTCATTTCGATTAGTCAAAATAATAGAATATGGAATTTTTTGTTTGAGATGTATTAGTTACACCACACACCTAGTACTGAGCAATGTCGATTTTACCCACATTAATGAGGACTATGGCCATTAATTATTTATTTTTGCGAACTTTAACAATAATGATCAATACCGAAATCACCCGAGCAGTAACAATTCTATCCACTTGCGGGTTTTATCCATAATGCAGGCATTATTATGAAAAATTTACTACTGTAAAAACAGTTCTACATGAAATAGTATTATTTTAACACGAATAAATGTAAATAAAGTAACACGAATAAAAGTAATAAAAGAAGAAGATATTGGATATAAACACATATACGAATACGGAAAAAATAAAAAATAACAGTATGAACAGTTGGTATTTATGTACCTGTTTGCTGACGGTTAAAAAATATATAATAATCGGAACTTTCATATAAAAAATGTTATCGCTATCAATACGATATGCAATGTGTCGATGTACTGCTCTGAATAATTAGATATACATATACAGGGTATCTCTAGGTTCGATCTCACCCTTATACTTCAGAAAGGAATAAATATGGATAAATACTTCAGACAAAAGTTGTAGGATATTAAAGAGGCCGTAAGAGGGTGGCAACCAGTTAACCTTGAATGATCGTTTAAAATGCACGTGGATGATATGTTCAGTTTGTTAAATAGAACCATTTTTTATTGCATATTCTTGTAACCTTCAACGAGGTGTTCTCAAAATGTTACCTACGTTTGTTTTTTAAACAAGTCATTTCCATGATATGAAACTTCAAAGTTGACACATAGTAAATGGCGTAAATTTAATCGTGTAAACTTCGTGCGGAACAATTTGAGTAATATGAACACTAACGATGTGGGGTCAGATTTTAGAGAAATCCTGTATATTCTATATTTAATTTATATACCTGGTCTTTGCCAAGGGTACATTCCACATACAATTTAGCTGTTATCACTTCACCATGTACTGCATGTATCTACTGATATTCGAAAGTTCTTTCCTAACATTTGTAATTATTTCAAAAACTTTATAGATTTATTTTTATATAAAATAATTTTTCACTCTAGAAGTAGTAGATATAGTTGTGAACCAGATATAGCATAATCATAACGTTGGTCAGATGTGAAATATACAAAGTTCAATTTGAAGTTTCCACAAAAGCCGTTTAAAATGGTGACATTTAGTACATTGTATGTATAGTAAATATTCCAAATATTTCAAATATTAATTAAAATTTTTTAATCGAGTGTAGTATCGGAGCTAAATTCATCAAAATCAAAAAGTGGTGCATCATGATGTGCTAATTTGCAAACTTGTTATATAAAGAAGATTATATTTTTATAATGAAGAAGATTCCTTTTGCATTAACTAGTGTAAATTATGTGGAATTATAATGTCGTCCATACTTGAAATTTTAGTGTGCATAAAATTCCATTTTTAAAGAGGAAATCATTTTACTACTTTCTTTAAAATTTTCGAATTTTCAAATCCCTAAATTTCAAATTTCTAATTTTTTTAATTTTCAAAGTTCCAAGTTACCGAATTATTAACAACGAATATTTTCAAATTGCCACATCCACAAATTCTTAAATTTTTAAATAAATATTTTCAGATATTACTTATTACAATTATATTTCCTAAATTTTCAAATTCTAAAATTTCCAAATCCCTGAGATTCCACATTTTTGTATTTTTAAACCTCCAATACTCTATATTTCTAAATTATCGAAGAAAAATGATTATGATCTAATCGCTTCGTTCTGAAATATGTTGTAATTGTTAAAATTCCATACATTACTCTTTGACTGCAACAAATCGAAGGGCTAATAAATATGCAACCCTGTAGTCATAAAATGAGACTGTATGATATATTTTTCCTAATTACGCCTACTTTTATAAATAATGATTATTCTTAAGTTTCCACATTTTTCAAATTTCTAAATTGTGTGCATATATGTATATGATAATGTCGTGTATAAATGCGTGTGTGTGTTGACGTATAATGTATGTAAATATTGTATCGAAATTTATATTATGTTATATGTATAATATAAATATTTGCTTGTGTACGATTCTATAGATATTAATGTACTTATTAAAACTGGTAATTGTGTATGCGTTTATGCTCATACGCATATACGTTCTCCCACACACATACACACACACTACACCCAATATTAACAAGATATGCATATAAACCTACGAAATAGAGAAGAAGACATATATTTATTTAAAATAGATTTCAGTACATTGAAATTCTGACTTCAGAACTCCATTTTCCTTAACCCTTCTATTTTTAGTGATTATAATATAGAATGAATTTGTTTGGAATTATAAATACTACAACATATTTGCTTCAGAACGAAGCAAATTGACTAGGTCAGTTTTTCCCTATACGTTGTATTGAATTGTAAATATTTGTTCCGTTTTATATGCTTATCAAATGATGATAATATCATTTTTCGTTTTTTTGTTTGTTGACTATCCTAAACTAACTTAAATGTCCCGAAAGAGTGATGCAGTGATGTTTAGTGTTTGATTAATCTCAGTCGTTATCAACTGACAGTCACTATCAATCATTTTCCCTATTTTATCTACTATTGCAGTAACGGGATATCTAACGCGATGCGAGATGCACATATAGCATCTAAAATGCGTTTTTACTTTTTTGAAAATAAAAAAAGATACGACAGAAATATTTTTTATTTCCTGACATGATTAACATTTTATAAAAAGTACTAGAAATATGCACGAAAATAATTGCCAAAATATAATTTTTAAAATGCTAATATTGAATACGAGGTGCGATCATTAAGTTCCGGGATTGTGTCTGCTGTGACCAAACGGATCACACGATTGACATGCGCTCGCAGAACATAAGAATAACAATCTTCGAGACATATGACACGAAGTTTGGAAGCGATATCTTCATTCAATTCTGTGTTATACAAGCTTATGGTAGCATGCGCACGCTCTCCTTTACGAAATCACGATGAACTCCAAGTTGGAACAAAGGGACATAAAAAAAAAGAAACATGGAAAATGGTCGCCCTTCCTCGTATTCACCAGATTTGGAACCCTGTTATTTCCTTTTGTTTCCCAAAATGAAATTAACGCTCAAGGGTCGCCGATTTGACACCGTGGACGAGATTCAACGCAAATCGCAGCAGGTGCTTGACACGCTTCAACAAGAAGACTTGTAGGAAGCTTTCCAAAAATGGCAGAGGCTCTGGGATCGGTGCATAGCTGCACCTACTTTGAAGGGGATAGTAGCCAAATTTGAAACAGGTGACTTTATCTGCGGGACTAGTTCCGGAACTTAATGATCGCACCTCGTATATCAAGTTAGCAACAGGTCGGAAAACGATGTTAACGTCACCGTGCAAAGAGAACGAAGCGAATATGACAACTCAATATTATGCAAGATCTTTTCTACATTTTGAAACTTATAAATTAACGAGTTTTCAAACTTCCCAATCTTTAGATTTTCAGATTCCCATTTAACAAATTCCCAGGCCTACTTGTTTCATTTTTAAAATATGAAAGCTTTAATTTGAAGTAAAATTATTGAAACACAAGATCGATCATATTAGTTTTTCTTGCATGCATGTGAATTTTAGCAAAATTTAAATAAAAAGTATTACTAACACTTAAATAAAAGCATTAGTCTGCAGAAGTACATCACTTGAGAAGAAGAACAAATTACTAGTATCATATTCATCATGCATATATATGATACTATTTAAATGATTAATACATGATTCAATCAATTGCATAAAGTTTGTAAAAATGTATTTCGAGAACGTATTTTAAAATAAGATAAGTATCATGCAAGGTGTACAAAGCGTTATACAAATCGTCACCTTAGAAGCCTCAAAAACGTTAGAATTAGTATTAAAATTAATGCAATTTAATTTAATAAAGAAACTGGACACGCTATCGAAATATTATAAGTTACTAAAATTTTAAAAACTTAGTTTACAGGAAAAATGAATTTTAAATTACAAACCGATTTATTGTAATCGCCACCATACTAAGCAAAGATACTGCCACGTTCCCATAGAAGAACAGCGGAAATATTTTGCATAGAGTATCACCAAGCACCCACGCCTCGTTTAAATATCTGCTTGCAGTCAGTGGCATATTTACGGCAGAAAAAATCAGGTCTGAGATGCTGAGACTTATAACGAATGCAGTCGTGGCATGTCGTCTTAGTCTTGTGTATTTTAACAGTGCGATCACTGTTACCAAGTTACCTGCAATTCAGAAAAATATGAGTTATAAATAATGCTTCATATATTATTAACCCTTTGTACTGTATTTTTGCTGTTGGTAAGTAGCAATACTTTTCAATACTTTCCTATACTTTCTAATTGAACAGTTTGATGAATTTTTTGAAATTATTACTCTTCTATTATTAAATTTCGCTATTGTTTGTTTTACTACTTGTACATATCACACGTACCTTGGGAATACCCAAGAGAAACTAAATTTTCTATCAAGAATTGTCATATGAAGCGAAAGCGTTTTGATGATGATGAGATGAAGAAAAAGATGATGGAGGGGCTATTAAGCATCACAAAAAATGAATTTAAATAATATTTTGAAAAATGGAAAAAAATATTAAACGAATGTATTAGTGCAAGTAGAGAGTACTTTGAGGGAGATTGTCAAATGGCAATAAATAAGTTAGAAAACAAATAAGTTCGGTTTCTTTTGAGTTACCCCACGTATAAATTCAGATAAAAAATACTTATACAAAATTGTTGTATTAAACCGAATGGTAATTGTGAGTCGCATTTCAGGTACTAAGGGTTAAATTTTAGTACAACTTAGTTCAAACTGATTATTAAGAATTTATCTAAAAATTAAATTGATATTATGTGATCTTTTGTTGAGCGTTACTTTTGAATATTGTCCCGTCGTCAACACCCAGGTGGTTTTGACATATGTCGATTGTCTTAATAAGAATGCCCGGTCGGTTAAAACTATGAATTGGAAAATCTGAGCAAGATGATTAGACAGAGGGGCAACGGGAGGCATCACGAATTAGTAGATCGTAAGTAGACAAGATTGCACGGTACCGGTTTTCTTGCCCTGGGGTAGTCAAGTATGACAAAGTAGAGCGGCTTACACGGATTAAAGTTAATTAAAAGCCCGAACTGTATTCAGATTTCTGTATTTGTGGAATAAATCGATCCAAACCTTGTCTAAATTTTCGGCATTTTATATACAATTCACCTAACCCGTCGAACTCTTTCGTCTTTCACTGAACGTAAAGGAAGTGGGAGTGGGCTCACATTAAAGCTTAGTACCCGAGCAAGGACAGTATATAAAGAAAATAACCTTCTGAATAATCAGGTGATGAGATCAGAAAATATCTGAAATTGACGAAACACCCGTCCAAGGACAGGTACAATCTGAGGCTTTCAAATACCTTCTTATCTGTAGATACTCAACTGGCACTTTATCAACCGCAGTGCAACAGTGAGTGTGGGCAGAGGGAATGACGTAAAGGGCCGTGAAAATTCAACCAATCGGCGATTCGGTGACGTTTGCTACGAAGAAATCAATCTTTACAAGAGGTTTGTCACCCTATCTATCGCCGGTTTGTTGGTTTTTCATGATTCTTTACGTAATTCCTTCCCCCACACGGCTATTCATCTGCGGTTAATGCAGTTTCGGTTAAGTATCTGTAGACAGGAAGGAATCAGCCTGAATTTGTACGCATCTTTGGATAGGCGTTTTCGCTAATATTCACTAAAGTTAATTTTGAAAGAATAGGCATTTCATTTAATTTCACTGAAGCAAATCAACGCTTCTGAACGGGACATTACAATTCCTTAACCTATAAGTGTTTCGGTAGTTGCGTCAGTTGGAGCTACTTCCTACAGTATTATGACACATAAAGAATGTTGCAAAGTTATACATATTTTGGATTTATCTATCTTCAATTATACAAATTACATATGGTATCGAACTTCAAAGCATTTTTATGCAAATACGGTTTAGATTTGTCAAATTTGAATAATAACGTGCGTCACGAGTCACTTCGATGACATAAACTAGGGGTTTAATCTCGAATACAAATAAAGTTTCGAAAAGAATACGTCCGTTAGTAATTTGGATGTGCTTTTTCTAACGTATTTTTATCTTCTGTATCAACAGTTTACTAATTAAAATTTAAAGTAATATTACAACTTACGCTAAATATCAGTTTTAAACAAAGTTGTATTAATAATCTCCTGTCAAATATAATAATAAATATGAAACCACAAGAGTTGCAGATTCCATAAAATATATCTATATCTCCATTAACATGGCAAAGCGTGATTTTTTTCCGACTGTCTGGAGAAAAATTTATAATATTCCTGTATCACAACTTTTATAAAATAATATAAGTAGATATAATCAAAGATTCTACTGGGTAATTTGATATGAAAACGGTTGAGGTATGTATTTGCTATCATCAGTCTTTGAGATGCAGTAAAAAGATACATTAAAAAATTACGTGTTACATATTTATATCGTTTTACAAGTGAACAAATCTATCAGTCTCTAAGAGATCAATATTGTTACACAAATATACTATAAGGTCTCAAAATGTTAAAAGAGTATTTTTTCAAGTATAAAAAATTGGAAGATTAAATGAAATGATTACAGAAATTCTTACAATTGTAAATGAAAGAATGAATATACAAAAAGGAACCAGTATTTAGGAAGCATAAAATAAACCGCTTTATGTGATCACAGTTTCTCACAGAAATTAAGAAGTTTAAATGACCTTTATTATGTCTTCAAATTAGTCCCTTAATTCGAATTTAGGCACATACTTGAAGATGGAGTTGCCACTGCTCTCTTCACGTGTATATTAAATCTCTATGAAGAGTTCTTTAAATAAAATTCATATTTGATTTGATTTCTATTTGAATTTAGGTTTAACTTTGACCATAAATTAGAACTTTACAAATTTTTATTTACTAGCAAGTGATTCGATAATGAATGAATAACTTCACTAGGCTAATAGTTTTGTTCAATGGTTGCATGTTCCGAACGTGCTACGGAACACATAGTTATAATTATAACTAAACTTCTGAAGGCATTTTATTATACATTTCATTATACAAATTCTATATATACTTAACACATTATCAAAATAGCAATTTCAATATTTAAATATTGCGGGAAGTAAAAAAAAGAAAAGGATTCGTTGGAAGAGAGGGCGTTCAAATAAAAAATGAAATGAAGAATAAAATAGGTTTTGATATAAAGTTAAAAATATAAAATTTATTAACAAGTTAACCTGTATACTGTCAGCGAAATTTTCGTAGTTCCATTATGGAAATAGGGTATGGTTTTATGATGAAATATTGGAGATTATTAAATTTAGGATAACACAATAAACACAATGACTTTTAAACACTAAATGAATTTATTATACAAAGAAAATAACTAGAAAGGACCTCTTAAAATAACACACAAGATCTTTTATACGCGTGAGAAATATCGTAATCACAGGGAAACAATAAAGAAGAACTATATATAATAGATATTATTTTATTAACATGTGAGGATCTAATTAAAATCGAGCGGTATCATATAAATAATCGATAAATGAACATACTTAATTACCGACTTCTTGATACATTACCGGCTTCTCTTTGCATTTATTTTTGCCATTTTCATTTATGTGAAAATTCAACATTCCACTATAAATATAAAATAATTACTTATTAAAGTTATTACTTAACTGGTAATGTGATGCATTATACTTTAAAATTAAATTAGTTTATTTGAAATATGCTAAAAGGGAAATTAATAAATAAGAAGAAATCCATAAAAATAACTGCTTATATAAAAATGAAGGACTTTCTAACAGAAAACCTAAAAAATAGAAAGATTATTCCATGTGATTAATAGCCTTATTCGATTACGTGACTCATGTAAAAACAATCGTCCCAGGGATGAAAATAAGAAACTGCCGCGAAAAAACACTCGTTAATTTTCTAAGCTGTAACAAATAATTATGTACTAGCGAGTCAAATACAAGCAGATTTAAATTTCTCTGTTAAAAAAATGCAAATAGAACAAATTTGTCGAAGTAAGAAATACATTATGAACACAGAAAATATTTTGAAACGGCCATTAATGCAACACCATAAAGAAGCAAAGTTCATTTTCACTCAAAATCACATTACTTGGAGCGAAGAACGGAAATACGTAATCCTTTCAGACGAAAAACAGTTTAATCTGAACGGGTAAGATGGCGTTAAGTTCTATTAACAACATTTGACAAAAAATGAAGACGCTGCTATTAGTTGAAATTTTATCATTGACAACGTAAAGAATCTACTTGTAAAAATAAACTGAAGGTCAAAAATAAAATTTACATTTAAAGTTTCATTTTTGGTAACATAAATTTATGAATATCTGAACACACATTTAATTATTATCCTACCTAATGAAGTTGTTTGATTTTCAGAGGAATACATATTACTGTAATTAATGTGTTGTCCTTTTGCCTTCTTATCACGAAAAAAATTGCATTCTTTTTACATTAGTCGATTCTTGGGAACATTTTATATGTATAAAAACACTATTGTAAAGTAAAAAAGGTCAAGACCGGTGAAATAACCCAGTCACGAGGACACATTTTCACCGAAGCAGAATTATATTTAAACAATAAGTGAGTCTGATTTAATTATTTTTACGTACCTTGTGCATTCAAAGTAGGCAGGTATTAATACATTTGTTAATTGTTAGATTTAAAATCTTTCCTCATAAATACAGTCACTTTTCCTTAAAAATGTGCGAATTTGTTGTTTTACAACTTTGTAACAAGCGACGACAACAATTTTCGGTATTTTATTCCTTATTCATTTGGAATAACGAATACAAGTATTGAACAAATTCGATTTACTTGGTTTAAGTTAATAACAACTATTGACAGATGATAAACTAATTATTTGTTATTATCATCTGTCAACCAAATACAAAAATACTGCAGTGTTCAAATATTAATGTGAGTAACTGTTTATTATGGTTTTTCGAACAATTTTATAAGTATAAGAGTACGAATGTAAATAACTGCACAATGTGTGCCCTTAACTCACAGTACTGTTCAAATTATGTATTGCAACGGATGTGAGGATAAAAACTTCGCCTTCTGTAAGATGTGCGAAGACCAAGGTCACACGCAAAACATCGAGCAGACATTGAGAGACGCCAAACCTAGCATACTGTATTACGCAAGATTCACGGAACATATGAATACAATCATAATTAAAATTTTATTTGAACGAAAACTTTTAATCCGTACTGATAAAATGCATGCCATTATTGAAGATATACTACTCGTTGAATTTCCAAATATCGCAGCAGATATTGTAATTTAAAATCGACACTTTTTGTGCCGTCAATTATGTAAACTATATTTTCATCTTTTCGATGCTAAGATAATAGCATCAGTATTTAAGCAATTAAAGAAGATTTTCCACGTAAACAATGGTAACCATGTAACCCACATTAAACATGATACAATAAAATAGATGCCTCGGGATATTTTTTAAGCCTTCTAGATTGTGGACA
Source organism: Megachile rotundata (assembly GCF_050947335.1). Lineage (NCBI taxonomy): Eukaryota > Metazoa > Arthropoda > Insecta > Hymenoptera > Megachilidae > Megachile > Megachile rotundata. Next base: position 2,770,862 of record NC_134994.1, read on the forward strand.
AGACCACTTTTTAAAATGAATTAAGTTATATAAATTTGAGAAGTATATTTAAAAATTCGGTGAATGCTTCACAAGTTGACCACTTTTAAAATTTAAAGAAATAGTAATTGATCCTTTGTTCGTTAACAGTTAACTACTTACACGAAAAGAAATAAGTTTCATTCACAAAATGTTCACACATATGCGTTAAACTTTTTTATCGAAAGCTATGCTTAAAAAAACGTTGAGGAACTAGAAACAGAGCGGCATATTACTTATTATACATTAAGGGATTTAGATGTTCGTTATTAATAAGTATATTTCACTTTACATGTAAAATTTTCAAATTTAGTGGCACAGACTAAGTTTATGCAGAAAAATCCTAACTCCCTGAATTTTTGTTCTCAGAAACTATTTGTCCGATTTAGCTACATTTTTATTGGTAAACACCTTACAAGTATAATCTTTAGAATACTTAATAGAATATTTTAACGTTGCTATTTTAAAGTTTTGACCAGCAAAATTTAATAAACAGTTTTAATAAAATGAGATAAGGAGTTTGTAAGTAATAAGGATATGATCACTAATAGGTATATTTACTTTACTTAAATACATATGAGTAAGTAAATACATAACAAATAAATTTCGAAAACCGCAGGATGATTATAATTTCTATTAAACAAATTTTAAAAATCATAACAGAAATCTTATTGTACAAGGTTAATATATGCGGTAAAAAATTTGGTCAAGAACAATTATTAAAAATGATTAAGAATTAAAAAATATTTTTTCAGATATACATATACATATAACGATTATAAGTGATACAAAATTCTTCGGTTACTAACAACCGTTGTCGATGACCGGAACTCCTTGTGGTTAACCATTATCGATAACCAGAATTTCATTTTGATTATTGATAACAGTTATCGTTGAAAAATTTTTGCGGTTACCGCTATCCAATATCGCTGGCACAAATTCATTCTGATCATAAAATAGGAATATGTTATAATATTACAGCGTGAAATTTAGTTAATACATACATATACTTATTAGTCAATATACAAACATACAATATACATCATATTTATACATTGTATTTACATACGATTTCGGTAGAGGTATAAGACAAATATGAAAATATATACTATTCATAATAATGTATTCATTTAGTACATATGTATGTACTTCCTATAGGACGTTAGTAAAAGCATAATATAAAAATTGCAATTTTTTAACACATAAATATATTTAAAGAATAGGAATGATCACTGAAAGATTAACAATTTAATTGATAATATAGTGACATTCAGTAATATACATATGTAACGTCCCTGCGACTAGACTCAGGTATTTACAGCGCTTATGAAGCAAAGAGCGGCTTTTGCCTATTAAGCGACTCGTTTTTACTTTAACTAATTCTAAAAGAATGTGGGATTGTGGTGGTGTGTGGCTAAAGAGTGAAATCTACAGGTTAATACCTTTCATTAATTAGGTTTATTCAAATAATGATGAGAAAGAGAGTTATAATTAACAATTTCTTTAGCGAATATAAAAATGTATGTATGACTGAATTCTATAAGCAAATTGGAGTATAATAGACTTGTTGTTGTCGCAAATCGCAGAACGGTAGCTAACTACTTCAATTACGCGGTTTTATAATAATATACGCAACGCAAACATATAACGCAATTTAATAATGGATCTAGATTCTAACAACACTGACAGAACTCTGAAATTTGTATTAGACGTGGAACAGTTACTCCTTGTTTGACTCTAAACTAATTAGTTCATGGTCCTTTTTGTCAGAGCACAAATCGATACTCAAAACCTGATCGCTTAATTGGGGAGCCTGCGTTAGCTAGCTGCTAGAATTACCCAACGATGCAAGAATCAAGTGACTGACGTGTGACCAACAGGGTTGCAAATAAAAATGACTCGACTTTTAATTATTTATTGAAGTTACTGAAACGCCACCCAAAAGACACGGGCTTCAGAGACCAAGCCACTCAATAATGGGGAGCCTGCGTTAGCTAGATGCTAGAATTACCCAACGATCGAGTATCCAAATGGCTGATACCCGCTGTCCAGTCAAGAACTAAGAATCTTGTAGGCTCTTTCCAGTTAAAACTGCTCCAGTTCGTCGCTTCCTAAGAGGTCCGGCACTTAGTACTTGTGCTGACTCGCGCACGTTTATTCGACAGAAATTAACCCGTTGAATAATAATTGAATATGAGTCCGTACGATTGACTCAGAAGAGCTGTCCTAAACGATTGACTCGTGAAAATTTACTAAGTCCGTAACGAATGACTTTTGTAAAAGTTCTAAGTCCGACTTAGATGACTTTGCTCGAGATTAATGTGTCCGATTCGATTGACACGATTGGTTTATTTTCAAGTCCGACTCGGTTGACTGATGTTTGAAATCTGACGAGACGTTCCGTTGTTACTTCCTCGAAACGTCGGAAGTGCAAGGAGGCATGCTGATTGGTTCTCATTAGAAACGTTGATTTTCCAATCAACATGCCCCTTGACTTGGGCCCACCCTCTCTTGCGCCCTGAGCGCGCCTTTTTTGGAAGAGGGTGGGAAAAAATACCGATGAGTACGGGAGGATCTCGAAGGCCGGCAACGCCGGGGTTTTTCCCTCCAGGTGACACGCACGTTGTCCTAAAAAGTACCGCTAGGACGGAACTGAGGCCCATCCTCGGTGACCCTTCGGGAAAAACCCTGTTTATGACGGAGTAGTTATTGAAGATTAAATGAAACTTAGAAATTTTAAAGGCATTGTTCGAAAAAATGTAAAACTAAATTGCCGTCGATGGCTAAAAATCTGTCTTTCAAAAATAACTGTTACCCGGACCCATCATAAACTACCTACGAAATCCTCGCGTATTGTGTTCCGTAGCACGTTCGGAAAAGTACTTCAAAGATTGTTCTGCCCTCGCAGCCGCTGCTGTACGCCCTTTTATACCCAGAGGGGTTTTCCCGTTCAAAAAGTAGTTATTCTTTGATTACGCTTTATTTAGTAGCAAATATATATTAGTTTGATTAATAAAAATACGCTTTGATTTATTATTAATTAGTTTCTCACAAGTTTTCCCGTTAAATCGTATTTTTAATAATTTTTAGATACGCAAATTATAAATTTTAATAGAAGAAATAATTAATCGCAAACAATACATAAAATAATAGTTAAAAATATAACGCAATTTATAATGAGTGAACAATTAATAATATATATAATATAAACATTTAAGTAATAATTTATAATAACTTTGTTTCGAAGTATATCTTCTGTCTCTTTCTAACTAACGCGTGCGCCATCGATCGGTGATCTACTCTAAACAATGTTGCACGCGTGAGCTACCCCATCCCATTACCACGCGAATTTTTATGGTGCAGTCGATAATTTGCGGTCGGTAATGGAATAGAAAAAGATATATGCATTAGCATGTTTCTTTATTTATCGACTGGATTTAATGTGATGTTCCCGGGGACGTTACACATAGTAAAACATACATTCTTTTAACCAGTTAAGCGTGTTTGACGACTATATCCGTCATGGAAATGTGGCAAAATTTTGTGTCATGACGACTATATCCGTCGTGCGTAAAATTTTGTTACAATTTTCATATTTAAATTGCAATTTTGGCAAAAACTAAATTATATTCGTAAATTGCAATATGATTTAAATGTTTAGAGAGCAATACGAAATGAAATAAACAAATAAAAAATGTAAATGATTTGAGATGGATTCATGAATCTTTGAGAGGTAATTCGTCATAGCTTGAATATCGCGACACACACTGGTGCGCGCTTTGCCAAAAGGTCGCCACGCTTAACTGGTTAAGAGAACGGGTTAGGTTATATTGTAATTTAATAAATTTAGTCATATTGGTTATCGGCACTCAATGTGAAGTTCTGATCACCGATAACAGTTGCTGGCAATCAGAAATATTTCGGTCATCGGTACTGATTATTAGAAACCAAAACCAATTCCGGAAATTCATATTGGTTGTTAGTAACTAAACAGTTATTAATCATTTATAATGATTATTTATAATTATGAAGTTTTCGCTATATACTTTTTATTACCAACCTAATAATTTTTAATAGTTGTTCATGACCAAATTTTTTTATTGAAAATATTATCTGTTATGATGTAACTTTTAACATTTATCTTGTAACATTTATATTTTTTTACAAAAAGATTGCTGTTCCGACAAATTATTAAATTTTTAGATATTTGACTAATCATTTTTACTATTTCTTTTACTGTAGGTCTATTTATATTCGTAAAAATATCATCATAGTTATGTATAGCAATCATGAATACGTAATCGTGTAAAAGTCGTTGGGTATAATCATCGCTGAAATCAGTGATATATTTGATATCATTTCGATATGAACAGTACCGGTTTGCGAATTTCGATCTAGTATCGATACATATCAACAATCTAGTACCGATACATATCAAGAACAGAATTCATTTGAGAAAATTTTGTTCTGTGTTACTGATTTGTCTCCATATATTGTCTCTTGTTTAGTTAATTACGTGTTAATATACTTTGTATACTTAAAGCAATTATAGATTAATTTAATTCTCAAATCAATTTAATTTAAAAATCAGTTTAATTTTGTTTGAACATTTCATTTTTGACAATGTTTCAGTGGCTGAATTAGCGATTAAACATATCGCAATGGTATTAAATAATATAAAATTTTACCTGCAACTCCAACGATGCTAAAAATTATGGCACAAACAGCGGCTGCAATAGTAACTGGACGTGGAAAGTACTTCAGACTTTCATCTTCCGAAGCGAGGCTGAAAATTGTGCCGTTCGTTACAACATCGTCCATTTTTTGTTGTATTTATGTGCTCCTCGGTCGTAATATGTTTTCAAGAAGTAAGTTGCAGCAAACCGTATCAGCTACACTTTAAAGAAAGAAAAATAACATCTTTACAGGCATTTAAATTAATTGGAAACAATTTTTGGTTCTCATAAAAAACATCTAAATTATCATTCATAAATTATTTGTATGATACTTATGGAAAATAAAATTACACTTTAATATACGTTATAAATCGATATCCTAGTAATTTCATCTACACATATAATTCCTTGTCTTTAATCTCAAAGAAGTTCATCATTTTTGTTTTAATAACATTCGAATGTTTTATAGTCGAATAATTTTCATTTCTTGATATAATAGATGAAATATCCTCAATTTATAGCATACAATAAATTTTTATATGAATTGTAATCTTTATTTTTTTGATTCACTTATATTGAAAATACGTGATAAGTTTGAACAGTGACACAACTATGCTATCATTAATGTCATTTTTACATTGAAAATTTTTATTTTTAGTACTTCTCTTATTATTAAACCAGGAGGTCTTAATTTTACAATAGAAATCTCATTATTTGTCCTAGAAATTTTAGTATACACATTACGTTATGTAAATCATTCAAAATAACATTACAACACTATTATGAGAAAAATCTTTAAATGTGGTATTAATACTAAAGTAATCGGTGCATAATGCAGACTTAGAAATTAAAAATTAAGTTAGAAAATAAATAAACGACGTAACATAAATTAATATACATATTAATTCTGTATTTTGATGAAAATTCAAAGAAATGCATGTTAAAAAATTATGTCAGTTATAATCAAAAACTCGTGAATTGGTTATTTACCCGGTATGGTATTTTCAGCGTTAAAAATACTAAACGCGAGTAACAGCTATATGTATACATATGTATATATATATCAAAGAGTAGATATAATAAGAGGCAACATTCAGATAAAGAAGCTACTTTTAGAGAGAGACGATATGATATAATCAAATTAAATGTCTGTGCAGAGATCGAGCGTGGTGGGTATACGCTTTCGACTTCATGCATAATGCTCGGAAAAGCGAAAATTTGTAGCACTTTTTGCTAAAGCAGTTTTTTGTTTTTTGTCATTTAAATGCTGTAGCTTGTCCCGGTTGCGAGAGATATTCTGCACTGACGTTTGTAACACTTATTGTAAATTTTGTATTACATGTATACGGTACCGACTAAATAATTTCGAACACAGTTGTTCTCCATCTTGTTTTGTATTGCAACAATGGTAATAAATATTCACCACATCTAAGTTGGATTGTTTATTATTAATATAGAGCTGACTATATTTAAGTGAAGTTCATAATAGAAATCATAAATACGTATCTCTAAAATCTTAATTTTATAGGTTTAAATTTAGAAAAATATATAAAGGAAGAAATTATAAACGCTTTTAATGACTAAGAATCCTAAGCATTGTGACACTGACAGTCAAAGACAGTAAAAGTTGAAAATTAAAAAAATTAAAGAATAATTTTAGGACAATATTTTTTCCTTTTCTTTAAGACAGTGTAAAAATTCGTGCAATTCAGTTTAAATATAATTATATCTATAGTACAATGTTCCTTGACAATATTTGATTTAGATCAGTTTATGTGTTACTTGATTTAGACAATAATAAAACTAGTAATTTTAAAAGAATCCAAGAAAGCTTGACTTTAAACCGCTTATAAGTATTTGAATTGGTCAGCTGCCAGTTGATTCATTGTATTTTCCAGTGACTGTATGTAAAATTGTTTGCATTTAATGAAGTTTAATAAGTTTCACCGCAAAAATATAAAAGATTTAATGTCCGTCACCAAATTCAAAAAAATAAAACATGGAGAAATAAAAATTATGGTATGGAAAAAAGGTATCGCGAAAATTGTACGCCAATATCTATTACAAAATCATATTTTAGTACATACAATACATACAATAAACAATAACTGATCTCTAATGAGATCAAAATATTAAATGATTTTGTCGTTTTGTATTAAATCATGACAATTGTTATTTGTTTGATAGTTTTCTTAATACTTAGGTAATTTCTGAATACTTCTGTCGTTTGTACTTCAAGTTGAAATTTATTAATACATATAATCGATTTATCATCTTGCTATTTTAGTTGAGTTTATTTATTGAGTTTCTTGCTTTTTTATTTTAGTTTAGATGCTCTTTTAATTCAATTTAGTTTTAAATTATTGAATTGTTCAAATGTGTCGAAAAAATTATTTTTCGTAATATATCGGTCCAGTGGTATAATTTATATTATCTATAATGCAATCGGCGAAATTTTAATAGTTCCATGTAGCATTTATTTGCAGTTTTGGATAATTTGTGAAAAGTTAACAAATGTTATTTATTTATTAATATTAAAAAGAGTGCGAATATAATTTCAAAACTATGCAATTAAAGAAAACGATATGCGAAATCTCTATAGTGTCAGCTAATATTATACTACAATATATATGTATATACATATACAGTCGTTTACAAAAATATTGAGATATCAATATAGTTTTGTTTTCCATGTCTTATTCTTTAAGTAAATGTACACTGCAGGAATATATTCTGTATTCCTCAAAATTAGCTGTTGCTAATAATATTTCACCACCAAAGACATGACAAAAAAAACTTGCTACAAGTGAAAAGTTTAACTCTTATTTGAAAAAATATCCTTCATTCTCCTTAAAAACTGGACTAGCTTATGTCGTGTGACAAGATTCGATAAAACCAATGTGAAATTGTTTTTTATAAATTTGAAAGATATGGATTTACTAATAACAACGTATGAAATGCGAATGAAATTAGTGAATAAAATGAGCAGAATAACATAAAAAAAAAGTGAAATTACAGTAACAGTGATTACTACGATAAATATGATAAGAAATTCAGTGGCCACTATGTTTATTTTTTTAACGGACCTCTGTGAAGGTCATTTTGATACAGAGGGATCTCTTGGTTGTATTGACACAGCATATCCGACAAGATGGACTTGTCCATCTTTTTTGGAAGGTATTAAACAGTTTCATAATCATGTAAAATCTTGAATAGTACTTAATTTTTGTAAAGACAATGGCATCATTTTATTATCATTCTCGCGTCACACCATACAGCAACTGCAACCGCTAGATAAATCAGTCTATCGACCTTTCAAAAAACATTGTTTTCTTATAGTCGATAACCGAATTACTAATAATGCCAGAGAAATGTTTTCTACTTACAATATTCCTAATACCATTAAAAATATTTTTTTTGCTATATTAACACAGATACATTTTCAAACTATGGGAGTTATACCGTTAAATCCTTGTATATGTATTGAAGAACATTATTTATTGGCTAAATAATCTAATTGTTTATCTAATAAATAATTCTCTTCAGCAACTTATCGCCCGGTCATTAAAAAAAATCCTTCCACTAGTCTAAAAAGTTCAAATATTGGAATTTCAAAAATTGAGCAAGAACCTGTAATAAAAAACCAAATTGACGAGATTTTTCTTACTAGTTTCGAAAATACTAATAAATATAATTGCAGAAACATTGTGACTCTATTTTAAAGGAAGCAAAATTAAAAAAATTAAGAGGCAAGAAGAAATTGTCTTCAATGATCCTTACTGAGTTACCAGTAAAAGAAAGAAGTAGCAAATGAAATAAAACCAAGGTATAATAAGGAATATATGTATGTATGTATAAAAAAAGACTGTACAAAGAAGAAATTACGTCTGTAATGAGAAATGATGGCGACGATGAAATGAAAATTATAGATAAATATATGATATAAAACTATATAAAAATATAAATGAAAGACCAGTTTAAAAAATAAAGATATCTTATTTTCTCTTGAATTATATATCTTCAATTTGTGTTAAGATATTTTTAACCGACTTCGAAAAAGGAGGAGGTTACTCAATTCGATTAGTATATTTTTTTTTCTATGTATGTTCGCCGATTACGCCTAGCTGGGTGGACCGATCGGAACGAAACCTTTTGCATCTGGTAGGTTCTGACTCCCCATTGGTACCATTATCAAAAAATTTTTCATTTTTTAATTGCAAAGTATTGTTATTGCGAAACAACCGGCAACTTTTGAAATAAACTTTTCTCGATTTTAGTGCGCTTTTAATATCTTATCACGGACATGATTCTGAACAATTTTGTTCCTATACAAATTTCGCGGCAAGCTTTAGTTTTCGAGATATTAGCGAAAAATTGTTATTAACTTTTGAAATCAACTTCGAACGATTTTAATGTCCTTCGAATATGTTGTTAGGGGCGTGGTTCTGGACAACTTTTTCCTCTTGCATAATTGACGGAAAGCTTTTGTTTTCGAGATATTAGCGAAAATTATTGTTAACTTTTGAAACCAACTTCGGACGATTTTTATGTCCTTCTAATACGTTATTAGTGGTATGATTCTGAACGAGTTTTTCCTTATGCATAATTGACGGAAAACTTTAGTTTTTGCGCAGTTAATTTTTGCAAAGAAAGTTAACAAAGAACAAATGGATAAAGCACCCTCAATCATAATGTAATTAGTTTGTACTTGTCCCTGAAAGAGTGTCCCTTATTTTTTTTTCTATGCATGTTCGCCGGTTTTTCCTAGGTGGGTGGTGCGATCGGAACAAAGCCTTTCGCATCTTGTAGAGTCTGACTCAAAATTTTTTCATTTTTTAGTTGCAAAGGATTATTGTTGCAAAAAAAATTGAAAAACGAATATCCATGTTGTCTTTTACTTAATTATGTTCATAGCATTTACGCAGACAAAAAAAAGCCCGGGAGAACTGTCTCACAGTATCCTATACAATTCTCCCCATTCCACTAAAAAGCGTGAAATAAAATAATTTTAAGAAAAAAAATACACCGACTTCGAAATGCTCTAAAAAGTATAAAATAATTTCTATTTTCTAATGAAGTAATTTCTATTTCGGTCAATCATACAATTACGTAACAGATATGAATGAAACCTATTTACTCGTTAGGTAGTATATTAAATACATTTCAACTTTTTCGGAGGCGGCGCAAAATTAAAAATACCTCAGTAAACGTTGCCGCCAATAACCAGTTGATTGTGGTATGGCGTATTGGAAATTAATAAATCCTAAGAAAGAATACGTACCATTATAGATATATCTGGTAATATACGTAAATGTAACGACTGCATCTTCATTTCGCAACGTTTCTGATATAAATGAAATTGAATCGACTTCGTTCGCATGTGGAAGCCATGGATCTAAGAACCTATAAACGGAGCCCACGACGCGGGAATTACCAAATTTGCAGCAGATGGGCTCTATCTTTATAGTATATGCGGCGATCGAGTCTTTCCGTCGCATACTCTATGAATCTAGATAGACCATAGTTACATTCTATACGCACTAACACCTACTTCGCGGCGTGTTGTCGAGTTATATGTATCGAAAAAAAAATAGCTATACAAGCTTTGCCTATATTCGGCTGTCCAAAGGTTGACATGTTCAAGAAAATCTTTTAATTTTGCGCCGCCTCCGAAAAGGTTGAAATGTATTTAATATACAACCTAACGAGTAAATAGGTTTCATTCATATCTGTTACGTAATTGTATGATTCAATGAAATGGAAATTACTTCATTAGGAAATAGAAATTATTTTATACTTTTTAGAGCATTTCGAAGTCGGTGTATTTTTTTTCTTAAAATTATTTTATTAAGAGTAAGGTGAACAATGGATTTAATGCATTTCATGTACGAAGTGGATTCATATAAAAATGTGGCAAAAGTATCTAATTGCATATATATTAATTGTTACTTGAAGTTACAACGTAATTCTTTCTTTACTATTCACTCTGTGTTGTTTTTAGAATAAAAATAAATATTTATTTCATATTTGTTACATTTATGTTTATTATATAACTAGCATAACTAAAATAATATATTTCGAGTAGTAAAAATAATAATTAACAATAGTAATGACAGAATATTCTATACATGTGTCACAGTATGGCCAAGAATAATATCAACTTGTATCGTTGTCGGTCAATTTGATAAATGTTACATCTATCAAATAAACGTTTCATAACTTATTTCATATGTATTTTTTTGAGCGATTTGCTTGCAACATACGAACAAGAAGGTTCAAGGAATATTTTAGTATATTAGTTTTTACATAATTAATTCGCATAACAATTGCAATAAAATAATTTTAAGAAAAAAAATACGCCGAATTCGAAATGCACTAAAAAGTATAAAATAATTTCTATTTTCTAATGAAGTAAGTTCTATTTCATTCAATCATACAATTACGTAACAGATATGAAGGAAACCTATTTGCTCGTTTGGTAGTATATTAAATACATTTCAACCTTTTCGGAGGCGGCGCAAAATTCTGAGTCTATTATGTAATAATTTTAAATATTCCTCATGTTTTTTGTTCTAAATATAGTTTTAAATTGTTTATACTATTTAGTTGCGAATTTTAAGATATTTATGTTAGATTACTTTCTAAATTTTTCTTACCATTATTCGTATTGTACAGCCGTACAAAATTGTGTTTATAAATATGCTTCTAAGTCACTTTCATAATTTATTAAGAACTAAAAATTTCTTATAATTTAAAAATGTTTACAATTTGACGCAAAATTTAATATCAACATAATTCATGCAACGATGAAAAATGATGTAGAAAAGATAATCAGATGACAGAATTGTTTGGATCAGTCAACTCCTAATATGCCAAAACATTTAAGAGAAGTCTTTATATCTTAAATTGACAAAATGTCGCAACATTTTGTAGCGAAATATATGTTGAAATTCTACTGTATGACCACGATTAAACTATCCTTTCAATTCTACTATCTTCAGAACAAAATTCAGAAGCTGATTGTTAAAAAATAAATGAAACAACTATTGCTCTTCAATTTAAAAACATATTTTTCGCACTAATATAAAAGAAGTCACCATTTTGTTAGTACATAGTAACCATTAGTAAAATTTAAAAACTAAATATATAAATTGATTATATGTCATGTTAAATTAGCTTTCTATTTCTCAATAATGTAAATGATTCTCGATTTACATGTGTACTTATATGAAATGTTTCAAAAATCATTGCACAAGCAATTAGGTGATAAATCTACATACAAAAAGTCAAAAGAATAACAATTTTTCATGATCGGCTTCGTTTTTGAGAAACATGATGTTTTCAACACTTTAACTTACGTAATAATTAATGACTATTATAAATCGATAAATGTAAATATAAATAACATTAAAAACGTTATCGGTCATTATTCTTCATAAAATTGTTGATACAATAATGTACAAAGTGATTCATGCTACTGTAACAAGTTATATATGTATATCTTTTAGTGGAAGTTAAAACTGAATGGGAAATATGAATAGTTCAGAGTGAGCTATATATTCACGATCACACTTTATTCGTAAGTGCTGTAGTGTAAGTGCATTTTGTAGTTGCATTATTTGTTTAAATGAAAAGCTTTTCGTTTTTGCATATGTCGATTCCTCCTACCATTTCGGGTAAAGAAGTATACCTAGTACCCGATTTGCACAGTACTTTACTCACATGATTTTTAAAATATCGAATTTTGAAAGAAAATGCCATAAAACGCACATTTTAGCTACACTAATGCGAGAATGGAACTTTTATATTATTGATTTTTTTGTTATTAAACTTCTTCTAATTTTTTTTTTATTTATGAAACAATAGGTTTTTGACATTTTTCTGATTAAAATAAAACGAAACACGATTTTATTTGGACTATATTTATTGGCTTAATTAACGGTAATTTCGATTTACACAGTTTTCGGACGAACCTATCTTTAGTATAAATTGGGGTATAAGTTTATTATGATACTATTTCGACAAAATTAATAGTTTATGAGATATTTTAATTTCAAGAATGACATATTTCCTACAAAAGTTTGAAATATTTATTGAATTGTTAATTGTTTTGACATTGTACACTAATACTTTCCTATTCAGACTACATAACAACAATAGTTGCAATTCTTTTTCTTTTGAAAATATTTTCTTCTTTTGAATTTCTTCTCCTGCATTTGTATTATATGTATGTATGTATATTTTAATCAAAGTACTTTTTTATATTTACAAGGGGCGATTATTCAGAACATTCGAAGTAAAATAGTGTTAAAATATAATGTCGAAAAAGTAAAAAATTCGTTACATATTCAAACCTTTCTGCGAACTATTTCATTTTTATAATCAAGATATTTCTGAAATTATAGATTTTTCGTCGTAGTACTATACTTTTATACGCAGAATAGCGAGAAAATTGAATATTAACAATAGTAGGAAGGTTTTCACTTAAAGAAATTGTGCAATTAAAAAACACGTATATATTATATTTATGGAAAAAATATGTATATTTCACATATTCTTATATATGAGTGTATTCTTCGTACCATTCACCAGTTTTTCTTAATATTTTTTTCTTCGACCAAAAAGTATATAGCTTGTTACAGTTGTGTGAGTATACAAGTAATAATATAAAACATAACATTAAAAAATAATAAAAACATCGCAGTTTTAACGATATTAATAATTATATTCATTAATTTATAAAAAGCATGTAGTTGTTGAATTAATCAGAAAAGTGTCCAAATTATCTTCTTTTATATTTTTAGGAAAATATACCTTGAAGAATTTTCAAATTTAATTTTTTCAAAAACGAAATTAAATAAAACAAATTTTTATACTTCTGTTTGATTTACTTTCTAATATAGATTCACCATCATTTGTTTATAGCACAATTTTTGAAACAACCTGTATATTTATAAAACGTCTGTAAATGTTACACGAAGCCCTCTTATCCCATCAGTCATTTCAATTCTCGTTTTCTGTTTCATCTTTTCGTACATTCACCACCGTTCTCGTCGGTTCCCTTTGTAGCTCTCTTGAAATTTTTTTGCTCTTTCTTACGATGTTGAAAAAACAAGATAAGAATCGTACATTCATCTCTCTTAAACAAAGAGCTTCCTCTTCCAGCTCTTCCGTGTTTGACGAATAGGCTTTTGATCTTTTTGCGGCGCAATCTCTTAGAATTATCAAATTTCAGCAAACTTTGATCTCTCCTCATTGAAAATAATTCATTTTCATTGTGTTATGGAAACAATAAAATGCCACTTTATCGTAAAAAGAATAAGCGTTTGTATGGATCGAATGGACTAAAGCGATTAATTTTCTATATCATGCTAACTTATGAGATACAATGTTGTTAGGAATTAATTATTCTATCAAGTACCTTTTTCCTTCCATTTATTTTCTTGCGTTTGAGTTACAATTGATGTTAATAGTAAACCAGAATACTTTAGTCACGCTATTTCACTGCACAACTTAACAGCTTTGCACTTTTCCCTTTCCATTGACAATCAGCCGTCAAAGTCTCTACATTCACTTCGCATAATACCTTATCACGAATCACTCTAACTATAAAAATTCGTTCTTGAGTATTTTTCCATATGTGTATGTTGCACTCATGATATGTTAATAACGTTCCACAAAATTTTATATCATATTTGTTGCAAAATGCTGATACCTCCTCTTTTAGTTTCTTACGTCCTTTTCTCGACGTTTAATGCTCTATCACAAATAATTTTGAAATAAAATCATACTCCTCTCACCATTTGTTCAACTTGTATTTCTAGCCATTTATCTATAGTACACGTTTCTTTATGATTCTCCGACAAAGTTTAATAAAATTATTTCTCAACACTTGTCTATGTTATAACTGTTCCACTAATTGTAAGCACACATCTAGCACAGACAGCTACAATTACACAGCCAGCGCAACTTGTACTGAGGGAATCTGTTGATCTGTAACTCCCCTTTTACGTCGACTCCACGGAGTCTGCTTATCTGGTACTGCTTCTTCTCCACTTGTCTCCTCTCCCGTTGTTTTTTTTAACTTTCATTTCGTATTCAACCATGCTTGTAGCAGCGTTGAATCTATTTGAGCACCACTGTCAGCGAAGAATCGTGTAATTAATAAATCTCTTTGGGGATCATTGTTATATCGTGCAGCGTTGTTCAAGTGCAGTAGAATAAAGTGTTACTCATCGAAGTACGCTGTGAGAATTCTCGGCTCTTTGGGAACCTTGCGATCGTCCTAATGTAAAAAACTATTGAACATAAAATGTTATTTCAAATATGCAATAACTCTATCGTTGAAGGTGTGAAAATTGCGTCAAATGACAAGTGATCAATTGGAGTTTAATGTCATGATTTTCCAATAGATGACTATGCTATGCGATTTCAAAGTATTTGAACGGTGAAATATACATTAACAGCTTATCTTACTTAAATATCTAACGTTGAAATTAACGTTAATCGTTATCATTTTCATCTAGTATAAATAAATTTTTAATTAAAAGTAGTTTATCGTAAAAGAACTCAAATAGTAACGTAATACTACTGTTTAAATTAATCACGATGGCATTCCTACTAACCGAAAATTCAAAATGACAGTTACTCTTTACATTTTTACGAAAAGAGACATTAAGTAAAAAAAACATTTTTATTTAATACGTAAAGGTCGTACTAGGATATGAAATTACCTCAGTCATATTTTAGGATCAATTTTAGTCACATTATCCTGAAAATTTGAATAAATTTTGGAAACACAGATATTTTCACTATTTTTTTATTCAAACTGTTATATCTTAAGAGTGTTTAGCTAAAATTTTAGCTTTTTATGTAAAAATTAGAAAAGTGTTACATTTTTTTGCGAATAGCGACACTTCTTCCATTTTCTCAAGTCTTTTTTATATTCGACGCTGAAATTTACTAAAATCAGTTGTAAAATATGTAAAAATCACCTTTTAAAGATTATTTATAATTGTTTTCAAGTTAAAATAATAAGTATTTTCTTTGTAAGAAAAATTTTTGGTGTCTGAAATCTTAAGTGTTCCAATATGTCAAGTATGTTACTCTCATGAAGTGTTTAAAATTAAATGGAAGCAAGGTATAACTAAATTTCAAAATAACATCTAAAACAGTGACAATAAAAAAACATTAGTTTTAAATTGTTTTAATTTAATTATTATTATGAATGAATAAACTTTCTAGACCATTATCAATGTCATAAATTAATTTTAATCACAATGAACCGTTATCAACGACAACCATTTAATTTTGATTACCATTAACCAATATAAACGACCGAAACTTTTATTGATTATCAGTAGCCGTTATCGTAAACTAGAATTTTATTTTGGTTACTGATAATCATTATCGGCGGCAAGAACTTTTTTTTATTCCAGTCTAATCAATATCAACAGGGATTTTGGTTAAATTCGACCACTATCAATTATTACTAAAATCTATATTACTAATCCTAATATTTTGTCCGCTTATTCATTCAAATTATTGGTACAACAAAAAAATAAATGAAAAGTGTAATGATGCTGTAGAATTTCCTTAAATTGTATGAATGTAATTGTAGTAGAGGCAAAAGTGACATAAATGTACTCAGAAAGAAATGTTTATTATCAACATCAGTCGATAACCAAAAGAAATTTTTTGTCATCGATACTAGTTATCAGTAACCAAAATGAAATTTTAGACATTCTAACAACCAAAATATAATTTCGATCGTTTATGTTAAAAGTTAATTAATTTCTGTCATCAGTAATGGTTATTAGTAATAAAAAAAATGTTACTTATTCATGAAAACTATTTGTAACAAAAATGATTTTATTGGTATCAACTGTTTTTAGTATAACTTTATAAAGTTGTCCTATGATTTCTGCTATTAAATTCTCAAATAATTCTATGTACTTAACCTTTTCACTCATTGTTAGTGTCGACATTATGCAATATTATTTCAAAATAAATTATAATGTTACTCACTTGAATAGGCTTAGATCAAATTATTTGTGCAAAGTGAAAAAAGTGATAAAAGATTTTGTGCTACAAATTAAGGGGAGTGTCCCGTTTTTGTTTACCTCCGAATCGATCAAAGCGACGATGTCTATGAACGGAGAATACTAGAAATAGAAAATCTGTAAACTAGACAACTCGCTAATGGATTTTTAATTGTGAACAAAGTTATTTTTATTAAAAATACGCGAAATATATTTTATTACAAGAAGACGTCGGGCATCGTAAAACGTGGTCACCAACGGTTCTCAAAACACAAAACGCTGCACGGCAACCAAAAACAGAAAACGAAGGACCGCGAATTTCTTCATTTAAGAGTTTTAAAAGCGCGTAAATTCAAAACTCCAACACTCCCCCTAATTCGCGGGCCGATGCTACTCAACCCAAATTAACAATATACATTCATTGTTTTACAAAACAGTCTTAAATTTCTAATTACATAATCTTAACAGTTCTACGCACTTTACATGTTTTAACCTTGGCAGTGATTTCGTTAATATATCTGCTGCCATGTCACTTGTAGGCTTATAACATACTTCAATATAACCTTCTTCCTGAGCCTCTCTTGAAAAATGAAATCTTATATCAATGTGCTTACTTCTAGCATGATAAACATTATTCATACATAATTTTGATTGTTTCATATGTTTCAATAATTCTCGCAAATATACAATTTTATTTATTCCGATTCCATTATAGAAAGCACGACGCATTTTTGCTTTTCTGGTCGCCCAGCTTATTGAAGCACCAGCTATAAACGTAACAAATCCGGAACACGCATGCTATCCCAATCGGAATCTACATACGCTTGTAATGGTTCATTCGTCTTTTCATACTTAATACAATAATTAATTGTTCCTCGCAAATACCTTAATACATGTTTTGCCATTTTCCAGTGCATGATTCTCGGATAACATTTGTTTATATTACTGTGAATATGTTCAAGAATTATCAAACCATCTTGTTGTAGATAATAATTTCAAAAACGCTGTGTTTGCATAAATAGCTTAATTTATTTAATGACGTTTAGTTAGGGAAATATTTCCATACAAGGCCATCGCTTTGAGATAATTTATGAAATAAAAGATTGTTAGGTTATTGTTGCTTTAGAGTTGCAAAACCTTGTATTTATATATCAAGACAACATAGTGAAATTGTCAGACAATTGTCTTTATTATTATTAAAATTATATTAGTTTTTCACAGATGCTATTTTTAATAACTGCTAAAATTGACTTTATTATATTTGCCTAAAAAAGAATTCAAACATGATTTTAATTACTATAAAAGTGGTTATATTATACACTAGCACGAAGTAAAAAGACTTCTTTAACAAAATAATAATTCTATAAAGCAAAAATTCATAAAACTTGTAATTCTGTCTGACAATAAAAAAAACTTGCATTGATATCGATATAAATGCAAACTCATAAAGTAAAGAAACACCTATATTATATGTGCGTCTAGGTTGGAAAAGATGGATCAATCATAGTAGACAATATAAGGAAACATTTCGAGGATTCGAGTTTCGAGGAAAATATGTTTATAGCGATGTACTATTCTACTATGTTATCTCTGCAATTATCATATGATTTTATTACTTTTATATGGTATGCAATTCATATAAATTAATAATACATCAATTACACACTTGACAGTTGAAATTAAATTGATTTTTTTCTGAACAAAACTTCTTTTTCTTGTAGTACAATTTATGAAAACACGATAAACAGAATTACAGTGCATATTTACCAATTAATACCTGTTAGTATTTAGAATTATTTGCATTTTGTACGTAACTTTAAATTCATTACAAAAGTGTAAAATTATAAGAATAAATATATTGTTAGAACAAAATGGGATAGCTAAAAGCGATCCATTTTTTTATGTTTTCCGTTTCTAATGATGAATAATTAAAATTGATTATGTTTCATATCACTTTTGGACATAATTAAATACATGTATGTCATAATACGAATTGAGATGTCAGGATTATCATCGGGGCAACAAATTCCTTTTGAAACACAGTATTTGTGTTTCAAGTACTAATACATATTGTACAGTATTAATTATTAATTTATAATTACATTAACATTAAAAACCTATTAACTATATTTTCCAAAAGCCTGTATCTTTAATTTCGTTCTTATCGCGTACACGTACGTGTTTTAATATCTCTATTTTGTTGATATTTGCCAACTCAACATTGAAAAGTATGTGATGAATCAGTACAGAAGAAATCGTTAAAGTATTACAAAATGTAATTTTGCAATCTTCTCTCAACAAAATATGAATTAAAGTAAAATGTCCACGTTCCAAAAGTATTGTACAATTAAGCGACATATAATCAATCACTTATTATTCATTTTACGTACTATTATTATAAGGAAATCAAACGGCGCAAATGTAAACGAATAATTCCACATAACATTTATCGATTACTCTGCTACGTTATGATGACGAATAGTCCTCGACAAATATTTCTACAAAGAAAGCTTGACATTTCATTATGTACAACTGTTAATTGAATCGTCATTTGCCGAGGGACAATTAATTGATATAATTCAATAATTTTGTTAACTTATAACAAACGTCAAGTAAAACCTTTGTAACATTACTTTATGCCATTACTTTAATAATATATGGCAAGATCATTGATATCAGTAGTTGATCCATTAATGTCAATATTTGTCTAACTTATTTTACATCAAGCACAAATGAGAAAAGAAATCAAAATGAAACACTAAGTTACGATATGTTAATGTTTAGTGTCGGCTAAAACCTTGTGAAGGTTATGTGTCAAGATAAAGGTCAGTGGAGCACCATTACCTAAACGCAAGTTTTCACCTAAACCTACCCTAACCTAATCATACTAATTGTTAATGTAAGTAATATAGTATTAATTTAAGTAATTGCAAATTAAATTTAAAAATTAGAGGCGAACAATATACACTATTAAAATTTATAGTTTCCCTATTTTGTTCGTGATTTAGTAATGAATGTGATTAAAGTTATGATAATTTTTAGAGTAGTCACAAACAATGCATCTACCCTATATTTCAGATTCCTCATAATATTATCATTTTAATAAATTTAAGCATAAATTTTTGAAAACATATTTTTGTGTTATAAGTGTCTTATAGGTTGCACAAAGCATTGCACCATAAAACAATGTAATGAAAAAATCAATTTCTTGGCCCTTCAGTTTGGAAATATCTTTTGAAAGCTAAGATGTAATACCTAATTTTTTCACATACCATTATTCCTGTTCTAAATAAAGGTGCTTTTCTGTTTTCCTATGAAGGTGACGGAGAACTGCAGTTTACAACCAGAGTTTTATGTGACTTGCGTCAAGTTAAACTCAGTTTAATGATTTTTACACCGAACGAAAAATAATGATTAATACGATCTACAATGAGATCTCTTACTAAAGGAAGAAAGAGTGTATAATGTTATTTTTTTTAATTGTTTTTTAATGACAAGGGATCTATCAATTTCAAAATCTCTTGTTTCTGGAGAAATACCAAGTATTTTTATGAATTAGCAATATGGGTTATTTTGAGTAAAAATGTTTATATGAACATGTGTCCGATTATCAACGTGAGTACAGATGCGTGAAGTACCAACATTCCCAGGCCCGACCCCTTTATATTTTTACCTGTGAAGATATATGTATGTATGAAATGCGAAGTTTACAAAGTAGAAGTAAACAGAAGGGACGAATTGGTCACTCGGCGCACAAATTGTGTTGCCTTTAGTCAAGATTGCAAAGACCACCTCAGAAGATTTACAAACATTATTTTGGTGGGGGTCAAAACTTGTATTGAATATGAATCTGCAAACCACTTTTTTATAGTAATTACAGTTCTTCAGAAGATTGAATATAAAGAAAAATTTTAAATATACAAGTTTAGAAAAGTTTTACATTTGTTTTGATACCAAGTTCTTCCATATACTCTCCCGCATAAACTGATTTGAACTATTATTAGGTTGTAATCATTTAAATTGATGTACATAACGACAGCAATTAACGCTGATATTATCCAATTCGTTTCGAAAACTAAAAGTCTAAAGGAAACTTTAGTTATACCATACGAAAAGGTGAGCATTTCAGTTAAAGAAAAGAGCATTTCAGAAAAGAGCATCCTATCATACTTTTTTGTGAATACTTGTGTCAAACATTTTGACCAGAGCGCCGCAACGATGGTGGTAAATGAACAAAAAATACAATCATCGATAATCAGGACTATTGTCGCCACCATATGAAATTACTTCTGCGGCGTAAACAAAACTTTCATAATTTCTAATACATTTTTAACCACTAATGTTAGTATATAGTTTTTAGACAATGAAACGATGTACTTAGGATCATTATTCTGCATACTGATAAAACTCCAACTAATTAATCTTTCTTTAGATAATATTATGTGTTAAAATGTAATATTGTTTTATATGCAGAATATTATGTATTCTCGTTAAATTACCCATTATGCATACGTATATGAAAGCAACTTTACAATACTAGATTCACTTCCATGTTTTATTGTAGATTCGCACAATTATTGATTATTTTCATACTTATCTTTATTCGGACAAATTGACATCTTTTGCTACCAAAACAACAAATTTATTATATATTTATTCATTATACTGTCACCTGGTTTGAAATTATATTTTGTTCACAAAGAGAGCTTAAACTTTGCACAATAGCAGTGAACCTTAAAAATATTAATTTTGGCGAGATACAACGCGAATTTCTCAAAAGTATGTTAGAAATATACATTTAATCATTTTATAATATCTACATAACTACTTAAACGGAATAAAATAACATATGCATTATGCCTAATGAAAAACAAATTAACAGTGTTCAAATCAAAAAGTCAGAAGTTCAAGTTTTTTAAACGTTACAAATCCCTCTTTTATTTTTTCTGACTGTATTTTTTTATTCAGTTATTTTGCACTCCAATAAAATTGACGAAAAGGCACATTTTTATAATTTAATAAATAAAACTAACAAAAAAATGATTTCGCTGCTCTTATTTCATTGTTTCAGTTGTTCGGTGCAATCATCCATATTTCGAATGATTCTATGTCATCTGAATTACTGTAAATATATTTTAAATTTTCTTTTTATCCTTATAAACATAATTCTTTTATAACAAAATTTATTATTAATACTAATTATATTATTTCGAATAATAATAATAATAATAATAATAATAATAATAATAGAATGTCATATTCTATTTCTATTTTATATTAATTATACGTATTAAAGGTCTAACTTGTAACCGGTTACATAAACCGTTCAATTTTCAAACTTTATTTTGCTTTTATGACATAATACAGCGCACAACAATCGCATAACTACTACTTCTTATGTAGTGCTGGATCAACTTCTCAACAAAATTTTATTCACATAATAAATTGTTCAATTTTCACATTTCCTACTTCCATCGTTAAAATAGATATTCATAATAAAATACTTGTTTCTTTATTACTTTGATGAGGATATACTTGATGGTTATGAAAATTTAAAGAGAGGAATACATATACCTAAGATTGAAAAACACTGATTTAATCAAATAAAATCATCATTCATATTTTCTGTATGCGTCAACATTAAAACAGCTATTAACATAACATTATGACCCCGTTAAAATCAAGAACGAGTCATTATTATGTAATTGTGAATTACTGTCAAAAAGAAACAGTTTCAGATATAACTTTTTATACACATATATGGTGTCTCATGCACCGGACCAAACTATATCTTTAATGACAGGTAGAACACAATTTTATAAAAGAGAAAAAATATCATTCGAATATTCTACATAAAAAAGTATTAAACTATAATATTAAAGAAATCAACATGAGATATTTTAAATTCTAACATCAATTGTATCATACAAATAATCGTAATATTTGTTTACATGTTTTTCATTTTAATCAATTTTGAATTAAAATTCTCGTTGTTTCTTCATTTGTATTGTTGTAAAATATGATGAAAATATAATAAAGATATGATTAATATTTAACCAAACTTGCGTGTAGTTAAGCAACATTTCGCAGGAGTAAATTGTTTTCACAAAGTCGGTGTCGTACAATCTACTTTATTCTATTTCTGGCTTTCGTGATATTGTTTGTTCTTTACGACTTCACTTTTGTATACGGTTTAAGACACTCCTTCGTTTGCTTGGATGTAAGGTTGCTTGTAAAGTGTATAACAAATATAAGCACGTGAGAAATCTTGCTTCAGAAGCGTAAACCAAAGCGCAAAAGCGTAAAAATTATTTTTGATGCTTGCGATCTACTTGTACTTGATGTACTAGAACCAGTAACTTACGTTTTTACACGATTTTGAAAATTTACTTGGTACAGAAACTTTACAACTTTATTCAAATTTCATTTGCAATTTAATTTGCAAAATAAAGGGTCTACGTAATGAAACATGCTTGTAATTCAAATATAAAATGTAAAAAGCTGCTTCCCAAATTTTGTATGAGCAATCTCATTTAGTGTATTGTCTTGCAAGAGTATTGCAAACGATCACGCATAAAATTCGTTAAAAATTCTTTTTTTACGAATATTTTACTGTGTATATTATATACATATTGCCGCACAATATTATTACTTACAATCACAATCATACTTACAGTTATGAAGTCGTTCAATGAGGCTTTTTGATTAAAAGAATATCAAAGGAAAAATGATTTATGAATTTTTGAGAAGAAATCGTAACATCACTGTATTATTTTACACTCAAAATAATGCATAATATTGCACTCAAATTTTCCAATTATTCTCCAAAAATCACATTATTCTTTATTCAACTGTCCACGTTCACTTAACTTCAATATTAATTTCAATGTATAAAAATTAATTACATTTCACACGAATAATAAAATCTAATAAAATACTGCTAGTTCTACGTCACTGTTATTTCTTACAATTGCCTTTCGCTAAATGTTTTTGTCAAAAATTTGTCTGAAACGCACTCCTCGATCGTATTTCCGCTCCATTCGCTCTCACGGCACACGTTTCACATACTGCCGGCTGTTCTTCGCGACGAGGTCGTGGCGGTGCGGTGGTGAAAATGGTCGAAACGAGGGACGGAACGCGATTGGTACACATTGAAATTATCGCTGTCAACGGGGTGCAAAGGATGACAGAAAAATAACGGCATACTCGTCTGTTTTTCCGTTGCAACGGGCCATTAATTCTTAGATTAACGAGGTGCTATCAATCGAATGGTCGCTTGCTGATGAATTGGTTTTTCACTTGTTTCATTAACGAATTGATCAACTCTATGAAACATAATATAGAGAAGATTAATTGGTACTATAAACATTACCCTTTTAACATTTAGTAATATAATATGTCAAATTTCAGTTTAAATGGATCGCATTTCTTATTTCTTATTTTTTGTATCAAGAGAAAATATTAATTAATCGTAATAAATTATTTATCATACTATTTATCACAAAATTTGAATTAAATATTATGTACTTAAAGTGTGAAATATATTTTATGAATACAATACGCACAAGAATAAACATTGAAATTGACATGCATAGTATAATACAATTAATATGTTTTAGACGAAAGTTATAATTTCCTAAAATTTTATTGATTAAGTCTTTTATTTAACAATAGTTACATTGAATACATATAAGGAAATAAAACTAAACTAATTTTTTATCGTGTAATTATTTTGGAAGGAAGAAGGAATAAATTATTAAGAAAAAAATATATTATTCAATACTAATTTTATTTTTGCGTGTATTAGGAATATTTAGGTGTCAAATTATTTTTTTATAATTGTTTCCTATTAAATTTGTGTTATATTTCTCATTTGTAATAATGTACTTATATTTCGCATTAAACTTCATTCATTTTCTGATAAATGCTTTCGAAACTCATGAATGAATATCACGAATTGCAAAATCTTTTCAGCATTAAACACCACATTCTTTCGCTGATAGTATGAAGTATTAAATGTAATATTTGCAATTGTGTGAAGATTTCTCACGAGCAATTTCAATGCAAGTCAACCCCACTCTAATGTTGAAGATAATCGTAAAGGCGACTTACCATCACGTAGGCCAGCTGCCAGCACAAAGCCGAAGTCTAACAATCGAGAGGAACGATCTCACAAACAAAACTGAATACATACTCCCTTCCTTCCCCCTCCCTCCCCGTTACATCCCTACAAAACGTTCCATATGGCGATCCACCCCGTGATTAAAGGTAATCTTGGAAAATGTTATACTGCGAATAGTATTCAAAAATAGCTGTAAAACTATTTCTACATAAACTTATTTGTGTAGAAATGTTCGTTTCGTTTCATCTTGATTTTGAACGTTTGAGACAAATTTAATCATATGTTAAAGTTAATTTTCTTGTAGATATATTATTTTAATCGTGTACTAAATATCCATTTTAGGTTTCACCTATCTTGTTTGTAATATTATTAATATAAATTACTAGTTATTTAATATGCTTTATTATTATTTTATTATTGTTCCACTCCAGAACTTGAAACCAAATTAATTTCACCTGGCTGTATGTATTAATTTTTAATCATTTCGCTACACTTTAGGAATTTTCGACGTTAAAAACAGTTTTCATTTAATGAACAATTTTGACTCAACATAATTGCAATTCTTTTATTCTCATGTTTTTAATATTTTTTCATGATATAGGTTTTTCACGAAATATTGTTGCCACCAAAAATATTACTTTCCACTGAGCAATTTGTAAACTTTATGGAAATACAAACAAGATGCACAAACATCTCGAAACCTTCCGAAGGGACTATTTTGAATAACCAACCCCGATTAGACCGGTTCAAGTAACCTGCTTACAACAGAAACGCTCCATGAGAAGAACAGTATTGTTTCGTTGCCTATTTTCAGGATAATACAGGCCAAATGTTTCCTAAGACGGTGGGTCTGTGTAATCAGACTATACATACAGAGGTCCCTTTCATCTAAAGCCCTTACTATCGTTGCGACAACATTTCATCTTTCGAAGGAGAATTCATCTCGTTATCTGGCACGTCCTTTCAAAAATAATTTTTACACAGCGTACCGTTTTACTAGTGCCAGTCTACCTTCATGTTTGCAAATTCATTGAACTTGAGAATCATGTATTTAGATGATTGAAATGCGTATTTCATTGATAAATATTTTGTCTTTATGCGACTGAAATTTCTTGACAAATTTTTAAAAATAATATTATAGAACTTCGTATTATTTCTTTAAATACTTTTATTGAATGAAAGATACGACATTTGCTAAGCCCTTCCAATCACAATAATTATAATAAATGCGTATAATAGTATATTTTCTATTGAAAATTTTTGTCGATAGTTTAAGGCGATTATATCATTTGGAGAAATAAGTAATTGTGTTAGTTTATCGCAAACGTTTTGTTCATTTCCGTTGTCAATAGAGGCTGGCTACCTAAATAGTAAAAGATACAGATAGTACCCACGTAAAAAGGGCGGGCCCTTCCGGCTATATTTATTACCGATAAGCTATCTACACACGATAAAATCCCCTAAAACAGGCCCCATCTCAAGAGAGTCATACTGATTAATTTTTTCTATTCAATTAGCATCTCTTTGAAGTTTAAAATTCTATTATAATTTAGGAATATTAAAAGATTCGCTAAATGTTATAAATAATACATATTAGATATTCCGCTTCACTAGGTATAGATGCTATTGATATAATAACAAAAATTTATTCACAATATTTATTAAATATTTATTCAAATATATTCAAATACTGCAACAAGTACTTATAAAATGTTACTTATGTTCATTTAAAAGTTCTGTTTACATTGTTCACATTATTTGCGAGATATATCAGTTAACTGTCCGCTTATTAATAAAAAGGTGTGATTCGTTACATTTTCATAGTTACAGCGATATAAGTACTTTATTGTTTTAACGATAAAAAATTCTGTACTTAATCAAGTACAAGATTATTTATTAACGTATTTCAGAAAACTTTAATTCTTATGGCGATTCTGTTAAAGCATAATAAAACTGGATTTGAATTAATTTGTCTTTCGGTTAGAGAGTTAATAGTCTGATATGAAAGAGTTTTTTTATTGACTGTGATTCATTAGTAATTTTCTTTATAGCAGCAATCGAAACTTTACGTATTAACTGAAAGAACTGAAGATCTGAACACACGTATTTAAAACAAACCAATACATGTCAACAGATAAATATAATCTACGACCAATAAAAATCATCGGTAACAATAAATCTCAGAAGACATACGATAAGAACGACATAGATATACTTACGTTAAAAAAAAACTCTTTGTTGATGATAAATAAACAGAATAATAAGATATATAGTAGAACGTCAATTATTCGAACGTTGCTTATGGAAACGGTCGGTTGATTATCTGAATTCCGATTATCCTAAGAATTAATTATCCGAACACAGATTCGAAGAATGAATTGTGTTATGAAACAATATTTCCATTTTGTAGCATGTACTTTCTCTAATTTAAATACTCGAATTTAATATGTATCTTATCTAAGTTCACAGACATTTTGTATTGATGATATTTTATTCATTCTCTGCTAAAATCAATTATGACAAGACAAGACATTTCAAAATCACATATTACTCTTTTATATTATGAATGCATTAAATTTTGTATAAAAATGAACAAAAAGAAATAAATACAGTATACATATTTAAATAAGGAATTTAATATTTAGTTAAATCTATAAAAAAAATTCATTTACGGTTTATATTTCATTTGTCAATATACAGTAATCATTCATTTTTCATATTAAGCCATGAATTACTTTTTCATCCGTTTAATTTGAGTGAAAATTAGATTTTGCTAGTTTTGTTTTATTATAGATATATATAGTATTATATTATATTATATTATGTAGTATTACATAGCATAGATTTACTATAGATACCTACATCTATTAACATCTTAGTAGTAGCTAAAAATTCTTATGTTCTACCTTAGCTGATACAATAAAATTTTCCTCGCTTTTAAAAATTAATAAAATGGAATAATCACTTGGAAATGATTATCATAAAATTTATTTTCCGATGGAAAAAGTAGAGTTAGTTGAGTATTTTTAATATTATAAATTTGTAATCTTCGTATGTACTTTCTTGTTGGGTTCAACGTTGTAGATATTTATCTACGTTTTAATAGTAAAACAGGGCATTGTACAACCACTGTTGGATGTCTTGAATGAACTCATTATGTATAGTCCCACAAGCCTATACACCATTCCATTTCAGTTCAGTTCAACAATGCTGTCTATTCATGGAATACTACGGCGTCTGAACACGATTCTAAAAGCCAAAAGGGTGATTGAAGGGCGACGTGCGTCGAAATAATAAATAAAGGAGTCCGTTTTTAGGGGCAGGGAGTTTTTTCTAGTTGGTCATATTCACAGAATGATCAAATGTTGTATCGTTATTGAAATGTTGAATTTTTCTTTTCAGTTACCAATTTTTTTTTCTTTAGTCTGTAACAATACTACTGTAATTGTCGTATAATCTTTTTACAATGCAATAAATCCATTTTTGAATATACTATACTAAATAAAAAAAATAATAATAAAATTATAATATTCTTATTATACAGGGTGTTACCTGTAACGCTACTCACGATTTTTCTCCTACTTGCAGCCACCTTACGAAAAAAAGTTTAGAATAAAATTTGCAGGGTATGAAGTGCACAATAGATATTAGTAAAGCAAATTTTGAAAACAGTTTGTTCTCTTGGCAAAGTCAAGGTCACCTTGGGTTTCTTAAATAGGAACATACATTTTTTTTTATTCATAGCTTTAGAGGACGTCGAGACGAATTCGAAACATATATTACATTATATTTTTATTAACATATTACTCGATTTACAGAAGTGGAAAAGTGAAGTAAAAGACTGGAATATTATGTGATGGAAGGCGACATATGTTACATTTTGAACATGTAATTAAATAAAGTGTATTTTTCTTATATTCTAGTCGCGTGTTTACATTCAGTGATCTCTTTGGAACCAAATAATGGTTACCCTACCAAAGTCAAAAGCTAAGTACTTTACATTTTTCCACTTCTGTAAATCGAGTAATATGTTAATAAAAATATAATGTAATATATGTTTCGAATTCGTCTCGATATCCTCTAAAGCTATGAATAAAAAAAAATGTATGTTCCTATTTAAGAAACCCAAGGTGACCTTGACTTTGCCAAGAGAACAAACTGTTTTCAAAATTTGCTTTACTAATATCTATTGTGCACTTCATACTCTGCAAATTTTATTCTAAACTTTTTTTCGTAAGGTGGCTGCAAGTGGGAGAAAAATCGTGAGTAGCGTTACAGGTAACACCCTGTATTTAATTTTTATTTTATAAAAAATGTTAATATTATGTGAAAGAGATAATTAGAAAAAGTTTAATAGTTTAAATTAAAAAATGATGCGGTGCCACATGAAATTATTTTGAACTATAGTGTACTCATATTAAAAGATAAATGAGCATTTTCATCTAAACTTTTGTCAAAAGAAAGTTTCAAATTTTTTGTGGTTCCTGATGATCTCTTCATTGTCAGGTTCTTGTTCTTTTGTTATGATTAGAAATCGCTCGTAAATTTAATCGATTTAAAGGTTCTTTTGTATCAGCAACAGCTGCCAGTTTAAAAAACTGTGATGCTAACAGAACATCTTGCTGAAACTTTTGACAGAGTTGTTACACCGGAAGACACGTGTAGATCGAAACCAGACTATACGATACTAAACTATAAATACTATTTTTATTGAGAAATCCAAACATAGAGTGTATCTCATAAGAACGCATACACCAAATCTGGAAGAAAAAATTAAGACAATAAAAAGAAATACTTAATATATATCAAAATGGATTTTCTCCGCATTATCAAGTACATACATACGTGACGATCTACTCCACTATGAGCCGCAGAAACCCTACTAGTATCGACCGATTACTTTACCATGAAAAAATTGATTATTAATTCATTTTTTTATTGTGTTTTATTTGATGCTACTGCAGTCTCGTTCAAAGTAAATGTACAAACCAAGTAGGCACCACAGCGTATATTATTAGTATAATCGAACTTTTAGCGAGTTATACTTAACACGTTGATTGCCACGCGTGTTTACAACAAAATCCCCGTCAGACCACCCGTGCCACTGTGGCCCGATGAGAACTCTTGCTGTCACCCGAATATGGGTGACGTGGCCCGATGAGAACTTTTGCTGTCACCTGAATACCGGTGATACGGCAGTCAACGTGTTAATCGATTACACAGTGGAGCCAAAACAGTATACTTATTGACAACTTAATTATTGGTTTACATTTTTTATCCGATTTATTTAAACAAATACATTTTGTGGTCATCTTTTCTTCATCGCAATTATCATCGTAATTGATACGCGCATCTATTTGATAGGTGCGTCCGCATATGCGATCAAAAGTAAAGAGAAACTACCAACAACTCAAGGACAAAATATTTCGCATAAGTACTTACTATCCCAGGCATATTAAATTCTAAAATGATTTTGAAGCTGGAAGATCCAAAAGAATCAAATAGAATATTTAATTGAACAAAAAGTATTTTGATATAATAACGTGACTAATACTTAACGAAAGTATTAGATTATTTCAACTAAACCCTTACTTACTTAAGAAATGACAATATCTCAATTTATTTTCTTAATTGAATAAACAATTGTAATCTAAGATATATAGTATTTATTCTTTTTTTCATCATAATAATCTCACAAACACATTAATGAAATATTTAATGAAAAAGGATAGAATTTATCATTGGACTTTATCGTTAGAAAAAGTAGAAAAACACTTCAAACTAGAAATATACTCTTTACGTGATATGCAATAGCGTAGTAAATTTATCAAAAATGATCAAAGTGTACATTTGTTTATTAAAATTGTTCAATCACTGCCATTTTTCATATATTTTTAACTTACCATAAAAAACACGTAATTCTTGATTTATTTTTCACAATAAAATTTTTTGGCTAAATTTCCGAAAAAAGTTTCTAAATTGGCTGAAATTTGGAGAATGGGTTTCTTTTTAATAAAAATAATGATTCCGAGAAGAATATTTAGCGACCCGAGAAAAAAAATTTTGTATAATTTGTTATCTATGCTTTCCAGAATGGCCACCCCAACAGTTAAAAGTTATAGAAATTAAATTTAACTGATGTCCATGATTGTTTAACCCTATCGCTTCGGCAGTCCGGTCCGCCGAAGTGTCGTCACCGTACGGAAGCACGCGCCAGAAATGTGCACAGTGCGCGTGGTTTTTGTAAATAATTACTATGCTTAATAAAACAATTGTTGCTCTAATATAGCATGTATTCCTCACATTTTAATATGAAAACAGTTAAACAAAATTATATTAGTTACTTTAAAGACTTACTTACTTAAAGAGTTACTTTAGACTAATTACAGTTGACAAATTCTTAGCTATTTACATATTTACAAGACTTTAAAATTGAGCGTTTAATATTATTAATAATGTAACACAAATTAGTTAGTATACTAATATTTAGAAATTAGTAGTGTTCTGCCGATAACGAAGAATTTGTCATTGACCACAGATGGTACTTGTATACACATCATGTGGATGCCGGATATATCCGGCACTCGTACGCACAGATCGCCGTGTGGATGCCGGATATATCCGGCGCTCGTAAGCACAAGTCGCTGCGCGGATGCCGGATATATCCGGCGCTCGAAGCGAAAGGGTTAATATTCATCTACCCTAACCTAATCTAACAAAATTTACTGAAGTTAAACCTAGGATTATATTGGTATGAAAATTTTATTGACATGTAGAATATACATATATGTGGAGTGTGGAATTGTAAATAGTCGTGAATATTGTGTTGAAGTGAATCGATTGTTAATAGGTGTGAATGTTGTGCGCGAGTTATCGAGATGTATTGAAATTGAAAGCGGAAAAAAAAAAGAAAACGGCGATCTGAGAAAGCGAATTTCAGAGGCGAAAAAGAGTTTCGAGAGAGTGATCGCGAACGGCTAAAAATACTGGAAAACTGTTGAGAAACCATTTGAAATAGCGTTTTTGTTTGTATTAGTTTCATAAAATAGTTAATTTAAAGTTTGGTTGTTGTGCGTATCAGTTTTGCCTGTTTAAAATAAATTATTCTATGTGTTTTGTTTAAATCTTTGATTCAATTCCTACAAAATTGGGGGCTCGTCCAAATTTAACATTATTTATTACAATTAAGTCGGTACAAAACATACAATTTAGCATGGCATTTAAACCGGCCAATTTGACGATTCAGAAATTGAAGGAATTGTTGGACGATCGGAAGTTACCTACAAATGGGACGAAAACAGAATTGATAGCACGTTTAGATAAGTATGATCCATTAGGAAAATGGATGAATATGTGTCAAGAAAATGAGGCGGATCATAGGGAATATACGTCGTCTAAGGGGGTCGAAGCAGAAGAGAATGCTTCAGGAGGTGTAAATCGCAACGACGAATCGAACTGTTTTGCGGGAGGACTGGAGCATTTATTGCGTGAAGTTGGAAGATTATCACAGGAATTGGAAAATATGAAGCGTGGATGTTTACATCATGAGGAGCAGGAACGTAGTAGCAGTGTAATGGAGGAACAGGAATTCTTACAGTCGAGAAGGAATGTAAGTGTAAAATCAATCGCTGAATTGTTGGGGTATTTTGACGGGAAGTCAGAGGATTTTCCGGTTTGGGCGCAACAACTTCAGATGTTGAAAAATACATATAAATTGTCAGACGATGAGACAAAGATATTAATGGGAATGAGATTGCGTGGTAGAGCTCAAGAATGGATACATTCCCGACCTGAATTTGTAGTTATGCCAGTTGATAAATTATTGGATGAGTATCGTAGAATGTTCTGTTTTCGACATAGTAAAAGTGGTGCTTTAAGATATTTACAGGAACGTGTTTGGAGAAGAAGCGAGTCGTTCGTGGATTATTATCATGACAAAATGATTCGGGCAAACAGAGTTCCTATTGATGATCCTTTCGAGCTAGTTGATTTTCTAATAGAGGGTATTCCTGACATGATACTGAGAAATCAAGCGACTATGAGTTGTTTTATCAGCCCAGAAGCGATGTTACGAGCTTTTGAAAGATTATTGTTGCCACAGTCGAATCAAGGAAGCAGTATGCATGGTGAGCGATGGAGGGTTAATCCATCAATGAGATCTGAGGAGCGTGGGCAAGGTGATTGGAGGGCGCCAAGAGGAGATGCAGGAAACTGTTTTAGCTGTGGAGAAATGGGACATTTAAGCAGAAATTGTCCGAAAAAAGAGCGTGGTTTTAGATGCTACCGATGTGGAGAACACGGACACATTGCACCAAGTTGTACGCAGCAGAATTCAGTGAGTACATCAAAAAGTACAAATGTGGTGGCGCAGCCTTCAGGACTGAAGACCAGCAAATCGGTGAGAATTAATAATTTCGATGTAGCAGCCCTCATCGATACAGGCAGTGACCTGACGCTCATGAGAGCTGATTGTTATGTTCGAATTGGCGCACCGGCAATACAAAACAGTGAAGTTAATTTTCGTGGGATAGGTTCAGAAATTATTAAGACGCGCGGTAGTTTTGTTACAGAAATTTCTATCGACGGGGGCTTGTATGCTATTATGGTTCATGTAGTGTCAGATGCGTTGTTAAAATATGATTTACTTATAGGGGCCGACTTTTTAAATAAAGTAGACGTCGCGATTAATAGGGGAGTTGTTCGAATAAGGAGGAGTGAAGGAGAACATGTTACCGATAAAAATAGTCTGGATGTATGCCGTATTGAATGTACAGAAAACAATAGCGAAATAGATTTATCACATGTAAGCAATGCCGTTTTAAGAGAAAAACTTGAACATATGGTTATTGATTATGTTCCCGAAAAGACGCGTGAAACAAATATTAAAATGCGTATTGTATTAAAGGACGAACTTCCTGTTTATCAAAGAGCACGACGTTTAGCGCCTGGGGAAAAGACCATCGTTAATAATCAAATTGATGAATGGCTTAGTAAAAATATTGTACAGCCATCGTTATCAGAGTACGCGAGTCCTATTGTGTTAGTGAATAAGAAGGATGGTTCAAAACGGCTATGTGTAGATTATCGGAAAATAAATCAGAAAATTGTGAAAGATAGATTTCCATTACCGATTATAGATGAGCAACTCGATGCATTGCAAGGCGCGAAAATATACAGTACACTTGATTTAAAAAACGGGTTTTTTCATGTTCCGGTATGTGAGGACAGTCGCAAATTTACAGCGTTCGTTGTTCCGGATGGACAATATGAATTTTTACGCGTTCCGTTTGGTCTATGTAATTCGCCTGCGGTTTTTGCACGATTCATTAATGATGTGTTCAAAGATTTAATTAAAGAGAAGACAGTGTTAGTATATGTAGATGACTTAATTGTACCGTCCGTTGATCATGAAACAGGAATTGAAAATTTAGAGCGAGTTTTAACGATTGCAAAGGAAGCCGGATTAGAAATTAATTGGAAAAAATGCGCATTGTTACAGAATAAAGTTGAATTTTTAGGTCATATAGTGGAAAATGGCAGTATTCGGCCTGGGGAACAGAAAATGCATGCTGTCGCTAAGTTTCCAAAACCGACAACAGTCAAACAAGTTCAGAGTTTTTTGGGTTTGACAGGATATTTCCGGAAGTTTATTAAGGGATATGCATCGATCGCGAGACCGCTGAGCAATTTGTTGCGAAATGATGTTGAATTTGTTTTCGGATCAAAGGAAACAGCGGCGTTTGAGGAACTGAAATTAAAGTTATGTGATACACCAGCATTAAAATTATATAGGTTAGAAGCGCGGACTGAATTACATACGGATGCATCTGTCCATGGATTCGGTGTAATATTGATGCAGTTATGTAATGATGATGGTGAGATGCATCCTGTTTATTTTGCAAGCGGTAAAACGACACAAGCGGAGGAGAAGTACCCGAGTTACGAATTAGAAGTTCTTGCAATTGTTAAAGGTCTTAAAAAATTTAGAACATATTTATTAGGCATTGAGTTTAAAATAGTTACGGATTGTAAGGCTTTCACGTTAACAATGAAAAAACGGGATTTATCTGTGCGTGTTGCGAGATGGGCTTTATTATTGGAGGAATTTAATTACAGTATAGAACATCGACCGGGCAGGGCAATGATTCATGTAGATGCGCTTAGCAGGAACCCACTACCAGAGTGTTTGTCAATTCGCGAGGACGATGGTATGACGTTTAAAATAAAACAATTACAGCAGAAAGATGATGAGATATGTAGAATTTTTGAACGTGTGAAAGCAAAGCAAATGGACGGATATTTAATACGGGGGGGTTTACTTTTTAAAATTATTGATGCAGATGTTTGTTTGGTTGTACCGAAAAGTTTGCAGTCTCAGATAATTAAGCAAGTTCATGGAAAAGGACATTTTGCAGCAACGAAAACGGAACAATTGCTTAAAAAAGATTATTGGTTTCCAGGTATGAAGTCTAAAACGGAGAAAGTTGTGAGGAATTGTATTGACTGCATTTTAGCGGAACGGAAAATGGGTAAACAAGATGGATTTCTTACACCAATTTGCAAAGGCGAAGTTCCGTTAGACACATATCATATGGATCACCTCGGGCCATTAACTTCAACAAGGAAGGGTTACCGACATATTTTAGTGGTTATCGATGCTTTTACTAAATTTGTTTGGTTTTATGCGACGAAGTCAGCTAATACTCGTGAAGTGATTCTGCGACTTGAAAAACAGGCAGTAACGTTTGGAAACCCACGTCGTATTATTTCGGATAGGGGAACTGCTTTTACATCTAATGAATTTCAAGAGTATTGTAGTAGGGAAAATATTCAACATTCGCTAATTGCAACTGGAACTCCGAGGGGGAATGGGCAAGTTGAGCGGGTAAATCGTACACTTATTCCGTTACTTACGAAATTGTCAGCACCTGAACCGAGTGAGTGGTATCGAAATTTGGAAGCAGCTCAAAAATTTTTCAACGCGACGCCACATCGTAGTATTAAAACATCGCCATTCCAGTTATTTTTTGGAACGCGTATGCGTGCAAGAGATGATCCTCAAATTAGGGAGATATTAGAAGAGGAATGGGTCGCTAATTTTGAAGAAAATCGAAACGAGCTGAGAGTGAAAGCGAAAGAAGAAATTGCGAAAATTCAGGAAGAGAATAAGAGAAGTTTTAATAAAAAGCGAAAGGAAGCAACAATCTACAGGGAAGATGACTTGGTTTCTATTAAAAGGACTCAACAGGGTCCTGGGCTGAAATTAGCAGGGAAATTTCTTGGACCATATCGGGTTTCTAAGGTTCTTCGACACAATCGATACGTTGTGGAAAAAGTTGGAGATCATGTAGGACCAAACAAAACATCTACATCAGCAGATCAGATGAAATTGTGGGCACAGGTCGAGCACGATGATTTTGACGAAAGTAGTGACGCAAGTATTGACGTGACAGACGACGAATAAATGCATTAATAAATCGAGTTATAGATATTAGAAAACGCGATACCCGGGGCGGGTATCATTGAAGGATGGCCGAGTGTGGAGTGTGGAATTGTAAATAGTCGTGAATATTGTGTTGAAGTGAATCGATTGTTAATAGGTGTGAATGTTGTGCGCGAGTTATCGAGATGTATTGAAATTGAAAGCGGAAAAAAAAAAGAAAACGGCGATCTGAGAAAGCGAATTTCAGAGGCGAAAAAGAGTTTCGAGAGAGTGATCGCGAACGGCTAAAAATACTGGAAAACTGTTGAGAAACCATTTGAAATAGCGTTTTTGTTTGTATTAGTTTCATAAAATAGTTAATTTAAAGTTTGGTTGTTGTGCGTATCAGTTTTGCCTGTTTAAAATAAATTATTCTATGTGTTTTGTTTAAATCTTTGATTCAATTCCTACATATATAATATCATCAATGATTTGTATAAATGGATCTTTCCTATTTTTCTTCGTTTGGAAACGCCACAGAAACTCACACATGTAATCAATGAAACTATCTTGTCTAATACCTCTTCTATTGACAATGAGTCGTGCTCTCAAAACATGTCAGGACGATTCTTCAATACTCTGGGTATAAGCACCGCCTCCTGGGTTTGCGAAATTAGTGCTATGGTTTACAGTTCTGAAAACATAGCCATATTTATTTAAATTTATGTAAACCTTCCAACAATCCATATGTATTTCCGAACCGGCAGCTACGTTTCCTAATTAATAGAACGAGAGTATTTTCATTTCGTTTGTTTCCAGGATATATTTGCAACTGATATTTTTGCCCTCCTCGCTCTATTATCCCTGTTCTAATTTTTAATATGAAATAGATGATAAAAATTAAAATAAATATATTGAAAATAAGAATAGTCATAAAAATTGTACCTAATACCCTTGTTCCTTCACGCAAATGTTCTCTTTCAAACTTCCTCCGTCTAATTTTACAAATCAATTTTAACTATTACATCAGGATCGCTTATTAATCCTTCCAATTTATATTGTCTGTCAAGGGCTAAGATGCACACTTCTCTACATAACGAAAATCTATCAGCAATTGATTCAGTTGAAACCATTTGGTTTTCAACGATAAACACTCATGCTGAGTCTAATTATATGAAAATCGTCATGCAAAAGTAGAAGTTACTATTATGTAACCTCGAATACTCAAATGACAATACCCGAATCTATTGAAATTTTCACATAGAAATTTCATATAAAATAAACAATAGCACGTATAGTACAAGCATAATTTCAAAATAAGTTAAATAATAAAAGTAGTAACTACATGTATTGTGAACAGCTGTAATACTATGATCATATTGTCCTGATTTGTAACATCGGAAATTGCATAGTCCGTTTGTTTCATTAATATAAAGCATCTTCCCTTCATGTTTTGGACACCACTTTTCCCCAGGAATTAAATTTAATTCTTTTAGCCATTCAAGCGCTCTTTCGTGGTCACTTATTTTTTTTACTAATAGGCCAGTAAGGTTGACCTGAGTCAACGTCGATTAAGTTTAAAAAGACTCTGTTTTTAATTATTAAATAATAATACTGGATTTGGAGGAATATTATAAAAATGTGTGTGGTGGTGTAAGTACAATATTATTATGTAGTTGTTTGTTAATATTGTTATTATTTTTGTGGTGAAGCAGAAGAATGTACTAAAACAAAAGGTAAACAAAAGTCAGGAGGGGATCTTACCACGTTCGCTGCAGCCAGCTTCTTGCCTTTATTATTATACATATAGAGACAAGAAAATATTTAGTGCGATCCATTTCTATACATGTTATACGCTTATTAGTAACGAAGCACAATGAACCGCCTGTTATATTGTAATTCTGTTATTCTTGATATATTATTAATAACTTTTAAAAGACTGCTATTAAAAATAGCAGATTTCATAGCATCAGACTTGCCTTCAAATTTGCCTCAAGTATTTCTGTCGGTAATAATTACGTAGGTAAAGTAGGGAATGACACCTAAATGATACAAAAATATTTTCGAGTTGCCAAAAATCCTTCTCGGAATCATCATTTTTATTAAAAAGAAACCTATTTCCAAAATTTCGGCCAATTTGCAGCATAGAGATTTTTGGAAGTACATACAGTCAATACATCTTTTTAACCGACTTCGAAAAAGGAGGAGGTTACTCAATTCGATCAGTATATATATATTTTTTTTTTTTTTTTTTCTATGTGTGCCCGCCGATTACGTCTAGCTGGATGGACCGATCGGAACAAAACCTTTTGCATCTGTTAGGTTCTGACTCCCCATTGGTACCATTATCAAAAAATTTTTCATTTTTTAATTGCAAATTATTGTTATTGCAAAACAACCGGCAACTTTTGAAATAAACTTTTCTCAATTTTAGTGCGCTTTTAATATCTTATCACGGACATGATTCTGAACAATTTTGTTCATATACAAATTTTGCGGAAAGGTTTAGTTTTCGAGATATTAGCGAAAAATTGTTGAAAAGTTTTGAAATCAACTTTGGACGATTTTCATGTCCTTTTAATATGTTATCAGGGACACGATTCTGAACAACTTTTTCCTTATCCACAATTAAGGGGAAGCTTTAGTTTTCGAGTTATTAGCGAAAAACTATTGTTACTAATTATTGAATTCTACGTATGCCTCCATGTCTCTGGTGGTGTATGAGTCAACATGCAGTCGCCGATTTTCTACTGTTTCTACAAACACGTCTTGCCGGCTGATAAAAAGCGTGAAATAAAATAATTTTTAGAAAAAAAATACACCGACTTCGAAATGCACTAAAAAGTATAAAATAATTTCTATTTCCTAATGAAGTAATTTCTATTTCATTCAATCATACAATTACGTAACAGATATGAATGAAACCTATTTACTCGTTAGGTATTATATTAAATACATTTCAACCTTTTCGGAGGCGGCGCAAAATTAAAAGATTATTTTGAATATGTTATTTAATTTTGCACCGCCTCCGAAAAGGTTGAAATGTATTTAATATAATACCTAACGAGTAAATAGGTTTCATTCATATCTGTTACGTAATTGTATGATTGAATGAAATAGAAATTACTTCATTAGGAAATAGAAATTATTTTATACTTTTTAGTGCATTTCGAAGTCGGTGTATTTTTTTTCTAAAAATTATTTTATCACTGAAGATTTTTTCTGCTGACGGTACCAAAAAAACAAATTTTTGACGTTCTCATTTCACTGCCATCTAAAAATGAGTTTTTAATATAATTAAATGTCTATTTAATTTATGTCATAAGTTTTTAGTTTCAAGGAGAAATTTTAGTGGATCACTCAGAAATAATTGGATTTTAATTGAGGGATTCTGAAAAAAAAATATTTTGCTTTAGTTGAACTGAGAATAATGGTTTCTTTTACTTTATTCACATTTACACTCATACTCATTCATTCACATGCAATGCACTTAAACGATGCAATTTTTGCACATCACAAGTATCCGTCATTGGTGTACTTCCGTAGCGATTGCCATCCTTATCGACATTGAAAGGTCGTTCAGAAAAAGAAGGGAATGCATACGATCTCGTTCCGCCGCTTCGTAATGTTTGTATGTACTGCCGCTACTTGACGCCTGCTCGAGCACCGAGATGGCGCCGAAATACCGAAAACAGGTCAGAGGTGCGTTGAAGGGTCGAGGAACCTCTTCAACGAGCAAGGAATTCTAGAAAAGGAATAGAAAAGGAGCACGATGAAGGAAATAGAAGAGGAGAGTTTCCGATAGCAAAACGGAGGAATCACGGGGTGTCTGCGATTTTGGCACCAGGGCACTTATAATTCATTGTGTAAATGGCAATTTCTAACTAAGTGCATATACAGAATAGTAAAGTTTGATTGTGACAGCATTTAAATTTTGTGGCGAATTTGTGCGGTGTCTGCTAATGTCTCTTTCATTCCCTATTTGTACACCACTGCGCGGTGATTGAGAAGAGAAGAATTCGTACAATGATCGTGAGAAGACACGTATTAAGATAATTAAAAATTTATATAAATGTCTCACCGCTTCAATTTCTGTTTCTTCCTCTTTTTCTTTTGTAATAAAATATTGCCACAGTTGATTAAAACAAATCTAATAGAACGGGCAATTCCAACTGATAGCGTTTTGTTAGAGTTAAATTTGGGTAAACCCGGAGCGCTTCAGCCCTTTGTATTGTTTTTCTGAGGAGGTCCAAGTCTTCAATGCGTATCGTTTAGTGTTAAGAGTACGGGTGCTATCGATGAGCAATCACCGAAGCAGTAGCTACACACCCCTGCGGAGGTTCTCGAAAAGCCATGTGATTTGAATTTGTTATCAAGTATAAGAGGCAGAGAAATAAAATAATTTTAAGAAAAAAAAATACGCCGACATCGAAATGCACTAAAAAGTATAAAATAATTTCTATTTCCTAATGAAGTAATTTCTATTTCATTCAATCATACAATTATGTAACAGATATGAGTGAAACCTATTTACTCGTTAGGTAGTGTTATACATATACGCGATTGGGGAAGTAGTCCCACGAGCGGACTGCGCGATGCGGTCACGAAGATCGCCGGGGACATCCGAACGGTACCGAGCGAAAACCGCGCGATAATTCGATCGGCAATTGTTTTACACCGCGTCTTCCCGCTCGGCCATGCGTTGGCGTCATTTTACGTTTTGCCTACGTCTCGTCTACACCGTTATTAAATAAAGTTAATTGTTATTAAAAGTATTACAACGTGTTATTGGTCTCCCCGCCCAAACACAATAAATTGGCGACGAGGACGGAAAAGTACGTACATTCAGTAAAACGGTAAAAAAAATACGCGGCGACGAGTAAATTGCGTGTGGAAATTTCCAGTACGTTGTTATCAAAAGGTGTAATGAGAACATACAATACATACAGACTTACAGTGTATCGCTGAAATTGGCGATAGGACAGTTACAAATACGTAGAGTGCGTTGAAGAAAAACGATAAGAACATTCAAGTGCGACGTGAAAGTGAAAATTGGCGGCAAAGCGCATAAAGACATACATACAAGTACATTTATACAGTGCACGCTACATTCAAGCGTTGTGCACTATTCTACGAGATTAATTATAGGAAAAAAAGAACGCAATCCATTTCTTTCAAAGACGCGCACATTAAAGCGAACAAAAATGGCGGAAGTAGAATACGCAGGAAGCAAGATGGCCATAACCCAAGCGCCAGTACCTTCAACTTTTACGATCGAGCCCTTCGATCCGGCAGACATGCCGTGGACATGATGGCTACAAAGACTCGAGGGAGCGTTCAGAATTTTCAAAATTCAAGAAGAAGACAAGGTACCATACATGCTACATTACTTAGGTGCCAAGACGTTTAACGTGCTTGCAGACCGACTCGCACCGGCGGACCCGTACGAGCTGACATACAAGGAAATCAAGGAAAAATTAAAAGAATTTTACGAACCAAAACCACTGGTAGTTGTGGAAAATTACAAATTAATGCAAAGGAAGCAGTAGGAAGGAGAATCAGCACGAGATTTTCTAGTTGCCTTATAGAAGCTGTCGCTAAATTGCAAATTGGGACAGTATGCAGACACAATGTTACAAAATTGCTTCATATGTGGCCTACGAAACAAGAGGATCCAGAATAGGCTTCTAGAAATGGCGGATCAGGACCTGGAAAAGACAATACAAATTGCAACCACGATAGAGTTGTCCGAGAGGAGCACGAAGCAGCTTCGAGGAGAAGAAACAGTCGCAGCCGTTGGAGCAGCAACGAGGAAGGTGCTTTTTGTTAAAGATAAGTCATTCAATACAAAGAAATTTGAACGCGGGAAATTTCCGAAAAATGGCGCGAATAGCGAGCGTGAAGATAGGCACGAACCGAGGCGCGATAGTCAT
Source organism: Megachile rotundata (assembly GCF_050947335.1). Classification (NCBI taxonomy): domain Eukaryota; kingdom Metazoa; phylum Arthropoda; class Insecta; order Hymenoptera; family Megachilidae; genus Megachile; species Megachile rotundata. Next base: position 2,813,074 of record NC_134994.1, read on the forward strand.
TTGGTCGTTTGCTATAGATGCGGTAAAGATCATTACTCGTCCGCGTGTAAGATGGATAGATCAATCAAATGCTTAAAGTGCGGGTAAGCAGGGCATATTAAAAAAGTTTGCAAAGCGAAATCATTCCCAACGAATACAGTAGATTACAGGGAAACGACGAGCGAAATACTTTCAGTACAGGAACATACGCAATTTCGCGATAAAATATACGTTACGCTTAATGTAAATAACAAACGAATGCGATTCGAAATAAATAGTGGCGCGGCCGTTACATTAATGTCGGAAAGCGACGCGAGAAGATTGTTTGTGGGCAATATTTCTGGAAAAATACTACACCCATAACAATACATCGGTAATATCGTGTCGTAGATATTCAGTTGTGTAGTATTTTTCCAGAAACGTTCGCAATAGCACGGCTCGTCGCCGCGTCAAGAACGTTCAACTGTTTTAGAAAAACGCCTGCATATTCTGTTCGGCAGTTGTGTTTCGCGTTCCGCACGAGAATGGTCGCGAAAAGTAGTGCCGCTTTACCGTTTGAGCAGAAGCGTGTTAAAATCTTTTAAACATATTGGTGACGTTTTCCCGATTAAAATGAGACCAAACGCGATATGTATAACGCGGATAATGTTTCTCGTTTATTAAAAAATGGGTTGTTTTGATAGACTGACTCGGGAACCGTGAGTGAATTTTCGCTTTACAAACGCGAACCGCGGCATGAAGAAAGCAGCTGAAAAGATTTGCTGAAAAATGACAGTGAAAATGATCGTGTTGTGAACTGAAGTCAGTGCAGTGATCTCTGAGTGCTGTCAGCTGTGGTATACGGTGCCGATGTTACGGCAGGTCATGATCAGCGGGACGACTCAGGACCCCCAACGCTTTCATTGAAGGATTATTTTTAAACAGGATTATTTTCAAACAATGGGTGAGTGCTATTTTAATAAATTTTCTGTGAATGTAAGGTAGACCGGTTAATACATTTATTAGATATTAAATTGAAACTCTTTTTTTGCGAACTGAATAATTATTTTTCATTAAAATGAGTAAATTCATTGTCTAATATTATTGTTAGAAGTAAAATAAAAAATTTCCAATATTTAATTTCACATTCTTCATCGATAACGAATGGCAATATTCAATAAATTTCATTTGCATAACTTGCATTAATTACGCATAATTAATTCCGTTCCTCCCTCATGATGAATGAATAAATAAACAATACTTTTAATTATTCTGTTCGTTATTTAACTGAGTTTCGATGTAAAGACTTCGCGTTGGATGTTTAGACTGTTCCGAGGCAAAGATTCTTGATCGCGTTCGCGTTCAGCCGCTGGACTTCAAGCTGTCGCTCCCGCTTCTCGACGCGCGAAATCCTCGCGCTCTGATTGGTCCGTGTTTTTCCTTAATAATTCAAAAACGAAGCTTCAAACCCCATCTTTGCAAAGGAAAATCTTGTTCAGAATGACGTCCTCTACCACCCCTTTCAGGGAGTAACACTAGTTACGGGACACCCTGTATTACTGTTAAGGTGAGGAGCGGTGAGACTTTGCGTAAACTAAACATTTACATTACCACGCAAGATCGCGAACCGCTACTCGGTAGAGAGTGGATATTGCAGATGAAAGAGCATGACAAAGTACAAAATTTTACGAATATCTTGCAGTCGATACACTCATTACAGGTTATGGAGAAAGCCGAATTGCAGAAATTATTGCGGAAATTTAGTGTTGGGAAATTCCCAACGACACCCCCAATAAAACAGGGACAAGCGACACATGGCCATCTTGACCCTGACCGCCCGGCAACGAGGTCTGACGCGGTGACATCCGGGTCATAAAAACAACCCCAAGGCCCAAGTTTCGCGGGGACTGGGACACCTCGCGGAACGAGAAGAGGGCATTCTGGAAAGAACGCTCAGAGCCGTCACTTCTCCCCCGACAATCATTCATAGAATATAAAGTATTTTTCATAATCGGACTTAACCCCTGTCGTCTCATTTATTCCCTCGTCTTACATTAGAGAAATTACGAATCCAACAGTATCAAAAATTTCGAAAATACAGGCGCGATTAAATCTAAAAGATAACGTTTATCCGGTATTTTGCAAACCCAGGGAGGTACCGTTTCGCCTACGAGCTCAAGTAGAGGAAGAACTGGAGAAACTGGTAAATACAGGAATTTTGGAAAAAGTCGATTGCGCGGATTGGGCTACACCTATCGTGCCCGTTCTAAAGAAGAATGGTGCGATACGGTTATGCGGGGACTACAGCGTTACATTAAACCCAAGATTAAAAATCGATAAGCACCCGTTACCGACGCCAGACGAACTCTTAACCGTTTGAGTCCGGGGAAGCGCTATCACGCTTCACTTGTCGTATGCCAAAAATACGGCGCAGCGCGATAGCACTTCTCTTGTTTTGTATCGAGAATGCGAAGACGCTGCTGTTGGTTAGTATACTTTACGCAATTATTGAGAGCAGTTGTAGTGATATCAGTAGCAGTTGTTTTATAGGAATTGGAAATTGTTTTCATTTTTTTACCAAGTGTTATACTGATAATTACGAAATAACCCATGTCAAGTTCTGATTCATTTGAAAGTGACTATGTTATGAGAAGTGATAATGAAGAGTATAGTAATGACCTTGAAAGTGATAGTGGAAGTGACATCATCATTCGTTCTAAGAGATTACGAGTTATTAGTGATAGCAGTGATGATGATGAAGTAACTGCAAGTACCTCCGGTGACGATGTTATTGATGAGTTTTTACCCGTGGATACAATTTTTTCGAACAAATCGAATACTTTTTCTGAAGTACCTGGACCAAAGCATGCCCCTCCTCCTGATGCGAAACCAATTGAATATTTCAATAAATTTTTTTCAATTTCGCTCTTCACTACAATGGCGACAGAGACGAATGTTACATAACAATTAGTGTTAATTATAACCATTTTCATTGTTTCCCAAAAAAAAATACTACGCATTACATCCCGGACTTTTAGCATATGCATAAGAAAATTCTCCCGCACTCAAATGGTTAACACAAATGGCGGGCGATACGGTATTTTCAAAAATTGATTTATTACAAGCATACTTACAGTTAGAAATACGACCAGAGGACCGCGAATTACTTACAATCAATACACACAAAGGACTGTACAAACCGACGCGACTAATTTACGGAGTGGCATCAGCGCCAGCGATGTGGCAACGCACAATTGAAAATATTTTAAAAGATATGCCGGGTGTCGTAGTATTTTTGGACGATATACGTATTGCAGGCGTAGATTCGAGAGACCATTTACAAAAATTACGACAAGTTTTCACGCGATTACAAAAATACAATATACGAATTAATGTAGATAAAAGTGAGTTCTTTACGGATCAAATACAATATTGTGGTTGCATAATTAGTAAAAGCGGTATACATAAAGCGCCAGATAAAATAGAGGCAATTAATAATATGCGAAGGCCCACAAATATTACAGAATTAAGAAGTTTCCTGGGCATGATACATTACTACGATCGATTCATTCCGAATTTAAGTTCAATTTTGAAATCGTTGAATACATTATTACAAAAGGAAGTAAAGTATGAATGGTCTCCCGACTGCGAAAAAAGTTTTCAAGCTGCGAAGAAAGCTTTTACAAGTCCGCGATGTTTAGTATATTTCGACTCTAAACTTCCAGTTACATTGGCGACAGATGCAAGCCCATATGGAGTCGGAGCAGTTCTTTCGCATATTTTTCCGGACGGTTCAGAAAAAGCTATACAATACGCGTCGAGGGCATTGTCAAAAACGCAACAGGCCTATGCACAAATCAATAAAGAGGCGTTTGCAATAATTTTCGGAATTAAAAAGTTTTACCAATATTTACAGGGATTTAAATTTACATTAATTACAGACCATCGTCCGCTTACACAAATATTTTCACCCGCTAAGAGTTTGCCAGTATTTACAGCCGCGAGAATGCAGCATTACGCGTTATTTTTACAAAGTTTTAACTATGATATACAATATAGAAAGTCAGAATTATATGCAAATGCGGATTGCTTATCTAGACTTCCAATTCCAGCTACCGATACATACGAATGCGATACAATCGACGAATTTCACAAGGCTACATTCAATACATTGCCGGTTACAGCAGAACAAGTTGCACAAGCTACATTACAGGATAAAGAATTGTCAAAATTATTAAAATGCATTCAAACAGGACGAGGGGACTTGAAGAACAATAGATTTCATTCAGTTCCGCTCACAGAGTTTACGCTTTTCAACAACGTGATTTTTAGAGATCATAAGGTAGTTATTCCGGTAAAATTACAAAAAAAAATATTACAAGAATTACATTCAGGACATTTTGGTGTGGTCCGAACGAAACATTTAGCCAGAGGATATGTCTGGTGGAATAAGATAGATAATGACATCGAAAATTTAGTTAGAAATTGTTCCGAATGTAACGCTTACAAAAATAATCCAACTCAGATTACACACCATATTTGGGAACCAACTAACATTCCGTTTGAACGAGTTCACGTAGATTTTGCAGAACCATTTTTAGGGCATTATTTCTTTGTTCTGGTAGATGCATACACTAAATGGCCAGAAATACACGTAGTTAATAATATAAACTCACAAGTTACGCTAGAAATTTGTAGAAAGATATTTGCAATTTACGGTTTGCCCCAGTACTTGGTCTCCGATAACGGAAGAGCGTTTGTTTCAAAGGATTTACAGATTTCCTAAAAGTAAATGGAATTACGCAAAGGCTCACTGCTCCATACCATCCTGCCACAAGCGGACAGGCAGAGCGTTATGTACAAATATTAAAGAATTCGTTAAAGCGAATGAAAGCGGATCGTACGAATATACAACCAGCGTTACAACAATTGTTAATACAATACAGAAATACGCCACATGCGAAAACAGGAATATCACCCGCGGAAATATTATTTTCGAGAAAATTACGTACGCGATTAGATTTATTACGTCCTACAGTTACAAAAGAAAGATCATACACGCCCTCCATTATCTTCAAGGAGGGAAAGAGAGTCAGTTGTCGAAATTACATAGGAAATGTTAAATGGGTTTTCGGAAAAGTGTTAAAGCAACTGGGCGACTTACATTATAATATACTTTTGGATGACGGGCGTATTGCACCCGGTTTTATGTCCACTGGTCACATACCGTTCGTCAATACCTGGCCAGATAGCACGAAAGTACAAAGCAGTCGGTACGAGAAATGAACTGTTTTACGGCTCCGAACGTTGTTTTGTAAAACGGCTGCTGGTACGTCCTATACCAGAATGTTCAATGTCTAGGCAAAAGGGTCATCTAAGTTAATTAGCTTTTCGTTAGTTCGCCTTCGCACAATTTATTGCACGGTTAAGCCTAAACGGGACAATGGGCGATCCAGGTGAATTCGAGTCTCGCAGCTATCGGCTGTCATACAGGGTTTGTCCAATAAGTATCTGGATTGATGTCCTAAAATGAAGTGCGTTGAAGATATACGTACATTGAGTTAATAATCTTCAAAGTATGCCCCTCCTGCATCAATACACCGTTACCAGCGGGTTTTCCATTGTTTATACGCTTCCTGGAAGTCGGCAAGCGTAAGACTGTTCAGGCACTCCGTCGAAGCCGCTTGAACCGCCTCAATCGTCCCGAAGCGATGTCCTTTAAGGCTTCTTTTAATGCGAGGGAACAGAAAAAAATCAGAGGGTGCTATATCTGGACTGTAGGGTGATTGGGGTAGTGTTGTGATGTTATGCTTCGTCAGTATCTGTCTCACAATTAACGACGTGTGACTTGGCGCGTTGTCGTGATGGAGCATCCAGGAATTCGCGATCTCCCTTCGTACGCGGCGTACTTTAAGTCTCAAACGTTCGAGCACTTCTGCGTAAAATTGGCCATTCACTGTTTGTCCAGCAGGTACAAACTCCTTGTGGATAACACCTTTTGCGTCAAAGAAAACAATAAGCATCGATTTTATCCTTGACTTGCTCATGCGAGCCTTCTTAAGGTCGAGGAGAGCCGCTTGTGTGCCACTCAGCACTTTGCATTTTTGACTCCGGATCGTATTCAAAAATCCATGTTTCGTCACCGGTAATCACTCTGTCTAAAAGATTTGAATCCCTCTCCAAACATTGTAAAAGTTCACGAGAAATCGTTACACGGCGTTCTTTCTGTTCCTCTGTTAAAACCTTCGGAATCAATTTAGCGCACACTTTTCGCATTTGCAAATCCTCGGTTACGATAGAATGAATAGTGGATTTCGTTAAATTTAATTCCTGTGCAATTAAACGAATGCTTAAACGGCGATCGGAATTCAAAATTTCCCGCACTTTGTCAACATTCGTATCGGATCGGGACGACGACGGTCGTCCAACGCGTTGCTCGTCTTCAACGTCTTCACGGCCATCTTTGAAATTTTTGTGCCACTCAAAAACACTCGTTCTGGACATGGAATCATCCTTGTAGGCCTGACGAATCATATTAAATGTCTCCGTAGCAGATTTATTTAGCTTAACGCAAAATTTAATTGCACAACGCTGCTCGATGTTTCGTTGCATTTTGATTCTCGACGCGAACGTTAAATATGCTTCCACTTCAAGCACGATATAAACGAAACAAATGGTGGAAAACAAATGAACCTAGATTTTTATTATACACAACAACTTTCCGCATCGATCTAGCTAATAGAGATTGCTCCCTGACCTACCAAACTAGCAGAAAAAAATCAGTCCGGATACTTATTGGACAAACCCTGTATAATTGATTGTTTCGAAAAATACGTGCGGACGTTTAAAGATGCCAATCAGACTCGGGGAAGTCGTTCAAACAATATGCACACTTTTGTTAAAATATCGAGCCATGGGGTGGGTAAAGGCAGAGTGGTTTTTGGAAAGAAAACTATGTTTGACCCGTGAGCATTTTCGTGAGAGCTGCCGGACAGTAACCATCGAAATGTCTCTGCAAAGGACTAGCGCAGAATTTTATATTTTTTATATTTTTACGTCGAGTGCAAGAGGAACGCGAGATAGTCGAAGAGTTCCATGAAGATGGAACGCTAAGCATAGGAGACGTCGCTCGCCGTTTAGGGTAAATAATGTTAATAGTATTTAAACGTTAATATTAAAGTATCCTTCTTCATTTATTAATACATTTCTGTATTTTATTTCAGTATGCATCGCTCCGCGGTACATCGAATTCTTCAAGAGAACGAGATGCACCCGTATAAGTTTATACGGCCGCATAATCTAAATTCTGAGGACTTTTCACAGCACCTGCAGTTTTCAACATGGATCTTGGGGGATTATTATTAATCACAGGAGCAGTCCAGGACAATATTAAAATAATCGGCCCCTTTCGGACACCCTCGGAGGCATCGGGAGGGACAATACCTTTTACCAGAAAGTGAAAGTGAAAACAAAAGTGTTTTGAAATAAAGACAGTGCAGTGACCTGTGAGTGCCACCAGCTGTTATAAGGTGCCAATGTCTGCGACAGGTCAACATCGGCAGGACGACCCCGTGGCAATTACCCCATCATTTTCACTCTCGGATTATTAACAAACAGGATTATTTTTAAAGAGTGGGTGAGTCTTATTTTAATAAATTTCCTGTAAATTAGTAGAGACGTTAATACATTTGTTAGGTCTCACATTGAAACTCTTTTTTATCACAAACAGAATAAGTATTTCCTATTAAAATACGTAAATTCGTTGGCAATATTATTGTCGGAAATAAAACAAAAAAATTTCGATATTTAATGTCACATTCCTTGTCGATAACGAATTGCATGTTAGCGCCAACGTATTTTGGAGGGTCGTTGGGGGCAATTAGCCTGTGCTATTTTGCCTTCGAACGATTTATGATAGGGATAGCCTGCGTGAGGTCTAAGCGAAAGGTCGTTTATGAGAGTCTAAGTGTGGCGATAGATGATGGCTATTGACTTGGAGTCGTATGGTCATCAGATGTCGTAGGATTGCTTGCTTTGTTAGCTTCTGAGATTGTAGAAAAGGACAGATAGTTTGTTATTGCAATGCTAAGTCGAATAGGGACGTTGTTCCTGGAGGATCTGGCCACGTAGTGGGGAGGCAGGGATGCCTTTGGTAAGAGGACTGAGTTTGACCTCTCGGCACTTACCCCAGCACCTTAATTGGGAACGCATCTCTGTTTGACAAAGTTTCTAACATCAGAAGTGGGATTCGGATAGCAGAATTTTTGCTAAGTCCACGTTCACGATGGCTGACGAGTCTAATAAAACTTCCGCGTCTTCCATCGAAGATTTATTCCGCCGGTTTATAGAAACGGTCGCGAGTACTTCGTCTACTGCGTCTGTGAAACCGGAGTCTTTAGTAGAAGCAGTGCCGGAATTTAGTGGTTCGGATATTGGCGAGGACGCTACAAAGTGGTGTAATCTGGTGGAAACGATTACAGAAAAACTTCCGGCTGCTCAGCGATTAAGTCTTGCCACCCATGCTTTGGCTGGTCAAGCAAAAAAGTGGTACCGTGAGTGGGAAGGTAATCCGCGAACTTGGCAAAAATTTCGCGAGGACCTTTGTTCTGTGTTCGTGACGGAAGACCGCTTGTGTGAACGGTTAACCCGCGCAGTGACTTATACAAGCGATTCGGCTGCCACGTACACCGAGTATGCGCGTAATAAATTAAAATATTACGGACAAACGCAAATAGCTTTTAAGCCATGTGAATTAATATGTTTGGTGATCGGGAATGTTATGGACGCAAGTGTGCGACAATCTTTGATGAATGCCCGGTATACTACTACGGCTGATTTACTTAGTGGCATAGGACATTTTGTGAAAGTGCCGAAAAAGGACGTTGAACGCGAGCCCGGTCGTGACCGAGTTCAGGAGCGCGGGGAACAAGTGCGCGATTACAAGAGACGGTCAAGCGATCGTGTAATATCAGGCCGACCACGAGATATTCCATGGAAACGGTGCTTTAGGTGCGACGAAGTAGGGCATTTTGAGAGAGAATGCCCAAAGAAGCGTAAAACAACGTTTGACAAGCCGGAACAACCAGCAGACAACCAGCCTGCAAAGAAGCCAATTAGTTGTGATTTTTGTCTAAAAAAGGGACATGAGGAATCACAATGTTGGGTCAAACGGCGAACAAAACAAAATGTTTAAAGTCGCAAACATTAAAAAGACAATTATTTAAAAAAGTGTATGGTGTAGCTGTGAAGCTGGACTTTGTTTATTCTACATGATGGATTCGTGTCATCGTTGGAAGAAACGCAATTGTTGCGTTTGACGCATGCCGATCATCAGATGGTGACCACGTGCGAGGGAGCGAAGCTGCAACGAAATCCAGGGTTTTCCAAGGACAGCGATGAACTACCTGGAGGACGGTGTAACATACTTAACGTTAATGGTAACGAAGGCGATGTATGTGGACCTCTTGAGGAATTGCTGAGACGGTATGAAATATATGATTGATTCGGGCGATAAGGTAAGAGCTGTAAATATTATGGATAGCTCGTTGGCGCCTATTCCTTCGAAATTATTTGTTTAAACTGGAGTATGTGTAAAGAAAATTTGTAGAACACGAGGGATATTATTAAATGAATAGAAACATAGGAAACTATTACTTTTGATTTTAAAGTAAGGGACGGAGTATTGTGCCGTAAAATGCTTAGGGACACCGGTCGAGTAGTTTATGGATGTTTTGTTCCGTAAGGAAGCCGGTTGGTATTGTTTGGTGAACCATGTACGGTTATTTTAGATTGGGGTACAAATTTTTCTTTCAAAATGTTAGACTAATTTATTAGAAGTCTGGGTTTAGAGTTGCACTACATTGTCACAGGAGCTCTATGGTAAACGAACATGCGGGAAGATATATTGTTGCTGTTATTAATTTACTTACTATGGAATTGAGGGAAAGTAAGGATTGGCCGAGCAAGTTAGCGAAAATAATGTTAACACTCGATCCGACGGTACAAAAATCTAAGGGTTTTTTCACCGTGTTGCTTATTATTTGGAGTAGGGAGGAGCGCCGGTGCGGCAACCTCTGTTGAATTGTTGTTGTTAGACACTAATAAGGAAATTAATTTAAATGAGGGTAGGGCAATAGTTTTGGAAAGATTGAATAGAAATTCAGAAAAGCAGTTCAGAATAGAAGTTCAGGACCCTAAGATTTTAGAAGGGCAAAAACAGATGTAAAGTCTAATAGATATTGTATGACTTCGGAGGTTTTAATTAATCGTTATTTGATTTAATGAACCGTTTAATGAATTACCGTTATTTGATTGCGGGTGAAAGCGGCAATCTACAATCTCAAAGACTAACTGCATCTTTGGAAGGGTGAATGGTCAGGATGTAATGGTGATGTTAGCGAAGAAGAAAGCGCGGATGAGCCGTGTTAGCGATATGAGTAACTGTTGTAAAGTTTGTGTTCCTTGTTCTATTTGTGTAGAACATTATGGAGTGGAAAATGACAAGAACAAAAGATTATTGTATGAATGGCTATTGGGACGAGTTGGGACCATTAGCAAAGAATGGGGCTATGGGGACACGTTGTGTCTGCTAGCAAAAGTTGATTGTGGGATACGCATCTTGTGGATGGTATCGTTTGTTTGTGCGGTATTCGCCTGTTTGTGAATACCGTGGCTGCTGGATGATACTGTGAGTGTCATCTGGAGGTGACGCACTTGTGGGTGTAGTCATCGTGGAAATAACGTATGAAAGGCGACAATGTCGTGTACGGAATAGAGTAACGTTATGTATTCGAAGGAACCTCTATCATTGAGTGACATTAAGGCCACGGATTTGGTATGTTGCCTTGCGAAAGACGACGTTTGAAAGGTACACGAATTGCGCGGAATAGAGGATGTTATGTTGATAAAGTGGGCGGTAACTGCAGCAGGGTACAATTAAAAGTGCGGAGCTGTGTAGGTTACGACGCTGGGTAAACACTTTAGTGTGGATGCGTTTGGTCATCTTATGTTGATAAAGTGGGCGGTAACTGCAGCAGGGTACAATTAAAAGTGCGGAGCTGTGTAGGTTACGACGCTGGGTAAACACTTTGGTATGAATGCGTTTGGTCATAGCAAGGGCAGGGCACGTGAGAGGTGCGGAGCCAAAGGCTATGTGACCTGGAGACGCTGATGTTGAGAGATTTGATAATCTATGATTGTTATTGCTGTATTGTGTTTGGATTTCTTGTGTGGATGCTTCCCGAGAGCGTGAAGCATGTCAGGTTGGCCGTGTTAGCGCCAACGTATTTTGGAGGGTCGTTGGGGGCAATTAGCCTGTGCTATTTTGCCTTCGAACGATTTATGATAGGGATAGCCTGCGTGAGGTCTAAGCGAAAGGTCGTTTATGAGAGTCTAAGTGTGGCGATAGATGATGGCTATTGACTTGGAGTCGTATGGTCATCAGATGTCGTAGGATTGCTTGCTTTGTTAGCTTCTGAGATTGTAGAAAAGGACAGATAGTTTGTTATTGCAATGCTAAGTCGAATAGGGACGTTGTTCCTGGAGGATCTGGCCACGTAGTGGGGAGGCAGGGATGCCTTTGGTAAGAGGACTGAGTTTGACCTCTCGGCACTTACCCCAGCACCTTAATTGGGAACGCATCTCTGTTTGACAAAGTTTCTAACATGCAGTATTCAATAAATTCCATTTGCATACTTTGTGTCAATTACACATAACTAATTCCGATCCTCCTTCATGAAGAATGAATAAATGAACATTACTTTTAATTATTCTGTTCGTTATTTAACTGAGTTTCGATGTAAAGACTTCTTATTAGACGTTAAGACAGTTCCAAGGAAAACTCAGTTGACCGCGCTCGCACTCCGGCGACCGGCTCGGAGCTTTCGCTCCCGCTTCTCGGCGTGCGTAATCCTTGCGCTCTGATTGGTCCGTGTTTTTCGTTAATAACTCAAAAACGACGCTTCAAACCCGATTTTTGCAAAGGGAAATCTTGCTTAGAATCACGTCAGCTACCCTCCATTTCAGGGACCTACACGAGTTGTGAGACACCCTGTATACGCGATTGGGGAAGTAGTCCCACGAGCGGACTGCGTGATGCGGTCACGAAGATCACCGGGGACACCCGAACGGTACCGAACGAAAACTGCGCGATAATTCGATCGGCAATTGTTTTACATCGCGTCTTCCCGCTCGGCCATGCGTTGGCGTCATTCTATGTTTTCCCTACGTCTCGTCCACACCGTTATTAAATAAAGTTAATTATTATTAAAAGTATTACAACGTGTTATTGGTCTCCCCGCCCAAACACAATAGGTAGTATATTAAATACATTTCAACCTTTTCGGAGGCGGCGCAAAATTAAAAGATTTTCTTGAACATGTCAACCTTTGGACAGCCGAACATAGGCAAAGCTTGTATAGCTATTTTTTTTTCTATACATATAACTCAACAGCACGCCGCGTAGTAGGTGTTAGTGCGTATAGAATGTAACTATGGTCTATTTAGATTCATAGAGTATGCGACGGAAAGACTCCATCGCCGCATATACTATAAAAATAGAGCCCATCTGCCGCAAATTTGGTAATTCCCGCGTCGTGGGCTCCGTTTATAGGTTCTTAGATCCATGGCTTCCACATGCGAACGAGGTCGATTCAATTTCATTTATATCAGAAACGTTGCGAAATGAAGATGCAGTCGTTACATTTACGTATATTACAAGATATATTTATAATTGTTCGTATTCTTTCTCAGGATTTATTAATTTCCAATACGCTATACCACAATCAACTAGTTATTGGCAGCAACGTTTACTGAGGTACAGTGGATATTCTATATGTATAAGCAAATCTTTCGGGTCTGAGGTTTTGCGTATATCGTACAGGTCCTACATTGATTGATATCTTGCCGAATGTAGAAAAGGACAGAAGAGAAAAATATCACGGTCGCCGTTTGCGTATATCGTAAAGGTGCTATATTTCGAGCGAAGAAGACCGAACGTAAACAAACAGTGACCTACTAGAAGGACACTCCTAATGCAAGAATAAAACTTTTTTATTTTTGATTTTTTTTTGTTTAAATTTTTTCCATCATATTTGTAACATTTTTCTCATTAAAATGAGACCAAACACGGTATACTTCGGGACATATTTACTTATGATTTCAAGTGTTACGCGTACATCGATGACTTTTTGGGGGTGCGACGGAGAAGGAGAAATAACTTGTAACGTAAATGTGCGCGGAATTCAAAAATACTTTTATTATGTCAGTCGCGGGTGTACGCTCGCGTGTCAAACTGGTACAAGTCAGTCTCGACTCGCGGGCGCGTCCTTTTATATTTACGGGTGTCGAACGTTCGAGACGATTTTTCGAATTCACCGGTTGGAGTGTCGGCACCGACGCGTGCCGTTGTTGTTAGTCGGAGGTCGACGGGACGCGCTGTGTCCCAACCGTCGGCGATCACCTCCAACCGTTTTTCGCGGGCGATAAACATCTATCATCACGTTCGCGTTCCGCGCTGCTCGTATGCATCGGTTATTATTTGAACGTATGAAATTGAATGCCCGCTAAGTCCGCTACAGTACCCCCCTTCCAGTGACAATGTAACGTAACCACAGAATTCGTAGCGCGGGTACATATCAAACAGAACGATTGATCGAATAAACGCACGATTGATCGATTTTTGATTACTCGCTAACACGCTTAAAACTACTTAATACTAGATCACAGTTTTACTTACAGCTACGCAATTTTTTCTTTTTTTTTTCTTTTTTTTTTTACAATTAACGCAATTTTACTTACAACTAACGTAATTTTATTTACAGCGAACGCAATTTTATACAACTAACGCAACTTAATCTAGTTGAATCCCGCTTGATAACGATCCGGAAAACGGATTCGTCGACCCGTACGCGTGGTGAGTCGATCTTGATTTTCGCGATTTTGCAATTGATCGTTATTCTGTGGCGCGCAGTCCTCGCGAGCCCCAGTGTTTTTTATAACGGGTGGGACTACTTGGAACGATGTTTCCGCTGTTTCGCTTTTATTGTATACTTGTTCGAAGTCGTCGGGAACAATGAACGCAGGTTTTAGTCTATCTATCGAGACTCTAACGTTTCTATCGTTGACCCGAATTACGAAATTTTTTTCATCGCGTTCGATTACTTTGTACGGTCCGTCATAGGGAGGCTGTAGTGGACCTCTAACCGCGTCGTGGCGCAAAAATATATATGGGGACGTTGCGAGTTCTTTGAAAACGAAAACTTTTTTGCTGCCATGTCGCACGACTGGTTCTGGTTTCACTCTATTTACGCGCTCCTTTAAACGAGTAACGAACTGCGAATTCGCGTCTTGACCGCTAGGTAAGAAAAATTCTGTGGGTAGTCGAATACTTGTGCCGTATACTAATTCCGCGGCGGTCGTTCCCAAATCCTCTTTCAACGCGGTGCGGATACCTAAAAGGACGATGGGCAAAATTTCCACCCAGTTGCTACTATCGTGGCATTTTATCGCTGCCTTTAATTGCCGATGAAAGCGCTCCACCAATCCGTTCGCTTCGGGATGGTAGGCGGTTGTACGCAAATGTTGTATTCCTAACAGTTTGCAAAGACAATTAAATAACTGGGATTCGAATTGTCGTCCCTGATCGGAAGTGATGCGAAGAGGAACGCCGAAACGAGCGATCCATATCGTTAATAGGAATGACCTCTGGCCAGCGAGAGAACCGATCTATACACGTTAGACAATATCGGAAGCCCTGTGAATATTGCATGTTAATAATGTCGATGTGAACGTGTTCGAAACGACCGGCTAATCCGAACTCTCTGACGGGCGATGACACGTGTTTGCCGACTTTGCATCTTTGACACGCTATACACTGTCGCGTCCAAGTTCGACAGTCCTTATTTATCGACGGCCATACGAACCGTGATGTTATTAATTTTTGCGTCGCGCGTATACCAGGGTGAGATAAACCGTGTAGGCTATTGAATACGGTATGCCGCAAGGATTTCGGTACATACGGTCGGACTGCATCGTTCGTTACGTCACAAAAAATATTCGCGTTTTGCTCAAGAAAATGGATTTTTCGTAGCTTTAATTTCAATGAGTTCGACCGTAGGATATCCTGCAATTCGCTGTCTTCCTCTTGCGCGGATGCAAGAGCTCGATGATCGACGGATTGAGCAATTGCCTCGACCCGAGATAACGCGTCGGCTACGTTATCCAAACCCTTAACGTGTCGAATATCTGTTGTGAACTGCCCGATATAGTCTAGATGTCTAAACTGACGCGGCGAGCACTTTTCCGTATTCTGATTAAACGCGTAAGTCAGAGGCTTGTGATCGGTAAAAATGACGAAATTTCTCCCCTCTACGGCGTATCTAAAACGCTTGACCGCGCGATACATCGCTAACAATTCGCGGTCGTACGCGCTATATTTCTGTTGCGGGGGGGACAATGATTGCGTATAAAAACCTAACGGTTGCCACGCGCCGTTTACATGCTGTTGCAATACCGCTCCGATCGCGTAATCGGACGCATCAACGACGAGGCTGATCGGTGCGCCTGGTATCGGGTGCGCTAACAACGCCGCATTTGCTAGAGCACGCTTGGAATTTAGAAACGCGTTTTCCAAGTGCTCGTTCCACGCAACGGGCGTGTTACCCTTCTTTGTCCCTTTCAGCAAATCGTTTAGCGGTCGCAAAATTTCCGCCGCGCCAGGGATAAATCGTCTATAGAAGTTAATCATACCGAGATATCGACGCACTTGTTTTACGTTCTCCGGCTTCGGAAAATTCGCGACAGCTTCTACGCGTTCGGCCAGTGGTTTAATCCCGTCAGCGTTCACCGAAAATCCGAGGAACGTAATCTCGTCTACGCCGAAAACGCACTTCGCGGGATTAATAACTACTCCGTATTCGTTTAAACGGTTGAATAGCGCTCTCAAGTGTTCGTGATATTGTTCGGTGTTCTCGGATGCTATTAGAAAATCGTCGATATACGCGTAAACGAAATCGAGACCGCGCGTAATTTCGTCCACGAACCTTTGGCACGTTTGCGCCGCGTTACGGAGACCGAACATCATATTCGTGGCTTCGAAGAGTCCGAACGGCGTCGTTATCGCCGTTTTTTCGATGTCTTCTGTCGCGATGGGGATTTGGTGGTACGCCCTCACCAAATCGATTTTCGAGAAAACGCGCTTACCATGCAATCGCTGCGCGAAGTCCTCTATGTGCGGCGGCGAGTATCGGTCTGGTATTGTCCGAGCGTTGAGCGCCCGATAGTCGCCGCACGGTCGCAACCCGCCGTCCTTTTTTGTAACGACGTGCAACGGCGACGCCCATGGGCTCTTCGACGGTCGGATCACCCCTTGCTGCAACATCAGGTCGAATTCCGCTTTCGCTTGCTTGAAACGGTCTGGAGCGAGGCGGCGTGGCTTGCAGTGCACCGGTGGTCCTGGCGTCGTCTCGATGTGATGCTTGACGTTGTGTTTTGCACGTTCCCTACCGAAGACGGAGGGTCGGGTCAAGTCTGGAAACTCCGCGAGTAAACGGTGATACGGCGATTCACCCACGATTGTTTTTACCGACGCGACGCTGCCGTTAGCCGCGTGTCCCGTCGAAAATAAGCTCGTTACTGAGTCAACCAATCGTTTATTTCGCGGATCCACTAGCAACCCATAATGACTGAGAAAGTCCATACCGATTATGGGCGTGCTAACGTCGGCCACTACGAAACGCCACTTAAAGTCTCGACGAAGCGCAAGGTCCAGCGATACGGCCACTGTTCTGTACGTCGCGATACGCGCACCATTTGCTGCAAAAAGTTCGTACTCGTTTTTCGCCACGGGTCCGCGCAACCGGTCACGAGGGAATACACATAAATCGGCCCCAGTGTCCACCAGAAACGAAATCTTCGACCGTTTGTCTATTACGTAGATGCGGCGAGACACGGACCCGTCGTCGTGTGCCGCGTTCACTGACAACTGCTCGCGTTTCCCGACGCCCAAGTGCAGGGAGCACGACACTTCTTTGCACGATGTTTGTAAGTTTCGTGGTACCAGCACAGGTCCGTTGTTCCTTCCTTGCTCCGGGAACGGCTGCGGTGACGTTTTCTTTCTACCGAACGCGGGCGATGTCGGTTCATGGCCTCGATCCGCACTTCAAGTCGCTCGATCATCTTCCGCAATTCGTCGACTTCACTCGGTCCTTTGGGGGTGATTGCGGCGATTCGTCCTTGTTCTGGACGTATCGCATGGATCCGATCGGCCATCTCCGTCAAGACAGTCGGCTTCGTCTCCGATGTAGCGGCTAAAACTCGTTGCACGCTGACCGGTAGTCGGTTTTTCCACAGCGTGACGATGAAGTCGTCGGGCACGGACGGTGTGGCCAGCTTCTTCAAGTCCCGGAAAAACTGTGACGGTGTCCGGTCGCCGAGTTCCTCGCCTTCCAATAGTTTCCGCACTCGCGTGCTATCGGATTCAGCTAATCTCTTCATTAATTCGCCCTTGAGGTATTCGTATTGCCCGGTCGCGGGAGGGTCGAGCACAACGTCTTCCACTTGCTCAACGTAGCTCTCGCCCAGGTTCGCGATGGTAATGTTAAATTTCACTTCGTCTTTCGTTATGCGAGCCGACGCGAACTGCGCTTCTAACAATTTAAACCACAGCGCGATTTTGTGGGGCCAGAACTGGGGAATGCGCAATTGTTGCCCTACGACACTAACGTTGTCGCCTTCGAGATTCTCGCCCTTCGTATCGTCGGACGCGCGATGTCCTTCCGCGGTAAGCGACATTGTCTCTACACTCGCGACGGCGAAAGAAAGGAAAAAAAAGAAATCTCGATTTATCGAATCGGAAAAGAAATTCTCCGCGCGTTTACCCCTTTACCTCGGATCACGTCGGGGTCACCACTTTGGGGGTGCGACGGAGAAGGAGAAATAACTTGTAACGTAAATGTGCGCGGAATTCAAAAATACTTTTATTATGTCACTCGCGGGTGTACGCTCGCGTGTCAAACTGGTACAAGTCAGTCTTGACTCGCGGGCGCGTCCTTTTATATTTACGGGTGTCGAACGTTCGAGACGATTTTTCGAATTCGCCGGTTGGAGTGTCGGCACCGACGCGTGCCGTTGTTGTTAGTCGGAGGTCGACGGGACGCGCTGTGTCCCAACCGTCGGCGATCACCTCCAACCGTTTTTCGCGGGCGATAAACATCTATCATCACGTTCGCGTTCCGCGCTGCTCGTATGCATCGGTTATTATTTGAACGTATGAAATTGAATGCCCGCTAAGTCCGCTACAACTTTAATAAGATATTGCAAGTAAATATAATTCAAATTACGTCGCGTTTGGTCTCATTTTAATCAGGAAAACGTCACGAATATGATGGAAAAAGTTATACAAAAAAATTACCAATGCTCCAGTATTGCAAACAATCGAACAGACTTTTGATCTTTTCCGACTGCCACGATCGTAGCGTCTCCTTCTTTTTAACTCACTATCTTCTTCGACGTGAGAAACTTTTATTGTCAATTAAACCAGTAAATATAGTCCAAATTATATCGTGTTTGGTCTCATTTTAATCGGAAAAATGTCAAGAATTAATTGATAAAAGTTTGATAATGAAAAAGTTGTGACGTGGTATTCTATACCCGTCACAAGGAACCTCCTCGGAGGACCGGACAGTCAATACATAAGGGGCAAAAACCGTCTAGAACAAAGCGAACAACGCGTCTAAATAGACCATAGTTACATTCTATATGCACTAACACCTACTACGCGGCGTGCTGTTGAGTTATATGTATAGAAAAAATAATAGCTATACAAGCTTTGCCTATGTTCGGCTGTCCAAAGGTTGGTAATGTCGTATGAACCAAATCTGCCGCCGCTTTATTTTGTATGTACCATCGGGTAACGACGTCATCACCAGCGAAGGAACAAGGTACCCTGCCGCTTCCCCGCTACGGACCTACGATAGAGGAAAAGAGGTCGCGGAGCAGGAGGAAGTCCTGCCGAAAATGCCTTCGCGAGAAGACGGAGACTTTGGCCTAGGGTGGGGGTGATCACGAGGTGTCCGAAGACCGGCATAAGGGCACGCGGTTTAGCATTCTGTGTTCGGCATTTGCCTCGTCAAGAGTTTTCTTTTTCGTAACAGTTAAGCGTTTCGAGTGTCATATCTATCGCTGCCGCCTGCCGTTAGTCGCCCAGTCCCGGACATTTCGGTAAGCCCCTCACCTTATGTTATTGTAAAGAATTCGAAATCGAGAATAACGTACCGTGGGTTGTCGACCACCGGGCGTGCGAATCACCGGCTGGTTCTGCAAAATGTGGCCGGGGTGTCGGCGTTGAGCGTTAGTTTGTAGTTAGATTAAGTCATTGGGGAAATTCCGGAAGTATCGTGAAATAGGAAGATCGCTTCTCGATCCTAAAAGCCACACTCGGTAGGCCACTGAATCGGACCTGGGGGATTGGTACCGCGTAAGCCATAATTTAGTTTCTTAGTCTCGCGAAAGCCGTTGCGAGTATTGTGCCCTCTCACGAATTCTCATTGTCGCGGGAACAGATCGGAAAGTGCATATTTTGTCGTATCGGACATTTCGTGATTTGTCGCGCTAGTTCTCGCCTTC
Organism: Megachile rotundata; assembly: GCF_050947335.1. Taxonomy (NCBI): domain Eukaryota; kingdom Metazoa; phylum Arthropoda; class Insecta; order Hymenoptera; family Megachilidae; genus Megachile; species Megachile rotundata. The sequence goes on from NC_134994.1 coordinate 2,832,655, forward strand.
TCTCTCTAGACGGTCGTCGATACAGAATCGATTCGTGCGTAAGAATAAGTCGCGCCGCGTTTAGTTTAATTGCGTTAGTTTAGAATAATTGCGTTTCGTCGCGTTATATTGCGTTAGGATAATTGCGTCGCGTTACGTTTAGTTACTAGAGTTGCGTTATAGATAATTGCGTCGCGTATTATTCCGAAAATCGACACTAAATCGACGACTGTATCGCGCTTAGGAATTGGCATTTCCCGTTTACGGGACTAGAATCACGTGAGACTCGGACATCGGTCATTTGCTAGGCACTAACGAACGAACCAGTTATCGATATACGGAATCATACTGTTCATCGCTTAGATTAATTAGATTTAAAGAAACAGCGCTGGTTTTAACAAATACTGCTGAGTTTAGGTCTCTCACGAATTATCCCGGGATATTCTCTCTAATCCGCCTCCGCGTCTAGCCTCCTTACACTGTAAGAATCCCGCCACTCTACCATCGCGTACGGATACTGAGCTACCGAGCCGTTCCGCCGCCGATTCGAGTCTTTCGCGTTTTCCGGGATTGACTTCGCAATATCTCTCTCCCCGTAGAATCGCATCTCGCGTAACGTTCTTTATCGCGACGCGGAAACGCGTCTGGCGCCCAATCAAGAAAGAAATCAAAGCGGTATTGAACAGATTCGAATCGGGCGCCGAAGTGCTACTCGTCCGTGAATCCGCGGAGGCGCCGCGACGGTCGTAGTCGCGCGTAAGGTCGGAAGGGTCGTTTCGAGAATTCGCGGGCGAAGCGGGGTCGCGGGCAACGAACGAGCTAGCCGCGAAATACCGCGTAGCAAAGTTAAAAGTAAAAAAGTTTTATATTTGCATTGGTATTGTCTCACGGATACACTAATTCCCGTGTCACGTTACATTTCCCAGCGAACGAACCTCGGGCGTCTCGAGGGGTCTTCCCCCCAGTGGTGGGGATAACATTTTTACTTATATCGGAAAGGACATTTTTGCTTATATAGAATGAACACTGTATTTTTAATTTTGCGCCGCCTCCGAAAAGGTTGAAATGTATTTAATATACTACTTAACGAATAAATAGGTTTCATTCATATCTGTTACGTAATTGTATGATTGAATGAAACAGAAATTATTTTATACTTTTTAGTGCATTTCGAAGTCGGCGTATTTTTTTTCTTAAAATTATTTTATTTCAAGCTTTTTAGTGGAATGGGGAGAATTGTATAGGATACTGTGAGACAGTTCTTCCGGGCTTTTTTTTTTGTCTGCGTAAATGCCATGAACATAATTAAGTAAAAGACAACATGGATATTCGTTTTCCAATTTTTTTTTCGCTAATATCTGGAAAACTAAAGCTTTCCGTCAATTATGCATAAGGAAAAGGTTGTCCAGAACCATGCCCCTGACAACATATTAAAAGGACATTAAAATCGTTCGAAGTTGATTTCAAAAGTTAATAACAATTTTTCGCTAATATCTCGAAAACTAAAGCTTGCCGCGAAATTTGTATAGGAACAAAATTGTTCAGAATCATGTCCGTGATAAGATATTAAAAGCGCACTAAAATCGAGAAAAGTTTATTTCAAATGTTGCCGGGTGTCTTGCAATAACAATACTTTGCAATTAAAAAATGAAAAATTTTTGGATAATGGTACCAATGGGGAGTCAGAATCTACCACATGCAAAAGGTTTCGTTCCGATCGGTCCACCCAGTTAGGCGTAATCGGCGAACATACATAGAATAAAAAAAAAAAAAAAAATATACTGATCGAATTGAGTAACCTCCTCCTTTTTCGAAGTCGGTTACAAAAGAGCTGGAGATTTGAGCAGTGCGCTGCTGTTCTTTCTTGATTTTTTATACGTTGCTAAAGTGGAAGTGGGAAATTTCAGAAATTTGTATTGGTCGTCGTAATCCGAACAAGTGTAACGTCCCCGGGAAAGTCAAACGGTCCTGTCGATAAATAAAGAAACATGCTAATACGTATATCTTTTTCTATTCCATTACCGGCAAATTACCGACCGCGCCATAAAAATTCGCGTGGTAATGGATGGGGTAGCTCACGCGTGCAACATTGTTTAGAGTAGATCACCGATCGATGGCGCGCGCGTTAGTTAGAAAGAGACAGAAGATATACTTCGAAACAAAGTTATTATAAATTATTATTTAAATGTTTATATTATATATATTATTAATTGTTCACTCATTATAAATTGCGTTATATTTTTAACTATTATTTTATGTATTATTTGCGATTAATTATTTCTTCTATTAAAATTTATAATTTGCGTATCTAAAAATTATTAAAAATACGATTTAACGGGAAAACTTGTGAGAAACTAATTAATAATAAATCAAAGCGTATTTTTATTAATCAAACTAATATATATTTGCTACTAAATAAAGCGTAATCAAAGAATAACTACTTTTTGAACGGGAAAACCCCTCTGGGTATAAAAGGGCGTGCAGCAGCGGCTGCGAGGGCAGAACAATCTTTGAAGTACTACGTGCCGGACCTCTTAGGAAGCGACGAACTGGAGCAGTTTTAACTAGTAAGAGCCTACAAGATTCTTAGTTTTGACTGGACAGCGGGTATCAGCCATTTGGATACTCGATCGTTGGGTAGTTCTAATAGCCAGCTAACGCAGGCTCCACGTTCAAACGGTCTTGTATCTGAAACTCCGTAAGGAGAGTGTTATGCTCAGCCCCAGAAGGAACTAAGACATCAAACGAGAGCTCTCCAGTCACTCATACGAGGTGTGACACAAAAGTAACGAGACTAGGTCTGTAGCTTGAAAAAACAATGGAATTGGCAGCAATTGTTTTTTGTGGCATCATCCCACATACCTCCTCTATCCATGTTGCCAATTTCGATTGAATCGGTCATACCATTTGGAAGTATTGTGTTATTTAGTGAACACGTGCAACTGCATTCTGCCGGAAAAATGTCTAACGTAAAAGTCGAACAGCATATAAACATCAAGTTTTTTGTAAAATTTGTTGAAATCTTTTGTAACATGTGATGAGACTTGGATTTTTACCTATGACCTAGAATGTAAGCGCCAGTCAATGGAGTGGAAGTCTCCAGGATCCCCAAAACCCAAAAAAGCACGCATGTCAAAATCAAAATTCGACATTAATGGAATTGTAATGATTGAGTGGTTTCCCAATGGTCAGATTGTTAACTAACACTATTACATCGAAATACTAAAAAGACTTCATGAAAAAATTAGGAAAGAAAGGCCACAATTGTGAAGCGATGGATGGCTGTTGCACCAGGACAATGCACCCGCTCACACGGCACTGTCTGCCAAGTAGTTTCTGACCAGTAAAAATGTTAATGTGATGGGGCATCCTCCTTATTCATCCGATTTGGCTCCATGAGACTTTTCTTTATTTCCTAAAGTTAAATTTTGCTTAATGGGAACCCATTTCACCTCAGTTAAAGAGGTTCAGGCAGAAACGGAGAATTTCCTAAAGGAACTTCCAAAAACCTCGTTCCAGAATTGTTAGCAGCAATGGCAGCACCAAATGCAAAAGTGTGTGAATGCTGAAAGGGACTACTTTGAAGGTGATAATGTCACGGAGAACTGATTCTGCAGGTACAATGATTTATTGGACTAGTCTCGTTACTTTTGTGTCACACCTCGTATATATATATTTCTTATTTTTCTGAGTTACTAACTCGCCGTCAGATTCTCGGAGTTCGCTCTGGGTAGTTTAGTAGCCAGCTAACGCAGGCTCCCCAATTAAGCGATCAGGTTTTGGGTGTTGATTTGTGCTCTGACAAAAAGGGCCATGAACTAATTAATTTGGAGTCAAAACAAGGAGTAACTGTTCCACGTCTAATACAAATTTTAGAGTTTTTGTAATTAGCCAAACATTGTTCTGACAATTTGTTAGGATCTAGATCTATCGTAAAATTGCGTTATATTTTTGCGTTGCGTATATCATTATAAAAACCGCGTAATTGAAGTAGTTAGCTACCGTTCTGCGATTTGCGACAACAACAAATCTATTATACTCCAATTTGCTTATAGAATTCAGTCATACATACATTTTTATATTCGCTAAAGAAATTGTTAATTATGACTCTCTTTCTCATCATTATTTGAATAAACCTAATTAATGAAAGGTATTAACCTGTAGATTTCACTCTTTAACCACACGCCACCACGATCCCACATTCTTTTAGAATTAGTTATAGTAAAAACGAGTCGCTTAATAAGCAAAAGCCGCTTTTTGCTTCATAAGTGCTGTAAAATACCAGATTCTAGTACCAGGAACGTTACACAAGGGTAAGTAAGTAAATTATTCCAAAATATACTGTTGCAAGAAAGTGGGTATAAATAAGTATATGGTAATTGTATTATTGTTTCCCTTTTTGAACATTTGTAAAATTTATTTTTTATAAGTATGAATGTTAATCCTATTAATGTTATAAACATTTTAATGAAAATATTTATCTCTAATAAGCAGGAAGAACACATAAATCGAAACAAAGTTAAACTAGCACAAAGCATAACAGATGCAATTGACATGTATAAAGAATAGGCATATGCAGATATAGAAATGCAACAAGAGGTTATATTTAATGACTTGACTTATCTCTAAATCTTGCCTATTTTTGCGAATTAAGAGGACATGGAACCACCTTCTACATAAAAACCTGCCAATATTTTTTTGATCCGTGTGAACCAGAAAATACTGCTTTGCTTCTTGATTCATTTAATCCCTAGGTAAGAAACAGTGTAAGAAACAGGAAATATTAAAAATGCTAAAAAATACCATACCGTTTGTAACCGTGCTGGTTACATAATATAAGAACACATTATATATCAGTTTATGTATTGCCGCGGTATGGGGTATCCCTACTCCGCTCATACGTCGTGATCATGATTTCATGGGGTTACGGGTAGAGTATTTACCCCACTTTCACTAATTATGCGTGCGCATCGATCCCCACTCGATAGCGATCGAAGGAGGTCGATGCGAGGATCAAATTAGGCACTCTACGTCTGGAAGCGAATCGAGTCGGTTCAAGAAAAATCTATTCTGCGAAACACGGTACGCGATTGCGAGGTCAAACCGACCTGATAGATTCGTCAAGCCGACAATTTGTCCGCGACGCGTAAACGCCTCAAACCGAGGAGTCGATCGTTCAAGCCGAACGGTGGCACAGTCAGAGTCAGATTTCGGAACAATTAGTCGATCGTGAACAGCGTAGTAGTCAGAACGTAAATATTGATTTGTATTAAAGCGAATAATCAAATAGATAATTTCTAAATTCTTTGGGTAAAGTTGTGGTAAGTAACGGTTGATTGGAAGTCGATTCTCTTTAATAATTTTCGTCGGTATTCCCACAGTTGTGAATAGCGACTGAGATCATTTAAATTGTACATTTTGGCGTGGTACAGCTCTCAGGCTCATACAGGCAATTGAAGTGTCGCTCGGCCCACGTAAAGTGTCCCGCCGTATCTTCTAATTGTACCTGTGTGCCCTTGCGAGAGGTAGTCTCGCTGGTGTAGAATTGTATGATTTCTGCCATGTTTGATCGAGGCACAGCTCACAGACTCGTTTGAGTAACCAGAGTATCGCCCAGCTCACGAAAGTGCCCTGCCGCTACTCCTTGGTTGTTCTCAAATGCCTTTGTGAAGAGGTGGACACGACCGCGTGGCACAGCTTTCGCTCTGTTTGGAGGTAAATTTGTTCGAATCGGATTCATACTCAGTTTGGGTAACCGAAGTGTCGCCCAGCCCACATATTGTGCCTGCCGGCATCTTCTAGTTGTTCTCAATCAGTGCATGAATCTCATAGTACAGGCACCTTTTGGCTTTTCCCGAGTTGCTCGACGAGGTCAATTTGTGTGTTACTGTACTATTCGCGTCGCGAATTACACGATCGGATCAGTACTGTTGGAATCAGGCGTCCGGCATCAGAGCAAGTCTTGAGCCCCAATAAACTCCTCTAGACGAACTCCTAGGTGTCTCAACCTGATCTCGACTTCGTGCGAGTCTCCACCGGAACATCTCCTCCGATTTATCGGCCGAGTGTAAAAGGTGCTGCGACAATCCTCAATCGTGCTATTTACCGAGGCATCGACTCCAACCACCAATTTAAATATATATCTGTAAATAACTAATCGAAATTTCACATAAAGCATTTACATTCCTTTCGCATCTTCGAGCGCCGACTCATTGAAAGTCGCTAGATTGAACGAAACAGAATTGTATTACAAAATTTCGTAAAACGAAACTCTTATTGTTAAATATACATGTATGTACGTATGTGTTGGTTTTGCAGAATATATATATATATTGTCCTATGTTAACTCTAAATGAAAGAGGTTTCTAACTTTCTTTAACGACCAGTCAGACCACTCCGCTATCCAGTACCTGGAGGCCCGAACCCTCCATTTAAATCATTCATAGATTAAAGCACGTTTATTCTTACTGAGAAGCCCAGGCTGGGCTTTAAACCAGACAGAATTCACAGAAAATATAACGACAAAATTCGTAGAAGCAACGCCCGTCTCCGGGCGTATCTAAATAAACAAAACCACGTTTACACGTTTATTCAACCATTTGACGTTAACAGGTTTGGAAGTTGAAAAAATTTTGTTCGAAAAATTTCTAATCCTTTAATTTTATTGAATTTAGATACAAATTTATTCACAAAAGACAATGTAATAAAAATTGATAAAGCTAAAGTTGAATGCTTGCTTCTGAAGATTATGCTATATAGTGTGCACAATAATGAAATTCAATGAAGAAATTCGTTATTAAAAGTCAAATAAATAAACGTATACGTTCGGCTAAAAGTTTCATTGGCCATAGAAACCTATGTTCCATATTATGACGACTGGTACCGCGGCGGACTTATACCTGCCCGCTGGACGTTCCCTGGCTACCGATGGAACAATAAACATCTGACATTATCCAATTGTTAAAGACGTGACAAATTATCGTATAAAAATGGCTCACCCTCTTAGAAAACAAATCTCAATTCATTTCTCCGTAAAAGATAAGAGAAAATTGTATATGTAATAATTATTGCTAAATTGCAATAAACAAAAAATTCCAAAAACACGTATAAATCCAAAAAATTCCATAACACGTACTTATTTTGATCCATATTTTTCGTATATAAATCTGCAAAAAAGTCGAACTGCATTAAGGGTGAAAAATTAAAAAAAAAGTTCAATTTTTTAATATATTATTTAAATAAATAATTTCTCCCGAAATTTTTGTCACTAACTAAATTCCTGATTGAAAACTACACAATTTAAAAAAAAATCACCTTCCTACACCCTCTACTTTCCGAGATATTAAAGAAAATGTGTTTTCAACCCTGAACTTTGAGGGCTATTTAGAGTCAAATGATTTTTAAACAGCTACCACATATGTCAATTTCATTAAAATCCGCGTGTGACACCTTGGCGATGTCCCTTGTGAGTAAAGTAGTCGTGGAAGTAAAACTTTTTTGGATTAATAATATTAGTAAAGTGAAGAAAAACAAAATTTTTTTTTGTTTTTTTCGAAATCCACATTTTTATCTAATTCTATTTTTCAAATTTATCACCAACGGCAATAATATTGCCTTCTATTCATACCGCGTAAACGAAATTTATTATCTTACATCTAAGATATTATGAATATGCAGATTGCACAGGCTAAGGGTACTTTTTCTTTTTTTTTACACATCTTTATCCGTAAAGAAATATGAAATTTGTTTCCAGCAATCAGTACCTTTTTATATTAACAAACTATTTGTGAAAGAAGTGCTTATCAATTTTAATAATGTATTTTTATTTTACCTTACATTGCACACATGGTGTTCAATCCGCTCTTCGCAATAAAAATATTCTGAGGAGCAAGGTGTACACATGGTGTACAATTATTTTATTTATGCGAATTAACTTATGAATTGAGTTATTTCCATAGTAAACAAATTTTTTATTAAAAATGAACAGTATAATGAAAAAAAAAATTCGATCCTGGCGACCCTGTTCGAAAGAAATCGCCGTCTCGAATGAGTGAATAATCTCCTGACCTGGTCGTCTATATTGCTATGTTAGTCTCTGCGATCTAGTTTTCGTTATTCTAGTTAAAATCACGCCCTTCTATCATTCTCAATACTGTATTCTGAGTAGCTGGGTCTTTCCATCGCCGCGACGATTCGAATTCAATTAACGTTCGCATTTTCACATCGTTTTTCTTTTCTATTAGAGTTTCGTTTTGTCGATTATCGTGACGTCGAAAAATGTCTGGCGCCAAACACTTTTCGTATAGCGCGCGAGCGACAAACGGGTTGAATTGCAATGAAGCTCAACTCTAGTGAGTTCGTCGAGGCGCCACCAGGGGAAAGAAGAATGCTTTGGGCGTAGAATGCTTCCGTGGGGGATTCCCGTTTGAGTTTTCATGGTGTACGGACGCGTGTTTCTGAGCTGAGTTATTGAGTTGTTTTTAAGGATGTTGACGAGGTTTTGCCTCTGGTTTTTCTGGATTGTTATATATACGAGTGATTCTTGAAAGAAATACAGTAAAGACTGGATAACTGCAACAAAATCGGGACCCAAGCGTTGCAGTTATCGGGTCGAGGTGTCGATTTTGTGTTTACATTTGGCTCGAGCCGAGCGCCGAACAAGAAAAGGACAGAGACTGAAAGAGAGAGAGTTCCGAGGAAAGAAAACAATCGGCAGAGACGTATCGGTGTGACAACGCTAATGCAACAGTAAAACTTTTTTATTTTTTTGTTTTGCTAAATATTACTTTTACCAATGTAATTGTGAGATTCTCCTGATCAAAATAAGACCAAACACGGCATAATTTGAACAACATTTGTTTATGTAGTAATATTGTTTGTTTTTTCGAGTGTATTGAGGTGCGATTTTATATGGAACCAAAAGACCATTACTCGTCACACTTTTCAAAAAATTTAATTTTAAATAGCCTCTCTCGTTCGCTTTCTGACCTTTCCTACGTTTGGCGGTCGACGCGAGCCAAATGTGAACAAAGAATCGACACCTCGACTCGATAACTGCAACGCTTGGGTCCCGATTTTGTTGCAGTTATCCAGTCGAGGTGTCGATTCTTTGTTCACATTTGGCTCGCGTCGACCGCTAAACGTAGGAAAGGTCAGAAAGCGAACGAGAGAGGCTATTTAACACTTATTAACCGACCGCGCGCCCCACAGAGACCTGTACAGTTTCCACCGCGCATTTTTCTGAGGTAGTACGGACTGAAATTCGCTATTTGAAATCAAAAACCTCCGAAAATTATTTATCTGATCAATTATAACTTACGGTAACAATTTTGGTCAACGATTTCACATATTGCTTATACAAAATTCGAAATTAAAAGTTTATAATAATTATTTTTTAATGGTTATTCAAAAAGTATAGGTAATAAAGTCAGAAAATTAATGACAGTAAAGATGACGGATAAATAACGTAACTCAGATATGGAACAAAAAGGCAGTAATATATTGTAGTATTGTTTCAGCGTATGATATCTCTCAAAACATGTGAGCTTATGGAATGGCACATTACAATATTTGCAAACGTACCGTGTATAGCCCGATTTTTTATTTGCACAGCATACTCTGCATTTCCGTTGAGGATATGTCTTGTTTCCATTTGCGACATAATTATGTTGTACTCTATAGAAATAAGAAGTTCTATAGAGAAAGAAGCGTTCCTCAGGTCAAAATAGTAGATCTACCCGATCGGTCGGCTAAGTGTTAAAAGTAAAGAATTGACACCTCGATTCCATAACTGCAACGCTTGGGTCCTGATTTTGTTGCAGTTATCCAGTCTTACAATTAGTGTACATTCAGGCGCGATTTTGTATGGAACCAAAGGATCGTTACGCATCGGTTTTTTCGAAATATTTCATTTTAACGTTACTTCGGAAAACGACATGCCATAAACTTGATTGATTTGCTGTTTGCTCTCGATCGTAAGAACAAAGAAGCTCAGCGAAAGTTTTGAGAAATACACTGATTAGTTGTCACTTGATTTTGTAATTTCCAATCAGCGTGCCCTTTGACTTTCTCTCACCCTTTCATTGCGCCCTTAGTGCGTTTCATTTTAGGAAAGAGTAGGATGGTACCAGGGCGTACGTGAGAAATCTGTTTTTCCTCTGGGTCTCAAGAACCGATGACTAAAAAGTACAGTGACGAATGTACCCTTGAAATTACTCTTCGAAAATACCAAATTTATGACCGAAAGCGGCTATGCAAGACGAAACGAAAACTAAAATTTTAATTCTATTGTACGAAAAAAGGTAAATGAATTCCGTTATGTCAGAAAATCCTAAAAACACCCCATAATAGGCTGTACCGGACGAGTTGCACATGGCCACGATGCAGCGACCTTGGCGACCACGAGGCTCGACCCTGCGACGCGAAGGCCATAAACCACCCCCAAGGCCCTTGAGTTTCTAGAAGGAACGAGGAAATAGCTGCTTCGGCTATGGAATAGTTTTTCTCAAAAATAGCTTTTTGTTACGAACCTATCATAAACTTTCCAAACGAAATCCTCACGTACCGTGTTATAACGGTTGGAACACCTACCAAATCTCTGGGCTTATCTGTAACTCTAAAGAGTTTATGAAGTCATCAGTCATCGATTACCTTCTATAAACATTTTTTACAACAACCCTTATTTTTTGTATCAATCAGTTTTGGAGTCAATAAATTGAGGTTAAGTCAAAGTGCGTATCGCGATACACAACAGAGCGTTCTATTAATTTAATTTGTGTGATTATTTTATTTTTCCTTTTTATAATTGATAGTTTCATCTTTTACATTGACTTGCTTATATGTATATGTCATTATTTCTTTCGTTGTAGCATAGAATTCGTTCGCATGTGAAACATAGAACGAAGATTTCTACAGGGAATTTACGACAGTTCTTCTACAAAAAGATATTTTTGAGCTAGACGTTTTAGCATTACCAGCAATAATTCGTTTACCTTTTTTCGTACAACAGAGATTAGAATTTTATGTTCGTTTCGTCCTCAATAGTTCCGCTCATGTCATAAACTCCACTTTTCCCGAATGGTAATTTAGCGATAAGTAAACCCTAACAGGACTTTGACCTTCGAAGACCTACCTGGACGGAAAATCCCAGACGTTTTCTGACTTTAGGGATCCTCATGTACGCATCGGTGTCATCTCACCCTTTCCACGTGAAGACACGCTAAGGGCACAAGAGAGGGTGGGTACTACTATTCAAGGGGCCTGCTGATTGGGAAATGAACATTTTGGAAGAAACCAATCAGGATGTTTCCTTGTATTTTCAAGTTTTCGTAAAAGTCTGGACGACAAGGACTCGATAGTCTTCATTGATCATCCTTTCGTGCGCGACAAGTATTTTTATATATATTTTTGTTCAAAGTGTTGTTTAAAGTGTTCAATATGGCAAGCAAGAAGAACACAACGACACTGACCATGGAGGACCGTTTGAAAGTGTTGAATGAATTAAAAACATTTAGTGTTTCTAGTGTTGCTAGAAAATTCAACATCCATAAATCAACAATTTGTAGGATCAAGAATAATGCTCCAAAAATTATGCAATTTTTCGACAAAAGCAAGCTGCAATGGAAACGCCGAAGGATACGTGCATCTGCACACAGTACATTAGAGCAGAATTTGCTGACATGGTTCACAGAGAGGAGAACCCTTGGCGACTTTATATTGAATGCTGCGCTTTTGGAGAAAGCAGTTGAACTAAAGAACAACATGGGATTACCATCGGCATTTAAAGTCAGCAAAGGATGGTTAACAGGTTTCAAAAAACGACACAACATACGCCTAGTTCGGGTGTATGGAGAAAGCGCGAGTGCCGATGAAGATGCGGCGACAAAATTCATAGAAGATTTCACAAAATTGTTAGAAGAAGATAATATAAATATGGAAAATATTTATGATATGGACGAGACTGGACTTCTCTGGAAAGCCTTACCGCCGAAAACATTAGCGGACAGAAAAGAAAAGAACCTAAAAGGTTTTAAAAGCCGTAAAGAGCGTATTGCGGTAGGTTTATGTGCAAATGCATACGGGACGCACAAGTTAATGCCGCTTATTATTAATAAATATGAAAATCCTAGAGCATTGAAGCATTCTAAAAACAGTCTGCCCGTAGTTTTCAAATCACAGAAGAATGCTTGGATGACCCAGACATTGTTTGTAGATTGGTATCAAAATCATTTCAAGCCAAGTGTACGAACATACCAATTGAGAAATTCATTGATTGGCAAAGTGATTTTGTTGGTTGATAGTTGCAGAGGGCATACAGTAGCATCCGAATTATTGGATGATGGACATTTTCAAATTATATACCTCCCACCAAATACAACCAGTCTAATACAACCAATGGATCAGGGGATAATAGCGAAATTAAAAACAGTGTATCGTCAGAAATCCCTTCGACAAGCGACACAATACGTAGGCGGAATAAATGTTTTTCAGAAACAATACACATTAAAACATTGCATAGAAACGTTGCACCAGTCTTGGATGGAAGTATCGCCAGAAAATATTTTCAATGCATGGAAGAAAATCATTCCAAATGAAATTGTAAGGATGGCTTAAATAAAATTCAAGAATCGATGTAAACGTGTTTATTCGGGCAACCGTTAACGACTGACGACCGGCTCCCGGTCGTCCGCTCTCTCGTCCGTTAAAACAAGCGACGATCGGCAATAATTCCTACAATGTAAGTATATGTATCTCGCATAGCGCACGCTTACAAAATGGATTTGTACCATTCTTCCATGCAGAGAGACTTAAGTACCATAACGGGAGAAACGTTCACGGAAGAAGACGTTGCACATTTTATGGCAAACTGTGAAGAAGAGGAATCAAAAAGATCCAAAGATGAAAGTGACGAAGATGAAAGCACAAGCGAAGATGAAAATGCGGAAGAAACAGAACAACAAGAGAATAAAATGAACGAATTAAAATATTTATTTCAACGGCTGCAGGACCACGTATCCGACGAACCACCTTTCATCAAAAATATATTTCAGGTGTTCAAGAATCAGTTTTTAGGTAATTTTAATATTAATTGTAAATAAAATTATATCATTTTATAGAAATTATAAATATAATTTTCATTTTAATAATTAATTCCTCTTTTTTAGGCCCTAATACATAAAAGGAAGAAGATAAATTACTGACCTCCACTTAGAAGATGCGAGAAGATTAGCAGATACACAGAAAATTAATTATTTCAAATTATTTTCCCAATGAAGTAATTCAACGCTTATTTTAATCATTTTCCATTAAAATCTTTATTATAGTGGTGGGGATAGTAACGTTGCAGTTATCCAGTCCATCGTGTCGCAGTTATCCAGTCTTTACTGTAGTACAATTAAAGTGGATTTTGAGGACGGTGGTTGGCACCCTAGCGCCCCATACCCTGCGGGGTTGGGGGTTATTTACGCGGCCATGTTGGAGGGTGAGGGTTGCCAGGCCCAGAACTCGCACATGGCGAGTAAAATGTTAAAAAGGAAGTGTTCCGAAATAAAAGTAATAAGCCTAGGCACTTCTAAGATTTGTTACATTGCTGCGTACACGCGTTAATCCCTCCCGCACGAGATTAGTCCTACCGCCACGCCATCGACCGGATAAAGGTTCAATTGTGATTACCGTTTGACTTTAAAATTCATTATCCGTGTGAACCTTGCATAGTCACAGCGTTAGCGGTTTTTCATCCAGACTTTTCAACCGACTCAAATCGCGTTTTGTTAGCCAAATTTATCATTAACGTTATCGTCGTCCAGTGTCCCGGTGTGAATGTGTAAATCGTTTATTAAATAACTGTGTGAACATTTCAATTTGTCGTGTTTTTTCTCTATTCCACCAACATTTTCGTGACTGTGTCTAAATCCGCCTGTGCTCCGTCTCCTTGCTAGGAGAAAACTAGCGATCCACTGATCACGTAGCCGAATCGAGAAAAACTCATTGAATACCGTGGTCAAGAAACAGGAAGAGTTCTAATTTAACAGATGAGGGAATTAATGTTAAGAAAGCCTCTACGGTGGATGAATTGAAAAAATCAAGAGAAGAGTTTTTATTTCCAATCTCGCATTTTGGTAATGCATCAGTGGAGGTTACGATGGAGGCTGCATTAAGAAAAACAAAGATTTACAACATGGTTTCGTTGGCGAGGGTATTGAATAAATTTAAGGTTGGTGCTAATGAAATAGTACCTAAAGGTTGGGGAAAATTTGAGGTGAGGTTGTTCCCTAATGGGGAACTAGCCAACAAATTTGTAAAAGAAGAGGGTATACGAAAGGCGGGGTTTATGCCTTTCATTGCAAAAAACAAAATTCAAGTCACTGGTTTAACCCTTAGCGCTCCGTTGGCTCCGTAGGCTCCGCTGCGGAACCCAATGTTTTTATAATGGTTACGCTTAAGATGTTACGAAATCGTCGGCGTTGGCAATTGTTATCTGTTGTTAAAACATGCTCAGTCTCTGTACTGTTACGATTGAATCATTTTTTTACCCATTTTATGGTTAGCAACATGGAGAAAAATAATTATTATGATGAGAATATAGATTTGAGAAAGTACTGACGCATTTAAAGTACAGGAAAATTTTAGTCGATCAACTCGTAGGAGATTTTCATCAGGAGAGATCAAGAATTTCTAGATCAATTTCTGAAATCAGACTAAATGGAAAACTGCACATAATGAGGAAAGGTCCAAAGAGGGACTGTGTTGTGTGCTCTACAAGGACACAAAAGGATGGCAGACGTCAAACGAGTGAATACTGTGACACTTGCCCAAGTAAACCCAGAATGCACATGGGAGATTGTTTCCAAAGATATCACAGCATGGTGAATTATAAAATTTAAAATTTATCTTCCATTTACAAGAAGAAACTGCATATGTATAAAGTAAATAAAATCAAAAACATTCACAAGCACGTGTAATTCTTCTCACTTAAAATAAGACTCCTTCTTCTCACTCGTTACGCTGCGAAAATGTGCCGGAGTTGCTGGTAGGCAATGGTACAAAAACGTGCGGAGCGCTAAGGGTTAATTAAGGGGGTACTTCTTGATTTAACCATGGAAGATTTACTTAAGGAGGCTACTTCCCCTTGTAGAATTAAAACGGCCATGAGGCAAAACCAGAAGATAAGGGGTAATTCTATTAACTCTTGGGAGTGGGTACCCAGTGAGACGGTGCTCATCACTTTTGAAGGAACTACGTTGCCCAACTTTATTAGAATTTTTGGACTTTTTAATATTCCTGTACATGTGTATATGTTGAGCCGGTCCGTACTTGCTTTAATTGTTACAAGTATGGGCACTCAACAAAATTCTGCCGTAGCAAAGAAATATGTGGTAACTGTGTTGATACGGAAGTGGGTAATCATGTATGTAGTAAATCGAAGGCTAATGGATGTCTACAATGTGATGGGGAGCATAGGGCCTCCTCCAAAGAATGTTCTATCTATCAAAAGAATCGAAGAATTAGGGAAGTTATGGCGTATGAAGGAAAATGCTTTTTTGAAGCAAGAGAGGTGGTTGAAGGAATCTCACAAGGAAAGGCACGCAAGTGTCCCCTTCCGATTTTGATGAAACTTCGTACGTTTGTTAAGCAGACAAAAATAAGGGACACGTATTTTTTTATCGTATATATGTATATATACTAATGGATTTGTAATAAAATTCTCTACACTTTTTGTCATCATACAAATTTGAATAATTTGTAAAATAATGTTATGAAAAATTTTCATGTTATAAACAAATTGTATTTTGCAAAATTCGTTAACATCCTATTATTATACGCAAGAAACCATACAACTTTCGTATTAGAAGTTTTAATGTATCTCGTATGGTTTTCGAGACAGCCAAAAGGGGTCGAAACTTTAAGGGATCGTTTCACCCCTTAAACCCGCGTCTCAGCCGATAAAAAAAGATACGCGTCCCTTATTTTTGCCTGCTTAACAAACGTGCGAAGTTTCATTAAAATCAGAGGGGGACACTTGTGTGCCTTTCCTTGTCAGTAAAATCTGGAAATAATGATTTGGGTATTAAAGTGTCAATATCTCCTACTCTCAAGAATTTTCCTTATCTTCCCAAACCTACGATGGCTCAGGCATTTAAAGTCAAACAAATTGGTGGACAGGCCAAACCTATGATGGTTAAATCCAATTCTATGTCAAGGAATGTTGATGAGTCTAAAGTTGATGAAAGTGTCATCAGTGGTAGTAGAAGTGAGGCTGCTAAAGTTGTGCAAACAGTTAAGGATAGCGGATCTACTTCCAATGAATCTAAAGATGAGGAAAACAATTATTCCCCTCTTGTTAGGAAAAATAAATTGTTAGATAATCTGAAGGAGAAAAAAGTAACTATCAGTAGTAGACCTGACCGGTTTAAAGATAAACTGCTTGAAGCAGTGGGCACCAAGAAAAGTAAAGGAATGCAACAGATTAAGCAATACAAGGGACCGGTTCAGAAAGTATGAATTATAGTGCTCTCAAAATACTATTGTGGAATTGTAGAAGTGTCAGGCAAAAGCTGGATGAATTAGTTAATCTAGTACCGGATTATAATATCATTATTCTAACGGAAACCTGGCTCAGATCTGAGCAGTCATTGGCTATTAAAAATTTTATTACGCTGCGTCAGGACAGATCGGAGGACAGATCTGGGGGAGGCGTGGCAATTTTGGTTTATAATTCTTTGCACTTTTCTAAACTTGGTTTTCAAATTCAGGATGATTGCACTGAAGCTCTTACAATTCTTATAAAAGCTCAGTCACAGAAGGTAGTTATAGCGGCCTGTTATAGACTACTAGAGGATAACCTTAGGATGCGTGAATGGTGTAAGTTTATTGAGGATTGTAGAAGTCAGGGTACTCTTATTTTGGCTGGGGATTTCAACGCACATCATCCGGCTTGGAATTGCGATTGTATTAATCCTACAGGAGAGATTCTTTACAGGATCTTGGAGAGTTCTAATCTAATGGTGCATAACATAAATAGAAGATCGTACCCAGGTAATGGTCATAACTCCACCAGCAATCTCGATCTGGTAATTTCAGACATCAATTTAGCACATCATCTTCAAACAGTACAACTGGATGACTGTCTGGGATCTGACCACTTTCCCATAGCGTGTTTTGTGGATATACAGTGCTCCACTTATGTCACCAAATCTAATAGGATATACACGGTTAAAACAGATCGGTTAAGGTATAGCTCGTTGATGGATGCCAGCTACTCTGAGCTGTTGAAAAATTATTTGAATTTGTCTCCAATAGAGACAAGTTCACTCGAGCAATAATTGAAACAACTAAAATTTGTACTCCAAAAAGGATTTCTAAGAAGGGAACTATAAATCCGGTTAAATGGTGGGATGGAGAATGCAGTAGGGCTACGAGATTAAGAAAAGCACATTTAACTACAATATTAATCGTACAAAATTTGTACTCTTATCTGTTCTGGAGAACTGTAATCCTTCTTCATCCCCCGGTCCAGACCATATAAAATATCTTACGATTAAACATCTCTCTAATAGGCTTAAACTCCTGTTACTGGATATTCCTAACGACTTGTATTATGCAGACAGGATACCAAGAGGTGAAGTGGGGATGGATGTTAGTGTGAATGTGCTTGTGGAGCGTATGCTCCACAGCGAGAATGAGTGGAATGCTGTCGTTTCCTTCAGTGAGACGGTTATGTCCCTGAAGGAGGCGGCGGAGCGTGAACGACAGCGTCGCAGGCGGGTTATAGATAGCCGTGTGCTGAGGAGAAGGAGAAGGCGACCGGGAAATCCGGACCTGGTTTCCCGGGCGCCCTCCTGCAAGTAGTGGGGCGGCGCGGTCTCCCCGCGTCGCCCGCATGGGGTGAGTGAGTAAGTGTACGTGTGTGTACAGTTACTCACTTTAATATTCGGACACTATAATACTTTTAAATATAATGTTTTATATCTTCCTCAATTATTAAACTATTTATTTGCAATTTTTTTACCATGTTAACTCATTTATTATAGACAACAGAAATATAAAAAATTATTTTGTTATTGTTGTGTTTTAATGCGCTTTATTACGAGATTTCGATAACATACTCAGATTACGACCGATTCCTTTTGGTATTTCCGACGCTCTCCAGCACGCGGTCGCTTCGCACGCACGGACACATTTTGAACAAACGCGAATCGGTTCCGAACCGGCACGGACTCCTCCGAATCTTCCCGAACGCACACGAGGCATGCAGTTGCATTCCTTACACTCCCCCTCAACTGCATGTCTTACAAATCCTTTAATTTTTTTAAATTTAAGTTTAACAATTTAATACATGCCTCATGCTTAATCCTACCTAAGGGTTTGGTAAGTATATCCGCTGTCATCTCGCTTGTGCGCAAATGTCTTACAATGATTTCTCCCTTCTCTTGTGCTTCGCGAGAAAAATGATACCTTATATCTATGTGCTTGCTCCGCCCATGGTACACGCTATTTTTGCTTAATTCTACCGCGCTCAAATTATCGCAATAAACCATAGTTGGCTTACTTATTAGCGAATAAATCCTCATATGTTTCAATAAATTCCTTGTATAAATAATTTCTTTAGTCACCTCCGACAGTGCCATATATTCCGACTCCATTGTAGATAGCGCAACTGACCTTTGTTTCTTACTTTTCCAACTAATTGGACCACCTGCTAATTTTAAAACGTATCCTGTACACGATTTCCTATCATTTATGTCACCAGCCCAATCGGAATCTACGTATGCAAGTAGTGGGCTATTTTTATTTTCGTATTTTATACTGTAGTTTATAGTTTCCTTTAAGTATCGAAGTACGCGTTTTGCCATTTTCCAATGTGTCTCTTTAGAAGACGTGTTAAATCGACTTAATACATTCGCCGCGAAAGATATGTCCGGTCTAGTCGAATTCGCTAAATAATTTAAACTTCCTACCAATTCTCTATATGGTTTGTTTACAATTTCGTCCTTATTAGTTTCCGATTTGTTGGCCTCTACATTTATATTAATTTCCATGGGCACACTTACTGTGTTGCATTCCGTCATACCATATTTTTCTAGCAAGTCTAACATATTTTTTCTGAGACACTGTAATAGTTCCTATGCTACCTACCCTATCTATGCGCATGCCTAAAATATCTCGTACCATGCCCAAATCTTTTACTTTGAATTCGCGCTTTAACAAGTCCTTAATTCTATTTATTTCACTTAAATCTACGGACGCTATTAACAAGTCGTCAACATAAACAGTAATTATTGCATCGCTATTCTTATCATTACTAACATATACGCATGGATCAATCGCAGTTTTATTAAAGTTCAAACTAACTAAGAAATTATTTAGTCTATGATACCACTCACGACCCGCCTGCTTTAAACCGTATAAAGGCTTCTTTAATTTACAAACTGTATTTTGAGCATCAAACCTTTCAAACATCTTTGGTTGTTCCATGAAGATCTCCTCATGTAAATCTCCTTGTACATAGGCAGTTATCACGTCCATTTGGTGTATATGCATTCCATTCATTACACCTACCGCAAGTAGCGTACGTATAGTTTCCATTTTGGTTACAGGTGAGAATACTTCATCAAAATCTATGCCTTCCCTTTGTTGGTCACCTCTCGCTACTAGCCTTGCCTTGTACTTTTCAATTGATCCATCTTGCTGCCTTTTTATCTTAAAAACCCATTTATTTTTTAGTACCTTTTTATCTTTTGGCCTACTTACCAGTTCCCAGGTGTTGTTCTCTATTAATGAATTGTATTCGAGTTCCATGGCCTCTAGTCATTGCTCTCCATCCGATCTGTCTAGAGCCTCCTGTACATGCGTTGGGTCATGCTCTTCTTCTGTAGTAGAACATGGTCCCGTCTGATATATTTTCCTAGGTCTGCCCGGTTTTCCTGTCCTTTCAATTCGTGGGCGACCTCTTCCTTTAATTGAAGCTCCCTGGTCAACTTGTTCCTGATTCGTTGACAGCTCTTCTGCTTCCTGTTCAGCATAATCCTCCTGCGTTTCTTTAATTAATTCCATTGGACAGAATTCAGGTTGCTGCTGCCCTTCGTTTGCGACAACATTCTGTTCTTCAATGAATCGTACGTCTCTCTCAATTATTACAGTTCTTGTTCCTCGTTCCCATAAACGATAAGCCTTAGATTCCGTAGAGTATCCCACCAACACATATTCTTTTCCTTTTGGCTCAAGTTTGTGTCCTTTCCTAGGACCCTTTTTCAGTGCTATTACTCGACTTCCTATTTTCCTCAAAAATTCTATATATGGTTTTTCTCCAGTCCATTCCTCATATGGCGTTGTATCTTGATTTACTTTCGTTGGGCACCTATTTCTTAAATAAACGGAAGTATTTATGGCTTCGGCCCAGAGGGCATTTGTTAATTTACCCTGTAACATTAGGCAACGTGCCATTTCCACCAAAGTCCTGTTTGCCCTTTCTGCTACACCGTTCTGTTGAGGTGTATGGGGCACTGTGAGTTCTCTGGCAATTCCTTCCTTCTTTAACAGTTCGCTGAATTCGTTCGATAAATATTCCTTTCCATTATCAGTCCTCAATTTCTTTAATTTACACCCAGTCAGTCTTTCTGCATATGCTTTGTATTCCTTGAACGCTTCAAAGACTTCAGATCTATATCTCAGCATTTTGACATACATGTATCTACTTTTATCGTCTATAAATGTAACAAAATAACGTGCTCCCCCTAGGGATTGTACATTGAAGCGCCCACATATGTCACTGTGTACCAACTCTAATTTTTCTTTGGCTCTGTAAGTTGCCATTTGATGTGGTAATTTATGTATTTTTCCTTTTGCACATACCTCACACACTGGATCTGAATTCTCTAAATGCTCGCTCATTCCAATAACCATTTCCTTTGATTTTAGTCTTCTTATATCAGCATAGTTCAAATGTCCTAGTCTTTCATGCCATTTCACTAATTGTGTATCGAGTGGTACATGGTTAATTCTATTAGCAACGTGTTTAATTTCCTCCTCAACAATATATAGGCCATTCTTTTCCTTTCCTGTGAACATTATCTCACCGTTTTTGCGCATTACCTTCGCATAGCCATTCTCAAAAATTACTTTAAAACCATTTTTAATCATTTGTGGTATTGACAGCAAGTTATTTATAAATTTGGGTGCATACATTACCTCCTGTAGCAGTACTTCAATGGAGTTCCTCTTATCCCTTTTTACTGTCATTTGAACACTGCCCTTTCCTGAGGCTTCCACAGCTTCCTCGGTGCCTGTATAGATCTGCGTAGACATACTCCTTAGATATTTAAATTTATTTTTGTCATTTGTTATATGTATTGTTGCACCGCTGTCCAAAATCCATGTTGTTGCAGTTACATGATAATTATTTAACGCTGCTGCCATGGCATTATTTTTCCAGTGTGGGGTATGATTTCGTTTACTCGCTTCGCTGCTTGTTTTATGTGTATCGTTTGACCTGTTATGGGATTTAGAATAGCAATTTCTTGCGCTATGGCCATACCTGTTGCAATTATAACAATTTCCTTGAAATTCACGTGGCTTCTCCTGTGCATGCTTTGTCCTGTTGTTGTGTTTTGAGTATGTCGAAAAACCTTTATTTGTGTCCGTTGCCTTTAGTCCTGTTTCTTTGTTTTCTTCTTCGTCATTATTACTTCTTCGTATTTCCTCTTCCATTAATTTGACCTTCAATTCTTCCATTGTTGGTAGTACTTCCCTAGATTCTATTGCTACGCAAAAAGTTTCGTATTCTTTAGACAACGAATTTAATAACATTATCGGTATCACTTCATCTGGAAGTTGTATTCCGGCTTCATTTAATTTTTGTACCGCACAAGTAAATTCATTTACATAATCCGTCATAGATGTACCCGCGTCCTTTTTCATGCGATACAGTCGTTTAAATAATAAGCATTTCTTCATAGGCCCTTTGGAGGCGTAAATTTTCTTCAGCGTTTCCCACGCGTCAAAAGAAGTACTTACATTACTGAGGTGCGTGTATTGGTCAGTTTGAACACACAACATGATGAGGTCCAAAGCCTTACCGTCTCTAATGTCCCATGCTGCACTATTCTCTTGGGTTTTTACTATATCCCTCGTCACATATCCCCATAGATCATTGTATCGTAACAGAAACTTCATCTGAACCTTCCAGGACTCATAATTTCCGTTGTTCAGCTTCTCCACGTGTTGCACATTTAAGATATTGGCGGCCATCGTTCTCTTTTAATTATTAACCACGCACGTTTCCACAGAGTTATTTTTCCTATTCTATTTAATTATATCGGTTTCGCGCACTAGAACCGTTCTCTGGGCCCATAACCTGTTGTGTTTTAATGCGCTTTATTACGAGATTTCGATAACATACTCAGATTACGACCGATTCCTTTTGGTATTTCCGACGCTCTCCAGCACGCGGTCGCTTCGCACGCACGGACACATTTTGAACAAACGCGAATCGGTTCCGAACCGGCACGGACTCCTCCGAATCTTCCCGAACGCACACGAGGCATGCAGTTGCATTCCTTACAGTTATTGCAACATATCATTACGTAATGAAGGATAATCAAAACGATGTCTATTTTATACGTTACAAAAATATTTGGACACTACAAAAATCCACATTATGTACATACATTTTACTTAAGATTAAATAAAAATTCAGTATTTTGTTGGATATCCCTTATGATGAATAACTTGTCTTAAACGCTTAGCCATGTTTGAAATGATTTTTTCTAAATATTCAGTAGTAATATTGTTCCATTCTTCTTGTAGTCGAATTTTTAATTCATTTTTTTGAGTGTATTGCAGTTTTCCTAATTCTTCGTTCTAATTCGTCCTACAAATTCTCGATGGGGTTAAGGTCTGGAGACTGGGGAGGTGGATGCGGCACTTTTGGACAATTATATAATGAGTACTCCTGCACAATTCGCAATTTGTGTTTAGGGTCATTGTCTTGATAAAAATTAAAACGATTGCGGATTCCCATTTTCTCAGCGCTTTTTAATAAATTGTTCTTCAGAATCTCTAAATATTTATTTTTATTTAGGATTTCGTCAATAAACACTAATTCACCAACTCCAACACTTAATATGCAGCCCCACACCCTGCCCCGTGCTTTACAGTTGGTCTTAGATTTTTTGGTTTCCATTCTTCATTGATTTTCCTCCACATTATACGCCTTCCATCTGAACCAAACACATTATATTTACTCTCATCAGCAAAAATTACGTTTAGCCACCATTCTTTTTCCTTTGATAGATATTCTTTTGCAAAGTTTAATCGCTTCTTTCTGTTTATCTTATTTACGTATGGCTTTCTTCGTGCAACTCGGCCATTGTAACCACTTTCTTTAAGTGCCCGTCGAATAGTTTGTGGGTTTGCACTTTTTCCAGTTTCCTGGGATAATTCCGACGTTAATTGCGGTGCACTTAATCGTGGATTTTCCTTAATTTTCCTTACAATAATTCTTCTGTCTCTGGAATCGAGAAGGCGTGGACGTCCTTTTTGAGATTTCAATTCAATCCGATCTTCTTTTTTATATCGTGTAAAAATATCCGCTACAGTACTTTTCTTCATATCCAATAAATTTGCTATTTGACGATAGCTTTTGCCTTTTTCGTAATTAATATTACGAGTTGCCGTTTATCGAAACTTGTGTTTCTTCCTCTTCGTGGCATTTTGAATATTTAATGTCTATTGCTCAATTTCCTTAGCTAGACTGACTTAGACTAACGTAGGGCAGTAACGCCACTGTTATGTTTACATTTTAGGCGTATACCACGGATTAGATCGCTTTTTAGAAATAATCGTTTATTGTGTCCGAATATTTTTGTAACGCGTAAAGTAGGCATCGTTTGGTTTATCCTTCAATGTGTAATAACATGTGGCAGTTACAAAATAATTTGTTATGTTTCTGTTGCCTATAATAAATAAGTTAATATGGTAAAGAAATAGGGAATAAATATTTTAACAATTGAGGAAGATATAAAGCATTAAACATAAATTATTATAGTGTCCGAATATTAAAGTGAGTAACTGTATATGTGTTTAGTTTGTAAGTGCGGGATGTGGAGCTGCGGGGCGACGTCGACCTCCTCGACGACGGCTAGCCGTCCTCCAAATTTTAGGGACATGATCGTCCTGGGGTAGGGATCCGGAGATCTACAGGGTCCGTTCAAAAAGTATCGGGACTGGTTCGCTGTAGCTTCAACAGAGTTGGTGTATGAGGATCCAACCCGTCGGCTCGTTAAAGGGGTCCCTCACCACTCAGGTGCACTTTAGTTCAGTCACCTGTGGGCATGCGTTGAGACAGGAAGTGGATTTTTGTGACTTGTGATTTTTTTTGGTGTCGTCGCGTCAGCATGGAGCGCACCGTCGAGCAACGCTACGCTGTAAAGTTTTGTTTTAAACTCGGGAAATCCGCGTCGGAGACCCTTGAACTCATGAAACAGGCTTATAAGGATGATGCCTTAAGCCGTACAAGAGTTTTTGAGTGGCACAAAATGTTTAAGGAAGGCCGGGAGCTCGTCGACGACGAGCACCGCGTCGGACGCCCGACGAGCGCTCGAACTGATGTTCAGGTGGCCAAAGTGAAAAAAATTTCGGATTCTGACAGGTGTTCAACCATAACCCTTATCAGTGAAGAGACCGGCCTTTCAGTCGGTACCGTCCACACCATTGTAACAGAGGATCTTGCGATGAGGAAAGTGTGCGCGAAGCTGGTGCCGAAAATCTTGAGCGAGGAACAAAAACTGTCGCGGGTGGAAATTTCGCAAGAAATTTTGGACTGCATCCAAAAAGATTATCATTTTTTCGATAATGTTATTACCGGCGATGAAACGTGGGTGTACCAGTACGACCCGGAAACAAAACGTCAAAGTTCAGAGTGGCACACGCAGGGGTCCCCGCGTCCGAAAAAAGCTCGGATGTCAAAATCCAAAATCATGCTGATTACTTTTTTCGGCCGACGTGGCATTGTTTACAAGGAGTTCGTGCCTACTGGAATGACCGTAAATGCTACATTTTACGTGCAAGTACTGACACGCCTGCGAAATCGCGTAACGCGCGTACGACCAGCCATTGCGAAGAACTGGACACTTCACCATGACAATACGCCGGCGCACGGTGCGATTGTTGTGCGGCAGCTGCTGACGAAATTTGGCGTGGCAACGTTACCTCACCCACCCTACAGCCCAGATCTGGCTCCACCTGATTTTTTCTTGTTTCCACGAATAAAAAGAGAGCTCAAAGGACATCGATTCGACTCCATCGAGGCGATTCAAGCGGCGACGACGAAGGCTCTCAACAGTATTTCGGAAACCGACTTTGAGAAGGCTTTTGACGAGTAGCAGAGGCGCCAAACTAAGTGTATCGATGCAGGAGGAATGTATTTTGAAAATTATTAAGAAATTGCAATGATACCTACAATAAATTTTGATTTTTGGAACCAGTCCCGTTACTTATTGAACGAACCCTGTACTTTGGGGCTGGGTCATGGCCGCAGGTGTCACGGGCGGGGGCCCGTGATTCACGCGGATGATCATTGCACGCGGCCGCGGGGTCAAGACGACAGCGGGCGTGATGACGTCGTCGGCTCGGAAATAGGGGGTTGGGATAATTCTTGAGGTGTGGGGGGCTTCTCCTCCCACACGAGTTGAGCACGGAAACGCGCAAACCGGCCGGCGGGTGATGGCGCCGCTTAGACGTCGGGTCCCATCACCCATCAACGCCGTAGAGGGTGGGCATCACCGAGGGGTTTTAGTGAGTAGGAATCTTACACTTTCACTTTTTTTTTATTATTTACATTACATTTACAATTGGCTCTGGTGAGTCAACCAGCAAATTTGATAATTAGTATATCGCATGCGTGTGAATAACACTCGGTAGTGTTACCACTCCCTATTCTTCATTATCTGTCAAGTAGGTCATGGGGTTTCGTCCTCTTCAGCCTTCTGATTTTGGGTTTGTTTTTTAAGTTTTTAGCCAATTTGCTAGGATGTGTTCTATACCAAGGGAATGGAAAAGGTCTAATATTTTACTTATACCTAAACATAATGGCAGGCAAGGGGTATCGGCCGGTGACTATTACCTCCTGCATGTTGAGGCTGTTAAATGAATGGTTCCTTTTTTAATAAAAATGAATATACCAATACACTCTTAAATACGACATCGTGACCGTACGACATATTCGCAACGCGAAATTCATTTGTTCTTTGCAAACGCGTCCGATCTTGCAGCGCTGCACACACACACACACACATACATACTCACGCGTAGCACACAAAATTACATATATATCAATAGAGGCTTTGCGAAAGGTTGATCAAAAATAGATTAGCATGGTGGTGCGAATATTATCACTTGTTGCCACCGGAGCAATCAGGGTACAGGCAGGGAAGATTCTGTTAGGATAACATAGGAATTATTGTCACGTTGGCTTAAACAGGGTATAGATTAAATAAATTCACTGTAGCGGCTTTTCTTGTCATAGATGGGACATTTGATAATGTTCAGTCTCATATACTCATGGATATTTTGGATAATATGGGTATTACTGAGAACACTGCTAAATTTATTTCTTCGTGGTTGTATGATAGGGAAGCAAACTTCATTGGAAGCAATAATTTAGAAAAAAATTTTGTAACACTAAAAATCAGCAATGGTGTTCCGCAAGAGGGTGTTTGAGAAACGGCGAATATGTTTTCGAACGCGCGCTTCCTCTCTCTCGCTCGTCGGCTCACGCGACAGCTCAGCCTCACGGCGAGAGTAATACGGGGGGGTGTAGAGGTAGCCTCCAACGATATATGTTGTATCGCGACATTTTCGTATGCTTGTCTTACCGTATTGTTCGAATCAGCTTCGATAATCAAACGGTGTATCTTGTTTCCGCTCGCGAGAGATTCGCGCATTTCAAAACGAACAGTAAAGTACTGCTTCGAGACTTCGTTTTTTAATTATTAATTAGTTAATTAGTTAAGATAAAGACCTTTAGTTTGTGTGTGTCGTATGGATTATATTTAATACTTCGACAACTGTACAGATCATTGTTTAAAATATACATTGTTCGTTCCGTCGGAAGTCCAGCAAAACTCTTGTGCATTTTTTTCTCCGGGACAGTCTCTAACTCTTTACGCGCTGTTCACTAAGAGCGATGTTGCCCTAACATTTGGTCCTTCGAGCCGGATCTTTCCGACGAACGGTGTTTGTGACAATCTCGCGAGTGCTGGATATAATTTTTCGAAGACTGCAATTATTCGTCAGTTCCGGCTATCTTCCCACAATCGAACTTCGTGGTTCTGAAAAGAAAAATGAATTCAGCATTTGGGAAATTTTCAAGCGCAGTGGGTAAGAAAAGATAAGTCATGCATCTTTTTCATTGCCAACGGTTGCAAAACGTTACACTACCGTTAGTAACAGACGCATTTGAACCGTCCTCCTCAGTGACCTTACCGTGGAGGCGAGCCGTACACAGTCGTCGACTCCATATTGTTGCCACCCATAACAAAGAGGTGACAACGGTCGACATAAGCGTGCAGCTGTCTCTGTCGCCCGCTATTCTTCTCTATCTGAAAACAAAAACGGAAAATAACGTTTTGCCAACCGTACTAGTTTCGAGACAAGTTCAAATTCAATACTAACGAAATGTTGACCTTCGTTCGACGATCTCCTACAAGAAAAAGATGAGTTAGTTGGTTGGATACAACGGTTTTGGAAGAACATATGTAAACTAGGAAAGGAAAAATTGACACGTGCAGTGTTGAACCAGCAGAAAACTCTCCTTGAGCGGTATTGGGATTCTTTTCTTTCCGGTCATCGACAGCTGATGCGATGTAAGGAGGCATCAAAATCGACCTACGTCCAACGCGACCATTTTTCGGAAGTAGAAAAGGCATACCTTAACGCAGCCGGAAAAATAGCGCAATTGGTAAAGGAACTCGCCAACGCGGGCGCCGCGGGGGGAGCTCCTAATCCTTTATCTATTTTATCCCAACCTCAACTGCCGAAAACACAACTCCCTACATTTGCAGGCAACCCCTTGGAATGGGAGAGTTTTCGGGATTTGTTTAAGAGTACACGATGTTCCGCATCTGTCCGATATCAAGAAGCTCCTGTACTTGAAGTCCAATTTATCCGGCGAGACGTTGGAAGTAATTCAGAACACTCCCATTAGGGAAGCGTGGTACCAAGGAGCATGGGAGGATCTCGAGGTCCGATACGACAACATCAGACTGCTGTCGTTCGCGCATCATCGTGCCCTGCTGGCATGCCTTGCAGCTCAACGTGAGTCGACCACGGAACTAAAGCGCCGGCTTGATACCTTCAGGCAAACCATTAGAGCGTACTCGGCGTTAAAAAAGCCTGTAACTGTGTGGGATGAGTGGTTCATGTACATACTTACTCAGCCAAAAACTCGACAGAACCACGCACCTTGCTTGGGAGACGTCCCTCGCCAAAAGTCGAGAAATTCCAACTTTCCAACAACTGGCAGATTTTCTCGAAAACAGGATTCAGACGTTGGATGTTTAACATTTTTTGCAAAACAAAAAAGTGGACCAAAAAACGGTTTTATACCTTATAAACTGTGCATTATCCAACGCCTACCGGATTCACACAAAATATTTTGAAACTTCAATTAGATTTAAAAAATTTGTAATGGATCTTGCAATAACATGGATTAGTGGAAATGAAGAGGAGCAAGAATCAAGGCCTGCTACTGAATGTAGTCAAAGATCGCCGAGGTATGATCCACCGGACAGAATTACCGCGAACATGAGGAAACATAGCATAACGCGTATTTGTGGCAGTGGTAGAATTTAAAATCCGCGAAGAGCTTGTAAAGTCTGCACTTCTGCAAAGAAAAGAAGTTCAACCGCATATATGTGTTCTTCGTGTAATATTCCTCTGCATGTAGGAAAATGTTTCGAAATTTATCTCACGAAAAAAGAATATGGATCCTAAGGGTTAAATTTTTTGAGAAAAATGTTTAAATAATAATTTAAAAATGTAAGATTATGTAATAAAAATGGTGTAACAGTTACGTCAATGCCTTTTTTAATAATAATTATATTGCAACTACTTATGTTACGACCGATTGCATAAATACCACCATTGGAGCGCAGTAGGACTTGCGTGAATCTCGCCGGCGGCAGCGCAACGGTGATTTGAGAACTGTGCGGCCAGCAAAGTGTTAGGAAAAACGATGGTGGAACGCGTTTGTGTGTAGATTATAGATTGCTTAATAAGAAAATTTGCGAAGATGGTTATCCTTTACCGCTTATAGAAGACCAAATAGATCGTCTACAGGGTGCTACGATATTTAGTACTCTTGATTTAAAAGATGGTTTCTTTCATGTTCTAATAGAAGAAAATAGCCGTAAATACACTACGTGGATAGTACCTGACGGACATTATGAATTTTTAAGAACACCCTTCGGTCTTTGTTCGAGATCCGATAAAGACAAGTATCGTTTTAACATATATAGATGATTTGATAATTCCTGCGAATGACGTAAATGAAGCCGTATCGAGATTACGGAAAATTTTGTGTATTGCAAGTGATTATGGTCTACGTATAAGTTGGAAAAAAAGTAATTTTCTTTGGCGTAAAGTAGAATATTTAGGTCATGTAATTGAGGATAGGCACGTTTGTCCGTCAAAGCGCAAAATATTATTGGGTTGTTCGATAATTAACGTCGTTTTTTTTCGTATTTTTAAATGCAAATTTATTTATATTAACAACTAACATTAATCGGTGATATATTGACCATTTTGTTGGATGACCTTTTGCCATCTTTCAGTAAGTTGAAAAATTTCACGTTCGAAGAAGCCTTGGTTTTTGGAAGCAAAATACTGGTCCAACTCATTTTTAACAGCCTGATCGGAATTGAAAGTTTTACCATTCAAATGATTTTGAAGGGAGCGAAACCAATGGTAATCTGATGGTGCTAAGTCAGGGCTATAGGGTGGATGTGGCATCAGTTCCCAATTGAGCTCTGTTAATTTTTGCCGGGTTATTATCAAAGAGGTGTGGGACCTGGCGTTATCATAATGAAACATCACGCCTTTGCGATTGGCCAGTTCAGGGCGTTTTTTCTTGATTTCTTCGTTCAATTTCGATAATTGATGACAGTAGATATTCCAATCAATAGTTTGGTTTCTTGGAAGCAGCTCAAAGTAAACTATACCTTTGCAATCCCACCACACAGAAAGCATAATTTTCTTTTGGTGAATATTGGCTTTGGATGTTGATTGCGGGGGCTCATTTCGCTTGGTCCATGATCGTTTTCGGACAACGTTATCGTAAACAATCCATTTTTCATCACCCGTTATGATTCTTTTTAGAAATGGGTCGTTTCGGTTACGATTCAACAAAGAATCGCATATGAGGTGTGACACAAAAGTAACGAGACTAGGTCTGTAGCTTGAAAAAACAATGGAATTGGTAGCAATTGTTTTTTGTGGCATCATCCCACATACCTCCTCTATCCATGTTGCCAATTTCGATTGAATCGGTCATACCATTTGGAAGTATTGCGTTATTTAGTGAACACGTGCAACTGTATTCTGCCGGAAAAATGTCTAACGTAAAAGTCGAACAGCATATAAACATCAAGTTTTTTGTAAAATTTGTTGAAATCTTTTGTAACATGTGATGAGACTTGGATTTTTACCTATGACCTAGAATGTAAGCGCCAGTCAATGGAGTGGAAGTCTCCAGGATCCCCAAAACCCACAAAAGCACGCATGTCAAAATCAAAATTCGACATTAATGGAATTGTAATGATTGAGTGGTTTCCCAATGGTCAGATTGTTAACTAACACTATTACATCGAAATACTAAAAAGACTTCATGAAAAAATTAGGAAAGAAAGGCCACAGTTGTGAAGCGATGGATGGCTGTTGCACCAGGACAATGCACCCGCTCACACGGCACTGTCTGCCAAGTAGTTTCTGACCAGTAAAAATATTACTGTGATGAGACATCCTCCTTATTCATCTGATTTGGCTCCATGAGACTTTTCTTTATTTCCTAAAGTTAAATTTTGCTTAATGGGAACCCATTTCACCTCAGTTAAAGAGGTTCAGGCAGAAACGGAGAATCTCCTAAAAGGACTTTCAACAATCTCGTTCCAGAATTGTTACCAGCAATGGCAGCACCAAATGCAAAAGTGTGTGAATGCTGAAGGGGACTATTTTGAAGGTGATAATGTTACGGAGAACTGATTCTGCAGGTACAATGATTTATTGGACTAGTCTCGTTACTTTTGTGTCACACCTCGTATGTTAATGCGTTTGGTGAGGTGGATTTCCTTTAATTCATGAGGCACCCAAATATCATACGTCGGTTAGTTTCGATTAACGCCTTTATTTTGTCGTCATCAGTAGTGGTTGGACGACCAGTACGTAGTGCATCTTGCACACTAAAATTTCCGGAACGAAAACGAGCAAACCAACGCTGACACTGGCGTACAGTAAGGCAGTCCTCACCATAAACTGCACATAATTTTTTTCGAGCCTGCACCGCATCTTTGCCCTTTTTGAAGTAAAATAATAAAATGTGCCGATAATGCTCTCTCTGATCGTCCATCTTCAACTTACTTTTTAACAAACTTGTTCTTCACTAATGGCGCTCAATTTTTGACAAAAAGATAGTCTAAAGTCTAATCTTTAAAATAGTGAATAATAATAAGGGCCATGCAATCACCACTACTCGAAATATGCAGTTCACCTTATCTATGGGAAAAAACGATATTAATTATCGAACAACCCAATAGCTGTTACAAATTTTCCTCTTGTTAAAAGTACTAAAGATGTATACAAAGTTTTTTAGGATTAACTGGTTATTTTCGAAAATTTATTCCGCAATACTCAACAATAGCTTAACCTTTGTCAGACTTGTTGAAAAAAGATGCAAAATTTGAATTAAATGAAAAAGAGTTGTTTGCATTTCAACAATTAAAAGTAGCGTTAGTTAATGAACCAGTTTTGAAGTTGTGTCGTATAGGTGCAGAAACAGAGTTGTATACGGATGCATCGAACGTTGGACTTGGTGCTATTTTGTTGCAAAAAAATGATGTTGATCAACATTACTTACCAATATATTACGCGAGCTGGAAAACGTCGGAAGCAGAATCGCGATACATTAGCTACGAATTAGAAATATTAGCCATAATTAAAGCGTTAAATAGATTTAGAGTTTATCTTTTAGGGATACCTTTTAGGATAAGTTACTAATTGCCGTGCGTTTACTCTTACTATGAAGAAGAAAGATTTGTGTGTACGAGTTGCAAAATGGGCATTATTGTTAGAAGAGTTTAATTATACTATTGAGCATCGCCCGGAGTGTAGTATGAGGTACGTTGATGCGTTGAGTAGAAACCCTGTTCCGGTGTGTATGATTATTAATGAGTGTGAAACAAGTGTGTTGATGAGACTGCGAAAAGTGCAACGTGAAATAAGACGTTTATACATTTAGCGCGTTACCATTGCGCGTTCCTCGGAAGAAATAACGCAGATACAGTAGCGGACAAAAGTTTAAGACGATCATTTGCAAACCGAATTGCAAACATATTATACGCATATTGTTCTTCTGTTCAGCTTGTCTCTTTCGAATAACATAGCTTTATGTTTGGCCTTAGTAATCACAGATCGTCAATTGTTAAATGCAAACAATTTAGGAGTTATAACAGTTAGTTGTCGCTTAGCACCTGTAAACAGTGGACATTAGTTTAAGGCGATCTGTGTAAGACGTGAGTATGCATACAGTTTTCGAACATTTTGCTTCTGGAATGTCAAAATCATTGTTTAGTGTGCCTTTTATTGTTTAAAATTCATTTAGGTGCGAACAGATTATAGGTAAATCATAGAATTTACTTGAAAATGAAAGGGAGCTAATCGTAAGGCTGCGAAAGCAAAATAAAACCTTCACCGAAATAGCCAATGTAGTGAATCGGTCAGAAACGGCTTGTAAACAAGCATGGTACAAATTTTTAAAGACAGGTATATTTTGCGATGAACCGAAAAACGGAAGACCACGAAAAACAACGCCGAAAATGGATCGTCGGATTCATCGGGTATGTGAAAAGGATCGTTTTCGCAGTGCAAATGATATTGCTGCAGAAATAAACCATGAAAACGATACACAAATTAGTGCTAGAACTGTTAGAAGAAAATTAGAAGATTTTAACTTACGAGGGCGAAAACCCCAAAAGAAACCATTGCTGAGTTCTAAGAATCGAAAAAAGCGACTTGAATTTGCTAAAGCCCATAAGCATTGGACAAGTGAAGATTGGCAAAAAGTATTATTTTCAGACGAATCGAAATTCAATCGCGTCTGTTCTGACGGGATACGGTACGTTGGACGTCGAATTGGCGAAAGTTTAAAACCACAATGCGTTTTAACCCTTTCGCTTCGAGCGCCGGATATATCCGGCATCCGCATGATGTGTATACAAGTACCATCTGTGGTCAATGACAAATTCTTCGTTATCGGCAGAACACTACTAATTTCTAAATATTAGTATACTAACTAATTTGTGTTACATTATTAATAATATTAAACGCTCAATTTTAAAGTCTTGTAAATATGTAAATAGCTAAGAATTTGTCAACTGTAATTAGTCTAAAGTAACTCTTTAAGTAAGTAAGTCTTTAAAGTAACTAATATAATTTTGTTTAACTGTTTTCATATTAAAATGTGAGGAATACATGCTATATTAAAGCAACAATTATTTTATTAAGCATAGTAATTATTTAAGACTTGAAAAATGTATACACAAAAACCACGCGCACTGTGCACATTTCTGGCGCGTGCTTCCGTACGGTGACGACACTTCGGCGGACCGGACTGCCGAAGCGAAAGGGTTAAAAACTCTTAAACATGGTGGTGGAAGCGTTATGGTGCGGGCGTGTTTCTCTCGAAGCGGCCCTGGTCCGATATGTCGTATCAATGGAATTATGGACCGCTTTCAGTACACGTGTAACGTCCCTAAAACCTAAGTTTAGTTAGTTACAAGCGCTAAAAGGTAAAGAGCGGCTTTTACCCCTAACGACTCGATTTTGCAAGTAAAGATTGTGGGATTCGTGTGGTGTGCGGTTAAGGAGTGAGATCCACAGGTCAAAATCTTTCAACAATTAGATTTATTCAGTAAATGATAAGAAATGAAACTAACAAATAATAATAACAACAAATAAAGAAAAATATATAGATTATGAATGATTAATTAGAATAGAGAAACTAAATAGATCTTGATATAATAATAATAATAGAAATAATAGAATTTAACAAATTAAACAATATGTAATAGATAATCTTGAATTTACGATATAAAACTCGCTGGTTAATACTTTATATTGGACCGTATCTAATTCTGATCTCTGAAAAAGTTAACTTCGCTTTTATACGTATTCGATTCTCGTGTTCGAAACTATCGCAATGACACAATTTATCTCAATTTGTACGATCGATTTGTATAAATGTTCTTGGACGATATTAATTAATATTAGCGCTTTATAATCTACCGCTGCGAGGAATTTGACCTAAGTGAGATTCTCTAAACGCACCTAAATACGCTTTCGCAAAAATTAGACAGATTTATCTACTATCTAACGCGGTGTAATCGATTACGGAAATGACGCTAAGTGAGAACAGTATTCTTTTATTAATTCAAATGACCAAAATTTATCTGAATCTGAGGAACTACTCTTCGGAACAATTGCTCTTATGATTTGACTCGACAACTAAATGGTTCATGACCCTTTTAGCCAAAACGAGTACTGACAACCGAAACCAGATCGCTTAATTGGGGAGCTCTGCGTTAGCCAGCTACTAAAACGACCCAACGATACCAGAATCAGGTGAACAATATAAGTTCAACAGGGTAGCAAATCAATTGACTCTAATTGTAAAATAGTAATTGCTGAACTGCCACCCAAAAGACACGGGTTTCAGAGACCAAGCCGCTCAAATGGGGAGCCTGTTATTCGCTGGCTACTAAACTACCCAGAGCGAGCTCCGAGAATGTGATGGCGCGTTAGCAATTCGACCCAAAATCAAATATGAGTAGCTGAGAGCTATCGTTTCGATATCTTAGCCTTTTTTGGTGCTAAGTATAGCTTTCTCCCGAAGGAGTTTCAGATACGAGATCGTTTGAATGGGGAGCTCTACGTTAACCAGCTACTAAAATGACCCATGACCAAGTATCCAAATGGCGTATACTCGCTTGACCAATCAAGTATCAAGATTCGTTGCGGCTCTTGACAGCGAAAATTGTTCTGAGTTCTTATTCTTATCAGAGAGAGTTGTGACTAGCTCGACTTCGAAAACTGTTCTGATTTTAGACGGGTTTCGCTCGCCCTTTTATACTCGCAGGTTCGCCGAATTCCTGGAATTTCTATGACGTCAGTATATCTAAATTTTCATATAAATTCGTTATTATACATTAATTATAAATTTTAACGGTTTAATTATATTTTAAATGTTGTTCTCTAATTTCTGACTAACAGTTCGGTATTAAAATAATAGTATAACGGTGTTTTAGCGAAAAATACATTTTCTGTCCTTTTCTAATCAACTGCGTACGAATTCTACGTGAGCCGAATCTATTCCGATTTACAGCTTTTTAATTGAAGAAAATAATTGTGGTTCCGGCCATGAATAGTTTATTACTGGTTGATTTTACGTATATAAATTGATTTAGTTAATTAATTAATTTAATATCTGATAATGCCGTAAATAGAAATAGTAGCTCCATCCTTTTCTAGGATTAGCGCTAATCTCAAGGATTTCGGGCGAGTATCGCGGCACGTAGGCACATCATAGCGTAACGGAAATTTCTCATACAAACTATTTATTAGAGAAATAAAATAAAATAATACATCATCTTGTTCTAATCGTTCTAACTTAATATTCAATTACTTTTATGGAAGATATTACCTACTCTAAATCAAAATCGTAAGTTAATTAATATAAATGAAAATATATATATATATACGAGGTGTGACACAAAAGTAACGAGACTGGTCCAATAAATCATTGTACCTGTAGAATCAGTTCTCCGTGACATTATCACCTTCGAAGTAGTCCCCTTCAGCATTCACACACTTTTGTATTTGGTGCTGACATTGCTGGTAACAATTCTGGAACGAGATTGTTGGAAGTCCTTTTAGGAGATTCTCCGTTTCTGCCTGAACCTCTTTAACTGAGGTGAAATGGGTTCCCATTAAGCAAAATTTAACTTTAGGAAATAAAGAAAAGTCTCATGGAGCCAAATCAGATGAATAAGGAGGATGCCCCATCACATTAACATTTTTACTGGTCAGAAACTACTTGGCAGACAGTGCCGTGTGAGCAGGTGCATTGTCCTGGTGCAACAGCCATCCATCGCTTTACAACTGTGGCCTTTCTTTCCTAATTTTTTCATGAAGTCTTTATAGTATTTCGATGTAATAGTGTTAGTTAACAATCTGACCATTGGGAAACCACTCAATCATTACAATTCCATTAATGTCGAATTTTGATTTTGACATGCGTGCTTTTTTGGGTTTTGGGGATCCTGAAGATTTCCACTGCATCGACTGACACTTACTTTGTGGGTCATAGGTAAAACTCCATGTCTCATCACATGTTACAACAAATTTCAACAAATTTTATAAGAAACTTGATGTTTATTCGCTGTTCGGTTTTTACGTTAGACATTTTTCCGGCAAAATGCAGTTGCACGTGTTCACTAAATAACGCAATACTTCCAAATGGTATGACCGATTCAATCGAAATTTGCAACATGGATAAAGGAGGTATGTGGGATGATGCCACAAAAACAATTGCTGTCAATTCCATTGTTTTTTCAAGTTACAGACCTAGTCTCGTTACTTTTGTGTCACACCTCGTATATATTGATTACCGACTGTCGAATTTGATAGATATGGTAATAGATACCTAATGTACTGTCGATAATTGGCAATTACGGTCGATAATTGACTATTCTAATCGATGGATAGAATCGATTGTCGCGATGATTCCGGTAGAAAGAAAAAAGGTTTCCCCAAGGACGTTACACATGTTCGATATGTGCACCATTCTCGGGACCGAACTGGTGCAGATATCGTACAGTTCCTACATTTCGAGCGAAGGAGACTGAACGTAAACAAACAGTGACCTACCAGAAGGACACTCCGAAGGCAAGAATAAAACTTTTTTATTTTTTATTTTTTTTTTTTTAACTTTTTCCATCATATTTGTGACACTTTTCTCATTAAAATGAGACCAAACACGACGTACTTCGAGCCATATTTACTTGTAATTTCAAATGTTACGCGTACATCGATGACTTTACTCTAATAAGATATTGCAAGTAAATATAACTCGAATTACGTCGTGTTTGGTCTCATTTTAATCAGGAAAATGTTACGAACATGATAGAGAAAGTTTTATAAAAATTTGATAAAAAATAAAAAAGTTAGCAACGTATTAGGATTGTGAACAATTGAATAGACTTTTGATGTTTGCCGACTGCCACGATCGTAGCGTCTCTTTCTTTTTGACTCGCTATCCTCTTCGACGTGAAAAACTTTCATCGTCAATTAAACCAGTAAATATAGCCCAAATTATGTCGTGTTTGGTCTCATTTTAATCAGAAAAATGTAAAGAATCTATTGGTAAAAGTTGGTTCTCGAAAAAATCAAAAATAAAAAATTTTTATATTTGCATATGTATTGCTTCACGGATATACCGGACCCCGGATCATGTTACATTTCTCGGCGTCTGAAGGGGTCTTCCCCCCAGCGGTGGGGATAACTTTGGTGCACATATCGTACAGATCATTTGTGCACATATCGAATATTTACTGTATATTGTTTTCTCACTCTGATGCATAGCGATTCTGTCGTTCATTAATTGAATTCTATATTGATCCGTAATAAGCCACTCGCCCGGATCTGGCCAGTTGCTTGTTACGAATCCGGTATATTTTTCCATTCATGAAATTTTACTAACTATTAAAAAGGGAACATAGCATGCTATGTTCTGTCCTTGTCTAAAGAATAGCATCGCCGCGCGACCGATTACTTTATAGTATACCGCTACACCCAACCCCCTGTTTTTTCTACGCCGTCACCGTCCTCGCGCTCAGGAACAAAGGCAAGCCGAAAATATACCTGATTCGTAACAAGCAACTCGCCAGACCCGAGCGAGTTGCTTATTACGAATCAGTACTGTAATCTCGGGACATATTTGCTAATAAGATATTGCAAGTAAATATAACTCAAATTATGTCGTGTTTGATCTCATTTTAGTCAGGAAAATGTCACGAATATGATGGAGAAAGTTATATAAAAAAATGGATGAAAAATAAAAAAATTAGCAATGCTCAAGTATTGCAAACAATCGAACAGACTTTTGATCTTTGCCGACTGCCACGATTGTAGCGTCTCTTTCTTTTTGACTCGCTATCCTTTTCGATGTGAGAAATTTTTATCACACTTTTAATTAAACCAGTAAATATAGTCCAAATTATGTCGTGTTTGGTCTTCTTTTAATCAGAAAAAATAATTTTAAGAAAAAAAATACGCCGACTTCGAAATGCACTAAAAAGTATAAAATAATTTCTATTTCCTAATGAAGTAATTTCTATTTCATTCAATCATACAATTACATAACAGATATGAATGAAACCTATTTACTCGTTAGGTAGTATATTAAATACATTTCAACCTTTTCGGAGGCGGCGCATAATTAAAAATACATGGTGTGTTCCGAAAGTAATGCGAACGAAGTTCCTACGCTGCTCCTTTTGATCGGAGGGGGATCGCACCACTTGTGCTGGATGGGGGGGGGGGGGCTAAGCTTTCCAACGAACCCGGTCCCAGGGCTCTCCGAGCCGTGAAAGGGACAGGACATGAATTTTTGTGAACCCCTGTTTGGTGACCATGTCACGGAAAAAGTGAAGTCGACGATCGGAACAACGATACGCGATAAAGCTTTTGTGCTAAACTAAACAAATCTCTTGAGGAGACAAATGAAATGATTCGTGAGGCTTATGGGGACTCTGTTTTGTCGTACTCACAAGTTTCGAGGTGGTTAAAGGCCTTTAAGGAAGGGCGGGAGGAGGTTCACGACGACCAACGCTCCGGGCGGCCACCAACCAGCAAAACAGTTCGTCAAACAGTCCATAAAGAATTTCTTCTTGAAGAACAGATAGTTAATACCGCCTACTAAGTGAATATGCTGGAAAGACTGCGAAAAAGGGTCGTCAGGACGAGAAAACACATCTCCTGTACCTGGATACTGCATGACGACAACGCGCTTTGCCACAACGCGCTGCGAGTACGTGAGTTTCTGACCCAAAACCAGATGTTGACGCTGCCCCAACTCCCTATAGTCCAATAAATTCCTTTAAAAAAAATCATTCGCATTACTTTCGGAACACACCATATACCTCAGTAAACGTTGCTGCCAATAACCAGTTGATTGTGGTATGATGTATTGGAAATTAATAAATCCTGAGAAGGAATACGAACCATTATTTTTTGGTAATGGTACCAATGGGGTGTCAGACTCTACAAGATGCGAAAGGCTTTGTTCCGATCGCACCACCCACCTAGGAAAAAACCGGCGAACATGCATAGAAAAAAAAATAAGGGACACTCTTTCAGGGACAAGTACAAACTAATTACATCATGATTGAGGGTGCTTTATCCATTTGTTCTTTGTTAACTTTCTTTGCAAAAATTTACTGCGCATGTGTATCTCTTACGGTTTAGGACTGCGCAAGGGTCAAAGTATCCCTAAAATAATAGCAGATCTTGCGCAACAAATTTTCTAACAAATCAAATTGATGCATTTTTAGAACGATACGGAGACTGTGCTAAGCAATGGGAATAATACACCAACGTCAACGTGAACTCATCTTGCTGCATAAGTCGCGTGTCAAAGCGGCAAAGCTTAGTTAGTGTTTTGGTACAGTGCAATGTAATTGCCCTTTCTTGTCCTTTCCGTGCATAGCACGGGGCGTTCCATTAATATTAATAACAATAGTTTTCGGCTAATATCACGAAAACTAAAGTTTTCCGTTAATTATGTATAAGGAAAAACTCGTTCAGAATCATGCCACTAATAACATATTAGAAGGACATAAAAATCGTTCGAAGCTGATTTTAAAAGTTAACAACAATTTTTCGCTAATATCTCGAAAACTAAAGCTTTCCGAGAAATTTGTATATGAACAAAATTGTTCAGAATCATGTCCGTAATAAGATATTAAAAGCGCACTAAAATCGAGAGAAGTTTATTTCAAAAGTTGCCGGTTGTTTTGCAATAACAGTGCTTTGCAATTAAAAAATGAAGAATTTTTGTGTAATGGTACCAATGGGGAGTCAGAACCTACCAGATGCAAAAGATTTCGTTCCGATCGATCCACCCAGCTAGGCGTAATCGGCGAACATACAAAGAAAAAAAAAAATCGAAAAAAAAGATCGAATTGAGTAACCTCCTCCTTTTTCGAAGTCGGTTAAAAATATTGGTTGAGGCTCCATTTTCAAGTTATTAGCAAAAACACTGACCAATGAGAGCGCGCATAGACCGGTCGCTGGATTTACGTGCGCTGGAAAATACGCTTCTTCGAATTTGGAACCAAGTTCCCCAAGCCATAATACGGCGATGCATTAATATGCGCGAACGTTTGCAAGATGTAATTAACAACCGTGGTGGTAATACTCGATATTAAATTTACAAGTCCTCGAGTTTTTATTGAAAAAACAAAATTACACTCACCCGCGCAGACATTGCTGCAGGCGCACATACCTGCGCGCTCCCACGTTCATGTACCTACATATACACGGCACACAATCGCACGAACTCACGCACACAAGAGGAAGCGTAAATCCGACCTTCTCAGACCAAAGCATTCTTTAAAAATTCAGCAAAAGTACCGGTAAATGCAGAGACACAAACTTTTTTACCGAACAAACGGATTAGTCGCGGATAGGAACAATAATGACGTTTCCTTAACACTTTTCGTTCAAATTTCAAAGTTTGATACATCTTTTCATAGGGAACAAAGAATCGGAGCCATTTGAAACTTCGCACACATTTTGTGGGCAATATGAGCTTAAAAAAAAACCTAGGCAGAATCATTACAATACTTATTTACAAAGATGCCGTAACTTTTGTAATTTGAGGAAAAAACGCCGTTTTTTGACATTTTTTTACATCAATATTAAGCATAAAAAAAAAATCTAATCAAAAACTGATATAGCCATCTTAAAGGGTGCATTCTCCGCTTTCTGGAACCGTATTTACAATTTCTGTTCGATAGTGGGTTCATGAGATAATGACTATCAAAGGAAAAAGTGTCATTTCAGCTTTGGTAGCTCATAACTTTGCGACCGATCGTCGAAACGAACTTCATGGAGTGCAAATTATAGGGGAAGGAACAAGGAACAGCAATCTGGAAGTGGCATTAATCAAAAAAATTTTTCCATGTCTTTACAAGCCTTAAAAAAAAGAAAAAAAATTCAAGTATTTTCTCATCGCGATTTTTTGTATATTTTGTTAATGATAATGGGCTCAAAAAATTTTTGAGATAAAGGGTCGAAAACTAGAAACCTGAAGCTTCAAAATGACTATTCTGGATGTCTTCTGTGATGAATTTTAACGGAGGCAGAGCAAATTGAAAATGACCTAAAAATTTAAGGAATTTTTCTGTTCTTTTAATTTTTTTGACTAGTGTATAATTTATCCGTTGAACCGCAAATAGTCACGATGAAAATGCATCCTTATCGCCGGGTCGATTCACCGATCCTTACTATCAGAATAAATAATTTACCACACAGAAACTCTCAATTTACTTCACTGTCACCTACCACTGTCATTTTTCATTATTAGTTTTCATTATTCATTACACTTTTCACTAATTAGTCACTGCGAGTCCAACACATAAATACACCGACTGAAAACACGAAAATTCATAAATAATTTTAACTATACTGTCTTGAAAACATGGAAACGAAATTTTCAATTAAAAACTGCGATATTTTATTTCGAATAGTTTCTTTCGACAACAAACATCTCGACTGTCTCGATCGACGCCGTAGTCGTTCAACAGATCATCGTTGCAAAGCAACCGTTTGCGACGTACACCTCGCAATCGAGAACGAAGCCGCGATCCCTGGCCAGTCTAACAATATCTCCTAATAAAATATAAAATATAAATATAATTTAATATCAATTCCTCAATTCGGATTCCTTATAATGAAAATACAGAATACAGTAAATATTCCATATGTACACAAATGATCTGTACGATATGTGCACCAAAGTTATCCCTACCACTGGGGGGGGAAGACCCCTTCAGACGCCGTGAAGCTCGATCGTCGAGAAATGTAACATGATCCGGGGTCGGGTATATCCGTGAAGCAATCCATATACAAATATAAAACTTTTTTAATTTTTATTTTTTCGAGATCCAACTTTTACCAATAGATTCTTGACATTTTTCTGATTAAAAGAAGACCAAACACGACATAATTTGGACTATATTTACTGGTTTAATTAAAAGTGTGATAAAAATTTCTCACGTCGAAAAGGATAGCGAGTCAAAAAGAAAGAGACGCTACAATCGTGGCAGTCGGCAAAGATCAAAAGTCTGTTCGATTGTTTGCAATACTTGAGCATTGCTAATTTTTTTATTTTTCATCCATTTTTTTATATAACTTTCTCCATCATATTCGTGACATTTTCCTGACTAAAATGAGATCAAACACGACATAATTTGAGTTATATTTACTTGCAATATCTTATTAGAGTAAAATCATCGATGTACGCGCAACACTTGAAATTACAAGTAAATATGTCCCGAAGTATGTCGTGTTTGGTCTCATTTTAATCGGAAAAATGTCAAGAATTAATTGGTAAAAGTTTGGTAACGAAAAAGTCAAAAATAAAAAAAGTTTTATTCTTGTATTAAGAGTGTCCTTCTAGTAGGTCACTGTTTGTTTACGTTCAGTCTCCTTCGCTCGAAATGTAGGAACTGTACGATATCTGCACCAGTTCGACGTTCGGCAAAACATCAATCAATGTAGGAATTGTACGATATCTGCACCAGTTCAGACCCGAGAATGGTCCGCATATCGAATATTTACTGTATTGTTAAACATACGTATCTGAATAATCGTTCACGCGTTTTCCTTCGGTCCGTTTACCGGTTGTTCTTATGTTGTGCGATTATTAGAAAGAGACAGTGTAATAAATTGAAAGTTCATTGACCCTGCTAGAACATCAGCTGTTAGTGCTGTGATCGGTGAGTCTACCTAGTAACATAAATGTTTTTCATCAATGGTAGTTTTTACATGGAACAATAGGTACGTTTTATCTAAGTTATTTATGTATTTTTTAAATTAAACACAAGCAAGATTTGTTCCATTTCAGTTAGTTAAAAATGTTAATTAATTGTAATTTTATTCTCAACTTACCAAGCCAATTACCCTGACAGTATTTAATTTTTTTGCTAAATAATCTTGAAGTGCATAATTATTATATTACGGGATTAAATTTAATAAAACCCGATATATTTTGCAATAAAAAAATGTATTTTATTTTATAGTCGAGAGGATGCCGATTTTTACAATTATTATAATTTTAAAAACGGTTTTTTTTTTTAGGTGGGGGAAATACATTTATGTACGCCTGAGGTAGTGTGGCACTTATGCGAGAAGCGCATACTATCCTCTAAAACCCCCACCGGAGGATTTATTCCCTCCATTAGAACAGATATACAACAATACAGTGAGTCCCAAAACTACACTGCTGGCCAAAATTAACGCACCACTTTCTTTAGCCGTTTCTTTTTTTATGTTCTGTTGGAGGTAGGACTTTGAAATTTCGAGGATAGGTGGGCCCATGGGTTATCTCAATACTCGAGGAGTGCCATTGTTCCCTGCCACTCCCTTGCGGTATCGGCGACCCCTTGAATGCTAGGGGGTCGAAAAATCGACAAAAAAGGCTCTAAATTCAACAGAAAAAAAGAAAAAATCCGAAATTTTTTTACAGAATGAGGTTCTTTAGGTTGCGGCCTTTCCGAAAATGCCCGGCTCAATCCCCTGCGACACCCCCAACCCCTCCCTAATTTTCCACCCTTCCCTAAGGGATGGTTTTTTCGATTTTGCTCAAACTT
Source organism: Megachile rotundata (assembly GCF_050947335.1). Lineage (NCBI taxonomy): Eukaryota > Metazoa > Arthropoda > Insecta > Hymenoptera > Megachilidae > Megachile > Megachile rotundata. The sequence goes on from NC_134994.1 coordinate 2,876,832, forward strand.
GTACCAAAGCTTCTTCTCGACCCCAGTTATACCTGGTAAAAGTTTGGTCGCGTTTGCACCAACCCTTTGGTCGCTACACGCTGTCAAAAAACCACCCCTTGCTACTTTTTCACTTTTTTCACAGTTATAAGTCAATTTTGGGCCTGCAGTTCACGGAAAAACTTGTTTCCGTGCCGACGGTATCGTTCCCGTTGATGGTTTAGGCCTGGCGTGAAACCAACCCCCGCTGAGAGGGTTCTTACTCCCAACCCTCTCAATCCACCCCCGGGGGTGGGCGGGTAAATTGGGTGCATGCGGTCGATTAAGGGATCATTGGAGCATTTCTGTACAAATTTTCAAGTCGATTACTCGAACCGTTCTCACGCGATATGCAAAAAAGTGGAAATTTTGAGATTTGCAACCCCCAGTTTACCAAGCAACCACGACTTACTGGAGGCAGTTGGCACCCCGCGGATTGGCCTCTCACGAAGTTTGAACCCTCCTCTCTTCGATCTCAGAAGATGCAATCGCTTACATGATCCGCACAGCCTCCAGCGGCGCCACGAAGATACCCTGTCACCGTCGTGTCGGTCGAGACGAGCGCCGACGGTGCGCCTGGGTGGAATGCAAACCCTCGGACACGTCTCCGAGCGGAAGCGCTTGGAACGATAGGACTACCAACCAAAAATCACAGCGTTCCACACGCCAACACATAACAGACAATTTTTCAAACTCATTTGGTTCACGTTTGCAGCAGTCTCGCTGGTTTATTTTTCAAAGCAGAAGCAGAATTGCAACAAAAAATTTGGCACTTTTTAGTACAAGAAAAAAATGAAATCAAAAAAGATGAGAAAAAAAAGATACTTTATTAAAAAATAAATAAAAAATAAAAAGAAATGTACAAAATCAGTAGAGGGTTTGGCCCCCAGGAATGAGAGCCATGAGAATGAGAGCCAGGAATGAGAACGCCTGACCAAGATCCAAAAATGACCCTTCCCCCAAAAACATATGAAAATCGCGTAAAATCATAAAAATAGCGCCTGGGAATGTAGGAGCGTCAGTCTTTTGGAAGTTCTTTGCCTAAACGTACATATCATTGGTAAGTAAAATAACTTTTTTTTGTATTTAATTCGTGTACCATTGATTTTGCGCTCAAGTTCACTCAAATCATTAGGCACACGATGCAAATGAGTGAAGTGCAGGTCGTGGAGGCTCTTACGCTGCTGGAGCAAGGCTTGAGTTTTCCACCGGTACCAGACAGACGGTCTGCCGTGCCGTCGGCCAGGGCAAGGGCGCCCTCGGTGCACCTCGACGAGGGACGACCGCCGCATGGTGCGAATGGCTGCCGCCGATTCCCACCTCACGGCGCGGCAGATAGCTGGATATCACGAGAAAACGACAAAGCACCAAATCTCCAGGCGGACGGTTAACCGGCGTCTCAACGCGGCAGGGATGAGAGGCAGAGTCCCCAAGAAGGCGCCGTGGCTGTCCGCGGAGATCCGGAGGTCTCGCCGAGCCTATATGCAACATTACGGCAATTGGGGCATCCAGCAGTGGCGGCATGTACTATTTTCCGATGAGGTGCGGTTCACATTACATAAAACAGACGGAAGATTGAAGATGTGGCGTCGGCGGGGCGAGAGGAATCAACACTTTGTAGACCGCGTCTCTTATAACGGCGGGTCTGTTATGTTCTGGGGAGGAATTATGCTCAACAAAAAAACACCTCTCATCGAAATTCCGCCCCCTGGCATGACGGCCCGTCGTTACATCGACGAAGTGGTGGTGCCGCACGTCGTGCCGCTTCGAGAGGAATACGGTCCTGCCTTCATCTTCCAACAGGACAACGCGGCGCCACACACCGCCAGAACCACGCGTGCCGCCCTGCTGGAAAATAATATCAATCTCCTCCACCACCCTCCCTGCAGCCCCGACATCAACCCAATCGAACATCTTTGGGACGAGGTTGACCGCCGGATAAGGACTGCACCGCAGCCGCGCAACGTTACAGAGCTCCGGACCGCTGTTCAGGCAGCTTGGAATGTCATCCCCTTTGAAACTGTGAATAAATTAATAAGAAGCATGCCGTCCCGCTGCCGTGCTGTTCAGAAGGCCCGTGGGGACCAAACCCTCTACTGATTTTGTACATTTCTTTTTATTTTTTATTTATTTTTTAATAAAGTATCTTTTTTTTCTCATCTTTTTTGATTTCATTTTTTTCTTGTACTAAAAAGTGCCAAATTTTTTGTTGCAATTCTGCTTCTGCTTTGAAAAATAAACCAGCGAGACTGCTGCAAACGTGAACCAAATGAGTTTGAAAAATTGTCTGTTATGTGTTGGCGTGTGGAACGCTGTGATTTTTGGTTGGTAGTCCTATCGTTCCAAGCGCTTCCGCTCGGAGACGTGTCCGAGGGTTTGCATTCCACCCAGGCGCACCGTCGGCGCTCGTCTCGACCGACACGACGGTGACAGGGTATCTTCGTGGCGCCGCTGGAGGCTGTGCGGATCATGTAAGCGATTGCATCTTCTGAGATCGAAGAGAGGAGGGTTCAAACTTCGTGAGAGGCCAATCCGCGGGGTGCCAACTGCCTCCAGTAAGTCGTGGTTGCTTGGTAAACTGGGGGTTGCAAATCTCAAAATTTCCACTTTTTTGCATATCGCGTGAGAACGGTTCGAGTAATCGACTTGAAAATTTGTACAGAAATGCTCCAATGATCCCTTAATCGACCGCATGCACCCAATTTACCCGCCCACCCCCGGGGGTGGATTGAGAGGGTTGGGAGTAAGAACCCTCTCAGCGGGGGTTGGTTTCACGCCAGGCCTAAACCATCAACGGGAACGATACCGTCGGCACGGAAACAAGTTTTTCCGTGAACTGCAGGCCCAAAATTGACTTATAACTGTGAAAAAAGTGAAAAAGTAGCAAGGGGTGGTTTTTTGACAGCGTGTAGCGACCAAAGGGTTGGTGCAAACGCGACCAAACTTTTACCAGGTATAACTGGGGTCGAGAAGAAGCTTTGGTACAAGTTTGAGCAAAATCGAAAAAACCATCCCTTAGGGAAGGGTGGAAAATTAGGGAGGGGTTGGGGGTGTCGCAGGGGATTGAGCCGGGCATTTTCGGAAAGGCCGCAACCTAAAGAACCTCATTCTGTAAAAAAATTTCGGATTTTTTCTTTTTTTCTGTTGAATTTAGAGCCTTTTTTGTCGATTTTTCGACCCCCTAGCATTCAAGGGGTCGCCGATACCGCAAGGGAGTGGCAGGGAACAATGGCACTCCTCGAGTATTGAGATAACCCATGGGCCCACCTATCCTCGAAATTTCAAAGTCCTACCTCCAACAGAACATAAAAAAAGAAACGGCTAAAGAAAGTGGTGCGTTAATTTTGGCCAGCAGTGTATTCGTACCCTCACAACTTCTAACTATAAATGATTACACTGTACAACAAATTTTGACTTTTTTTTGATTTCGTAACGGCTACTATGAAATTCTTATAGATTTTTGCGAATCTGAAATCAGTTTTTCTCTAGGACGTACAGTTTTTGAGAAAATTAACTTTAAAAAAAATTGCAAATTTTCAACTTTGGAAATTTTTTGTGCTTTTACCGCAGCAGCTATTCAGTGGCTTTTTACACGAGAAGAATCTGTGAATTTTCCTGAATAAAACTATATGAATTGTTATTGCATTGTAAATATTTAAATATGTTTAAATGATGATCAAAGTAAGAAAGACACCAAAAGCGCACCAATTTTTCCTGATATTTTTCAATTTATTTAAAAAACTATGGGTCTATGTGAAAATCTAACCATCCCACATGATAGAGTAGACATTTCTGCAGAAGAAAGCATCAAGCGAAGTTACAAAATCACTTTTGCTTTCCTTTTATAAAAAAAATAGTTTAGCAAAACACGCGCCGCTGTCAGTGGTACTCGATGTTGGCGCGGCGCGGCAGTCGCGAAATAACTATTTCGTTACTCCAAGACAATAGGCAGGGCGACTGCCGCGCCGCGCCAACATTGAGTACCACTGATAGCGACGCGTGTTTTGCTGAACTATTTTTTTTATAAAAGGAAAGCAAAAGTGATTTTGTAATTTCGCTTGATGCTTTCTTCTGCAGAAATGTCTACTCTATCATGTGGGATGGTTAAATTTTCGCCTAGACCCATAGTTTTTTAAATAAATTGAAAAATATCAGGAAAAATTGGTGCGTTTTTGGTGTCTTTCTTACCTTGATCATCATTTAAACATATTTAAATATTTACAATGCAATAACAATTCATATAGTTTTATTCAGGAAAATTCACAGATTCTTCTCGTGTAAAAAGCCACTGAATAGCTGCTGCGGTAAAAGCACAAAAAATTTTCAAAGTTGAAAATTTGCAATTTTTTTTAAAGTTAATTTTCTCAAAAACTACGTCCTAGAGAAAAACTGATTTCAGATTCGTATTCAGCTCGCAAAAATCTATAAGAATTTCATAGTAGCCGTTACGAAATCAGTTGGCTGTTGTACAGTGTTATTTGTATGTTTAACAAATCGTAACAAATATTTTATTGATTGGGTAAGATAATACATTTAATGAGCTTTCAATAAATATAAATTTTATTTCAAATCTAACCGTGCGGAATAATATAAATATCATACTGAGTAAATATGCTCGGAAACAGCAACATAAAAGTATTCGTACTCTTCAATTCTATGCATATAAGATCCAAAATATTTGCCAATATAGCTTTGTATTGATACCTATAATAAGGGAAATGATAGATTGGCCATCAGTAGACAACATTACGTTGACGGTACAATATTCTCTCGATAATTACCAAAATGAATCGAAAAGGTAGTGAAATTTCAATAGCAGTAAGAAAATTAATTTGGAAATTGCATAACGAAGAAAAATCGTACAGTCACATAGCAAACACTATTGATAGAAGTAAATCTACTATTCAGTATGTTATTAAAAATATAAAACAGAATGGTACAGTATTAAATAAACCACGTACAGGGCGGCCTCGAAAATTGTGCGAACGAGAAGAAAGAATGTTAGTGCGAGAAATTAAAAAAAATCCTAAAATTAGTGGTCCAAAATTAGCTACTATTGCTAATGTAGCTTTCAAAAAGGATATTAGTGCCAAAACATGTCGAAGAATTTTAAGGAGACAAGGTTTTAATGGACGAGTAGCTCGGAAGAAGGCTTTTATCAGCAACACCAATAAACGTAAACGCTTTCAATTTGCAAAAGAACACGTGGATAAAGAGTGTACGTTCTGGGACCGTGTAATATTCTCAGATGAATCAAAATTTAATATATTCGGATCAGATGGACGTTCCATGGTATGGAGAAGAGCGAATACCGAGCTACAATTAAGAAATGTAAAACCTACCATAAAGCATGGAAATTTAGTTTTTATTGATGGGATAATGGACTAGAATAAATATTTAAACATTTTGGAAGAAAATTTAGCACCTAGTGCTTAAAAATTACAGTTACAAAATAATTTTTATTTCTAACAAGACAACGACCCCAAACATACGGCCCACATTGTTAAAGAATGGATATTATACAATACGCCACACATGCTGATTACTCCTCCTCAAAGTCCCGACGTTAATCCTATAGAACATTTATGGACCGAAATTGAGAAAAGATTAAGAGAAAATATTATGACAAGTAAAGAAATGTTAAAAGAAAAAATAATAGAAATTTGGAATAATATTCAACCTAATTACACCTCAAATCTCGTTCGCAGCATGCCAGATCGTCTCCGCACTATTATCCAAGCTAAGGGAGGTCCAACTAAATATTGATTAAACAATTAAGTTTAGAAACCATGTTAATTTTGAAAAGTACGAATACTTTTGTTTCATTGATTTTCCACCTATTTGTAAGAAGGCACGTTTATATAATACTAATTTGTTAATTCTCTAATAAAATTCGTATCAAATAAAAGCTTATTAAATATATTATCCTACCCCATAAGTAACATTTTTGTTTCGATTTGTTAAACATAGAAATAATCATTTATAGTTGGAAGTTGTGAGGGTACGAATAGTTTTGGGACTCACTGTATATACAATATACAGGGTGTTACCTGTAACGCTACTCACGATTTTTCTCCCACTTGCAGCCACCTTACGAAAAAATGTTTAGGACAATATTTGCAGGGTGTGAAGTGCACAATAGATATTAGTAAAGCAAATTTTTAAAACAGTTTGTTCTCTTGGCAAAGTCAAGGTCACCTTGGGTTTTTAAATAGGAACATACATTTTTTTTTATTCATAGCTTTAGAGGACATCGAGACGAATTCAAAACATATATTACATGATATTTTTATTAACATATTACTCGATTTACAGAAGTGGAAATGTTAAGTACTTAGCTTTTGACTTTGGTAGTGTAACCATTATTTGGTTCCAAAGAGATCACTGAATGTAAACACGCGACTAGAATGTAAGAAAAATACACTTTAATTACATGTTCAAAATGTATGCCGTCTTCCATCGCGTAATATTCCGGTCTTTTACTTCACATTTCCACTTCTGTAAATCGAGTAATATGTTAGTAAAAATATCATGTAATATATGTTTTGAATTCGTCTCGATGTCCTCTAAAGCTATGAATAAAAAAAATGTTTTTTCCTATTTAAAAAACCCAAGGTGACCTTGACTTTGCCAAGAGAACAAACTGTTTTAAAAATTTGTTTTACTAATATCTATTGTGCACTTCATACCCTGCTAATATTGTCCTAAACATTTTTTCGTAAGGTGGCTGCAAGTGGGAGAAAAATCGTGAGTAGCGTTACAGGTAACACCCTATATACAACAGAAATATATAATACTTGAGTTTGAAACATATGTCATAGTTGGCCCCGAAAGGGTCCGATTATTATAGGTACGGCTCTATGTGGCCTCCATTAGCCCCAATGGCCGCTCGAGCGCGTACAAGAATATTGTCACTTATTCAACGCAGTGTGGCGGGAGTATGGTCGCAACTGCCTCGCGGATCCGATCCACCAGGTCATCCCGAGAGGTAATCGGTTGTCGATACACCTCATTCTGAAAAATATATGACATTTAATTTTACTGAAAATACTATGAAATTAATTATTTCCTTAAGAAAATTTTGTATCTTACCTTCAAGAATCCTCAGAAGAAAAAATTCTGCGGGTTCATGTCGGGTGACCTGGGGGGCTACGCGACAGGGCCGCGCGCGATCCACCTGTCCTAAAAAGTGTGATCTAGGAAAGCCCGAACACTTGCGGCATAATGGGCTGGAGCACCATCATGTTGGAAAAATATGTTCTATCGAATCTCTAGTGGAATTTCTTCCAAAAGATTCGACAGAAGATGCTCGAAGAACATTTTATATGTTCATCCGTCCAATCTGTCGGGCAGAATGTACGGACCAACAATAAAGTCCCCACAAATGCCGGCCCAAAGATTCACGGACCAGCGTGCTTGCATTGCTCGTGGACGGATCGCATGCGGATTTTCATCATTCCACAAATGCGAATTGTGGGCATTAAAGCAGCCTTCTCTGATAAAAAGGGCTTCATCTGTCCATAAAACGTATTTGCAGAAAGATGGATTCCGCTCGATCTTTCCCACAAGCCACCTAGCATAGTGAATCCGTTGAATGTAATCTCCTGGGTTTAAATGCTGCACCTGTACATATTTGTACGGGTGCAGCATATTTTCTTGAAGAATTCGATGAATCGACGACCTGCTGATCCTAAAATAAAATACAAAAATACATTATGAAAAAATAAATTATAGCGATAGTATAAAAAAAAATAAAAAAATAATAGATAAATACAGTACAGTATTCTCTCTGTAAATAGGTACTACATTCTTTGTAGTGAGCCGAACATAGAAAAAGACAGCAACACAAAAGACAAAAAAGGACTGAGGTTCGGCAAACATGAAAGACTCGTGCGTGTTTTGTCTTTTAAATTTAAAAATCAAAATTCTTTATTTTTGGTTTTTCGTGAATGAAACTTTGATTATCGTATTCGTGTCATTTTTCTGACTAAATTGGTACAAAACACGGTACAATTAAAATCATAATTACTTGTATAGTATATAATTATATCATGTTTGGTGTCATTTAAATCAGGAAAACTAGATGAATACGACAGTAAAAGTTTCTCGAAAAAATAGTAAGAAATAAGAAAGTTGCAATCTTTTCCTTTCCTTGCATTAGTATGTGTCTCACCGATATTCGATCCTTGTCGTTTCGGCGACTGATCGTGTTTCATTTTTGATTGATTTCGAGAGGGATCCCCCCAGTAGTGGAGATCGAATTTTAACATTTACGGTAGAGATCTTTTTAACCGACTTCGAATAAGGAGGAGGTTACTTTTTTTTTTTTTTTTTTTTTTTTACATTTACGGAGAGAATACTGTAACATGTTAACATCTGTTGTAAATAATCAATTTAACTTACCCCAATCGGTGACTCGCATCTCGTACGCTGAGACTCCCATCCCGGTCAAATTCTTCGAGCACCTCATCCGCCCGTACCGTGGAGATCAGGCACGAGCGACCTACACCTTCTCGTGCAGGTTGGAATGAGCCACTTGTGTATAACCGTGCGGCTGCTCGCCTGAACGTATTAGCCGACGGTAAATTTTGACCGGGATGTTCCTCTGCATATCGTCGGGCAGCTTCCTCCGCATTCCCGTCCCACTGCGCGAACGTAAAAAACATCGAGTAATACATACTCGGCGTTGGAGTGCATTGCGTAAAGTGACTTCGTAAAGATCTAATTAATTTATTTACATATGTTGCTATACCAATGCATCTTTTGTTTTTGGCGCATGCTTGTAGGTGGGAGAGGGAGGTGTAGCACGCCTGCAAAAAAGGCATGAATGTAGTTAAAAATCACGCGCGTACATCGTCCCCTTTTACGTACATTAAATAATTATTTCTTGTTTTTCATTACATAGTACTGTCAGTTCTTTTTTGGCTTATTATTAATAACACATCGAATTTGTGCCCGCATCGCTCGATTTCGGAGGGTAACATTATACATACAGCGAAGATTACAAAATTCGAAACAAATAAAATTTGTGACGGAATGTTATTCAATAAATCGCTTAACCCTTTCGCTTCGAGCGCCGGATATATCCGCGCGGCGACTTGTGCGTACGAGTGCCGGATATATCCGGCATCCACACGGCGACCTGTGCGTACGGGCGCCGGATATATCCGGCATCCACACGGCGACCTGTGCGTACGAGCGCCGGATATATCCGGCATCCACATGATGTGTATACAAGTACCATCTGTTACTGCGTAACAAATATTATACAAATTTGTAAGTCGTTAAAGTGACCTGTGACCTCTCAAGGTAACAAAAATTAACCATCCAGGTAGGGCAATTGAAAAACATATTTCGACGAAACCTTCTAAAATCATAAAGTCAAAAAGTTCAATAATATACATGATTACCCTTACAGATGCCATAAAAAAGGTCACCGGTTTACACACCTAGCAAAGTTAAAAAATTTACAATCTCAACCGCCCTAAACATAGAAGCTCCAGAGAACTTACCTGAGGCTAACGGTAGTCCCCGCCAAATGTATGTCATTTCCCCAAACTCAAGAAAATTTCGAATCACCAATCAGAACCGTTGTTAGAAAAAGCCCCCACTATAAGAACAAGTTAATGTCGACAGAAAATTTTGCGAGAAAGCTCAGATACAAACATATCAGCATACGAACAACATTAAAATAATCTTCTACGTGCCGTCCGATAAACTTCACAAACTTATACTTTAAAATATTCATAGTTGTATTAGTAAATATAATAAGTGTTACATGGAACTTTATCATAGTATTCATTATCCAACATTTTCAAATATTCACTCGCCGTGAAGTCTGCGTGTGAAGTGAGCATTTTCGAAAGTAGCTTTCAATATAAAAATTAACTATTTTGCTCACGAGTCAACACCATCTGTGGTCAATGACAAATTCTTCGTTATCGGCAGAACACTACTAATTTCTAAATATTAGTATACTAACTAATTTGTGTTACATTATTAATAATATTAAACGTTCAATTTTAAAGTCTTGTAAATATGTAAATAGCTAAGAATTTGTCAACTGTAATTAGTCTAATGTCTTTAAAGTAACTAATATAATTTTGTTTAACTGTTTTCATATTAAAATGTGAGGAATACGTGCTATATTAAAGCAACAATTGTTTTATTAAACATAATAATTATTTAGGACTTAAAAAATGTATATACAAAAACCACGCGCACTGTGCACATTTCTGGCGCGTGTTTCCTACGGCGACGACACTTCGGCGGACCGGACTGCCGAAGCGAAAGGGTTAAAGAAATTCAAGTATCGCATATTGTAACGAGGCATATCTTTATGCCTCGTTACGAGTGACCACTAGGCCCGCCGGCCTTTTTTTTTTTACTATTATTCGCGCGCCCTTTTCCCCCCCGGCACCGGCATGAAGACCAGCGGCGAAAATATTATTATTTATACCCACTTTTGCGCCTTATTTAGTTTTTTTTTACACTGTATCATAATTCCTTTTTTTCTCTTTCTTTCTCCCTTTTACGTTTCGTGTGTGTGTGTCCGATCGGTGGAGTGTGGACTTACCTTGGCGCCGCGCCCAGATAGAGAACGACGCCTACCCGGACACCAGCGTACAAAGGTAGGATCTTTGCCTTCTTGTAAGATCCATAAGCGAGTGTGTGTGAGCGTGTGTGCGTGTGGGTGGTTCCTGGCGATAGGACCACCAGCCCCGACGACGAGGACCTTAGGGACCGTATTCGCGGAATATCGCTGTACAGATTTGCGCTTTCCGTCCCCGCGATTCTGGGCCGCTGACCCCAGTTCGGGCTACCTTTTTTTTTTCTTTTTGCATTGTATTTTACATTTAGGTCCAGCGTTCCCTTTGCTGTCCACGACCCCCAAGAGGGCGTGCTCCCACAGCGTACCGCGTTTTCTTTTCATTTCCGATTTTTATTTTGTATCACTCGCGTGTACCGTGAGCCCTCGTGTCGCGATATCTTTACCGCACTTAGCGATCGTGACCCAGTTCCCTTTCCGAACTTTGTACCACGAAGGGCTCATTTTCGTTCTTCTCGAAGGGCTAGCTTCGGCCCACAATAAAGCCAAATTTATCGTAGATACTCGCGGTTACTCTACTTATTTTCTATCCCCCCTTGAGTACCGCTCCCGGAAGAGCTGCCGGAAGGGCGATTCCCCCGGACGCGTGCATTGCACTGGCGCCCCTTTAAAGAAATCGTCCGTGGGTGTGCGTATCGGTACGTGGAGGACAGCTTTCCCTGGCCGCCCTCCACCTCAGGGACTTTTCCTTTCGTCCCCCCCCCGCCGATCCGTCACAATATCTGTTCAAATGAAGTGTAGTAACCCATCGGTATAGGATTAGTGGGTAGGGAGATGTGAATCCTACTCTCGTATGAGACCCACACTACCACCGCGAGGAGAAATGTACATTGTATTTCTACGGCCGTTAACAAAAAAAAGAAATATTGCATATTTTTTGAAGAGAATGTAATAATTGAAAAAATCAGCTCCTTTCGAAGCCATCACAAAAAAAAGTTTTAACATGCTCATCGGCATACCACCTGTATTCAGATAATATCATACATTTATATCAGTTAATCAATAATGTTATAAAGAATAATTTTAATACAATGCTAAATGACATTATTAAACACAGTTATATCTAAAAAAAAATAATTAAATATTGTCAGAGCAATCGACTAGGTTTGTTGAGAATAAAATTACAATTAATTACCATTTTTAACAAATTTTATGCGTGTTCACAAAGTTGTCGCTGAAGCTGTTAAAGTGAAAAGTGAAAGTAATCGTGTCCTGAGTTCATTGACCTCACCATGTTAACAGCTGATTGACATCAGCTATCGAATGGTTGCAAATGATTCCAATCGGTAAAATGATCCACTTTCTTCTAAGCAGAATAATTTGTGGCTCAATGGGTAAGACACATTTAAATTCTTTTATCTTTTGTTGCTTTTGCATAACTAAGAGAAGTATCGAATAAATTCCATTTTTCTTAATTAAGTGAATACTGAGTAATTGGTTTATTTTTTAACCGACTTCGAAAAAGGTGGAGGTTACTCAATTCGATCAGTATATTTTTTTTTTTTTTTAATTTATGAATGACGAATAATTCAACAATAATTTAAATTTTGTATTCACCTAATAGCTTCCTGTTAAACCGACGATATACCGACATTATACCGACACAGTATCGATACATTTGTTCACGACGACGATCGGCCGTCACACTCGAAGCTTTTGCTCACGCTTTCGCGCGTCCGGTCTATGCGCGCTCTCATTGGTCAGTGTTTTTTGCTAATAAATCGAAAATGGAGCCTCAACCAATATTTTAGTAAAGGAAAAAGTTGTTCAGAATCGCCCCACCTACCACCCCTTTTCGGTTCTTACAGTAATTGTGGGACATCCTGTGTACACTGCTCAAAAGAAATATGGCATTGAAAAATTTTGGGCAAAAATTGGCCAAATTTGGCTAATGATAACTCCGTGAAAAATCATCATAAATTTTTTTTTTTTCTCTTTCTTTCTTTCTTCAATTAAAGCTTGAGATCTTTACTTTTAGACTCTGTAGATCGATTTTAGATTTGATGCATCTCTACCACAATAACCCCGTAAATTGGAGGTCATGTTTGCTCTGTTGAAAATTGCAAAGTTTGATGAAATGCATGGGCTTGCCACATTTTCTTTTGGCGACACTGTTTACAGGAGCATAAAGTACAAAATCTGTCCAGCAACCTCTCCGAGGTGCATATCGGATAATGCTAATGCCGGCGGTATATGCCATAAGTGCAAGGGTTTCTTTAAAGTTCTGTATCTTTGCGGAAAAAAATGGTAGCGGTTTTTCACGTACTGGAAATTAAAGATAAAGCTTTGTACGTTATGCTCCTCTAAATAGTATCACCAAAAAAATGTGGCAAGTCCATACATTTCATAAAGCTTTGCAATTTTCAATAAAGCAAACATGACCTCGAATTTACGATGTTATTGTGGTAGGGATCTCCTTGAGAGATCGTACCGATAAGGTGGAGCTGCACGGGTTCTGCCATGCATCCCAAAGGGCCTACGCTGCAGCCGTCTATCTGCGAGTAATTCATAATGAAAAAATTTCAACCATGATATTGGTGGCTAAGACGAAGATAGCCCCAGTCAAAGTATTGACCATACCAAGGCTAGTGCTGTGCAGCGCTGTGTTTCTGTCAAAACTAATGATCCAAGTAAGGGACGGTCTAAACTTACCGGCATCGTTGACCGCTTGGACCGATTCTAGTGTGGCCCTGTGCTGGATACGAGGCCACGCGTCGCTCTGGAAGCCTTTTGTGGCCCATCGGGTGTCCAGCATGCAGACACGCATTCCGGCAGATCGGTGGAGGCACGTGAAGTCAGCCAGCAATCCCGCAGACTTGGCAACGCGCGGTATATCACCTTCTGAATTGCTGGACTCCAAATTTTGATGGCACGGACCTTCCTGGCCGGCTCAGAATTCCAACCTCTGGCCCACTTGTCTCTCAGAAGAAGATAGAGCCGTCGATCTGGAAAAGAGGAGGGTTACTGTCCACGTACATGCGAACAGGACCGAAGAAGAATTCTTTTCCGCTTCTCCTCGTTAACGCGTCTCTTACAGGTTTTATCGCATTGTTTTTAGATTTTCAAGGCTAACTCGGAGGAAGCCGTGCAAAACGGAAGCCGTTTTAGGCCCTGTTCGGGCTCTAGAACGAACACACGCCCTGCGAGCCGCCCTCCGGACATTCCAGCGTAATCATTTCGACAAGGATATCGAACAACACGTCAGGGCCGAGAACTGCCCAAGGGTTCCCCCTTGGCTTCGCTACAACGATTTCTCGACAATGAGGGATTGCTTCGAGTCGGAGCGCGATTAGCCAAGGTCATGCTCTCCTACGATGAGAAACACCCTATCATCGTGGCAAAACTCTGCCCTCTTGCAAGGCTTCTTATTTTAGATACACATCATCGCACGCTTCATGGAGGATCACAATTAACGAGGAGCTTACTTACGCGGAAATTCTGAATTTTGCGTGGAGGTTGCCGTGATACGCTCGGTTATCCGAGACTGTGTTCGGTGCGCTCGGTTCAGCGGTCGGTCTGCTTTTCAATTAATGGGTTCACTTCCGCTGGACCGCATCACGCCGCACCGACCTTTCTTCATTTCAAGCGTAGACTATGCAGGACCAATCATGCTACGCACGACGTTGGGACGAAGGTATAAGGCGTATAAAGGCTATATTTCAGTATTTGCTTATCTTATCACGTGTTACGGCCTACCCGCGTAAAGGTAGGTCCCTGCTTTATGCGACGCATCAACGATCCCCCTCCCAGGTGACGTAGGGCCCTACGTCACCTGGACGGATTACAAAACCGACAACGGTTCGCGATTTAGAATCGTCCTCGTTACCTTCGAAAAGACTACTCGTTCTCGTTACCTTCGAAAAAACAAAGCGACTACCTTAATGTACTTTTTTATTGTTCTATAAAATAGCATTCGTACAATCATGTAATTCGTGTGGTGTATTCGTTCGTCTAAGTTCTTATTGTTCATTAAACTGTTACTACAAACGTGTACTGTGTCGTTGTTCGTGAACACTTTCCTCCTCGTTCAGTTATTTCTTTTGCTCCTTGCCGAAACACCACGCGAGACGTCCACTTAGAGGTTGTGTCCGATTTAACCACCGCCTCCTTTGTAGCCGCTTTTCAAAGATTTATCAGACGTCGAGGACGCTGCGCCACCCTCTACAGCGACAATGCCACCGTCTTCCAAGAAGCCGACCGAGAATTGAGTCAAAGGTTCAACGCCGCTTCTACCTTTTACCAGGAGACAGTCCTTGCACTAGAAAAGGACGGCACCACTTGGTGTTTCATCCTCCCTTACGCCCCGCACTTCGGAGGTCGCTGGGAAGCAGGTGTAAAGTCAGTTAAATATCATTATGACACAGGTGTTCACCGGACACGGTTGTTTCGGTGAATACGACTCTGCCTTTAGGTATTCTGACTAGAATACTTAATCTGTTTCTGGTAAGATACCGAAAAAATTATTGGAATCTACAACAACGTTGATTCCCAAGAAAGACACCGCAACTGAGCCTGGTTACTTCCGACCAATTATCGTTTCACCGGTTTTAGCTAGAGTTTACCATAAGGTAACGTCATCGCAACGCCATCGATCGGATTAAAGGTTCAAACGATGATCGTTCCAATTTTAAAATCAGATCCTCCTGAACCTTGAGCGTAAGCGAAAGTATTAGCAATTTTCACCCCGAGTTTCAACCGCTTTACATAGTGTTTTCAACAAGTTTGTTGTTAACGTTATAGTCGTCCCATTGTGAGTGTGCGTGTAAATCGTTAATTAAATCATCTTGTGAACGTTTCAATTTATACTGTTTTTTTTATTTTACCAAATTCACGTGACTCTGCATAGACCATCCTGTGCTCCATATCCTCTCTAGGATAGAATTAGCGATCCAAAAATCGATCGGCCAACTCGAGAGATACTCGTCGGGTAAAGTGATCACAAAACATTTGGTCCTTCGAGCCGGATCAGAGCAATTATCAGTGTGAAAAATTCAAGTGTGTAACGAGGAGTTACCGTTAGTAACGACTTTGACCTCGTGCCAACCGTTGCGGACGACACCGTGATAAACAAACTCTTTGTTCCGTCGCGAAAATGAGTGATATAGACAGTCTAATCAACCAACAACAAGACGCGATGTACTTTGTCCTTCGCGCATTGGAAAACTTCAAAAAGACCGGCAAGGCCAATTATACCATTCCAACAGTGCGCAACCGTATTGCTAAACTTGAAGACGCTTTCAAGGAGACTCAAAGCCTTCACCGCAAAATCGTGGCGATTGCCACCACTGACCACTACAAGAAGTACGAATACTTCCAGTCGCAGCAGTTTATGCTGGCACTCGAGGCTTATTTATTCACCTCCGATTTCATGGCCGAGGTTCTTCACCAGCTCGAGGAGAAGCAGAAGCGTGACAACCCTTCCAATGCATCAGAAGCATCAACCGCCAAAAGAAACGAAACTTGGAGGAGTGGGAGAGTTTTCGTGACCGATTCCAATCCATGATCGTCGGTAACGTTAATTTGTCCAAGGTATCGAAGCTACAACATTTGATATCATCCGTAATCTTACCATTACCGACGCGAATTTTCAAATAGCATGGGACTTGTTGATGCGGCAGTATAAAAACAAGCGTCGTCTAATAACCGTATATGTACAATCGATCCTCAATCTACCGTGTGCCGTTTCCGAATCGCAAGCCGCTCTTACCGACATTCGGGACCGCGTAAACATGCCAATACAAGCGTTAAAGAATTTAAAGTGTGCAGTCGAATCATGGAACAAAATTCTTGTCTGTCTTGTTGTAAATTGTTTCGACAAAAATACGCATCATGTCTGAGAACTTCAATTAGGAAGTTCTACCGATTTCCCTCAATTTACCGAATTAAATACTTTCCTCGAAACGCGTATTCGATCACTGGAGTCTATAACTCCTCCGAAGCATTTGACCATTGTAAACAATCCTGACTCATCGAATCAAAAGGTGTCTCGACCGCGATCATCGTTCCATTCTCACGCGACAACTTCGAATACTCAGCGATGTTCGTTATGTCCTGCTAGTCATGGTTTGACCCAATGTCCTGTTTTTCGGGAAAAAACTGTAACCCAGCGAGTTGAGTATGTGAAACAAGGTAAACGATGCTTTAATTGCTTCAGTAGTCAACATAGCCCATTATAATGTAAAAGCCAGTTTTCGTGTCAAAAGTGCCGAAGGCGTCACCATACTTTGCTTCATTTTCCAAATACCGTATCGAAACCAGATAACGCAGTACCTTCCGCGAGCAATACTAACATCGAGTCACCAACTCAAGCCGCATCGCTTTCTATTATGAATTCTACCGCAATGATTTCATACGTTCTCCTTGCCACTGCGTGAGTGAATGTCCATGCTAGTAACGGTCGTGTACAGCGCGTCCGCGTGCTTCTGGATCAAGAATCGGTCGTGTCATTAATAAGCGAAAACCTTACTCAGAATTTATACCCGCTCACGTGTATCTAGTTTCATTACGGGCGTTGGTAATAGCGAAACCTACTGCAAGGCGTCAACCACTCTTCGAATTGTATCTTGTAAAAGATCGGGAGCAGCATATTCGATAACCGCGTTAATTGTGGTAAATCTTTCCCACTATTTGCCGCCACGCGTGACAGGTAATATTAATCTCCAGCAACTTCGTGGACTCGATCTCGCGGATGAAAATCCATTTAGTTCCGATCCCATTGAGATGATTGTTGATGCTGACGTATATGATTTAAACCTTAATGTCGGTGTACAATACCACATTAGATTGGATTCTTTCCGGTCCTGTCTGTTTTTCTATGCCATATTTCCTTTGAGTAGATATTCGCTGTTTTGCTGTATCTGTTGCGTAAGTAGTTTATTTGTCATTTAACTCGCGGCCGCGCCTCTATCCCATTTGTCGTGCTATGTTGCACTATACTTCAAATTGTTCCCCTGTGTGTTTAATACTTTCTTCCTCATTTGGGTATATTCCCTGAGTGTTCTTTTTTGTGCTGATATATTTCTTGTTGCTTGATTCGCGTCACGTTTGCCGTTATCTCTTCGCATCGTATTATCGGTTTGTTTGTTTCTTTTTTGTTCCTGTGATCTCACTACTGCTACTTCATCCTATTGCTAGTATTGTTTACTCATGGCTTCTGTAGTTTCTTGTTCCTGTCGTTCACTCTACCATGCTATTCATTCACTGTTCGCTATTTGTGGTTTGTGATTGTGATTTGTGGTTTCTATCTTATGTTACTTTACCTGTGGGTGTTACTTTGCTTGTGGGCTAGAGCTAGATTGCTATATTGGGAATTGCAAAGTGACCATGGACAAGGTAGCAAGTCTAGAAAAAACTGTAGAAAAAATGGAGATAGTTACTAATGATGTCGAGGGGAGACGGCTGGCTGTCGTAGCGAGCGCGCGTGTACGGAGGTCGCTTCGCGTTAAAGTTCAATTTTGGTGGGAAAAAGTGGTAAAAGTGTGGTTGATAGTGTTGTGAAGTGAGGGAAAACCGTGGGGGAAGTAAGCGGTGAAAGTTCTGTGAAAATCGGTGGTGAAATAATGAAGTTATTAATAAAAATCGAAATTTCGGTAATGGCGACCTCCACACGATGCGAGGGAAAGCATGGGGTGCAAACCCATGAGAAGTCAAGAGCGAGGAAGCGAGTGTTCAGGCCGACCGCGGAATAAAATAAATAAGTGCGCGACCTAAACACGATTATTTTAGTATATCGTGAGTGAAAATAGTGCAATTTAAAGGCGAAACATGCCCTCGAAGAAGGACTTCCGCACACGTCCTTCACGTGTGCGGAATGTCGAAATTGAAAGAGAAAGTCACAGAAATTAAATTAAATAGATTAAATAATGCAAATAACAGGAGGGAATTAGAGTGCGGGGAAAGGGTGAATGAGGCATATTGAATGCACACGGTGATTAGTTTTTAGTTTTGAGTTTTTTCGTGATATGACGGTAATAAATAATAGCGTCGGTCAAGCAAACTTCGATATGTCGAACGAACACGTGGACATTTCCGCGTGAGGGAAAGCGTAGAGCGAAAAGGTCTCTTCTTCTCGTATTGATTTCGCCGCGTGCTCCTTATCACTTCTATCTCGCGTGTCTCGCTTCATCGTACTTTCAGATTTCACCGGTTCGGACCATTACTACTACTACTACTAATGCTTCTGTTTGATCCCCACGTTATGGTCCCGGTGATATAGATACATGGTCAGACGCTATACTAATTTCGCCTTTCGGTTCTCGAGATTACTCGTCTTCGTCCCCGCTGTTCACGCGTACTGAGATCAATACATAGCTCGTCACTTTTCAATCCCTTTTCGAATCTCCTCGTCCCGTGCTCCCATCGCGTTCTAAAAAACGCCGTGACGTACCCTGGTGGTGTGAGAAACTCACCGTTCTTCATTGCGAAGCTTACAAAGCTCGCGACCTATACCGTTGGACCCTTTCCCGCGATACTTCACTTGCCATCGAGGTTGCTCTCCCAGTCTACCTCATGACCCGTAGAGCATTCAATTCCCTTGTACGTCGCCGTAAGAATGAAAGCTTCCAGGAGATGGTGGGCGAGGTACAGTCAGATGTGTGGGGGCGCCCTTACAAGACCATGATGAAGAAGTTGCGTGGAACCTCCCGTGACTTTGAATCATGAGGAATTTAACCTAGCCATGCAGGCTTTATTTGTCTGCTCTCTTTCCCCCCTCCTCTCTTCTCCTTCCGTTAATCCTATTTCCCGTATTCCTCCTTCCTCTATCCAGTTTCCTTCTTCATCTTTATCCGTCACAATCGTGCCTTCTTCCTCCCCGCCATCTGCAGTATCGTTCGCTTCTGCCGATCCTTCTAATTTTTTGGTCCATAACGCCTTTATTTCGTCAGACGGCACGGATATTCCGATTGATCCGCTGACTGCGGCTTATTCACTCGCCCGCGTAGGCCCCAAGAAAGCTCCTGGACCGATGGCATGTCTGGGGAGGCTGTGCGTGCCCTTGGGAAAGCAGCGCTTTCTTGGCTCACCAAGTTATTCAATTCTTGTTTCAGTCTCGGCTATTTCCGCTCCGCCTAGAAGAGTGGTCGTTTGGTCTTGATCCCGAAGGCCGGTAAGCCCTATAACTCTTTCAGTGACCTTCGTCTCTTGTGTATGCTCCCTCACCTGAGCAAGGGTTTTGAATATTGCATCCGCGAGCGTCTCCTGGAAGCAGTACGCGTTTCGGGTGGTTTCTCTCCTCGTCAATTCGGTTTCCTAGCTAATCGTTTCACAATGCAGGCAATTGCCTTATAAATTTTTTTTTTTTAATTATATAAACATTGATATTTTCTATATTTATAAATTTTTATATTTTAATTAAAAATTCATTCAAATAAATTTTTTTTTTCCTCCTTGATGGTTCTTGGGTCGAAGTTCCGGTGTTCGCTGGTGTTTCCCAAGGTTCCGTGCAAGGTCCTCTCCTTTGGACTTTGGCTTACGACGGAGTGTTGGATGTTCTTCTTCCTGGGAACGCGATTACCGTTGGCTTCGCTAACGATATGGCCCTAGTTATAGTTGCTCGTTCTTTATCTCGTCTCCGTTTGCTCGCCGAGGAGTGTCTCCGCATTCTGCATAGATGGTACGTCTCTCAGGGTTTGGTGCTAGCCACCCATAAGACTCAAGCAATTCTTTTGACCGGTCGCCACGTTCCCCTCGGTTTGTTTTTTATGCATGGTTCGGACACTCTTCGCACTTCTGCTTTTGTTCATTATCTTGGTGTCCTCTTTGGTAATAGCCGTCTTTACCACCATCATATCGATAAGGTTTGCTCATAAAATAATTTTTAGGAAAAAAATACGCCGACTTCGAAATGCACTAAAAAGTATAAAATAATTTCTATTTCCTAATGAAGTAATTTCTATTTCATTCAATCATACAATTACGTAACAGATATGAATGAAACCTATTTACTCATTAGGTATTATATTAAATACATTTCAACCTTTTCGGAGGCGGCGCAAAATTAAAAGATTATTTTGAATATGTTATTTAATTTTGCACCGCCTCCGAAAAGGTTGAAATGTATTTAATATAATACCTAACGAGTAAATAGGTTTCATTCATATTTGTTACGTAATTGTATGATTGAATGAAATAGAAATTACTTCATTAGGAAATAGAAATTATTTTATACTTTTTAGTGCATTTCGAAGTCGGCGTATTTTTTTCCTAAAAATTATTTTATTTCACGCTTTTTATCGGCCGGCAAGACGTGTTTGTAGAAACAGTAGAAAATCGGCGACTGCATGTTGACTCATACACCACCAGAGACACGGAGGCATACGTAGAATTCAATATATTAGTAACAATAGTTTTTCGCTAATAACTCGAAAACTAAAGCTTCCCCTTAATTGTGGATAAGGAAAAAGTTGTTCAGAATCGTGTCCCTGATAACATATTAAAAGGACATGAAAATCGTCCAAAGTTGATTTCAAAAGTTTTCAACAATTTTTCGCTAATATCTCGAAAACTAAAGCTATCCGCGAAATTTGTATATGAACAAAATTGTTCAGAATCATGTCCGTGATAAGATATTAAAAGCGCACTAAAATCGAGAAAAGTTTATTTCAAGAGTTGCCGGTTTTTTTGCAATAACAACACTTCGCAATAAAAAAATGAAAAATTTTTTGATAATGGTACCAATGGGGAGTCAGAACCTACCAGATGCAAAAGGTTTCGTTCCGATCGGTCCATCCAGCTAGGCGTAATCGGCGGGCACACATAGGAAAAAAAAAAAAAATATATATACTGATCGAATTGAGTAACCTCCTCCTTTTTCGAAGTCGGTTAAAAAGCATTAACTGTTGCTAAGTGTCTGTCCTGTCTCCTCCCCAATCTTCGTGGCTGTGGATTCACCAGTCGCTTGTTGTATTTCCGTGTTGTTGAATCAATTGTTCTGTACGGTGCTCCAGTTTAGTTTGAGGCTGTAAGTTATTCTAGTATCGTTACCCGTCTCCACTCCACCCAGCGTGTCAGTCTTATAGCTATCGTACTGTGTCTACCGCTGTCTTATGTGTGTTGTCCGGTTGTACCCCCTGTTGGTTTAAGCCACCTAATCGCCTGCCAATAGTTTATTTTTCCCCTCGCAAACTTTGCGATTATAACCTCTTCTCCCCTTTTCCTGTCCTTCTCCTTTCCCTCCCCTTTTTTCTCTATCCTAACCCGCTCATTTATGTCCCCCTCACCACCCTCCTCCCTTCCCGTTTTCTTCATTTTCCCTGTCTCCTCTGTTCCCCGCCTGTCATTTCTGTCTCCTCTCTTTCCCTCCCACCTTCCTCCTGCCTTCTCTATTCCCCTGTCGTCTGGCTTCTTCTCATCCGCTTTCTTCCTTTCTATCTCCTCCCTTTTGAGCCTACATTATATCCAAGTTTCATAAAAATCGGAAATTATTACTTCGAGATGGTCCCTTGTCAGTTCCACCACTATCCCTCACTGTCACCACTATTTTTCAGTATCACCCCTATCGCTCAGTTTCACCACCCTCCCTCAATTCGCGTACGAAAATTACATTACATTACTTTCTGCAACATCCGAATCAAATATATTGGAAACTTTTGCAGTGCGTGTACAGACAAAAAATTATTATTTAATATTTTTATAAGTATAGTTTTTTAGTAATTTATTTTTTAAGTGATTTAGTTTTTAAATTATTTAGTTTTTTAGTTATTTAATTTTTTGTGTTATTTAGTGTTAATTAGTGTTTTAGTATTAGTGAAACATTCAAGTGAAAATGAATGCAACGAATAAGAAAATCAGTGCAGATAATACTTCAAGTGCGAAGAAAAAGGAAAGAAGAAAATTATTCGCTTCAACGAAGATATACCCTCAAAAAAGAGGAAGTCCTTAAGGGCGACGTGGTTTAGGTGCTCTGAAAAGGAACATAGTTAATGTTGACAATGTACTCGGTAAGGAAAACGAATTTGCTGAGGAATATGAAAATCAGCCGTCAACATCCGACGGAAGGACATCCATGTTTTCACCATGGAAGGAAATCCCAGTAGCACAAAATGAAAGAAGTTCAAAAGAAACGATGTCAGTACAGATCTCACATGGCGAAAACGAAAATGATAGCTGGATCATAGAAGTCACTGTAACATCGTAAACGTGCAGCATATGTTTGAAGAGATGAAAAAAATAAGCCATGCATTATGTGCCACTACGAAGGGAAAATTCACAGTCAACCCGACGAAGTAGAGGAAATGGATGTAAACCGTAGCGCTGTAACTAGAACAATGCTTACTAGGGGTAGCTACGCGCAGATGGAAGAATTTTTGGCACCAATGAATACAGAATGCAAGAAATGATGGCAGCAGCTACAGTAGAAAGACGATTGGCTATCGAAAGAGGCGATGTTGTTCCACAATCTGAAATCCCACACATTTCTGTCATCGTCGATGTGAGTTGGATGAAAAGATTCTATCGCACCGGCGCGGCGTATATAACTCTGCGTCGGGCGTTGGTGTGATAGTTGGATATCACATCCGGAAAGTTTTATTCATGGGTGTGCGAAATAAAAGATGCATAATTTGCAAATGCGCTGCAAGAGATCAGAATGAACCACGAAAACACGTGTGTTTTAAAAATTGGAGCAAGAGTTGAGCATCCACCGCTATGGAAAGCGATGCAATTGTAGAAGGATTTAAAACCAGCGTGGAAAAGCGTGAATTAATTTATTCAACGCTAATCTCAGACGGGGATAGCAGCCTCTATAAAAAGATTCCAGACGCAGATCCGTATAAGACACACATTCGTGTAAAAAAAATTGAATGCACGAATCACTTATTACAGAATTTCTGCAGAAAAATGAAGGAAATCGTCAAAAAAACGACAGCAGGTACATTGAGAAAAGCTATGGAAAACAGCATTCAACGGATGCGAACGGTAATTGTAAAAGCCGCATGATATAGAAGCAATGAAAGTGTATCGACCTCCACAAAAATTACAAATTTATACTGTGACATTTATAATGTTCCAAGTCACATGTTTGGCGAACACGCAGAGTGTAATAAAATAAATCACTTCTGCGATGGAGAAAGCAAAGAGAATGAAACAAACATCGTTCCACAATTGAAGAGTATGGGAGTATATCAGCTAATAAAAGAAATACTTCAGCCATTAACAGCTTATGCAGAGAGCTTATTATACAACTGTAACAATAACACTGTGAAGAGTTTCAACGGCGTCCTTGCTAAGTCCATCGGTGGGAAGAGATTAAATTTTGGCCAAAGAGGATCGTACACGGCAAGATGTGCTGCTGCCGTGTTACAATACAACACGAAGGAACCACTTTCACAATTAAATAGAGTGATGAAAAAGAAATTGTCTATAATTACATCAATCATGGAAGCAAGAAGAAAGGAGAAAAATGAAAAAAATATTAAGAAACGAAAGGAAACAGATGTCGCGACACGCAAACGCAAACAATTCCGCTCTGAAAAAGATTCCGATTATGGAGCAAACGCAGCGAAACCGGACATGGATAATACTATTTATAAGTTGCAGCAAGAAAAACATATGGAGATGCTCCGTAATTGGCAAGAAAAGAAGGATGCTATTCAAATAGAAACAATTAGACAATCGAAAAATCCGCGATGGTACACCTACAAATCAAAACTTCTAGCGGCATCCAATTTCGCTAGTGTGTGCCGCCGAAGGGGTGGAACATTGTGTGGTAACTTGGTGAAAAGATTGATATATCCAAAGATCGTTAATGTGCCTGCAATAAAATACGGCAAGAGTGCGAGGAAGTTGCCCGTGAAGAATTAAAGAAATATATAGGAAAAGATATTAAAGTATCCGGAATCTTCATCGACAGATCCCATTCATTCATAGGGGCATCGCCGGATGGTGTCATCGATGAAGAGGGCATCATGGAAATAAAATGCCCCAAAATAAAAGATGCATAATTTGCGAATGCGCTGCAAGAGATCAGAAAGAACCACGAAAACACGTGTGTTTTAAAAATTGGAGCAAGAGTCGAGCATCCACCGCTGAGATGACGAACCAACTTGCTCAACTTACTCCCAACAACGACGGCAAATCTAAAATCAAAAGGGATACCGCCGTCAGGAAGTCGGCCTCAACTTGTCATTCGACAAAATCTACGACTTCTAGGAAATGCCCCTCCTGTTCAGGCACTCACGGTTTAATATATTGCGTCAAATTTAAATGACTATCTACGGCCAAACGCAAGGGACGCGTAGAGGAACTTGGAGTTTGTTACAACTGCTTGAACACCGGACACGATCAGTGAAAGTGCCCCCTTCTCGTAGCGGTGTTTTGCCTGCAGCAGACGACATCATACCCTGCTGCATAATGCAATTCCATCGAACCTCTCTCCAACAAGGATGGAGCAAAGGGCATCAACATCTGCAGACACCTTTCGCGTATACCCATTTGGGTGAGGTCGCATATCTGTGCTCGTCTTCGGACGGCCGGATTTACACTAGTCTGCAGACACCTCTGGCAATGGCCCTCAAGGGTGATGACGTAATGTGATTTCTGCCTAGTGCTCTGAATGTCAACGTGAAGAAATTCAATTAAGCGCGGGTAAACGGCGGGAATCAACTATGACTCGCTTAAGGATTATTGTTGATGACTAGGCATGCTTGGTTATGGAGTCACTACGTTTTTGAACCTTCGCTTAGGAAAATTAACCTATTAATTTCAATGATGAACAGACGACGATATAACCAAGCCTCGGACGCGGAGCTACCTTGTCCCGGGAGCACCGTGGCGGATTTATCCGCTCTGGAGGGGACCACTGGTAATGACTTAGCTATTAACACGGACAACGCTCTTGACATTCCTAAAATTACTGTACCTTTAACACAGGATCAAATCGCATGCCCTTTCTGTGCGAGGAGGGAAGTCCACCTCTTCTATCTTACACTCACAGACTTGGACAAACATTTTAACTCCCACCATCTTCAGAATGATGTTCTATAGGAGTGCGATAAATGTAAAAGATGCTTCAAAAAACTACATGGCGTGGATTGCCATATCCCAAAGTGTAAAGGCATGGATATGGCCGTTCCTAGCGCAGCTTTTCCATGCGAAGCGTGTTCAAGGTCCTTTAACACACAGAGAGGTTTGTCTATGCATGAACATCATGAGCATCCTAGCTTGCGGAACACAAAAAGACAAATTAATGCGTCAAAATCAACCGGCGCGACGGGCGCTGTTTTCAACAAATTAAAAGTGTGGACCGAGGAAGAAATAAAATTAATAATATAGTTAGAATAAGTATGTAAGTCGCATAAATACACCTATCCCCCGATTTACACGGTACTCGGTTTACACGATTTCACTTTTACACGGTTTTTAAATTTGCACCGGCCCGGAACGAGAAGATCCGAGATAGTTGACGAACGTGGTGAGCCCGCGCCAAAATCTTGGCGCGCTAAAAGGCATCGCGTTATTCAACTTTTCAGACGCGCCAGCCGAGGGCAGATAGGCAAACCGGAGGCTCGCCCCGACAGTTTCTCGTGAGTCTCTCGCCAGTCTTCCTCCGAGTCTTGTCCAAGAAATCGAATCAAATACCTGTAGTAAATCCGAATAGTAAAGAACATTTTAAGTTATTTTAAACTTTGTCCCCTACAATTTAGTGTAGTAAATTTTTAGCAGCAGAAAGCTGTACATCATTGTGTTTTTCTATTTGGAATTTTTTAAAATTTCATATATACTGGTTAGTGAAAAACAATTTTAGTTTTTGTAGCATTTTTATAATTTTACTAAAATTTTAGGGGTTTTACCATGCCAAAAGGAATTACAAAAAAACAAATGAAAAGAAAAGTTATATCTTTAGAAAGCAAAATTAAAATTTTGGATCGTCTACATAATGGAGAAAGAGTAATAGATGTTGCTAAATTTTATTCTATGAATGAAGCCACAATAAGGACAATAAGAAAAAATGAAGACTCCATTAGAAAAAGTGTAGCAGCTGGATCTTCTACGAGTATGAGCACAACTACATACGTAAGGGATGTTGCAATGGAAAATATGGAAAAAGCATTAATGATATGGCTAGAAGACACCACTCAAAAGCGGATTCCAATTGATACCAATACAATTACAAATAAGGCTTTGAAGATTTATGAAAAAATTAAGAATCAGTTACCATCTACTTCTTCAGCTGAAAAGAATGTATCTTTTTCTGCAAGCCATGGTTGGTTTGAAAGATTTAAACGAAGACATTCTTTACATAATCTAAGATTGAAGGGTGAACAAGCATCTGCTGATTCAGATGCAGCGCAACAATATCCGGCAAAATTTGCTGAAATTATAGCCGTTAATTCCTACATTCCTGACCAGGTCTTCAATGCTGATGAATCCGGGTTATTTTGGAAAAAAATGCCAGAAAGAACCTATTTGGCTAAAGCTCACAAATCAGCTAGTGGTCATAAAGCAGCGAAAAGTCGTATAACAGTTCTTTTCTGCTGCAACGTTTCAGGCGATCATGTAATGAAACCATTGGTTATTAACAAATCGAAAACGCCACGCTCATTTAAAGGAATAAAGATCAACAACCTTCCCGTTTATTGGATGGCCAATAAGAAGGCCTGGGTTACTGCCACACTTTTCAATGAATGGTTTCATAACTTTTTTGTCCCAGACGTCAAAAGGTATTTAAGTAAAAAGGGGTTGCCTTTTAAGACCCTTCTTTTAATTGATAATGCACCAGGCCATCCTCAAGATTTACATCACGAAAATGTGCAAGTTGTATTTTTACCCAAAAATACGACTTCTTTATTGCAGCCGTTAGATCAAGGGATAATTTCGACCTTTAAGGCACAGTACATCAAGCGAACCTTCAGGTATATTTTAGAACAAATGGAAAATGATGAATCGCTCCCAATTATGGATGCTTGGAAAAAATTTACAATCTTAGATTGTGTTAAGCATATTGGAGTATCATATACCGAAATTAAGCAATCAACGCTCAATGCCTGCTGGAAAAAATTATGGCCAGATGTAGTTGAAGGTGAAAATTCTAGATTACCATTGGAACATGAATATTCTCAGATAATGGAGATGGCGCATACAATAGGAGGAGAAGGTTTCGAGGATTTTGCTGAGGCAGATATTGTAGAACTAATGGAGGACAAAGAATTAGATGAGGATGATTTAGTGGACATGGTTAATGAAACAAATGATCGTGGCAGTGATCCTGATGAAGCAGAGTCTGAACCAGTTGCATTCACAGCAAAAGTCATCCGTGAAGGACTTGAATTAGGGCGAAAATTGGGTAATTATTTTCTACAAAATGACCCGAATGTTGAACGAGCTCTCCTATTTCAGCGAGATATTAATAAACGCTTAACTCAATATGAGGAGGTCTATAAAGATGTGATCAAAAACGAAACACAATTGTTAATTACGGATTTCACTACCAAGGTTCGCCCATCTGAAGTTGTTTCTAATTCATCTAACATCGAACTTGTAACCGTGCTGGTTACATAATATAAGAACACAATATATATCAGTTTATGTATTGCCGCGGTATGGGGTATCCCTACTCCGCTCATACGTCGTGATCATGATTTCATGGGGTTACGGGTAGAGTATTTACCCCACTTTCACTAATTATGCGTGCGCATCGATCCCCACTCGATAACGATCGAAGGAGGTCGATGCGAGAATCAAATTCGGCACTCTACGTCTGGAAGCGAATCGAGTCGGTTCAAGAAAAATCTATTCTGCGAAACACGGTACGCGATTGCGAGGTCAAACCGACCTGATAGATTCGTCAAGCCGACAATTTGTCCGCGACGCGTAAACGCCTCAAACCGAGGAGTCGATCGTTCAAGCCGAACGGTGGCACAGTCAGAGTCAGATTTCGGAACAATTAGTCGATCGTGAACAGCGTAGTAGTCAGAACGTAAATATTGATTTGTATTAAAGCGAATAATCAAATAGATAATTTCTAAATTCTTTGGGTAAAGTTGTGGTAAGTAACGGTTGATTGGAAGTCGATTCTCTTTAATAATTTTCGTCGTTATTCCCGCAGTTGTGAACAGCGATTGAGATCATTTAAATTGTACATTTTGGCGTGGTACAGCTCTCAGGCTCATACAGGCAATTGAAGTGTCGCTCGGCCCACGTAAAGTGTCCCGCCGTATCTTCTAATTGTACCTGTGTGCCCTTGCGAGGGGTAGTCTCGCTGGTGTAGAATTGTATGATTTCTGCCATGTTTGATCGAGGCACAGCTCACAGACTCGTTTGAGTAACCAGAGTATCGCCCAGCTCACAAAAGTGCCCTGCCGCTACTCCTTGGTTGTTCTCAAATGCCTTTGTGAAGAGGTGGACACGACCGCGTGGCACAGCTTTCGCTCTGTTTGGAGGTTAATTTGTTCGAATCGGATTCATACTCAGTTTGGGTAACCGAAGTGTCGCCCAGCCCACATATCGTGCCTGCCGGCATCTTCTGGTTGTTCTCAATCAGTGCATGAATCTCATAGTACAGGCACCTTTTGGCTTTTCCCGAGTTGCTCGACAAGGTCAATTTGTGTGTTACTGTACTATTCGCGTCGCGAATTACACGATCGGATCAGTACTGTTGGAATCAGGCGTCCGGCATCAGAGCAAGTCTTGAGCCCCAATAAACTCCTCTAGACGAACTCCTAGGTGTCACAACCTGATCTCGACTTCGTGCGAGTCTCCACCGGAACATCTCCTCCGATTTATCGGCCGAGTGTAAAAGGTGCTGCGACAATCCTCAATCGTGCTATTTACCGAGGCATCGACTCCAACCACCAATTTAAATATATATATGTAAATAACTAATCGAAATTTCACATAAAGCATTTACATTCCTTTCGCATCTTCGAGCGCCGACTCATTGAAAGTCACTAGACTGAACGAAACTTATTGTTAAATATACATGTATGTACGTATGTGTTGGATTTGCAGAATATACATATATATATATATTGTCTTATGTTAACTCTAAACGAAAGAGGTTTCTAACTTTCTTTAACGACCAGTCAGACCACTCCGCTATCCAGTACCTGGAGGCCCGAACCCTCCATTTAAATCATTCATAGATTAAAGCACGTTTATTCTTACTGAGAAGCCCAAGCTGGGCTTTAAACCAGACAGAATTCACAGAAAATATAACGACAAAATTCGTAGAAGCAACGCCCGTCTCCGGGCGTATCTAAATAAACAAAATCACGTTTACAAACTTGAATCGCATCAACCACTATCGAGTGATGAAAGTGATATCATACCAATCAGGAATAAAAGATTAAGAGTCTACGAAAGTGATAACAGTAACTAAATTTCTGGTTAAATTTTTTAATTTATATTTCTCGTTTCTATATGTAAAATGAATTACATACATATACCTTTATATTTTTGTCATTTTATAAATAGACAATTATTTTTATGTTTTTAAGATATATTTAGTTTTATTTTACGTTGAAATAAATGACTGAATTATGCACATTTTAGTTTGTTTTTGATTTACACGGTTTTACGTATAAGAATCTACGATTTCGATTTACACGGTTTTCTAAGGAACCTATCTTCAGTGTAAATCGGGGGATAGGTGTATATAAATGTTGAAATAAGCAAACACATTCCAAGTAAGACGCC
The DNA here is from genome assembly GCF_050947335.1 of Megachile rotundata. Lineage (NCBI taxonomy): Eukaryota > Metazoa > Arthropoda > Insecta > Hymenoptera > Megachilidae > Megachile > Megachile rotundata. The sequence continues at coordinate 2,907,091 of NC_134994.1, forward strand.
CAATCAGATAAAAAATAAACGACGTGACTTTAAATTAATGAATATGAAAAATGTTGCGAGCAAAGATACGACAGAAGAAACGGAAAGTGATGAAGAATGCGAGAAAACCTAGCAATGATTCCTTCGACGCTAATGAAAATGCTGACCACTCCTTACAGACTGAAGTCGACAACTCGATCAACCCCAACGTACTGAGTGCTCATGACAATGACGAACCAACAAACGATAATCAATATAATTTATGCCGCGAAAAACTATGTCAGGAAATAGAAAAATCGATTAACATGCCCGCAGAAGTAACAGAAATATATAAAAATTTAAAAGAAATTTGGTCCACACATAAAAATTGTCCTACTGAGTTAAAACAAAAAGTTGATTTTTTCGTGTCCAGCACTTTAACAAAATTTTTACTAACTAATGCTAAAAAAGAACGAAAATAACGATAACAGCAATAACAAGACTAATAATAATAACAAGAACAAAAGAAATATAAATTTATCAAAAACAAATGATCCTAATATCAAAAACAAAAATAACAATAATAGAAGAATAAATAATAACCGAAAAAACACGCGAAATAGACTTAAAAGATACTCTTACGCTAGGTGTCAAGAAATGTACAAAGAATGCCCCAAAAAATTAGCGGACGCCATAACCAATCATGATAATTCGCTTTGGGAACCACCAAAGGAATTACCACCTGTCAATCAAATCGAAGAATTATACAAAAACTTATGGGGTAAACCCGGTCCTTCAGCGGTTCCGGTGTTCAATCAAAATGTTCCACAGTTAAATTTAAACGATATATTCCCGCCAATCGATTCTTCTGAGATAATTCGCCGGATTAAAAAACTCAAAAATAAATCTGCGACCGGTCCTGATGGATTACAAAAAAGGCACCTGCTAATACCTGGCGTTGAGCTAATATTAAATACATTATATAATATTTTATGTTAAGCCTCCACTACCCCTCAACGTGGAAAGAGAATCGCACTACATTAATACCCAAAAGAAATAAAGATACAAGCATGGTGAGTAATTGGAGGCCCATTACCATTAGTTCTGTATTAAGTAGGATTTTTTCATCAATTATTGATTCTAGGCTAAGAAATGTAATTGTTCAAAATTTTAGGCAAAAAGGTTTTACATCTGAAAATGGATGTGTCCATAATATTGCTTTGTGACGTGTATTTTATACCCGTCACAAGGAACCTCCTCGGGAGACCGGACAGTCATTGCATTAGGGGCAAAAACCGTCTAGAGAGAGAACGAAGCGCATAGAAAATATAGTACGATCGGAATCTGTCGCCGCTTTATTTTGTATGTACCATCGGATAACGACATCATCACCAGCGAAGGAACACCGTACGTCGAGGGAACGCACCGCTACCCTGCCGCTACCCCGCTCGGATCCAGCAATAGACCAAGAGAGGCAGCGGAATAAGGTCTGCGAGAGAGCGACGTACGCCTAAGGAAGGTTCCGCTACCCTGCCGCTCCCCCGCTAAGGACCTGCGATAGAGGACGAGAGATCGCGGAGCAAGAGGAGGTCCTGCCGAAGATGCCTTCGCGAGAAGACGGAAACTTCGGCCTAGGGTGGGGGTGATCACGAGGTGTCCGAATATCGGCATAAGGGCACGCGGTTTAGCATTCTGTATTCGGCATCTGCCCTGTCGTGTGCCAAGTAATCAGAGTTTTTTTTGGACATCGTACCTGCCGCTGCTACCCCAGGACTCTTTGCCCTATCAGACATCTCGGTAAGCCCCTCACCTTCTATCGTTGTAAAGAATTCGAAATCGAGAATAACGTACCGTGGGTTGTCGATCACCGAGTGTGCCAATCACCGGCCGATTCTGCAAAATGTGGCCGGGGTGTCGACATTGATCGTTAGTTAGTAATTAGGTTAAGTAATTGCGGAAAATCCGGAAGTATCATGAGATAGGAAGATCGAGAAGCGATCTTCCTATAAGCCACACTCGACAGGTCACTGAAACGGACCGGGGGATTGGTACCGCGTTAGCCACAATTTAGTTTCTTAGTCTCGCGAAAGCAAAGCAAATTTTGTGCCCACCCACGTCTTGATTTCGAATTCTCATTTACGCGGGAGCAGATCGGAAAGTGCATGTTTTGTCGTATCGGACATTTCGTTTGTCGCGCTAGTTCTCGCCTTCTCTCTCTAGACGGTCGTCGATACAGAATCAATTCGCGTATAAGAATAAATAGCGTCGCATCTAGTTAATTGCGTTAGCTTTCGTGCGTTTAGGATAATTGCGTTTCGTTGCGTTATATTGCGTTAGAATCTTTGCGTTTCGTCGCGTTATATTGCGGTAGAATAATTGCGTCGCGTTTCGTTAGTCATTATAATTGCGTAGAGATAATTGCGTCGCGTATCATTCCGAAAATCGACGACTGTATCGCGCTTAGGAATTGGCATTACCCCATTTACGGGAATAGAATCTCGAACATCGGTCATTTGCTAAGTATTAACGAACGAGTTGATTGTCGGGATACGGAAGCATACTGTTCATCGCCTAGATTAATTAGATTTACAATAAACAGCGCTGCTTTTACTAAATACTGCTGAGTCGAGGTTTCTTACGAATTACCCCGGAATATTCTATCAAATCCGCCTCCGCGTCTAGCCTCCTTACCCTGTAAGAATCACACCACCACGCCGGTTCGAGTCTCTCGCGTTAAGGTTCTTTATCGCGACGCGGAAACGCATCTGGCGCCCAATTAATTAATAAATCAAAGCGGTATCGATCAGATTCGAATCGGGCGCCGAAGTGCTACTCGTCCGTGAATCCGCGGAGGCGCCGCGACGGTCGTAGTCGCGGATCAGGTCGAAAGGGCCGTTTCGAGAATTCGCGGGCGGGGCGGGATCGCGGGCCACCATCGAGCTAGCCGCGAAATACCGCATAGTAACTTTATTAAATAGTTTTAGCGAGAAGTAAGATTAAAACAGACGGTACTTTCATAATATTGGATATATCCAAAGCCTTCGATACGATCCCACATTCGGCAATAAAACCAAGTTTAGTTAAAAAAGGTATTCCAGAGCCTATCATAGAATTAATAGTTAAAATGTATACGGATTGTTCTACAATAATTAAAACACGAATAAAAAGTAACAATAAAAATCAAGCTAAAAACTATAACGACTGTAACGAGGCATATTTTCATTTAGTTGATTAGAGGATCCACCCGAATTGTCAGCCCCACTCCTCCGCCCAAGCGGACCCCTTCGCCACTGGGGCAAGTACGAGTGAGAGTATGTATATTGTACGTATGTATATTGTATGTATATTGTATGTATATTGTTGTATATTGTACTATATACAAGTGAGAGTGTGCCGTGTGTGTGTGTGTTTCTCTCCTATATTCACATAATTGTAAAAAGATAAGGCAAAGTGTGACAAATTAGGAATTGCAGCGTGTTCGATTCATCTGATTCTACATCGATTCGTAATAAGCTACTGGTAATAAGCCACTCGCTCGGGTTTGGGCAGTTGCTTGTTACGAATCTGGTATATTATTCCATTCACGAAAATTTACTACTATTAAAAAGAGAAAGCATGCTATGTTCTGTCCTTGTCTAAAGAATAACATCGCTGCTCGACCGATTACTTTATAGTTTACCGCTACCGTCGTCGCGCTCGGGAACAAAGGCAAGCCGAAAATATACCTGATTCGTAACAAGCAACTCGCCAGACCCGAGCGAGTTGCTTATTACGAATCAATACTGTATCTTTCTTTTGTACTCGCGCGTACCGTGTGCCCCCGCGCCGCGAAAGCCTCCCTTGCAATTGGCGAGCCGATCTTTTTTCCTCGACCGTTGCTTGTAACGCGTGGGGCCCACTATAGTTTTTCCGTTCTGTTCTGCTTATGTGGCCCACTTGGGGCCCGAATAAAAGCGTTTTCTGTTGGATACAAACTCGCGGGTCTTTTACTGATTTTCTTTCTGACCCCCTCTGATTCCCGCTCCCGACCGAGCAGCCGGAAGGGCGATTACCGCGGACGTGTGCATTGGCATTGGCGCCCCGTAAAATAAATCGGCCGTGGGTTGGGTGTGAGCATCGGTACGTGGAGGGCCATTTTCCCTGACTGCCCCCACTCTAGGGAACCCCCTTCGGGCTTTCCCCCACCGATTCCGTCACACGACGGTATTAAAATTAAAATACTTAGGGGAGTTAAACAAGGAGATCCCTTGTCCCCTCTTTTATTCAATCTCTGTTTGGAACCTTTAATTGAGAAATTAGAAGAAGAAACGCAAGGTATTCAAGTGAGTGATTCATTTAGAGTGTCCGTGCTTGCATTCGCAGACGATATCGTTTTACTCGGTCATGATGTAAACGATGCAAAACGACAGCTTAAAATAGTAATACAATACTTAAAAAATTTAGGAATGAACATATCAGCCGAAAAAAGTACAACGTTCCAAATTAATATAAAGAAAAACTCTTGGTTTGTCACGGACCCCGGAATCAAGACCGAATCGGGAGACAAAATACCTGCGACGGAACCCGAAACTATTTTTAAATACCTTGGAGCTAATATTGGCCCATGGAAAGGTCTTCAGTGTGGAATCATCGTACCTGAAATAATTGATTTGATTAAAAGAATTAGAAAATTACCATTAAAACCTCATCAGAAAATTGACCTCTTAACTACATATATATTACCGCGTTTTATTTATAGTCTTTTAATTAATCCACCAAGCGATTCGGTACTTAAACTTTTAGATAGCGAAATTCGATTACAAATTAAAGAAATACTGCATCTGGTGCCTTTCACAGCAACAGGGTTTTTTTATACGCCAAAACCTAGTGGTGGCCTAGGTATACCGGCGTTTCGAACACATAATAAAATTAGGTGCACTCAAAAATGCTATTAAAATGAAATGCTCTTTAGATCCTAAAACTTCGAATTTAATAAGCGGTAAAACAGAAGAAAATTTAAAACGTATTGCTAATTCTTTAAGAATTAATTGGCCTGCCACTCTAGATGACATCGATAGTGCAAAAAGACGGTTAAAAAAAGAGCATATCCAGCAATGGTCAGACCTGAAATGCCAGGGCCAAGGCGTTGAAGAATTCGCTAGAGATAAGTTAGGCAATGCATGGTTAAAAGAAACTTACCTGCTAAAACCGTCGTGCTATATAGACGCAATTCGTTTGCGAACCAACACCTTTGGAACCAAAACGGTTTTAGCCAGAGCAGACAAAAAGATCGACGTCTCATGTAGACGCTGGAAAGCACAGCCTGAAACTCTTGGTCATGTGCTTGGTCTATGTCAACACATAAAAGCCTTGAGGATTAAAAGACATGACGAAGTTAAAAATTTTATAGCAGAAAAGCTCCAGTCCAAAAATGAAGTTTTTGTTGAACCCACTCTTCAAGTAGGAGGTAGTACATACAAACCCGACCTCATAATTAAAAATGAGCGACGGCTTTTCATTGTCGACGTAACAGTCCGCTTTGCAAATAGGGATTACCTCCAACGTGCTAAAGCAGAAAAAATAAATAAATACCAAACATGTTTGAAATATTTAAAAGAAAAATACAAAATAAAAGAGGGTGAGGTCCTGCCAATAGTACTAGGTAGTAGAGGAGCTGTACCGCCAAATACGAAACGAAACTTACAAGGAAACATATCGAACCGCGACACACCGATTTTAATGAAACTTATGTGAAAGATAGTTCTCAAAAAAATATTTGACACGTATTTTTTTTTATCGACAATCGTTCACATTGAAGGGGTGAAAATAGTCCTCGAAGTTGGGGGTTGAAACCATGTTTTTGGGAATATCTCCGGAACGAAAGAAGATAATTGAATTCTTTTTTTTGTAAATTGTTCGTCTTTAGATAGGAAATTTTTGTGCGTAAAAAAATTTCAAGAAACTTTATTTGTTTAAATAATATTTAAAAAATTCATCATTTTTGTTTAAATTTTTGCACTAAATGTTGATCTATTTTTTTGCAACTTCGTGTACGTAAACTATGGACAAAAATAGAGGATACGTGGTTTTGGAATTTTTTGTTTGTTGCAATGTTTATTAGATATATAATTTAACATCACCTCCTGTGAAGAGGGGCAATCAGCAGTTTTATTAAAAATATCATTATTTTTACAATCTTTTACGTTATTTTAGCGATTTTATACCTCTTCATATGGAATTAATTGATTTCTGAATGATTATTGTAAGCGTCGCAGGTATGAGCGTGACGCGGTTAGAATCAACGCCGAAAGGAACATAGGCATTTGTGGCCAATATTGTTAAAAAATAATTTAATTTATTATTTTCTGAGTTTCTTAAAAAATCCCAATGTTTCCAAAAGTTCTAAATATTTTATTTAGAATGAAGTCTTTACGCCTGTAAAAATATAAAAGCAGTATTGGCCATAAAAGCCTATGTTCCTTACGGCGCGGTGTTGATCATAACCGCGTCACGCTCATACCTGCAACGCTTACAATAATTATTGAGAAATCAATTAATTGCATATGAAGAGGTATAAAATGTCTAAAATATAGTAAAAGATTGTAAAAATAATGATATTTTTAATAAAAATGCTGATTACCCCTCTTCACACGAGGTGACTTTAAATTATATATCTAATAAACATTGCAACAAACAACAAATTCCAAAAACACGTATCCTCTATTTTTGTCTATAGTTTACGTACACGAAGTTGTAAAAAAATAGATCAAAATTTAGTGCAAAAATTTAAACAAAAATGATAAATTTTTTAAATATTATTTAAACAAATAAAGTTTCTTGAAATTTTTTTTCGCACAAACATTTCCTATCTAAAGACGAACAATTTACAAAAAAAAGAATTCAATTATCTTCTTTAGTTCCGGAGATATTCCCAAAAATATGGTTTCAACCCCCAACTTCGAGGGCTATTTTCACCCCCTTAACATGAATGATAGCAGCTAAAAAAAAATACGTGTCGAATATTTTTTCGAGAATTACATTATATCCAAGTTTCATCAAAATCGGAGATTATCACTTCGGGATGGTCCCTTGTTAGTGTCATAAACCCTGGGTTTCCCTTAGGGTCCGCATCGCGAGATCAAGCGACCATCGGCTGGTCGCGTAGTTGACCTAGGCCTTGGGAAATTCCGCTGCGTTGCCACCTTCACCAGCAAACGCTACTCCCGTCAAACCATATCCCCGCTTCAAGGAAGCGTGCTTCGGGCACAAGAGGGAGGTTCTATGCTTTGGCGGGACTTAGATTAATGTCATTTGGCAAAAATATAAAATAGGAAATCGAACGCAAGCATAAGAGAACTTTGAGAACTTTGTTACCGAGAAAAGTCTTGACGTGTGCTCCTGTCCGGATTAAATAAGAAAAACGCAAATCACTGCAGTTATATTTTATATCCTACACGTAATCCTTCAAATTTTTTCAAAAAAATCCCAAATTGACCCAAATTTTTTTCCACGTCGTATCGTAGCGCCGACGACACCATCTTGATTCCCCTCCTCGCCGCACCTCCTGCGTGCATTTTGAAATTACTGTAGCCCGAAACATGTTTTCGACAACTTTGCACCCTTATTCCCACGTTATTGTTGACGCTACCCCCGAGTGCGTGGTATCGTTGGAAACTACTCCGGGGGTAGATGATCTCTGCGTGCAGAAATTTCAAAAGTGGTGGTCGGGGCTGAAATTTTTTTCGAAAACTTTCGAAAATGATAGATAGCCGTTGACGTCTTTTTTGCGGTATGAAAAAGGGCGGGAAAAACGCTACAACCCACCCTTTGAATCGACGCTGTAGCTTCAAATTTTTTATATACAGGGTGACTCAAAAAAGGCGGTCCCCCTTAATATCTCGAAAACTATGCACTTTAGAGAAAAATGTTTGAGACAGGAATTACAGGGTATGTTGTACTCTATCCTACCGCAACATTCATTTTTGTCACGGGTCGTGGTCATTTGAAGGTCGAATAGATTTTTCGATCGTAAAGCGATATTTTTAATTTGGGGAATTGATAGCATGGAGAATTCTACGTTCGACTGTAAAATAAGAAATTTAAAAAAAGTTGTGGGAGGGAATTTTTGAAAAAATTTTTGGAAAAAGAAACAGAATCTTGAACATCTGTTTGCAGCATGAGAAAGTGTCGGCAAAACCCTACAGGTGTCACTTTTTTCGAAGCTGTAGCTTTGTTTCGAGGATGTAGCTTCAACTTCCGGTTATACAGGGTGGTCCAAAAAACTTGGTCCACCCGTGTATCTACGAAACTATAGGTTATAAAGAAAAATGTTTCAGACAGGAATTACAGGGTATATTGTATTCCATCCTACTACTGCGTAGGATAATTTTTTTTTTTTTTTTCAGTCAAAATTGACTGAATCTCTATTTTATACCACGAAAGAGTAGCGGAGAAACCCTACAAATACCGCTTTGTTTCGAGGTCGTAGCTTCGAGTTTGAATTCTACAGGCCCATTCAAGAAGAGTGGTCCCATTGAATATCTCAGGAACTATAGGTTCTGGAGAAAGATCAGCTTATAGATCCATCCGCCGCATCAATTGCTGACTACCCACATGAACTCCTCAACCACGTCGAAGTTGCTGGCTTGCCTCCGCATGAGCTTCGCCTCCGTGTGGGCGCCATCGTGATGCTCATACGAAATATGTCTCCTATACAAGGATTGGTAAACGGGACAAGACCACGTATCACGTCTCTCGGAAACCTGATTTTCAGAGCAACGATAATTACTGGCACCAATATTGGACAAGACGTTATAATACCACGAATAAAATTAATACCCAGCAACAGTACCTTGGGGGTAGATTTTAGCCGAGAGCAATTTCCGGTGAAGCTTGCATTTGCGATGACCATTAACAAGTCCCAAGGACAGACACTTCAACGTGTGGGCATATATCTTCGAGAGCCAGTATTTGACCACGGACAATTATACGTAGCAATGAGCCGTGTAACATCACGCTCCAATTTACGAATCCTAATAGGCCACCAACACTTTTCAACACATCCAGATTCGTCTTACACAAAGGTTACATCTGTCACGGTCATATTGTACTCTATAGTATAAAATCATAACGTAACTGTGTCACGCGAAATGCTGGATCGTGGGCACGGATCACTCACGTTCCGGACTACACAGGTGCTGTCCGGGCATGGTTGTTTTGCTGAGTACCTGTGTCGGATGGGAAGGGAGCAATCGCCGCGATGTCGTCATTCGCGTGGGAGAGACACTTCCTCCAGTGTGAGGTGGGGAGTGATCTCTCCCCGGGAGGGGTCGTCCGGGCCATGCTAGACTCGGCCAACAAGTGGGAGGCCGTCGTCTAATTCTGCGAGACGGTTGTCTCTAAGAAGGAGGCGGCAGAGCGCGATAGGGAGCGCCGAGGGGCTCGGCGGATCGCGAGGGCGGTTCGTCCCGGGAGAGGGGGTGGTCGTCGGACGCGTGTGTGTAAGTTGACGGTAAGGGGCGGCACGGCTTCACCGTGTCGCCCGTGATTCCCCGGGGAGTCACTATTATCGTAGTTAGGACGTAGGGGCGCGCGTGCGCTGTTCGCGAGGCATTGCGACCCCATTCGGGAGAGCCGGTCTCCGTCGCGGGGGTCGCACGGTCGCACTGGCCTTGGACGGGGTTTCCAAGGTTCACTGCACACGGCCGAGGGATGAGACGTTGACAAACATGGAAGTGTCAACGGCTCAAAAAATGGGCGCTGGGTGGGGGTGTATTCTCGGGATTAGTTTTCTAGGGAACATCTCCGCTACACTTGGAGAGGAGGCTTAACCTCCGATCAGAAGAAGGGTGCAGTATGGCACGTAGCGGGGATAGGTGGAGGGTGTGCGTTTCGGTCCCTTCACCTGGTCAACTCGCGAAGAAGGCTCCATAGTCAGGTTTTAGCCGGTAAAAATCCGGCATATTCCCTGGTCCTCCCCCGAAGAATCGGGGAAACCTATGAAGGTTTCCTGACTCAAAAAAAAAAAGAAAAAAAAAAGGGTTAGATTAGATTAGGTTGAAATTTAGCAAGCCCTCAGCGCTGTTACTAGAAGCTATTTGTTAGTTCACTGTCACAGTGGAATTTCTGACAATGAGTGTTTTTCTCTTGAGAATCCTGTATAGGACAAATCTTTGTAACAGAATCAACCATCGCCTTAGAGTGTCTGGAGATTTGTTGCAACAATACTTTTAAAAGAGCATTAGGTTGCGAAAAACCGCCGACTGCTCATTTTAACAAGTATAATTAATTATTATAATAGCAAACGTTAACACCATGCCGAAAAGCCCCAGAACACCGAAGAAGAAAGAAGCAGCAAGAAAGAACTTAGCGGAGGAGACCTTAGTCGTGACTCCCACCAAGGTGTTGGTGCCGGACATGGTCTCAACTCAGTGATGAGATATTGGACGGGTTTTTGCGCGCATGCGCGAGAAATGCAAGAGCGTACGCAGCGTATGTATTTAGTGGCGCAACTAAATGGCTTTATTATATATTTTGCTTAGAGTTATTTTAGTACCCTTCCTTTCCATCTGCTCCTCAAATATGAAAATATGTATATAATGGATTCTTATCCAACCTATACATTCATATTTCACAACCAAATTATAAAAATTTTTGAAAAATAATGAGGGTTGATTAAGGTATCCTATTTTATTGAAACTTGTACTTTACTGAGACTAAAATTGCCGCGCTTTATAAAATTGCAGCTCAACTAGAGCTGCTGCTATTAAACGGCTTATGAGCTGGGAGACTGTCTTTAGCTTCGTTAAGTGCCAAAAACATAGTGGCGATTTCATTAAGCACACGAAAGTGGGACAGGCTGTTGTCACTTGGGAATGGCGTGGGCCACAATTGTGCGTGTATATCTACGGGGAAGGTATTGAAATACCGCCATGGGTGAACAAAATATTCGGCAATGCGTATGCGGCAACAACACGCCGCCACTTCAAGTCCGTGCCCGACGGAGCCGCATTGAGAGATGGAAATAAGGTCCATGTGCTCGATGGGAAATTGTGCGATCCCCGCGGTATTTTAGACCCAAAGGACTACATAGGGCACGTGTTATTCATGGATGATGGGTTCTATTTTATCTATGGTGGGGAAGCAGACGCGCCGTTACCCTCCATCAAGCCGGCGCAACCAGGCCCACCATACCCAGGGACCATCCAGTGTAGTGAATGCCCTATGGCCCCAATTCAAGAAGTATCGGAGGTTGAAGAGGAGAGTGAAAATACGGATGTCGATATGCAACCCGTTGACGAATTAGAAGAGGAGCGAGAAGAAAATTCTATCAGGCAGATAGAACCTCCTAGCTTTGATGGAGAAAGAACTTCTGAAGAGTGGAAAGACTACTGGGGGACAAGGTATACCAAGTACACATATGGGGAGTGGACATTTGTCAGATGTAAGGACGCATCAGTGTATGCAGGACACACTGCATCTAGCCCTCACTACCTGAAAGTTTATCCTGACATTAAGACTAGGCTCGAGACGTTGAAGTTGACGACGGCGTCGTCGCCTATAGCGTGTTTCTACACCGACTCAAGGGTAGGAAGATATTACTGCCGCGGGGCTAGACAGACTTTCTTGATGATACGAGAAAGGACAGCCATACTGTGTCACTGCTTAGTGATCTCAATGCCTCAAAGGTTGATGAGTGGCCAATTTATATATTACTGGACACAAGGTTATTGGCCGTATAGTAGGGGAAATGTACAGATTGGCTCGGTCGTCACCATAGCCAGGAAAGTAGACAACCTATACTATTACGCAGTAATGAACGGATCAACGCAGTATACGGAACACCCCTTAGAGGATCTTGGGAGACTAACCAAAACTACTTACGTCAGGAACCGGCGTGTGGCAACCGGGGAGTGCAAGATAAAATACATAGAGAAATGCAAATTTAAATACAACACTATGTACCGGTTACTTGATGCCCAAAAGCACGTAGTGTGTAGTTGGACGCAGTGCCATCGAGTAGTGTATGAGCCATGGGATTTCGAATACTGTGCTATGGCCAACACCCAGGTTGTAAACAACATAGGGCAAAACCTCAACTGGAGATTGACATCGTCGATGCAGGAGGGCTTTCGTATTTCCTAAAGAGACAGGAAAGAGCACTGGAGGCGGCAATAATGTCAGGTGAGTTAGAAAGCGCTCCATATATTCCAAGTGTTGCGTTCGAAGAGCCAAGTTTTGTGCAGAAAAACAGTATAATATTGAGGCTGGTTGCCGACACTTCTCTCTACGTGAGGGAAGCTGGGGGTGAAATTATCTTAGGAACGCCTATAGCGGACGCGGCCTCTAAAATAGGCGCAGTGTGTAGACATTTAAGAAGACTAGGCTTTCCTATGATCACTATTTTAAGTGACCTGCAATTAAAATAGGTGGCACCGGCACAAGAGCTGCCACTAATTTTTACAGGGACTGTGTTCGGGGAATTTGTTCGATAAAGAAATCTCGAATTCAAATTCCCCGAACATTTGGTCCTTCGAGCCGGATGCGAGAAACGAACCCGTTCCTTCGTGCCTTGAGTGGAAGTGACTAGTGTTGTGCTGGAGAACTAGTGAGTGCCTTTTCGAAAAGTGGAGTGTGTTTTCCGCTTCTTCGGTTCTGCTAAACTCAATTCGCTCGCGTTGCCTCGCTTCTTTTCTCTTTCGTACTCGTGCTGTGACGTCACTTGTTGTCGTTTCGGTGTCGGCCGACCAATCAGTGTTTATAAACTTGCGACAGCTGATACTTCTAGAAGTCGATCCAAATTCGGTGACAACTATCGGTGGTTTCAACAGCTGCATCTGAAATTTTTTAAAAATTATACTTAAGTGAGAACTTCAAAAAAAAAAAAAATCTCATCATGCCGAACACCGCCTCATTCTCCGACCTCCTACGTGAACAGGAAGAACTCGCCGGCTGGATCCAGCGGTTCTGGAGCAACCTTTGCAAACTGGGGAAGGATAAAATAACTCGCGCCGTATTGGAGCAGCGAATGGGTCTCCTTGACCGCTACTGGAGCTCCTTCTTTTCCGGGCATCGAGCTTTGATGCGATGCAAAGAAGCCGCAGCAAGTTCTTATGTACAACAAGATGTTTTTACCACGATAGAGGAGGCCTATTTAAACACGTCGGCAATGATAGCGCAGCAGCTCGCGGATCGAACTCCTTCGCTACGCTCTGAGGTCGAGCAGATTGCAGCGCAGCCACAGCTGCCAAAAATTGATCTTCCGACCTTCTCCGGTGACCCCCTACAGTGGGAAAGCTTCCGCGACTTATTTAAGAGCCTGGTACATGACGTACCCCACTTGTCGGATATTAAAAAACTCCTCTATTTGAAGTCAAGTTTGACCGGAAGTGCGGCGGAAGTGATTCAAAATACCCCCATTACGGAGGCTGATTACCGTGGAGCTTGGGAGGATTTAGAGATACGATACGGAAATTTACGCTTATTATCATTTTCGCATCATCGTGCTCTCCTCGCCTGCCCACCTGCAAAACAACAATCGGTTTCGGAATTAAAACGACTGCTCGATACATTTCGACAAACGATTCGAGCATATACTACTTTAAAGAAACCAGTCACAGCCTGGGATGAATGGTTCGTTTACCTATTAACCCAAAAATTGGACAAAGTTACTCACCTGGCCTGGGAAACTTCCTTGGTGAATTCTAGGGAGATACCATCATTCTATGAGCTGTCTAAGTTCCTGGAAAACCGCATCCAGGCGTTGGATGCCGCTCAGATGACAGACCCTGCTGCTCAGGCTACTCCCAGCAACGACGGCAAGTCTAAAATTAAAGGGGGTACCGCCGTTAAGAAGTCTGCATCGACTTTCCACACAACGAAAAATACGGCTTCCCGGAAATGCCCCTCTTGTTCTGGCAATCATGGACTAGGATATTGTACAAAGTTTAAAACATTATCTCCGGCCAAACGCAAGGGACGCGCAGAAGAACTGGGTGTTTGCTACAACTGCCTGAACACTGGACACGAGCAGCAGAAGTGTCCTTCCTCGCAGAAATGCTTGGCCTGCAGTCGACGACACCACACTCTGCTGCATGATGCAATGACATCGAGCCCGTCTCCAACAAAGATGGTACAAAAGGCATCAACGTCTGGTGACACCGCTGGCTTATCTTCCGATCAAGGTCCTTCAACTGCAAACGCTCTTGCCCTAACGGTGTCTCGCTCAGTTGCACTGTTAGCTACAGCCCGTGTCAAGTTGGAGGCGCCGTCTGGAGAAATGATCGAAGTCCGAGCTCTTCTTGACACTGGGTCGGACTCGTCCTTCGTGACCTCCTGGGTCGCCCAAGCCCTGCGCTTGCCACGGCGGGCGGTACGGGTCGCAATTTCGGGAGTCCAGGAACAGGAAAGTGGAGTTGCAACCCGTGAAGTGAACTTTGTCGTCCGTTCCCGTCATTCCGAAGACTTCCGGCTGTCCGTTCGAGCTCTAGTGCTAAGGAAGCTCACTTCTTTGTTGCCAACACACCAAGTCAAAGGCTCTTCTTGGCCTCACCTTCAAGGCCTTCTTTTAGCAGACCCAGACTTTGGCGTGCCATCTCGTGTGGATCTTATTCTTGGAGCCGATGTGTGCGGGAGCCTCTTCCAGGAAGGAACTCGTGTGGGACCCGAAGGATCGCCTATCGCCAAACTCACCCCTTTCGGCTGGGTGTTAATGGGGACCACTTCCTTAGACAACTCTTTGGTAACTGGGACAGCTCGTAGCTTTCACACTCAGACGGAGGACTCCGTCACCAAGCTTCTCCAACGGTTCTGGGAAGTGGAGGAGGTGAGGGAGCCAACCCCACTATCAGAGGAAGAGGAGAGGTGCGAGAGGCATTTCCAGGAAACTCATACGCGGGATTCAAACGGTCGGTATATTGTTTGCTTACCATTCATCCGAGATCCAGTTGCCACACTTAAACCTTCCAGGTCGACAGCTCTAAAATTAATGTTAAACTGTGAACGTCGGCTTGCGTCAAATGACAGTTTGAAGGAAAGCTATGGTAGCTTTATGAAGGAGTATCTAACCTTGAATCATATGCAGGTTGCATCGGAACCGGATCCCCAGCATCCGGCGCACTATTTACCTCATCACGCTGTTGTGAAGAAGCACGATCCCACTGCGAAGATTCGGGTAGTCTTCAACGCGTCGTTCCGGACCGCTTCAGGATACTCCCTGAATAATTGCTTGGCAACTGGACCTAAAATGCAAACAAACTTATGGCTCATTCTGACTCGCTGGCGTCTGTTTCGTGTAGCTTTTACTACTGATATTATTAAAATGTTTCGTCAAATAAAGGTACACCAGGCAGATGCGGATTGGCAAAGGATTTTATGGCGTCCGAACCCTGGCGTTTCAGTGCAAGATTACCAATTAACCACAGTCACCTATGGGACCGCCTGTGCCCCCTTTTTGGCATTGAGAGTGCTGTCACAACTGGCTAAGGATGAAGGAGGACATTTTCCCCTTGGAGCTCAAGCGATACATCGACATACATATGTCGATGATATTCTAGCCGGAGCGGATGATTTAGAAAATGCATTCGAATTAAAACGCCAGGTTATAACTATCTTTAGAGCTGGTGGATTCGAACTAAGTAAGTGGGCTTCGAATCTACCGCAGCTCCAGGAAGAGGACAATACTGAATCACACCGCTTTCATGAGAAAACAGGAGTTAGTACCTTGGGTGTAATCTGGTGTCCCCGCGACGACACTTTTTCTCTTCGGGTCACCGGTCCAATGAGCCAATCGGATAAAATCTCAAAAAGATCGATCCTCTCGGAGGTGGCGAGCTTCTTCGATCCATTGGGTTGGACAGCACCTGTGTTAATTTACGCCAAGATATTATTACAAGATCTCTGGTTACTCGGTATCGATTGGGACCAAGACGTACCTGAAGCTATCCAAACCACTTGGCGCTCCTTCAGGACCTCCCTTAGCCAGCTCGACGCTCTTTCAATTCCACGCTGGACTCGCTACTTGGGAGATCGCACCGAGAAGGTGGAGTTGCACGGGTTCTGCGATGCATCTCAAAGGGCCTACGCTGCAGCCGTCTATCTGCGAGTAATGCATAAGGGAGAAATTTCAACCATGCTTTTGGTGGCGAAGACCAAGGTGGCCCCAGTCAAAGCCCTGACAATACCAAGGCTAGAGCTGTGCAGCGCGGTACTTTTGTCAAAACTCATGACCCAAGTAAGGGACGGTCTGGACTTACCGGCAACGTTGACCGTTTGGACCGATTCCAGTGTGGCCCTGAGCTGGATACGAGGCCATGCATCGCTCTGGAAACCTTTTGTGGCGCATCGAGTGTCTAGCATTCAAACACGCATTCCGGCGGATCGGTGGAGGCACGTGCAATCGTCCAGCAATCCCGCGGACTTGGCAACGCGCGGTATCTCACCTTCGGAACTGCTGGACTCTATTTACGTACTGTACTCGCGACCGCGATTACCCCTCCTTTTATAATAGATTTCCAAGAATCCTCCAGAACTATTCTGTTACTCGAAATTTCACGATGTCTCGCGGCCGCCCTCCCGCCCTGCACCACTCTCCCCGAGGCCTACGAGGCGGGAAGTACACAAACGGAAGGGAAGCACGTCGAGACATCGTTCGTCAAAACCAAAACATGATTGTAAGAATGTTCTGGGAATTTCGGGAGCGATCCTTGACCGTTCCTTGAACAGACTGAGCTGGTTGATGTGGCCAGTATTGTGTTTGTGAGCACGAATCGTAACGAACTGGAAAAATTGCGGAACTCTATTTTAATTAGTGAGCTGCAAGTCGCGAACAATTTTGTTAACATGAAAGACGTCACTATACACAGTGACTGGAGACGAAACGCTCCTAAGTTTCGCTCCCGGAAACATTCAGGGGCGACAATTAAATCTCTCATGGAGTGGCGGCTCATGAAACCAATCTCCCCAGTATCTCTGTCGTTCGAGCTTTGTGAGCTGACCAGCGAGTCTAGTTCACCCGAAGAGATTTGCGATATTCGCAAGGGTGACTGGTGAGCCGGGGTACTAACATCTGGGTTAGACCAAGGATCCTGTTTCGGTGAGAGCGATAAACTTGTAACCTCATATCATGTCACATATGGGTGCCAGGTGTCCGTGTCGAGGGCAGGGCTGTCTTACTCGTGGGCTGAGCCTTTCTATAGCTCGGCGGTCGAAGATATAGCAACATACGGGAGTGGTGCTTTCCCGTTTGACACCGCTGTTGTTGGCGAAATACTGTGCGCAGTATGTCCAGCGCGCGGCGTGGGACAGTTCTCGATAGTCGAGAAAGTACGAGGTGAAATAGAAAACAGAAGGGGAGCTTTGTTTTATGAGATGAGGCCGATTACCATAGACGCCAATTTTAGTGCCATTGTCCCTAATGAGTGGAAGGGCTTACAGGGTATAAGTGGAAGCCCAATCGTGAACAGCAAGGGCAAAATCGTATCGGTGTACGGATTAGGGCGACTAGAAAGACGCTCAATCGCGTCGTACGATAAGTCTGCAAATGCTGCCTCTCCGTATGCAATAACGGTGATGGCACCAGATGCAAGCCCTGACGTCACGCCTGATAGTTATTTTAGGACTGCCGTACTCGAACTCGTAGGGCAAGACTTGCCTGTGGATAAGCACTACTTTCTCGTGGAGGCACCGACTGGTTCAGGTAAAACGATGAACTTTACCAGTCAACTACTAAAGATATTGAGCGGCCGGAGACGTGTCTACCTGCTGCAGCCTACGGTTGCCGCTGTTAAAGGGGCTTACCAACATTGAACAAGAATACTTGATTTGAATGGGTCTGGTTGTAGTAAATACCAGTTGTCGTACGTGGTGGGACAACAACACGCAGACCACACTGAGACCAAGTGTAATGGTTCAATTAAGCTCTCCATCATGTCCTACGGCACTGCCATACGCAGGGCGACGGAATTACAAACAGAAGCAGACTATGTGCTGCTTGATGAAATCTACTGTCGAGGGGGTCCGACAGTCGTGGCAGGAGATTTACAATTCACGGTGGCAGGTAGTCGGTACAAGTGTGTCCACCTCACGGCAACTGTCTTAACGCGAGACGGAGCATATCCGCTAGCAAAAGAGCTGGAAATTACTGGAACACGCTTCCCGATAAATGACAAGATCAAGATAGCGCCACTGAGACAGAAAGGGGAGAAACTTGGGAGCGATGTTATAGTGCCCAGCAGAGTTATCGGCACACGACACGAGGGCTTCGGACATGGGTATCGCATCCCATATGAACCTATCAAAGAGGGGAGAGTAATTTTCTTTTTGTCATCGCGCAATGATTGCGAAAACTTATGTGCTTTTCTAAAGAAGGAAATTGGGGGCGAACGTAAATGTATTCCGATTCACAGTGGCACGACCTTCGACCTTGACAAAATGCGAGATAACTGCTGGTGCTTTTGTACCGATGTTGTCGGCCAAGCCGTGACTGTGCCAGGCTGTGTGGCTGTCGTTGATTTTCTTGAAGAAATAAAGTCGTATTCACGGCTAGAGTTTGATGGAAAACACCTGGTGTATACTTATAAATTGACTAGACGCGTGGTGGGCAAGGCAACTAGCTTGCAACGAAAAGGTCGGACTGGCCGGACGAACAGAGGGTATTACATTATGCCGGCTGGAATCGAGCCTGTGCCCGACTATGACGTCGACGTACGCACAGCGGCGGTTGCGCTCTTAGAACTAGAGGCCAACCAGCGGCTGAGGTGGGACTTACAAGGGACATCACCAAGGTGTCACACGCGGATTTTAATGAAATTGACATATGTTGTAGCTTTTTAAAAATCATTTGTCACGTATTTTTTTATATCTGCGGACATCCATGTTGAGGGGGTGAAAATAGCCCTCAAAGTTGGGGGTTAAAAACACATTTTCTTTAATATCTCAGAAACTAGAGGGAGTAGGAAGGTGAATTTTTTTTAAATTGTGTAGTTTTTAGTCAGGAATTTAGTTAGTGTCAAAAATTTCGGGAGAAATTATTTATTTAAATAATATATTAAAAAAATGCACTTTTTTTTCAATTTTTCACCCTAAATGCAGTTCGATTTTTTTGCAGCTTTGTATACTAAAAATATAGATCAAAATAGGGGATACGTGTTTTTGGAATTTTTTGTTTATTGCAATTTAGCAATAATTATTACATATACAATTTTCTTCTATTTCTACTTTACGGAACATAGGTTTCTATGGCCAATGAAACTCTTTACGAAAATTATTCCAAAATATACTGTTGCAGGAAAGTGGGTATGAATAAGTATATGGTAATTGTATTATTGTTTCCCTTTTTGAACATATGTAAAATTTATTTTTTATAAGTATGGATGTTAATCCCATTAATGTTATAAACATTTTAATGAAAATATTTAACTCTAATAAGTAGGAAGCACACAAATCGAAACAAAGTTAAACTGGCACAAAGTATAACAGATGCAATCGACATGTATAAGGAATGCGCATATACGGATATAGAAATGCAACAAGAGGTTATATTTAATGACTTAACGTATGCTTAATTCTTGCCTAGTTTTGCGAATTAAGAGGAAATGGAACATCCTTTTATTTAAAAACCCGCCAATATGTTTTTGATCCGTGTGAACCAGAAAATACTGTTTTGCTTCTTGATTCATGGAAAAGATATAGCGAGAAGAAGTTATGACGATCAATCCCTAGGTAAGAAACAGTGTAAAAAAACAGGAAATATTAAAAATACCAAAAAATACCCTACCGTTTGTTCAACCATTTAATGTTAATAGGTTTCGAAGTTGAAAAAATTTTATTCATAAAATTTTTAATCCTTTAGTTTTATTGAATTTAGATACAAATTTATTCACAAAAGACAATGTAATAAAAATTGATTAAGCTAAAGTTGAATGCTTGCTTCTGAAGATTATGCTATATAGTGTGCACAATAATAAAATTCAATGAAGAAATTCATTATTAAAAGTCAAATAAATAAACTTATATCTTCAGCTAAAAGTTTCATTGACCATAGAAATCTATGTTCCGTATTACGACGACTGGTACTGCGGCGGACTTATACCTGTCTGCTGGACCTTCCCTGGCTACCGATGGAACAATAAACATCTGATATTATCCAATTGTTAAGGACGTGACAAATTATCGCATAAAAAGGGCTGACCCTCTTCAAAAACAGATCTCAACACACTTCTCCGTAAAAAGTAGAAGAAAATTGTATATGTAATAATTATTGCTAAATTGCAATAAACAAAAAATTCCAAAATCACGTATCCCTATTTTGATCTATATTTTTAGTATACAAAGCTGCAAAAAAATCGAACAGCATTTAGGGTGAAAAATTGAAAAAAAGTGCAATTTTTTAATATATTATTTAAATAAATAATTTCTCCCGAAATTTTTGTCACTAACTAAATTCCTGACTAAAAACTACACAATTTAAAAAAAAATTCACCTTCCTACTCCCTCTAGTTTCCGAGATATTAAAGAAAATGTGTTTTTAACCCCCAAATTTGAGGCCTATTTTCACCCCCTCAACATGGATGTCCGCAGATATAAAAAAATACGTGTCAAATGATTTTTAAAAAGCTACAACATATGTCAATTTCATTAAAATCCGCGTGTGACACCTTGGTGATGTCCCTTGTTAGTTCAAAAGCACCACAATAGGGCACTAGCGGACACACTGTCCTCTCTTCAATGGTCGTTGCCAAAGCAGTTAAATATGTCTGAGTGGTGGAGGAATGTTTTTTCTTCCCTATCTAAAGAGAAACGGGCTTACCTGGCGCATGGTAAAAGCATGGTGAGTGGAAGCCTAAAACAAAAGCTTGAGTGTGTGCGAAATATCAATGGTGATATAGTGTACTTGTATCTGACACCGATTATAAGTGACGAGCTTATATTGCTTACGAACACAAAAGAGAACAAGAGGCACACCGCTTCTGTAAAAGACGATGAACTATGGTATAAAAGCTATTTCGATTATGTCATGAAGTGTGAAACAGAGAGAGTGAGAGATAGCATATTAGATAAGATCGGAACGCAAATTTCGAGTTTCATAGAAGATCCCGAAGAGTCAAAAGACGTCAACCTCGAAATACTGCAAGAAATAGGACTAGGCAGTGGAGCACTAGATGCCGCGTTGCAGCACAGCGTCAATGCGCTCGGTGGAACAGCTGTTGCAATGGAAGCATGTGCTGTGATAGTTAGCTCAGTATACAATTTGACTATTAGAAACTTAACGCGTTTCGTTACTCAGATCTTCCCGTTTAGAGAGGGTTTTGCTGCTGGCCAGTGCAAGTTTCTTGCAGAGCGGTACAGAACAAACGAAGACAATATGTATGTATAATAGACAATAGATTAAGAAATGTAATTGTGCAAAATTGTCGACAGAAAGGATTTACATCAGAGAACGGGTGTGCTCAAAACATAGCGTTATTAAACGCCGCATTAGCTAATTGTAAAATCGCCACTGGAGGTGTTTTCACCGTTCTAGACATTTCTAAAGCCTTCGATACACTTCCACATTCTGCCATAAAACCGAGTCTTCTCAGAAAAGGGATCCCTGAACCCATTGCTAACTTAATTGTAGAAATGTACCGAGAGTGTATAACGATAATACAAACAAATAGCAAACAAAATAACAATAGTAATAATATTAAAATCAAAATTCTTAGAGGAGTTCGACAAGGGGACCCCCTTTCTCCCTTACTATTTAATTTATGTGTAGAGCCATTGATTGAAAAACTAGAAGAAATCAGCAAGGGTATTAAAGTTAGCAACAATTCAAAAATTTCTACGTTGGCCTTTGCAGATGATTTTCTTTTACTAGGTGAAGATGAAAAAGAGGCGCAATTACAGTTGAATTTAGTGCATAAATATCTAACAGATCCAGGCATGTCTCTATCGGCTGAGAAATGTTTAACTTTCCAAATTATTACTAAAAAGGATACCTGGTTTTTGAAAAATCCCGAAATTAATTTAGAGCTGTATAATACGATACCCTATGCTGAACCTTCGACTATATTTAGATACCTTGGAGCCAAAGTCGGGCCTTGGAAAGGCATGGATTGCGGGATTATCGTGCCAGAAATTATTATTTTAATTAAAAGAGTTAGGAAGTTGCCCTTGAAACCTTACCAAAAAATCGATCTTCTTACTAAATATATTTTCCCGCGTTTTATTTATTGTATGCTTGTAAACCCTCCTTCGGATGCCGTTCTAAAACTATTAGATAGCGAGATTAGGCAACAAACTAAAGAAATTTTACACTTAGTTCCCTCGACGGCAACTGGTTTTTTCTACACCCCTAAATTGAAAGGAGGGCTAGGGCTGCCCCATTTTGAGAGTTTAATTAAAATCGCTATTCTTAAAAACTATATTATGTTAAAAGAGTCATCAGATAACGCAGTCTCTAAAATAATAAATGATAAAACTGAAAAGAAAATTAAATCAATTGCAAACTCTTTAAGAATTAATTGGCCTATTAATATGGAAGATCTAATGAACGAAAAGAAAAGAATTAAAAATAATCACTTAAAACAATGGCTCGACTTAAAGTCTCAAGGTCAAGGTGTGCACGAGTTTGCACGCGATAAACTAGGTAATATATGGCTTAAGGACTGTTACTTGTTAAAACCCTCCCGCTTTATTGATGCTATAAGACTTCGAACGAACACCTTTGGCACTCGAGTCGTCCTAGCCCGAGCTGATAAGAAAATTAACGTATCTTGTCGTCGTTGCAAAGCTCAACCCGAAACTCTGGGCCTTATCTTGGGTCTATGTCAGCATACTAAAGGACTGCGTATAAAAAGACACGACGAAATCAAGAATTTTATCGCTGACAAACTCCAGCACTCTAATGAAATTTTCGTAGAACCTACGGTTAAGGTCAATGGTAATCTTAATCATAGTTAAAAATGAGCGAAGGATTTCCATAGTCGATGTGTCCATCCGCTATGAGAACAGAGATTACTTGCAAAAGGCCGAAACTGAAAAAATAAATAAATATAAATCATGCTTGGAATTTTTAAAAACAAAACATAAAATTAAAGCAGGCGATGTATTACCAATAATTGTAGGTAGTAGAGGGGCGATACCCTCCAGTACACGCATTAATCTGTCTAATTTAGGCTTAAAAACTAGTGAAATTAAAATAATATCTCTCAAGGTGCTGCAGAGTTCGGTTGAGATAGCTAATATCTTTTTAGATGATTAGTTATATGTAAATATTTATTATTTGTGTTTGTCCTTTTATTGCTTATTCTCTTTCTCTTAATATTTAATAATTGTTACTTTATTTCCTACGTACTTTGACTAGATAATTTGATTTTTGTTTCTTTTTACATATTTCGATGAATTTATTTTATTGAAGAAACTAATGATTTTGTTCTCGAGTTATTACTACGATATAACGTATATTATTTTGCTTTTTATATATTTTACCATTCAACATAATGCAAGATTATTAAAATTGATTTAAGTCAATATTAACTTGCATTTGGCTTTTTATATAATCCTACGAGGGGATTCCTCGGAATTCTACCGACTCTCGCGCGGAAGAGCGGTACAGGAAATAACCAAATGGCGAGTCAGAACACGCGGTCCTCATTCAAGAAAAGTGGTCCAAGCGAATATCTCCGAAACCGTACGCTTCGCGGGAAAATGTTTCGTACAAAAGTTGTAGGGCTTCCGTCGCTGCGTCTTTCTGTCCCGGTTTCCGGTGTACAGGGTGATTCGAGAAAGTGGTCCGCGCGAATACCGCGAAACTATTCGCTTTAGACAAAAATGTTTCGGACGGAAGTTGTAGCGCTTCCTATATAGCATCCTATTACGCACGCAGAACGCTATACAGGATGAATAAAAAAAGTGGTCCCCGCGAATATCTACGAAACTATTCGCTTTAGAGAAAAATGTTTCGGACGGAAGTTGTAGCGCTTCCTATATAGCATCCTATTACGCACGCAGAACGCTATACAGGGTGATTCAAAATATTATATCTGTTGGGATATCTAGGTTCAAAATACAAGTCGAGTGTCGTAGCATTGTAAATGTTTCTTTATTGCCTGACAGTCCTCAGGTCAAGAAATTGAAGGCCTGCAGTTTCTCACTGCGGAGTGGGCCAAGTAATAAACAAGCACATGGGCACTCTGAGTTTTTCTTTCTATAGGACCCAACAATGGTGTTTCTTTTTCAAAACTTTCTTTTTCGTTTTCACTTCAGTTCTAGCTTTCGTACAGTACAGACATCCTCCGTGATCATAGTAGAAAATAAAGTTCAGTTTAACGTTGATTTCGTGTGTACAATTTATTATAAACTCTATAAAACCATATCCTATTTCCATTAGGTTATGGGCCCAGGACACGTATAGTTTTTAAGTGTATTGTGTGTTTTAATTAATTCAGTTTTTTTTAGTATTGCATATATAACCAAGTGTATTCATTAGTGTTTGTTAAAAGTGTGTTTGCTCTAGTGTTTAATTGTACAGTATTTTAATCGTTTGTGTGTAAGTACTTTGACAATGGATGCATCAAATAAAAGAAACATTCCACAATTTAGTGGTACGAAATATAACGCGTGGAAGCATAGAGTTCGTAATCTGTTATACGAACTTGATGTTCTAAAGGTTGTTGATGAGCAACCACCAATTCCGCTCACCAAAGAATGGTCTAAAGCTGAGCGTATTGCTAAGTGCACCATTGTACAATATTTAGCTGATACGCATTTAAAATATGACACTGCGGGAAGTACCGCGAAATCAATTTTATCGAACTTAGATAGTGTTTACGAGAGTCAAAGTACTGCCACAGAATTGTCTATCCGGAAGAAACTATTAAGACTAAAAATGAAGAGTGATGGTTTGTTAAAAGATCATTTCGAAGTATTCGACGACTTGATAACCGAATTATCGGCTGCGGGAGTGACAGTGCGGGAAAATGAAGTCGTTTCAATTTTATTATCGAGTTTGCCGGAAACATATGACACCGTATCAACCGTCATAGAAACAATGATGACGGAAGCAAATATTACATTGGATATAGTCAAGAAAAGACTTTTTGATCACGAAACCAGGATCAGATCTGAGAAAATGGATACAAGTACGAAAGTTTTACATACTGAGGTTCAAAACCACCGGTCAACCAATTTCGAGAGTTCCTGTTTTAGAAGAGGAAACCGCAGGGGTAACACAAGAAGAATGCCTGTCTTTAAACCAAATAAGCGACAGTTTATTGGAAAGTGTCACCAGTGTGGAAGAAAAGGACACAAAATCAGGGAATGTTTCTATTATAAAAAGAGTTTGCAATATAAAGAAAAGAATAAGAAAAATCATAATTTACATTTGGTTCAAACATCCCAGGCAACGACCAGTGACAATGTATCTGGTTACGCATTTATGACTGGGGATTATAAATGCACAGAAAGTGAAAAATTATCATTTATTTTGGACTCCGGAGCGTCAGACCACATCGTTAATGAAGAAAAGGTGTTTTCAAATATACAAGTGCTTGATCCAGCAATAAGGATTTCTATAGCAAAGAATGGGGAATACATAATGGCCTTGAAGAAAGGACAGGTAGCTGTAACCACCAACATGGGAGTCAACGGCGTTTTAGAAGAAGTATTGTACTGCCCGGACGTACCGTACAATTTACTATCCGTAAGGAAATTGCAGCAGAAAGGGATGAAGATTATCTTTGACGAAAGGGGTGTCGAAATAATTAAAGACGGTAAAACGTTGATTTATGGTAAGCCCTTAAATAAGTTAATTTCTATAGATTTTGACATAGCAGGTAAAAGAATAAATTTATTAAATTCTTGTATGTCAAATAGAATAGTAAATACTTATGAGTTATGGCATAGAAGATTAGGGCACATAGGAAAAACGAAATTTTTAGAGTTGAAAAATAAACAAATGGTAGATGATATAACGTTTCTTGAAAAAGTAATTCCAGATGATAGTTTATGTGAAGCTTGTATAAAAGGAAAACAAGCACAATTGCCATTTGAAAAGGAAAAAGATAAACGTCACATTACGCGACCTTTGTTTATAGTTCATACAGACGTTTGTGGTCCAATCACTCCTTCTACAATTAATGATAAAAAATATTTTATTACTTTTATTGATGAGTATACGCATTATTGTGTTACATACTTGCTAGAAAATAAATCGGAAGTTTTTACAATTTTTAAAGATTATGTTGCAAAATGTGAGGCACGTTTTAATTTGAAAATAGTCAATCTATATTGTGATAATGGCAAAGAATATTTATCAAATGAAATGAAAAATTATTGCGTACAAAAAGGAATAAGTTATCATTTAACGGTCCCGCGAACTCCACAATTAAATGGTGTTGCAGAACGTATGAACAGAACAATAACGGAAAAAGCCCGTGCAATGATAAACGGTGCAGATTTAGGAAAAGAGTTTTGGGGAGAAGCAGTTTTAACTGCTACATATTTAATTAATTTAACACCATCGAAAGCTCTTACTGTCGATAAGACCCCATTTGAATTGTGGCATAATAAAAAGCCCAAATTGAAATATTTAAAGGTTTTTGGTTCCACGGTATACGTACATAATAAAGTTAGGAAGTCTAAATTTGACGAAAAGTCTTATAAGTGTATATTGGTAGGATTTGCACCAAATGGATATAAAGTGTGGAACGTAGAAAATGGGAAATTTGAGATAGTAAGAGATGTGTTAGTAGATGAAATAAATTACTTAGGATCTCGGCCTCTAATAAAGGAAACTGGTTTGAAACGTGACGTATGTGAAACTGATGCATCTCTTGAGGTGCCAAAATCAGTAGAATTTGATAAATCTGATAATGAAAAATCAGATAGGTTAAGGAAATCTGATAATGAAAAATCAGATGGGTTAAGGAAATCTGATAATGAAAAATCAGATGGGTTAAGGAAATCTGATAATGAAAAATCAGATGGGTTAAGGAAATCTGATAGTCAAAAATCAGATAGGTTAAGGAAAAGGAAATCTGATAACAATGAATCAGATGTATTAGAGCCGAGAACGAAAGTAATGTTAGATAAAGGGAATAGTAAATCTGTAACTGAAACAGATGCAACAAGAGTATCGGGATCGGAGAAAAATCGAGTAAATGAATTGAATGATAATGTAGAACCTAGAAGGAGTGATAGGATTAAACAACTCGTTCCTATATCATATAATGAATTGAATATTGACAATGATTATCTTTTGTGCGCACAGTCAATAGTTTTTAAAATTCCCACCTCATTTGACGAAATCAAAACTAGAGAAGATAGAGTTAAGTGGGAACAAGCGATTGCTGACGAAATAAACTCATTGGTTATAAATAAGACTTGGGATTTGGTATTGAAACCAATAGATAAGAACATTGTCGATTGTAAATGGGTATTCACGATCAAAAATGATGAATTTGGTAATCCGTTGAAATATAAAGCTCGATTAGTGGCTCGTGGTTTTAGTCAAAAATATTTAGAAGATTATAATGAAACATTTGCACCAGTAGCTAGAATAACAAGTTTCAGATTTTTTATGGCCTTCGCAATTCAGAACAATTTATTAGTTCACCATATGGATGTGAAGACAGCATTTTTAAACGGTATTTTGAGAGAAGAAATTTATATGCGAATTCCAGAAGGTGTTAAATGTGAAAATAATAATCAAGTGTGTAAATTGAATAAAGCTTTGTATGGTCTTAAACAATCAGCTAGGTGCTGGTTTGAGATGTTTGAAAAAGCTCTCATAGACAAAGGTTTCCGAAATTCATCAGCAGATCGTTGTATTTATATTTTAGATCGGAAAAATATATTAAAGAATATATATGTAGTATTATATGTGGATGATCTTGTGATAATAACTGCCGAGTCTGAAACAATGAAAAATTTCAAAAATTATCTGAAAAATAGATTCTCAATGACAGATTTAGATGAAATTAAATTGTTTCTTGGAATAAAAATTAGAAGAACTAATGAACAAATAACATTGGATCAAAGTGCATATATTAATACTGTTCTTAAGAAATTTAATATGTTAGATTGTAAACCTGTTAGTACACCTCTTCCAAGTGCAATGGATTATATAGCTTTAAACTCGGACATAGAACACAATGCACCTTGTCGGAATTTGATTGGATGCTTGATGTATATAATGATTTGTACAAGACCCGATTTAAGCATAGCTGTAAATATTTTGAGTCGGTATGCAAGTAAAAATAATAAAGAATTATGGCAAAACCTTAAAAGGGTTCTTAGATATCTTAAAGGGTCAGCTGAAATCAAATTAGTATATAGTAAAAATAATTATAAAAATCTATTGAGTGGCTACGTAGATTCTGATTGGGGAGGTAGTGAAAATACAGATCGGAAAAGCACAACGGGATATGTGTTCAAGTTGTATGAAAAATGTACAATCTGTTGGAACACTAAAAAGCAGACATCAGTAGCTGCTTCGTCCACAGAAGCCGAATATATGGCGCTTTTTGAAGCTGTTAGAGAGGCGATTTGGTTGAAATCTTTAGCAATAAGTGTTAATATAAGTGTCTCTGATCCAATAATGATATACGAAGATAACATGGGTTGTATAAATATTGCAAATAATCCAGGCAGTCACAAAAGATCAAAACACATAGATATAAAGTATCATTTTTCCAGAGAACAAGTTGAAAAGAAAGTAATAAAACTTGAATTTATTCCTACAGGTGATCAACTAGCCGATATATTCACGAAACCATTACCAGGAAGTAAATTTCAGGAACACAGGAAAGGATTGGGATTAATATAATTAATAAATGATTTATATTATTCATATATTTAAATGTTAGACATAGTTTATATGGTCTGGATGGGTTTTTCTGGGTTTCCCCATTCCTTTGCAACAAATGTTGGACCATTTGTATTTTGCTCCCAGAGGTAGAGTCAGTATAAACACAAAAGGGGATGATCTGTACTGTAATAAATTAATTTGGATTAGTGTAAAGAACATCGACTTATTTTTTGAGAGGGCCTGTTGGGATATCTAGGTTCAAAATACAAGTCGAGTGTCGTAGCATTGTAAATGTTTCTTTATTGCCTGACAGTCCTCAGGTCAAGAAATTGAAGGCCTGCAGTTTCTCACTGCGGAGTGGGCCAAGTAATAAACAAGCACATGGGCACTCTGAGTTTTTCTTTCTATAGGACCCAACAATGGTGTTTCTTTTTCAAAACTTTCTTTTTCGTTTTCACTTCAGTTCTAGCTTTCGTACAGTACAGACATCCTCCGTGATCATAGTAGAAAATAAAGTTCAGTTTAACGTTGATTTCGTGTGTACAATTTATTATAAACTCTATAAAACCATATCCTATTTCCATTAATATCACTCCGATATGTACACTGCGTCAATAAAACTTTAGGCATTTGAAAGAAACGGTAAAAAGAGAGATTCACATTCCCGATTCCACTTTAACCAGTGATTCAATGGGACCTCTAGTAACTATGACTCTCTTAAGCGGGACTCTTTTTTCACGAAAGATCTTAGGAGCCCGAGATTTATCCCGTGCTCGATGCAGGCCCCAGCAGGCAGTCGCTGAGGTGTCGTGGTGCTTGCACCCTAGTATCCGAGACTACTCCCGCGAGTCATAGTTAAGTAAGCAGCCACCTCTTCGTTGGTTCCCGCCACCAGTACCCCTTTACTCCTAAGCAGAGTATCGGGTGAAGCTAAGAGCTGCCTCTGCGATCACAGGTCCTGGAAGGTTGCCGGCCCCCTCAACCTTATTACGTTGGCACTAGCACAAATAAGAATAAAAATCGGATAACCCGGACTCCACGCGGCGGGCCCTCAGGCTCGTCCGCACCAACGATGGCGACTGGACCCGAGGATTCAGATGAGGAGAGATTTTGCCCAGCCCTACTGTCGCATTTAAGTGCAGAGTATGCGACAGGTCGTTTGAGACCTCTAGGGGGAGTTTATTGTCTAGTTGAGCATTCATGGCCTTTTGCCGCTCCGCCGCTCCTGAGCTTTCGCTTATATCGGCAGGTGTTCGAGTCTTAGACCCACCACCGCACAAGAGTCGGAGCTCAGTCCAATCCGCGGGTTCCAAAGACATCACCTGACTCCATTGCCTGCTGTAAGGAATTTTTCTCTAGGCCCCCGGCTTCCCTGAGACTGGCTTTGAGACACCAGCCTCCCGAATCCTGAGGTCGGATTCCGGGACGCGACACGAAGTCGCCAACCGTTCACCTCGCCCAGGCCCGGCACGTCAGCCTGGCCAACTCCTCTAGGGGGAAAGGTGTTCACGAACAACGACAGCACAAAGATTGGTATGATAATCACCAACTTGAGGGCGTTGTAAGTAAGAAAGCCCCATGGAGCGCCGAAGAGGCGGCCCTGCTGGCACGCCAGGAGGCTCACTTGACCTTAAAAGGGGAACGATTTATAAACCAGGCTCTACTTCCTTTCTTCCCGAGCCGCTCTCTTGAAGCTATTAAAGGTCAAAGACGGTACGCAAAACATAAGGACAAAGTCCAGGAACTGATTCGAGAAATGAGTCTCCAGAGTACTGTTACTCCGCCTAGTGTCCGGACGGATGTAAGCAACAATAATGACCAAGTAAGTAGTGCAGCGAAGAACAGCCTGGTCAATGAAGTTTATGACTGTTTCTCCTTATTGGAGCCTCTTCGAGGTAACGACTATTGTGTCCAATTTTTGGACAATATATGCGTCCACCTAAAGGAATGGTCTCCCGATAGAATTTTCGAAGAGACAGACTTATATTTATTGAAAATATTTCCGCCCCCAAAGAATACTGGTAACAAGCAAAGGAAAACCGCCACTGTCACTCCTAGTAAGGATGTAATGACATCCTTCTGGCGCGCTGTTATGACAAATGAAAATTCCACAACGCCTGGAATTAAAGTCGAGCGTCAAACGATCGAGGCTCTTTGGAAGCCGATCGATTGCGCGGAAGTCAAGAAGGCCTAGCCGGAAACAACGACGGCTCCAGGCCCTGATGGAGTAACGTCGCGGCAAATTAGAGCTCTGCCGCTAGGTATTTTAGTCAGAATATTGAATCTGTTTCTGGTTTGCGGTAAGATACCCAAAAGATTATTGGAATCGAGAACAACGCTGATTCCTAAGAAAGATACCGCAACGGAGCCTGGAGACTTCCGACCAATTACTGTGTCGTCGGTTCTAGCTAGAGTCTACCATAAGGTACTCGCTAACCGGCTGCTGCAATCGATCCCCCTCGATCCAAAGCAAAAAAAGCCTTTATTCCGGCCGATGGGTGTAGCGACAACACATTCCTGTTTGATATGGTGTTGCGTCACCTCCGCCAGAACTTTAAACCCATGTTTGTAGCGTCGCTTGATATTGCGAAAGCTTTTGACTCCGTCTCACATCAGACGATATTTGATACTTTGATGTCTCAGGGTCTCTCTGAGCCTATGGTTTTATACATTGACTACGTCTATAAGACTAGTGTGACAAGTCTGAAATGTGATAATTGGACGTCGAGTCAAATACACCCGACCTGTGGGGTGAAGCGAGGAGACCCCCTGTTCTCCTATGATCTTTAATCTAGTGATTAATAGACTACTCCGTATCATCACAAAGGAGATCGGAGTAGATATTGCCGGTGTCCATTACAACGTTTTTGCCTTTGCTGACGATCTGATTTTTATGGCATCGACACCGGAGGGTCTCCAGCTGACGCTTGATCTAGCGGCGGACTTCCTCACTAACAAGGGACATTACCCGATCGCCAATCGCCGATTTTGATGCGCTTTGAGTATGATATAGAACGCAAAAAAATATTTGACACGTATTTTTTTTTATCGGCCATCGTCCATGCTGAAAGGGTGAAAATGGCCCCCAAAGTTGGGGTTGCAAAACATATTCTCTCGAATATCTCAGGAACTATTAGGTCTAGAAAAAAAGTTAAAAGTGCAAATTTTTCTGTTTTAGAAGGCCAATAATATGGCCTAAGTGAATTTTTGAAAAATTTATTTGTTTAAAAAATATGTTAAAAATTAACATTATTTTGCAAATTTTTTTAATAAAACTTTGTACTTTTTGATCAAATTTCACATTTGTAAACTATAGGTCAATAGACAAAATACGGATAAATTGGAATTTTTAATTTCGCTTGTGGAAAAAATATTATTGTCGTTGAAGTTATACGTACATTTTATACCTTCCGTTCGGTGCACAACTGATTTCTATACGTAATATTCTGGAAATTGTATTATGTTACATTTTTTACACTAACTTATTTAAAAAAAGAATTTAAAGGTACAAAGGTGCCTCTATAAAAATATGTCGTTCGAGTTAGATATCGCATTTGATCCGCGTTATGGGCGCGTACTGGTGGCAGTATTCGACGCACGGAAGATCTTAACGCATAAATTGTACTTGTGCGAAGTGTAATATCTTCATAATGATGTAGAATACGTGCAATTAAAGGAATTACATCTGTTGATTCAGAATTGCTTCACGATTGTAAAATATATATTATTAGGTTGGGTAATTTTGAAAATATCACTTTTTTAATAATTTTTTAATTTTTTTAAATTTTGACAAGAAATATCATATCGCCAAATAAAACTTTGACAGTTTTAAGTATTAAAAAATCGCTACTGGATTAATACAACCTTCTGATGTATGTGGTTATAGAACATGGAAAAATTTCGCGCATGAAATATTAAATCTTTTGCCTACGTTAGATTTACAAATTAACGTACCGGCATGGGACATAATTATCAAAATGTGTCCTTTAATTCATAATCCATTGTCCGCACCTAGGTATAAAAAACTGTTTAAGTACGCATGGTTACAGTATGGTTGCATCAGCAGCAGATTGGAACATTTTGATAATCCCGTTGACTTTAGTTTCAACCAAATTAAAACTATATCACTTTTACAAAATATACACTGACAAATACTGATATCCGTTTCGATTTCATAATGCATAACATTACATCTTTTACGTTTACTACCGTTTATAATACATTAGAAAATCATTTCAAAATAAGAGACATAATTTTGAAAATTATAAAAAAACTATAATTTCAGTGTTACTATATATCTTACAATCGTGAAGCAATTCTTGATCAACAGATGTAATTTCTTTAATTGCATGTATTCTACATCGTTATGAAGATATTACACTTCGCACAAGTACAATTTATGCGTTAAGATCTTCCGTGCGTCGAATACTGCCACCAGTACGCGCCCATAACGCGGATCAAATGCGATATCTAACTCGAACGACATATTTTTATAGAGGCACCTTTGGACCTTTAAATTCTTTTTTTAAATAAGTTAGTGTAAAAAATGTAACATAATACAATTTCCAGAATATTACGTATAGAAATCAGTTGTGCACCGAACGGAAGGTATAAAATGTACGTATAACTTCAACGACAATAATATTTTTTCCACAAGCGAAATTAAAAATTCCAATTTATCCGTATTTTGTCTTTTGACCTATAGTTTACATATGTGAAATTTGATGAAAAAGTACAGTTTTATTAAAAAAATTTGCAAAATAATGTTAATTTTTAACATATTTTTTAAACAAATAAATTTTTCAAAAATTCACTTAGGCCATATTATTGGCCTTCTAAAACAGAAAAATTTGCACTTTTAACTTTTTGTCTAGACCTAATAGTTCCTGAGACATTCGAGAGAATATGTTTTGCAACCCCAACTTTGGGGGCCATTTTCACCCCTTCAGCATGGACGATGGCCGATAAAAAAAAATACGTGTCAAATATTTTTTTTCGTTCTATATCATACTCAAAGCGCATCAAAATCGGCGATTGGCGATTGTGTAATGTCCCTTGTAAGTGTAGCCTTACTATAAATATGATCAAATCATTTACCGTGGCCATGAGGAATGTCCCCCATTTAAAACGTTCTATTGTAGACGCTAAAACCGTATTCAAATGCCGTGGATGTACTATGCCGGCAATGAAACGCTCCGATGAATGGAAATACTTAGGAATTCCATTCACCCCAGAGGGCCGCTCCACCTGCGAGATTGAGATGCAGTTGTAGCCTATATTAAACGTGCTCTGACAAAGAAATTCGAAACTGTGCATGAGAAGCCGCATTTTATGACCGAACAAGGACTCCGGAAGCCCGACCTGGTTGCTAAGCACAACGATACCGCGATGGTAGTTTATGCCCAGGTAGTAAGTGAACAGACTGACCTGGATAGAGCCCACCGTAAGAAAATAGACTATTACAAGGGGCTAGACCAAGGAATTAAAGATAAGTATAGAGTCACCAAGGTGCAATTTACCTCTGCCACTTTGCAGAGGTAAGTCAGCCGAGGATCTTACGAGTGCTAAAATTCTAACTAATAATGGACTTAAAGTGCTACAGCGACCTACAACCGTTACCGTTATTGTGTTAGTCTGTGCTACCTGCAGTCTCAGGTGTAATGTGAAGGTTGGCGTGCGTAACGCATTTTCCTCCTTCTAAAAAAAAAAAAAAAGGCCTAAATCAAGGTCCATTAAAGCCGAACTCAAGTACAAAACTATGTATCGGTTGCTCGACATTATTGGCGACGTCATGGCCTCTTGGACTCAACCTAATTACGTCAAATATGACCCTTGTGTGTTTGAATATTGTGCCAAACACAGCAGTGGATTGAACACTAACGTGCCCGGGGCTACTATCACATTGGAACAATGAATTGTTGAGGCTGGCGGCCTTGCACCCTTTCTAAGGGCCCAAGAAGAGAAAATCAATCTCGGAATAGAATCTGGGGTCGTGACAGAGCCTACTGTCATACCAACTTTGAGCACTGCCGACACTAGGTTTCTCTCTCAAAATGCAGTCGTCATTAAGGTGGCTGAATCGGAGACCAACTATATGAAGGAAGTCGGTGGTCAAGTGTTGATCAGGGCTCCTCGCGCAACGATGATTGTCTCAGTATCTGTCACACTTCGCACTTTGTGGCGCCTTGGGTTCCCCGCAGTATCCATCACTGGTGACCTTAACTTATTGGCAGAAGCCATCAGAGAGGAGGGGAGATACCTGTTCTCTGGCGCTGAAAGTTCTAACAAGCCAGTATTAGTATTTGTCAGTGATGACGCAGCCGTCCTGGAAAGTCTGAGAGACGGTGTGTACGCTATTGCCCCAGATGCTGTTAACAATTTCGTGCGGTCTAGCGGCATAGTAGTGCACACGGATTGACACCGCGGCGCAGCTAAATACAGGACACAACACGTCTCCAATTCAACTCTAAGGTCGCTTCGCGAGTGGAGATACACACGGCCTATGGAACTAGTGTCTTTGGAGTTTAGCTTAACCGAGGTCACCTTGGACGCTACCACACCTGAGTAGGTGTGCGACGTTGGTGACCAGGATTGACGAACTGGTAAAGTCTCCTCGGGACTTAACCAAGCTCGGAATCTGACGATTTAGTGATGTATGGTGCAGGCGCCTTCCCATTCGAGAAAGCGGTAGTGGGAGAAATAGTTTGCGCAGTGTGCCCTAGTAGGATAGTTGGACAATATTTAATTGTAGAAAGAGTTCGTGGCGAGGTTAATCCTAGACGAGGAGCATTATTCTATGAAATGCTGTTGACATCGACAAGGAGTTCAACACCGCCACCCCAAGCAGTTGGACTGGCATGCAGGGCATGAGTGGGAGCCCGATATTTAATAACAAAGAGAAAACTGTTTCAGTGTACGGCCTCGGGCGCCTGGAGCTTCGAGGTATCGTGTCCTATGATAAATCTACAAACCTGTCCATGCCCCATGCCATAACGGTGATGGCACCCGATGCCAGTGATGATGTCACACCGGAAAACTTTTTTAAAACCGCTGTAGTTGAGCTGTTGAGCAAACCACTGAGCCCCGACAGATCTTACTATCTTGTTGAAGCGCCAACGGGATCTGGCAAGACTATGAATTTTATCAGCTAGTTGATAAGAAGATTAACTGGGCACAAAAAGGTCTACCTCCTTCAGCCCACTGTAGCGGCTGTTAAAGGGGCATACAACCATTTGCCAAGGATACTAGATATCGAGATCACAGGGTGCAACTCCTATCAGCTGACATATGTAGTCGGTCAGCAGCACGCAGATCATACCGAAACACGTGGAAGAGAACAAATCCGACTCGTGATTATGTCGTATGGGACTGCTCTCCGTCGTAGTCAAGAAATCATTGACGAGGCGGATTTCGTCTTATTAGACGAAATCCACTGTAGGGGGGGGTCCTACTGTTGTTGCTGGAAACATACAGTTCACTGTGCGGGGACGAAGATACAAGTGCGTCCACTTGACTGCAACCATCCTGACGAGACACGGAGCGCTACCCCTCGCCGCCGACATTGGAATAACGGGAACACGCTTTCCTATATCTGAGGAGCATAAAATCCTGAAAGCGAAGGACGTCAGACGCTGCGCAGGGTGCATTATGATTCCTCCTCGTACGTTCGGAACCAAGACCGAAGGGTTTCCCTATGGATATAAAATTCCCATGGAACCTATAGCTGACGGGCGGGTCATATTCTTCTTGTCCTCTCGAGCTGATTGTGAGCCACTCACTCGCATATTTTTTCAACGAGAAGTCGGAGGAGACCGACAATATATCGCCATTCACGATGGGACTAGATTTGATCCGGACTCTATGAAGGTGAACTGCTGGTGCCTCTGTACGGATTTCGTTGGGCAGGCCGTAACAATACCAGGGTGCACTGCCCCGTCATAGACTTTTTAGAAGAAATCAAATCAAAATCCAGGTTGGAATTTAGTGGAAAAAAGCTTTGTCGAGTCGAATCCCAAAAAAAGGGGAAACA
Organism: Megachile rotundata; assembly: GCF_050947335.1. Classification (NCBI taxonomy): domain Eukaryota; kingdom Metazoa; phylum Arthropoda; class Insecta; order Hymenoptera; family Megachilidae; genus Megachile; species Megachile rotundata. Next base: position 2,943,846 of record NC_134994.1, read on the forward strand.
CGTAGCCCGATATTGCGTCGCATAAACAGCCGCGTGTTGTTGATCGAGAACACGTGCGTTTCGGATAGCTACGTCTATAGCTTGAATCCGGTTTATACCGGATAATTCGAGAAACGACAGGTTCGAGTTTGACCGTTACGATTCGCGAATCCACAGGTTCGTTCGGTATCGTTTTGGTTCGGGGACCTTCGTAACCGTTAGGGCTACTCTACTGAGGCGCGGGGTGGTCACGAAGAAAAAGAAGCCGATACGGCACGCGCCGGAGAAAGTAGTTGCTCTTAGGCAATCGAAACATTAATAGCTCTCTAAAGCTCGCTAACACGTATCGTCGTCCATAACGGATTAGTTTGTCTCAAGTGCGATTATCATTCAGTACTCATTGCGATCTACGATTAACGGATCAGTCGCACCCTTTCACGCGTCAATTAAAGTTTAGTATCACTTATCGAAAATAAAGAGTGTCGAGTCACGGGAAACGCGCGGGAATTCCCGACGCGACGTCCTAGCGTCTCGCCGTCTCCCTCGAACCTTCGCGAAGGTCTTGCGCGGTCTTGTCAACAGCACGTTATCTTTCGGCACGTAAAATTCCCTTTTCTAAACAAGCCCCGCGCGGCAACTTATTATTACGGCCCAGCGCCTCTTTTAAATCTTACATTTCCTAGTCCAGCACTAGCGAAATTTATTACGGCCCAGCGCCTATTTCAATTCTTGTCTTGTCTAGTCCAGCACTGGCTAATTATAACATCGCGGTTGGATCCAACCCCCCCCCCCCCCCCCTTCTTTCTCTCGCTTCACGCGAGATATTATCACACACACATACGTCTGTTTTCAGTGCAATTTTGTTGTACTTCTTCGAGGTTTTTTTTTACTAGGCCAAGCCAGGTTTTTCCTCGGATACACTTCCGTATTTTCCCCATCGAATTTTTTCAAAGTTGATACGTCCCCTGAAAGCCTTTGAGGTGAATTATCTAATGGCACAAATCCCAGCTTTCGGAACCTCTTAATAAAATTTTTATGAATTTTTATAAAAGACCCTAAAAATACATTAAAGTCTATGGGAGAGAAAAATTGAATTAAAAAATTTTTTATTTCTTTATTTTATTCAATCGGATACAGAGTCTTAATACATTTAATTAGTGTTTCAAAGGGGTTGAGCTCATTTTGGGCGACCTAACCTAACCTAACCTTTTTTTTTTTAATAGGAAGACAGAAATCCAATTGCGGACATCTGGGAAGATAGCCCAGATAGTGTGAGACTCACGCTTCCGGCGCCCTAGAAGAGAGACCGGTTTCCACGCATACTCACTAAAACTGTCTCCCGCCCCCGCCACAAGGGCGGAGGGTGGCGGCAACCCGTCAGGCTTCCCTACCGGTTAGGCATAGTCCACCTACGCTAGGCCATCGCTCGCTGTTGTGAAAGACTCTCTCCCCCCAAACCCCTCGCGTATGTGTTCCATGTGTGAGGAATGAATGCTCTCAGCCAAAGGGTCTTGGCCCGAGAGGCTGCGTCAAGATCTAGGGGAGGCTCCCGGGCAAAATGCGCTGACCTCCAGCTGACTTTGTAACGCCCCCTCGGCACCACCTGCCGGTGGGCTCGAACATACGGCAAAAAACCGCGACCTCTCCCCACCATTTTCCACCTAAGTGTCATAATATGTTTTCCTATGCTTAATTCTAATTCATCGCACTTTCTAATTACCTGTTTTGTTCTCGCGTTTCGAAAATTTCGGCTCCCCGCCCCTACCCCCCACCCCCCTCTCCCAACAAGAAAGTTGCCTTCTTAGTATATCCTGTCACCTCTGTATATCCTACGCTATTTCCGACATCTAATTTTCCCCTCATGTTTTTAAATTTCCACGCACCACTTTCCATCGCGTTTTCGCGATGTTTCCCCTTCCCTTGCGCCCTTTTAACCCTTTGCGTTATCGCCGCTTACCGATTTTCCCCGCATTTCCTATTACGCCTCAGTCTTCTTCCACAACGCTACATGAGCCCATTGCTCTCGATAAAAATTTCTCCTTTCTCTCTCCTGTCGATTCCACTCGGTTCCCGTTGTCGCCCCCTAATGGTGAGATGACCAGGCTGACAACTGGGTTCCTTGCTGAATCAACAGTTGATCGGAAGGGTGCTCGATTCGATTTGATCTCTCTCCTTCCTCTCCCCCGCTTCGTCGGTCCCCGTTTTGTGCCCCCTAATGGTGCTATGACCAGGCTGACACCGGTTTCCTCCTTTGCAGGAAACCTAACCTAACCTAACCTAACTCTCTCCCATAGACTTCAATGTATTTTTAGGATCTCTCATAAAAATTCATAAAAATTGTATTAAAAGTTTCCGAAACTTAAAACTTATATCAAGCGACTAGGCTCCTGAAGTTCTATCAGGGGACGTGTCAACTTTGAAAAAATTCGATGGGGAAAATACGGAAGTCCACCCTTTTCCTCCTCTGGAGCAATAAATTCTTCATATTGTCCCCAACATTGCGTAAATTTATTTGAATCCATTCCCATCCATCCCATTGAGAACAAAGAAAGATCGAAAAGGAAGTTGAATTGCGGAATCTCGGCACTTTGACGAGGTTTCGACAGAACATGTAACATTCGTGTTCACGGACGGTAACATTTACTTTACTAGCTCGTGCGCAAATACAATAATATTTGTTTCGCACAAATAAAACTTTTCTCGTATGATAACCCATGATAATAGCCGCCCCGGACGGAGAATCGTAACCAGCACTGCGGTACGATCTTTTCATCCAAGAACCGTCTGTTATCACAGGTATGTATGGAATACCGTCAGTGACATCACCTCTTGCAATTGCCAATTGTTTTTCCACTTTATCTTGATATTTGACAAACGTATGTGTATTCATACATGTTACATCTATTGCAGCTAACGATTCTTCTAATTGCGTATATCCAGTCCCTATTATTTCTTTGCGATAACAAATAAATGTATCGAATAAATTCGACTTATTCTGATTACGTGAGTAAGGACTACTTTCTTCGTTTCTTATGCATTAATAAATGATAATTCAATAATAATTCAGATTTTTTCATTCGTTTTTCAGTGTAACTTTCATCTAACAGCTTTCTATCATACCGACGCTATACCGACGTGGTACCGATACGCTTGTTCACGATCACGATCGACTGTCATTTTCGAAGCTATCGCTCTCTCGCGTCTGAGCGCGCGAAATCCTCGCGCTCTGATTGGTCCGTGTTTTTGCTTAATAATTCAAAAACGAAGCTTCAAACCCCATTTTTGCAAAGGAAAATCTTGTTTAGAATGACGTCCTCTACCACCCCTTTCACGGAGTAACACTAGTTACGGGACACCCTGTATAAATGTGAAACTCCAGACCCGAAATTTTCATTATTTTTATCTTATTGTAGATAAACAGGAGACAAAGGTGCAGGGTGTCGGCCATGTTGCGGCAGCAACTGCAACGTATAACACGGCAACACCGACGTGGCCGTGGATGACAGGAACGAGGCCAAGTGGCCACGATAAAAGCGGAAAACATCACAATAAATAACTAATTGAAATGAATAACGTTTATATTATTTGTATATCCACCTCGTATCAGGAAAATTAACGATGGAACATATGAATCTTTGGCTGAAAGAAGTATATTTATCCCATACACATTTTTCATGTAGTAATTTTAATAAATTTAGATATAACTTTACATTCCAGGAATTCCATAATTAAATTACAATCCCTGATACACAACCAACTTTCGTCACCATGATATAAAAATTTATTCCGATATGCCTAGGTCCCTTGTGGCTATTTCAACATAAGACCTGATAAATTTAATAAGCCAGTTGAGTTTTGCTTTAGTGATTTAGAAACTTTGTATCGTTCTCGATGTACTGATGTAGCTTTCATGAAGTGTTCGCGGTGTAAACAGCATTTGTATTTTACACATTTCTTCATTGAATTTCATTATTCTGCATACTATACAGCATTATCTTCAGAAACACTTATTCCACTTCAGCTTTATCAATTTTTACTAGATTGTCTTCTGCTAATAAATTTGTATCTAAATTCAATAAGACTAAAGGATTAGAAATTTTTCGAACAAAGTTTTTCAAATTTTGAAATCTATTGTTAGTTTATTGTTTTGTTAAAGTTATTGTTAAAGTTAAACATTAGTTTTTGTGATTCGTGTGAAATAAACTGTGTTTGTTAACGTAAATCGTGTATCTCATCATTTGTGTTCAAAATTAATTTGGGCGCACCTCACCCCCACGACTTCTTACGAAAAGGTGTCTCTCTTCCTCTCGCACGAGCAGTCTCTAACTCTTTACCAGCATCCGAAACATTAATTATAACATTTATTTTCAGATTTATTTCTATAAATATTAACACATTACCGACCGGTAGCCTATTAATCGGCTTTTTGTCGCCAACGCCCACCGACCGGTAGCCTATAAATCGGCTTTTTTCGCCAGCGCTTACCGACCGGTAGCCGATTAATCGGCTTTTGTCACCGACGCTCAAAAAATGACAGCCGATTTGTCGGTGGCGTTGCGATAAACAGTCATTTTTTATTTGAGATGAGGGTACGTTGCTTTAGTTGCCTTGCTTTGTAACATCCCATATTTTCATATTAATACCGTTTTGAAAATTTTACCGTTCGCAATGAGTGAAAAAAATAGTATCCAAGAGTTTTATCTAGATGACTTATCAGATTGTCCTGACAGTTCTTCAGGAAGTGATAGTGGTGGCGAAACTGATAGCAGCGAAGTAATAATTCGAAAACGAAGTTCTGTGTTGCCACTAAGATATAGTGATTCAGAAGACGACGAAATAAGTAATATCGAAGACGATGCAAATAACGGTGCAGATAACGATGATACATAGTCGACGAATGACGAAGGAATAACTTTGGAACCGTTCGAAGGCAGCCCTGGCATAAAAATTATGCCAAATTCTCCTGAAAATTTGATTGAAAGTGTCAATTTATTTATTGGCAATGACTTCTTCGAGCATTTGGTAATGGAATCTAATAGGTATCATTATCAGGTCATGGAAAAATGTCACGTTCCATCTAAAGCAAAAAAATAGACTGATATTACAGTGCCAGAGATGAAAAAGTGTTTAGGGCTAATAATTCTAATGGGACAAGTAAAAAAAGACGTTCTTTACTACTATTGGTCCACTGATCGAACTATAGAAACTCCGTTCTTCTCACGAGTAATGAGCAGGAACAGATTTATGCAAATAATGCAAAGCTGGCATTTTTGCAATAATAACAACATACCTCGGAATTCACACAGGCTTGTCAAAGTCCAGCCTGTCATTGATTACCTAAAGGAAAAATTTAATAACGTCTATACACCCTTACAACAATTGTCTTTGGACGAGTGTGTCATTCCGTGGAGAGGCAGACTATCGATTAGAACATATAATCCTGCTAAAATTACAAAATATGGAATACTTGTGAGAATGTTATGTGAAGCTGTCACAGGCTACATATGTAATTTTCGCGTTTATGCTGCTGATGGCAACAAATTAGTAGACACGGTTTCAACGGTTATTGAAACATTTAAAAACATGTGGTACCAGATTTATCAAGACAACTATTACAATAGTGTCAAAATGGCTGAAATTCTCCTAAAAAATAAAGTGCGGGTGTGCGGAACCATTCGCAAAAACAGAGGTCTTCCTCGAATACGAATTTCGTAGGAATCGGCAAATTCTGTTAGAAGCGTGGAATAATGGTAGAAGAACTGTGAATATGATCTCTACCATACATTCTGCACAATTGATGGAATCCACAAGCAGAAGCAGAAGATCAAGAGCCCCAATACAAAAGCCGAATTCCATCATAAATTATAATAAATATATGAAGGGTGTGGATCGCGCCGACCAATATCTCGCGTACTATTTTATTTTCCGAAAAACAAAAAAATTTTTAAATGGTAATGTTTTTCATCAACTGTGCACTGTTCAACTCATTTAAAACCTACACAGTTCTAAATGGCAAAAATATTACGCACAAGAATTTCCTACACAAAGTGGCAATTTCGTGGACCGGAGACAGTGAAACTAATTGTATGGAACATGATGACAACCTACCTACCAGTTCTGAACCCACAAGGAGAGCACCCAGATTAGACCATCCCGGAAGACTGTCGAATTTCGGGAAACATAAACTCATAAATATAGTGACCAGTGGTCGAAGTTTAAAACCCCAAAGACAATGTAGAGTTTGTGCAGTTCATAAAAAAAGGAGTAGAACATCTTTTGTTTGTAAATATTGCGAAGTTCCATTACATAAAGGCGATTGTTTTGAACGATACCATATTTTAAAAAGATATTGACTGTTTCTTATTTGTAGTATAAATTATGGTATTTTATATAAGTATTTGACTAACAACTAAGGTAATACATAAAATAAATATAATTTAGCATTAATATCATGAAAATAAAAGATTTTATTAAATCCAATTATCCTATAATAACAAAAAGCAGACAATTTTACTTGAGCGTACGAAGGGCGCAGACACTCCCGCGCGACAGTCTAAACCGAAACAGAGCCGGTGCCAGGGAGAATCCGTGGCTGAGCGGCCGGTCGGACGGGCGTATGCCGTTCAGTCGCTAGCGGTCGGTAAAGTGTTAATATCAATCCAGTATTAATGTAATATTATAAACATTTTGATGGAATCACACAGTTATGATAGAAAGAAGGAAACACCCACAAACAGAAAGGAAATGGAAGTAGCGAAGCATATTACAGGTCTAATCAATGGGACCAAAGAATCAGCATTACCTGATATAGAGACAAAACAAGAATTAATATTTGACGATTTAATTGACGAACAAATCTCACCAGTTGTTTTTGAGAATGTGGACGAAGCTTCAACTTCAAGATAACAAAAGAATCATCAAGTTCGTCAGACGACAGTCCTAATGACAAAAAATGTACGGGTGCTGATTTAGAATACAAAAGAAAAGCTGTAGCTTTTTGGAAAAGTAGAAAAAGAAAACCATTAAATTTCCGCACTGCACAAAAAACTTATAAAAAGTTAAAGATGCGCACACAATTGTACAAATGGAAATCACAAATTAATAAGGGTGGATCTCGTTTTGATAAGCTAAATGCAATTGCAAACCAGACATTGCAAAAGTTTATCGAAATGAGATATCAAAAAATGATCATTCACCATAGTGATTTGAGACGGTGGGCAATAAATGCAAATCGAACAATCAATTTAGAAAGTTTTCAAGCATCCTCATATTGGTTATGGAAATTTAAACATTTATATAATATAATATCCAGAAAAACAACAAAACTAATTACGCGATATTATAGTAATAATTTAATTGATATAAACACATCAGCGGAAAATTTTGTAGTAAACGTACGGCAGTATTTTGAAAGTAACGGGGCAATTAATATTTTTAATACTAAACAGAATTGTTTTCAATTTGAAATGCAGTGTGTCAAAACATTATCGTATCAGGGGGAAAAAGAAACAGGTGTTGTAATACAATCGATGGCAGCAATCACCCACAGCTATACAATTCAACCTACAATTTCTGTCGACGCGACGGTCAATTGTTGTCACCACTTTTTATCATATTAAAGAAAGTAAGTGGGCAGTTGGGACCACGTGTGAGAAAGAACATTTTTAAGGTACCCAATATACATGTTGAAGCTTCTACATCGAGAAAATTGACGAAGGAGTTATTTGGGACCTGGTTAACATCAATCTTTTTTCCACGTATTCCAAAAAATACAGTTTTAGTTTTAGATTCATGGAATCGGTATAAGAAAATTATTGAAAACACAACACCAGATGAAAAACAATTGGAAGTGCTGCAAATACCAAACAACACTACACCTCTCGTTTAATCACTTGATGTATACGGATTCCGTATTTGGAAAATCTTCGCTCCAAAAATTTCTGATACAGCAATTACTTTACAGATTAATATCAACTTATATGTAAGAGACAACGTCTTAAAACTACAATCATTAATCCATAACCAATTATCAGTACCGCTTTATTTCAGTGTTCTTGATATCGTTCTGGCTATACAGTGTAACGAGGCATATTTTCTTTTCTCTTATTTTCTCTATGCCTCGTTACGAAAAACCCTTAGATTGCTGGCCTCATTCCTCCGCCCAAGCGGACACCTCGCCTCGGCATGAATGTGTGAGACAGTCTTTTTTAATTTTTATATTTGCTTTGCTACAAGCTTTTTGGTTTTTTTTTCCTCTTATTATTACGTTTCCTTTGTACTTCTTTAACGCCCCCCTCTATTTGTGCAACTCGCGCGTACCGTGAGCCTCCGCGCGGCGAAAGCCTCCTTCGCGATTGGCTAATTGAACCTTTTTCCTCTGCCGTATTTTGTACCGCGTGGGGCTCACTCCGTTTTTCTGTTTGAGTGGCCTATTTTGTGCCGGATTAAAGTTTCTTGTTGAATACATAATCGCGGGTCATCTAGTTATTTTCTAACCCCCTCTGACTTCCGCTCCCGATCGAGCAGCCAGAAGGGTGATTCCCTCGGACGCGTGCATTGACACTGGCGCCCCGTTAAAGAAACCATCCGTGGGTGTGAGCGTCGGTACGTGGAGAGCCACCTTCCCTGGCTGCTCCCCACCTTAGGGAACCTCTTCCTAGTTCCCCCACCGAACCGTCACAACAGACAATCGACCGGAGGAATTCGAAAATCCAGTGGTGTTTCGTTGTACAAAATTAGACATTATAATATGCAATTGTTGCGAGGATGTGGTGGCATTTAAATGTTCTTGGTGCAAAGAACATTCATGTTTTAAACACTTTTTTATAGAATTTCATTATTATGAGAATTATCCCAATCAGTTTTGATAAACTTATTCTCTAACAAGATTTTACAACATAGTCAACTCTTTTCAAAGTTACCATAAGCTTAAAACAAGGAATGGTCTCCTTTCAATTTCTTAAAAATTTGAAAGGTTCCAAAAGTTCCAAATAATGTATTTGGACTGAAGGTTTTATGGTCGTAAAAATACAAAAACAGTATAGGCCATAAAAACCAATGTTCCTTGCAGAGGTGATTAGAACCGCTTCACACTCATACCTACCGCCAGGGATGGAAAAGAAACCGTTTCGAAAAAGTCGGTTCGGTTCCAGTACCGAAACTGCTTTTAATTTTGTCATTATCGGTTTTATACTAAAGAACCGTAATGCAGCGGTTCCAGCACCGAAACCGCTTGAAATTTTATCACTACCGGTTTTGTTTTGTTTCGATAGTAGTTAGTTCTGATCTGGCGCAAAAAAAAAACGTCTAATTCATGGTAAAGAAAAATAGTTATTTCCTTTTGCTTTCGTGTTTGTTAGCGTCAACGTATTTTAGAGGGTCGTCGAGGCAATTAGCCTGTGGTATTTTGCCTTTGAACGATTTATGATAGGGATAGCCTGCGTGAGGTCTAAGCGAAAAGTCGTTTATGAGAGTCTAAGTGTGACGATAGATGGCTATTGACTTGGAGTCGTATGGTCATCAGATGTTGCAGGATTGCTTGCTTTGTTAGTTTTTGAGATTGTAGAAAAGGATAGATAATTTGTTATTACATTGCTTAGTCGAATAGGGACGTTGTTCCTTGAGGATCTAGCCACGGAGTGGGGAGGCAGGGATGCCTTTGGTAAGAGGACTGAGTTTGACCTCTCGGCACTTACCCCAGCACCTTAATTGGGAACGGATCTCTTTTCTAACAAATATCTAACATGTTGTTGTCGTCATATTCATATTAATATTCATTAAAAAAAATGTCTGATTCGGGTAGTGATTTAGAAAGAGTTACACGAGAACCTCCTGCCAAGAAACAGCCATCAGGTCACATAAATTTATAAGAATTTATTTTAATTACAATAAGGACACTAAAATTTCAATTTGTAAAATTGATGACTGTGAAAGTGCTATTAAAATAAGTACCATTCTTTCTACCTCCTGCTATAAAAACTGTATTTGAAGCGATTGAAAAACGTTTTGTCATAAAACAATTCTGCTAACCGTACCATATCAAATGGCAGAAATTATTATGCCGTTACAGTCTCAACACATCACCAATCTTCAGAAACATATATACGCCAAGCATCCCGTACAACATGGTATTATTACCATGAAACGTATTGAGATGCTGAAAAATAAAACTAATTCATTGCCAAAAACAGGAGAAACAGAAAATTTATTAATTTAAACGCCCGCATCTAGTTTGAGCTCATCAAGTTCCCGTCCTTTTTCTATAGTAAAGGATTCCGGTTTACGCAAAATCCTCAACCTCATCATTTACGCTTTTCCGCACACAGCATGGCATCAACATGGGTATCAATCGACATAACATTCGGGACTTTGTCCATTACGAAGATCAGCAGTTAAAAGAAGAAATAAAAAATGAAATCCAAGGCAGAATGTTGTGTCTCAAGCTGGATTCCGCCACACGATCGTTCCCTTCTGGGAGTCAACATTCAGCTGTGCAAGAATGGTCGAATCTATCTCAGAAATCTTGTTGTGAAAGAGCCTTTCTTATGGCAAACGGCTGAAAACTTCAAAAGAGAAGTACTTACTGTACTTACATTAAGTACTGTACTAACACTTAAGTACTTACAGAAGTACTCTCTGATTTTCACATAAGCTCAGAGCAAATATACAGCATTACCACTGACAATGGCCGTAACATGATAAAATATGCCGCTGTCCTTGATAAAGAGGTATCAGTTGCGGATTCTCAAGAATCAGAGGAAGAGAACATCGAGGGCATTCTGGCATCTGAATTAAACGATGCCAACGAAGAAACGCTGGAAAATACTCTCTTGGCGGTTGCGGAGGAATAGGGAAAAAGTTATAGAAAACGTGCCACAAGTAGAGCCGCCCATGAGAATTATCGATCAGCGTTGTTCAGTGCAGACATTGCAGCTTGCCGTGTGGGATACACTTGGCAAGTTTCAAGACCCGATTTATAAAGTAAGAAATATCGTGAAGAAGCTGCGCAGCCCAATAGCTGTTCGTGTTCTCGTAGGGTTGGGACGCAACAAATCTCTATTAGACGTTTAGACTCGTTGGCACTCCACACACGATATGTTAACGAGTCTATTATCTCTGCAGGATGTGTGTACGCAAGTTTTGATGGAGGCCAACAAGAATAATAGAGGCGAAAATGTCGTCTTAACAGAGAACGACTGGATAACAGTAAAAAATATAGTTGCCGTTCTCCTTCCCGCCAAGGCTACAACGAAAACGCTTCAATCCGAACAACTTACAGTCGGCGACATTTTAGCAGCATGGTTGCGATGCAAAATAGATACAAGGAAGGTGAAGTCTGCCCTTGCCATAGCTATTCATGCTGCCATGGAGAATAGAGAAGAAGTTCTTCTGCACTCGATATATGTATCCGCCACTCTCTCTATCTGGATCTTCGCGTCAATGTTTATATATCAGTAGATCAACGGAAGCGAGCTGAAGACCATTTAGTCGCTCTGTGGATTAAACTAACCCGCTTACGAGATTGCAATAGTAACCACAGTACCAATAGTTCAACTGACAGCTTAGTGTCTAACCAACATGCTAACAGTTCTGAGGATGATGCAGACGAGGATCCGTTTGAACAATTACTATGGCGCAAGGAAAAAGCTGTCGCTTGTAAACCTAAAGAACCAAGGAATGGAGATATTCAAAAAATTCTCCGAGACTTTTCTATGCGTCCCCGATTATCTCCTGAAACAAATGTTCTGTTTTGGGAAACTATGAAGGAGACAAATCGGGAGCTGTACCGCTTTGTAACTACTGTCTTAGCTGCGCCCATGACATAAATGAACGTTGAATGGATATTTTCCCAACTGCGCTTTATTTTAAATACGATGTTAGCGACATTCTTTTTGTTAGGTGTAATAGAAATTTTCAGAAGAAAAAATTGTAAATGTAAGTAGAAAATAAAACTCGAAGAAACGATGCAGCTGAATTGTGAATGTATCCATTTCTCTTGTCCAATACCATAATGCGCTCTTGGTTGTCATAAGTGTGGAGGAATATATACATATATACATAATGTAAACACATGCATAAGACCTCTGTTTTCATTTGTGCAATTGTTTGTAAGTATTGTTGTGTAGACCCACAGTATAATTATTGGAAAGTTAAGCGAGTTTGAAATATTGAAAATTGACCATGGCAGCAATTAGACGCCAAGGAACCATTACTTATTACATTAGTTTTTACCCGAGTGGTTTGCACATTGAGCCCAAGGTTGGTATAGTCTTAATTTTTAGATTCCGAATGTAACTTAAAAAATGTCGAGGTGATCCTTAGATTTATTATTGGTACAGTAATTTGTACGGGGGAGTGCGAAACAAAAATTGTCGTCCCCATTGCTAGGGGCTGTATCGAAGCAGTCGTATTAACTAAATAAATGTACGTTGCCGTTAATCTCGTTCTTGTCCGTAATTACCCAAAATCAACAACATAATGTAATTTATGAAAGAACAAAGACTCGTAAAATGTATATTTCAAATGAAATGTTTTCTTTTATTTCACTATTTTAACCAATATTTCCAACATTTCGCTAAGTCGCGATGAATTGCGAGATCAGTGGCGGTGTTATTCGCGGGCTGATTCGACAAATTGTTGTCGTGAATCGTTTCGAGATGAGACACGCGAGGTACAAGAGCACTCTCGGAGTCATACGCAGAAACATGAGCAGGAAACTCCGCGTGATCGCTCGCGCCGTCAAGACCGCTCGACAGACAGTTCCGAATAGGAATATTTACATGCTACGGTAAAACGACTGTAGATTTAAAAACCGTGCAGTAAACGAACAAATTAATTATTCCGAAATTTGATCCGTCGCGGGACAACGAATGTCGAACAATAGACGTGTCAAGTAGATAGAATAGTACGACGACAAAATTGGAACGACGAAAATATTTTACTTGTCGTATGTTCAATGAAGATTTAATGAATGACCATACACGGAAGTCGTTAAAGACGTTAGAAAAACCTCTTACCTTTGCGCGACTGCTACTGAAAGTATACATGATTATTGTTTTGAAAAATTGACGAAACTACGCGCCTTGAACTTAGACATTCCGGACACTTATCTGAAGTATATATATATATTTTTTACGTTTACTAGTTTTACGCTTATAATAGTTTAGATCATTTCAAAATGAAAGTTATGATTTTGAAAATTATAAAAAAAAATAATATTTTCAGAGTTACTATATATGTTACAATCGTAAGGCAATTCTTAATTAGATGCAATTCCTTTAATTGCATATACCCTACATTATTATAAAAATATTACATTTCACATAAGTACAATTTATAGAATATCTGATTCGGGCCTCACATTTTTATAGAGGCACCTATGGACCTTTAAGTTCTTTTTTTAAATGAATTAATATAAAAGATGTAATATAATACAATTGCTAGAATACTATGTATAGAAATCAGTCGTGCACCGAACGGAAGGTACAAAATGTACGTATAACTTCAACGACAGTAATATTTTTACCACAAGCGAATTTATAAATTCAAATTTTACCGTATTTTTTCTTTGAACCCATAGTTTATGTATGTGAAATTTGATCAAAATCGGCGTGTAACAATTGGGTGATGTCCCTTGTACATTATGCAATTAACAAGACTACATCGATAAATTTTGTGACAAAATAAAGTAGATGAACATGATCAAGATGAAACAAAGGAGACATAACATGTTGCTGCTTTCTGCCATTAAGAGTTATGAAGTTGTATACCTTGTCCATACCGGGAGTTCGAGTAACAACATATGCTGAGCTCACGGTTGAGTCACAGGATTTTAGGACTTGATCAACGTCTCTAGAATCCACCACCCATGTCCGTTGGAGTATGGACAAGGATGCAAGAGGAGCTAAAGGTTACACAATAAAGGTTAGCAGTGCAAGAGCATTTAGTGCTCTAATTCGCGACTGCAGACAATAAGACGGATATGGAGGTATGGGTCCATGACATGGATCGAACCGCAAGGTACGGAGGTTGGCGCAACAACGATATTATTAGATATATCGCGAACAATTGCGGGGGCACGCGCGCCAATTTGACAAAAAGCAGCGACAAAGTCCAACATATGAAATGATAAAAATGTAAGATAGTAGTTAGGGGTCGGTTGATCAACACCACCGCATTCGAGAATATTGATTTTGTCAATCACCACATTCAAGAATAATCAATGTTGTAAATAAATTAGTAGCAAGACAAAAAACGGTGCAAAAAAGAAATAAAAGCAGTGCAGTTGGCGACGAACAGGCGTTAAAAACAGTACTAGATCGTTCTTCTAGCGTAAAAGCAATTACTAATTGAGGTTGTACGCGAAAACGTTGTTTAAGGAGTGAATATTATAGTGTTGTTGTCCGTTTTTAGTGTTAAATTTGTTATTAAAAATAAATTGTTCTTTGTTAATTGCAAGTTGTTTTGTATCGTGTATTAAATATCATTGTGACAGATAATGTATGTGACAGTAATTTTATTACCTTCAAGTTGGACCATCCAGTTGTGTTAATGTTGCCTTTACTCTATTCTTTCGTTCTTCAGAAATACATACATCTCAAAACATACCATGTAACGTAAACTAAAATCCACAGCCAAACCTAAAAACAATATCAATTTCAATATAAACTGAAAGTTGTACCATATATATATTAATAAATACTTATGTACTATAAACATTACAACACTTTCTAAAACATTTAGTTTTTAACCAATAAGAATCAAGTCAGCAACGATAATTATTGCGCCAATTGTTCCAGTTGCTTATAAAGTAATTAGAGAAGTGAATATTATCAAAGTTAATAACACCATAAGAATTAGAATCAGCAAATTTTCAAGTACTTATAATGAACATTGTAATTGTTGAAATACAAATTTTCTTATAAAACATATTTTATATATTCCAACTAAAGCACTTTTTAGTTTATAATGCATGCAATTTACAATCTACTATTTTCTTAGCTTTTTTAAAATATCTTTAATTGTATTAGATTCAGTAGAATATTATCTACAGAATTTTTTTCTGAGATTATAAGTTGAAGTTAATATTTAATAAAATTAAATATTCATGAAAAAATCTGTGCAGAACTTTCCTTAGGCTCTAATATATCTATCTATAGCATACTTTAAGAAAAGTAAAATAATACTATATTTTGCAAATGCATAGCTAATGAAAAAATTGATCAGTATTTAAAAAGGAAAGTCCATGTTTATATTATACTAATGGTCATATTCGATGACCACTACTTTAATTTTAGGTATTGATATGAGTATCATATTTGTTTCATTTAATACTTATAATCAGATAAAAGTTTATTCGATCAACAATTTTTGTCCAACAAAAATACCCTTATATGTATAGCCTTTCAATTAAATCAGGTTTAAGATAATTCCCATATTAAATCGGTTTTGTATCCCCCCTATGAATTTTAATGGCAATACATACGAATTGTCAATGTATAATTAAAAACCATCAATAATTTTTGAAAATCAAATTTTTTGACCACGAAAATTTCTATGTAGTAATTAATGCTTGCCATATCAACATTCTTGAGAACATATTAAACCATATTTTTTAAACAAGAGGTATTGAATAATTAAAACTGGGGAATTATTAGCCTGTGTTTTAAAAGCAATGATGCAACATACCATTGTTATAATACTCAAACTTATTGCCGTGAAATTTCGATATAAATGAATTTGTCAAATTTGAATTTTAGCTTATATCATGTAGTTCTTACCTTAATCGAAGTTTGCCGAACGTAGAAAAGGACAACCAGCGAAGGAAACGTCTGAATAACCGAATATAAACAAATAATGTAGTATTCAGAGTCCGAGCATAAAGGCAAACTTAAGAAAACACTAATTAATTGAAACCATTAGGATATTTACTACTTTAACACGTAATTCGCCTCTCTCGCTACTGCATGGCGCTAAAGATGAACGACGACTCTCTCGACACTTCGACGTTGGCGCCCAGCGTCGCCGTCATTGTCTGATTTTCTTTTTTTTTAACGGTCACTCAATTCTGGAATACTCCAACGGCGTAAATTTGTACATTCGCTTTTACATAATAACGTAATTGTAGTAATGTTGAAAAAAGACACAAATTCTAAATAGAGATTACTTTTTTATATTAATAATCGATTTTTTATTTTTTTAACTATAGCACCTTACCGAACAATCTGAAAATATTCTATAATGTACGTTAGTAGATCATCAATGTCATTAAATAGGTAAAATAGAGGAAAAACTGAAATTTCGATTTTCCTTTGTAGTAGTAAAGCTCTCAGTTGAGATAGGGGGTTGAAACTTGGTCTTAGATCCTTTTTTTTTTGGATATTTTATCAAATAACGTATTGTATGTTTCATTTTGTTCAAAGGCATATTTGGCCATCTTATTTGACTGTATCTTCTACAGAAAATAAAACATTCATTTTAAAACATTCATTTTAAATCATTCAAATCCAATTACTTGTGTTAACAACTAAGTAATCTCAAAAAGTTATCAATAATAGTAAACACTATTAAACTAAAGTAAATTTAACCTCCAAAATAAACATAAAGTCCATATAAGTAATAAAATTATTAATATTTTCATAATTTTTATAATATTAATTAATAATTACATAACTATATTTACATCCGAAAGGATTAAAAGAAAACTATTGCAATAATTTAGAATGTTACATATATGAATGAAATAGTGTGTTTCATAATTTTTTACACTAATCTTGCTAATTCATAATTTCATATTTTTCATCATTTTCCTTTATCCCAAATTAGACAGTATACATATAAATATTTCTATTTTGTATTTAACAACTAGAAACGGTTCCTGAATTCTTACTTTTGGTAACAATCATTTATAATAGTTTTATAAATACAAAAAAGTGTACAAAACACATAAAATGCGAAGACTAAAAATCACTGCAATTATAATTGTGACAGTTAACAACAGGGAACTAGTATATGCCAATATGTAAAATCAAAACTTATGAGTAACAGAATAGTACCAAGATATTAACAATCGATCAAACACTGCACTTTTTAAACTTAAGATTTAAAAAATTTTTTCCCATAAAACAACCCATCATAATTTAACTATTTATAAAAATTTAAAGTGGCAGTTTATTTAATTTTAAGAATCTAGTTTCTATAAGAAACTAAAGTATAGATTTTTTAATGTCATTGCTTTTAAATATCAGATCGCATATAAAACACAGAGAGCAAACAAAAATATTTTTATAATAAAATGATGTATAATATATAAAAATAATGATTTAGTTAATGTAAAAAGTCTTTTAGTTAAAATGCACTATTTCTTATGGATTAAATTTTTCACTATGGTTTTTACTGAAGAGACCTAATTGACCTGTATTGTATACTGACATTTTTCCTAATATTACAATGTTTATAAAATATTTAAATAATACATTTTTAAAACCCATTTTATTTATTTTTTTTTATACATAATTAAATATACTGAATAACGAAATTAATTAAACATAATGGCAACATAAAATACAGGTGAATGGTAACATAGTATTAGAAATAAAATATAATAAAATAAGATATGGAAATATAAACAATTTACAGTATTGAAATAATTAGCAATTAAAGCTATAATTTCTTGGTTTTTTCTTATATTTTAAATTGGTTGTTTGCAAATTTAAAAGAAAAACAAAGTCTAACATTTTACAAAAGAATATGCATTCTTTGAAGAACGACTTTATATAAGTATTTTTAAATACTACAAAAAAAATATCTTATCTAAATTTTCTATGTAGAAAAATAATGTAATACTTTTGTTCAATTTATTTGGAGCACTTTTCATGTCCTATAAAAAATGTAATATCTGTATAAACTATAGTTATATGCTTAATTAATGGTATATATGACCACAACTAACAATTTCAATAGTTACTACATACAAAATGGTATATATTGAAGTGATAATGAAAATATCTTATCTAAGGAATTTGTAAACCATTATTATATAAAACGAAATAAGCATAATAGTTTAATTTACTACATTAATAAATGTTCAAATCTGAAGTTAAATGAACAGGAATTAAGAAACTGAAAATTGAAACTTTGGTAACTCAAAAATTTCAAATATGCAAACTGAGTTTGATTTTTCTTTACAAATTAAAAATACTGATAATTTGGAAATCTGCAACTTCAATTGCTAAAAACTGCATGTAAGAATTTTGAGAGGTCAGAAATATAGGTTTTCTTGATTATCAGAATAGTTGACTACTATTGCAGTGTTATATCATTTTTCCCAATCACTACATGATTTGCAATATAATCAGGTACGGATGTAACAAGTATACATCGTTCCATTAATTTTGTTAAACAATGTGCAATATTTTTACTACAAAACTCCCACCTACAATATGTGCAATTACAATTCTTATAGAGTGTGGTATTAAAATATATTGTAATTTTACAAAACAAATACTCATGCAAGACTCATAGTTTCATTTGGCAATTCATTTCTTATGCGGTCATCAGCTATAGGCACACGTGGTGCTTCAAAAGTAAGTTTTTGTATAGTAGGAGGATTATCCCCAAAGCACTTTTCTGCATATTTTTTTCTCTGCTGTTATTGTTTAAAATCTACACCTGTTTTTCTAAAGATACAAAATACATTATAAAGTGAGCATTATTTTTCTGTTAAGAAACATTCTAATACCATTTTCCAAACATTTGCAAAAGAATGTATTACGTAATATTAAGAGCAGCATTTTCATATTCAACAGTGTCATCAACATTACAATTTGGGGTTCCCTCCATTCTTTTCCAACATATTCTACCTAAAGATTTTAAATCTTTTCCTGATAATTTAAGTTTCTTACATTTTCCATAACCCAAATAGTCTAATAATGCATTTAAAACAATTGTTAAAATATATTTTCTTGATGAAAAGAAAAAGTTTTGACCCACAAATAATGCAAAATACGAAGTACGCATAGCAGCAACATAATTTCTTTTTTTTGTTTTTTTTTTGTTTTTTTTTTTTGTTTTCTTTCCCATTTCAAATAAAGCCATATACGTAATACCATCATGTGTATTTGCTTTAACAACAACTTTTAAATTTTGAGAATGGAAATAATCTTGTATTTTGTCTTGAATTTCTCTATTTAAAAAATATTTTTTAGGATTATCGTTATTTAGGTACTTGTAACCATACCATGTAATTCGTTTACTATGCCAACTTATATCTAAAATGTGCATTTCATTATTAATCTTTAAATAAAGAAAAAAATAATATAGTATATATTACCAAGTAATTTTAAAGTCAATATATAGTTTTCCAGAACTCTCTCCGATAACTTTTTATCCTGTTAGAAGAATGTGAAACATAAGCCATACAAAATTCAGTTGCTTGAAATATAATTATATAAGAACTTACTGTTATAATTTGTCTCATAAACTGTGCTACATTAGCTGATGTAAACTTTTTGTTTACATTAACAAATCATTCTTAATCTTACAAGGAAAGGCACGCAAGTGTCCCCTTCCGATTTTGATGAAACTTCGTAGGTTTGTTAAGCATGCAAAAATAAGGGACACGTATTTTTTTTTATCGGCTAAGACGCGGGTTGAAGGGGTGAAACGAGCCCTTAAAGTTTCGACCCCTTTTGGCTATCTCGAAAACCATACGAGATACATTAAAACTTCTAATAGAAAAGTTGTATGGTTTCTTGCGTATAATAACAGGATGTTAACCAATTTTGCAAAATACAATTTGTTTATAACAAAAAAATTTTTCATAACCTTATTTTACAATTTATTCAAATTTGTATAATGACAAAAAGTGTAGAGAATTTTATTACAAATCCATTGGTATATATTAATATACAATATTGCCTCCTACAATTCCTCAGATTTTTATCATAAAGGTTCGCGCGCGCGCCCTCATGATACTAAACCGAATCATATCGGACGATATTACACTACCAGTCAACGTCATTTTTAAGCATAAATAAAAAACAATTATATTTGCGTTATACATAACTGTTAATTTTATTAAATTTGTATTACAAAACACTTATTGTTAAAGTACATAGGTATTCTATGTATATGTCAATTTTATAGATAACTAATAGTTTGAATAAGTTAGGGAACATAATCGTGGCAATAATGGTATTCTTCGAAAAAATGTTTCAAACACAACGGTTTCCGACATTAAGTATATGTAATAATAGATACGTCACGGCATATGTATATGGCATAGTGGTTCATTATGTGATGCATAGCAAAATTCTACTGTATTTGGAAAATGAGGAAAAATTTTTTGATAATGGTACCAATGGGGAGTCAGAACCTACCAGATGCAAAAGGTTTCGTTCCGATCGGTCCACCCAGCTAGGCGTAATCGGCGAACATACATAGAAAAAAAAAAAAAAAAAAAAAAAAAAAAATACTGATCGAATTGAGTAACCTCTTCCTTTTTCGAAGTTGGTTAAAAAATAGGATATAAAACTTCGTTTTTGAATTATTAAGAAAAATAGAAGCAAAAGGCAGCTTTGAACCTGGCTGCTGAGCGTGATTGTGAATAAGTGTCTTTGCCCCGAGACAGTGTACATGTTTAATAAAAAGCCCTTATGTTAAAACTCAGTTAAATAATTAACAGAACTATTATAAATAGTGTTCACTTAATTATTTCTCATAAATAAGGAACAGAATTAGTTATGTATAATTAACCGAAACCGAAGAATTGAAATTTCTGTTATTTTAAATTTATACAAAATGTATAAATAGTTAAAATGAGATCCTCGTAACTAAATTGCTTTACCGATCATAACTATTCGTAAAAATAATACGCGCGCCACAATACGTAATGTCACAGTCGGCTTGCTCCATTATCATTTTTCATTATCACTTTTTATTGTAATATTTTGTTGTTAGTTTTCATTCATTTTCTAATGTAATAACGGTGGATAAAAAAGCGAATACACATGAACGATTGCCCGAAAATAACTTTTATAATTTTTTTCTTTTTAGTGTTGCGCTTCGGATGTTTTGTCCTAAACTGCCAATCGTAGCTATCAAAGTTCCAAACGTAAAAGGAGCAAAAGTTCTGGACATCGTCTTCGGCCCTTCGAACCGAATTGGTCGAGTCAAAGAATCATAAAACAATTAAAAGGTTTCATTTTGCTGGCCTGGTGGTCACTTTATGGGCGTCCGAGAAAACCCTGTTTTTACGTAATACGCGTTACTTTGTGACTATACGGATGTTTTGAGAGTCGAAGTAGACATAGGTTGTAAATCTTTGCTCGAGTTTTTAAGCGACAACGAAACCGCGTATTTCTCTACGACTTTTTAAGGTATGCAGGATATTTGTTGGCGTTTAAAGAAATACGATATTTGCGAAAACTATTTAACAATTCAAGCAATTACTTAATGACAAAATAACTTGATAGAAATATATAAGAGTGACGCGTAAAGTTACAAAACTGAGGCTAATGTTCCCGTACTGAGGAGATTATAATGTTTGACCTTTGAAGATTTGTATGTCAACTAATTTTTTCTAGATTTTTCGATTAGAAGAAAATTTAACCCCCGCCTCTTTTCATGATTGGTAAAAATGTCGAAACCAGTTGACAGTTACATTCACTGTCCCCTCCTTGCTTTTTGCGTCGGAAATGTGGTTTTTCCAAAGTAACAGGTGTCAGTGGAAGCGGGGGCAAGAAAGGACGATTTTTACTAATTGTAAGAGATGGAATTTCCATAACTTAACATGGTCCCGAGTTTAACGTTGAGCGCAAGTGCCTCGTGATCGAAAGACTGCGAAACTTCACATCATTTAGTAAATCACGTCTCAAATTTTATTAAATCAAAATATCCAAAATTTACTTCTGCCAGGACGTGACAAATTTAAAACAAGGACTATGCCCTACTACCGGGAGAACCCGCAATCTTTGTTACGGGAATAAGAATTTAGGATATTTGCCCTACTTAAGGTAATTATGCGGGTCGATCTTTTATCGTCGATCTCTTCGACGGCAATCGTTTCGCACAAATCTATCTAGTAAATAAATGCAAAACGAAACCATGAATTTTACTTTATTCGACTTACATCATGTCTTATCCATTTATTTTATTTAAGAGCCATACTTGATAACTTAAATTTCAAATGTATAATTTGTCTGTTACTTAGTCATATATATAAAAATTAACTTTCTTCTGTATACAGATTTTGAACTTATTAAAATTGGTTAAATTCGTCAAATTGATCAAATCTAAATTTCAATATTCAACGTTTCATATTCAACGTTTAATTAATAAAAAGGGAATTGTTTATTTGTATTTTGCTCAGAGTGTGTAATGAAATCATGAATTGCGTAGAGATACGTAGGATAGAGAGGAGGCCAATCAAGCGTTTAAAAAAGGGGATAACAGCAAATAAGAGCAATCCAAGGAATTAGAGAACACGGCGGAATGAGTGACTGAGGTTTGCTAGGGCCTTTCCCGTAAAGCAAAGAGAAGCAAAATGGCAGTAAGCGTCGAGAGAAAGAACGGACAGCATGTTATAGAATGGATAATGGTGGAGGGGGAGTGGTGAAAGAGGAGAATGGGTGGCAGGTGGCATTGGAAGAGAGAAAAGGGTGGGGGTAAAATTACCGCAGGTGCGCTTGGTAGAACAAGCGACACAAGGGAGAGGTCGTTGTCTGTATAACATGCTATTGGTTTGCGATAGATCTCAACGGGGGATGACGTGTTTCTGTCGTGAGCTCTGAACGCAACACAAAGAAATTCAATTAAGCGCGGGTAAACAGCGCGGCGGGTGTCAACTATGACTTGCTTGGCGGGAGTAACTATGACTCCCTTTACACGCAAGGTCTTAGGAGTCCGGGATTTTACCCCGTGTTCGATGCAGGCCCTAGCAGATAGTTGCTGAGGTGTCGTGGTGCATGCACCATAGTATCCAAGACTAGTTCTGCGAGTCATAGTTCAGCAAGCAGCCACCTCTTCGTTGGTTCCCGCCACCAGTACCCCTTTACTCCCAAAGTAGAGGATCGGACGAAGCTAAGATCTCCCCCTGCGCACTCGGATCCTGCGGGTTGCCAGCCCTCCCGATCCTTAATTCATTGGTTATAAGTGGCGGGCCCTCAGGCTCGACTACTCTTGTAAGCGAGTAGCATAGGATACACAGATCCGACAGGATGTAGATAGTGGGTAAAACCATCCTTGCCGAGGGAAGGGGCGGGCGGGGGGGGGGGGGGGGGGGGGCCAAATCAGATATTTGCAACATCAAAAAAAGAGTCAGACATAGAATAAGACAGCGTACTATGACACTTCGGTGTGAAATGGTGGGGAGAGGTCGCGGTTGCCGTATGTTCGAGCTCACCGGGAGGAGGTGCTGGGGGGCGTTACAAGGTTAAGCTGGAGGTCAGCTCCCCTTGGACCTTGACGTAACCTCTCGGGCCAAGAACCTTTGAGTAAGAACACCCATTCCTCACACATGGAACACACACGCGAGGGGGGGGGGGGGGGGGGGGGGTAATCTCTCTTCCACAAGATGCGAGCGATGGCCTAGCGCAGGGGGACCATATCCAAGGACAGAAAAGCCTGCCAGGTTGCCGCCACCCCCCGGCCTTGTGGCGGGGGCGGGAGACAGTTTTAGTGGGTATACATGGAAACTGTCCCTCTTCTAGGGGCGCTGAAAGCGTGAGTCTTTCCACACTACCTGGGCTATCTTCCCAGGTGTCCGTAATAGGATTTCTGTCTTCCTTAAACAAAAAAAAAAAGGTCTCACTCAAATAGTGTTGTGATGTATGATCTTACCACCCTACATATGGCCCATTCGAGGAGTGCAGGGTCTCGCTCGAATGGTTATGCTACGTTACGTTACGCGAAACTTTCTCACTCACGATTCGACTTTTTGACTCTCGAGCCGACTCGCACCAGCTTCAACGTTCGAGTGACTGTGTTTCTGTAGAAGAAATCGCCTGAACACCCTCGAGTCTCCGAAGGTGACTGTTAAGAAAACACTCTATGCTTTCATTTGTTAAAACTGTTCACAAAAGAGAGGTATAGCTCTTAGCTGAATTATGGCAAGTAAATGTTTACGGTAAGACTGGTTCGGACCGGATGTGATAGACAAAAGGGTCTTTGATGACCCGTACTCCGAGGTATAAACTATTGACGGTGGTCTACGCGCCGAACCACTTGAGCCCTGCAATAAATCGCTTTGTCGCGGCAAAGGTCTCCGTTCGCGACCGAACAGTCACTATGATCCATTCTTTAAAAATACCAAGCAATAATTGTTTGATGTTTCGAACACTGAAAATATACAAGTAATGATTATTTTTCATTAATAGATTTCTGATTATTACTCATTTATTTAAATACTAAAATATGAAATAAATTAATATTTCTTATATTGATGGTTGCGGGCTGTTCCATATCAAGTCACCTAACATTGGACTTCACAATCAGTGATTTTTACCGTTCTGCACATTCAGAAGTATCTGCACTAATGATAAACGAAGAAGCATTGCAAGGTAAAATTAAATCACAAAAATAAATAATTACATGTGTCGAGTAGTTTTCTAGTATAAGAAATAAGAGGAGGAATGACATTCGGTAGTGAAACTGGTGAGACCTATTTTCGGTGATGTTTCCAGCGGACATCACATAATTTCAAAAAGGTTTAACAATTCAATTGTTATTTCAACGATGCAATGTATATCCTCGGCTACTGTCACAATTGTTACTTCTTACACCTTCTTTTCCTAACTCTTCCTCTCTCTCCCTTTCTCTTTCTCATTTATATATTACCGTAATTGATCGATTTTGCGATTAGTCTATTCAAACTTTATTAAAAATATAAATATATTTTTTATTGTAACAATTTTCTCAATTTTTGAACATTTCAATCAGTACTTATTTACTTAATGTATTTTGCAACAAAGTACTCTTTTCCACAACAACATTCTAGTACAATGGGAAATTTCGGCATTCCTTCAAAACATTACTATCGCTCTCAATACTATATTTACTGTATAATTAATCCTAAGTTTGTATGTTATAACGAAAGATCCCGAGAATGATGTCACTTTCCATACTGATGGAACTGTGTTTACTTTCACAATTTTTATAACACATATTCCTTTAATATATTTTATTAATCTATGATTTTGCATAGATTTAGCGCAATATTTATTTCCAATGTCTACAAAGACAACTTTTCACGCATAATAGCCTGCAATTGCAATTTCGCTTCGATATTATAATTATCACTATGATAGAATCTTGTCATCCAGAAACTATCCATTGTCATGAACATCTGTGGAATATCATTAATGATATTAGGTCTCTTATTTACTAAGTCTCTCATGTTCCTTTTTCTATGAAACCAGCGAAAATTTTAGATATGTCGTTCTGACATTTAAAAACGTATTTTTACTTACGTATGGCACGTGTATAGAAATAAAAGATATGTGGTTGGGCAGCACATGTAGATCAACATCGACTTCAGAGGCATAATTACACTCACTATCATGTCCTATGGTTTCCGCAGTCATATTTTTTTTTTTTTTATTTTACTATTATTATTATTATTATTGAGGAAGACAGAAATCCTATTACGGACACCTGGGAAGATGGCCCAGGTAGTGTGGAAAGACTCACCCTTCCCCCTTAAGGGGGACGGTTTCGGCCCATACCCACTAAAACTGTCTCCCGCCCCCAGGGGTTGGGCATGGCGGTAACCCGACGAGCTACATCATCAGCTGGATATGATCCACTCTCACTAGGCCGTCGCTTGCGTTCATGAGAAGAGACTGTCCCCCTCCCCCGTGTGTGCTCCGTATGTGACGAGAGGATGCCCTTATGCAGTGGATCTTGGCCCAAGCGGTATCGTCAAGTTCCTCGGGGAAGCCTTCGCGCGAGTGCTTCAACTTCCAGCTTCATCCTATAACGCCACCCGCTGCCGCCTTCCACCGCGCCCGAACATACGGTTCTAAAACCGCGACCTGTCCCCACCACATCATACCTACTAAATTGCTAATGCTCGATATCGCGTGTATATTAGCCTAATTCCCCCCCCCCCCCCCTCAAAAATTAAAAATTTCCCGTAACTTTACGCAACTATTCGCGTCTCCATGTTTAATCCGTAGTCAGATTCGGATTGGCTGCTACATACACTGTTTTTTCATCTGCGTTTGATCCCGACGCCGATAAAAAAAAGCCAACAGCACGCGGAGTTCCCAAGCGGTCACCCATCCAAGTACTATCCGCGCCCAACTCAGCTTAACTTCGGTGATCGGACGAGAACCGGTGTATCCTGACTAGTATGGCCGTTGGCTGAAAACGTATCATTGTAGCAGACTGTCGTATATCATTTTATATTTGTAGCGAGATTTTCTAAATAACAACTAAGTCTCTAAAAGTCAGGATATATATATATATTTTAAGATGAACTTCGAATGAGTATAACACCCACGGAGAATTTGTTTTTTAAATATTTCATCATGACAGTCTCACGTCCAGCCGCATTCTCAATAGATATATTTAGTTTAGTGTATCGACAGTATTTTTCTCTTACCGACAGTGAAACTATACACATTAATTGTCATAGGAATCCAGTTTAGCCGTCGCACAGTGGTCCCAAATCGCAAAAAGCTGGCCAAAATATGAAGGCGTATTTCAATTTTAATGAAATTTTGTATCTAGGCGTTTTCGAGGTCAGTCGTTACAAATCAAAAGTCGAAATTACGAAAAACAAAATGCCGAATTCAATATGGACGCTCAGTATTAAAAAAAAAACAAAAAGCTGACCAAAATATGAAAGAATTCTTCTATTTAGCTGAAAATTTGTACAAAGTGGTTTTTCGGGGTTACAAATTAAAGACAAAATTACGAAAAAAGTAATTAATTACGTTTATTAAATTACTTTCTGTTCCATTCAAATTACTTTTCAGTGCAATGAACATTTGTTACTGTGATAGAGTAATTTTTTCAGAAACTGAAATATAAATGTACATGTACATATTATACTAAACTATATTTTAAACAAGTTTAAAATTTTCAGCAATAATGTAATTATAGACGCACGCGCAAACATAGCAATACATCTTTTATTCATAATGTTAAATTCTATAGACCGATTTATATTATACTTTTTTTAACAATATTTATAATAATCCTGTGGCGTCCATATCAATATTCGTAAAAAGCTATAAAAAAACTGATGCTGAATATTCTTAAACTCAACGTTTATTTGCTTAATTGTACTTCGGTATTACGTGCCCGGGGTTCACGTATACCTGAACGTTGGCCTCTCCCCTATTTGTAATTTTTATTCAGGTATGATAAAAAAGGAGACGAAAATAGTGAGCAAATGACTAATTGTATGAAAGGGAGAAAAAGAGAGAGAGAGAAGCGAACACGCATGAATTAGTGGCAAACACAAGTATTTACATTTTCAAACGTTCATTAAAACTCGAGGGGCAGATATGGGCAGCACTTTTTTGTTAATTCGGATGCATTGCAGTCTTAACTAAATATGACAATTGGTTTTTTAGCCCAACTCCGTCTAACTCATAAACTTTTCCCCTTTTTTATAAATACCGAGGTCGTCATTTACTTGAATTTTTTATTAAAAAACGTTATTCAATTGTTGTATTATACTTTGTAAGTATTGATCTTGTAATGTGTCTATGAATTCTACTTACCTTTAGTTGTGTTTTCCATTTTGCAGAATCAAAATTGATGCACTGAGGACTGAGTTACTAATTTTTCTAATAAAGTCTATTTTTGCTGGATTTGTGCGCTAAGTATTGCTCGAACGAAAGTCAATTTCCTACTGAAATACCAATACAGGTAGTAAACTAGGCAACTGTACCTTTTGTAATTGAACGCATAAACTGTCAGTGTACCCAACCCAATAGTTAAAAGGTAAAAATTTAATACTTCATTTTTCAACTTTTGGCCAGCTTTTTGCGATTTAGGACCATTGTGCGTCGGTAACTAATATATGTATACATATATATATATATCTTTTAGTTGCAATTATTTTATTATTATTATATTAATTTTGATATGAATTAGGTAATATGTTCCACAAATTAATCAGATGTTAAGTGAGTTTATTAAAAACAATATTGATGTATTATTTTACTTACTTGAATAAATGTACATGTTATCTATGGAAAATTCCATGACGCTACGTGCTACGTGCTACGACGCTTGCCCCGAAATTCCTGGTATTAGTGCGCAACCCTAGAGAAGGATAGAGATGTAATTCCTGTTTACAACATTAACTGATATTTGAAAGAAAAGCGCGGCAGCTATCAAATTTCCCAATAGAAGAATCCATGTGCACGTACCCGGATTACGTTGATCAACTCATTACAAAATTACACAATTTTCGAAACACAGCCCGAAATAATCTTAAGCAATCTAAACACCGACAAAAGCACTATCATGACAACAAATTTCGACCGACATACTATGAAACAGGCAAAGACGTATTTCTCTTAAATCCACCATGAAAGAACAAATTAGAGAAGGAATACTCGGGTTCTCACAAAATTACGGGGACCATAGAAGACAATAACATAGAATTACAAGTTCTAATTGAAGATTTACACGAAAATTACATACTTTGACGTCACAGAAATTCCAGGAATTTGGTAAACCTGCGGGTATAAAAGGCCGAGCGAAACTCGCCTAAGCAGCAGAACAGTCTTCAAAGTCAAGCTAGTCAGAAGTCATAAGTATAAACCGGTACAATTTTCGCTGTAAGAGCCGAAACGATTCTAAGTTTTCAATTGGAAAGCGGGTATACGCCATTTGGATACTTGATCGCTGGGTTGCTTTAACCGACTTCGAAAAAGGAGGAGGTTACTCAATTCGATCAGTATATATTTTTTTTTTTTTTTTTTTTATTATTATTATTTTTATTTTCTATGTGTGTCCGCCGATTACGCCTAGCTGGATGCACCGATCGGAACGAAACCTTTTGCATCTGGTAGGTTCTGACTCCCCATTGGTACCATTATCAAAAAATTTTTCATTTTTCAATTGCAAAGTGTTGTTATTGCAAAAAAACCGGCAACTTTTGAAATAAACTTTTCTCGATTTTAGTGCGCTTTTAATATTTTATCACGGACATGATTCTGAACAATTATGTTCATATAAAAATTTCGCGGAAAGCTTTAGTTTTCGAGATATTAGCGAAAAATTGTTGAAAAGTTTTGAAATCAACTTTGGACGATTTTAATGTCCTTTTAATATGTTATCAGGGGCACGATTCTGAACAACTTTTTCCTTATCCGCAATTAAGGGGAAGCTTTAGTTTTCGAGTTATTAGCGAAAAACTATTGTTACTAATACAGTATTCACTCTGTAAATGTTACTTTTGCCGGTCTCGATTGTACATTTACGGTAGAGGTCCTACATTCTTTGTAGTGTGCCGAACGTAGAAAGAGACAGCCATACAAAAGACAAAGAGGGATAGAGTTTCGAGCGTTCGGCAAACATGAAAGACTCGTGCGTGTTGTGTCTTTTAAATTTAAAAATTAAAATTCTTTATTTTTGGTTTTTCGTCAATGGAACTTTTACCATCGTATTTGTCTCGTTTTTCTGATTAAAATGACACCAAACACGATATGATTACGATCGTAATTACTTATGTAACAAGCCATAAAAGTTTGGGATGTAACATTTACGGTAGAGGTGCGAATTCCTTCTAAAGGCTTGCTATACAAGTAATTATGATTTTAATTATACCGTGTTTGGTACCATTTTAATCAGAAAAACGAGACGAATACGATAATCAAAGCTTCATTGATTAAACCCCAAAAATAAAGAATTTTGATTTTTGAATTTAAAAGACAGAAGACGCACGAGTGTTTCATGTTTGCCGAACGCGTCAACTTTCTGCTTCTCTCTCTTTTCTATTCGCCGTCCTCTTTTATGTTAAAAACTTTAATCACTCGTTACACACACAATTGTTAACGTAATTATATCATGTTTGGTGTCATTTTAATCAGGAAATCTAGACAAATACAACAGTAAAAGTTTCATGAAAAAAAAAAATAGTAAGAAATAAGAAAGTTACAATCTTTTCCTTTGCTTGCATTAGTATGTGTCTCACCGATATTCAATCCTCGTCGTTTCGGCGACCGATCCTGTTTCATTCTTGACTGATTTCGAGGGGGATCCCCCAGTAGTGGGGATACAATTTTAACATTTACGGTAGAGATCTTTTTAACATTTATGGAGTGAATACTGTATATTGAATTCTACGTATGCCTCCGTGCCTCTGGTGGTGTATGAGTCAACATGCAATCGCCGATTTTATTTACCAATTTTACAACAATTAATAAAAAAAAAAAATTGAAAAACGAATATCCATGTTGTCTTTTACTTAATTATGTTCATGGCATTTACGCGGACAAAAAAAAAGCCCGGAAGAACTATCTCACAGTATCCTATAAAATTCTCCCCATTCCACTAAAAAGCGTGAAATAAAATAATTTTAAGAAAAAAAATACACCGACTTCGAAATGCACTAAAAAGTATAAAATAATTTCTATTTCATTCAATCATACAATTACGTCACAGATATGAATGAAACCTATTTACTCGTTAGGTAGTGTATTAAATACATTTCAACCTTTTCGGAGGCGGCGCAAAATTAAAAATACCTCAGTAAACGTTGCTGCCAATAACCAGTTGATTGTGGTATGGCGTATTGGAAATTAATAAATCCTGAAAAAGAATACGAACCATTATAGATATATCTGGTAATATACGTAAATGTAACGACTGCATCTTCATTTCGCAACGTTTCTGATATAAATGAAATTGAATCGACTTCGTTCGCATGTGGAAGCCATGAATCTAAGAACCTATAAACGGAGCCCACAACGCGGGAATTACCAAATTTGCGGCAGATGGGCTCTATCTTTATAGTATATGCGGCGATCGAGTCTTTTCGTCGCATACTCTATGAATCTAGATAGACCATAGTTCCATTCTATACACATTAACACCTACTTCGCGGCGTGCTGTCGAGTTATATGTATAGAAAAAAAAATAGCTATACAAGCTTTGCCTATGTTCGGCTGTGCAAAGGTTGACATGTTCAAGAAAATCTTTTAATTTTGCGCCGCCTCCGAAAAGGATGAAATGTATTTAATACACTACCTAACGAGTAAATAGGTTTCATTCATATCTGTGACGTAATTGTATGATTGAATGAAATAGAAATTATTTTATACTTTTTAGTGCATTTCGAAGTCGGTGTATTTTTTTTCTTAAAATTATTTTATCGCAACTAGCGAACGGCACGCTTCCCGTTCAAGCGGTCTTGTATCTGAAACTCCCACCCACCCCCAAGTTGTATGCTGACCCCCCAGAAAGGCTAAGACATCAAACCGAGAGCTTTCAGCTATTCATACTTAATTTTTGTCGAATTATTAATTCGCCCTCAGATTTTCGGAGATCGCTCTGGGTAGTATCGTAGCTAGCGTACAGCGGGCTCCCCATTTCAGAGGCTTGGTCTATGAAGCCCGTGTTTTTTGGGTGGCAGTTAAGTAATTACGATTCACAAGTAGAGTCATTTTCGATTTGCTACCCTGTTGGACGTATATTGTTTATCTGACTCTGGGTCGTTGGGTTGTTTTAGCAGCTAGCGAACAGCAGGCTCCCTAAATAAGCGATCTGGTTTTGGGTGTTAGTGTGCGCTCTAACAAAAAGGGCCATGGACAATTAGTCAAGTCAAATTGTAAAAGAGTAATTGTTCCGAGAAAATTCATTAACTCTCAACAAATTTTAGAACTTGAATTAAAAAGAGAATATTGTTCTGTCTCTAGCGTATTTTTCGTAGTCGACTACACCGCGTTAGATAATAGATAAAATTATTAATCTGTCTAACTTTGCGAAAGCGTATTTAGATACACTTAGAGAATCACACTTAGATCGGATTGCTCGCTGCGGTAGACTATAACGCGCTAATATTATTAATTTTGTAACAGCACATTTATATCAATTTAGAAGCCGAATCATACTTAGGCAGGATTCACCGTAAACTGTACACATATTAATCAAGTTAAAATCAAACCCTCAACACTTGGAATATCGAATTTTGTAAAGCGTAGTTAACTTTAAACGAGAATCAGACTTAGGTACGATTTGACGTAAAGTACTAACCAGCGAGTTTCGTTTTGTTAAATCTAATTTACACTCTCTACTTATGCACTATTTCATTTTGAGTTCTTGTTACTAAACAATCAAAATCTATTTAGTTTCTTTTGTTCCAATTAACACGTTCCGTGCCACGTGTACCACCGGTGGTACACGGTAAACTTGATCGTCAGGCCACGTGTACCACCGGTGGTACACGCAGTCATATTTATTCAGTGCGCTGAAAACATATATTTTATTACAAATATAATTTTGTAAACTATATTTCTACCTAAAAAATGAAGCATTATACAAGATGCAGTATAGAACAAAAGAAAAAAGGAATTACTTATGTATTGAGGATGTAATGAAATATTGTGTGATAATATATTAATCTTTAGTCAAAATATCAAATGGCCTGAACGACAAGTCAGGCAAAAATGGCTTGGCACGGAACGTGTTAATCAATATACTTTTCATTATTTTTGTTGTTATTGTTATTGTTATTTGTTAACTTCATTTTTCTTATCATTTTATTAAATGAACCTTGTTGTTGAAAGATATTGACCTGTGGATTTCACTCTTTAACCACACATCACACAAATCTCACGTTCTTTATATTTAGTTATTTGCGAAAAACAAGTCGTTCAGTAGGTAAAAGCCGCTCTTTACTTCACGAGCGCTGTTAACCCTTTCGCGCCGAGCGCCGCATATATGCGGCATCCGCGCCACGACTTTTGGGTATGAGCGTTCTGTTCCGTGACGGTACTTCGGCGGACGGACCTGCCGTAACGAAAGGGTTAACATCTGAGCCTAGGTTCCAGAGTCGTTCTAACACCTGTAAACGCCAAAGAAATTGATTTAGCTCATACTATTACGGACTAAATTAATCGAGACGCACAAGCCTGTTATGCAGAAATTGAAACCGAACAAGAATTATTGTTTGAATATAATGTAAATGAAGATAAATTTCCATCATGCGATCCACATGAGCCAGAAATAAGTGTATCATCGTCACCTGTAGAAGTGAATCTTCGTCGAATTCGCCCGATGAAAATATATTTGGAAGGGATCATATTAGTATTGAATATAAGAAGGATGCTGTAAACTTTTGGAAGAGTGGTAGGAAAAAACCATTATCTTTCAAAAGTGTACAAAGGAAATTTAAAAAATTGAAAAGTTGTGCACAGTTATATAGACGGGAACAGCACGTTAGTAGTAGCGGGTCGCACATTGATAAACTTCGTGATATTGGTAATGCTGTATTAGAAAAGTTTGTTTTAGCGTGTAATAGAAATGTTCGGCCGCGAACCGAAGCCTTTGTCGCGATTAAGGAATTTACTACAGGGTTCAAGTGGTTCGGCGCGCGGACCGCCGTGAACCGTTCATACCTCGAAATACGGGTCACCGAGGACCCTTTTGTCTCTCAAATCCTGTCCGAACTAGTCTTACTGTAAACACGTGCGTGTCATAAATCAGCTAACAGCTGTACCTCTCTTTTTAAACAATTTTAACGAACGAAAGTATAGAGTTCTTCCTAACCGTTACCTTCGGAAACGCGAGGGTATTTAGGCGATCTTTCGTACAACGAAAAACACAGTCGAATGTTGAAGCTTACACGGTTCGGATCGAGAGTCGAAGACGTCAATCGTGACTTAGAAGTTTCCGCGTAACGCGACGTAGCATAGCCAATGCAGGGTGGTTCGGAAATCATTCACGACGCCATTCGAGTGAGACCCTGCACTCCTCGAATGGGCCACGGTAGGGTGGTTAAGTCACACACTGTATACTGTTCGTGCGAGTCCTACACCCTCGAACGGGCCACGGTAGGGTGGTTAACGTACATACTCTGTACACTGTTCGGGCGAGCCCTACACCCTCGAACAGGCTACGGTAGGGTGGTTAAACGTACACATCAACATGATCCGAGTGAGTCCTACATTCTTAACTCGATCATTGTGAATAATCTCACGCAACGTGAATTATCACTCAAAACGAACAACGCTGAGCGAGACTCTGTTCTCCTCAAATCGAACGACATTGAGCGAGACCTTGTTCTCCTCAAAACGATTCTCATTCAATACGCAATCAACACAACGTACACATACTCGTACACATTTTCACCGTAGAATCATTAACGAAACATATTTTTGTAAGGGGTTTTTTATGCCGCAAGGCTTTTTCCCATAATTCGAATCGCTAGAGCCAATAAACGATCACGACTTTTCAGGCTCAATTGTGTCTAAACAATTTTTATTTACCCTCTTCCTCAATCGAATTCATATATTCCTTGAAACACGAAATTTCTCCATGTTGGACAGATTTCGACGATACAGAAATGTAGTAGTACATGACATTGATTTAAGACGTTGGGCATTACAGGGGAAACAAAAGTTGAGTTTTGAAGGATTTCAAGCATCGCAGGATTTCAAGCATATTGTATCGAGAAAGACTACAAAATTCATCACTAGAAATTATTCTGTTAATTTGTCCGAAATAAACACGCGAGCAAATGAATTTGTGCCAAGCTCCATATTTTCGTAGTCATGGTGCAATAAATATTTTCAATTCCGACCAAAGTGGATTTTAACTTGAAATGCACTCTGGAAGGACGCTTTCATGGAAAGGTGAAAAATATACATTATCAGCTATACAGTCTTCATCTGCTTTAACACATTCTTATACTATACAACCAACTATATCAGCTGATGGACAACTTTTGTCTCCTCTGATTGTCGTTTTGAAAGAAGCAAGTAGTCAATTAGGGCCACGGGTAAGAAATAGAGTATTTACAGCACCCAATATTATTATCGGGTTATCAGCATCAGGCAAATTAAACAAAGATATTTTCAGACAATGGTTGGACACAGTATTTTTTCTAAATTCATCAGAAAATAGTATTTTATTACTGGACTTATGGACAAGATCAAAATTTGATAACAAATATGATTTTTTATCCAAACTATTTCTGGATTATTCCAAAAAACGCTATTGGATTAATACAGCTTTTACATGTATATGGTTTCAGAATATGGAAAAATTTCGCGCGCAAAATATCAGGTCCTGTACTTACGTTAAATTTACAATTTAATTTACATGCACGGACTATCAAGATGCACTTTACACAATTATCAAGATGCACTCTTTAATTCATAATGAATTATCCGCACCTAGATATAAAGAGCTATTTAAGTACGCATGGTTTCGGTGTGGTTACATCAATATCAAACCAGAACATTTTGATAATCCCGTTGATTTCAGTTTCAATCAAATTGAAACTATGTATTGCTCAAATTTTCCAGAGGTAGTTGCCGTAAAATGTTCGTGATGTAAAAGTCATTTGTATTTCGTGCATTTTTTTTAACATTTTCTAATGAAATTAGATTATTTTTTGAATTTTTTCTGTGTATTTTTCCGTTGCGTCTTACATTGCTGAAGTCGACTCAGGTCGAGTAATAAAAGTCAAGGGCCTACTGACCATGGGGCGATGCTATACATATGTATAACAGCAGTTTTTCCGCATTTCGGGTCAGTCGTGCGACAACTTCAATCAGCGTAACGTTTTACCCTTAAGGTTTCGCCTCCGTTGTATTCATTTTTTTAATAAACATCTTTTTCTTACCCTAAGCGATTGAGTACTCTTATTATTACAGATCCTCAATATTTTCATTAATGTCATACAGTATTCTCTCCGTAAATGTTACTTTTGCCGGTCTTGATTAATAAAGAATTTTAATTTTTGAATTTAAAAGACAGAAGACACACGAGTCTTTCATGTTTGCCGAACGCGTCAACCTTCTGCTTCTCTTTCTTTTCCATTCGCCGTCCTCTTTTATGTTAAAAACTTTAATCACTCGTTACACACGCAATTGTTAATGTAATTGTATTATATTTGGTGTCATTTTAATCAAGAAATGTAGACAAATACAACAGTAAAAGTTTCATGAAAATATAGTAAGAAATAAGAAAGTTACAATCTTTTCCTTCGCTTGCATTAATATGTGTCTCACCGATATACGATCCTCGTCATTTCGGCGACCGATCGTGTTTCATTCTTGACTGATTTCAAAGGGGATCCCCCCAGTAGTGGGGATACAATTTTAACATTTACGGTAGAGATCTTTTTAACATTTACGGAGACAATACTTTAATTATATAGAATAACTGTTGAATTATAAATAAATTTAGCTTGTGATATCATCTTGCCGTACAAGGGACGCACGACGTCAGAGTATAAAAGAACAATTGAATTCCTTCCTCCTCCCTGTTCGCGAAAAAATGCACGCGGTGAAAATTGGTGCACGAGGACGTCGCGTCGTTCCGGCGATGTTAAATTCAGTTAATATGTGTATTTCGTAAGTGTAATATTAAATAATTAATTAGAAATAGAAATATGATATTATTTTTGTTTTTCTTCGATCCTGATTTTTTATCATGGTAGCAGAGTGTGGTTATGTTGAAAAAATTAGGTTATGGGAACACGTGGCAGAGATTCGAAGAGTGATATAAAAGTTAAAGAAAACGTAAATGAAAAGAATAAGGACTTAATAAAATAAGAAAAAAATTGGAACATTTAATAAAGTGAATATTTTCGATGGAAAAGATTACAACACATGGAAGAAGAAAATTATATTTTTGAAAATGAGAATGTGTGAAGAAGTTATTGAACGAGAGAGCCAGGACGGATAATGAATCCACGTGGAATAATACAGCTCTGAAAGCGATGAATTATGTATATATAGAGCGCTTTATCAAATAGACAAATGGAACTTTTTAATGATGAAACAACAAGTTATGGAATAATTAAGAAATTAGATAGAATATATCTGTGGGAATTAACCTCACTATAGATCTGTATAAGAAATAAATTAGATAAAATTAGATTAAGTAATTACACAGAAACAAGTGAATTCTACAGTGAATTTGAAAAGCTAATAATAATTGAATTGAAAAATACCGGCGCTATAGTGACCGAAAAAGAAAAAGTAAATTACATGTTGAGAACCCTATCAAGCTCATTAAGTTATATTGGAGATTTAGTTGATTTATTATCCGAAGGAGATAGAACTGTGGATTACGTAACTAATAAAATTAAAATATATGAAGACAGAGAAAAGGATGAAAATAAAAATTCAGGAAATAAAAGTGGAAATTCAAATGTATTTAGAAGTGAGGTGGAAAGAGACAGGACGTGTTACAAATGTGGAAAACTAGGACATGTTTAATACGAGTGCATGAGTCAGAACAGCGCTGGAAATTACTGGAGAGGCTCGAGGGGAGGCGGACAGCAGCAAGCGCGAGGAGGCGCACGCTACAGTATTCTCTCCGTGAATGTGAAAACTTCGGGTTTGGAGATTCGCATTTTTAGAATAGGTACTACATTGCGGTGCATAACTATAGCACCACCTACATTTTTAGTATATTTTGACTTTGGAATAACAATACATAAAAATCATCCATATAAAATCGAAGTGTATATTAAACAATGAACTTTAGTGAAAATTTGTTGATATTAGTTTATTGTATAAGAAAATATAATATGAAAATTGATTTTTCATTGTTGCATAACAATAGCACCACACGAATGAATGTAAAATATATATACATAAATGTGATTTTAATAAGTTGTAGGGCCCCTTTGCTCTGTAATAAGTTTGAAAATTCTGTTTGGCATGCTCTCGATGAGTTTTTGAAAAATTTGTTGCTCAATTTCACTACATGCCCTTAGTATTGCGGTTTTTAGTTCTACAATATTTCGGCATAAACTTTTCGGACGATAATGGCCCAAATATTTTCCATTGGATTTTGGTCTGGAGAACATGCTGGCCATTTAATTATATTAATTTTGTTTTTTTTCCAACCATGTTACAGTTTTCCGGCTGGTGTGTACATACAGTCGCGTTGTCTTGTTGGAAGGTTCAATTTTTATCATTTATGAAAGGTAGTGGGCTAATGACCATAGTCGTCGACGCCCACAAAAAAAAAAAACAAAAAAAAAAACAATGAAAGGTAGCAAGTTGTTGCCCCAAACTGTAATGTACTCATCACTATCCATTTTTTTTTATGGAAAAGCCAGTTGCAACATGCCATCAATGCAAAAGTCACCCAAAACCATAATACTTCCGCCGCCAAAATTCTTTTCGGAGATCTCGCCAATACGAATTGTAGCCGTCTAGACCAGTGCTCGGATTTAGTTGCACTTTTCGGGCCGATTTCGGAGTAGACGCCTACCGTGCCCCTACTCCCGCGCTAGACTGCCCACGTGACGCCGTGTGCCAGGGATGTCGTACGATAGATTTGTCGGGATCCATCCGTGATTAAAAATTTTGCTTGCACTGTTAATAATTATTATTTTTACAGATTATTAAAGTTATTAATATTATGTTTACATCTATAAATATCTTATATATATATATATAAAAGATATTTATAGATGTATATTTATCTATAAATATTTATATATATATATATATATATAATTGACCAATAGTCATTCACCATGAGTTCACAGAAGATTGAACGAGTCAACAACAAGGAAGTTACCGACCCAGGGGTTCCGGTATCCAAACCAGCAAAGAAGTCCGCTCCAACGGGAAAAGGCTCGCGCCAAAAGCGCACTGATGCCTTCCGTCTAAAAAAGAACGACGAAACCGACAAAGAAATCATGTCTGGTATATTTGCGCGGTTGAAGATATCTGATCCTACTGCAGTCACTGCCGTAGAGATATAAATATATATATATATATATATACAGGGTGTTCGGCTACTGGTGGGCATAATTTTAGGGGGTGGTAGCTGGGGTGATTCTGAACAACTTTTTCCTTTACCAAAATGCTGGTTAAAGCTTAGTTTTTGAATCATTAATGAAAAACACTGACCAATCAGAGCGCGAGAATAGCGCGCGCTCAGATGCGAGAGCAACGGGTGCAAGCGTGACGGTTGACCCTGGTCGTGAACAAACAAGGCGCGCGATATCGGTAACATAGTTACCATCATCGGTAATACGTCAGCCGGTAAGTAGTTATAAAATTCACAACTATTAATAAGTATAAATTTATTAACGAAACTAATTGTACGGATTAAGCGAAAATAAAGGTAAAGATCAAGCGCAGTTTCTTTAGGTAATTCAAAAAAATGATTATTTGTTTAACGACATAAAATGAAAGAATACTCGGACGCTTACCTCATGAGTGAATTTACGATGCGAGAATTCCTCATTAATTTTGAAGTACATCGTCGTATGACAAGAAACCTATTTACTCGCTAAAATCCACAAGAGCATATCGATACCCGCTCTATGGGATTGTCAAGTAAAAGGGTGACTGTCATATTTGATGTTTTCCGTATAATAATAGTACAATTTTCGGAACCCACACTAAACAAACACACAATCACACAAGCACCACGATTGTCCAGTTCTTAGTATCGAAACGTTAAAAATATCCACCTTTTTTCCACATCAATTCGTTTACGAAAGTTCCTCACCATGTACACATGACACATTATGCGCGATGAGTAATTCAAAGAAAAGAATCAGTTATTGCAAGATGTATTATTGCGATCGCACAACACGTATTACCGACAATATTAAATTTACTTTATTTATTTTTATGCGTCGAAAAATTTATCTTTACGACACGAATTACTTTTAACGAATATGCACAGATGCGTATTTTGACCGAACGTTTTACAATAGTCTCAGAACGAACAAACATCAACAAAGGAAAAGCGAAACAGTGACCCCCTCTCAACGGGAAAAAGATTCCACAATAACCTAAGAAGCTCGCTCGTCGAGAAATGTAACATGATCAGCCTGAGGGGGGTGGGGGGTATAGTGGGAAGACAATACCAATGCAAGTTCTTTGTTTCTAAAATTCTGCACAAAACGTCAGTTGGTTGTCGATAATCGAACGGGTGCGCTTAGAAGAGAATGGTGCACATTTCAAACATTATAGTAAATTTAATATTATCGATACGTGTTGTGCGATCGCAATAATACATCTTGCAATAACTGATTCTTTTCTTTGAATTACTCATCGCGCATAATGTGTCATGTGTACATGGTGAGGAACTTTCGTAAACGAATTGATGTGGAAAAAAGGTGGATATTTTTAACGTTTCGATACTAAGAACTGGACAATCGTGGTGCTTGTGTGATTGTGTGTTTGTTTAGTGTGGGTTCCGAAAATTGTACTACATATTATTATACGGAAAACATCAAATATGACAGTCACCCTTTTACTTGACCATCCCATAGAGCGGGTATCGATATGCTCTTGTGGATTTTAGCGAGTAAATAGGTTTCTTGTCATACGACGATGTACTTCAAAATTAATGAGGAATTCTCGCATCGTAAATTCACTCATGAGGTAAGCGTCCGAGTATTCTTTCATTTTATGTCGTTAAACAAATAATCATTTTTTTGAATTACCTAAAGAAACTGCGCTTGGTCTTTACCTTTATTTTCGCTTAATCCGTACAATTAGTTTCGTTAATAAATTTATACTTATTAATAGTTGTGAATTTTATAACTACTTACCGGCTGACGTATTACCGATGATGGTAACTATGTTACCGATATCGCGCGCCTTGTTTGTTCACGACCAGGGTCAACCGTCACGCTTGCACCCGTTGCTCTCGCATCTGAGCGCGCGCTATTCTCGCGCTCTGATTGGTCAGTGTTTTTCATTAATGATTCAAAAACTAAGCTTTAACCAGCATTTTGGTAAAGGAAAAAGTTGTTCAGAATCACCCCAGCTACCACCCCCTAAAATTATGCCCACCAGTAGCCGAACACCCTATATATATATATATATATATATATATATATATATATATATATATATATATATATAAGATATTTATAGATGTAAACATAGTATTAATAACTTTAATAATCTGTAAAAATAATAATTATTAACAGTGCAAGCAAAATTTTTAATCACGGATGGATCCCGACAAATCTATCGTACGACGTCCCTGGCACACGGCGTCACGTGGGCAGTCTAGCGCGGGAGTAGGGGCACGGTAGGCGTCTACTCCGAAATCGGCCCGAAAAGTGCAACTAAATCCGAGCACTGGTCTAGACCATCAAGATTAAATTTAATCTAAAGTTAACTCATGCTTTTCCAATCTCGGTGCATGTTCGCTCAAACGAATTCAAGCCTCGCAACATTATGTCGTGGTAGAACTTTTGGTGCCGATTTTAATTTTTGCCTCACGATATTATTTTTTAAAACTCGACGTACTGTTCAGCGTGAAATATTTAAGTTAAGTTCACTTTTAATTTGGTTACAGCTTTTCAAGCTGTTACTGGCTGCTTTTACAATTGCCTGTTCGGTACGGGGACTCAATTTTTTCTTGGAACCACCTTTTTTATTCTTGCCATAATTAACGGGATCATTTAAAAAATTCAAAATGACGTTATATGATCGCCCTAGCCTACGGACTATTTCCCGAACACTAACTTTACCTTTCTTAAACGCCAAAATTCTACGGTTCTCTTCTTCGGTCAAATATTTACCACGTGGCATTTTTAACAAAGAGTTTTGTGAAATTTGACTTTGTATTTTAATGAAAAATGTAATTATTTAGCTTCTGTGAATTCGTTGTTGAACTGGATCGAGAGAAGTTAACTTAATAACAGTAGTGCTATAGTTACGCAATAAGCGAAAATCACATTTTCAATGAGACTTAATGTAAAATTTATTGCGATCCATACCATTTCAGTGCCTGCAATTGATTTTTTGCATTCTAACTCTGATTTACAGAACAAGTAAAAAGATAGCTGATGCTATAGCTATGCACCGCAGTGTATATTTGTAGTGAGTCGAACATAGAAAATGATAGCAACACAAAAACAAAGAGGGACTGAGGATCGGAAAACATGAAAGACTCGTGCGTGTTCTGTCTCTTAAATTAAAAAATTAAAATAAAATTTTTACTTTAACGGTAGAGATCTTTTTCATATTTACGAAGAAAATACCGTATCACCCCTAACAGCAGCGAGACGGCTATAGCCAGAACAGAGGCAGCGGCAATTGCAGAGGACGAGTTGCAGGTCAACGGGGACGAGGAGGTCAACAATAGCAAAATCGTCAGAGCGCAGATGGAGGAAAGATGACCTTCGCAACTGAGGTAGACAAAAGAGTAAGCTACAATGTCGAGGTAAATGATTGCGTAAATAAATTAGAATGGATAGTGGATAGCGGATGTACGGATCACATTATAAATGAGGATAAATATTTTGTAAAAGTCAATCAACTAAGTAATCTGATAAATGTTAAAGTTGGAGATAGTCGTATAGTAAAAGCAACAAGTGACATATTTTTTGTGAAAGAAATGGATAAGAATTTAACGAGTTTTGGAAAAATTGCAAATAAAGCCAAGATTGTTTCAATGGGAAATAATTCAAAGATTTACACGAGGGAAAATAATTTGATAGCAGTTGCGAATAAGTTGCATAAGATAAATATCGAAAGTAAACAAAATTGTGTAACCGAAAACGTGAACAATGGTATGACTTCGAAAGAAAAATATCATAAGATGATAGAACATGTAAACTTCAAGTATTTGGACATTTTAAGCCAGAATAATTTAGTCGAAGGATTACTGAGTAATTTGGAGAGTGAGTATTTGAAGTGCGGTACTTGGGTACAAAATAAAATGACTAGTATGAATTTTGAAAATAATAGACGTAAAGTAAGGAATATAGAAGAAATTATTCATACAAATGTAAACGAACCGCACAGTATGCTTGGATTTAAAGAGGAAAAATATTTCTTGATTTTAATAGATGATTACAGTAAAGCTGCTAAAATACTGAATGAGAGAAAAAAATGAAGTTTATGATTGTTTTGTAACTTATATAAATCAACTAGAAAATTTAATTGGGAATAGGGTAAAGCGATTAAGATACGATAACGGTAGAGAATTCTTAAATAAAGATATGTATAATTTTGCCAAAGAAAAGGGAATTTACATTGAACCTCTGTCCTCTGTACGTTCATGAATGAAACGGAATTGCAGAAAGATACAATAGATCGGTAATGGATACCGCACGATGTTTATTATCTGAGGCGAAAATAAATGACAGATTTTGGCCAGAGGTAATGAAAACAGCTATTTATTTAAACAATATGTAGAACGTTAGCGAATACAATTGAGAAAAAGATACCGTACGAAATTATAATGGATGAAAAACTCGATATTAGTAATTTGAAAATATATGAAAGTAGAGTTTTTGTAAGATCCTAGAAGTTAAAAAAAAATAAATGGGATAGAAAAGCGAAGTTAAGAATGTTGGTCGGTTATGAAGAAGTAGGTTATAGAGTTTTAATTAATAATAAAATAAGTATAGCTAAACATGTTGATATTGTTAAAGAAATATTATTAATGTAGGAATAGAATTTTATAAACTATCCTTAACATATAAAAGTTTCATAAAAATTGGCGTGTATCTATTGGGTGATGTGCCTTGTTAGGCTACATTCGAAATAAACAGCTCAAATAACCGATTTTATTATATTATTATAGTGTCTTTAAATATGTACCAACACCTTTGTTTTCATATTTCAGTTGCTTCGATTCTCTTGCTAACATTTTCTTTTACGACCTGCAAATGAAAACAAAGACGACCAGCAAGGCACTATAAACACGTATATTCGCATATCCGAATATTCAAGTATTCGAATTTCAGAACCAAATTTTATTAACATTATTCGAATTTGGTTTACAGCCTTAACAAAAAATAAAATATAGATTAACAAAAAATACAGACACCTGGTAAATCAAAGAACACCACCCCAGAAAATTCTTGAGAGCTAACATCATAATTGATTTATTTCACACTTTTTTCTTAGATATCACTAATTTATTAATTTTATTTAAAAATCGGGAAAATTTTTCCAAAAATTATAATCTTAAGATAGTAGTCAAAAACTGTTACTAAATAATGATAATATTGAAGAAATATACTGATTTTAACTTTTAACGGTTGCAGCGGAGTATGAAACAATTTTACAAGTCAATTTAGTGTTAATTTTAGCTACTTTATTGCTTGAAAATCTGAATAAATATTTGTTTTTGAAACACTGGTATTTTAC
This sequence comes from Megachile rotundata, assembly GCF_050947335.1. Taxonomy (NCBI): domain Eukaryota; kingdom Metazoa; phylum Arthropoda; class Insecta; order Hymenoptera; family Megachilidae; genus Megachile; species Megachile rotundata. Next base: position 2,988,119 of record NC_134994.1, read on the forward strand.
TACTTTTTTCTCAAACTGTTATACGCAAGAATGATTTGATCAAATTTTAGCTGTTTAATTTAAAATCGAAGAAAAATTTGAATGTTTCTGGGAAAACCGTCATTTAACGTTAACTGTTAATGTTTTAATATATTGGAATTAGCTGTGAAATATATTAAAATGACTTTTAAGGATTACATATAATTTTTTGTAAATTGAAATAATGAATAATAAATAATAATAAATGTGCCAGGTACGTTATTCTGATGAAGTACGACCGTTGAGGGTTAAAATCCTATTATTGATAATTTGAGTTATTTGAATGTATGATCTATTAGATTTTGACTTTGAACTACTGTGGATCAGAACGACATTCGTAACCGTTACGTTGCAAAAAAGGTAATTTGATATGTTTACCTTTAACGACGTTTGATAGAATCACCTCTCTTTACACTCTTAAGGTCGCCGCAGAAAATTTTGAAAAGGCGATGTTCTCCGATGTTGTCGAATGAACTCTTTTCACCCATTGAATAACCAGAAAATTATTCAGAAAATAATTGCATACAAGTACAACGGTCGTGATTATTACCTAGCACTTTAAATTACACTGTACAACAGCCAACTGATTTCGTAACGGCTACTATGAAATTCTTATAAATTTTTGCGAGTTGAATACGAATCTGAAATCAGTTTTTCTCTAGGACGTACAATTTTTGAGAAAATTAACGTTAAAAAAAATTGCAAATTTTCAACTTTGGAAATTTTTTGTGCTTTTACCGCAGCAGCTATTCAGTGGCTTTTTACACGAGAAGAATCTGTGAATTTTCCTGAATAAAACTATATGAATTGTTATTACATTGTAAATATTTAAATATGTTTAAATGATGATCAAAGTAAGAAAGACACCAAAAACGCACCAATTTTTCCTGATATTTTTCAATTTATTTAAAAAACTATGGGTCTAGGCGAAAATCTAACCATCCCACATGATAGAGTAGACATTTCTGCAGAAGAAAGCATCGAGCGAAGTTACAAAATCACTTTTGCTTTCCTTTTATAAAAAAAATAGTTTAGCAAAACACGCGCCGCTGTCAGTGGTACTCGATGTTGGCGCGGCGCGGCAGTCGCGAAATAACTATTTCGTTACTCCAAGACAATAGGCAGGGCGACTGCCGCGCCGCGCCAACATCAAGTACCACTGATAGCGACGCGTGTTTTGCTGAACTATTTTTTTTATAAAAGGAAAGCAAAAGTGATTTTGTAACTTCGCTTGATGCTTTCTTCTGCAGAAATGTCTACTCTATCATGTGGGATGGTTAGATTTTCGCCTAGACCCATAGTTTTTTAAATAAATTGAAAAATATCAGGAAAAATTGGTGCGTTTTTGGTGTCTTTCTTACTTTGATCATCATTTAAACATATTTAAATATTTACAATGTAATAACAATTCATATAGTTTTATTCAGGAAAATTCACAGATTCTTCTCGTGTAAAAAGCCACTGAATAGCTGCTGCGGTAAAAGCACAAAAAATTTCCAAAGTTGAAAATTTGCAATTTTTTTTAAAGTTAATTTTCTCAAAAACTGTACGTCCTAGAGATAAACTGATTTCAGATTCGTATTCAGCTCTCAAAAATCTATAAGAATTTCATAGTAGCCGTTACGAAATAAAAAAAAAGTCAAAATTTGTTGTACAGTGTTATCACTCGCTCTACTAAAAAAGAAAACCTACACATGCTAAGCCATGATACAAAAGACAAATGAAAAAATGGGAAAATATCCGAAATATAGACAAATTCACAAACAAACTTGGATAAAATAAGAAAAGAAAGAAAAATTGAAGTAACTAATCTGTAATTGTAGAAAATTCCAATTCGCAATTCTTTTATTCTGCGGACTTTCTTTCTGTTCGAGCGGTTGAATAATTTAATAATGGCAGCTTGCTTCATCATCGTTCCTTTACCCTAGATAGTCGACCGTAGTGCTAATCAGATATTTGTCCGTGTTACTGATTGGAGATCGATATCGATCTTCGCGGCCGCTGCATGGCGCTTCCTTCTTGTATGTTAAATTCAAGGGACTTTGTTACGCGTCTAGGTAATTTAATATTACTTGGTATTTAATGTAACACCATAAATATGTAGTTAATCGTAGTCGTGTTCCTACATAGCACCTTATATTTCTAATTTTTACTGAAAGTTTAACTTTATGATCGTGATGATTCTGTAATACACGTTGTAATATTTTTTCAGTATCGCTGTTTACTTTTGTGTGAAAGAGAAATTTGTTATGTATTTCATACAAAATAGATTTATCGTTACATAGGTAAGTATGCAGTCAATTAAATTTATAACTTAGATTTAAAATTTTGATTTGCATCAACGTAGTATCTTTATAATGCACATCATAAAATACCGTCTGTGTTATTAACTGTTCATCCGTGATTTTAAAACATCGTACTTGTGCTGTTATACAAACGTTTTCGTTTAATATATCCTTAATAATGTTCTCTGAAGGGCACAATTATAAGCCATGTTTCAATACATAAACGTTTAAAACTAACGTTATTTCAAATTTTACTCATATTGTAACGTGCATATTTAAGCTTAAATATTCTATGGCATTTTAGCAAGATAAGTGTAGACATCATTTTTACCTTGGAATATTGGATTAACTTAAAGAACGTATAAACTGTGTAATAAGGAACATGAGCCTTTGCTGTTCATTTCTAGATATGTAGGAATTATGATGATAAAATGGTTTTGCACCGTTTTGATTTGGTTTTGTACAAAGAAAACTCTTTTTATTATGTAACAAGGGAAAACAAAACTTTAACACAAATATTAACGAACAAAACTTAACACAAAGAACTTTTAAAATAAAACGACTTTACAATCACGACTTTTTCCCGACTTTTTGCGCCTATTTTCCTCATACGTCTACTCTCACGACCCGGTCTCTAATCAACAACGCTCCTTTCTTTTTAAAAAAACACACATCAAGCCCGCTCGCTTACAACGTCTTGAACTGTCGATAACTTATAATAATTTACAATATTATTACCGACGATTGACATTTATTATCGATGATCAATTACCGACATTCGGTCAGTCGGTCACTGACAGCGTCATTCTCTCAGTCATTCTCTCATCATTCTCTCATTCCCACAGATATGTTGCTTGCAAGTTTACTAAACTGCCGTACAATACGAGGTAATAACTTTTAATTAAATCCTTCATCTTTGTTTCCTTATTTTAATACGATCACGTCAAAAATTCCATTTCTTTGTTTCTCTATGCTAAAAATTAAATTTGTTATTTGTCATTAACGTAACTGCTGCGTCGTATTGTGTAAATTAATTAAAAAGATTTACGTTCATTTATAATATTATTCCACAAACATGTGAAGTAATTTAAAAATAAAACTGGTCTTATTCTTTTGCATCAATACCAAAATAATTTTTTATATATGAGGGATCGGTTTGTTCGGGGGTCGTCGGGTACGATCGAACGCGATCGGGCGAGCGGGCGACTCGGACAATTGGCGTTACTATAATTTAGCGCGAAAAATTAGCGAGAGGACAAAGGATCGTATGGCATTTGTTTCTTTTCACGCGGGAATTAGGAGAGAACGAGGGAAACGGCGTGGCGTCGCGGTTCAGTCTTGTTGTAACGGTCGAAGTAGTACGTTGTCCGAAAAGTTGTCGCATAATTTTTAACCGACTTCGAAAAAGGAGGAGGTTACTCAATTCGATCAGTATATTTTTTTTTTTTTTTATTATTTTCTATGTGTGCCCGCCGATTACGCCTAGCTGGATGCACCGATCGGAACGAAACCTTTTACATCTGGTAGGTTCTGACTCCCCATTGGTACCATTATCAAAAAATTTTTCGTTTTTTAATTGCAAAGTGTTGTTATTGCAAAAAAACCGGCAACTTTTGAAATAAAGTTTTCTCGATTTTAGTGCGCTTTTAATATTTCATCACGGACATGATTCTGAACAATTTTGTTCATATACAAATTTCGCGGAAAGCTTTAGTTTTCGAGATATTAGTGAAAAATTGTTGAAAATTTTTGAAATCAACTTTGGACGATTTTAATGTCCTTTTAATATGTTATCAGGGGCACGATTCTGAACAACTTTTTCCTTATCCGCAATTAAGGGGAAGCTTTAGTTTTTGAGTTATTAGCGAAAAACTATTGTTACTAATATATCGTATTCTGCGTACGCCTTCGTGTCTCTGGTGGTGTATGAGTCAACATGCAGTCGCCGATTTTCTACTGTTTCTACAAACACGTCTTGTCGGCCGATAAAAAGCGTGAAATAAAATAATTTTAAGAAAAAAAATACGCCGACTTCGAAATGCACTAAAAAGTATAAATTAATTTCTATTTCCTAATGAAGTAATTTCTATTTCATTCAATCATACAATTACGTAACAGATATGAATGAAACCTATTTACTCGTTAGGTAGCATATTAAATGCATTTCAACCTTTTCGGAGGCGAAAATACTGAGGTACAGTATTCACTCCGTAAATGTTACTTTTGCCGGTCTCGATTGTAACATTTACGGTAGAGGTCCTACATTCTTTGTAGTGTGCCGAACGTAGAAAGAGACAGCCATACAAAAGACAAAGAGGAATAGAGTTTTGAGCGTTCGGCAAACATAAAAGACTCGTGCGTGTTCTATCTTTTAAATTTAAAAATTAAAATTCTTTATTTTTGGTTTTTCGCCAATGGAACTTTTACCATCGTATTTGCCTCGTTTTTCTGATTAAAATGACACCAAACACGATATGATTACGATCGTAATTACTTATGTAACAAGCCATAAAAGTTTGGGATGTAACATTTACGGTAGAGGTGCGAATTCCTTCTAAAGGCTTGCTATACAAGTAATTATGATTTTAATTATACCGTGTTTGGTACCATTTTAATCAGAAAAACAAGACGAATACGGTAATCAAAGCTTCATTGATGAAACCCCAAAAATAAAGAATGTTGATTTTTGAATTTAAAAGACAGAAGACGCACGAGTGTTTCATGTTTGCCGAATGCGTCAACCTTCTGCTTCTCTTTCTTTTCCATTCGCCGTCCTCTTTTATGTTAAAAACTTTAATCACTCGTTACACACACAATTGTTAACGTAATTATATCATGTTTGGTGTCATTTTAATCAGGAAATCTAGACAAATACAACAGTAAAAGTTTCATGAAAAAATAGTAAGAAATAAGAAAGTTATAATCTTTTCCTTTGCTTGCATTAGTGTGTGTCTCACCGATATTCGATCCTCGTCGTTTCGGCGACCAATCGTGTTTCATTCATGACTGATTTCGAGGGGGATCCCTCCAGTAGTGGGGATACAATTTTAACATTTACGGTAGAGATCTTTTTAACATTTACGGAGTGAATACTGTATTCTTAATTTTGCGCCGCCTCGGAAAAGGTTGAAATGCATTTAATATGCTACCTAACGAGTAAATAGGTTTCATTCATATCTGTTACGTAATTGTATGATTGAATGAAATAGAAATTACTTCATTAGGAAATAGAAATTATTTTATACTTTTTAGTGCATTTCGAAGTCGGCGTATTTTTTTTCTTAAAATTATTTTATCTGTAGATGATTTCTGTACTTTTGTTTGAGTTATTAAAATTGTTTTGTTATCGTTATTCCCAAAAACCTTCATCCGTCAACCTCGATTATTTCGATCTTACATATATATTTCGATAGGTATATATTCTTCTAATTTTAATAATTTTAATATGATGTTCATTATTTAGCAAAGTTGTTCACATCATACAATTGGTTCCGTCAAATTATTTTCTTAAAGTTCAGAAACATTAAAACGGCGGTGTGGTTATGTTATTAATTATTGTAATGACATTAAAGTTGATGTCTCGGAGAAAGAATTTGACCCTGAGGGAAGGCTTCCAATCATATATTTAAAGTTTTTGTACTATGATTGTTCTATGCTGACAAAGTGGCGGGACAAGTCAAGGGCAGCTACAAGTTCAATTCGAGTGTCTGCCAATGCCTACCTTTCTCACTGAGACTTCAAAGTTGCAATGATCAGATCCAGGATAAAACGAATTTAGGAATGCTGAGGTTGTTGAACTATAAATGTTTAAAGAAATCAAAAAAGGTATTGTAGTAAGAGGACTCTTTGCAATTTTAGTCTTAAGCCAGGCTTCATTTGCTTACAGTTTTTTTTTTTTAAGATTTGGTGGAAATCAAACAAGGAAACTGAGGGAGAAGATGTTGGAGGTCTTCTTGCTTTATTGGCTGTCTTACCCGAGAATTCGTCACCTAGTATGTTCTTACGCGAAGGTTCTACAGGAAGGAGATGCTGTTATCAGGAGCTAAAGTATGATTTAATTGATTTAAACTCCACTAATAAATAAATTTATAGCCATAGTGAAGGGTTTGCTATCTATCCGCGCATTCTGATCTATAGGTCGAAACATTTCGGTTTAAACTGAAATACTAATTTTCTATCAAGTTGAGAACAGACGAAAGATGCGTCAGTGGATGGAGAGTCTTTTGTGATAGAACCGTTCGTAAAAATGAAGATGTGGTTTACGAAATTTTCGAAGATGTAGGACATGAACTCAAAATTAGGTGAGGAAAAAGATTGTAAGAAAAGTCCCAGGGAGGTGTTAACATTGATTCTCACAAACTACCTGTATAAATTCAGTAAGTGACACGGAATAAGTTGAAGAGTGTGTAATTGCTTTTTCTGTTATGCCTTTTCCTTGTAGACAAGCCTCTGCTGTGTTCATTGTATGTCTTGCTGAATTCTACTAGATAAGTGCGAATTGGTTTGTCCTCGAAAGTGAAGGCTTTAAAAGTATATTTGGAATCTAAGAGTTCAGTCTTAGCCCTGAATCGGGAGAAGTCTGACATTACTGAGGGTTACATTTTGGGAGGAGCAATATCTCTGCCCTAAATCAAGTTTAGCTGCGTGTGTCCTTAGTCTCTATAGTTTGGTTGTCTGTCCCTTCTTGTGAAAACGCAGGAACCGCCAAATGCCATATTCTAGTTTGAATTTAATGAGAGATTCGTATATGGTGAGTAGAACCAGTACGGATCGCTGCCCCACCATGTGCCTTTGAGAAAGAATGTAGGAGTGTATTATGAATATGAATGCCGAACCAAAGATACTGGTCGATGTGGATACCTAGGAATTTAGTGCTTTGTAAGCTGGGGTTAAGGTGACTATTTATGGAAGCGGTGCAAGGAGTCAAGAATAATATTTCTTTTGTTGAGGGAAAGAAACTGCGTCTTGAGGGAAGACAAGTCAAGATTCAGAACCGAAAGCTTTTGTATAATTCTTTCTATGCAATTCTGAAAAATATTTATGACAGTGGTTCTATCTTTGTAGGTGACATGGATAGCAAAGTCATTAGCAAACTGCAGTAATTGGGTATGAGGCGGAGGATGCGTCAAGATATCCCTGAAATGAAGTTTAAAGAGGAAGTGATCTAGGAATCCAACAAGAGGTATTTCTTTGAGCATCAGGCGAAGAATAGAATCAGAGGAGTTAGAGGAAATGGAAACTTTTGTAAGGTAAGTAAGGTTGGATGCAAAATGCAGGATGTTGCTTACAAGCCCGAGGCCTGTTTGTCTCTGCATGAGTGTGTAAATGTGTGCACTATCGAAAGAACCTGATATGTCTAGAAAAGCAATCACCATGCACTGTTGTTTCTACTCAGACAGATGCCGCCGATATTTTCTTGACAGGATCTTGCGTTTCGGAAGTCAACTTGCAAAGTGAGTAAAATATTATTAGTCCCGCACCGCTATTGTGGACGGAGCTTGACCATTTTCTCAAATAGCTTGTATCCGCAGGAAGTAAGACTAATTGAATGTAGTTCTTTGGCAGCACGTTTGAGAATGAAATGAAAGTGTGAGTAAAGTCAGTCACTCGGAATGAGATCATTAGAGAATACTTCATTCAGTATATTAAGACGAAACAGTTTGATGTCGACAGGAGATTTGAGGATCGGTACGTTATCGACACATTCCGGCAAAATGGCAAACCCCTCGCGCAGGCAATTGATCGCGTAGTTAAGCTCTAGAAGAGAGAAGGATTCGTTAAAAAATAAGTTGGAATTTTTAGGAGGGATGGTCGGGTTAAGAGATTTATTTGGAGGGAGGGGGTAATTTTAAATATGGCCGTTTCGAGGTCTTTAGGTATAAAGGATCAGATAGCGTTTGGGGAGTTTTAACGGCATCTGGATTTATAGATCCTGACGGTTTGTCAGAAACGGATGAAGTTCGTGCACCTACTCAGTTCACCTCCAAAGGGACGAAACGCGCTTTCGATTTTTGAGAGTTCTTTTTGTGTAAGCATGCTGTTTTTTGTAGGAGAACCAATCATTTATATTGCAGAAGTACTTACCATTTCTCGAGAAAGATTTGCCTTATCCTCACTGTCTTGTCGGAAAGTAAAGATCGACATATCTGCTGAATGCTCGAACACCAAATTTTATAATGTTTTTTCATATAGCGTAGTATAACAGGAATACGGAGGATTCCAAAAGTTACTCGTAACAGTATCGCAATGAAAATCCACTCACTACAAACTGTTTTCGCAGATGAGAAAACGGATTATATTCGAGTGGTTATTACTATTATACAGGGTGTCTCGTAACTAGCATTATTCTCTGAAAGGGGCGGTAGAGGACGTCATTCTGAACAAGATTTTCCTTTGCATAAATAGGATTTGAAGTTTCGTTTTTGAATTATTAAGTAAAATCACGAACCGATTATAACGCACGGATTACGTGCGCCGAGAAGCGGAAGTGACAGCTTCGAGTCTAGCGACGGAGCGCGAACGCGATCAAGTGCCTTTGTTTTGAAACAGTCTAAACGTGTAATAAGAAGTCTTTACATCGAAGCTCGGTTAAATAACAAACAGAATAATTAAAAGTAGTATTCATTTATTCATTCCATATGAAGGGGAATCGGAATTAGTAATGTGTAATTAATACAAATTATATAAATGAAATTTCTTGAATACTGTCATTCGGTATCGGCGAAGAATATGAAACTAAATATTGAAAATTTTTTGTTTTATTTCAGACAACATTAGCCAACGAGTTTACGTATTTTAATAGAAAATAGTTATTCTATTCGCAAAAAAGAGTTTCAATGTATAATGTCTAATAAATGTATTAACCTATTCACTTTTAATTTACAGGAAATTTAGTAAAATAGGACTCATTCATTGTATGAAAATAATCCTGCAGTAAAAGTGATGGGTTCCTTACCACTGGATCGTTCCACCTATGTTAACCTGCGGCAGACACATTGGCAGTGTACAATACGTCTGATGGCACTCACAGATCACTGCACTGTCTTCAATTCCAAACACGATCTCATTCATTCTCAATTTCTGGCAAATATCTGGAAGGAGGTATTGTCCCTTTCGATGGTTCCGAATGGGTCCGAAAGGGATTGATGATTTTAATTTGTCTTCGACTGCTCTTTCGATTAGTAATGAATAGTTGCGAAAGGGACTGATTGTGTTACTTCGTTCTGATTTTGTTTTACTGATGTTATTGGGCTCCAAAAGAGGCCGATTGTAAAATGTTTTATCGTTGACCGTGGTCATTACCTCGATTAAGTAATGAACAATAATATGTTGTAACAATACTATAAGCAATGAAGATACACGAAACAGACGTCAGGACCAAATTTTTAAACAAAGTGTTTACCGACTTATGTACGGGTGCAACATTTCAACGCTCAAGATTTCACGCGGCGGTTGATCTCTTCACAGTGGATTTTGAAGGAAATAGAGTGGAATCCGTCGTTCCTCTCATATATTTTGTGGACAGACGAAGCTCTCTTTACAGGAGAAGGGTGCTTTAATACACACTTCGTATGTGTAGGACATACAAAATTCGATTGCGATTCGTGCACGGTTTGTGCAAGAACGTAGGTCAAACAATGTATAACCTTACGTTTGCAGGATTTTGTCGTTGGACCGTACACTCTGCTAAACATATTAGATTAACCAGGATACACAATTTTTGTGGAACACTTTCTTCCAAATCTTTTGGAAGATATTCCATTGGAGATTCCGAGGCATATGTTCTTCCAACATGATAGTGTGCCTACACATTATGCCGCAAATGTGAAGTCATACCTAGGCAAAACCTTTCAAGACAGGTGGATTAGCCGCGGCGACGCAATTGCGTGTTCTCTAATATCTTCAGATTTGAATCCATTAGATTTCTTTTTCTGGGGATATTTGAAGGTATGATAATTGTTATTAATTACTGTTACATTTTTTAAAATTATGTATTTAAACTTAACAGTTTGTATTTTATTTTAATTATTTCAGAATGAGATGTATCATGAAGAGGTAACAACACTGGAGGATGTGGTAGCTCGTATACACGGTACTGTCGCTAAGATAATGTTTAAAATGCCCCGCAAAATGAAAAGAAATATTATAAAACGAACGTGAGCATGCATTGCTGTAGGCGGAGGGTACATTGGGCCTGTGCTGTGATGTTTTTTGCGGTAACAATAGACTCCCTTCAGGGCCACTTATTACTTAATCGAAGGAGCAATTTAGAGGACAAATGTTCCAATTACGAAAAAACAGAAGATAATCGGCCCCTTTTGGAGCCACACATATCTGCCTGCAAGTGACAGTGAAAATGATCCTATTTTTAAAAAAATATCACCTTCTATATATTCAATTCTATAAATTAAAACAATAAATGAAATAAATGAATGTAAAGTGTAGACAGTGAAAGTGACCTGTGAGTGCCATCAGCTGCTGTGTGGTAGCTATATATTCTAGGGAAGATTAAGATCGATGATACAATCCAATGGTAAGATCCTAATCACTTTAACTGAAGCCGGATTATTTTCAAATTATGGGTGAGTCTTATTATAATTGTTTATGGATTTCCTGCAAATTTAACACGTTCCTTGCCATGTGGGGTGTATACGACCCACGCTGTACTTTCGGTTCAGGCCATTTAGAATTCTCATTGAAAAACAAAGATTTCTTAAAAAATTCCTTAAAAATTAAATTTATCGCTTTGTTGTCTAATACATATTAAAATTTATATCTTTTTCCTGCTAATTATAGCTTTGTAGTACTGAAAAAGTGTAAGGCATACGTCTTAAACGACTTTTTTTAATCTTTAAAGCCCACGCGGAGTGATTGGAAAATCTTCAAAAATTGCCGTGGCACGGAACATGTCCAAGTATACACTGGTTAATACATTTATTAACTATTACATTTTAACCCTTCTTTTTTTGAACAAAATAATTATGTTTCTATTAAAATGTGTAAGTTTGTTGATTAATATCATTTTGACAAATAACAAATAATTTTCTATACTCTATTTCACATGCTTTGTAAATGGTGAATGCCAGTATTCATGAAATTTCATTTGAACGGTATCGTTCTATTACACATAATTAATTCTGTTCTTTCTTCATGAAAAATGAATAAGCGAATGTTATTTTTCCGTACATTATTTAACTAAATTTTAACCTAAGGATTTCTTATTAAACGTTTGGACTGTCTCATCGTAAGAGCGCTTGTTCACGATCATGTTATGCCATCAGGCTCCAAGCTGTCGCTCTTGCGCCCAAGCGTGTGTTATTCTCGCGTTCTGATTGATCACTGTTTTACGTTAATAATTCATAAACTAAGCTTCAGTCAACATTTTGGTATAGAAAAAAATTGTTCAGTATCACCTCAGCTACCACCTCTTGAAATTATGCCTACCACTAGCCGAACACTCTGTACATATATAATACGGTTACCTTTCACGAAAAATGGGTGAAAATATCGCGTTGATATTTTTGTCTTGATATAGTTTGTAAAGTGTTATAAGTATATGAAGCGTTATGATTAAATTGCGGTTTAACTGTAGATTTAATCATGAAATTGTAATCACATAAGTACTGTTCACCTATTTCTTTGTCCTGATTTATCGGTTCAATAGTTTCTGAAGGTTGTGTCTCTAACCATTCTCTAACCCCGCATTCGGCGTATTTGGGTCTCAAACTCTTTAAATATGGATTTACGACCTTTGATTAGATAGGTGTTTGTAAACATGGTCTGAGCCTACAAGGAAGGAACGGCTTGGTTACGTTTGACCATAGCAAGTAGACTTAAGTGGAATACTAATTCGCTTCCCTCTGTTCTTGAAGTTTTCTCCTAACACTATTCCAATGATCCTATAACAAACTATTCAAACTACTGATTCGTATCATTTTTTGCAAAAGGATGTTATTTAATATTATTTCACTTTGTCACGCATATAAATCAACCTCTCTCCTCAATCTCCATACTTGACCATATTGCATTTCATGCAATAAAATGTTCACATATATAGTGGTGAAAGATGGGATCTAATGGAAGTAAATTTTAAATACATTGTTATAGGAAATTTTGACCTTTTCGCTTTATTCGACAGTAGAAATTTATCATTCTTCAAACAGCCATGATAAATGGCTATAAATGTTTTATATGAATTAGTGATTCAAAAACAATCAATTTGGTACACAGTTGTTATAAAAATGTTGTTTTATTAGTTTTTATCCTCTATCACTAGATGGCTGTTTAGGTCATATCTTGCGAGAAAGAGAGAAACACAACACGCTGCGACACATTATTTTACATTTATTTTTATGAAAATTAAATGGCCTACTCTTGAGGGAAAAAACACTTAATAAACTAAAATGTCATTCTTTTCCGTTTTTCTTTAAATTACAAAACAAAATAAAAGCACTGAACTTTTGTTTTCTTTTCTTCTCTCTTTTTTTTGTTTACTCGAAAAGGGCGTCGGTTGCCTGCTTCAGTAATGATAGTAAATTCAAGGGGTCCTGTGAATATAAAGCTGATACTTCAATCGCTGGATCCACTTCGGCGATTACTTTGTAGGATAATTTTGAGTCCTCTATATCCCGGCTTGGCGTCGAGGATGATCCCGTATGAGGTGTTGGCTTCCGTTCCATATCAGATTATCTTCATTGGCCAGTCCGTATTCGGAACTTCCAACGGAGTCTGTCTTCGTTGATTGATATGCTTAGTCCTTGCTTGAGTAGCCAACCTTCGCTGATACCGCACGCTCTTCGCAGGAGTTCACTTCCTCGCCTCTATGCTCTTTAGCGTTGGCGGGGCAACATGATGAAACAGTACTTCTTGACCCGTCTGTGTGCGTAAATTCGCTTCCAGAAGAATAGTGTCAGCTATGATACTCGCAGCGATCTCCTTCGATAGCTACCGAGAGGGGATCAATGCGCACGCATAATTACCCTAAGTAGGGCAAATATCCTAAATTCTTACCCCGCGACAAGGATCATGGATTCTCCGGGTAGTAGATTAGCCCGTGCCGTCTATATAGTCAAGTATACAAGGTGTGTTTGCATATATATAAGCAGCACCGTTACAAACCTTTCAAATGGTTGATTTTAAATGTGTTTTAATTGTGACACCATAAACTTAGTCAGATTTCCAACGTTTGTTAGAAACGTTTGCACATACTCATTGCATCACGCACACGATACATTTGACATTATAACCTTCACAATTTCTCAGAAGTTAGTGCTTCATGGACTCTTACACTTATACAGAGTGTCTCAGAATTTGTAATCGATCGACAGGGTCGCCAATACGGTGACAACTATACGTCTATGTTGCAAACGGGTCTCGCCAGTTTCCGCGAGATTTAGAGTACAGACGCAATTCGATTCCCTCCTCTACCAGTATTTTCGTGTCAAACGAGGCGACTTGGCAGGAAAGTCAAAGTCGTAAATATTTTAATTGTTCTTTGATCTTCTGGGTCGTTTGCACGATTCTACGAGGGATGATATATCCACAGACAATTCAGAAGAATTCGTTCGTATCAACGATGATACCGAATTATCTGAGAGACAAGACCTTTTTTCAAATTTTATATTTTTCATTTTAGAAAATGAGCATTCGCATAAATACGTTGAACTAAACTTCGAAAAAATTCGAAGATCAAAAAGTCGAAGTAACGGATAATGAGAATTATCTAAAGTATTAAAAAGCTCGACCCTTTTTTCGAATTGCGCTTTTAAAGAAATATCATTTTGCAAGCATAAGTTTTGCCTGCAATTCTCGACTTCGTTTTTCAGTTGGAACCGTAAGGGGATTTTCGAAAAGAATTAAGTCATTCCTAAGCGTTTCGAAGTCACTGAAACGCGTATCAAATTGACTTATTAAAGAATCAATAACACTTAAATGTCATTTAAAATCGCAATGTGTGTCGTATTCTTCGAAGATAATCTTATAAGAAGGAAAAAAGTAAAAAATTTTAGTTTTTAATTGGCATTTAAATAATCGTAATTTTCTATGAAAGGAATCGACGTGACTAACTAATTGAGAAATAACCTGGTTAGTCTTTTGCAGCTTTAAATTTAAAATATTTAAATGGCTTGTCATATCTGTTATGAGCGCAAGCTCACAAAGCGAGTATACATCCTCGAGCAAAGACTTAAATTGTTTATATTTATCGATAAAATTTTCTTGCAAGAAAAGGAAGATCTCTTTTCTTATTGTAAAGAATTTTTCTAAGCACTTTCCTGCACTAAGCCACCGAACTTCGCAATGTAGGGGCACATCTGTTTATGTTGCATAATTGTTAAATTCGTTTGTACTGTTGTACGGAATTTTTAAATAATGTAGCAAATGCTAACTTTGCCTTTCTACGTGGTGATTTATTTACTTAGTGTGTTGCTTTGAAATGTTACAAGAATTCTGTCTTAAAACTATCGTGCTGGTCTTTTTATTAATTTTTGGATGTAGGCGTGTATTCGGAGGTAAGGACTAAAAACTCAGGTGGGAAAAATCGTTGTCCAATCATCTGTTTTTGGTAATGCGGGGGTTGTTCTTCCCTTTCCTCGGGGTACATGTTTTGGAAAAACCCAAGTTGGCGTGCAGGTAGTGACAAATTTTGCCGATGGTTTATGGTGTGGTTTATGAGAGGGAAGTAATTAGATTTTAAAGCGGACCATAATTTAGGTTTTTTCCTTGACAAGCGTGAATATAAAAATTAGAAATTGGGAAAAAGACCCTTCCTGGTTGTAACCTAACGGCGCTCTTAACATTCCGCCCGCCTTGAACGATTGGCGTTCAACAATGATGTGTACAATATATCGTAGTATGTAAATGAGGTTCGTATATGTGTTGATTACAATGAGAGTGTGTGCCGCATTAGTGTTGCTTAAAATTACACAATAAGTTTAGTTATAGAATATAGAGTACGCTTGTCGAATATAATACAAGTTTTAAATATAAAAGAAACATAGTTATAATAAATGTTCGTGTATTAAATGGAGTGATTTGTCGATTGTTTTTCTGGTAAAGCATCTAGTGGTTGTTCCATTGGTAGGATGCATATTTTCGTCAGGGGTCGTTTGATTACACCTTCTGCAGCTTTGATTGACACCACCCGTGTAATGTTGTCAGCTCCGGGATGTAACTCAAGGATTCGTCCCATTCTCCATTTGAGTGGTGGAACATTGTCATCCTTGATCAAGACCATTGTCCCTGGTCCAAAGTTGGTTGGTGATTTTGCTCGCCATTTGTTACGTTGTTGTAACTGGTGCAGATATTCTGCTTGCCATCGCTGCCAGAAATGCTGTAACATACTTTGTAGATGCTGGTAACGGCTGAGACGATTTTCCTTTACATGACGCAAATCAGGTTCGGGAAATGCAGTGAGTGAATCGCCTATTAAGAAGTGTCCAGGAGTGAGAGGGGATAGATCTGTTGGATCATCGGAGAGAGGACGCAAGGGACGGGAATTCAGACATGCCTCGATTTGAGTCAATACTGTATATATTTCCTCATAAGTTAATCTGGTTTCGCCGATAATTCTTTTTAAGTGATACTTTGTGGATTTAATTGCTCCTTCCCACAATCCTCCGAAATGTGGAGCCCGAGGAGGTATCAAGTGCCATTGAATGTTATTATTACTCAGAAATGTTTCTACACGGTCATGAAATTTCTTGTCTTTTAATAATTTGTTTAAATCTAAGAGCTCGTTGCGTGCCCCGACAAAGTTTGTACCATTATCCGAATATATCGTGTGACAAAGGCCGCGACGCGCGATGAATCGTCTCAAACAATTCAAAAATGATTCGGTAGTCATATCTGTTGCTAATTCTAAATGAACTGCTTTAGTCGAAAAACATACGAATAAACAAAGATATGCTTTCAATGTAACCTTTGATCTTGTTTTTTCTTTAATGAGAAAAGGACCGGCATAATCAATGCCGCATACAGAAAACGGACGCGCTGGGGTAACGCGCGTAGCAGGTACGTTTCCCATTAGGTAATACGGACTGACAGGTTTTACTTTAAAACACCGAATGCATTGTTTTATAATTGATTTCAGTAATCTTTTTCCTGATAACGGCCAATATCGCTTGCGTATAGAATAAAGGGTTGTGTTGCAACCAGCATGTAGCAAGCGTAAATGCTCGCGTGTGAGGATTAATTTTGTGACGTGATGTTTGGGTGGTAAAATGATCGGATGTTTCTGATTATATGGAATTTTTGCGTTAACTAGTCTACCACCTACTCTTAGTATTCCATCTTTATCTAAAAAAGGATTCAATGAAATTAAAGAACTAGAATTTGCTATTGATTGATTCGCTTTCAAATGCTTGATTTCATCAGAGAAGAAATTAATTTGAACTATTTTGATTATTGTTGTTTCTGACTTGATTAATTCTTCTAATGTCAACCGCGGATGTGATTCCTTTTTATGTGAAGTGATTGTCCCTTTGCGTTCAAGGATTTTTATGTGAATGTTATTTATAAATCGTAGACAATATGCAATTGTTCGGATTAATCGCGTGTAACAAGAGAATCTATTAAATATTTCTGTATTTATGATGGAAGTAAATGTGTAAGTAGTTCTAATTTCTTCGGAAATATTCTCTGCGGGGAGTTGATTGTCATTGTTATATATTTGTGTAGGTAAATTTTCCTGCAACCAGGATGGACCATTCCACCAAAGATTGTTGTTAATAAGCAAAGTTGGACTGATTCCCCGTGATATGATATCAGCAGGATTTTCAGATGACGCGACATGTAACCATTTTCCATGCGATAGGGTTTGTATTTCTGCTGTACGATTTGCTACAAATGTTTTCCATTGTTTTGAGGGAGAGTTGATCCACGCAAGAACGATTGTGGAATCACACCAATAATATTCGTCACATATGATGCCTATTGATGTCCGTACTTTCTTTGCAAGCTGGGCTAGTAACTGAGCACCGCACAGTTCTAATCGCGGCAAGCTAATAACTTTCAAAGGAGCGACTCTAGATTTTGCGCATAATAATCGAGTAGTCCATATACCGTTTTTATCTAATGCACGGAGATATATACACGTTCCATAAGCCTTTTCTGACGCATCAGAAAAGCCGTGTAATTCGAATTTTTGGATTTTCGCGGGTAAAGCTCGTCTCGGAATTCTAATATCATTTATATACATAAGTTCTTCGCGGAATGTACTCCATCGAGAGTGGAGATGCTGAGGTAATGATTCATCCCAAGCGGAGTGAAGTTGCCACAATTCTTGTAGAATAATTTTTGCTTGAATCGTAGCTGGACCGATTAAACCGAGAGGATCGAAAATTTGTGAAATATCTGAGAGAATTGTACGTTTTGTGATGCGTGAATTTATAGGGTTTTTTACCGAAAAAGTTAATATGTCTTGTTCGAAATTCCAAAATAAACCTAACGTCTTTGAGCTATTGTCCGATACTAATTGTAATTGATTTTTATTGTCTATTTGTGATGCGAATATTTTGGGTTCGTTTGATGCCCATTTACGAAGTTCGAAACCTGAAGAGAGAAGAATGTTGGTTAAATCATTTTTCAATTGTACAATTTCAGTAATAGAATCTGACCCTGTCAATAAATCATCTACATAGAAATCGCGTAAAATAGCGCGACCTGCAAGCGGGTGACTTTCTTGGTGTATTTGTCCAATATGCTGAAGAACTTTAGTTGCAAGAAAAGGTGCGGATGCTGTGCCGTAGGTTACAGTGTTTAACTCGTACATTTTAATCGATTCATTTTTATCTTTGCGCCATAATATACGTTGGAATTTTCTATCTTCGTTTCTTACTAATATCTGTCGATACATCTTTGCAATATCTGCTGAAAGAACATATTGGTGCTTGCGAAATCGTAAAAGGATTGACATTAAATCTTCTTGAACTACGGGTCCTACCCACTGAACGTCATTTAATGATAGCCCTGACGATGTCTTGGCAGACCCATCAAAGACTACGCGTAATTTTGTGGTGGTACTACTTGCTCTAAAAACTGCATGATGCGGTAAATAGTATCCTGTTTGTGTATGTGATTGTTCTAAGTTTGTAATTTCACTCATGTGCCCTAACGATTCATATTCCTCTAAGAATTTAATATACTCTTCCTTAATTTCCGGTTGCCTAGCTAGTGTGCGTTCTAAATTAAATAGTCTTTTTTCCGCATGATGTATAGAATTGCCTAACTTATTAATATTTTCTTTAAACGGAATGGCTACAATGTATCTGCCATTGCTATCTCGCGTTACAGTAGAATCAAAATGTTGTTCACAATGATGCGGAGATTTTGTGTTTTCAGCTATACTACCTTCTATTTCCCAAAACCTGGCTAATTGATCGTGAATTTGTTCGTTTGTGACTAAATGACAAATAGTTCGTGTTTCTGCAAATGAAGGAGCGAGATCTAAGTTTCCTACAACAATCCAACCTAATTGGGTTTTTTGCAATGAAGGGTGACGAGGTCCTAATGAATGACGACCTACACACATTAAATCCCAGAATAAATCTCCACCAATAATCATGTCAACTTCTCTGGGAACATTGAACTGAGGATCGGCTAAGAATTTATTGGATGGAATTTCTAGTAAAGATAAATCGACTGGTCGGTTTGGAATGTTTTCTGTTATCGTAGGTAAAACTAAACAGGAGATTGATTTTGTAAATCCGTTAAAACGCGATACAATATGTGTGTGTGCTTGATATTCGATGTTCTTTGCTAATTTACTAATTCCTGAGACTCTAACATTTATCTTATCGCGATTTAATTGAAGTTTATTGGCTAACTTTTCTGAAATGAAATGGGATTGTGATCCTGAATCTAAAAGAACGCGACAATCGTGTTTTATTCCATCGTGATCCTTAATATGAACTGTGGCAGTAGCTAACATAGTCACTTTATTTTCTAGTGTAATGACCGTTTGTGCCGTAAGTGTTTCCTGTGTGTCAGTGATAGTGTGTGCGTTTACATTGGAAGTATTTTGTTTTGACGTTGAAGGTGCTGTATGAGTATGAGGTGATGTGTTTGAAGTGTAATCTATATGTAATAATGTGTTATGTTTCTTATGACATTTTCTACATACGCTTCGTGTACAATCTATGCTTCGATGTCCTGCTGCGAGACAATTGAAACACACATGCAATTCTTGAATTTTGGCTCGACGTTCAGTGGGAGTTAATCTCAAAAAACTAGAGCAACTATGTAAATAATGATTTCCCTTGCAGAGGGAGCATACTGGTTCAGTATTAGTTACATGTGTCGTAACGACTCTGAATTTATTTTGCTTTGTTTCACTTATGAATTTGTTAGGAACTATTTTGTCGGAATTGATTCTTTCAAGGTATTTACAATGATTTTTCAAGAAATTCATCATATCCTGCAAAGTGACATTTCCCTGAATCTGATTCATTTTTCTTTCCCATTCACGCTGTGTATGACTATCTAATTTCGAAGTTAACAAATATATTATAAGAGTATCCCAAGAATCTGTGGGTTCACCAAGTGCTTTTAACGCTAACAGATTGTTGTTGGTATTATCAATTAAATTTCTTAATCCTGACAAAGATTCCCTAGTGCAAGATGGAACTTCATGCATAGACCTAACGTGATGGTATTTTAATGTCGATAGATCCTCGTAACGATCCTTTATTCTATTCCACGCAAGAGTATAATTTATTTCGGAAATACCTAATGCTTCAATCGTACGTGCTGCGCTACCTTTCACTGATGCATTTAAATAATGAAATTTTTCAATGTTTGAGAGATTCATATTATTATGGATGAGTGATTCGAAAGTGTCTCTAAACTTTACCCAATTACTATATGAGCCGTCAAACGTGGGCAATTCTATTGTGGGTAATTTAATACGGTTTTCCGTGCTGGCATTCGAAAAAGCGGGTGTCATTAAGCGAGTTGAAATTTCAGGATTTGCAAGAACTTGTTGAGAACGAGACTGCGAAATAACATCTTCAGCTGCTGCTGTTAATTGGAAAAATAAATTTTCAAAAGAATCGCGCTCTGCATGTTCTTGAATTGTAGAAGGTTCTTCGACTAAAGATTCAATTTGACTTTGCAACGTATCAAACTTTTCGTATAATGGCGATATTTTTTCTAATCTTTTTTGAAGTTCCGTTACTGGAGATGAACGATCGAATGACTCTAGATAATTTTTGAATCGCGTTAGCGAAGCTTTAATCTGACCGCGACTTATCACGGCTTGTTTGAGCGTAGCGTCCATGATTTTAAATAATACTGACTCAAATCAAAGAATGAAAAGAGGGACTTACGAGATGATGATCGGAAATAACTAGGAAGGCGTTAACCACTGCTGATTGTTGAGTCCCTTCTTAAAACTGCACGATGTAGCTGCACCCTTTTCTGGCTCGGCGAAGATGTTCCTCCTGGGATGCTGGGATGTTGAGGCCCCTCAATGATATGATGTTGGCAGCAAATCCTTGATCAGCTTCCTTCGTTTAATGGAACTCAGCAGGATGGAAGTTCACTGTACCAGTTGAGATGGTGGCTTCTTCGTTGAACTCACAATGTGTATGATTGTCTTTACAGGCACTTATGTGTACTTATAAAGTTCACCAATTCCGGATGAATCCGGCTCGAAGGACCAAAAAATATGTTAAATTCGTTTGTACTGTTGTACGGAATTTTTAAATAATGTAGCAAATGCTAACTTTGCCTTTCTACGTGGTGATTTATTTACTTAGTGTGTTGCTTTGAAATGTTACAAGAATTCTGTCTTAAAACTATCGTGCTGGTCTTTTTATTAATTTTTGGATGTAGGCGTGTATTCGGAGGTAAGGACTAAAAACTCAGGTGGGAAAAATCGTTGTCCAATCATCTGTTTTTGGTAATGCGGGGGTTGTTCTTCCCTTTCCTCGGGGTACATGTTTTGGAAAAACCCAAGTTGGCGTGCAGGTAGTGACAAATTTTGCCGATGGTTTATGGTGTGGTTTATGAGAGGGAAGTAATTAGATTTTAAAGCGGACCATAATTTAGGTTTTTTCCTTGACAAGCGTGAATATAAAAATTAGAAATTGGGAAAAAGACCCTTCCTGGTTGTAACCTAACGGCGCTCTTAACAATAATGCTCTTGGAAAAATTGCTGAAACTTTCTATGACTTGGAAATTTTTGGCCACTTTTAATGATATTAATAATTTTTGCAACGGTTTGCATCGCCGTTGATAGTTTGACAATTTTCCTCCATAACGCTTCTTGATGAATTATGCAATGAATGACATCGCTGCTTCATTTGACCGAAAAATCCATTTTTTTTGCCAATCATTGCATTCGCGCCATCGGTAACGATCGCTGAACATTTTATCAAATTCACATTGAAGTGGATTAAAGTTTGTTCCACAGCTTTAAAAATATCAAGTCCCGTTGTTCTGGAATGCAACGGGACGAAATCTAAAAGCTCCTCGACATGTGAAAAATCGTTTTGCACGATTCGAGTAAAAATACTCAATTGATTCACATGTCGATTATCGGTGCTTTCATCTAAACATAGTGAAAAAAGGCACATGATCACAAGAGCGACTTTAATTTATTTTCTAAGGATGAGCGCTCAAAGGAGTGGCAGCAGCTTGTTCAAGGATCAATGAATCCCCAAATGACTTTACTGCTGCGATAAGGTATTCCTTTATAAATGTTCCTTCCGAAAATGGTTTTAAATTTTTTGCGATTAAATTTGGAATTGCATACGAAGCTCTAGGAGCTTTTTCTGATAAAGTTGAAGTTTTGAAATTTGAAGTAGAACCTTCTTCAGTAGAATTTGAACCTTCTTGGTAAACTAGTTTCAATCCTTCGATTAAATTGAATTTATCACTACTCGCATAGTTCGAATATTCATGCGAATGCTTATTTTTATAATGTCGAACCAAAATATACTTTTTCACGATGCTAGGCTTATAGCCGCACAGAAGACAAATAATATCTTTGTTGATATCAGCAAAGAACATGTCTTCCCATACCTTGTCAAAATATTGGCCGTACCGCTGCTCCATTTCGAATTTTCTGTATCAGGAATATTAAAGAATTGACTGACAGTTTTTGGATATGTTTCTGTTTTTTTAACAGTTAACTTTCTCAAGTTAGTTACATATGGATCGGAAGATACTAACAAATTATGAATAATATCCTCCATGTTTTTAATTCTACAAAATTTTCGCGAATAACTTTCTCTATATCGTTTTATATCTTTGTTTCGGGATTCGTGCGCCTTTTCTCCCAACTGCCAAATTGGAAGAAGTGCAAAATTTATTATGTCTTTGCAATGCATTAATACTTTATGAACAGTGGTAGGCATGTTGTACTATGGATATAAATGAACAAATTTTTTGCAGTATCAAGGCAATAATGTTGAAATGACTCTACTTTTTAACCGACTTCGAAAAAGGAGGAGGTTACTCAATTCAATCAGTATATTTTTTTTTTTTCTTCTATGTATGCTCGCCGATTACGCTTAGCTGGATGGACCGATCGGAACGAAACCTTTTGCATCTGGTAGGTTCTGACTCCCCATTGGTACCATTATCAAAAAATTTTTCATTTTTTAATTGCAAAGTATTGTTATTGCAAAAAAAATCGGCAACTTTTGAAATAAACTTTTCTCGATTTTAGTGCGCTCTTAATATCTTATCACGGACATGATTCTGAACAATTTTGTTTCTATACAAATGTCGCGGAAAGCTTTAGTTTTCGAGATATTAGCGAAAAATTGTTGTTAACTTTTGAAATCAACTTCGAACGATTTTAATGTCCTTTTAATATGTTGTCAGGGGCATGATTCTGGACAACCTTTTCCTTATGCATAATTGACAGAAAGCTTTAGTTTTCGAGATATTAGCGAACAAAAAAATTGAAAAACGAATATCCATGTTGTCTTTTACTTAATTATGTTTACGGCATTTACGCAGACAAAAAAAAAGCCCGGAAGAATTGTCTCACAGTATCCTATACAATTCTCCCCATTCCACTAAAAACCGTGAAATAAAATAATTTTAAGAAAAAAAATACACCGACTTCGAAATGCACTTAAAAGTATAAAATAATTTCTATTTCCTAATGAAGTAATTTTTCTTTCATTCAATCATACAATTACGTAACAGATATGAATGAAACCTATTTATCCGTTAGGTAGTATATTAAATACATTTCAACCTTTTCGGAGGCGGCGCAAAATTAAAAATACCTCAGTAAACGTTGCTGCCAATAACCAGTTGTTTGTGGTATGGCGTATTGGAAATTAATAAATCCTGAGAAAGAATACGAACCATTATAGATATATCTGGTAATATACGTAAATGTAACGACTGCATTTTCATTTCACAACGTTTTCGATATAAATGAAATTGAATCGACTTCGTTCGCATGTGGAAGCCATGCTAGATAGACCATAGTTACATTCTATACGCACTAACACCTACTTCGCGGCGTGCTGTCGAGTTATATGTATAGAAAAAGAAATAGCTATACAAGCTTTGCCTATGTTCGGCTGTCCAACGGTTGACATGTTCAAGAAAATCTTTTAATTTTGCGCCGCCTCCGAAAAGGTTGAAATGTATTTAATATACTACCTAACGGATAAATAGGTTTCATTCATATCTGTTACGTTATTGTATGATTGATTGAAATAGAAATTATTTCATTAGGAAATAGAAATTATTTTATACTTTTTAATACATTTCGAAGTCGGCGTATTTTTTTTCTTAAAATTATTTTATCCCGAGGTTCAGTCTTTTTCCACCAATGTATTTGGTAACGATTTCGTTGAAGTTTTCTACGCTATTATCGTTACAGCTGTATAATAAGTTCTCTGCATGAGCTACTAATGGTTTAAGTATATCGTTAATTTGCTGATATATTCCCATCTTCTTTAATTGTGTGGCGATATTTCTTTCGTTCTCCTTATTTTTCCCGTCGCAGAAGTATTTTATTTTACTGCACTCCGCATGTTCGCCGAAAACATGGCT
The DNA here is from genome assembly GCF_050947335.1 of Megachile rotundata. Lineage (NCBI taxonomy): Eukaryota > Metazoa > Arthropoda > Insecta > Hymenoptera > Megachilidae > Megachile > Megachile rotundata. The sequence continues at coordinate 3,012,445 of NC_134994.1, forward strand.
TGGCATGTTATATACATCGCCGTATAAATTTTTTATTTTTTCGGCGGTCGATGCATTTTCTTTATTTCTATATTGCGCAGCTTTTACTATCGCCATCCATATCCGCCGAATGCTACTTTCAACAGCTCTCCTCATACTTCATGCTGCTGTTTTTTTTTTGCATTTTCTCTCATTTTTCTGCAGAAATTCCGTAATAAGTGATTCGTGCATTCAATTCTCTTCACACGAATTTCTGTTTTGTACGGATCTGCATCGATAATTTGATTATATACGCTGCTGTCTCCGTCAGCGATTAGCGTGGATTAAATCAATCCCCGCTTTTCCACGCTGGTTTTGAGAAGCCTTCCATAGCGGTCGACGCTTGATTCCTTGGCCAGTTTTTGAAACATATGGGTTTTAGGGGTTCCTTCCTTTTTGTAGCAAAATCACAAATTTTGCATGTTTTGTTCCGCATTCCGATGAATACAATTTTTCTGGTGCGGTATCCAAGTACATATTACGCCAACTCCCGGCGCAGAGTTATATGTACCGGTGCGGTATGATCTTTTCATCCAGCTCCCGTCGACAACGACAGAAATATGCGGGATTCCAAAACCTGGAAGAATATCTCCTCTTTCAATAGCTAATTGTTTTTCTTTTTCAGCCGCTGCTATCATTTCTTTTTCTGCAACGGCAATCAACGAATTCACGATTTCATCGTGATACTTTACATATTGCCTCTTCGACATACATTGTACGTTCATTGCAGCAAGAAATTCTTCCAATTGGCCGTAGCTGCCACCAGTAAACATCGTAGCAGACATGACACTTTGATTTATATTCATTTCTTGAACTTCATCAGGTTGACTGTGGATTTCACCTTCGTAGTGGCACAAGGTGTACACTACGTTGAGGATTGTCCTCAGGCTCGACCGTTTCATGCCGATTATTTCCAGGTATTTTATTCCACAGTCTTCCCTGTTCTCGGCATGGTTGCTCATTTTTTTCAATTCTTGAAACATGTGCTGCATATTCGCAATGCTCGAGCCATTGTAGATAGATGACATTTCTTCTCACTCGGTCGTTCTTATTTTTTCTATTATTAAATGTTCTTCCAAGTCCGAATTATCCGCGGATATGGTACTTTCTGCAATTTCTTCCGATAGACAATAAATTCCATTGGATGTTGACGACTGATTTATAAATTGCATAGCAATATCTTTCTTCTTGGTAGTTACGCCGTCGACAGTTTCCGATTTCTTCTTCTGAGCGGCTAATAAGCACTCTCCTCTTTTGCGCCACGCCCTTCTTTGTGAGTATCTTCTTTTCGAAGGAGGCAATTTTTTCTTATTTCCTCTTGTTGGTTTGACATTTTCCACATTTTCTTCACCTTTGGCGATGCACAAATTTCTCGTGTTGTTCATTTTACGCACTTTTGTTAGAATCTTATTATTGTCCATTTTTTTCACACTGTTTCACGCACACTTGTGCACACTTACAGTGTAAAATGCAATACACTTAAAAAAAATTAATAAAAAAACAGTTAAATAAAAGTTAATACAAAAAAAAATAACACAAAATATTAAAATTCGCGACCGTTTTATTTTATGCGTACTTTTGTACGTGGTTCGACTGAAATATCGCGAACTATACTGCGACATACAATGGGTACCAAAAGTAAGTAAACACTTTGAGCTTGTAGCAAAAAACCATTTATGTCAAAGCAAATATGTAACTTCAAAAAACAAATCTACAGAAGCTACATGAAATAATCTATATAATTATGCTGATAAAATGTTCATTAGTGCTGGATTTCTTCGTAAAAAAAGATTCACGGTATGCAACGAATACACGTTCCAAAAGTAAGTAAACACGACTGGCATTGCTCGATAACTTTTTAGTACTTGCAATTTTGCAATTTATCTGTAAATGACTCTTATACATTTTTTCATGCTGAATCTGAATTCGTAAACTGTTTTTTTGTAGTGGTTATCGTTTTCGAGAAAATTTGACTTAAAGGAAAATTGTAAGTTTTCAACTTTCAAAAAGTTTCACAGTCTTATAGTTACTTCTATTCATTTTATTTTTATACCAAGCTATTCTACAAATTATCTTGAATAAAATGATATGAATTGTGATAATATTATAATTATTTAATTGTGTTTAAATGCCAATGGAAGTGAAGAAGAAACCCCAGACTCGCCGATGTCTGCTGATGTTTTTTAATTTATTTCAACAACTAAGAGCAAAAAACACTGACCAATGAGAGCGCGCATAGACCGGGTGCGCAAAAGCGTGAGCAAAAGTTTCGAATATGACGGCCGATCGTCGTCGTGAACAAATGTATCAATACTGTCGGTATAACGTCGGTATAATAGAAAGCTGTTAGATGAAAGTTACATTAAATAATGAATAAAAAAATCTGGATTATTGTTGAATTATCATTTATTCATGAATAAGAAATAACAAAATTAGTCTCTACTCACGTAATCAAAGTAAATCGAATTTATTCGATACGTTTATTCGTTATGGCAAAGAAATAACGGATAAAATATGGAAAATTATTTTCGTTCGATATTGTGATGATGAAAAAGAACAAATTCTCATTTTTAAAAAATTAAATAACTTTTCTATTCAACAAATAAAAATTTGAATTGAATAATTAATAAATTTAAATGTAACTCACCCATTGAACCGCAAATAATCATGATGAAAATGCATCTCTGTCACTGGGCCAATCCACCGATCCCTACTGTTCTCATAAATAATAGAAACTCTAAAAAAACTCTCAAGAAACTTCACTAGTCACTCTTCATTATTAGTTTTCATTATCACTTTTTTCTGTCATTTTTCACTAATTTTCACTAATTTTCACTGTGAGTTCAACACATAAATACGACGAATGAAAACACATAAACAAATATTTATAAATAATTTAAACTATATTATCTTGAAAGCAAGAAAACAGAATTTTTGATTAAAAACAACGATACATTTTATTTCAACACGTATCTTTCGACAATAAACGATGACTGTCGATCGACGCCGCAGTCGTTCAACAGATCATCGTTACACGGCAACCGTTCGCGACGTATGCCTCGCGATCGAGAACGAAACCGCGATCCGTGGCCAGTCTAATAATGTCTTCTAATAAAATACAATATAATATCGATTCCTCAATTCGGATACCTTATAATGAGAATATAGCGTATCGTTAAATATACATATTTATGAATAATCGTTCACGCGTTTTCATTCGGTCCGTTTACTGGTCGTGCTTATGTTGTGCAATTATTAGAAAGAGACAGTGAAATAAATTGAGAGTTCATTGACCCTGCCAGGATATCAGCTGTTGATGCTCTGATCGGTGGATCTACCCGGTGACATAAATATTTTTTATCGAAGCTAGTTTTTTCATGAATCAATGGGTAAGTTTTATTTAAGTTGTTTCCGTATTTTTAAAATTATACGTACGCAGCAATTGATTTATTTCACTTCAATGAGGTACTGCATTAGATATTTTATTCCAATTTTATCCCATTTCGTAGGGAAGGTACTCATTCGTTTTGAAACGTGAATTTATTCATTTGCTTCATTAGAATAATCGACAGAATGAATTTTCGTGAATTTATTCTTTTTCCTTTTTGAAGGCTTAAAATAAATACAAGATACTTGGTCTGGGTAAACAACAACTAATTGGTTTATCTCCCATTCACGAATTACGAAGAACTTAATATTATTCTTAACTTCTTAATTCATTATTCAATTTAACTTTCACCTAATAGCTTCCTGTTATACCGACGATATACCGACGTTATACCGACGTTATACCGACGTTATACCGACATTATACCGACGGTATCGATACGTTTGTTCACGACGACGATCGGTCGTCATATTCGAAGCTGTCGTTTACGCTTTCGCGCGCCCGGTCTATGCACGCTTTTATTGGTCAGTGTTTTTTGCTAATAACTCGAAAATGGAGCCTCAACCAATATTTTGGCAAAGGAAAAAGTTCAGAATCGCCCCACCTACCACCCCTTTTCGGGTCCTACACTAATTGCGGGACACCCTGTATATATGAAATTTGTATAAAGTTAATAATGCTAAACGTTCTGTAATCTATCGCCGCGAGGAATTTAACCTAGGTGAAATTCTCTAAACGCACCTAAATACGTTTTCGCAAGAATTAGACAGATTAAACTACTATCTAACGCGGTGTAGTCGACTACGGAAAAGACGCTAAGTGAGAACAGTATTCTTTTATTAATTCAAGTTACCAAAATTTATCTGAATCTAATGAATTATTATGATTCGGAACAATTACTCTTGTGATTTGACTCGACAACTAATGTCCATGGCCCTTTTTGTCAGAGCGCACACTGACACCCAAAACCAGATCGCTTAATTGGGGAGCCTGTTGTTCACTGGCTACTAAACGACCCAGCGATCCAGAGTTAGATGAACAATATACGTCCAACAGGGTAGCAAATCAAACTTGACTCTAATTATGAAATCGTAATTGCAGAACCGCCGCCAAAAGGACTCTCAGAGCGAGCTCTAAGAAACTGATGGCGCGTTAGCAATTTGACAAAAGATCAAATATGAGTAGCTGTGGGCTTTCGCTCGATGTCTTGGCCTTTCCTGGCGCAAAGTATCGCGCTCTCCTGACGGAGTTCCGGTTACAAGATCGCTTGAACGGGGAGCCTGTTGTTCACTGGCTACTAAACGACCCAGCGACCAAGTACCCGAATAGCAAACACCCGCTTGACCAGTCAAGTATTAAGAATCTGTTGGCCCTTTAACAGCGAAAATTGTTCCTTATCAGAGAGTTGTGACTAGCTCGACTTCGAAGACTGTTCTGCTCCGAGACGGGTTTCGCTCGGCCTTTTATACTCGCAGGTTCGTTGAATTTTGAAGTTCTGTGACGTCAGAATTCTAGATTTTCATATAATTTCGTTATTATATATTAATTTTACTTTTGAACGGTTCAACTATGTTTCAAATATTGCTCTTTAATTTCTGACTAACAATTTGATATTAAAATAATAGTATAACGGTGTTTTAACGAGAAATGTGTTTTCTATCCTTTTCCAATCAATTGCGCACGAGTTCTACGGGAGTCAAATTTATTCCGATTTATGATTTTCTTTATCGAAGGAAATAATTCTGTTTTCGATTATTATTAATTTGGTATTAATTGGTTTTTCCTATATATATGTATAAATTAATTTAGTTAATTCAATTAATTTGATATCTGATAATCGTCGTAGATAGAAGTAGGAGACAGAGAGTAGTGTCTCTGTCCTTTTCTAGGATCAACGCCGGTCTCAAGGATTTCGGCCGAGTATCGCGGCGCGTAATCACATCATAGCATAACGGAAATTCTTATACAAACTATTTATTAGAAAAATAAAAGGAAATAATACATTATCTTGTTTTAACTGTTATAACTTAATATTCAAATACTTTAAAACAAATAGTACCTATCCTAAATCAAGATTGCAGGTTAATTAACATAAATGAAAATATATATATATATATATATTGATTATCGATCGTCGAGTCGAATAGGATCTATAGTCGATACGTAATCTATTGTCGGTAATTGGCGATCACTGTCGGTAATTAATTATCCTACCGGTGGGTATTGGATTGTCGTAGTGTTTAAGGAAAAATTTTCTCAAGGGATGTTACACATGTGTCAATCGTTTCGGAAAATTATTAGTGCGTACGTAAGCGGAACGAGGCGTCGCGTCGCTAATAAAGTTGCAAAATTGATCTAGCGTTGGAAGTACATGTTGATTTAAGGTTTCTTCCTGTTTTTTACGCATTTCGCTTGGTAGCGCCCTTTCCAGTACGCGAATGATAAATCCCGGATCCGGATTGACTCCCAACGACTTCAGCATACTGATATGCTGGTGAACCTCATCGATTAATTTCGCGAACCCGTTAGAGGTTGCCTTGGTCGCTGATTTCGTATCGATAATTGCGTCGTAATGCTTCGTTACAAGAACACGCCGTTTCTCGTACGAATCGATTAAAAGACGCTACGCGTTGTAATAATTGTCCGCGCTCGCGTTAAAAAGTTAAATTTTGCTAACCGTGTTGCCCTGGAGGGAGCTCTTCAAGTATAGAAATATTTTTTAACCGACAAGGTCCGTACGCTCATCGATCATAGTCACGAATGAATTCTTTTAGGAAAGCCATTTGTCGATGCTTCCCTTAAATTTCGGTAGTTCGGCTACTGGTAATTTCAAAGTGCATCGTCCGTCTACTATAGTTTTATTTAATATCGCCTTACCGAATATGTCATTAATTCGCACTGATGATGTTCCGGCGGTTGACATTGATTCGATTTTACCTGCAACGTTATAATACCGACTCTCGATTTCATCGATATCATCTAATCGTTCATTGGTTGGATCGATAATCGTGAGCTCGTCATGAAGTTTCTCGAATTCTTGCAATAATTCCATAACACAAGTTAGCTGTATTTTTAAATTCATTTGGTCGGATTGATCAGACTCGAGGCAGTTTTCAAAACGCTTTAGCCGCCTTTTAAGCAATGTGCACTTCTGATTGATAACTTGGATCCTATCCATTGCAAACGATTGCGTCAATAACTATCCGCGTGAAATTAAGTGAAACAAACTATCGGGGAATATAGTAAAGAATATTTAGCTTCACTGATAGTCGCTTTGAGCAGCAAGTGATAGGTGGGCGAGAGAATCCCCGTTTGATGATGGCGATGATTGTCCTGGGTTCCTCCGGGGGATGGTGTTTGAGAGTGCGACGTATAACCGAGCACTGTTGTGTAACTTTATCACGAAAGCACTCTGCGTATTGATACTGATCGGACTGTACAGACACGATAGTGTAACTACTTTCGTAAAAGTATTAGAGAGATGTCGAACTTGTTCTGTCGCGTGTTTCCACGTAGACAGTCGGAGCTACAAGGTCGTTTTAGGCTCCTCTTTTTTTCTCGACGGGACCTCTCCCACCAGAGAAAGTGCCCTGACTTGAAGAACATCCCCACTGTAGGTCTGTAAGGAACATTGTATGTACCGTTAAGGGTGTTTAGAATATTAAAGTTCGATCGTAATATTGGGTTATATGAGAGCCCGCGATTGGACTAATTGTAATTTTTCGGTTCCGAATATAATTCGAATAAAATAATTTTAAGAAAAAAAATACGCCGACTTCGAAATGCACTAAAAAGTATAAAATAATTTCTATTTCCTAATGAAGTTAAAATTAATTTTGCGCCGCCTCCGAATAGGTTGAAATGTATTTAATATACTATCTATGGGTAAATAGGTTTCATTCATATCTGTTACGTAATTGTATGATTGAATGAAATAGAAATTATTTTATATTATATTATATAGAAATTATTTTATATATTATTTTTTAGTGCATTTCGAAGTCGATGTATTTTTTTTCTTAAAATTATTTTATACCTCAAAGGGTTCGTTTATATCGCCTGTTGAAAAAAATTCCCTAGAGGTAACTGTCAATTTTAGAAATTTTTGAAATCTTGTAAAAATTCCTTCTCAATTACATATATTTTCTGGTAAGACTAAATGATTATACTATAGCGGTTCAATGTCAAAAATAATTTGTTGCCCTGGTATAATTTTAGTGCCAGCGGTGTTATTATTGCATTTGGTGCATAGAGTTGATTCTGCAAATGTTATATCATGAAATGAATTTTTTAAAATTTATGTACCGTTAGCATAAAACGGTCGTATATTTATATCTACAAGGACTACAGACTTTTCCTTCAAATATTTACAGGTTGATCATTTCTGTACAATTGTATATGAACTTTCTTTTTGCAATAAATGTTTTCTAATTAAATTACTAATATTATATGCGCAATCTATATAATTTATTTCTGATTTAAATATCATTGAGTATTATGGCTCGTTCTTTATATATTTTTTTACAAATGCCAAGTGCAGATAAATTTTTTATAAATATGAACAAAGTCTTTTCCGATTTGTTGATATATGTATGTATTATACAAGCACCAATCACGATATGCTACTAAGAGTGCTTGTGCAAAAGAATAAAATGCGCACGTATTTTTCATTGATACATGTTTTGACACAGTTAACTGTGGTCCTAGTAAAATACCATTTTTTAAAATAAGTAGATTCCTATTTAATTTAGGTTTCACATGTATATCCTTAATGTCCGGACAAATAGTTAAATATTTTCCTCGTTGTTTGATTGATTCCTTTACTTTTCCTTTCCAATTTTCAATTTCATTTAAAATATTACTGTAGTCTGACTCGCACGTATTATCAGAATGAGTAAAATCTATATTTTCCTTATTATTCTTGTCTATGTTAATACGTTTCCTTTTAGTTTCTATTGTTGTATTTTTATTGAAATCATTACTAGCTGAGGGTATTGAGATATAAATTAAACTATTATCTGTCTACACAGAATTGAAAGAAAGTAATGCGCTATTTTCGCGGATTATATTATTTTCTCCAATTTCGTTTATGTTATTATTTAAGGGTATTATATCACGTTGTTGGTTTTTATTTAATTGCATGGCATTTAAAATTTTCATATGCCCTGCTATTGATGCAATATGTCGTAATATAAATTTATCTACACGAATATTTCTAGAATTTTTTAAAGTTAATTGTTTTAATTCTATAAAATATTCCTCTACATAGGATGAGGTTGGTACATCATTTGGATTTGATATCAATGATGTTCAAAGAGGAAAATGTTTACAAATCTGACGAAAAGGGAAAATATCAGGACACCAATAGGGATTTAATCTATCAGAGATAGATTAGGGATTTTTTTCGAAAGTCGGTACAAACGAACGTTTTGAAGTATAAACGAAAGCGGAGGTGTTACAAATGGGTACAAACGACTAGGAAACAGCACTCGCAAGAAGATTTGAAATATCTCAAAAAATGGCGAAGTTACCCCTTGGGGGTACTTTCGAAAGGCGGTACAAACGCACCCGTGGGGGTGCAAATGAAAGTGAAGGCGGTACAAACCTCTACAAATGTCCCTTTTATGATGGCGTTGAAAGAAATAAAAAATGTTAAAGTGGGGTGCTGCGGTATTTTCTTCACCCCTTAGACTACAAACGAAAAGAAAGGTGGTACAAACGGGTACAAACGAAGCCGAATACAATACAATTGAAAGAAATAAAATTTTTATAAGTCGGGAGTCAAGTTCAGGTAGGTCTGAACCGCCTAAGGTCCATGTAGAAGATTGCGCGAATGGGGACTGTAATGCCTCACTCGATTATTCGATGTTGGAGTTCGCAACAATTCCCTCGATGATGATATACATCGCTTCCACCTCTATGATTATTGCATGTACTTTCGCAGTAGTTTTCATAATCCCTACGGAAACATTAGCAAATAGATCAATGGATGTTTCAAAACCAGTGATTGCAACTCGTTATCGACTTTATAATTAATGTATTTGAACTGTCGGTATTGACAAGACAAACAGTAATAATAATTTCAGCAATAAGTCTGCCTCTCTTTTGCTTTTTAACATAAAACATTTTCAAGTTGTATGAAGGTTAAGATGGCCAAAACCAAAAAGAAACCGAAAAACTATTTGCGCCGAAATTACTACTCATCTGTGCTCGCTGCCAAAAAACTCTAAAAAACTCTCTAAAAAAAACTCCTTGTGCTATTCGTGAACTGTCTGTTTGACTCTGCCTGTCGAAACCGATACCGTGGATTATCGATAATTGATACCACTGATACCGTGGGTAAACCGTGGGAAAAATAAGAAATGTAGAAAGTATCGTCCATTACGGTCGACGTTTTCCTTATCGAGGATGATCTTAATCATTTGGAAGGTTGGAACATTTATTTAAATGTTCAGTAGAAAGTAGGTTAAAAGACAATTTAACGTTAATTTTTAAACATATTTTATTATGCGAAAAATTTACTACACATGCCGTCCGCTGTTTAAAATACAGGTTTCTATTCGTTTTATAAGTTTATTTTCGACATTTGCCATGATTCCGGATGGAACATTCACGTACCAGTTTTTACGTACCAATAGTATGGATTCTATTTTTTAAATCGGTTGCATTATGTATTGGTGTTTTGCAAATTTGTTGTTTGATATATCCCCATAAAAAAAGTTGCATGACGTCAAATCGGGTGATCGTGGGAGTCAAGAAATTGGTCCACCACGGCCTATTCATTTTTGTTTGAATATTGTGTATAGCCAGTCCCTAGTCTCTTTTGCGGAATGTGGAAGAGCTCCATCCTGCTGATACCACATATTTTTCCTATCCTGAAGATTCATTTCCTCCAAAATAGGAAATAAAAAATTGTTCAGAAATGAGATGTATGAATGGGCTGTAATAGAATTTTCGAAGTAGTACGGTCCGTAAATTTTTCAATTGAAAATTCCGCACCAAAAAATAACGCTTGTTTTAAATTGGTTGTTTATTTCTCTTTTCCAACGTGGATTTTTAGACGACCACATTCTTGAATTTTGGTGGCATATTTGTCCGTTTATAGAAAATATGCACTCGTCAGTAAAAAATACATTTCGAACAAAAGTTGGATCATCAGTCAACTTATCCGAAAACCATAGGGCAAATTGTAATCTTGCCTCGAAATCCCTACTAAACAATTTATGTACTTTGTTGGTTTGTACGGCCTCATATTATTCTTTTTCAAAATTTTATAAATTGTGGTTTTCGACAATCCGCAGCTCTCCGCTAATTCCCGGAGAGAACTATATGGTTTTTCTTGAATCGCTGCCACGATGCAAATTTCTGAATCCAAATTTGCTACGGATGGTGTAATGTGCCTCGCTATTCTCTTTTCGCTTATTGATCCAGTTACTTGGAAACGATCACAAATTCTTTTTATCTGAAAATATAGCAATTTTATATAAACACGAGTACAGAAAACAACTTCAGAGAAAACAATATCAGTATCTATTAGTGTTTTGATAAATGAAAAAGGAAACTTCACTTACCATCATTGGATGCGGTTTTGGGCGACTTGGGTGTCGTAGGGAGAAAATCTGGCGTATCTCTCGATATGATAAAACAGGTGTAACACCTCTCAACTGCACAAATTCTATTTTTTCTTCCACAGTAAAGCAAGACATTTTGGATACGTGTTCTTGTATTAATCAAACACTACTGTTTCAAGATCTGACGAATTCTGGTTTAAGTACTGTTTTGTACTTCTTGAAGGAATCTTTTAGAAGATATGATTGGTTTCTTTCTAAACAAAGAAACTTCTATTGGTTGAAAAAGTCTAAGCAAATAGTAAACCGAAGGGAATAAAAGCCTTACAAGGATAAAGAATATAAAATTTGTTAATAACAGAAGGATTCATAAAACGTACTAAAAACTGTATTTCGGTACACAATAATCTCGTAAAACACCAGCAAGTCTAATTAGATATTCTTGGGAAAGTTGGAATTTTTACTAGCAGCTTTCTGACCCAATATAATAAATGCATTACTTGTGTGTAGCAAAATTTTTCTATGATTCCTGCAGAGGCCGGTGGCGGTGGTAGTCCTGCCCGGGGTGGTGGCGGCGGCGGCATCTACCACCATGCTCCTTGTGGCATTGGCCACTATGGCCGTTCTGGTTCTCTCATTATTTCTTCGACTTCATCTATATGAAAGATGCATTATAAAATCTCGATATTCTCGTACATTCTACGCAACGGTTACTTTTCGTCTCCTACAAATATATGCATAACAATATTCTCACCATTGTTATCGACTGGTTTCATTTTTTTCTCGCCTTCTTTCTTTTTCTTTCGAAAAAGAGAAACAGTGTCATCAATAGTTCATGAATTTTCGTGCTGTCACACTTAGGCGTGAACACCCTGTATATGCACCTTATATTAGTCTCTGAAATGGTGGGTAGATGACGTGATTCTAAGCAAGATTTCCCTCTGCAAAAATAGGGTTTGAAGCTTCGTTTTTGGATTATTAACACTTTATCTACCGCTAGTCTATTAATCGGCTTTTTGATTTCCAACGCTTATCGACCGGTAGCCTATTTATCGGCTTTTTCATTGCCAACGCTTATCGACCGCTAGCCTATTAATAGGCTTTTCGATTGCCAATGCTTGTCGAAAAATTGAATTACTGTTACCTTGAATTTATTTTATGAATGTTAGTTTATACGGTGTTCGCGCGATGGGCAAAATATTAACTATTTATAGCTGATTTCGAAGGTTGTAAATCTTCGTCGACCCATGGCGTTTCCACAACTTGTTACGGTAGTGGAATTATATGTAGAATTATTATTGTGGAGTAGAATTTATAGAGTGGCTCAGAGTCCTCCACACTGGTGTGCCCAGGTCATTGAAGGATGTTGATCATCATCCCACTGGTAGTAATGATTGTTGTATGTTGATACTGATTATGGTTTGTGAAAGTAAGTATGTTTCACCGAAGGTAGTTTAAGACAGACCGAAGTAAGTTTATTCTAACGAAGCTAATCTGAGACTAACTAGTCGCCTCTAAACAGCCAGAAAAGAAAGCAATGAAGAAAGTTCAGGACGTGAAGGCGTTACCAAAAAGGGCCAATCAGGACAGATTGTTATTTGTGAAAAATACTGATTGGTGAGATGGTTCAGTGAATGGGATTCTAAGATTTTTAGCCTTCACTCCAGGGTTGTAAATAAGGTGTCGTTAATAAGGTGACCCAAACAGTTAAGTGATTTGGGTCCTTCAAAGGAAGTAATAAATGAGCACCATGTGTTTATCATCGGAGTTCAAGCGCGTAGGCCCACTTTAGTGGGGTGCACAGTTTAGGACCATGTAAATAAACTTCTTTAAGAAAAGGTATATTGGCATTTAGAAAGATGTGCTTTTCTGACTTGTTAGAAAGCTATTGTTAATTGTTAAGAACGTCAAGCTGTGGAGACGTCCATGTGGTCTTAGAGATCCATTTGAAATTGCAAGAGTGAAGCGCTCTTAGGTTTGACAAAACACCCATAAATATTACGTTTTTTTTTCTTTATTATATAAAATAAATGCAAAATAAAGTATAAATATTAATAAAATTACATTCCTTTGAAACAAAAGGAATAAGCACAACACAATGAATAGCGAAAATTTATCCGGTACTGGGAGTAAGTGCGCGCGCGACTCAGCCGGTACTTAGTGACTGGCAGCCTCAAAAACGACCGGTCAATAAAGTGTTAAGGAAAAATACTGACCAATCAGAGCGTGAAGGTTACGCGCGCCCAGAAGTGGGAGTGACAGCTTCGAATCTAGCGACGGATCACGAACGCAATCAAGCGTCTTTATCTTGGAACAGTCTAAACGTGTAATGAGAAGTCTGCATCAAATCTCAGTGAAATAATGAACAGAACAATTGAAAATAATGTTTACTTATTCGCTTGTCATGAGTAAGGAATAGAATTAATTATGTGTAATTAACAGAAGTCGAGCAAATGAAATTTTTGTAACTTTAAATTTACATAAATCTTGGTGAGGTTCTCTAGAAAGTCGTACACCTTTATTAACTTTCCTTACCTCGAGAGGTTTTCGAGCTTTGTAGGCGTTTTGCTTGTGTATACGAACAAAAAGCAACAAACCGTATTGAAGGACCACCCGAATACTCGAAAGGAATTCAAGGATATGTACTGGTTGAATATTCTATATTTAACTATGATTGACGAAAAGTTTTCTGCATGTTACTAAAATGTTCTTCAATAGATTAGGTGACACGGTTTACTAAAATAATTCTGTGGATTACTAAGTGCATCTATGGTTTAGTGACAAGCGTTTCTGCATCAACAATTTTGCTTTAATAAGAAAGGGCCCCATGGGTCGAAAGGCTGAGTGGGTCGAAAATTATAACGATTTCTGATAAAATAACGCGTGCGGTAACCCTGTTCTATGGTTCTTTCAAAAACGAAAATGGTTGTTCTCCAAGAAAAGTAGAAGTGGAGAAAAAATAATCTTCCGCCTTCAAGAGCTACCTTTATACTCGCGATCTTAGTTATTCCTTTGACTGAACCAAGATTCTGGCAATCGTCATTTTAATTGCTAGTCCTCGAGTTCGGACGTATACTACATACTTAAACTTGGATTCTGAATATCCGAGGTTAGGATATTGCACTTCGTGCCGTCTAAGTTCGAAGGACCATCCAAATGATTTGGGAATAAAAAACTAAGTTCTTACTTTGACTGATTGATATAATATGGTCTGAGAATACTGTTCTAGTATAAGGAGTTTGCTAGTTTTAAACGTTGCTGATACAAGTCTTTTACTAATCTAATCCCTTCCGACAACCTCCTCTTCGTTGTTACCACATCTTCGCACCCCTTCTCCTTCTTGTAAAAACAGGGTGGTCCTTAACGCTAAGTTTCGCAGTTCTTAAAATTATGTTGACCAATATCGTGTCATCCCCTTCCAGTGCACCCATAGCGTAGTACATCCCTGGAGCGGGGGTGACGGCCTAGCCGCTATCAACACTTGTTTGGCAACATCGGGGAAATTCCTTCAGGTCAAGATTCCTGTGGACACTAATTTCTGAAATTTTAAGGAACTCTCTGGAATACGACGTTATGATACCCGAGCTAAAGCAAAAAAAATGGACAATAGCTAAATTTCTAAAATGACACTTATGTGCCCCATACGGGCTGCAGACCGGCCCGCTGAACTCACAAAGAAGAAAAAACTAACAGTTCACAAATGACTCTATGAATATTTGGCCATATCATAAAGTTGTCCCTTTGATGTTTTAACACTAACACTATATGACAATCCACTACAATGCGGAAGTTACAGTCAACGGCCATACTAGTCAGGATACACCGGTTCTCGTCCGATCACCGAAGTTAAGCTGAGTTGGGCGCGGATAGTACTTGGATGGGTGACCGCTTGGGAACTCCGCGTGCTGTTGGCTTCCTTTTTGTTGGCATCGGGATCAAGCGCAGATGAAAGACAGTGCACGTAGTAGCCAATCTGAATATGACCACAGAAACCGTAGGACAAGGAACGTTTTTGCAGAAATGTGGAAAACACGAATTTCTATTGCCAATGGCATTTTGTTAAAAAATAATATTTCACCATAATTTCTTTTGCATACTATTCTCAGAACTTTAATCTAGGTCGGGACGGAGCCCGATTTTGGAAAAATGGGATGTGAAAAATCTTCTTTTATAAGAAACTTTAATTTTCAGCTCATGAAATTTGTTTGGACAAAATTGCAAAATCAAGCTCCGTAACACCTAGACTAAAGTTCTGAGAATAGCATGCAAAAGGAATTGTGTCGAAATATTACTTTATAACAAAATATTATTGGCAGTAGGAATTCAGTACATCCGAACCATTTATATAACAACATGCCCGCCTGAATATACGCGTTGCTTGGTGCTGACTAACAGGCCTGGCTATACATACACAGGCTTTTCGGCTACTACTGGGCATAATTTCAGGAGGCGGTAGCTGGAGTGATACTGAACAACTTCTTCCTTTACCAAAATGTTGGCTGAAGTTTAGTTTTTGAATTATTAACGAAAAATATCGACCAATCAGAGCACGAGAATAGCTTATGACCGGTCACGGTGAAAACATACTTGTTCAGCCGTCAGGCTCGAAGCTATCGCTCTCGCGTCAGGGCGCACACTATTCTCGCGCTCTGATTGGTCAGTGTTTTTAACCGACTTCGAAAAAGGAGGAGGTTACTCAATTCGATCGGTATTTTTTTTTTTTTTTTTTTTTTCCTATGTGTGCCCGCCGATTACGCCTAGCTGGATGGACCGATCGGTACGAAACCTTTTGCATCTGGTAGGTTCTGACTCCCCATTGGTACCATTATCAAAAAATTTTTCATTTTTTAATTGCAAAGTATTGTTATTGCAAAAAAACCGGCAACTTTTGAAATAAAGTTTTCTCGATTTTACTGCGCTTTCAATATCTTATCACGGACATGATTCTGAACAATTTTGTTCATATACAAATTTCGCGGAAAGGTTTAGTTT
Organism: Megachile rotundata; assembly: GCF_050947335.1. NCBI lineage: Eukaryota > Metazoa > Arthropoda > Insecta > Hymenoptera > Megachilidae > Megachile > Megachile rotundata. Next base: position 3,028,411 of record NC_134994.1, read on the forward strand.
TCGAGATATTAGCGAAAAATTGTTGAAAAGTTTTGAAATCAACTTTGGACGATTTTCATGTCCTTTTAATATGTTATCAGGGACACGATTCTGAACAACTTTTTCCTTATCCACAATTAAGGGGAAGCTTTAGTTTTCGAGTTATTAGCGAAAAACTATTGTTACTAATATATTGAATACTACGTATGCCTCCGTGTCTCTGGTGGTGTATGAGTCAACATGCAGTCGCCGATTTTCTACTGTTTCTACAAACACGTCTTGCCGGCCGATAAAAAGCGTGAAATAAAATAATTTTTAGGAAAAAAATATGCCGACTTCGAAATGCACTAAAAAGTATAAAATAATTTCTATTTCCTAATGAAGTAATTTCTATTTCATTCAATCATACAATTACGTAACAGAATTACGGCGCAAAATTAAAAGATTATTTTGAATATGTTATTTAATTTTGCGCCGCCTCCGAAAAGGTTGAAATGTATTTAATATAATACCTAACGAGTAAATAGGTTTCATTCATATCTGTTATGTAATTGTATGATTAAATGAAATAGAAATTACTTCATTAGGAAATAGAAATTATTTTATACTTTTTAGTGCATTTCGAAGTCGGTGTATTTTTTTTCTAAAAATTATTTTATTCGTTAATAATTCAAAACTAAGCTTCAGTCAACATTTTGTTAAAGAAAAAAGTTGTTCAGTATCACCTTAGCTACCAACTCCTGAAATTATGTCCATCAGTAGCCGAATGCCCCGTATATGGCACCTCGGAGGGTACCGGTAAAACTGTCTACCGTTGAAAAACAGTTTGCATCAAAACTAACAGGTGAAAGCAATCGTACCATTAAATTCTCTTTTCAAATTTATTATGTGCAAACAGAAAATACTAATTCCATAAATAATATATAACAATAAATTATTTATCTTTCATGCTTTTTTAAATATTTTTTCGATCTTTTCTATGATATATCATTATTCCTTTTTAAACGAATAACAAATTATAACGAACAATTAATGAAATTAACATACTAATAAGTTAATGAAGTGATACTATAAATCAAATTTTAATCTTTATGGAGCGTCAATCTACGACAAAGTTTGAAAATTATTTATGACAATTGGTTATACCTTGCTCTTAATTCACTTCTCTATTGATTACTGCGAAGTGGGCACGTTTAAAATATTATACTTCTTTATTTTATTCTTTCATGGCAATAGCCGATACAGAACTATCGTCAACGACTCAATTCATCCTGATGACATACTCATTCTTTACTGGAAAGAAACGTCTTTTACGAAGGGGAATTGCATTTATATAAAATACATGAACAGTCATAACCTACCTCAACTATTTCGATTTTTATTTTCATAATACAGTATTGATTCGTAACAAGCAACAGTTTTGTGATTCGTAACAAGCAAATTTCTATCCCCTCTTTGTTTGAAGTCGGCCGCTGAGTGAGAGATCCGAGAAAGAGTAAGAGGTCCGTGAAACGGAAGAAGTCATAAATTTTCACGGACGACCGAACAGTTTAGAGGACAGAACATATATATTCTTTTCTCACTCTGATACATAGCGATTCTGTCGTTCATTCATCTAATTCTACATTGATTCGTAATAAGCCACTCGCTCGGGTCTGGCTAGTTGCTTGTTACGAATCCGGTACATTATATTTTCTCACTCTGATGCAATGGCGATTCTGTCATATTATGAAAAGTATATTCTCCGAAATTATATTATATCAATATGCTTTTTTTTAAATCTAATGGCTGATAGTGATCCATAATTTGAGGTACATTTTTATCTATAATTTTAATTAATTTATTTAACAAAAATAAAAAAAAGTTAAAGAAAAAATTATTTAAGTGTAATACACTATATACAGTATATAATACTATATGAACTATGTACACTGAAATGGTAATAAAACTGGTTACTCGTTCAACCGTAATTTTTCCAAATTGCTTTATTGTCACAGTAACGGCTATGACCTACCATTTTTTGGACATCAATATTTCTTAAACTATTTTATTTCAATAAACTACAATTGCAATAATAACACAATACATACATATGTAGGTATATGTTAATATTCACATAATTGTAAAAAAATAAAGCGAAGTGTGACAAATTAGGAATTGCAGTGTGTTCGATTCATCTGATTCTACATCGATTCGTAATAAACCACTCGTAATAAGCCACTCGCTCGGGTTTGGGCAGTTGCTTGTTACGAATCTGGTACATTATTCCATTCACGAAATTTTACTACTATTAAAAAGAGAAAGCATGCTATGTTCTGTCCTTGTCTAAAGAATAACATCGCTGCTCGGCCGATTACTTTATAGTTTACCGCTATACACTAGGTATATAACTTTGGTACACATATCGTACAGGTCATTTGTACAGATATCGAATATTTACTGTACATAGTTAATATTGTACGTGATATAGGACCTCTATTACATGTATTAAATATTATTGTGTTACATCACTCGCGACAAGACCGAATCGTAGCAACTCGCGCCTATGAGGGTTGTAAGTCCTCACTCGAATTCTTTCGATGTCCCGAATTAACGTATTTGTAACTAACCGGTAGTTACAGCGATAAGGATGATTCTATGGGTATTTGAATTAGAGACTATGTTTGACCTTTAACTAAAATGCTGTTTATTTTAAAAGACTATGAAGCTTGAAAATGTATGATCGTGTCGGATGTTTGTAGAGTAGGGTGGCTCTTATTTTTCGACTTCCGATTTTTTTTGGTCTCACCCCCCAAAATTGTGACACTTGATGAAAAAATGATAATGTCAAAGTTTCAGCATGATTGGATAACAGGAACCCGTGCCGCAATCGAGTTGAAGTTTTGAAATTTGCACGATTTCAGGTTATCGTCGAATATGTTAGTGGTCTTTTATTTTATAAGTATCAGTGAACAGTTTGTAATGAAAATATAATTTTTTACACGTGTAATACTAGCATTTACATACAATTACAACACATAAATATTTACATATTTACACACAATACATTTACACACAAATGTAACGTAGCTTTTAAGTTACCGGAGAATGCGACGGTTGGACAACTGGGAGCTGTATATAATTTGTACAAAAGTTGATACATTTTTTAATAATCTCGATTGTATTAACACTTATAAACGAATTTTTTTTAATACTTATCAGCAGAATATTCTTTAATGAAATTTCAGTTGTCTCATAAATTAGCCTATTATTAAATTGTACGGAGCGTTTAATATATGTTCTGTGTTAATGTAGATTTGCTTACATCAGGATAAAGGCTTTTATAATTCTCAATTATTTGTAAAATGTATTGTTTTTCTTCTTCATTTTTAGTTAACAGATTATTGTATTCAGTAATAAGTTTGACACCACGTTCAGCGGTATCGTTTACCACTTTTAAATTTTTTGCAATTTCCAAACCTTGTAGATATGAAATATCATTTTCCCACAAGGAAGGGTCTTTGTCTAAGAAATCAGTAGATATATTGAACCTGTTAAACCATTTTTTAGATTCAGTAGAAACGAAGCTATCAATATTCATGTTTGCATAATTTTGTACGTTTTCCGGAAGTATTACAAGTTTTTTGACTGAATGTTCTGTATTATTATTTCTTAGAGCCTTAATCATTTTCTTTTTTATGTTTAATGGTATTGTTTCATCGAAAAAGGATAAAGCCACGTTCTCGGATGCAAGGTATCATAAATGGTTAGAAAATTTACATACTCCAATTCTAGCAATATTCTTATCAATTGTCGAATAGAGGTATAGATTTTGTAGGAATTTCAGGTCTTGTAATGGCGCTTTTATGGGAATTGGTGCATTCATCCAGGCTTGAATGTATAAGTTAGCTACAAAAATACATATATCACTTATCCCTATGATATCGTTACTATCTAATAAAAATTCTTGCCGGAATAAATAAATTTTTAGCACGTAAATTGCTTTAGCCATCCACCTAGCATGATGAAAAGCTCCAGGAACGTGAAAAGTATTTCCTCGTGGCAGAGATCCCCCAAGAAAAATTATTATCAACTCCAAAAATTCTTTGTAATCATCTCTCGGCTGCTTTTGTCGCAAATGATACAAACAAAAATTTATTTTCTCTTTTACATCCTGGAGCTTTCCATAAACATACGGATCTTGTACACCTGTTTTAAAATTTACTAAATTAATTTTAGGCCAAGCTTTTTGAAATTTTTTAAAAAGCGGTGCTTCAGGACCAGATGATTTCCCAAGTTTTTCCTCAAACACACTTCTTAAAATTAATTCATAAATATGATGCCGGCAAGGAAGGTACAATATATGTATCGCGTTCAATTAATTGTTCCAACAGAACACAAGCTCCTTGCAATCGTCCGGTATTTGAGGATGTGGTGTCACAACACAGGGCTTGTACTCTGTCTATGAGGTTCCAATCTTCTAACAAACCATAGATTGCTAGAGCTTGTTCCTTGCCGCTACTGTTAGGAATTGCTGGAACTCCTAAAAGTTTTTCTTTCTTGCCGTATGTAATTATAATCGGCAATCTCTCTACATTTTCCGCATTTATTCCGGACGGCAACATTTTCCCGTCCCAATGAACCGTAACCGTTGACGGTAAATTTTGTTCGAATGCTTCCCGCAACTTTATGGTCCGTTCTGCGCGAAGGCGATGTCGACAGCGTTGTATGGACGATCTATTGATTACTAATTCATTTAAATCGTGATTTAAAGCTTCTGCAGTAGCCATTATTACACGCACTGCATCGCGATCACTTATTTTGCAATTGTCTAACACTGCCACAAGTTTTTCGGTAATGACTTGTGTCTTTCCTCTTCGTTTCTTTGCTTCACTTGGACCAGGCTCACCAAGAAATTCAGGCGCACACGAAATATCCGCAGCATGTTCAATATATTCCGTTCCACTACTTGGTGAAGACTGGAGTTCTACCGCTTCTATAATACAGATACATAAACAAGATATAGAGTGCACAGATTAACAAAAATAGTTTATTAAAAATATATCATACCTTGCACTTCCATCATGCTTTTAAATCGAATTTTTCGAGACTCTTCTTGCTGCCGCCGAACTGCTTGTCGCTTTTCTTTCTCCAATGTATTTTTATCAGCACCGAGCATTAACCCAGGTCGTCCCTTTTTTCGCTGGTTTAATAAAAAAAGTTTGTCTTCTTCGATTTTAATCACATTAAGAGCTTCAAAATGCGCGATGTCAAAAAGGTCATCTAACGACTCCAGAAACTCTCTTTCCTTTTTTTCCTGTACTTCATTCCGGCGTTTTCGAGATTTTTGTAACAAACGCCAATTACTATGTAATTTTAATAATTTTTCAATGCTATGTTGCGTTGTTCTCGTAGGAATCCACGCTTTATTCCAGAAAACTTCCACTTCCTTGATTATTATTGCTGCACTTTCACGGAGATCCAGCTTAACTTTACGCACATTGTGAAACAAAACGCGTAAAACTTGGCCGTTACTTGGTAATTTGGAGCCAATAATTTAGCTTGCATCATACTCCAACAAAAATATTCTGTCAGCGCTTCTTGTTTCCATCTTTACAATTTCACTATATTCTTAAACTGAACTCACGATACGAACACTTGGAACTCACGAAACAGAATGAAAAATGACCATTGTGACTAACAGTAGATACATTTATTTATTAGAGACACCGCCAGGTAAAATCATAAAACACCCTCAAACAGAAAAATATTTTGCTGGAAAAAACCAAGAAACCTATGACCTCACCGATCCCTTGATCAGGTAAAACACGGTAATATTAACCTTGCCGGGAATCTTTTTGTATAACTACCAGGCAGAGCACCTACTATACATTTTTTTAATACCGAAATATTTGTTTCATTTTACATAATATCTTTAATGGCTGACCGAATAGGAGATTAGTTTTCGTATTCGAAATGACCGCTTCAGCAACTACGGAACGAGATTCATACTAACATTAGCGGTAAGATTCATTAATTCTTAGTATATTTTTTAAAATCATACACCAACACTAAAATTATATATGTAAAAAATGATATTTTCATTATAAAATATTCACTGATACTTATAAAATAAAAGACCACTAACATATTCGACGATAACCTGAAATAGTGCAAATTTCAAAACTTCAACTCGATTGCGGTACGGGTTCCTGTTATCCAATCATGCTGAAACTTTGACATTATCATTTTTTCATCAAGTGCCACAATTTTGGGGGGTGAGACCAAAAAAAAATCGAAAAAAAAAATCGGGCTCTAAAGCTAAGGGCCACCCTATTGTAGAGTTCTGATTTTTGGGTGATGAGATGTCGTGTAAGTAAGTTCGTGTAGGTGTGTTTAACCCATTTGCATCACACAGAAAAGTGAAAAATTTGTTCTTATCACTAAAAATTTTGTTGATTGTATTTAAATGAAAATGTTTTCAAATGTTAAAAATAAAAGCAATATTACATAAATAAAGAATTTTTACTTCATTATAGATTCATAATTATGAGAGGAATAAAATCTAATTATTTTGCACAACTATCAGAAGAAATCGCCATAAAACGTCTACGTTTTCTAGATCTAATTACCTCTTCACTGTTGTCGGAAACATAACCATCCATTTTTTTTTATTTTTCTAAGTTATATTACCCTGAAACTATTCGCGATCACCTCTTTTCATTGATTGAGGAGAGCCAAATACGCGTGGGTATAATATACGCTCTGGTGATAAATGCCTAAGTGCAATGAGCGCATATATGCGCACTCTGGTGATAGTGGCCAGGCAAAATGCGCGCATATATGCGCTTATGATGCAAATGGGTTAACGGAGTAGTGTCCGGGGGTAGTTGTCTGTGCTTGGTGTGAAAAAATGTGTAATGAGGGGTCTTAAGTGACCGCCTACACGTGACGTCAGGGTTTTTGGGAAAAACCCTGAAATGGTCATGTTGCCTTGATTTATTAGATGGACCCTTGGACCTTAGCAAGCAATAAAATTAGGATGCGCCTTGACGTGAAGAAAACATGTGTTTGGAAAAAGCGAAAAGCTAAAAACTATTACCGGCAATAAACATGTGCAAACGGTGACTCTAAAGAAACTCGCGGGGTTTGTACTGGCTTCATGAGTTTATTGCTGCTGTAGAGGGTCAGAATTCGTGCGAACGACGCACAGTGGCGAAAAACGGCGAAAACGTGGACAAAACTAATATCTTCGATTCTGAGATAAATTATTTAAATGTTTTTCGATAAAATGATTACATTAGTGTTACAAATTAGTTTTTTGTGTTAAAAATCGAATTTTGATTTGTTAGTTAACTAATACGGTTAGTTAACTAGTACGTATGAATTTTTATCTCGTAAACTATTTATCGAAATTAATTAAATCTTTTTGCATTTTAAACTTGAATGTTTGAACTATCATAATAATATTTTTTTCATTAGCAAATTCATTTTTTATTATCAGAAATTGCAAATAAATTTTTTTTTTTTAAATTATTTAATAATGTTTAAGTATCTAATATGTAATATATATATATATATATGGGTGTGGATATTGAAATCTCACCTACAAAACAAGACTTTTTGCAACGGTCAGCGACGACATATTTGAAAAACGTTCGAAACCGCTGTTGTCACATATGATAATAGGGCGCGCGCGTGAACATAAATGTGAATAACTCAGAAAACCGCAAATTACCGCAAGATATCTTTACAGATTCTTGTTCCAGAAGTTTCCAGCTTTCATTTAAGCCTATTTGGTAGATGAACCGAGGTGGAATTCACAACTTTTCCCTTACATAAACATTAAGTACGTTTATGGTTTATATCTCCTTTTTCAGTTTGTATCAGTGTTAAAGATAAACCTTTTGATATGCAACCTACATAATTATTATATTAAAGTACCATAAAAAATGCCAATAAAACTGGATGAATATAATAATTAAATAATAATTAAGTAGTATTATGTTAAACTTTGTTAACTGTGAAACGTCCGGGACTGCTGTTGTCGCGCGCGTTAATAGGGTGCGCATATGGACAAAAATGGGAATAACTCATAAGACCGCAAATTACCGCAAGATATTGTTATAGATTCTTGTTCGGGAAGCTTCCAGCTTTCATTTAAGCCTATTTGGTAGGTGAACCGAGGTGAAGATCACAACTTTTACCTTACACAAATATTAAATATGACTATGGTTTATATGTTTTTCCACATCAGTGTTAATAATAAACATTTTGTTGTGCAACCTACATAATTATAATGTTAAAGTATCATATAAACAGCCGATAATAATGGATGAACATAATATTTAAAAAATAATGAACAGCATTATGTTAAACTTTACCCGGAAAAATTGACTTTAAAAAATGTTCAACTTTGGAGGCTCATATCTTCGAAATGGTAGTAATAAAATCATTAAAACTGTGAAAACAGTATGCACAGATTCCTTATAAACTAATTCCATTAAACGGATTTCAAGAATTGCGATTTTCATTTTTTGACTTTTGTCCACGTTTTCGCCGTTTTTCGCCACTGTGCGACGGTTGTATTTGTGTAAATACGAGGGTCATTCAATAAGTAAAGAGACAAATGGCTATAACTCAAAAACGGTTTATTTCAATCTTTCAAAATTAAGGCTATTTTTCAACATAATCTCCCCGCACAGTTATGCACTTGTCCCATCTTCCTTGCAGCTTCCCAATTCCCTTGGCGAAGAATTCTTTCGATTTACCCCGAAGCCACTTTTGCACTTCATTGTTAGCAAATCTTTTTTCACGTAGGGCGTCTTTGAGTGGTTCAAACAGGTAAAAATCAGATGGGGCGAGGTTGGGACTGTAGGCAGGATGAGGTAAGACCTCCCAACCCAATTCTTGAAGCTTATCACGGGTCAGCTGGACTAAAAATCTAATGACTGAGCGCTGCTCTTCTAAGGTGCAATCTTCTAGTGAACTTGCCATGGTGAATTGAAAATTTTGAGGTTATGTTGACATAAAATGATGAAACAGCTGATCAGAGCATATCCCAAGGTTGCCAACTAACACTCCTGAAAAGATTGTACACATTCATTGAATAGTTTTAAAATTATAGAATTTGTCTCTTTACTTATTGAATGACCCTCGTATTAACTGTTCTTTACGAAAATAACGGATGCGGTATCTGGCCGCGTAACAATTGTATACTACATGTATATTATTAATTGCAGATGTTTTGTATCTTGTGAATATAGAAATGTATAACAATTATTTAAAAACATTTTGAATTTATTTTAATATTATTACGAAAAAAAAAAAACATGGAAAACGTAACATGGAAAAAACCAAATCCAGCGGGCTCGAACCTGCGACAAAGAAGATGCAAAGATTATGAGGCAAGACTCCTAACCTGTTAGCCAATTCTTTACTTGGAAAATTGTCTTACGTTCCGACACATAACCGATTACGACGTAAAATTAATTAACGAATGAATTTTAGTTTTTTAACTAATATAGAGTCATTCCACGCCAAATCGATGACTTTTGGAAGTCACTATCTCCGATTTTGCTCTAATCGAAATATGTTGTAGTCCGTGTGCAGTTAGAGGGGGCTTAAGTCATCATTTTGCCGGTTTCGATTTTGTTAAGGAATGGAAATCTTAAAAGTTTGTAATTTTTGTCCATTTTGGCGAAAATAGGGTTCACTTAGGAATTTTTTTCTCAAAAACTACTCAACCGATTTAGCTAAATTTTTTGTTGTTTTATTCAAGAAGGATTGGGCTATTTTAAAATATTTTTTTTAACTTTGTGAACTTGTTATAAAATGTCGAAAAATTTAAACAAATTCTTTTTTGCGTTTTTCTCAATGAGGGGTGTAAGGGATCAAAATTTCAAAAAATATGATCATATTCTTTGAAGCTCATCCTTTAAAGTGTGCCCTTCAGAATGATGGAGCTTCAAAAATTGACGTCCCTACAAGCTGGAAAAGGACGCGGGGTACCCCCGTTTCAGGTAGGCAAGTCGTGTATTCCGCTATTGTGATTGGTTTTTTGTACCCCCGGTCTCAAAACAATACGGTAAGACTTCGCATACAACTAAATGACCCTGTTCATACCTTTTTTTTTTTGTTTGAGGAAGACAGAAATCCAGTTCCGGACATCCGGGAAGATAGCCCAGGTAGTGTGGAAAGACTCACGCTTTCAGCGCACCTAGAGGAGGGGCGGTTCCCACGGCCTACTCACTAAAACTGTCTCCCGCCCCCGCCACAAGGGCGGAGGGTGGCGGCAACCCGCCAGGCTTCCTTACCGGATGGGGCATAGTGTACCTGGTCTAGGCCATCGCTCGCAGTTGTGGAAGAAAGACTACCCCCCACCCCTCGCGTGTGTGTTCCATGTGTGGAGACTGGATGCTCTCAACCAAAGGGTTTTGGCCCTAGGGGCTGCGTCAAGATCTAGAGGGAGGCTCCCGGGCAAAATGCGCTGACCCCCCGCTGACCCTGTAACGCCCCCTCGGCACCGCCGCCCGGTGGGCTCGAACATACGGTAAAACCGCAACCTCCTCCACCATTTCCCACCTAAGTGTAATTTCTAGTTTTTATTTCCCCCGCGTTTGCCTATTTCGCCCCAGTCTTCTTCCACAACGCTACATGAGCCCATTGCTCTCGGTAAAAATTTCTCCTTCCTCTCTCCTGTCGATTCCACTCGGTCCCCGTTGTCGCCCCCTAATGGTGCCATGACCAGGCTGACGACTGGGTCCCTAGTTGAATCAACAGTTGATCAGAAGGATTCTCTGCTCAATTTGACCTCTCTCCCTCCTCTCCCCCGCTCAGTCGGTCCCCGTTTTGTGCCCCCTAATGGTGCTATGACCAGGCTGACACTAGTTTCCTCCCTTGCGGGTTTGAGTCGTTTGATCGGTCGTGTCTATTTTTGTTTCTCCGCTTCTTCCACTCCTGCTCTTCCTCTTCTCCCTCTCGCTGTCCTCTCGCTTCTTCCCCTCCTCTTGCCATTTGAAAAGCGCACCATGCCTCCGCCGTCCTGCTTGTTGCTGCATCCTTTCGCTTCACCCTTTAGGGCCGCTCTCCAAGTGTTTGCAGCGTTCCTTCCTTCGCCATGCTGAATATTCTCAATGCGGCCCCTTTTCTCCACCATCGTTGTGACTTAGGAGTTTCCAGAGTGCTGGAGCGTTTTCCGCAGTTCTTCCAACACTTTTCCGCCATTTTCCCGCTTTGCACTATTCCTCTGCACTCGCGCACGTGGTCACGTATATTCCCCTGTACCCGCAACACTCCTAGCACTTCACTGCACTCCCGAAACACTTTCCTAATACTACACCGAATTAGTTGCCTATCTGTTAATTATTTATTATTTATTTATTTATTAATCTACTAATCACTTCACTTTTTATAATAATTTATTCGTTAATTATTAATTAATTATTATTATTATTAATCTCATTCACTTCATTTATTTATTAATTAACCCCTTAACTTGTACGCTCGAGTTAATTCGAGCGCGCTAAACAGGCCAAACTGTGCACACTCGAGATAATTCGAGCGGCGTTGTATTTTATGCTGCTATAATTTTTCACACTCGAATATAATCGAGAACTGAAAATAACAATGTGAAAGCAAAGAAAAAAAATCGTTTTATTGATATTTATCATTTACATGGGATTGTAAGCTATAACACTTATTTATTCAAGAGTAAAATATAGCCTTTTTCCATGGAATAAAAGCGCAGTATATGAAAATTCTCCATCAAAAGAGAAATTGAATCAGGAGCGGTAACAAATGGAAACCTTTGAGGATGTGAATTTGGTTGGTTATTGCTTATCTACTTCCAATCAACGGCTATATCTTCTTCTGAACTATCTTCAGAATCACTACTATACTTATCACTTTCTTCTGAGTCGCTATCCGACAGCGTATTCATATTCAGATTCTGATTCGCTCATTTTTCAATGTATATTTTACTAAAATATAATGTAAAATAAAACATAATAACAACAACAACAACAACAAGAATAATAATAATAATATTCTGAAAATTAGAAATCATACCAATTGTATAAATATCCATTTTACCCAATTTTATCTTCTGTAATCACAAAATGACTGACTGTCTATAAAGATACACTTATCTTTGTTCGCCGTAGGTGCTTTCTTTTGTTTTATATAAATAGTTTGATACACAAGACTACATTCTTGCATTTCTGCACTCGTGACGATTGACTGCAATACGATTTAGTCGTGAAATATCAAACACTTGTTTCTCTTCTTTTACAGTTTAGTTCAGTATTTATCTAAGTGTTCTAAACTTGCAAAGATATGTGTATATTTATAGACAGTGAGTTATTTTGTGATTACAGAAGATATAAAATAATTTTCAGAAAAAAAATACACCGACTTCGAAATGCACTAAAAAGTATAAAATAATTTCTATTTCCTAATGAAGTAATTTCTATTTCTTTGAATCATACAATTACGTCACAGATATGAATAAAACCTATTTACTCGTTAGGTAGTATATTAAATACATTTCAGTCTTTTCGGAGGCGGCGCAAAAATAAAAGATTTTCTTGAATATGTCAACCTTTGGACAGCCGAACATAGGCAATGCTTGTATAGCTATTTCTTTTTCTGTACATATAACTCGACAACACGCCGCGAAGTAGGTGTTAATGCGTATAGAATGTAACTATGGTCTATCTAGCCCTTTGCGGACGGGACGGTTCGAAGTGAACCGTACCGTGGGGCCGAACTCCTGCCGCGATGGTCATTAAAAATTGCCAGCGCATATTTCTGCTTAATCGCGGTTTTCGTTCATAGCATTCCAAGTCAAATTCTGGACATATTGTATGTACATGCACAGATTTACGTGCATGCACACATGTACGCGTTTCTCGGCTCTATCAGTTGTTTTCCCGGAACACATAGTTAAGTTTCTCGGCCATAGCCACGCATTTACGTGGGACACATATATGCGTTTCTCGGCTCAATCAATTGTTTTCGCCAAACGCTTTACGAGTTCTTCGGCCAATTTGATGATTTACGCAGAACGCATATATGCGGCGGTAGTCCGCAAAGGGATAAATTCATAGAGTATGCGACGGAAAGACTCGATCGCTGCATATGCTATAAAGATAGAGCCCATCTGCCGCAAATTTGGTAATTCCCGCGTCGTGGGCTCCGTTTATAGGTTCTTAGATCCCTGGCTTTCACATGCGAACGAAGTCGATTCAATTTCATTTATATCAGAAACGTTGCGAAATGAAGATGCAGTCGTTACATTTACGTATATTACCAGATATATCTATAATGGTTCGTATTCTTTCTCAGGATTTATTAATTTCCAATACGCCATACCACAATCAACTGGTTATTGGCAGCAACGTTTACTGAGGTATTTTTAATTTTACGCCGCCTTCGAAAAGGTTGAAATGTATTTAATATACTACCTAACGAGTAAATAGGTTTAATTCATATCTGTGACGTAATTGTATGATTCAAAGAAATAGAAATTACTTCATTAGGAAATAGAAATTATTTTATACTTTTTAGTGCATTTCGAAGTCGGTGTATTTTTTTCTGAAAATTATTTTATTTCACGCTTTTTAGTGGAATGGGGAGAGTTGTATAGGATACTGTGAAACAGTTCTTCCGGGCTTTTTTTTGTCTGCGTAAATGCCATGAACATAATTAAGTAAAAGACAACATGGATATTCGTTTTTCAACTTTTTTTGCAACAATAATCCTTTGCAACTAAAAAATGAAAAAATTTTTGATAATGGTATCAATGGGGAGTTAGACTCCACAAGATGCGAAAGGCTTTGTTCCGATCGGACCACCCACCTAGGAAAAACCGCCGAACATGCATAGAAAAAATAATCCTTTGCAACTAAAAAATAAAAAAAATGTTTGTTAGAACGGTAGGGAGACTGTACCAAGCAACGGGAATAATACACCAACGTCAACGTGAACTCATCTTGCTGCATAAGTTGCGCGTCAAAGCGGTAAAGCTTAGTTAGTGTTTTGGTACAGTGCATTGTAATTGCCCTTTCTTGTCTTTCCCGTGCATAGCACGGGGCGTTCCACTAATAATAATAACAATAGTTATTCGCTAATATCTCGAAAACTAAACATTTCCGCGAAATTTGTATATGAACAAAATTGTACAGAATCAAGTCCGTGATGAGATATTAAAAGCGCACTAAAATCGAGAAAACTTTATTTCAAAAGTTGCCGGTTTTTTTGCAATAACAACACTGCAATTAAAAAATGAAAAATTTTTTGATAATGGTACCAATGGGGAGTCAGAACTTACCAGATGTAAAAGGTTTCGTTCCGATCGGTGCATCCAGCTAGGCGTAATCGGCGGGCACACATAGAAAATAATAAAAAAAAAAAAAAAATACTGATCGAATTGAGTAACCTCCTCCTTTTTCGAAGTCGGTTAAAAATTGGGTATATTAGATATTTACACAATTGGTATGATTTCTAATTTTCAGAATATTATTATTGTTGTTGTTATTATTATATTTTATTTTATGTTATATTTTAGTAAAATATATATTGAAAATGAGCGATTCAGAATCAGAATATGAATACGCAAATTTGTCGGAAAGCAGATCAGAAGAAAGTGATAATTATAATAGTGATTCTGAAGATAGTTCAGAAGAAGATATAGCCGTTGATTGGAAGGATATAAGCAATGTCCAACCAAATCCATTTCCTCAAAGGTTTCCATTTGTTGCCGCTCCTGGTTCAACTTTCCTTTTGGAGGACAATTTTGATATACTAACATATTTCAAATTATTTTTGGATGATTCGGTGTTGGATATATTAGTTTTAGAAACAAACAGATATTCGGAACAACAACCGAGCAGATCTGACAGTCAATGGAAACACGTTGACAAAAATGAAATGATGATATTTCTTGCTATAAATATACTTCAGGGCCTTATAAAAAAACCAAAAGAAAGAATGTATTGGTCGACTAACGAAATATGGTGTACTCCTGTTTTTCCAAAATTGATGAACCTACGAAGATATCAAAGTATAAAAAGAAATTTACATTTTTGTAATAATGGAACATTTGACCGAAATACTCACCCCAACCCAAAACTTTATAAAATTTGTCATCTATTGCTTTATAAAGGTCGATTAGGTTGGATCCAGTATATACCACTAAAAAGATCGAGATTTGGAATAAAATTATTTTTGTTGTGCGAATCTCAAAGTGGTTATCTGTTTTCATTTATTATATACACAGGGAAAGGCACAGTAATAACTGACAAATATAAAGATCTGCCAGTTACTTCCCAAATTGTTGCGTCGTTGCTAGATCCACTTTTAGACCAAGGCTACTGTCTCACCACTGACAATTATTACACATCACCACAACTAGCAAATTTTTTAGTAAGTCATAAAACGGACACATATGGGACTGTAAGGAAGAATAGAAAAGATGTACCAAAATTTATTCAAAACAAAAAATTGAAAAAGTGTGAAACAGTAGCTGCTCGACGTGGAAAAGTGATGATAATGAAGTGGCAAGATAAAAGAGATATTTGTTTGCTATCTACGGTACATATGTAATATCGAAAAGGCAACTACAAACAAAACGGATAAAGACGGTAATGTTATATCTAAACCGAAAGTGGTGATAGATTATAACGAAACGATGGGAGGTGTTGATCGTCTAGATCAGCATTTACATGACTATCCCATTACCAGAAAAAGGGGGAAAAAATATTATAAAAAAATATTCTTCCATTTGTTAGACATTAGCATTTGGAACGCATATGTCTTGTATACAAAAAATGGAGGTGAAAAAAAAAATTTAGAATTCAGAAGCAAATTAGTAGAAAGACTTATACAAACCTACCATAGTCACACAAATATAAAAAAAATCGGGTAGACCAAAATCTTCTGGAATTCTACGACTAATGGAACGTCATTTTCCCAGTTTTGTTCCACCAACACCAAAAAAAGAAGCTCCCACAAGATATTGCGCTATGTGTTGTGTTAAAAGGGATAGCAAAGGAAAAAGGAAACGAAAAGAGAGTCGTTACATGTGTAATACTTGCAGTGTTGGGCTATGTGCTGCACCTTGTTTCGAAATATATCACACAAAAGAAAATCTTGAATAATTTTTTAAAATAAATACTAGTATTATTATTATTTATGTTGTAAAAGTGTAAATAAATATTTTTACTGATAAAAATATGTTTTTTCCGAAATAGCAATTCGTAAAGAAAGATAAAAAGGTCGATGTACGTGTAACATTGCAACATTCGCCTCTTTTCTGCAATGTGGATCAAAATCCAAAATTAAAACAAAAATGTTGAATATTTTTGTATTTTTTTAATTTTTTTGCCGAAACAATGTTCTAAATTGTGTTTTTTTTACATTAAAAAAATTGATTTTTTTTGGCCGGTTTTTTTAAAAAAAAACTGTGCGTTAAGGGGTTAATTAATTACTTCCTTCCTTCACTTCGTTCCGTGTCGTCTCGCCTCTTCCTCTTTTCCTCCTCACTGTCTTCTTGCTTCAACCTATCCGCTTACCATTTAAAAAACGCGCCATGCCTCCGCCATCTTGCTTGTTGCTGCGTGCCTTCGCTTCGCCCTTAGGCTTCGTCCTTAAGGGCCGCTCTCCATGCGCCTGCAGCGACCCTTCCCCGGCCATGCTGGATGTTTGCGAACCGGCCTTTACGCTCTGCGCTTTCCCTCGCGCGGAGATGCCCACGTGTTCGTACGATATATCGAAACTTGCTCGACTGACGCCATTATTTATTTACTATCAAATCACGAAAATACGAAAATAGCCAAAACTAATCACCGTGTGCATTCAATATGCCTCATTCGCCCTTTCCCGCATTCTAAATCCCTAATGACATTTACATTATTAATTAATTAATTTAATTTCTGCGACTTTCTCTCGCAACTTCTACATGTCGCACGACCACGTGTTCGCGCAAGTCCTTCTTCGAGGGCAACTTTCACCCTTAAATCGCACTATTTTCACTCGCGATATATAAAATCATCGTGTTTAAGTCGCGCAGATATTTACTTTAGTCCGCGGTCGGCCCGAACACTCGTTTCCTCGCTTTCGACTACTCATGGGTTTGCACCCCATGCTTTCCCTCGCGTCGCGTGGAGGTCGCCATTACCGAAATTTCGATTTTTATTTATAGATTTATTATTTCACCACCGATTTTTACAAAACTTCACCGCTCACTTCCCCCACGGTCTCCCCTTACTTCACAACATTATTTATCACACTTTTAACTACTTTTTCCCACCAAAATTGAACTTTATCGCGGAGCGACCCCCGAACACGTGCGCTCGCCACGACAGCCAGCCGTGCTCCCCCGGACCCTGTTCATACCTACCAAAGTATATTAGTACTTACTTTTGGCGCTCCATGGGGCTTTCTTATTTACAACGCCCTCAAGCTGGTGGTTGTCGTTCCAGTCTTTGTGCTGTCTCTGTTTGTGCATACCTCTCCCTTTAAAGGTCTTGAACGACCTGTTGCAAACCCTGCACTGGAATGCGACAGTGGGGTTGGGCAAATTCTCTTCAGCTTCCGCGGATCCAGTTGTCAATGTTGGTGCGGACGAGCCTGAGGGTCCGCCGCGTGTGGTTCGAGTTATCCGATTTTTATTTTCATTATTTGAAGTGCCAACATACATGTATTAAGGTCGAGGGGGCCGGCAACCCACCAAGACCTGAGACCGCAGAGGCAGACTTAGCTTCACCCGATACTCCGCTTGGGAGTAAGGGGGTACTGGTGGCGGGAACCAACGAAGAGGTGGCTGCTTGCTAAACTATGACTCGCAGCACTAGTCTCGGATACTAGGGTGCAAGCACTCGACACCTCGGGCGACTGCCTGCTGGGGCCTGCATCGAACACGGGATAAAATCCCGGGCTCCTAAGACCTTGCGTGAAAAGAGAGTCATAATTACTCCCGCCAAGTCCTAGGTTGCAAATTGACTTATTAAAGAATCAATAACATTTAAATGTCATTTAAAATCGCAATGTATATCATATTCTTCGAAGATAATCTTATAAGAAGGAAAAAAGTAAAAAATCTGAGTTCCTAATTGGCATTTAAATAATAGTAATTTTCTGTGAAAGTAATCGACGTGACTAACTAATTGAGAAATAACCTGGTTAGTCTTTTGCAGCTTTAAATTTAAAATATTTAAATGGCTTATCATGTCTGTTATGGGCGCAAGCTCGCAAAGCGAGTATATATCCTCGAGAAAAGAGTTAAATTGTTCCTATTTATCGACAAAATTTTCTTGCAAGAAAAGGAAGATCTCTTTTCTTATTGCAAAGAACTTTCTAAGCACTTTCCTGCACTAAGCTCTCGAACTTCGCAATGTAGGGGCACATCTGTGTATGTTGCATTATGCTCTTGGAAAAATTGCTGAAATTTTCTATGACTTAGAAATTTTTGACCACCTTTAATGATATTAATAATTTTTGCAACAGTTTGCATCGCCGTTGATAGTTTGACAATTTTTCTCCATAACACTTCTTGATCAATTATGCAATGAATGACAGGGACCGTAAAACCTCGCTGGTTTATTTGACCGAAAAATCCATTTTTTTTGCTAACCATTGCATTCGCGCCATCGGTAACGATCGCTGAACATTTTGTCAAATTCACATTGAATTTGATCAAAGTTTGTTCCACAGCTTTAAAAATATCAGGTTCCGTTGTTCTGGAATGCAATGGGACGAAATCTAAAAGCTCCTTGACATGCGAAAAATCGTTTTGCACGATTCGAGTAAAAATACTCAATTGATTCACATGTCGATTACCGGTGCTTTCATCTAAACATAGTAAAAAAAAGGCACATGATGATAAGAGCGACTTTAATTTATTTTCTAAGCATGAAGCTATATCAGATATCCGTAATTGCGTTCTTTTAGCGCTCAAAGGAGTGGCAGCAGCTTGTTCAGGGATCAATGAATCCTCAAATGACTTTACTGCTGCGATGAGGTATTCCTTTATAAATGTTCCTTCCGAAAATGGTTTCGAATTTTTTGCGATTAAATTTGAAATTGCATACGAAGCTTGAAGAACTTTTTCTGATAGAGTTGAATTTTTGAAATTTGAAGTAGAACCTTCTTTAGTAGAATTTCAACCTTCTTGATAAACTCTAGTCTCAATCCTTCGATTAAATTGAATTTATCACTACTTACGTAGTTCGAATATTCATGCGAATGCTTGAATGTCGAACCAAAATATACTTTTTCACGATACTAGGCTTATAGCCGCACAGAAGACAAATAATATCTTTGTTGATATCAGCAAAGAACATTTCTTCCTATACCTTGTCAAAATTTTAGCCGTACCGCTGCTCCATTTCGAAACACGGGAAACACAAAAAAGTACAACTTTTACTAGAATTCTACGTCCGAACTAGTTAAAGTGTTTTGTAGGTCTGAAATAATTGACCTCTTTTTGCCTATTATATACAGGTCCGAAAGCGATGACGTTTTGGGAAAACCCCGTTTATGGTATGGTAATTATTACCTATAACCCGTTATTTTTGCTTTTTGGTCTTCGAGTTTTTTCGATGATTGTCTCAACGTATTTATTCGAATGTTCATTTTCTAAAACAAAAAATATAAAATCTGAGAAAAGATCCTGTCTCTCAGATAATCCATTATCATCCTTGATCTGAACGAATTCTTCTCAGTTTTCTGTGAATATACTATTCCTCGTAGAATCGTGCAAACGACCCAGAATATCAAAAGACTATTAAAATATTTTCGATTTCAATTTTCTTGCCAAGTCACTGTCGTTCTTCTTATTTAGTGGAATAGGTCTATAGGGAAAACCACTAAAAAAAATGCATTAACAATAGTACTGGGTGATGTGGAAAGCTATTGACAAAATTGTAATTACTGTAACGTGTATTTTTGTTATTACACGTATATATGGAAGATGTTTATAGACGTAAACATAGTATTAATAACTTTAATTATTTGTAAAAATAAAAATTATTGCAAGGTAATTTTTAATCACGGATGGATCCCGACAAATCTATCGTACGACGTTCTTGATACTCGACGTCACATGTGCGATCGGCGGCTCGGCCGTCGAGTCTAGAGCGGGAGTGGGAGTACGGTATGCGGTTACTTGGGACTCTGGCCAAAATATGCAACTAATTCCGAGCACTGCTTTAAAAGAATATTTGTTAACGTTAATATTGTTTTAAACGAAGTATTATCGCACGATGGAAACCATGAGATTGTGGTGGATTTTTTCCATCAGGATGGGATAAAATGAGACAGAATGGATGATATTGGATAAGATAATTGCACACAGATACTCACACACAAATACACTAAAAAAAGGCTTTTGTCAGAACCATATGATGTGCAACCTCTGTCCAGCAACCTCTCCGAGGTGCACATCTGGTAATGCTAGTGCCAGCGGTATGTGCCATAAATGCAAGGATTTCTTTAAAGTTCTGTATCTTTGCGAAAAAAATGGTAGCGATGTTTCATATACTGGAAATTAAAGATGAAGGTTTGTACTTTATGCTGCTGAAAACAGTAGTATCACCAAAAAAAAATGTGGCGAGTCAAACTTTGTAATTTTCAATATTGCAAACATGACCTTGCATTTACGCTGTTATTGTGGTAGGCATGCATCAAATCTAAAATCAAACTGCAGGGCCTTAAAGTAGAGATCTCAAGCTTTAATTTAAAAACAAAAGCATAACTTTGCGATGATTTTTCACGGAGTTATCATCAGTCAAATTTGGCCAATTTTTGCCTAAAATTTTTCTATGCCATATTTCTTTTGAGCAGTGTATATTCGGGTTCCCTAATGAGCATACCCCTGTTGTACCGGCTATCTATATACTCCGATAACATGCATTCTATATAAAATGTAATTAACTTTGGCGCCATTTCGTTTTGCCAGAATACGTCGTCTTTTTGGACGACGGTGTATTTTGTCCCTTTCGGGGTCCAAATACAAAATATGCAATATTTTCTACCTGTTATGTGCAGTTGTCCTTGCACTTGGTAGAAGTATGCATATGTTCTGTTTAGCGCAGAACCTGTTTCGTCTGTAAATAACCGTCGGATAGACGGAATCGACTTGATTGCCTCAACGATGCCCTCTTCATCAATAACACCATCCGGTGATACTCCCAAGAATGAATGGGAACTATCGATAAACTGTATATTTTTGCAGTTCTTGGCTGGCCGCATTATCACATTCTTGCCACTATTTAACTGCAGGTACACTAATAATCTTCGTATACATTATTCTTCGTACCAAGTTCGTACATAATGTCTCACTTCTGCGACAGCACACGCTTCCAAAATTTGACGCTGTCAAACGTTTTGATTTATAAGTGTACCATCGTTGATTTTTGGTTTGTCCAATTGTTACCTTTTCAATACCATTTTTTCTTTCTTGCCACTTGCGGAGCATTTTCAAATGTTTTTCCTCTTTCAATTTATAAATATTTGGATTCATATCTGCTTGTGCAACGTTCCATTTTTCTCCTTTCTTCTTGGTTCCATGATGGATGTAATTTTAGACGATTTCTTCTTCATCGATCTATTTTATTGTGACAATGATTCCTTCGTGTTGTATTGTAACACAGCAGCAGTACATCTTGCCGTGTACGAACCTTTTTGGCCGAAATTTAATCTTTTCCCACCGATGTACTTCGCAAGGATGTTGTTGAAACTCTCTACAGGATTGTTGTTACAGTTGTATAATAAACTCTCCGCATGAGACGTTAGTGGCTGAAGTATTTCTTTTATTAGCTGATATTCTCCTATACTCTTCAATTGTGGGACGATGTTTGTTTCATTCTCTTTGCTTTTTTCATCGCAGAAGTAATTTATTCTATTACATTCTGCGTGTTCGCCAAATCTGTGTATAAATTTGTGATTTTTGTGGTAATTAGTACATTTTCATTACTCCTATAGCGTGCGGCTTTTATGATTGCCGTTCGCATCCGCTAAATGCTGTTTTCTATAGCCTTCCTCAATGTACCTGCGGTCGTTTTCTTCACAATTTCTTTCATTTTTATACAGAAATTCCATAATAAGTGATTCGTGCATTCAATTTTCTTCACACAAATCTCTGTCTTATACGGATCTGCATCTATAATCTTTTACGCTGCTATCTCCATCAGCGATTAGCGTCGAATAAATGAATCCATGCTTTTCCACGCTGCTTTTAAATCCTTCTACAACTGCATCGCTTTCCATAGCGGTGGGTGCTCGACTCTTGCTCCAATTTTTAAAACACACGTGTTTTCGTGGTTCTTTCTGATCTCTTGCAGCACATTCTCAAATTATGCATCTTTTATTTCGCACACCCATGAATAAAACTTTCCAGGTGTGATATCCAACTATCACACCAACGCCCGACGCAGAGTTATATACGCCGGTGCGATAAAATCTTTTCATCCAACTCACATCGACGATGACGGGAATGTGCGGGATTTCAGATTGTGGAACAATATCGCCTCTTTCGATAGCCAATCGTCTTTTCACTGTAGCCGCTGCGATCATTTCTTATATTCTGTATTCATTGCTGCCAAAAATTCTTCCATTTGCGCGTAACTACCCCTAGTAAGCATTGTTCTCGCCACGGCATTACGGTTTACATCCATTTCTTCAACTTAGACGAGTTGACTGTGAATTTAGTGCACACTACGTTGAAGGTAATCTTCAAGCCCGACTGTTGCATGCCAGTTATTTGCAAGTATTTTATCCCACAGTTTTCTCTATTATCGGCATGATGGCGCATTTTCTTCATCTCTTCAAACATGTGTTGCATGTTTACGATGTCCAATCTGTTTGAAGAAGACGGCGTTTCTTCTGGCCGGGTTGAAGTTACTTCTTCTACAATCCAGGTACCGTTTTCGCCATCTGAGGTTTGTGCTGATATAGCTTCTTCTGAAGTTCCTTCATTTTGTGGCACTGGTATTGCCTTGCATGCTGAAGACATGGATGTCCTTCCGTCGGATGGTGATGGCTGATTTCCGTATTGCTCAGTAAGTTCTGTATTCCTTCCCGGAGCACCTAAACCACATCGCCCTTTATGAGTTCCTCTTTTTTTCGAGTACCTCTTCGTTGAGGCGTATAATTTTCTTCTCACTTTTGGTGCACTCACTTTCGTTGCACTCACTTTTATTTCACTCATTTCCGTTGCACTAGAATGTTTCAATAATACCACAACACTAATTAATACTAAATAAAAAAAAATAATAAAAAAAGTAAGAAAATAATAAAGTTAATACTAAATAAAAAAAATTAAATAACTAAATAATTTAAAAACTATATCACTATACTTAAAAAAATATTAAATTCTACTTTTTTATACGTAGTCGCCTTGTTTTACTATGAGATCCGCTACTACTTGTCACTTGGGTCGGAATGACTGTTTACGAAGTATCTGCAACAGATGAAATGATATAACTACATAATTATTATTTTATTACATAATCTGTAACAAATTATTGGTACGCAAGAAAGTTATGATAGGAACCCACTCTTAAAGAAAGAAGCGGTGGGCTTCTTTCATCGGGATGGGATAAAAGGGGACAGAATGGATGATACTGGATAAGATAATTTGGATAAGATAATTACATTCTGAACCCGTGAACGAATCAACGGGCGCACGCCAAGCAAGGCCGTACGAGGGGGCGTCGAGCGACTGCACTTTACAGCACAGTCCGGCGCTGAAGTTTTGCGACATTTGTATTGTTTTCGCAGAGAGATCTTTTTCGCTTTTTCAAGCGCTGTCTTTCATCCATTATAAATTGGGGTTCTCTAATGGACATACCCCTGTTATACCAGCTGTTTACATATTCTGATAACATGCACTCAGTATAAAATTGAATCAATTTGGGTTTCATCTGATTCTTCCAGAACACGTCGTCTCTTTCAATGGAAACGCATTTTATCCCTTTCCGTATCCAAATGCAAAATATGCAATATGATCTGCCTGTTACGTGCAGTTGTCCTTGCACTTGGTAATAGTACTGATGGGTTTTATTTAGCGCAGTACCCACATCATTTTCAAGTATCCGTCGGATAGATGGAATTGTCTTGATTGTCTCCTCCGGCAACAAATTCTCTGCTGTCTTCGGGCACTTTATTTCTACGATGCCCTCTTCATTGATGACACCATCCGGCGATGCCCTATAAATGAATAGGATCTGTCGATGAAGATTCCGCATTCTTTAATATCTTTTCCTGTATGTTTCTTTAATTCTTTACGGACAATTTCCTCGAATTTTTGCTCGTATTTTATTGCAGGTACATTAATGATCTTTGGATATATTAGTCTTTTCACCAAGTTACCACACAATGTTCCACCCCTTCGGCGGCACACACTTGCGAAATTGGAAGCCGTTAGAAGTTTTGATTTGTAGGTGTACCATCGCGGATTTTTCGATTGTCCAATTGTTTCTATTTGAATGGCATCCTTCTTTTCTTGCCAATTACGGAGCATTTCCATATGTTTTTCTTGCTGCAACTTATAAATAGTATTATCCATGTCCGGTTTCGCTGTGTTTGCTCCATAATCGGAATCTTTTTCAGAGCGGAATTGTTTGCGTGTCGCGACTTCTGTTTCCTTTCGTCTCTCAATATTTTTTTCATTTTTCTCCTTTCTTCTTGCTTCCATGATTGATGTAATTATAGACGATTTCTTCTTCATCGCTCTATTTAACTGTGAAAATGGTTCCTTCGTGTTGTATTGTAACACGGCAGCAGCACATCTTGCCGTGTACGATCCTCTTTGGCCGAAATTTAATCTCTTCCCACCGATGTACTCAGCAAGGACGCCGTTGAAACTCTCCACAGTGTTATTGTTACAGTTGTATAATAAGCTCTCTGCATGAGCTGTTAGTGGCTGAAGTATTTCTTTTATTAGCTGATATAGGTACTCCCATACTCTTCAATTGTGGGACGATGTTTGTTTCATTCTCTTTGCTTTTTCCACCGCAGAAGTGATTTATTTTATTACAGTCTGCGTGTTTGCCAAACATGTGACTTGAAACATTATAAATGTCACAGTATAAATTTGTAATTTTTGTGGAGGTCGATTGTTGGGAAATTCCCAACGACACCCCCAATAAAACAGGGACAAGCAACACATGGCCGCACGGCAACGAGGCCCGACGCGGTGACATCCGGGTCATAAAAACAACTCCGAGGCCCAAGTTTCGCGCGGACTGGGACACCTCGCGGAACGAGAAGAGGTAATTCTGGAAAGAACGTTCGGAGCCGTTGCTTCTCCCCTGATAATAACTCGTATAAACGTATTTTTCATAATCGGACTTAGCCTCTGTCGTTTCATTTATTACCTCGTCTTACACGATACACTTTCATTGCTTCTATATCGTGCGGCTTTTACAATTACCCTTCGCATCCGCTGAATGCTGTTTTCCACAGCCTTTCTCAATGTACCTGCTGTCGTTTTTTTGATGATTTCCTTCATTTTTCTGCAGAAATTTCGTAAGAAGTGATTCGTGCATTCAATTTTCTTTACATGAATATCTGTCTTATACGGATCTGCGTCTGGAATCTTTTTATAGACGCTGCTATCCCCGTCTGCGATTAGAGTCGAATAAATTAATCCACGCTTTTACACGCTGGTTTTAAATCCTTCTACAATTGCATCGCTTTCCATAGCAGCGGATGCTCAACTCTTGCTCCAATTTTTAAAACATACGTGTTTTCGTGGTTCTTTCTGATCTCTTGCAGCACATTCGCAGATTATGCATCTTTCATTTCGCACACCAATGAATAAAACTTTTCGGACGTGATATCCAACTATCACACCAACTCCTGAGGTAGAGTTACATGCGCCGGTGCTATACGATCTCTTCGTCCAGTTCCCATCGGCAACGACGGGAATGTGTGGAATTCCAGATTGCGGAACAATATCGCCTCTTTCAATAGCTAATCGGTTTTCTTCTGCAGCGGCTGCTATCACTTCTTTTTCCGCAGCGGCAATCAACGAATTTGCTATGTCATCGTGGTATTTTGCAAATTGGGTTTTCGGCATACATTTTATGTTCATTGCTGCCAAAAATTCTTCCATCTGCGCATACCTGCCTTCAATAAGCATTGTTCCCGCCACGGCATTACGGTTTACATCCATTTCTTCAACTTAGTCGGGTTGACTGTGAATTTAGTGCACACAACGTTGAAGGTAATCTTCAAGCCCGACTGTTGCATGCCAGTTATTTGCAAGTATTTTATCCCACAGTTTTCTCTATTATCGGCATGATGGCTCATTTTCTTCTACTCTTCAAACATGTGCTGCATGTTTACGATGTCCAATTCGTTTGAAGAAGACGGCGTTTCTTCTGGCCGGGTTGAAGTTACTTCTTCTACAATCCAGGTACCGTTTCCGCCATCTGAGGTTTGTGCTGATTTAGCTTCTTCTGAAGTTCCTTCATTTTGTGGCACTGGTATTGCCTTGCATGCTGAAGACATGGATGTCCTTCCGTCGGATAGTGATGGCTGATTTCCGTACTCCTCAGCAAGTTCTGTATTCCTTGCCGGTGCACCTAAACCACATCGCCCTTTATGAGTTCCTCTTTTTTTCGAGTACCTCTTCGTTGAGGCGTATAATTTTCTTCTCACTTTTGGTGCACTCACTTTCGTTGCACTCACTTTCATTTCACTTATTTCCGTTGCACTAGAATGTTTCAATAATACTACAACACTAATTAATACTAAAAAAAAAAAAATAATAAAAAATAGTAATAAAATAATAAAATTAATACTAAATAAAGAAGAATTAAATAACTAAATAATTTAAAAACTAAATCACTATACTTAAAAAAATATTAAATACTACTTGTTTATACGTAGACGTACTGCAAAAAATTCCGATGTGTTCCATTCGGACGTTGCAGAATGTAATGTGATGTAACATTCGTACCCGTATTGAGAGATGGTGAAGGAACTGAGGGACGGGGGTGAAACGAGGGTTGGTGGTGGAACTGAGAGATGGGGGTGAAATGCGGGACGGTAGTGGAACTGCGGGACAGTGGTGGAACTAAGGAAATGTGGTGGGATGCATAGCTTCGAACCCTGACATCGATCGACGATTAAGTAATTACAAATCAGCTTTGGGTAACGGCGGAAGTACCGAAGAAGTAAGTAGTTCGCGTATAATAGAATAAAATATGGTGTTTTGCAAGTATTAGTTACGACTTTATAATTTGTAAATTATTCATTTTTATCGATGCAAATCGGGAGACCAGAAGAGAATGAAAAGATCGAGGCGAAGAAGGAATCAAAAATCGGAGGCGAAGGAAGAGAAGATGCCGGAAAAAACCTCTCCGAAAGAGGAAGAAAAAGAAGATCATACATATCCATATCCATATAACATATCCATGAATAAAGTAAGTAATGTGTTTGACATTTATTTGTTACGATTTATTTTCCTACAATAGATTATATATTGGCGAAAAATGACTGCGATTAGCATTTTGTATTTTGAAGTGCGTGTTCATGACGTATTTGTCGCTGACAAACGGCCGGTAAAAAATAGTGAAAGCCACACCTACAGGCAGAATTCAAAGCGCTAGTAACAATAATATTTTGCAATTATTTTCGAAAACTTCTAAAACTCTCTTTGTATCACACTTTTGAATTACATTCACCAATCTAGAGGTGACGGTTGTGACAGAGGTGGCGGCCGAGGCACAGCCGGGCAAATCATATATTATAATTATTGTAACATTAATAAATTACATAACAAAATAATTTTATTCCTACATTACGATTATTTCATTATTGTCTATATTCGGCCGCGAACCTAGACCAGGGGTCGGCAACCTTTTGAGTCGGAAGAGTCAAAAATTACAATTTACAAAATTTCAAAGCTTTTAAAGAGCCAGACAATTTTTTCTTGCCAACAATAAATAGTACTCGCATAAATAAAGTTTTTTGATAAAAAAAAACTAATCTATTTATTCAGAAGAAAAAATATCTATTTATTCATATATAAGTAGTGTTTTTCAGAACAAATTAGATAATATATATATGGCATTATTAGATAATTACTTATTATTTAAGTAAAAAATTAAAACAATTAAACATTTACTTACAACACTAACAGTTGACGACAGCGACGACGCGTGTCACGGGGGGGGGGGGGGGGGGGGGGGGGGCGAGGACAAGTGGTTGAGAGATAAAACTGGTGCTTAATCCTCCTTAATCGATTCAGAACGATTTTTAAATGTATTTTTTTTTTTTTTTTTGATAAAATAAATAATATTTGCGTATGGAATTAAAGAGCCGCAGGTTGCCGACCCCTGACCTAGACCTTTGCCGCGATTAAGGGATTTGTTACAGGGTTCAAATGATTTGACGCGTAGATTACCGTGAATAGCTTTATACCACGAAATACGGGTCACCCTTTTATCTATCACGTTCTGTCCGAAGCGGTCTTGGAAACTGTCGACGGTGTAACTACCAAGAAGAAAGATATTGCTATGCAATTTATAAATCAGCCGTCAACGTCCAATGGAATTTATTGTCCATCGGAAGAAATTGCAGAAAGTACCATATCCGCGGATAATTCGGACTTGGAAGAACATTTAATAATAGAAAAAATAAGAACGACCGAGTGAGAAGAAATGTCATCTATCTACAATGGCTCGAGCATTGCGAATGTGCAGCACATGTTTCAAGAATTGAAAAAAATGAGCAACCATGTCGAGAACAGGGAAGACTGTGGAATAAATATACCTGGAAATAACCGGCATGAAACGGTCGAGCCTAAGGGCAATCCTCAACGTAGTGTATACCTTGTGCCACTACGAAGGTGAAATCCATAGTCATCAACCTGATGAAGTTCAAGAAATGAATATAAATCAAAGTGCCGTGCCTGGTACGATGTTTACTGGTGGCAGCTACGGCCAATTGGAAGAATTTCTTGCTGCAATGAACGTACAATGTATGTCGAAGAGGCAATATGTAAAGTATCACGATGAAATCGTGAATTCGTTGATTGCCGTTGCAGAAAAAGAAATGATAGCAGCGGCTGAAAAAAAAAACAATTAGCTATTGAAAGAGGAGATATTCTTCCAGGTTTTGGAATCCCACACATTTCTGTCGTTGTCGACGGGAGCTGGATGAAAAGATCATACCGCACCGGTACATATAACTCTGCGTCGGGAGTTGGCGTAATACTTAGATATCGCACCAGAAAAATTGTATCCATCGGAATGCGGAACAAAACATGCAAAATTTATTATTTTGCTACAAAAAGGAAGGAACCCCGAAAACCCATATGTTTCAAAAACTGGACAAGGAATCAAGCGTCCACCGCTATGGAAGGCGATGCCATAGTGGAAGGCTTCTCAAAACCAGTGTGGAAAAGCGGGGATTGATTTATTCTATGCTAATCGCTGACGGAGACAGCAGCGTATATAATAAAATTATCGACGCAGATCCGTACAAAACAGAAATTCGTGTGAAGAAAATTGAATGCACGAATTACTTATTACGGAATTTCTGCAGAAAAATGAGAGAAAATGCAAAAAAAACAGCAGCATGAAGTATGAGGAAAGCTGTTGAAAGTAGCATTCGGCAGGAATGGACGGCGATAGTAAAAGCTGCGCAATATAGAGATAAAGAAAATGCATCGGCCGCCGAAAAAATAAAAAATTTATACGGCGATATACGAGGTTTGTCCTAAAAGTATCCGATCTTCTTTAATTTCTTCGCACCTGACAATTTTAGCGTCATTTGCCGGGTATGAGTATCAACTGCAAAGCTTTACGAACTCCCACGATATCGCAGTTTTCGTCCGGACGCCTTAGTTCATGTGTAACGTGCATTTCTTTACGAAGCGTTTTTTACGTTCGTCGCATTCTGCTGTTGTGAAAAATGAGAGAAGGATTGGAGCAACGAATTTGCATCAAATTTTCCTTAAAACTCGAAAAAATTTGTGCGGAAACCATCGATATGATGAAGGCATTTGGGGATGAGTATATGAGGAACACACAAATCAAAGAGTGGTATAAGCGGTTCAAAGATGGCCGCACATCTGTTGATAATAACCTACACTCTGGGCGGCCTTCCACGACAACAAGACCTAATAATATCGAACGTGTGTGACTTGCGATCAACAAAAATCGTCGATTGACTGTGCGTGAACTAGAATGTGATCTTGCAATACTGTTGTATTCCGTAGGGATCAGGGTTATTATATTAAATAATCTTCGATTCCAAGCGGAATTTGGGCTAGTCTTTATTAATGCGTACAGTAAGACTGACTGATTTATTGTCGTGCAGACGTACAAGAGTTCGCTTTGAATGACTGACTGACAATAACTCTAGTTTTAGAAAAATAAAGGAATATATATATATATATATATTTTGAAGAGTGGTGGAGGGAGTTGGAATTTGTAAGGACGGGGTTCAAAAATGACGCATAGGACAAGGTTGAGGATGATGTAGGGCTGATTGTTGACAGTGTGAATCGCAGTTAAGGATGAGGTCATCGGAGATATTGGATAGTTGGGTAGGATATCTATATTAGTTTAGGTTGGCATACAACACCTTCCGCCATAAGATTGTTAACAGAGGGTTAACAATTAAATCTAACATTAGAAATTAAAAAATTTTTTTTTTTTACATGGCTTACAGTGTATAAAATAATGAGAGTTAAATGAGACGTCGTATCATTAAAACGTAATTACATAATACTTAGTTACTACTTATTCATAATTATCCTAAAATAATACTAGACGATGATTTATAATATAGAAATTGGAGATTGGGTAAAGTTATAGTGAGTATACAAGAATTAATGATTACATGTATTTTTAAAGGGGGGTAGTACTTCTTCGCGTTCTTTGTCGTGATTGGGCCAGAACTACGGGAGTCGTTTCTTCGTCTTCCGATATCTCTGGTATTGGGTTGGTGTTTACTCCTCGGTTCCGCCTTGGTTGATAGGTAACTATCCCGTCGATTGGTGTTGTGGACTGATTCGAAGATGATGATGATGAATCAAAAATGCAGTTCACAAAATTTTTAATTAATGGAGGGTTGATCACTCCATGTCTCGGATCCGTAGTTGAACAGCATATTCGTTTTAACCAGTGGAGGCATCCGAAAGTCTGACAACATTTCAGAAGTATAAATAATACCAGTATGGCTGAGATTACTCCTAGAGCGACTGTATACCATTTAGTATGAGTAACGATAAATGGTTGATTGATTTGTTTGGTAATAATTTCATCAAATTCGCTTAATTTCTTATTTGCGTATTTGAGTTCTGCGAGGTCGATATTTGTCAAGTGTATTGGTTGTAATGTAACTGAACCGACTGATTTTAAATGAGGTGTTAAAATGCAACAGTCGTCATTCAAAATGTTTATATGCAGAATATAATAAGTTGCATTTTTACTGATCTCGTGTGTGGCTTCTATCACGAACAGATTAGTGTATCCCTTGCAGTGAGGTTGAAGATGAATAATTCCACTTTCCTGTAAGATCACGTCTTCCAAGTGGTCTTGATTTTCCCCGCACATAATGGTGAGGGTTGTCGGCTCATGAAGGACGTAAATCCATTGGTTTTTCGCAATGTAATGCCAGGTTTCTATCATTGCTCTAATAGTTTTCGTAACGCAAGTAGAAGGTATTTTACTAATATGAGGAAATAGCAGCTCGATTTCACAAATTGGTAGATTCGTTGAGGCTGTAGTATGCAGGTGATAGCAGATGTACTCCTTGTTTCGATACTCGTTGCAATCAGACAATTTTTTGAGGAAGGTAAATTGAGCTTTAGTTTGGGATAAGAGAAGATAACGATTCTGTGGAATGATATAGGATGAGAATTTTGAATCATTATGCTGAATTGGAAGAGGGATAAGTTCGAAGATATCGAATTTTGTTCGTACGACTAAGGGAATTCGAAGTGCAAATATTATGTTGTCATTTGTGGCGATTACGTGGAGTTGAATGAATTTGTAGAAAGCGTGTATATTTTCCACGTTTGGTTCCATAACTAATTCGTGCACATTTTTATAGTTTTTCAATTCTTCATACAACATTTTAGGAGTAATGATGAACGGTGAAACAATATTATGCTCAGCTAAATTTATAGCTTCTATGTATTTTGAGAATTCTTGATTAATTTGACTTACTAGCATATTTAAAGTGGTAACCTGTTGGTTTACCGCAGATTCCATTTGCAAACGAGAAATATATGAGTTAGTTTGGGTAATAAAAGAATTGATTTTTTCTATGTTTTCATTCATTGCTTTCTCTTGACTTTGGAGTGAGTAGAAGGAGCTATTGAAGTTTTTAATAGTGTTAGTAATCACTTGGACTTGTGATTTGAGCAAAGTTTGCGTTTGTCTATTATTATTTATTAAAGTTTTAATGCTATCTTCATAAAATTGGGCATCATCAGCGTCAGGAGTACCAAAAGCCCATTTTAATAAATATGACATGCCATTTAAAAGTCCACGTTTTTTCCTGATAACTAATTTCTCAGTCAATTGTTGGAGGATTTCGCGTTTTAAACTAATTTCTGATAATTCTGCCTCGATTAATTGAATAGTATGTTCACAATGGAAACTAGTATGATCTTTCCGACTTAGATCTTGTAATGTTAAATTGCAAATGTCTTTGGTTTTAGTGAGATAAATATTAATAATCGTTAATGCATTGTTTAAATGAGTCTTATTCACGTGTGAAAGAAGTGTAAGTTGTGAATTCGCAATTTGTGCTGTTCCTTTCCTGTTATAAAAGATTCCACTAGATTTCTCGAAAGGATGGTGAGAGAAAAAATGACAGCTGGCTAGAGGCAGGAGTAGGAGAAGGATTAGAATCGTCTGATTCATCTGAAAAGTAAGGTTTGAGTAGGTTAGATTAATTTGGATTTCGACAGTTTGATTAGGAAATATTTTAGTGATTTTATAAGGTCCTTTAGTGTTACTTGTGAGTTTTTTAGATAATCCCGGTAAAGTCTGTTTATTCTCGATTGTAACGAGGTCGTTAACTTTAAATTTGATTGGATTAATTTTCTTATCATGGTACTCTTTGCTACGATGTTTTGAGTCAATAAGATTTTCACGTGCAAGTTGAAAGGATGTATTGAGTTTAAATTTGAGTGATCGGATATAATCGTCGTAAGTATAATGAAATTCTGGATTTTGTGTTATAGATGAAGGTAGGTAGGCTTTCCGTCCGAAAAGAAGTTCATAAGGCGTATAATGAGTGGATTTGTGCATTGCTGTATTATAACTAAACATTGCAAACGGGACATACGTATCCCAATCTGTTTGCTTTTTATTTATATAATGTTTAAGATAATCTTTTAGAGTAAGATGTGATCTCTCGAGGGCTCCATTTGTTTGAGGGTGATAAGGCGTGGAAGAGATATGTTTTGTCTTAAAGAGATTACTCATTTCTTTGACAAGATCTGACATAAAATCTGTACCTTGATCAGTCAGGAATGTTTCAGGAATTCCAAAATAGACAAAGATAAAAAGTAAATTTTCAACGATTGTTTGTGCTTCATGATTTGGAACTGCAAATGCAAAAGAATATTTCGTCAAGTCGTCTTGAGCCGTGATGACGAATCGATTACCCTGTTCAGTTAGTGGGAGAGGTCCTACTATGTCAATAGCTAATCTCTGAAATGGTTTTTCCGCAGTGGTTGTGATTTCCATGGGTTGTTTAGTAGGTTTAAAGTTTGTTTTATTTAGTTGGCAAGAATGACACGTCTTAATATAATTTCTAATGTCACTTTTCATTGTTGACCAGTGATATCTTTCTTTGACTCTAGAATAGGTACGATTGAAACCACAGTGTCCGGATAGTTTGCTATCATGGCATTCTTTGAGAATGACTTGTATTTCATCGCGGTTCTTAGGAACAATTTTCTTTGTATTTAAGAGTTTGACATTGTTAGAAGGAAAAAAGAATTTAACCATTTCGTTAAAAATTTCGGGCTTAATACCGTTTTGTTTTTTTGGGGGAACTAGAATGAAATCTTTTGATTTTACTGAATCTTGGAGATTCACAAAACTTTGGAACAAGTTACGATAGTCAATTTTGTCATGGTGTAAATTTTTAGGGAATAAGATTAATAGAGTTTGATTGTTATTTTGCAATTTATACAACCCATTAGGGCTTGATGTTAATCCGGTTGTATCGAAGTTCTCCGTTACGAAATCTGAGTAGGGGTTTTCCTTATCTAAATCTTCAGACCATAAGAATACTATTGTACCTTTTAATTTTGAAAGAGGTGTCTCTTCTTTTGGGAATTCGATTACATCTGTGTTGGTGTAATGAAATTTCGTAAAGTCTTGATACGTTTTATTGGGTTTGTGTACGTGGAATATGGATTCAGAGTTTTCTTTTGGATCAGGATGTAGTCGCGATAGACCGTCTGCATTAGAGTTTATTCTTCCGGGTTTATATTTTATAACATACTTGTATTCGTTAAAGCGTAAACGCCAACGGATGAGTTTTGAAGAAGGGTTTTTACAATTAAAAAGCCATTGAAGGGGTCTGTGATCTGAGTAGATTGTAAATTCTCTGCCATAAAGATACGGTCGAAAATGTTCAATTGTATTTATGATCGCTAATAACTCCTTCTCAGTTGTGGAATAATTTTGTTCAGAGCTATTTAACGTTCTTGAATAATAAGCTACAGGTAGATCTTTATTATCTTTTACTTGTGATAGGACGCCACCGATGCCTACATTAGATGCATTGCTGGTGACGACAAAGGGTTGAGAAAAATCAGGATACTGTAGCAAAGGTTCAGTTGTCAATATTGATTTTATTGTTTCGAACGCTTGTTGCTGTTCTTTGGACCAAATAAACTCGGCGTCGTTTTTTAATAACGATGTGATTGGTTTTGCGATTGTTGAAAAATTTGGAATAAATTTTCGATAATAACCTGCCATACCAAGAAATGTTTTTATTTGTTTTAAGGTTTTTGGAGGATTCATCTTCTGTATACATTCGATTTTTTGAGGATTTGGTTTAACTCCATCTTTAGAAATTATGTGCCCCAAGTATTGACAAGATTCGCGTAAAAATTCGCACTTATCCGGCTGAAGTTTGAGATTAAACTCGCAAAACCTATTAAAGACATTACGTAATTTTGTATTGTGATCAGAGAGGCTAGACCCGTAGATAACTACATCGTCTAGATACACGAAGCATTGTTTGAAGTTAAGCCCGGTCAAAATGTTATTCATCATTCCTTGAAAAACAGAGGGAGCATTTTTGAGACCGAAGGGCATACGTGTAAATTCAAAATGACCTTCTGGAGTTGAAAAAGCAGTTTTTGGGACATCGACTGGGTGCATAGGCACTTGATGAAAGCTACTTATTAAATCTAATGTCGTAAAATATTGAGCGTGCCCTAATTGATCTAGGATATCTTCTATGTGTGGAAGGGGATACGCATCACCGATAGTCTTCTCATTGAGTTTTCTGTAGTCGATGACGATTCGCCACTTTTGCTGACCAGAGGCGTCTAATTTCTTGGGTACGACCCAAAGTGGACTTGACCATGGACTTACGGAAGGTTTAATAATTCCTTGTGTTAACATCGCCTCAATTTGTTTTGATACTTCGTTTTTATGTACCTCAGGATACCTATAGGATTTAACTTGGATAGGAACATCGTCTGTCGTTGGAATTCTATTCACAGCTGCAGAAGTCGTAGTTAATACGTCGTTGGGGAGATGGAAAATATCTTTGAATTCGTGACATAATTTAATTATTGAGTCTTTCTCTTCGGGATTTAAGTGATTGACGCGTAATTTCCCATTTAATAATTCCAATCTTTTAGTTGTATCTTCTGGATCTTCAGAAAAATGAAATACACGGGCTTCCTTGGAAGGACGTAGAAGTGGTAATTTAGGTTTAGCAAAAATTTTCTTTTCTAAGGATCGATTAATTATTGTAATCAAAGCTTCATTTTTATTTATTACTTTCACGAGCGCGTTGGGGACAATTAGTGATTCCTTTTGATCCAATGCTTGATTTAAGATCTGTAGCGTCTTTATAGTATATATAAAACTAAACCATTTACAACTGTACGTCAGGGAAAAACCCAAATCGTTTTAGGGAACCATAATTTTTAAGCAAGATACCGTACTTAACCGTCAGATTGTAAACCAGTCCCTAAAAATTAGAATTTTTTCCGAGTACCTGAACATCCTTACCGTTAGCCCAGCCTTCCTCCCTCTACTTTCTACTTCCTCCCTCTACAATGCACCCTGTGATTGGTTTAACCACCACTTTAACACTTAAAAATTGTTTTTCTTCACACCTACCAAATTGTACAAAAATCAGAATCAACCAAACTTTCATCAAGTATACTTCAAAAATCTAACACAAACCTAAGCTGAATAAATTCATTCAGCACTCTAAATAATTTGTCAATCTCTCTAAACCCATTTTTGTAAATCATCGAGTTCACCCGTCACATTGGGTGCAACAGTCGTGCTGCCTTCAAAAAAAATATTGCGAAGAGCACGACACAACAAGATCAATCCTTCGTCTAAATTAAGAGGTTTTCGACCGATACTTTAGCTACAATTTCTGATCGCGGAGCGATTGATATTAGAGACAAGTCTGATAGTTGACTCGTATTTCGTTGAAGAGGAATTGTGAATGGAATCGATTTGATTGAAATGGATGACTTTTGAAAGTCGATTTTGCAATTTTGCGCATCAAAAAAGTCTTGCCCTAAAAGACCATCAAAGGGAATACCTGTGTTTGAATCGAGAATTTGGAATTTGCTGTTAAATGAATGTTTACGGATTGATAAGGTTAGTTCCGTTTCTCCAAGAGTTGCGATCGGTGCGTTGATACTGATACCATTAAGTATGATTGGTTCCGAATTAGTAATTTTAAAATTATTGACACTTGATTTTTTTACTAACGAAATAGACGCTCCCGTATCGACTAAGAATTATAGAACCCCATCGGGGGAATTTGATAAAGGCGATTCGAATAGAACAAATGTTAACTCATTATTTGATTGGGCGTTATGAAAAGTGAATGAGCTAAGAAGTGTCGTAGCGTTGGATTCGGTGTTACTAGTTGATGCTTGCTCAGGAGGTCTAGAGTTTTGTATAGAAGATTCGAAATTCTGATTACTCAGATGAATTCTCGAGTGTTGGGTATTTTGAGGGTTTGATCTGTTCCCGGTGTTTTTATTACGTCGAACGTTTGCAGCGAATCTTTTTATGCATTCATCAATAGAATGGACCAAATTTTTGCAATAACGGCATTGAATTTGATTAGTTGATCCGTGTGGATTTTGATTTGACCATGAGTTGTTAGGTCGATTCGAATTTTGAAATTGATTTGAAATTTTATAAGGATTTTTGTTAGGGTTTGGTCGAGCCCTGATATTGCACTACGTGCCGTCTATGTACTGTGTTGTGAAGGACCACCCAATTTGACC
This sequence comes from Megachile rotundata, assembly GCF_050947335.1. NCBI lineage: Eukaryota > Metazoa > Arthropoda > Insecta > Hymenoptera > Megachilidae > Megachile > Megachile rotundata. The sequence continues at coordinate 3,065,861 of NC_134994.1, forward strand.
GGATTGGGGCCGTTAATAATGATGCACGTGATTAAATAACAGAAAACAGTTTATTTGAATATGTGGATGGAACTATATGTTTGTGTGTGAAAGTGTGTGTGAAACTTGAATTTTCTATGTACTGGTTACTGACTAGTCTGATCAGTAGCAAGTTCTAACTATAAGTGTCACTCTGAACTATGACTCTACTATACTCTTTGCTAACTATACTGAATGCTGTCTGCTCTGTTGGATATCTAACTATTTTCGAGTGTTCTACCTTAGTTAACACCTCTGTTCTCCCTTCCATTGCGCCCTTAGCGTGGTACCTTTCTGGAAGGGGAACAGAAGTCCCTACGGGGGAGGACGGCGTTCCGGGGAGAATCTGGGTTTTTCCCGAATTCCGTGACGTAGCTTACGGTCTGCGGGAACCGTTACTTTGGAGGCCCAGATCGCCCTCTGACCTTCTAATCTTCGAGGTTTATGACATGGCCTGTGTCACTGAAGCCAAAAACTCTAATGACTAGTGCAGCAATAAATAAATCTGCTAAAAACTACAAATTGTCACGTACCATCGTAGTGCTGGCACGCAGATGGTACGGATACTAAATTATGGGGTTCAAAAGTGACCGCTTTCCCTCGTCATGTCGTAAATCTCATCTATGCGAAACTCTAATATGCCGCCCCCCTTGAACGCTCGATGCGCGTTCAATGTCCTAATCTATACTATCTATATACAATAACAAAGTAATACCTAACTATTACCTAAAGTCTATGTGTATATCTAAATACTATCTGTGTACTGCAAACTGAAATCTCGAATACATTGTATCTATGTTTACAATTCTTATCTCTAGTTCATCCTAATGCTAATGTATGTATATTGTTACATTAAATTTTGTTAGTTTAATGTATAAAATTCTAAGAATAGATCAAGAAACTATAGCCAATATCGTGTCAATATAATATGAGTAGGTAAACTCTGGTCTCAAACATTTTGGAATAAAGTATATTATTATATTACTATAGAATTTCCACTCAAGAATAATCAGATGAGTTTTCAGAACAACTACAAGTACTATTAGAAGGAGAAGACAATAGTTCATTATTTTGATTTACGAATTTATAACAAATATAAGACACGAGAAATATTAAGATGAGGTAAAATATCATTTTTTATTGTGATTCAATGTTAGGGTTTGGTCGAGCCCTGATATTGCACTACGTGCCGTCTATGTACTGTGTTGTGAAGGACCACCCAATTTGACCGGATTGGGGCCGTTAATAATGATGCACGTGATTAAATAACAGAAAACAGTTTATTTGAATATGTGGATGGAACTATATGTTTGTGTGTGAAAGTGTGTGTGAAACTTGAATTTTCTATGTACTGGTTACTGACTAGTCTGATCACTAGCAAGTTCTAACTATAAGTGTCACTCTGAACTGTGACTCTACTATACTCTTTGCTAACTATACTGAATGCTGTCTGCTCTGTTGGATATCTAACTATTTTCGAGTGTTCTACTTTAGTTAACACCTCTGTTCTCCCTTCCATTGCGCCCTTAGCGTGGTACCTTTCTGGAAGGGGAACAGAAGTTCCTACGGGGGAGGACGGCGTTCCGGGGAGAATCTGGGTTTTTCCCGAATTCCGTGACGTAGCTTACAGTCTGCGGGAACCGTTACTTTGGAGGCCCAGATCGCCCTCTGACCTTCTAATCTTCGAGGTTTATGACATGGCCTGTGTCACTGAAGTCAAAAACTCTAATGACTAGTGCAGCAATAAATAAATCTGCTAAAAACTACAAATTGTCACGTACCATCGTAGTGCTGGCACGCAGATGGTACGGATACTAAATTATGGGGTTCAAAAGTGACCGCTTTCCCTCGTCATGTCGTAAACCTCATCTATGCGAAACTCTAACAATTTTGGAAATTATTTTGTCTGGTAGATGGATTTTGTTGTATATGATGGACTGGTTTTGGATAGCGAGATGTTGAAGGGTTTGATCTAGCGTTCTTTTGATAACAATCTTCACTTGCGTGATTTGTCCTGCTACAATATGTGCACCTCGAAAAGTTATCATAACGAATTCGGAGAGCTTTTTCTTCCGCTGAGGCGGCTGTAAATGCCTGATTAATTGTTTGAAATTCTCTATACCGAAGCATTTGCGAAATCTGTGGGTGAGTATGATAAACGAATCGGTTGAGGGTCATCTTAGTTACCATTGAGACACTGCCAGGTAAAAGACTTTCGTCTTGTTCTGACGAATGAATAGCTGCGAAGATTCGAGACGAAAGGTCTTCGATCCTTTGAAAAAATTGCGATACGTTCTCATTCCTCCTTTGAACCATAGAATTTAATTCCTCGAACAACTGATCAATAGATTTTTTATCTTGATAGAGATTTAAAAGAAGTTCAGAAACTGCTTCCCAAGTCGTAAGATTGCAATGAATGTCAATTTGTTCCCGTGCTTTACCCGTAATACGACTTTTCACGTAAAGCAATAGAGCAGGTTTTTGAGCTTCCGCGGCTAATTCGAAGACTCCGTCGACTTGTTTTACAAAGCTACGAATTTGATATCGATCACCATCAAATTGATATCGATCACCATCACCAGCAAAATGATCACTTAAACCCCCCCTAATTTCACATGGACTACAACATATTTCGATTAGAGCAAAATCGGAGATGGTGACTTCCAAAAGTGATCGATTTGGCGTGGAATGACCCAAACATCTTCCGTAAGTTCCAGCACCATCTGCACCGTGTATCAAAAATCATTTTAACTAATGGCTTAAGCCTGTGGCGAACAAGTATACTTGTTATATTCCACATAGACAATACATTGCATAAATATACCAACTCCTAATATTTACAATGATATGAGTTTTTGGTAGGAAATTAAGGTTATTGTTCCAAAACAATAATTCATAGTCTGCAAAGAATAAATTCGGCAAAAGAAAATTAATATATTCATGTAAATTTTACGTTGCGTTATATAAAATGTAGTATTCAGTCATGAACAAATAGAGTCAAATAAAAACTTGTTCACAGTAGAATGAAGTAGAATTTATTTATGAAGATTAAAAAGCGGGGATCCTTGTAGAAAAGGACTTTCTAAGTGAAAAAAGATATGATCAATGTTTTGCGCATTGAAAGCCGAGGTGACAACTATTATATGTATATTGCGAGTGGCATAGGTCATTCAAACAGTGCTATTAACGATTACAATATTAAGATTCCATCTATTAACGATTACATCATTCAGTTGCGAGATGAATCCAATTTGTATGTTGCAAAAACAAGTATTTACAGAATTATTGTGCCATCTTCGCACATTGTTAGAGAGAAAATTCTTTAAAAAGGAAGATAAATCATACTTTCAGTAAGTGGAGGCTTTTATGTATTAAAGCAATTTGCTTATGTAATGAAAAATGTTAGAAAAATGTTTATTCTATAGAAAACGAATACTTTATAGTTACAGCTTGTTTTTTCTATCTTACACTTAGTTAAATATTAATCGCACATAAATGAGCTAGATGTTTTTGTGGCGTCGATTTAGCGGCCGCCACGTCCTGCCTAAATTATTGTATTTAGTCTAGCTTTAAGATTTTAGGTGTGAATGAGATGCGTTAATGAATTGTTTGCCTTAGTCCGAGTGGATGCTGCGTAGCGTTTGCGAGAGGATGTTTGGATCATTAGTTTGAGTGTCGCATTGGGTGTCCAAGTTCGAGGAATGCCTGAGAAATACGCGTGTATCGTTGAATGATTGGTTTAGAGTGAGAGCGATTCGGTTTGGAAGAGGAAAGAATGATTCCAAGTGAGAATGCATCAGGGTGTGTGGGGGTGCGTGTTTTAAGTACGAAAGTTAGTCAGTTCATCGCTGTTAGTCGGAGAGTAAGGTCGTGGACCTGCTTGCGAAATAAAACGGAAAGCTAAGGGTGAAAAGCAAAGTATTATTTTCCCCTGCCGCGTCCTCATCCCTAATTTTTAATTTGTACCAGCACAATATGCGAAAAAATATATAATATTTCTTGAAATCCAAATTCGATGGTAGCTCGGTTGTGATTTCACTGAGTTGCTCGATTTATGTAAAATCTTCCATAGTATTTCTTCGCCACAAAATGGACAGCAACAACTACGATAGAACAATATAATGAAAGTTTTATTTTCATGTACGATAATGGATCGTTTCATAAATCTGCGCATACATCAGTATGGTTTACCGAAAAGAATATTCCGTTATTAGATTGGTTTACATGAGTTCTTAACGTTAATTCCATAGAAAGTTCGTCGAAATACCGGTATGAACGGTTTTTACCAAATAATTGTAATTGTTCATGTTTAACTATAGATGAATTAAAATTTGCAATGACTATCTCATGGAAGAATATAGGAAAAGTATTGACAAAAATTATTTTGGCAATAAGTTATATCGAATTTTCGATACAATAAATGATGGAAACTCAACAAATTATTAAGTCACGTACTTTTATACGTAAAACGCTTCGTATGTTTCTAGAATGCATGAAAGTTAGTTTTTATGCAAACGAACTGAATATTTACGTTAATACATTAAACTCTTTTTATATAATTTGTTATTGAAATGCTGTGAAATAAGATAATGATTGTCCCCTGAAGTAGTTTTCAATTGAAAAATCACATTAACAACATAAATGAATGTTGACATATTTATGCAATGCATTGTATTATATTTTCCGTTCTATATTCTATAGCCTAGTAACTAGATAAGAAAAATGTCTTACCCGTATATTATTTGAACGAGCTATGCTAATGGCTATGTGTGAAATTGCCAGAAGTAATCCTCTTAAAAACACAGCGGACTCTGATACATCCATGGGATCAGTGGATGTTTGTAAAGCGTTTATTACAGGGTACAGAGACAGGAACGAATTAAGAAATGCTAGAAATTTGAGAATATTATAACATGTAATTTTTAATCTGCTTGCGTGGGAGTTAAGTGGTAGAAAGAATGCTGATGCCATGGTAAATCGCAGGAATGCGATTGCTTTTTCCGGCGTTGCATTCTTAAACATAATCGATTTTGGGTACACAAACACTGAGACTATTTATGCATGTGTAACGTCCCCGGGAAGAATTTTTTTTTTCTCCCCCTTCATCATCACGACAATCTTCTGCTCACCCATTAGAATACCCAATTACCGACAGTAGTTGCCAAATTATCGACCGTATGTTACGTATCGATTATCGATCCCAGTAGATTGGACAGTCGGTAATCAATATATATATATATATATATATATATTATCATTTATATTAATTATCTCATAATTTCGATTTAGAATAGGTAATATTTTCATACCAATAATTGAATATTAAGTTTGAATCGTTAAAACAAGATTATGTATTATTTTATTTTATTTTTCTAATAAATAGTTTTGTATAAGAAATTTCCGCTACACTATGATGTGCCTACGTGCCGCGATACTCACCCGAAATCCTTGAGATCAGCGCTAATCCTAGAAAAGGATAGCGATACTATTTCTATTTACGGCATTATCAAATATTAAATTAATTAATTAACTAAATCAAGCTATATACGTAAAATCAGTCATTACTAAACTATTCATGGCCGGAACCACAATTATTTTCTTCAACTAAAAAGCTGTAAATCGGAATAGATCCGACTCTCATAGAATTCATACGCAATTAATTAGAAAAGGACAGAAAATGTATTTTTCGCTAAAACACTGTTACACTACTATTTTATTATCAAATTGTTAGCCAGAAATTAGAGAGCAACATTTAAAATATAATTAAACCGTTCAATTTTATAATCAATGTATAATAACGAATTTATATGAAAATTTAGATATTCTGACGTCATAGAAATTCCAGGAATTCGGCGAACTTGCGAGTATAAAAGGGCGAGCGAAACCCGTCTAAAATCAGAACAGTTTTCGAAATCGAGCTATTCACAAGTCTCAGTAATAAGTATACTCGGAACAATTTTCGCTGTACGAACCAAATAGATTCTAAGTTCTCGATTGGCAAGCGGGCATATGCCATTTGGATACTTGATCGCTGGGTTGTTTTAGCAGCTAGCGAACAGCGGGCTCCCCGTTCAAGCGGTCTTGTATCCGAAACTCCGTCAGGAGAGTGCTATGCTTAGCCCCAAGAAAGGCTAAGACATCAAAACGAGTGTTCTCAGCTACTCATACTTAATTTTCTGTCGAATTACCAACTTGCCTTCAGATTCTCGGAGCTCGCTCTGGGTAGTATCGTAGCTAGCTAACGCAGGCTCCCCATTTGAGCGGCTTGGTCTCTGAAGCCCGTGTTTTTTGGGTGGCAGTTAAGTAATCACGACTTACAAGTAGAGTCACTTTAATTTGCTACCCTGTTGGACGTATATTGTTCATCTGACTCTGGATCGTTGGGTTGTTTAGCAGCTAGTGAACAACGGGCTCCCCAATTAAGCGATCTGGTTTTGGGTGTCAGTATACGCTCTGACAAAAAGGGTCATGAACAATTAGTTGTCGAGTCAAATCATAAGAGTAATTGTTCCGAATAAAAATTCAATTAGACTCAGATAAATTTTGGTCACTTGAATTAATACAAGAATACTGTTCTCACTTAGCGTCATTTACGTAATCGATTACACCGCGTTAGATAGTAGATAAATCTGTCTAATTTTTGCGAAAGCGTATTTAGGTGCGTTTAGAGAATCTCACTCAGGTCGAATTCCTCGCAGCGGTAGATTATAAAGCGCTAATATTAATTAATATCGTCAAAGAACCTTTATACAAATCAATCGTACAAATTGAGGAAAACTTTGTCATTGCGATACCTTCGAACACGAGAATCGAATACGTATAAAAGCGAAGTTAACTTTATCAGAGATCAGAATTAGATACGGTCCAACATAAAGTACTGACCAGCGAGTCTCATACTACATATTGTTTAATTTATCAATTTCTATTATTTCTATCATTATTATTATTTCAAGATCTATTTAGTTCTTTATACTAAACAATCATTTATAATTTATATACTTTCTTTATTTTGTTGTTATTGTTGTTTGTTAGTTTCATTTCTTATCGTTTACTGAATAAATCTAATTGTTGAAAGATTTTGACCTGTGGATTTCACTCCTTAACCGCACACCACACGAATCCCACAATCTTTACTTGCAAAATCGAGTCGTTTAGGGTAAAAGCCGCTCTTTACCTTTTAGCGCTTGTAACTAACTAAACTTAGGTTCTAGGGACGTTTCTAGGGTCTTACAGACGTGCCACGAATTGCCGTGTGTTTCCCTTTCACTTCAGTAATCGTTAAACAATCGGAGAAATGAACACTGACATTTACATTAAAATTTCCAAATTTTTTACTAAAAATACCAATAAACATTCGCGATGTATTGCTACGCGTTATTCTCTCTAACCACGTTACATATCACGTATTTGAAATTCTTAGTTCCAGGCACGAATAAACTTGTTTTGGAGACCGATGTTACATCAATCTACGACTACTATCAAATGACGCGTGGTCGAACGCAAGCAGGTCTATACCCCTTGTTCAATTAAAAAGTAATACGTTAGGGTTCTTGCAGCAGTAATAATAAACGTGTATTATTATCTCTGTATTCCTTTAAGTCATTCTGCGTCTCGCGTTTGAACGATAAAAACGATATTTTTGAATATGAGAAATTTTACACGTGTAGCAGATTATAGGGTGTGCGTTCATTCATTATTTCTGTAGAGTTTATGGAATAACAACTTTTCAGATAATTGCTGCACTCTTTGAAACATTACACTATCCATCTTTTCAATAAGGAAGTGATAGGTAATTGGTGTAAATCAGCGTAGTCTCCTGTGTAATACTCCGGAGCTACATATTGCAAAATATTAGGTTGTTCGGAAAGTCATTTCGTTTTTTTTTTTTTTTCGATGAAACGAAATATGATTTTCTTATAGTGAATAAATATTTTATTCTATTAAAAATGGAAATCCAATATATTTTACCATCTTTCTGACAGTAACATAATTCCACGTTCATAAAATTTTTGTTCTTTGCTGAAAAAAAATTGATGCAAGTGAATTTTCGCCTCCTCGTTTGAAGTGAAGGTTTTACCGTTTAAAAAATTCTGTAGTGATCGAAATCAATAATAATAACCAATTTTGGCACTGTCGTTCTGTTAATGCATCTTCTTTATACACACCTGACAATTTTCTTCTCGCTTGAACAGTATTTTTACCTTTACAATAGTAAAAACGTAAAATATGCCGTAAATGCTGCTTTTCTCTTTCCATATTTGATGGGGCACCAACCAAAAGCTATAGAATAGAATCAGTGGAAAATTTTCACAAAAAAACCTTGCTATATCAGTTGTTAAAATGTATAATGATTTGCGGCTTAAATGTGAAGGTAGCGGAAAAAAATACAATTACATCCTGTGAAATTACTTTCCGAACAACCTAATAGTATGTATTGTTTCACTTCGGACGGAGTAGCAGTGCTTATCTGCAGTATTCTACTGGCAGCGTTAATAAGCGGTCGTCGCGTTCCTACGTTATTTATGTGGGATCGTAGGGTGAATAAAGCGATCTAGACTGATGATGTGGAGTAATTACAATTTATTACTTTCACAGATAATCGTTATGAATGTTTCTCTTTCGCACGTAACCGTAAGTGATTGACACGTGACATGTATGCTTTCTCTCACTCTCTCTCATACTTTCTTTCCCACTTTCCCTCATTCTTTCTCATACCCTCTTTCTCACTCTCTCTCACTCTTTCTATCTCTCATAATACAGATACATAATTATTAATCCCACATTTATATTTAATCTAAGTTTAAGAATTTTCATATGAATGAAATGGGTAAATGAGGTGTTTGCCTGAACGAGTCAATGCTAAATGCTACGTGGTGTTCGCGAAAAATGTTTGGATGACCGGTTCGAGTGTCACGTTGGTTGTTCGAGTTCGAGGAGTGCCTGAGAAATACGCGTATATCGTTCAGTGATTAGTTTAGAATGAAAGCGATTCGGTTTGGAAGAAGAGAAAATGATTCCGAGATAGAAGGCGTCAGTGTACGTGGGGGGAAAGTTTTTCGAACTGTCACAGACGCTGATAATGCGGATTTCTCAAACGCGGAGAATCAGCACATTAGGAATATATATAGAGCGAACGCGCAGCGGCGCGAGACGAATACTAATATTATACGCGAAACGAATTGTGTTTAGGCCCGTTATTAAATTTTTAGAATTTAGTTCCATAGCGAAGGGTCAGACCTTCGGTTAATTTCTTTACCTATAGCAGCAATAACACCCAAGGAGTCGTTACATTGTATCGAGTATTTTAGTTTATTGCCTTACATCTGATTGCCAGAACCTTAAGCTAAACAGTAGAGTCCGTTATTTTCATTTTCTATTCATGTCGAGGTACTGCTTGGTTTTATTACTTGCTATGGTCATTTTTTGGGAAAAACCCATGTTCTTCATACGTCACAAGCCTCCATTTCCACCCCATTTGTACAGCCAATAGAAATTAAGTATTTTTCCCTCACCCTCACCATGTAAAAACTGTAAGCGTGTAACGTACCTTCATGTTCATAAGAAAAATGTCATTCGCTTCTCAATATTCGACATAGCAACATCTTGTATTATTTTGTATAGTCTCCAAGTTTTGGAGTGGTCCTTCGAGTAAGGAAATAGTTATTTACTTTAAAATAAACACGAATTTAGTCGGCACACCACGTGCAATATTCAACAAAGCTCGAACGAATTTATTTCAATCACGAGCGTTAACAAATTGTTCATCGAATTGTTTACTGACCAGTGGTAGTTAAGTATTTGTGTTTAGGAGTGTTTACCCAAATTTATTTGTATATTTGTGCATAAATAAAAGTAGTATTTGTCGTTGACGATCTATCAACGGCAAATCGTTTCTTTTTAAAAAAAGGTGTTCTTCATTGAGCATGTGACAGAACGCGAATTGAGTTCATAACTGCGATTCCAGGCGACCGGTCGAAGACTGTCTTGTAAAATAAAGTTCCCCGCCACGAGTCCACATCCTATATACTTGATTTTCTTGAAGTGTTGCAGTACGGTAAACCGCAGCAAAGGAAATACTGTAAGTGTTGTCACTTATTCATACTCTTTGGGAATCTGTGATCCTTTAATGATTCGCTATATCATATAGTTTCCATGCAGTAGAGTTAAATAATTAGTTGACTGCGGTGATAGTAGGAATAATTTGCACAATCTTTTATAGAAATTTTCTTTAATGCAGGGTGCGAGGTTCGCAATCAATAATCGATCGTACACTAGTTTAATTACTGTTAACGATCGGTTATCGCAAGCCATCTTTGACAGAACGGTTTCCTATTATGCAATTTCAATATCACGATTCAAACGCCCTTTCTCATGATTCTCATGGTGAGTCTGTTTCAAATTTGCTTATCGAGTATTCACAAAAAATGAAGAAATGAACATTATTTGCAACCGTTCTGTTCATTATTTAACTGAGCTTTGGCGTAAGGGCTTCTTATTAAACGTTTTCCCTGTCGCGACGCATAGGCAGTTGATCATGATCATGCTCAACTGCAAGGCTCTAAGCTATCGTTCTTGCGTCTGGGCGCGCGTAAGATTAGCGCTCTGATTGGTCCGTGTTTTTGCTTAATAATTAACAAATGATGCTTCAAGCCCTATTTTTGTTAAGGGTAACCTTACTCAGAATTACGTCAGCAACACCCATTTCAGGAATCTACACTAATTGTGAGACGCCCGATATATTTAAATTCTATTCGACGATATAAATCATACAAATTAAAATCTGAATTAAAAAGAATTTAAATTTGTGATATACGTGTTCAGTTTTTAATGGGAATATGTACATATGTATTCGAAAAATATCAATAAATCTTGAAACCTGCAAGAAACTTTAGTATGCTATCTAAGGTTTTAGACAAAAGAAACGCGAAATTTCTATATATTTTGTGACGGATCAGGGGGAGGGACGACAGGAAAAGTCCCTGAGGTGGAGGGCAGCCAGAGAAAGCGGTCCTCCACGTCCCGATACGCACACCCACGGACGATTTCTTTAAAGGGGCGCCAGTGAAATACACGCGTCCGGGGGAATCGCCCTTCCGGCAGCTCTTCCGGGAGCGGTACTCAAGGGGGGACAGAAAATAAGTAGAGTATCCGCGAGTAGCTACGATAAATTTGGCTTTATTATGGGCCGAAGCTAGCTCTTCGAGAAGAACGAGAATGAGCCCTTCGTGGTACAGAGTTCGGTAAGGGAACGGGGTCGCGATCGCTAATTGCGGTAAAGATATCGCGGCACGAGGGCTCACGGTACGCGCGAGTAATACACGAGCGGAAAAGACGAGAAAAACGTGGTACGCTTTGGGGAGCACGCCCTCTTGGGGGTCGTGGACAGCAAAGGGAACGCTGGGCCTAAATGTAAAATACAACGAAAAGAGACAATGATAACCCGAACTGGGGTCAGCGGCCCAGAATCGCGGAAACGGAAAACGCAAATCGGTACTAAGGTATTCCGCGAATACGGTCCCTAAGGTCCTCGTCGCCGGGGCTGGTGGTCCTATCGCCAGGAACCACCCACACCCACACACGCTCTCACACACGCTTCTGGATCTCACAAAAAAGGCAAAGATCCTACCTTTTCTCTGCTTATTCTGTGCGGCGTACGTGGCTGTCTCTCCCCGTCGGCGGGCACACACACTCGCTCACACACAAAAGAACGAAAAAAATAAAAAAAAATAAAGGGAAAAGCGGTGGATAATAAGCTCGCGGCGGTTTTATAGCTCGTGTCACGGCTCGCTGGCTTCTCTCTCTGTATCCGCGGCTCGGGTCCTCGGTGCGCGGAGTTCCCCCTCCCCGGGGATTTCGGCGCCAGGGATGGGCCAAGTGGTGTTTCGGCCAGGTTCGGGTGGCAGCTGGGGTGGCTCGTCCCCAGGCCTGGCGTCCCTCGGTGGTGGCTGCCGGTCGCCCCCGCGGAGGTGGACGGGGTGGCTCGGCGACCGGTCAGCAGGTGGCTGTGGCTGATGGGTTCCATCCCGCGCCTCCATCTCTCGGGTTGGGGTTTTCCCCGCGCTCGGAGCCGCGGATGCTTCTTCTTTGGGCCGCTGGTCTTCATGTCGGTGCCGGGGGGGGGGGGGGGGGGGGGGGGGGGGGGGGGGGAAGGGTCGCGCGAATAATAAAAAACGAGAAATACAAAAACGAAAAAAACACTCACTCTCTATAAAAATATGCCTCGTTACAATTTTAAATAAACGGACCTCATGTTATGAAAATTATTCTTTCTGTCATTTTTAAAAACTTCGTTCCCGAAAAAATATGTTTGCAATTTTACTATTTTTTTCATTTCTAAAATGATATTTCGAAAGTTCATTACTATTTCAGATATTTGAGGTCATACGAACAGTAATCTTTCAGCATCAATAATTTCTCCTTTGATTGCTTTTTAATCAAATACTGAGTGCAATCTGGCTTATTCGACAGTTACATTCCGACTGCACATTACATCCTTGATATGTCACAACATGACAGTTGTCCATTAGTGTCAATTTTGCAAATTGTCTGTTTGAAGTTTTTGATATCTCAAAATGAGTCGCTAAACTTCTGTGAGGTTATTCCAGAAGTTATTTTCTATTTCTCGTTAACTATCACTTGAAAATTCTATGTCTTGTAGAATTGTACATAACCCATTCTGTTCTATAACTTTTTTACTATCTCTCGTGAAACCATTTCTCTTAAATTATTTAGATTTATTTCTAAAATATTGATCGGAGTGATTATTTCTATCATTTAATGTATTAAACTTTTTGCAACGAATAGAATATATTAAATAAAAATGTGAATACTTATTTTGAAGATTAACGTATGAAGAGAATAGAGTGGGATAAAACATTTCACTTAGGCGTTAATATTTAATTTATTTTTAACGTAAAAATTCCGCACTTCATAGCAATTTATATACAAATCCGAATGTTCGGCCGTGAACCGAAACCTTTGCCGCGACTAAGCGATTTTTTGCAGGGCCCAAGTGGTTCGGCGCGTAGGCCACCGACAATAGTTTTTACCTCGGAATACGAGTCACCGAGGACCCTTTTATCAATCACATCCGGTCCGAACGAATCTTACCGCAAACATGTATGTACTATAAATCAGTTAGCAGCTGTACCTCTCGGTTTAAACAGTTTTGGATAAACAAAAGCATAGAGTTTTTCTTAACCGTTACTTTCGGAAATGCGAGGGTGTTCAGGTGATTTCTTTTATAAAAAATAGTCAGTCGAACGTTGAAGCTTGGACGAGTCGGATCGAGAGTCGAAAAAGTCAATCGTGAGTGAGAAAATTCCGTGTAACTTAACATAGCATAACCAATGCAGGGTGGTTTGGAGATCAATCATAATACCATTTGAGCGGGAATCTGCACTCCTCGAATGGGCCACATGTAGGGTGGTAGATCATACATTACACACTGTTCGAGTGAGACCTACACTCCTCGAACAGGCCACGGTAGGGTGGTAAGATCATTCATTGCAACACTATTCGAGTGAGACCTACACTCTTCGAATAGAACATCGTGGATAATCTCACGCAACGTGGATTACCACATCAATCAAAAAACAATCAAACTCAACAAAATACACAACTTATACATACTCATACACATTTTCACCGTACAATCGTTAGCAAACACATATTTTTGTAAGGGGTTTTTTATGGCGTAAGGCTTTTTCCCCTAATTCGAATCATTCGAGCCAATAAACTATCATGATTTTTGAGGCTCAATTACGTCTAAACAATTTTTATTTACCCTCTTCCTCAATCAAATTCATCCATTCTTCTGAAACACGAAATTTCTGCATGTTGGAAAGGTTTCGACGATACATTTTTTGGTGCCTCCTGTGAGGAATGAGCGGTAAAACGGTGAAAGTGTGTAAACGAGTGGGAAAGAGGGTAACTTTCTCGATCCGGGAATTCCCCAATTTCCTAATCAACGGCCACCAGGTCCAAACCGTTACACGGTTAACCTTTCGACTCTCAGCCTTTAACAAATTACCGTACCGATAATAAACCTAAGAGTCGCATCGACCTTTTTCGAAGCATTTTCGAAATCTAAAAGCTCTAACTAGTCCAACCGCGGGCTCTCATATAACCCAGTCGGGTAAGGCCTAGCAATTAACGGTTTTTAACCTTTTATTGCCACTATGATCGAACTTCAATATTTTAAACATCCTGGATTGTACAATGTTCCTTACAGAACTATAGTGGGGATGTTCTCCAAGTCAGGGCACCTTCCCTGGTGGGGAAGAGCCCTTCGACGAAAAACGAGGAGACTAGAATGACCTAGTCTAGCTCCGACTGTCAACGTGGAAACACGCGATAGAATCAGCTCGACAAACATCTAATACTTTTTCGAAAGTAATTATACTATTGTGTTCGTACGGTCTGGTCAGTATCAGTACGCTTAGTGCTATTGTGACAAGCTACACATCAGTGGTCAGCTACACGTCGAACCCTTAAACATCATCCTGCCGGAGGAACCCAGGACGATTATCGCCATCACCACCCGGGAGTTCTTTCACCCAGCTGCCACCCGCTGCTGAAGGCACTCAGTGGAGCTAAGTATTTTTTGTTATATTTTTCGATAATTGTTTCATTTTGCTTCATAAAACATTACTGTCTCGCGGACGGAAAGTCCGATCGAACAAGCTTAAATTTACGATTGACACACGTTACCGAATTGTTCCAAGAATTCGAAAAGTTGCACGATGAACTCGCGATAATCGACCCGACTAACGAGCGTTTCAGTGATATCGATGAGATTGAGAGTCGGTATTACACTGTAGTTAATAAAATCGGACCAATGACGACCGCCGGAACGTCATCCATGCAAGTTAACGATACTCTCGGCAACGCGGCATTAAATACGACAATAGTAGAAGGACGACGTACTTTCAAATTACCGGTAGCCGAACTGCCTAAATTCGGTGGAAGCATTGATAAATGGCTCTCCTATAAAAATGCATTCACGACTATAATCGGCGAGCGTACGGACTTCGCCTATTTAGAGAAATTTTTATATTTAAAGAGCTCTCTCTAAGGCGATTCGCTAAGTAAGATTTTGATTTTTAACGCGAGCGCGGAATATTAAAATAGTCAAGTCTTACGAGAAACGACGGATTCTCGTATTTAAACATTGCGACGCTATCCTCGATATAACACCGATAACTAAGACAACCTCGAACGGGCTCGCGAAAATAATTGATGAGGTTCGTCAACACAGTAGTATAATCAAGTCGTTGGGAGTCGATATGAATCTGGTAATGACCATTCGTTTAATGGAAAGAGCGCTACCGAACGAAATTCTGCAAAAATGGGAAAAAACTTTAGATGTAAACGAGATTCCCATATTAGATCAATTCTACAAATTTATTAGTGACACGTCGGCCCGATTGCTTGCGCGCGAACAAAAGAACGATCGCGACAACACCGTAATGATAGGAAAACGTCGATCCGAACATGAATCGCGCGCGGTAAAAACACGCAAAATAGAAAGCGGTGCACGTGCACTGACAACCAGTATTAAAGGTAAGTACTTGTGCGTATTGTAGAAAATCTCATTCCGTTTTTAACTGCCCGACATTTATTAAATTATCCATTTCGCAGCGGTGAGACGCGGTTAAACGCAGGAAACTGTGTAAAAACTGTTTTCGTTTCCATCACGAACAGTGCAAAGCGTCGCGATGTAAGCACTGCGGAAATTTTCATCACACATTGCTTCATAGTTTCGAAAAATCAGAACCATCCGCCGTGCCGTCCACATCAACAGCGAAACCCGTGAACGAATCATCAGAACCAAACATTGCATGACAATAAAAAATCGCGTTAACTGCCGTGTGCCACGCCCCGCGATCACAATTAGTGATGAGTGCGATAGTTCGCATTCGAACAGGAGACGGAACATTTACGAAAGCCCGTGCGCTTCTCGATACTTGCGCGACAGCTCATTTTATAACCGAAAACCTCGCTAAACGATTAAAACTTCCGATGCAACCATGTTCGATTCCGATCAACGCGATTAATGAAATGACTACGATGTCTAAGAATCTTATTACTATAACATTCCGAGTACTACATAATGAATTTCAGAAATCTTTAACGCGTTTAACTGTTCCGCAAATCACCGAATCTGTACCGGGCGAACGATTTCCGCGTGAATCCATTAAAATTCCGTCAAATTTGTGTCTCGCCGACCCCGAATTTCATATACCACGACCTGTCGATCTTTTAATCGGCTCCGAAGCAACTTTATCGGTAATCTCGATAGGTCAAATTAATTTATCTGGCGACAATTGCGATCTTATTTTACAGAAAACCCAGCTCGGATGGGTAATTGTAGACGGCACGGTAGATAGCGCGGAGAACCGAAAAATCGTTTGTAATCTGAGAGAATTAAAGGAACAGATAGCTAAATTCTGGCTAATAGAAAACGTGGACGCGGAAACATCAAATTTCTCGGAAGAAACGTTATGCGAATCACATTACCTACAGAACACGACGCGTAACGAAACCAGGCGATACTTACAAGGAAACATATCGAACCGCGACACACCGATTGTAATGAAACTTATGTGAAAGATAGTTCTCAAGAAAATATTTGACACGTATTTTTTTTTATCGGCCATCGTTCACATCGAAGGGGTGAAAATAGCCCTCGAAGTTGGGAGTTGGAATCATATTTTTGAGAATATCTCCGCAATTAAAGAAGATAATTGGATTCTTTTTTTTGTAAATTGTTGGTCTTTAAATAGGAAATTTTTGTACGTAAAGAAATTTCAATAAACTTTATTTGTTTAAATAATATTTAAAAAATTTTTCATTTTTGTTTAAATTTTTGCACTAAATATTGATCTATTTTTCTGCAACTTCGTGTACGTAAACTATGGACAAAAATAGAGGATACGTGTTTTTGGAATTTGTTGTTTGTTGCAATGTTTATTACATATATATAATTTAAAATTACCTCCTGTGAAGAGGGGCAATCAGCCTTTTTATTAAAAATATCATTATTTTTACAATCTCTTACAATATTTTAGACATTTTATACTTCTTCATATGTTGTTAATTGATTTCTGAATAATTATTGTAAGCCTCGCAGGTATGAGCGTGACGCGGTTATAATCAACGCCGTAAGGAACATAGGCTTTTATGGCCAATATTGTTAGTTTCTTAAAAAATCCCAATGTTTTCAAAAATTCGAAATATTTTATTTAGATTGAAGACTTTACGCCTGTAAAGGTATGTGGCGTCGATTTAGCGGCCGCCACGTCCCTGTCTAATTTATTATATTTAGTCTAGTCTTAAGATTTTCGGTGTGAATGAGATGCGATAGCGAGTTGTTTGCCTGAGTCCGAGTGAATGCTGCGGAGCGTTTGCGAGAGGATGTTTGGATCATCGGGTCGAGTGTCGCGTTGGGTGTCCGAGTTCGAGGAATGCCTGTGAAATACGCGTGTATCGTTGAATGATTGGTTTAGAGTGAGAGCGATTCGGTTTGGACGAGGAAAGAATGATTCCGAGTGAAAATGCATCAGGGTGTGTGGGGGTGAGTGTCGTAAGCATGAAAGTTAGTTAGTTCATCGCTGCTTGTCAAGGAGTAAGGTCGTGGACCTGCCACAGAATAAACGGAAAGTCAAAGGCGGAAAATAGTTATTATTTTTCCCTGCCGCGTCCTCATCCCATAGGTATAAAAGCAAAAATTTCCTATCTGACGACCAACAATTTACAAAAAAAAGAATTCAATTATCTTCTTTAGTTCCGGAGATATTCCCAAAAACATGGTTTCAACCCCCAACTTTGAGGGCTATTTTCACCCCTTCAATGTAAACGATTGGCGGTTAAAAAAAATACGTATCAAATATTTTTTTGAGAACTATCTTTCATAAAAGTTTTATTAAAATCGGTGTGTCGCGGTTCGATGTTTCCTTGTTAGTTCAGGAAACACAGACATATTGTAGTTAATACATTACACACACACACACACACACACACAATAACACGCGTATGCACAACACCACACACTAAATACAAATAAATAATTATTTAAGAATCGGCTTAGATTTCATTTGTTCCGAATTCAGCTATTGGGTGATCCTTCGGGCTTTAAACGGTACTACTGTGCAAATACTTTTAGGAGTGATTAGATCACCCGTTTCCGCAGATGGCGGAGACATGGCGCGCTTTTCAAATGGCAAACGGAGAGGTTAAAGCAAGAAGACAGTGAGGAAGAGAAGAGGAAGAGGCGAGGCGATACGGAACAAAGTAAAAGAAAGGTATAAATAAATAAATGAAGCGAACGAGATGGATTAATAGGTTAATAAATATTAAATATTAAATTAATTAATAAATAAATAACTAATTAATTAATTAATTAATAGTAAAGTGATTAATAGATTAATAAATAAAATAATAAATAATAAATGATTAATAGATAGTCAATAAATTCGGTGCAGTGTTGGGAAAGTCTTGTGGGAGTGCAGTGAAATGCTGTGAGTGCCGTGGGTACAGGGAAATACATGTGACCATGTGCGCGGGTGCAGAGAAAGCGGTATAGAGCGGGAAAATGGCGGAATAGCAGCGGAAGAGCAGTGGAAAACGCTCCAGCACCCCAAAAAATCCCGAAAATTACATCGATGGTGGAGCAAAGGGGCCGGTTCGAGGATGTTCAGCATGGCGGAGGAAGGGACACTGCAAGCGCTTGGTGAGCGGCCCTAAAGGGTGAAGGGAAGGGATGCGACAGCAAGCAAGATGGCAAAGCCATGGCGCGCTCTTCAAGCGACAAGCAGAGGGGAAGAAGCGAGAAGACAACGAGGGAGAGAAGAGCGGAAGAGGCGGGGAAACATAGACACGACCGATCGAACGACTCAAACCTACAAGAGAGGAAACCGGCGTCAGCCTGGTCATGGCACCATTGGGGGGCGACAACGGGGACCGAGCGAGATCGGCAGGAGAGAGGAAGAAGAAATAGGGCGTTCGGGAAAGTAGAGAGTGGAGTAGAAGGTTAGGGGCGATATTAGTAAAACATAGAGCGCGAAATAATTGCGTAAAGTTACGGGGGGGATTTCAACATATTTTATAAGATGAATGCTTCGGACGAAATTTTTTGAGGAGTATGTATGTATGGGGGGGATTAGGCTAACATACACGCGGTCTCGAGGATCTTAGTAATTTAGTAGATGCGATGTGTGATGGGGAAAGGTCGCGGTTTTTAGGATCGTATGTTCAGACGCGGTGGAAGGCGGCAGAGTGGGTGGTGTTACAGGATGAAGCAGAAAATTGGAGCGCTTGCACCGTGGGTCACCATTCTGCCTGATCACTATTAGGACGTTGTACTTTGGCAACGACCATCCACGACCATTCTTTTTGCGGGTGTGTATATGCGAGTGCTATGTATCGTGACCAGACCACAGGACTGCGGCGATGAGGACCCTCGAAGCTCGATCTCTACTTCAATAATACGCTAATTATAGATACCGTTTCTTTGTTTCGTAATTAGTTCTTCGGGTAGTTTTCTTATGCCTCGCCTCCGTTTTTTTCGTTATTTTTTTGTACTAACAACCTCCACGCTACGAATCCTTTCCGCGTTTGGGGTATATGTGTACATGGGTCAATTATTATTTCTAGACTTTCCCTGAGTCGCGCTCCTATTCTGCGTTACCAGAAGGGTTACTACCCCGAGGAAGCGAGTGTTCGGGCCGACTGCGGAATAAAAATATGTGCGCGACTTAAACACGATTATTTTTATATATCGCGAGTGAAAATAGTGCAATTTAAGGGTGAAATTTGCCCTCAAAGAAGGACTTGCGCAAACACGTGGTCGTACGACATGTCGAAGTTGCGAGAGAACGTCGCAGAAATTAAATAAATTAAATAATGTAAATGTCAGTAGGGGTTTAAAGTGCGGGGAAAGGACGACCGAGGCATGTTGAATGCACGCGGTGATTAGTTTCGGTTATTTTCGTATTTTCGTGATTTGATAGTAAATAAATAAATAATGGCGTCGGTCGAGCAAGCTTCGATATATCATACGAACACGTGAGCATCTCCGCGCGAGGGAAAGCGTAGAGCATAAAAGCCGGTTCGCAAACATCCAACATGGCGGAGGAAGGATCGCCGCAAGCGGATGGAGAGCGGCCCTTAGGGACGAAGCCTAAGGGCGAAGCGGTGGCTCGCGGCAACAAGCAAGATGGCGGAGGAAGGATCGCCGCAAGCGCATGGAGAGCTGCCCTTAGGGACGAAGCCTAAGGGTGAATCGGAGGCACGCGGCAACAAGCAAGATGGCGGAGACATGGCGCGTTTTTCAAATGGCAAGTGGATAGGTTGAAGCAAGAAGACAGTGAATAGGAGAAGAGGAAGAGTCGAGACGATACGGAACGAAGTGAAGGAAGGAAGTAGTTAATTAATAAATAAATGAAGTGAATGAGATTCATAATAATAATAATAATAATAATAATATTAATTAATTAATAATTAACTACTAATTATGTATCGTCGAAATCTTTCCAACATGGAGAAATTTCGTGTTTCAAGGAATAGATGAATTCGATTGAGGAAGAGGGTAAATAAAAATTGTTTAGTCGTAATTGAGCCTTAAAAATCATGATAGTTTATTGGCTCTAGTGATTCGAATTAGGCGAAAAAGCCTTGCGGCATAAAAAACCCCTTACAAAATTATGTATTCGTTAACGATTCTACGGTGAAAATGTGTACGAGTATGTGTACGTTGTGTTGATTGCGTATTGATTGAGGAGAACAAGGTCTCGCTCAATGTTGTTCAATTTGAGGAGAACAGGGTCTCGCTCAGCGTTGTTCGATTTGCGTGATAATTCACGTTGCGTGAGATTATTCACGATGATCGATTCGAGGAGTGTAGGACTCACTCGAAGTGTGTAATGTACGATTTAACCACCCTACCGTGGCCCATTCGAGGAGTGAAGGGCTCACCCGAACAGTGTGCGATGTATGATTTAACCACCCTACCGTGGCCCATTCGAGGAGTGCAGGGTCTTGTTCGAATGGTGTTGTGAATGATTTCCGAACCACTCTGCATTGGTTATCCTACGTTGCGTTATGCGGAACTTTCGAACTCACGATTGACTTCTTCGACTCTCGATCCGAACCGTGCAAGCTTCAACGTTCGACTGACCATTTTTTATAAAAGAAATCGCCTGAACACCCTCGCGTTTCCGAAAGTAACGGTCAAGAAAAATTCTATGTGTTAGAGTTTCATACAGATGAGGTTTACGACATGACGAGAGAATGGTCGCTTTTGAACCCCATAATTTAGTATCCGTACCATTTGCGTGCCAGCACTACGATGGTACGTGACAATTTGTAGTTTTTAGCAGATCTGTTTATTGCTGCACTAGTCTTTAGAATTTTTGGCTTCAGTGACACAGATCATGTCATAAATCTCCCAGCTTAGAAGGTCAGAGGGCGATCTGGCCCTTAGAAGTAACGGGTCCCGCGGACCGGGACTGACGTCATAGGATTTTGGAAAAACCCGGATTCTCCCCGGAATGCCGTCCTCCCCCGTAGGAACTTCTGTTCCCCTTCCAGAAAAGTACCACGCTAAGGGCGCAATGGAAGGGAGGACAGAGGTGTTAACGAAGCTAGAAGATGACAAATTGTACAGATAGCTATCAGTTTAGATAACTAACAGTTCAGAGTTAAAACAGCATAGATACAGAATAATACAGAGTTCAGTTAATATAGAACACAACTAGTTTAGTACTTATAAATATTCGACATCCTAGAACACACACACACATAACCTCCGTTTACACACACACACTCACGTTTTTATTAAAAACTATATTTTTAATACAATTCTGTGAATGTTTCTACACGGTCCCAATCCGTAAAAACATTGGGTGGTCCTTCGACTCCAATAGACTTTAGACGGCACGAAGTGCAATAATCAGGGCTCGACCAAACCCTAACACTATGCCTTTGTTTGTCAAAAACTATTTAAACGCGAGGTACAGCTGTAGCTGGTTTATGATACGTACATGTCTACGGTAAGATTCGTTCGGACCGGATGTGATAGACAATAGGGTCCCCGGTGAGCCGTATTCCGAAGTAAAAACTATTGATGATGGCTTACGCGCCGAACCGCTTGGGCTCTGCAATAAATCGTTTAACCGCGGCAAAGGTTTCGGTTCGCGGCCGAACAAATTATTTATAAATAGTGAAGTGATTAGTAGATTAATAAATAAATAAGTAATAAATAATTAACAGATAGGTAATTAATTCGGTGTAGTGTTGGGAAAGTGTTACGGGAGTGCAGTGAAGTGCTGGGAGTGTTGCGGGTACAGGGGACCACGTGACCACGTGCGCGAGTGCAGAGGAACAGTGCAAAGTGGGAAAATGGCAGAAAAGTGTTGGAAGAACTGCGGAAAACGCACCAGCTCCCTGGAAACTCCGAAGTCACAACGATGGTGGAGCAAAGGGGCCGCATTGAGAATATCCAGCATGGCGAAGGAAGGAACGCTGCAAGCACTTGGAGAGCGGCCCTAAAGGGTGAAGCGAAAGGATGCAGCAACAAGCAGGACGGCGAAGGCATGGTGCGCTTTTCAAACGGCAAGAGGAGGGGAAGAAGCGAGAAGGCAGCGAGAGGGAGAAGAGGAAGAGCAGGAGTGGAAGAAGCGGAGAAACAAAACATAGACACGACCGATCAAACGACTCAAACCTGCAAGGGAGGGAACCGGTGTCAGCCTGGTCATAGCACCATTAGGGGGCACAAAACCGGGACCGACGGAGCGGGGGAGAGGAGGGAGAGAGGTCAAATCGAACCAAGCACCCTTCCGATCAACTGTTGATTCAGCAAGGAACCCAGTCGTCAGTCTAGTCATGGCACCATTAGGGGGCGACAACGGGGACCGAATGGAATCGACAGGAAAGAGGAAGGAGAAATTTTTACCGAGAGCAATGGGCTCATGTAGCGTTGTGGAAGAAGACTGGGGCGTAATAGGAAATGCGGGGAAAATCGGTAAGCGGCGATAACGTAAAGGGTTAAAAGGGCGCAAGGGAAGGGGAAACAGCGCGAAAACGCGATGGAAAGCGGTGCGTGGAAATTTAAAGTACGAAGCAACGGCGAAGCGGAATATTAACGGCGAATGTGCGGTAAGGGAAACAAACCTAGTGGGGACAGAAATTTGACGAATTTTCATGAGTTGAAACTCATGTAACTAAGAATAACATAGGATACATAGAGGTGACAGGATCTAGCTAGAAGATAAACTTCCCTTGCTCAAGAGAAGGGGGGGAATTTTGAAAATTTGAAAACAAAACAGAGAAAATCAGATAATTGCGACGAAATCAAAATCAAGTATAGATAAAATAATTTTCAGAAAAAAAATACACCGACTTCGAAATGCACTAAAATGTATAAAATAATTTCTATTTCCTAATGAAGTAATTTCTATTTCTTTGAATCATACAATTACGTCACAGATATGAATTAAACCTATTTACTCGTTAGGTAGTATATTAAATACATTTCAACCTTTTCGGAGGCGGCGCAAAAATAAAAGATTTTCTTGAATATGTCAACCTTTGGACAGCCGAACATAGGCAATGCTTGTATAGCTATTTCTTTTTCTGTACATATATCTCGACAGCACGCCGCGAAGTAGGTGTTAGTGCGTATAGAATGTAACTATGGTCTATCTAGATTCATAGAGTATGCGACGGAAAGACTCGATCGCCGCATATTCTATAAAGATAGAGCCCATCTGCCGCAAATTTGGTAATTCCCGCGTCGTGGGCTCCGTTTATAGGTTCTTAGATCCCTGGCTTCCACATGCGAACGAAGTCGATTCAATTTCATTTATATCAGAAACGTTGCGAAATGAAGATGCAGTCGTTACATTTACGTATATTACCAGATATATCTATAATGGTTCGTATTCTTTCTCAGGATTTATTAATTTCCAATACGCCATACCACAATCAACTGGTTATTGGCAGCAACGTTTACTGAGGTATTTTTAATTTTGCGCCGCCTTCGAAAAGGTTGAAATGTATTTAATATACTACCTAACGAGTAAATAGGTTTTATTCATATCTGTGACGTAACTGTATGATTCAAAGAAATAGAAATTACTTCATTAGGAAATAGAAATTTTTTTATACTCTTTAGTGCATTTCGAAGTCGGTGTATTTTTTTTCTGAAAATTATTTTATTTCACGCTTTTTAGTGGAATGGGGAGAATTGTATAGGATACTGTGAGACAGTTCTTCCGGGCTTTTTTTTGTCTGCGTAAATGCCATGAACATAATTAAGTAAAAGACAACATTGATATTCGTTTTTCAACTTTTTTTGCAACAATAATCCTTTGCAACTAAAAAATGAAAAAATTTTTGATAATGGTATCAATGGGGAGTTAGACTCCACAAGATGCGAAAGGCTTTGTTCCGATCGGACCACCTACCTAGGAAAAACCGCCGAACATGCATAGAAAAAATAATCCTTTGCAACTAAAAAATAAAAAAAATGTTTGTTAGAACGGTAGGGAGACTGTACCAAGCAATGGGAATAATACACCAACGTCAACGTGAACTCATCTTGCTGCATAAGTTACGTGTCAAAGCGGCAAAGCATAGTTAGTATTTTGGTACAGTGCATTGTAATTGCCCTTTCTTGTCTTTCCCGTGCATAGCACGGGGCGTTCCACTAATAATAATAACAATAATTATTCGCTAATATCACGAAAACTAAAGTTTTACGTCAATTATGCATGTTCCGAGTTGCTTGGAATATAATTAACGCAATATTTATGGGTGTTTTTGTCAAGCCCAAAAACATTTCACCTTTGTAATTTCAAACGGATTTTCAACATCGCATGAACGTTTCCATAGCTTGACGTTCTTAACTATTGACAATAGACTTTGTGACGGGTCGGTGGGGGAAGGCCCGAAGGGGGTTCCCTGGAGTGGGGGTAGTTAGGGAAAACGGCCCTCCACGCACCGATGCTCACACCCACGGACGATTTCTTTAATGGGGCACCAGTGCTAATGCACTCGTCCGTAGTAATCGCCCTTCCGGCTGCTCTGTCGGGAGCGGGAATCAGAGGGGGTCAGAAAAAAAATTAGTAAAGGACCCGCGAGTATGTATCCAACAAAGGAAGAATGCTTTTATTTGAGCCCCAAGTAGGCCACGTAAGCAGAACAAAGAATTCGCGTGAGCCCCACGCGTTACAAGCAACGGTCGAGGAATAAGGGTCGACTCGCCAATTGCGAGGGAGGCTTTCGCGGCGAGGGGGCTCACGGTACGCGCGAGTACAGAAAATATAGAAATACAAAAAGAACGCTGAGGTATTCGCCCGCAGGGAGCACGCCCTCTCAGGGGTCGTGGACAGCAAGGGGACGTTGGTCCTAAATACCCAAATACAGCGAAAAGAGAAAAAACTAGATTAGAGGGGACGGTGTCGTGTAAACCGTCCGCGGCCTCTAGGGTCCTCGTCACTGGGGCCAGGGGTCCTATCGCCCTCGCCCACGCGCAAATGAATAACAATAAAAAGGGTACGGAGATGACTCCTACCTTTTTGCGCTGGTGTACTCCAAAAATATTCCACACTGGGGCGGCGGCGACAAACACTCCACGCAGGCACACAATACAAAGAAAAAACACAAAGTAGAAAAACGGAACGCACTGCAAAAAGGGAAAAAGAATTCAAAAACACAAACTAAAAACGCGAGACACAACGGAAAGAAAAGGGTTGAAATTGAGGCTCAAGCGGGGATTTTGCGGAAATTTTTGACTCGACGTCGCGGCGGCTCGCTGGCTTCTCCTCCTAGAGATCTTCTTCCCCGGTTCGCGGAATTCCCCCACCCCGAGGACTTCGGCGTCGAGGATGGGCCATTCCGTGGTGACGTCTGGTGGCCAGATCCTGGGGCCCTCTCGAGGTGGCAGTTGGGGGTGGCTTGTCCCCAGGCCTGGCGTTCCCCGGTGGCGGCTGCCGGTCGCTCCCGCGGCGGGTGACGGGGTGGCACCGCGACCGGACAGCCGGGGTCTTGTTTGGTGGACCCATCCCGCGCATCCGTCACTCAGGGAGAGCTTCCTCCGCGACCGGGGACGACGACGGCTCCTTCGGTGGTGGTTGGAGGCAGCAAAAAAAAAGGGGGGGAAAAGGGTGGCGTCCGATATAATTTAAAAAAAAGAAAAACACACACGCTCGCTCATTCATACCTGCCCCAGCGGCGAGGGGGTCCGCTTGGGCGGAGGAGTGGGGCTGGCAATTCGGGAGGATCCTCGTAACGAGGCATAACCAAAAAAAGAAGGTAATCAACCAAATGAAAATATGCCTCGTTACACCTTTTAACAGGCCAGAAAAGCACATCTTTCTTACGCCAATATATCTTTCCTTAAAGAAGTTTATTTCCATGGTCCTAAACTGTGCACCCCTGCTGTGTGCAGTGTTTACGAAAATCCTTGCGTACCCGGCGGACCAGGCACTCTGACTCGGTCATTCAGCAGTCTCGCAATGTGTCCCATTACTTAGTTCTTTTGATGGACCCAAATCACTTAACTGTTTGGGTCACCTTATTAACGAAACGTTATTTACAACCCTGGACTGAAGGCTAAAATCTTACAATCTCATTCGTCGAACCATCTCACCAATCACTGGTTTTTACAAATAACAATCTGTCCTGATTGGTCCCTTTTGGCAACGCCTTCACGTCCTGAACTTCCTCCCGTGCTTTCTTTTCTGGCTGTTTAGAAGCAACTAGTCAGTTTTAGATTAACTTTGTAACTATCAACTACATCAACACACAACAACCAGTATAACTAGTGGGATGATGATCTACATCCTTCATTGACCTGGGCACACCAGTGTGGAGGACTCTGAGCCACTATATAAACTCTACTTTACAATAAAATTCTACTTCATAATATTAACTTTAGAAATATTCCACTACTGTAACAGGTTCTGGAAACGCCATGGGTCGACGAAGATTTACAACCTTCGTAAATAACTGTAAACAGTTTATATTTTACCCATCGCGCGAACAATGCATAAGAAAAAACTCGTTTAGAATCATGCTACTAATAACGTATTAGAAGGACATAAAAATCGTTCGAAGTTGGCTTCAAAAGTTAACAACAATTTCTGTAATATCTCGAAAACAAAAGCTTTCCGTCAATTTTGCAAGAGGAAAAAGTTGTCCAGAACCACACCCCTAACAACATATTCAAAGGACATTAAAATCGTTCGAAGTTGATTTCAAAAGTTAACAAAAATTTTTGCTAATATCTCGAAAACTAAACATTTCCGCGAAATTTGTATATGAACAAAATTGTTCATAACCATGCCTTTGACAACATATTAAAAGGACATTAAAATCGTTCGAAGTTGATTTCAAAAGTTAATAATAATTTTTCGCTAATATTTCGAAAACTAAAGCTTTCCGCGAATTTTGTATATGAACAAAATTGTTCAGAATCCTGTCCATGGTTAGATATTAAAATCGCACTAAAATCGAGAAAAGTTTATTTCAGAAGTTGCCGGTTTTTTTGCAGTAACAATACTTTGCAATTAAAACATGAAAAATTTTTTGGTAATGGTACCAATAGGGAGTCAGAACCTACCAAATGCAAAAAGTTTCATTCCGATCGGTCCATCCAGCTAGACGTAATCGGCGACCATACATAGGAAAAAAAAAAAATATATATACTGATCGAATTGAGTAACCTTCTCCTTTTTCGAAGTCGGTTAAAAATGCCATTCAGCAGAAACGCCAAGGTCGTTAAAATGGTGAGCTAAATTAATGAACATTTTTTTTTGTTTTTATATTGCGTAGCTGCCCCGTTAAAAAAAATAAATAATCTGTTTAATGTTTTTCGGATACATATGTGTAGGATAAGAGAGTGAAGGAGGAAACAAAAATATGTTTTAACAGAAAATTAACAATATATTTAGGAATGAACACACAAAACACATAGAGGAAGAACAACACTTCGGGCGGCACTACTTTCCGCCAATCTTTCCTGCAGGAGCGCAAAATTACGACTGTCTCGCAAGAATTTTGCACACGCAATTCGTCGTCAACAAAAGTCTATCGCTCGTATAATGGAAAAGCCCACATTAACGGCCACTCTATGGAAAAAAACTATGATACGGTTACTATTGTGGAAAAAACCCTACATATATTTTAAATAATCTATTAGCTTTTTTTGAAAAATATGAACGGCAGTTGTATTATGTTCTAAACTTTCAGAAATGATTACGAAATTATGGTTATGATCTTTTGTGTATATAAAAAAGGGTTGGAGAGTAACTTGTTTATTGTTCCAATGATAATTTTGTATTTCATCTTGAATGACAAAACTATAATTTGCTGATAAATCGCCTATAATAAGAAATTCTCTCTAATTTAACGACACTTTTGTTTTTTCTAAATACAGACTCTGTGCTTTAGCAATATAGTCGTGCGTTTGCAAAATGGGAATTTTTTCTGCAAGACGATGTATTAGGTCGAGTCATAAGTAACTTCCGATGCAGCTAAATAGATTTTATTGTGTGTATGGTGAGATTATGAAGGTATAAGTCACCACGAATTGTTGAAGTAAAATTTAACGATTACTACGGATAAATACATTCAGTAATTGCAAAGAGTGCAAGAGAAACTCCTAGAAAAGCGCCCTGCACTCGTCAATCGTAGAAATGTCATTCTTTTACACGACAACGCGCGACCGCATACAGCAAGGGTAACTCAAGAAAAAATTCTTGAGCTTGGATGGTCTGTTTTACCACATCCACCTTACTCCTCAAATCTTGCCCCGACAGACTATCACCTTTTCTGTTCCTTACAAAACTTTTTAAATGGAAAAACCTTCAATTCTGAAGAGCAAGTCAGGCAGGCTGTTGAAAGCTTCTTCCAGTCCAAACCAACCACATTTTACAAGGAAGGAATTGATAAACTACCAGGAAAATGGGAGAAGGTTATAGAAAATAGTGGTGAATATATAATAAAATAATATAATTTTGTTGTTTAATGAGAACGAAATAAATGTCTGATAAAAAAACGGAAGTTACTTATGACTCGACCTAATATGAAGCAGAACATGTAAGAGTGTCCAAGGAAGACCTGTCGGTGTTGGTCCAACTTTTAAAAGTTATTTCATTAATATAATTGTCATAAAAATATTTTCAATTTATTTCAAATATTACAAATATATTCAATGCACGATGGAGTCTGTAACTCACACATTACAAATTTTAAAATCAACTTATAATCGGTCATAACGACGTTCGAATTTATGGACCGTGCAGCTACTGCCGTTATAATAGCAATTAATATTAATTTGACATTTTGATGTATTACGCAAACACAAACAAAATGTGTTCCGCTGGCACCAGGTAAAACACATTCCTTTGGTAGCAAATTTGCAAACGAACTAAATCTTACTTTATATGTCAAATATTTTTCTTTTAAAAAATGCATAAATTTCTTTGAGATTACCTAATATTAATCTTTTCTACAAATGTTCTCTATGTTCGTTTTGTTTTACTAAAATAAAATTTTTCTCTCCGGCATGACTCTACGATAGAAACTTTCTACTAATAACTTCACACTTTCTGATAATGCACGACCATGCTTTGGATTTAGAGTGACCATTATTCCGTGACCGACTTGCAATTGCTTTGCTTGTCTTGCCATGTGATAAGAGGTTTTAAGTTCAAAAGAAATTCTACGTATACTCCAGGATTTAGGCAAAGTAGTCAAAATGCGAATTTTTTTACTATCAGTAGTGTAGGCGCTAATAAATGAAATTAACTTATATTTGAATTGATTGTACAAACACTTGGATTTATAAAAAGAAGTTAAACAGTTGAGTATGCGATTAGAATAACTATAGTATATAGATACGCAAAATATTAAATCAATGCTCTGTTAAAGCACACCGTCCTTTTCGGCTCGCTAATTATATGTATACATAACTCGCTTCCTGACAGTCCTTCGTCAAAATGCTCCGCCCTCTAATTTCGCACTGTCCTTTTATTATATTTCGGCGCGAACGATATCGGTATTCGCTGATAGGGAGCGACATCCGCTAACAATACTTTCTATCGTAATCTATGTTCCGTGGCATATCTGCGTAACATAGTTTTACATAAATATTTCATTATTCCATTATACGAAAAAACAGATATTCACTTTCTACAGATGGCTAGCAATTTGTACGGGGGACAACGCCTGGTGTGCAAATGGCTAGCACGTTTATTACATGCAAGTTTTTGAGAGTTAGTTTATTTCTTAATTCTGTATCATATATCTTTCGTTTTCTAAGTCCTGTTCTCAACGGCTAATTGCATATGTCATAAACGTGAATTTCCAAAGGGTCTTGAAAACGGGTCCAAAGACCGTTGACCATGTCAGGTATCGCGACCCACGTCTGGCAGAAATTCCGTCACACCGTTAAAATTATCCCTTCTTACTCCCGCTTCCACTGACACCTCCTACTTTGGAAAAAGTCCCGTTTCGGACGCAAAAAGTAGAGAGGGGTCAGTGCATAAAACTAATGACTGGTGCAAACATTTCCACCAATCAGGGAAACAGATGGGGTTTAAGTTTTCCTTCAATGAAAAAATACAAGAAAAGTCATTCTACATACAACTCTCCTAAGAAAACATTCTAAAATTAACAGTACGCGAAACATTACGTATCCGACACAGTGTCACATTTTGTTATACTTTCAATCTTACAAGGGACATCACCCAACTGATACACGCCAATTTTGATGAAATTTTTATATGTTATAGAACTCGAAAAAATATTTGACACGTATTTTTTCTATCGGCAAACATCCACTCTGAAGTGGTGAAAATAACCCTTAAAGTTGGGGTTGAAAAAACTATTTTCGCAAATATCTCGGGAATTATTAGGCCTAGACAACAAATTCAAAATGCAAATTTTTCTGTTTTAGAAGGCCAATAATATGGCGTAAGTGGAGTTTTGACAAATATATTTATTTAAAAAATATGTTAAAAATTAACATTATTTTGCAAATTTTTTTAATAAAACGTTGTACCATTTTGATCAAATTTCACATACATAAACTATGTGTCCAAAGAAAAAATACGAATAAATTGGAATTTTTAATTTTGCTTGCGGAAAAAATATTACTGTCCTTGAAGTTGTACGTACATTTTATACCTTCCGTTTGGTTCACGACTGACTTCTATACATACTATTCTAATTGTATTATATTATATTTTTTATTCTAATTCATTTTAAAAAAGAATTTAAGGGTCTATAAGTGCCTCTATAAAAATATGGGGACCGAGTCAGGTATCCCATACAGGGTGTCACACAACTCGTGTAGGTCCCTGAAATGGGGGGTAGCTGACGTGATTCTAAGCAAGATTTCCCTTTGCAAAAATCGGGTTTAAAGCGTCGTTTTTGAGTTATTAACGAAAAACACGGACCAATCAGAGCGCCGGGATTACGCGCGTCGAGAAGCGGGAGCGAAAGCTTCGAGCCGGTCGCCGGAGTGCGAGCGCGGTCAACTGAGTTTTCCTCGGAACTGTCTTAACGTCTAATAAGAAGTCTTTACATCGAAACTCAGTTAAATAACGAACAGAATAATTAAAAGTAATGTTCATTTATTCATTCCTCATGAAGGAGGATCGGAATTAGTTATGTGTAATTGACACAAAGTATGCAAATGGAATTTATTGAATACTGCAATTCGTTAACGACATGGAATGTGACATTAAATATCGAAATTTTTTTGTTTTGCTTCCGACAATAATATTGGCCAACGAATTTACGTATTTTAATAGGAAATACTTATTCTATTTGTGATAAAAAAGAGTTTCAATGTGAGATCTAACAAATGTATTAAGGTCTCTACTAATTTACAGGAAATTTATTAAAATAAAACTCACCCACTCTTTGAAAATAATCCTGTTTGTTAATAATCCGAGAGTGAAAGTGATGGGGTAATTGCCACGGGGTCGTCTTGTCGATGTTGACCTGACGCAGACATTGGCACCTTATAACACAGCTGGTGGCACTCACAGGTCACTGCACTGTCTTTATTTCAAAACACTTTTGTTTTCACTTTCACTTTCTGGAGAATCCCTGGTAAAAAGTATTGTCCCTCCCGATGCCTCCGAGGGTGCCCGAAAGGGGCCGATTATTTTAATATT
Source organism: Megachile rotundata (assembly GCF_050947335.1). Classification (NCBI taxonomy): domain Eukaryota; kingdom Metazoa; phylum Arthropoda; class Insecta; order Hymenoptera; family Megachilidae; genus Megachile; species Megachile rotundata. The sequence continues at coordinate 3,098,071 of NC_134994.1, forward strand.
GTCCTGGACTGCTCCTGTGATTAATAATAATCCCCCAAGATCCATGTTGAAAACTGCAGGTGCTGCGAAAAGTCCTCAGAATTTAAATTATGTGGTCGTATAAACATAAACGGGTGCATCTCGTCCTCTTGAAGAATTCGATGTACCGCGGAGCGATGCATACTGAAATAAAATACAGAAATGTATTAATGAATGAAGAAGGATACTTTAATATTAACGTTTAAATACTATTAACATTACTTATCCTAAACGGCGAGCGACGTTTCCTATGCTTAGCGTTCCATCTTCATGGAACTCTTCGACTACCTCGCGTTCCTCTTGCACTCGACGTGAAAATATAAAAAATATAAAATTCTGCGTTAGTCCTTTGCAGAGACATTACGATGGTTACTGTCCGGCAGCTCTCACGAAAATGCTCACGGGTCAAACATAGTTTTCTTTCCAAAACACACTGGTGGAAGCGCGTCTTCAGGCTCTGGAGGCGAACTGGGCGAAGTTCGAAGCACAACACGAGCAACTGCTTCTAAAAGCTTCAGATTTACTCGAGAAGCATGACTACCGGAAGCAAGACTTGCCAAACGTAGCTGAAGAGGCTTTTTTACAAAACAAGGGAGCATTTTTGGACGTCATTCGTTCGATGAAGGCTGAGAAGCGGACCAGCGCGGAATCAACCGGAGTGACGCCCACCACAGAGAGCACATCTCGCACCACGCTGCCTCGGATTCAACTGCCGCAGTTCTCCGGAAAATATGAGGATTGGCCCTCGTTCCGTGACTTGTTCCAATCCATCCTCGGGAAGGACGCAACTATCACCCAGGTGGAAAAGCTTCACTATCTGAAACCCAGCTTAAAGGGTGAGGCCGAACTTCTTATTCGTAATTTACCGACAACGGGCGAGAATTACGAGCGCGCATGGAAAACTCTGACTGTTTATTACGAGAACAAGCGGTTGTTAGTACGCTCGTATCTTTCCAATTTTCTTGTGTTGCCAAAAATGAAGAGCGAGTCAGCAGCCGAGCTGCGGAAAATCTTTCACGGCATAAAAGCCACGGTCAGCGCGTTAGAAAGTATCGGTCGAGCGGTAGGGACTAGTGAGGACCTGTTCGTGCATCTTGCTGTCGAACTTTTAGACTCTCGATCGCGTCGCGAATGGGAAACATCGATCAGCGCCGCAACCGAACCACCGTCCTACTCCGTGCTCGAACAATTCCTTGATCGACGATTACACGCGCTAGAGTCAATGATTCCGGTAAAACCCGACGGGGCCGCGAATAGACCGAGCGACGGAACTCAGAAATCGACACGAAGTCATATGGCGCGGAAACGAGAAAATAAGGGGAAAACCAAAATTGGGCGCTGTTTCCTTTGCCAAGGGGAACATATACTAATGTTTTGCGACGATTACAAAAAGAAAACGGCTAATGAACGGAGGCGATTCATCGAGGCTACCGGGCTGTGCGTTAACTGCTTAGGAAAACACACAACCGCGGATTGTACCTTGATTAAAGCGTGTTACGCGTGCGGTGAGCGGCATCACACCTCCCTACATGATGCCTGCCACGCTGTAGAAGCCGCGAAAACGTCGCACGTAACACAGGGATCCCTGGGTAAACCGTTAGCCGTACTTCTTGCTACCGCTCGAGTCCGCGTGGCAGATATCCATGGAAACTGGCACATCGCTCGCGCTCTAGTCGATCAAGGATCGGAATCGTCCATGATCTCGGAACGCTTAGTTCAGCGGTTGAAATTGCCCCGATCGCCGGTCGCGGTCTCGGTATACGGAGTTGGCGGACACAAATCTGGACTCGCCCGAGGTCGAGTCACTATAACATTATCTCCGCGCACAGAGGGACGTTCATTCATTGTATCCGCGTTAATTCTCCCGCGACTTACCGTCTATACAAGTAGTATAGAAGCCAGTACGGCGACTTGGCCACACATTCGCGGATTACAACTTGCGGACCCTGAGTACGGTTCGGCCGACCCGATCGACATCCTCCTCGGAGCCGAGGTTTGCGCTCTCATTTTAACGAAGGGGCTTAAAAAGGGCGGTCCTCGGGAGCCGGTAGCTCAAAGTACCGAACTGGGGTGGATTCTTTCGGGAGTAGTCAGTGACGCAGTCACCGAACATGTCACATACGTTCACCAATGTCAAGTCGAGGAAGATCTCGTAAGCGTGGTTCACCGGTTCTGGGAACAAGAGGAGGTGCCTATGAGAACGATCGCCTTGACCGACAGAGAGCAGGAATGCGAAGAACACTTCGTTCGGACGCATGCTCGCCAACCTGATGGACGGTATGTAGTACGTCTGCCAATCGCTTCATCCTTGCCAGACCTCACCGAAACGCGTCGTGTCGCCGAACGAGTGCTGCGGAGTATGGAGGGGCGATTCGTGAGGGATGCGAATCTTCACGCCGCGTACGTAGCTTTTATGAAACAGTATGTCGAACTTGGGCATATGAAACCCGTTTCGAACAAGGATCCGAGCGAAAGACCAATTTGCTACTTGCCGCATCACGGGGTTATGCGAGAAGCTAGTACGAGTACTAAGTTAAGGGTAGTTTTTAATGGATCGGCTGCCGTAGCGACAGGAGACTCTCTTAATCAACATCTGCTGGTCGGAGCCAACCTTTTACCCGGTTTGACGGATGTCCTTCTGCGATGGCGTCGACACCGTTTCGTTTTCGCGGCGGACATAGAGAAGATGTACCGTCAAATTGGAGTACACCCGGACGATCAAAATCTTCAGCGGATACTTTGGAGGTTTGACGTCAGGGACCCGATTACAGAATATCGTCTGACTACCGTGACTTATGGACTGTCGAGTTCCCCGTATCAAGCCATGCGAACCCTGCTTCAGCTGGCCGAAGATGAGGGGCACCGGTTTCCCGAGGGCGCGACTATCCTCAGAGAAGATCGGTATATGGACGATATCATCTCTGGGGCGCAAACACTCGTTGCGGCTCAGGAAAGGAAAAGACAGCTGGACCAGTTGTGCATGGCGGGCGGCTTCCCGCTGAAAAAATGGACGGCTAACCACGCCACTCTTCTAGATGACGTGCCAGTGGAGGATCGGCAGTTAAAGGAGTCGCGCGCGTGGCAACCGGGGGAAAGTCATTTGACTCTGGGTCTGCGGTGGCATCCGCACGAAGACCATTTCGCCTACACGACTCAGCTGATTCGAACAGAGACATTTACCAAACGGACAGTTTTGTCTCTGACAGCGAGGCTGTTCGACCCGCTAGGCTGGCTCGCCCCAACCACGGTGCGAGCAAAAATAATGTTTCAGGCCACGTGGTTACTGAGCATCGACTGGGACGAACCGCTTCCTGTGGAAAATGTCCGAAGATGGCGGGAATTTCAGGACGACCTTCCGTCATTGGCAGCGATCAGGGTCCCTCGCTGGTTGAGAACCGGAGACGAAGGCAACGAGATGGAGCTGCATGGGTTCGCCGATGCCTCTGAACGCGCTTATGCTGCGGTGGTCTATTTACGGGTCAGAAACCGCGACGGAGAAGTGGCGGTGCGATTACTTGAGGCGAAAACAAAGGTCGCCCCGCTAAAACAAGTCACGTTACCACGTCTGGAGCTGAGTGCCGCCACGCTTCTAGTCCGACTCGTAGTACAAGTTCAGCGGATTCTCGAGGCTGAGAGGGTCCCAGTGTATCTCTGGTCGGACGCGAAGGTGGTGCTAGGCTGGATACGCGGACACCCCTCATTGTGGAAAACCTATGTAGCAAATCGAGTAAGCGAAATTCAGACCTCCTTGCCGGACGCAATTTGGCGCTACGTTCCCGGGCAAGAAAATCCGGCTGATTGTGCGTCACGCGGTATCAGTACCGCGGAATTAGTGGACCATCCCCTTTGGTGGCAAGGGCCACCGTGGCTCAAGGCCGATCCCAGTCAGTGGAGAGTTATCACCGCCACCGAGATTCCCGCTGATCTACCGGACCAACGGAAAACTGCGCATGCTATGAACTCTGCTCCAATAAAAGAACCGTCGGAGCTGACTGACTGCTCCTCGTTGAAACGGTTGCTACGACGTACCGCTTGGTGTCGTCGGTGGTTATTGCGACTTCCCCATCGGGCAAAAGGGCCCGACCATAAGATTGACCTTGGAGACCCGCAGGTACTCCAAGCCAATGGTTTAGGGAGGCTGTCGTGGCGAGCGCACGTGTTCGGGGGTCGCTCCGCGATAAATTACAATTTTGGTGGGAAAAAGTGGTTTAAGTGTGATAAATAATGTTGTGAAGTGAGGGGAGACCGTGGGGGAAGTGGGCGGTGAAATTTTGTGAAAATCGAAAGTGGAATAGTGAAGTTATAAATAAAAAACGAAATTTCGGTAATGGCGACCTCCACGCGACGCGAGGAAAAGCATGGGGTGCAAACCCATGAGTAATCGAAAACGAGGAAGCGAGTGTTCGGTTCGGAGTGTTCGGATCGACCGCGGAATAAATAAATATGTGCGCGACTTAAATACGATTATTTTTATTTTTATATATCGCGAGTGAAATAGTGCAATTTAAGGGTGAAAGCTGCCCTCGAAGAAGGACTTGCGTGAACACGTGGTCGTGCGGCATGTAGAAGTTGCGAGAGAAAGTCGTAGAAATTAGATTAATTAATTATAAAGCAAATGTCATTAGGGATTTAGAGTGCGGGAAGGGGCGAATGAGGCATACTGAATGCACGCGGTGATTGGTTTTGGCTATTTTTGTATTTTCTTGATAGTAAATAAATAATGGCGTCGGTCAAGCATGCTTCGATATATCGTACGAACACGTGGGCATCTCCGCGCGAGGGAAAGCGTAGAGCGTAAAGGCCGGTTCACAAACATTCAACATGGCCGGGGAAGAGTCGCTGCAGGCGCATGGAGAGCGGCCCTTACGGACGAAGCCTAAAGGCAAAGCGAAGGCATGCGGCAACAAGTAAGATGGCGGAGGAAGGATCGCCGCAAGCGCTTGGAGAGCTGCCTTCAGGGACGAAGCCTATGGGCGAAACGGAGGCACGCGGCAACAAGCAAGATGGCGGAGACATGGCGCGTTTTTCAAATGGTAAGCGGATTGGTTGAAGCAAGAAGACAGGGAGGAGGAAAAGAGGAAGAGGCGAAACGACACGGAACGAAGTGAAGGAAGGAAGAAATGAATAAATTAATTAATTAATTAATAAATGAAGTGAAGTGAATGAGATTAATAATAATAATAATAATAATAATATTAATTAGTTCATAATTAACAAATAAATTATTATAAATAGTGAAGTGATTAGTAGGTTAATAAATTAATAAATAATAAATAATAAATAATTAACAGATAGGCAACTAACTCGGTATAGTGTTAGGAAAGTGTTGTGAGAGTGCAGTCAAGTGCTAGGAGTGTTGCGGGTACAGGGGAATATACGTAACCACGTGCGCGAGTGCAGAAGAACAGTGCAAAGCGGGAAAATGACGGAAAAGTGCTGGAAGAACTGTGGAAACGCTCCAGCACTTTGGAAACTCCGAAGACACAACGATGGTGGAGAAAAGGGGCCGCACTGAGAATAACCAGAATATCCAGCATGGCGAGGGAAGGAACGCTGCGAACACTTGGAGAGCGGCCCTAAAGGGTGAAGCAAAAGGATGCAGCAACAAGCAAGACGGCGGAGACACGGCGCGCTTTTCAAACGGCAAGAGGAGGGGAAGAGGTAACGGCAAGAGGAGGGAAAGAAGCAAGAGGACAGCGAGAGGGAGAAGAGGAAGAGCAGGAGCAGAAGAAGCGGCGAAACAAAAATAGAAACGACCGATCAAACGACTCAAACCCGCAAGGGAGGAAACCGGTGTCAGCCTGGTCATAGCACCATTAGGGGGCACAAAACGGGGACCGACTGAGCGGGGGAGAGGAGGGAGAGAGATTAAACTGAGCAGAGGATCCTTCTGATCAACTGCTGATTCAATTAGGGACCCAGTCGTCAGCCTGGTCATAGCACCATTAGGGGGCGACAATGGGGACCGAGGGGATCGGCGGGAGAGAAGAAGGAGGAAACATAAGGAAATTTGGCTGGCGCCTAAACGGCGGCAACAAATGAAAGCAGCAATAATGGCGGGCAACGCTACGAGCGACCCGAAAGCTTGGCAGACTTTTTAATCGGAAAGTACTGGAACGCGGAACTTGAACGTCAGCCTGGTCACAGCACCATTAGGGGACGGATTGAGAACCGAGGGAAAGTGCTGGAAGAGAGAAAAGAAATAAATACCGAGAGCAATGGGCTCATGTAGCGTTGTGGAGAAAGACTGGGGCGAAGTAGGAACAAAAGGGGAAAAGCGGGCAGCGAAAAGGGGAAAAGAGATAAGCGGAGTCCTAAGCGAGAAGCGGAAGTCGAAATTAGGCGCGGGGCGGAAATGCAATCATGCGAGCAAATATCAACGAATTTGCGCAGGGGGCGGGGATGAGAGGAATATTAGAATACGTTACACATATATTATCTCATACTATATATTTATACTCTATATGTATATTTTACGTGTCACTTATTACATATTTATCTATCTGCTGTTATTTACATACTTATTCATTATATTACTTCATTGGTCTAACAGCGACGGTATTAGTACTGATTACGCACACAGGGAATCGCATATGAACAAATAGGGGGAGCAGGAAAGAAACAGCGCGGGGGGGACCGAAACAGAGGCAAGAGTAGAAACGAATAGCGTTAATTAGGCATAGGGAAGGAAAGATTGTAAAGCGCGGAGATATCTATCTACCTATTAATCGATGATCGAGGGGGCGGGGGGCTGGGGCGGGGGCGGAAATACGGAAACGAAATATAAGCGACAGGCAACACGCAGGGGATAGGCAGTAGAAAATAGACTACAGATCGGCACTTAGGTGGGAAATGGTGGAGGAGGTCGCGGTTTTACCGTATGTTCGAGCCCACCGGGAGGCGGTGCCGAGGGGGCGTTACAGGGTCAGCGGGGGGTCAGCGCATTTTGCCCGGGAGCCTCCCTCTAGATCTTGACGCAGCCCCTAGGGCCAAAACCCTTTGGTTGAGAGCATCCAGTCTCCACACATGGAACACACACGCGAGGGGTGGGGGGTAGTCTTTCTTCCACAACTGCGAGCGATGGCCTAGACCAGGTACACTATGCCCCATCCGGTAAGGAAGCCTGGCGGGTTGCCGCCACCCTCCGCCCTTGTGGCGGGGGCGGGAGACAGTTTTAGTGGGTATGCGTGGAAACCCTCTTCTAGGGGCGCCGGAAGCGGGAGTCTCACACTATGTGGGCTATCTTCCCAGATGTCCGTTACTGGATTTCTGCCTTCCTAAATAAAAAAAAAAAAAAGAAAAAAAAAGGTTAGTAAGTATGAAAAGTTCGGAGGAAGGTGACGTGCGGCGTACCCCAGGGATCCGCTTTGGGTCCCGATTTGTGGAACATGGGGTACGACCCAGTCCTGCGGATCGCTCTCCCCGACGGCACATATATCATCTGTTATGCAGATGACACTTTCATTCTTGCCGCCGGGGAGACGTTCGAGAGGACCATCCGTCTAGTCGAGGTGGCAGTCGTCGCCGCCGTCGGACGGATCCACGAGCTGGGGCTGCGGATAAGCCCCCGCAAGACCGAGGCAATATTCTTTCACAACTTGCCTCGATCGCGGGGTCCGCCCCCCTCGTGGGTCCGTGTAGGTGAGGCCTGGGTCGAGGTCGGGTGCGAAATGAGATACCTCGGGCTCGTCCTCGACAGCCACTGGCGTTTCATAATCCATTTCGACCGTCTGGTCCCCCGAGTGCAACGGGCAGCGGCCGCGTTGGGTCGCATCATGCTCAATCTCGGGGGACCTGAGGAGAGGGTTCGCCGCCTCTACGTGGGGGTTGTGCGGTCCATGGTGCTCTACGGAGCACCAGTGTGGGCACCCGCTCTGATGGCCGGCCGGCGCAGCCTTCAGCTGCTGCACCGGCTACAGTGTCGGCTGGCCATCAGGGTCATTAGGATACCGCACTATCTCCTACGCGGTGGCGATGTCTCTGGCGGGACTTATCCCGTTCGAGTTCTTGGCGGGGGCGGACGCGCTCGTTTATACGCGCGTCCGTGCCCTGCGGCGACTCGACGGTGTCCCGCCGGAGCCCAGGACGGTCGAAGGTATAAGGCGCCAGGCCCGGCGACTGGCAGTTTTCCGTTGCCGCACGGAGCTGCGTTCGTGCGCTGGCAAGCCAGTTGTCGGGGCCCTCCTACCACAGTTTGAGGAGTGGCGGGAGCGGCGATGCTTCGGGGAGTACCTGTGTCGAATAGGTAAGGAGGCGACGGCGGTCTGCCACCATTGTGGAGAGGCTGAGGACATGGCGCAGCACACGCTAGAGGGTTGCCCCGCCTTTTCAGTGCTGCGTCGTGTCCTGTATCGACAGATCGGTTACGACCTCTCGCTGCCGGCAGTAGTTGGGGCACTGCTGGCTAACGAGAGGAACTGGAGGGCTGTGGCCTTCTTCTGCGAGGACGTTATGTTGCAGAAGGAGGCCGCAGAGCGGGCCCGAGAAGCGACGGGCTCGGAGCCGCCGCAGGGGCAGTGGCGACCTGGGTGGGGGCCCAGAACGCCTTGCACACTGCCCGGGTGGGGGGGGGGGGGGGGGGGGCGATGCCCGGACCACCGAGGCATCGCCGTAAAGATTCGATTCGATTACTCCAGCGAGTAGGGGGAGGTCCTTCCGACCTCCCCCGGGAAGACCTCAATAAGGCGCTGGGGGTCCTGGTCGCGTTCTTACAGAGTTCCCGGCTCCCCCCCCCCAATGCGTCAGTGAAGGACCACCGTGGGGGTTTTAGCGGGTAAAAGTCCCGCATAACCCCGCACCCTCCCCCAAGGGTGCGGGGTATCTTTGAAAGATTTCCCCCACGTTAAAAAAAAAAAAAAAAAAAGTAAGTATGAAAGTGTTACGCGTGACACCATTTCCTTATGATTTTATAGTATAGAGTATGACCGTGACAGATGTAACCTAACCTAAACCTTTTTTTGCTCAAGGAGTCTTTCGCAAATTTCCACGCAAAACTCAGGAAACCTGTTACGTTCTGCCAAACGTCGTTAAGCGCATGGATCACGGTTGGGTTGCGAGCCCAGTAAACGCTTCCAAAAACCCCGGCGATAAAGCTCAGCACGCCGAGAGCAAGCGTGAAGACATCAACCGAATGCCTTTCACATCCTTCCACTCGCCCCAACGTTGCTATCCCCTCAGATAAAATTGCAACCGCTATGGGGACCCCGGAGTAAGCCTCAAAGGCATCTCAGAAATTCTGACTGTCTGTGGTCCCTCTTCTACAACAATTTGATATCCATGCGATGATAACAGAAAACAACGAACTTGGGCTCGCTATACACGATGCTATGGACAAGACAGTCATCGCGAAAGAGTCAAAGTTTCCAAAATACTCCTCCACGCATGCATTGGTGCCGTCCGGCTGTCGTGTGCTTTTGCTCGAGGTCCCCGCTTGATATTTCATCGTCTTCAAACCAGACCGAACAGCGTTCAAGCATACCGTAACTACATATAACCCCTAAGATCGCAGTTTTGATATACATGGCAAGTGACTGCATAAGGGCAGTAATCACTGCTCCCAAAGAGTTCCACGGCAGGTTGCCGTCCTGAACACGTGTGAAAATCAAATATACCTGTTTTACAAAGACTATTGCATTTCCAATACAACCTAGCAAAGTGCTACTAGAGGCAGATACTCCCAGAGAAGTTGTCGCTACGTTAATTAAAATGCCAACTCTGGCCGCTTGGGCTGTTACCAGTAACTGGTTACGCAATATGTATCCAATATCGCATCCTGCGCCTATCCCAAATACGAGATCCCACGCTCTGTCGCTACACGATATCTGACGCCCGTAAACCTCGTAGTCGTTTGCGGCCCCACTACAGAGTCCTTTCACCACAAATACTACTATCTGGGCTACGCAACCAGCTATCGCCAACGGGGTAGTTGTAAAGTACGCGACGCAACCATTCAAGAACGCCAGCAGAACTATGGTGATCGCTCGACCTAATACCTTCTCTAAACCACTGCAGACAGTACCCATCCAGGTAGCCCCCATAATCGTGGCTAAGCTCGGGAATGCGCCAACATGGTACGCGACAGGGATCATCGCCCAATAGCTGCACAGCAAAGATTGAGCACCCTGCAAGATTCCAGAAAACGCAGGTAAACAATCCTTTTTCTCATTCATGAAACTGAAGTCAATCTTATTAAAGAAACTCATTACAGAATCTTTTTTCTCGTTGATGATCTCAATGGCGCGACCGCTAATGGTCGAAGCCACATACATATTGTCTCCGTTTGTTCTGTACCGCTCTGCAAGAAACTTGCACTGGCCAGCAGCAAAACCCTCTCTAAACGGGAAGATCTGAGTAACGGAACGCGTTAAGTTTCTAATAGTCAAATTGTATACTGAGCTAACTATCACGGCACATGCTCTCATTGCAACAGCTGCTCCACCGAGCGCATTGACGGCGCGGCGCTGTGCTTCAAAGCGGCATCTAGTGCTCCACTGCCTAGTCCTATTTCTTGCAGTATTTCGAGGTTGACGTCTTTTGACTCTTCGGAATCTTCTATGAAACTCGAAATTTGCGTTCCGATCTTATCTAATATGCTATCTCTTACTCTCTCTGTTTCACACTTCATGACATAATCGAAATAGCTTTTATACCATAGTTCGTCGCTTTTACAGAAGCGGTGCGCCTCTTGTTCTCTTTTGTATTGGTAAGCAATATAAGCTCGTCACTTATAATCTGTGTCAGATACAAGTACACTGTGGGAATCGCATAAGGGTAAACACAATAATCAAGTCTATGTTGCGTTCCACACAAGTTTATTAAAATGTGTACGAGCAGTGAAAACGATGTAAGCTACAAGAATGACTCTGACGGACTATGTCGTCGCTAGTTAAATCTCTCCTCGAAAACTCATCAGTAAAAGAAGAAAGAAACAGTTTAGAAAGAGAGAAAATATAGAAAGTGGGAAAATCCAGAAAAACCGTTGAAAGTTCGGAAAAGGAGGGGTACAGCGGACGAGAATCATAAAACAGAAAGTGAAGAGGTTCGCAAGGGCCTGAGCGTTGACACTGACCAGGCCCCGGCGAGACCCTATAGAAAGTGAAAACAATTAGAGAACGTAAAGCTAAAGAAGATAGAAAACAGAAAACAGAATTTTAGAAAACAGAAAGAATATAGAAAACAGAAAAGGCAATGGCGTATGTGATGCCAAGGGCGCCACAGTACCCCCCTACCAGTAATTGGAACAATTACGAAATACAAATGTTACATCAAAACACAATAAGAAACTCGTAATACAATAACGTATGTCCGTACCTGATTAAAAATACACCATAAAGATATTACCAAATTACAATAAGAATATCAAAGTGCTCACGCTAAAATATATATGAACTTACAAGACACAAAGTCAGTCTAATGGAACGCAGAAAAAAAACGTATAAAATGCAATACAACACACACTATATAATAAGAAAAAACACACACTATAATAATAAACACGCCATATAATAAAAGAAAACACACACATACTAATGAATTACTTGTAAACGATCGGGAAATCGAACTCGACGACCCGAGCGTGTGACGCGCGTTTGCACATTTGGTGCATTATTACAATTATTTTTCTGAATGGCCGGTTCATCTTGGACTTTCCTCCGCCAACAAATACGCAGGTTTTAACCTCTCAATGGATACCACTATTTCTTTACCCTTAATATTTAGAGTAAAAGTTTTATCACCCCGGCGCACTACGGCAAACGATCCTTCATAGGCTGGTTGTAAAATGGTCTTTGCAGCGTCGCGTCGGTTCGAACAAAAACATGTGTTGAGGTATTTAGATCTTTAAAAATGAAAAGACGGTTAACGGAATGATGCGCTGCGTTAATTGGATTTAATTTGGAAAAATGACTGCGTAAATTATTAACAAAATCGGAAACATCTTCTCTGGCTTCAGCTCCGCGCGATACTAAAAATTCGCCAGGCAATCTTAATGATTCCCCGTAAACTAATTCGGCTGATGTTGCGCCGAGATCCTCTTTCCAAGCAGAGCGTATGCCGAGTAAAACCGATGGTAAAATTTCGGTCCATCTAGCTGATTCGTAACATCTTATAGCAGCCTTAAGCTGACGGTGAAAACGCTCCACCATACCGTTAGCTGCAGGGTGATATGCCGTAGTGCGCAGGTGTTTACAGCCAATCAAACAATTAAGGGTATAAAATAATTTCGATTCAAACTGCCTTCCCTGGTCGGTAGTAATACGTAAAGGGGTCCCAAACCGCGCTACCCAACCGTCATAAAAGGTTCGAGCCACGGTCTGGGCCTCTTGATCGATCATGGGGAAAGCTTCCGGCCACCGAGTATACCTGTCTACGCAAGTTAAACAATATCTATAACCTTCCGACACCGGCATAATCACTATATCTAAATGAACATGCTCAAAACGGGCGGAAGGTTTAACAAAAGTAGCTAAAGGCGCGGTTACATGCCGAGAAATTTTCGCCTTTTGACACGGTACACAACTACGTGTCCATTCACGGACATCCTTTTTAATCGACGGCCATACATATCTCTGCGATATGAGCTTGACCGTCGCGTTAATACCTGGATGCGATAATCCGTGTAACAAATTAAAAATAGGTCGTCGGAAAGAAATGGTCAGGAATGGTCTCACCGTATCAGTAGAAACGTCACAAAAAACATCGGAAGACGTGCCAGGCAATGAGATTTTACGAAGCTGTAAACTAGACTCGCTCTTCAACAATTGTTGAAGTTCCTCATCCTGAGCCTGCGATTCCGCTAGATGTTCGAAATTAATCGGGTGGTCGATCGATTCCACCCGAGACAACGCATCGGCAACAACATTATCCTTGCCCGAAACATGCTTAATATCGGTAGAAAATTGTGAAATAAAATCGAGATATCTGAATTGACGTGGTGAACATTTATCTAATTTCTGTTTGAATGCAAAAGTTATTGGTTTGTGGTCGGTAAAAATAGTAAAATGCCTGCCTTCTATCATGTGCTTAAAATGTTTGATGGATAAATAAATGGAAAGTAATTCCCGGTCATAAGCGGAGTACTTTCTCTCAGCAGACCCTAACTTTTTCGAGAAGAATGCAAGGGGTTGCCAATCATTACCGATGCGCTGCTGCAAAACAGCCCCCACAGTAAAATCGGAGGCATCGCAGGTAACCGCTAACGGGGCGTTGACCTCAGGATGTGCGAGTAAGGTTGCTTTGGCTAGACTATTTTTACAATTTTCAAATGCCTGACCCGCTTCCGATGTCCAAGTTATTGGTGCTTTGCCTTTTAAATTACCCGCTAATAGATCGTTTAAAGAGGCTTGAAAATCCGCGGCATTGGGAATAAAACGGCGATAAAAATTTAACATCCCCAAAAATTGCCTTAAATCTTTCGCTGTTTTGGGAAGGGGGTACGATTTAATAACCTCTACCTTCTCAGGTAGTGGCTGAGTACCATTCCTGTCCACACGGTAACCCAGAAATTTTACCGACTCTTTCCCGAAATTGCATTTACGCGGATTAATTACTATACCGTAGTCTCTTAAACGGTTAAACAAAATTTCCAAATGACGACGATGTTCTTCTTGAGACTCTGAGGCGACTAAAATATCGTCGATATACGCGTAACAAAAATCGAGGCCGCGCAAAACCTCATCAATAAAGCGCTGGAATGTTTGCGCAGCATTCCTTAACCCGAACGACATAAAATTAAATTCGAACAGACCGAAAGGGGTTGTAATAGCAGTTTTGTCTATGTCTTCCGGCGCTACCGGAATCTGATTATACGCGCGAACTAAATCTATTGTTGAGAATATCTTTTTACCACATAATTGTTGCGCAAAGTCTTCGATGTGACGTACTGGATATCGGTCAGGGATCGCTCGCGCGTTCAACGCCCTATAATCGCCACAGGGTCTCCAAGCCTCGTTGTCCTTCTTCTGGACCATATGAAGGGGCGATGACCACGAGCTCTTCGAGGGACGCGCAATTCCCATCTTCAAGAGGGTGTCGAACTCGTCCTTAGCCGCCTTGAGCCGATCCGGTGCAAGCCTCCGTGGCTTACTTGAAACGGGTGGTTCAGGGGTCGTTTTGATGTAATGCACCGTTTGGTGCTTCGTCGTAGTCGGTGTTCCGCTGGGTCGCGTTAATTCCGGCATCTGGGACAGGAGCTGATGATACGTGGATTCTCCTACCACTGTCTTCACCGACGGCATATCATCGTCGGCCTGGCTCCCGCGGACAGTTAGCGTGGTCGTCCGATCGACAAGGCGACGGTTACGGATGTCTACCATAAGATCGAAGTGTTCCAAAAAATCCACCCCGATTATGGGCTTCGATACATCCGCAACCACAAACCGCCAGACAAAATCCCGTCGGAGACCAATGTTTAACCCTTTGCACTCGGCTGTCCCCTCTGAGGGGACATTTTGAACGACAAAATAAACTTTCCGAGTGCAAAGGGTTAAATTTAACGTCACTGAGCCATACGTGTTGATAACGCTCCCATTTGCCGCCGTCAATTGATAATCTGACTTATCTCGTGGTCTACGCAGCAATTAACGTGGAAAAACACACAAGTCAGCACCAGTGTCCACAAGAAACTGCATTTTAGACACTTTATCTGTAATGAATAGACGGCGGGATGCAAGATTATGGTCGTTCAACGACTCCCTTGCTCGTTTCCCTGAGCCGGAGTCCAATTGCAGGGCGATACACACCTGTGTGCATTCGACCCATATCGCCAATGATACCAGCATTTCCCTTGATAGTCCGGTTGTTCTCCGCGATCCCGCGAGCGCGATGCAGACCGTCCACGATATCGCGAATTAGACCGACGACGTTGCAACCATCTACCGCGTCGGAAAGACGACCTCTCATTATACAGGGAATCGCGCACCGCGGAAATTTCCTGCCTCAAAGACAGCGCTAATTGTGCCATCTTTACATTAAGCAACGATTCCAAATTCTGATCGACGGTGGGCGCTGGTCGGGGCGAATGGATTACGGCTGTGGCTTCTGCTACCTGCACACGCGGCGTCATTGTCTCCGCTATGGCATCCGCCAGCTCTGCCACTTTGTCTAAGACCGTATCCCTCTGAGTGGCTAAAATCACCTGCATATTGGCCGGTAACCGACCCATCCACAGGGTGCGCAATACACCGTCCGACATGAAGGTACCTGCCAGCATACGCAGGTGTCGCAAAAACTGGGACGGCTTTCTGTCCCCAATCTCTTCCTGCTCCAGCAATCGACGGGTCTTTTGCTCCTGCGAGGCACTGAGACGACGAATAAACTCTGTCTTTAACTCCTTATATGGTTCGTTTGCTGGCGGATTCATAATTATATCGCGCACTTCCGCGGCGTATCGGGCACTCAACGTACCGAGTACATATCCGAACTTTGTGGTTTCAACTGTCACTCCGGCCGCGTCAAAACTTCTTTCGACCATCGAGAACCACATCTCTGGGTCGCTCGGACAAAACTCAGGTATACGAATCGCGACGCGATCAACAGCCGCCGATGCACTAATTGAGGCACTTGCATTTACGTTGCTGTCCGTCATATTTTAGCTGATCGTTTGTTTATAATAAAATAATTTTAAGAAAAAAAATACACCGACTTCGAAATGCACTAAAAAGTATAAAATAATTTCTATTTCATTCAATCATACAATTACGTCACAGATATGAATGAAACCTATTTACTCGTTAGGTAGTGTATTAAATACATTTAAACCTTTTCGGAGGCGGCGCAAAATTCAAAGATTTTCTTGAACATGTCAACCTTTGGACAGCCGAACATAGGCAAAGCTTGTATAGCTATTTTTTTTTTTATATACATATAACTCGACAGCACGCCGCGAAGTAGGTGTTAGTGCGTATAGAATGTAACTATGGTCTATCTAGATTCATAGAGTATGCGACGGAAAGACTCGATCGCCGCATATTTTATAAAGATAGAGCCGATCTGCCGCAAATTTGGTAATTCCCGCGTCATGGGCTCCGTTTATAGGTTCTTAGATCCATGGTTTCCACATGCGAACGAAGTCGATTCAATTTCATTTATATCAGAAACGTTGCGAAATGAAGATGCAGTCGTTACATTTACGTATATTACCAGATATATCTATAATGCCTCGTATTCTTTCTCAGGATTTATTAATTTCCAATACGCCATACCACAATCAACTGGTTATTGGCAGCAACGTTTACTGAGGTATTTTTAATTTTGCGCCGCCTTCGAAAAGGTTGAAATGTATTTAATATACTACCTAACTGTATGATTGAATGAAATAGAAATTATTTTATACTTTTTAGTGCATTTCGAAGTCGGTGTATTTTTTTTCTTAAAATTATTTTATTTCACGCTTTTTAGTGGAATGGGGAGAATTTTATAGGATACTGTGAGATAGTTCTTCCGGGCTTTTTTTTTGTCCGCGTAAATGCCATGAACATAATTAAGTAAAAGACAACATGGATATTCGTTTTTCAATTTTTTTTTTTTATTAATTGTTGTAAAATTGGTAAATAAAATCGGCGATTGCATGTTGACTCATACACCACCAGAGGCACGGAGGCATACGTAGAATTCAATATACAGTATTCACTCCATAAATGTTAAAAAGATCTCTACCGTAAATGTTAAAATTGTATCCCCACTACTGGGGGATCCCCCTCGAAATCAGTCAAGAATGAAACAGGATCGGTCGCCGAAACGACGAGGATTGAATATCGGTGAGACACATACTAATGCAAGCAAAGGAAAAGATTGTAACTTTCTTATTTCTTACTATTTTTTTTTTCATGAAACTTTTACTGTTGTATTTGTCTAGATTTCCTGATTAAAATGACACCAAACATGATATAATTACGTTAACAATTGTGTGTGTAACGAGTGATTAAAGTTTTTAACATAAAAGAGGACGGCGAATAGAAAAGAAAGAGAAGCAGAAGGTTGACGCGTTCGGCAAACATGAAACACTCGTGCGTCTTCTGTCTTTTAAATTCAAAAATCAAAATTCTTTATTTTTGGGGTTTCATCAATGAAGCTTTGATTATCGTATTCGTCTCGTTTTTCTGATTAAAATGGTACCAAACACGGTATAATTAAAATCATAATTACTTGTATAGCAAGCCTTTAGAAGGAATTCGCACCTCTACCGTAAATGTTACATCCCAAACTTTTATGGCTTGTTACATAAGTAATTACGATCGTAATCATATCGTGTTTGGTGTCATTTTAATCAGAAAAACGAGACAAATACGATGGTAAAAGTTCCATTGACGAAAAACCAGAAATAAAGAATTTTAATTTTTAAATTTAAAAGACAGAACACGCACGAGTCTTTCATGTTTGCCGAACGCTCGAAACTCTATCCTTCTTTGTCTTTTGTATGGCTGTCTCTTTCTACGTTCGGCACACTACAAAGAATGTAGGACCTCTACCGTAAATGTTACAATCGAGACCGGCAAAAGTAACATTTACGGAGTGAATACTGTATTAGTAACAATAGTTTTTCGCTAATAACTCGAAAACTAAAGCTTCCCCTTAATTGCGGATAAGGAAAAAGTTGCTCAGAATCGTGCCCCTGATAACATATTAAAAGGACATTTAAATCGTCCAAAGTTGATTTCAAAACTTTTCAACAATTTTTCGCTAATATCTCGAAAACTAAAACTTTCCGCGAAATTTTTATATGAATAAAATTGTTCAGAATAATGTCCGTGATAAGATATTAAAAGCGCACTAAAATCGAGAAAAGTTTATTTCAAAAGTTGCCGGTTTTTTTGCAATAATAACACTTTGCAATTAAAAAATGAAAAATTTTTTGATAATGGTACCAATGGGGAGTCAGAACCTATCAGATGCAAAAGGTTCCGTTCCGATCGGTGCATCCAGCTAGGCGTAATCGGCGGGCACACATAGAAAATAATAATAACAATAATAATATTAAAAAAAAAAAAAAATATACTGATCGAATTGAGTAACCTCCTCCTTTTTCGAAGTCGGTTAAAAATGAAACTAAAGTTTGTTAAATCGCGATAATATCCTAAATACTACACCTATTTCATCACAATAACTTACATTACCCGCACACTGACAATGTCAAAAGTTTGCTTATTAATACTACACACACCGAACCGATCACGTCGGGGTCACCAATTGTGGGAATCGCATAAGGGGAAATACAATAATCAAGTCTATGTTGCGTTCCACACAAGTTTATTAAAATGTGTACGAGCAGTGAAAACGATGTAAGCTACAAGAATGACTCTGACGGACTGTGTCGTCGCTAGTTAAAACCTCTCCTCGAAAACTCACCAGTAAAAGAAGAAAGAAACAGTTTAGAAAGAGAGAAAATATAGAAAGTGGGAAAATCCAGAAAAACCGTTGAAAGTTCGGAAAAGGAGAGGTACAGCGGAAGAGAATCATAAAACAGAAAGTGAAGAGGTTCGCAAGGGCCTGAGCGTTGACACTGACCAGGCCCCGGCGAGACCCTATAGAAAGTGAAAACAATTAGAGAACGTAAAGCTAAAGAAGATAGAAAACAGAAAACAGAATTTTAGAAAACAGAAAGAATATAGAAAACAGAAAAGGCAATGGCGTATGTGGTGCCAAGGGCGCCATAACACTATATCACCATTGATATTTCGCACACACTCAAGCTTTTGTTTTAGGCTTCCGCCCAACATGCTTTTACCATGCGCCAGGTAAGCCCGTTTCTCTTTAGATAGGGACGAAAAAACATTCCTCCACCACTCAGACATACTCAACTGCTTTGGCAACAACCATTGAAGAGAGGACAGTGTGTCCGCTAGTGCCGTATTGTGGTGCTTCTGAACTAAGTCCCACCTCAGCCGCTGGTTGGCCTCTAGTTCTAAGAACGCAACCGCCGCTGTGCGTACGTCGACGTCATAGTCGGGCACAGGCTCGATTCCAGCCGGCACAATGTAACACCCTCTGTTCGTCCGGCCAGTCCGACCTTTTCGCTGCAAGCTAGTTGCCTTGCCCACCACGCGTCTAGTCAATTTATAAGTATACACCAGGTGTTTTCCATCAAACTCTAGCCGTGAATACGGCTTTATTTCTTCAAGAAAATTAACGACAGCCATACAGCCTGGCACAGTCACGGCTTGGCCGAGAACATCGGTACAAAAGCACCAGCAGTTATCTCACATTTTGTCAGGGTCGAAGGTCGTGCCACCGTGAATCGGAATATATTCACGTTCGCCCCCAATTTCCTTCTTTAGAAAAGCACATAAGTTTTCGCAATCATTGCGCGATGACAAAAAGAAAATTACTCTCCCCTCTTTGATAGGTTCATATGGGATGCGATACCCATATCCGAAGCCCTCGTGTCGTATGCCGATAACTCTGCTGGGTACTATAACATCGCTCCCAAGTTTCTCCCCTTTCTGTTTCAGTGGCGCTATCTTGATCTTGTCATTTATCGGGAAGCGTGTTCCACTAATCTCCAGCCCTTTTGCTAGCGGATATGCTGCGTCTCGCGTTAAGACAGTTGCCGTGAGATAGACACACTTGTATCGACTACCGGTCACCGTGAATTGTAAATCTCCTGCCACGACTGTCGGGTCCCCTCGACAGTGGATTTCATCAAGCAGCACATAGTCTGCTTCTGTATGTATTTCCGTCGCCCTGCGTATGGCAGTGCCGTAGGACATGATGGAGAGCTTAATTGAACCATTACCCTTGGTCTCAGTGTGGTCTGCGTGTTGTTGTCCCACCACGTACGACAACTGGTATTTACTACAACCAGACCCATTCAGATCAAGTATTCTTGTTCAATGTTGGTAAGCCCCTTTAACAGCGGCAACTGTAGGCTGCAGCAGGTAGACACGTCTCCGGCCGCTCAATATCTTTAGTAGTTGACTGGTAAAGTTCATCGTTTTACCTGAACCAGTCGGTGCCTCCACGAGAAAGTAGTGCTTATCCACAGGCAGGTCTTGCCTTACGAGTTCGAGTACGGCAGTCCTAAAATAACTATCCGGCGTGACGTCAGGGCTTGCATCTGGTGCCATCACCGTTATCGCATACGGAGAGGCAGCATTTGCAGACTTATCGTACGACGCGATTGAGCGTCTTTCCGTACACCGATACGATTTTGCTCTTGCTGTTCACGATTGGGCTTCCACTCATACCCTGTAAGCCCTTCCACTTATTAGGGACAATGGCACTAAAATAGGCGTCTACGGTAATCGGCCTCATCTCATAAAACAAAGCTCCCCTTCTGTTTTCTATTTCACCTCGTACTTTCTCGACTATCAAGAACTGTCCCACGCCGTGCGCTGGACATACTGCGCACAGTATTTCGCCAACAACAGCAGTGTCAAACGGGAAAGCTCCGCTCCCGTATGTTGCTATATCTTCGACCGCCGAGCTATAGAAAGGCTCAGCCCACGAGTAAGACAGCCCTGCCCTCGACACGGACACCTGGCATCCATATGTGACATGATATGAGGTTACAGGTTT
This sequence comes from Megachile rotundata, assembly GCF_050947335.1. Taxonomy (NCBI): domain Eukaryota; kingdom Metazoa; phylum Arthropoda; class Insecta; order Hymenoptera; family Megachilidae; genus Megachile; species Megachile rotundata. Next base: position 3,118,600 of record NC_134994.1, read on the forward strand.
ATCGCTCTCACCGAAACAGGATCCTTGGTCTAACCCAGATGTTAGTACCCCGGCCCACCAGTCACCCTTGCGAATATCGCAAATCTCTTCGGGTGAACTAGACTCGCTGGTCAGCTCACAAAGCTCGAACGACAAAGATACTGGGAAGATTGGTTTCATGAGCCGCCATTCCATGAGAGATTTAATTGTCGCCCCTGAATGTTCCCGGGAGCAAAACTTAGGAACGTTTCGTCTCCAGTCTCTGTGTATAGTGACGTCTTTCATGTTAACAAAATTGTTCGCGACTTGCGGCTCACAAACACAATAGTGGCCACATCAACCAGCTCGGTCCCTGTAAAAATTAGTGGCAGCTCTTGTGCCGGTGCCACGTATATTGATTGCAGGTCACCTAAAATAGTGATCATAGGAAAGGCTAGTCTTCTTAAATGTCTACACACTGCGCCTATTTTAGAGGCCGCGTCCGCTATAGGCGTTCCTAAGACAATTTCACCCCCAGCTTTCCTCACGTAGAGAGAAGTGTCGGCAAATAGCCTCAATATTATACTGTTTTTCTGCACAAAACTTGGCTCTTCGAATGCAACACTTGGAATATATGAAGCGCTTTCTAACTCACCTGACATTATTGCCGCCTTCAGTGCTCTTTCCTGTCTCTTTAGGTAATATGAAAGCCCTCCTGCATCGACGATGTCAATCTCCAGTTGAGGTTTTGCGGGCCCTATGTCGTTTACAACCTGAGTGTTGGCCATAGCACTATGGGAATCGCATAAGGGTTAACTCAATAATCGAGACTATGTTGCGTTCCACTCTAGTTGAGACCATGTCCGGCACCAACACCTTGGTGGGAGTCATGACTAAGGTCTCCTCCGATAAGTTCTTTTTTGCTGCTTCTTTCTTCTTCGGTGTTCTGGTGCTTTTCGGCATGGTGTTAACGTTTGCTATTATAATAATTAATTATACTTGTTAAAATGAGCAGTCGGCGGTTCTTCACAACCTAATGCTCTTTTAAAAGTATTGTTGCAACAAATCTCCAGACACTCTAAGGCGATGGTTGATTCTGTTACAACGATTTGTCCTATACAGGATTCTCAAGAGAAAAACACTCAGAAATTCCACTGTGACAGCGAACTAACAAATAGCTTCTAGTAACAGCGCTGAGGGGCTTGCTAAATTTCAACCTAACCTAAACCTTTTTTTTTTTTTTTTTACGAGGGGAAATCTTCATAGACATCCCCACTCCTCGGGAGAGGAGCGGGGGTAGTGTCAGATTCCTACTGACTAAAACCCTTCGGTGATTCCCGCCCTCGGCGGCGTGGCGCGTCCCGGGATCGTGCGTTATCGTCACCGCAACGCGCCAAAATGCCGCCACGCGACAAACATCGCCCTTCTCGTGGGGAGGAGAAGCCTCCCCGCCAAACTATTTCCCACCCCACCCCTTATTGGAACCGACGACGTAATCACGCCCGCCGTCGGCTCCACACACCTGGCCGCGGGCAATGGTGCCCCGGGCCCCCGCCCGTGACACCTGCGGCCATGGCGGCCTGGGTCAATCCCGGGAACTCCGACACCCCGGACCGAGAACCGCCGACACTCACACAAGGGGATGAGGACCGACGCCGGGGAGGGCGGCGCGATCCCCATCCCTCCACTTCTCTCCACTTACTACTACCACAAACACACACAATAACACCACAAACATACACACATACACGCACACTCAATCACGCACCATACACACCGTGCGGACGACGCGGGGAAGCCGCGCCGCCCCGCTACCCTCAGGAGGGCGCACGTGAAGCGGGTCGCCCTCTCCCTCTCATTCTTCTTACAACCACCCCGCGTCTTTCCCTTTCACGCTCTGCCTCCTCCTTCCGCGAGATCTGTGTGGTGACTCACGCTTCCGGCACCCCTAGAAGAGGGACGGTTTCCACGCATACCCACTAAAACTGTCTCCCGCCCCCGCCACAAGGGCGGAGGGTGGCGGCAACCCGTCAGGCTTCCCTATCGGTAGGACATAGTCCACCTGCGCTAGGCCATCGCTCGCTGTTGTGGAAGAAAGACTACCCCCCTCCCCCACCCCCGCCCCACGCGTATGTGTTCCATGCGTGGAGAATGGATGCTCTCAACCTAAGGGTCTTGGTCCGAGAGGCTGCGTCAAGACCTAAGAGGAGGCTCCCGGGCAAAATGCGCTGATCTCCAGCTTGACCTTGTAACGCCCCCTCGGCACCGCTTCCCGGTGGGCTCGAACACACGGTAAAAACCGCGACCTCTCCCCACCATTTCCCACCTAAGTGTCATAGCACGCTGTCTAATTCTATGCTTGACTCTGTTTTGATGTCGCGAATATCTGATGTTGTTTCCCCAAAATCCCCGCCCCTTTCGCATCTGTGTGTCCTATGCTACTCGATATTACGTAAGCTTTCCGCTCATGAAAATTTCGTGAAGTTTCGGTTCCCCACTCCCACCCCCGCCCCCGCGCTGATGCATCCCTATTTGTTTAACTATTGCCAAGGTTTACTTCGTCTCGGCTGTTGCCCTTCCTTGCCTATACTGCGCTTAAGCTCGCGTTGTCCTATTTATATCTATAATTTCTGTACGATAGAATAAGATAAAATAAATTAATTAAATAAGTAAAATAGAATTAATATTTATAAAGCTTATTTCCCTTGCTGCGCATTCGTCTCTACCACTCGGCTCCTCGATCATTTCGTAATTCGAATTTTCCGCGCGCCGCTTTTCATCGCGTTTTCGCGTTGCTTCCCCCTCCCTCGTCCCCTTACCCTTTGCGTTATCGCTGCTTAACCGATTTTCCCCGCATTTCCTATCACGCCCCAGTCTCCTTCCACAACGCTACGTGAGCCCATTTTTCCTCTCTCTCTCCAGGTGTTTTCACTCGGTTCCCAGTTCGTCCCCTAATGGCGCTGTGACCAGGCTGACGTCTGAGTTCTTTGCTCCAATACCTGTCGATTGAGAGGTCTGTCCGAGCTCTCGAGTCGTTTTTCGTAGCGTTGCCCGCCGTTTATTGCTGCTTCCATTTGTTGCCGCTATTTAGGCGTTAACTGGAAGTTGCCAGCAACGCTCCATTTCCTTCCGGATCGGAGCTTAAGCCGCTTCGCTATTCGAAATTCTCTTTGAGCTTGAATTTTCTAATTATTTCTCCTTCCTCTCTCCTGTCGATCCCACTCGGTCCCCATTGTCGCCCCCTAATGGTGCCATGACCAGGCTGATGACTGGGTTCCTTGCTGAATCAACAGTTGATCGGAAGGGTGCTTGGTTCGATTTGGCTTCTCTCCCTCCTCTCCCCCGCTGCATCGGTCCCCGTTGTGTGCCCCCTAATGGTGCTATGACCAGGCTGACACCGGTTCCCTCCCTTGCAGGTTTGAGTCGTTTACTCGGTCGTGTCTATGTTTTGTTTCTCCGCTTCTTCCACTCCTACTCTTCCTCTTCTCCCTCTCGCTGTCTTCTTGCTTCAACCTATCCGCTTACCATTTGAAAAACGCGCCATATCTCCGCCATCTTGCTTGTTGCCGCGTGCCTCCGCTTCACCCTTAGGTTTCGTCCCTAAGGGCAGCTCTCCATGCGCTTGCGGCGATCCTTCCTCCGCCATCTTCCTTGTTGCCGCGTGCCTTCGCTTCGCCCTTAGGCTTCGTCCTTAAGGGCCGCTCTCCATGCGCCTGCAGCGACCCTTCCCCGGCCATGTTAGATGTTTGCGAACCGGCCTTTACGCTCTACGCTTTCCCTCGCGCGGAGATGCCCACGTGTTCGTACGATATATCGAAACTTGCTCGACTGACGCCATTATTTATTTACTATCAAATCACGAAAATACGAAAATAGCCAAAACTAATCACCGTGTGCATTCAATATGCCTCATTCGCCCTTTCCCGCATTCTAAATCCTTAATGACATTTACATTATTAATTAATTAATTTAATTTCTGCGACTTTCTCTCGCAACTTCTACATGTCGCACGACCACGTGTTCGCGCAAGTCCTTCTTCGAGGGCAACTTTCACCCTTAAATCGCACTATTTTCACTCGCGATATATAAAATCATCGTGTTTAAGTCGCGCAGATATTTATTTTAGTCCGCGGTCGGCCCGAACACTCGTTTCCTCGCTTTCGACTACTCATGGGTTTGCACCCCATGCTTTCCCTCGCGTCGCGTGGAGGTCGCCATTACCGAAATTTCGATTTTCATTTATAAATTCATTATTTCACCTCCGATTTTTACAAAACTTTATCGCTCACTTCCCCCACGGTCTCCCCTTACTTCACAACACTATTTATCATACTTTAACCACTTTTTCCCACCAAAATTGAACTTTATCACGGAGCGACCCCCGAACACGTGCGCTCGCCACGACAGCCAGCCGTGCTCCTAAACCATTTTTATCATCTGATAATCGAGGATACAATTTATTTGCTTTTAGCACATATTCTTTAAAATAGTGCTTAGTCTCGATAGATTTGTCCTTCCTTTCTGTTTCGGACGCTGGTGAAGGAGGATACTCGCGCAGAATAATATCACGTATTGCACGAAGTTTAAAGTTCACTGAACGTTTATTCACACAGAGACAAAAAGAGAAACAAAACCAAAGATGAACACAAAAAAAAATAATGAAATACACAAAATTGTTTAATAACACTTGAAATATAATTGCCCGCTGAGTGGGATTAAATAATCAATTTTTACGTCTGTTGGGTTGGGCGGTTAGAACCTCTCTGAGCTCGCTGGTATTCGAAGTACGGTAAAGAACGGTGTACGTTGTATTCGAAAAACAGAGAGGTAGAGGACGAACAATATGCTCGGGAGACACAGTCGTTTAAATTTGTCATCAAGTAATCAAAACCGGGATGAAAACAGAAAGTTGTTTCAAATGCGTGGACGATCTGAAATAACGGTCAACCGGTGTCCCGAACATCCCGCCCGCCTCGAAGGGTTACATTCGAAAGATCTGGAGCATCGCTTGAACTATCTTGAACATGATACAACGAAAACGTTACATTTAAATGTGATATGCGGAGGAAATGTTAACATTAAATTTGATAACAGGTGCCGTTGGTTAATTTTCCTTCCCTTCGCCGCCCGCCATGACATAATCTCGTTCATCGGTTTCGTTGATGTCAACCGGTAAAAAACATAATTTTCCTATTGGTCGCGTATACGTGGAACGAGCGGTTTTGACCGTTACGACTCGAGTTAACCCGTCCTCGCCGGGATGGCAGGCAGTTATACGGCCTAACTCCCATTGGGACGGCGCAGTCTGTGGATTACGCAATAAAACTATCCGGCCGACGGCAGCTAAACGTTGCGCCAAGCGCCATTTCGGGCGCTGTTAGAGTGTATGTAAATAGTCGCGTGACCATGCTCGCCAGAAAATTTCAGAAAGCCGTTGCACGAGTTGCCATCGGGACAATCGATTTTCATTAAGTTCTAAAACGCTAGGTTCAGGAACCGCTATTAAGGGGGCCCCGATTAAAAAATGGCCAGGCGTAAGCGCATTATAATCATCCATGTTTTCGGATACGGCAGCAATGGGGCGTGAATTTAGAATAGCTTCAATGCGACAAAGGAGTGTAGTCATTTCTTCGACAGTAAGTAGGTGGCTGCCAGCGCACCTTTTTAAATAGTATTTAACGCTACGTACACCTGCTTCCCACAGTCCTCCGAAATGAGGAGCTGCAGGTGGAATGAATTGCCAGTTGATAGATTCAGCTGCCATTTTGTTCAAAAAATTGGGATCGCGTATTGCTGCGCGATGTGCAGCGACAAGTTCACGTTCTGCCCCTTGAAAGGTTGTGCCGTTATCAGAATACATGGATTGAGGTAACCCTCGCCGGGCGGCAAAGCGGTGAAAAGCTGCGATGAAAGCGGAGGACCCATAATCGTGCACGAGCTCAAGGTGTATGGCTTTCGTCGCCATGCAAATGAATATAGCAATATAAGCTTTATGAGACTTGCGTCCGCGGCCTGATGCTTCGCGCACGAGTATAGGCCCTGCATAATCCACGCCGGTGTGAACGAATGCGCGAGTAGAACGCGTGATGCGGACAGCAGGTAACGATCCCATGAGTTCCGTGGGCACGATCGCGTTTTCTCGAGCGCAGCGAACGCAACGCTTTAAAACGGAACGAACGGTAGAACGCGCGCGGATGATCCAATACTCATCACGGAGTGAAGCAAGGGTGAGCGAGGGACCAGCGTGCAGAGTTCGCAAGTGGTAATGTGAGATTATAAGAGTTAGGATGTGATGAGATCGGAGCACGATAGGGTGTTTTAATTTGTCTGGAAAGTCAGATTTTTGCAAGCGTCCCCCAACTCGAATTAGTTTGTTGGAGTCCAAGAAAGGATTAAGTGAGGCTAAGGGACTGGATTTCGCTACGTGCTGACCGTTAGAGAGCTGTTGATATTCCCTTGGAAACGAGTCGAGTTGAACGCTTCGGAGTAGATAATATTTTGCGGATTGAATTTCATGCGGATGTAAAATGGAGTGACTGCCAAGTGAAAGAATACCCGGGTTGGATTTCAAGGTCGGCGTCGCGGAAGGGCGAGAATTTGACAAAAAACGGAAGCAAAGACTCGAAGAAGCTTTGGCCATGACGAAAATCGATCTGCCCAAGGACAAGATGGATCAGGCATTAAAAGGCAAACAATCCTTTCACGACGTTGTTCAGGCAGAGCAGATAAGTCCGGTGGTGATGGTTGGGCAGGCCACTGCGAGGGAGGGAGGCGAAGCCATGCGGGCCCTTCCCACCACAATCGTTGTGATTGCAGCTCAGCTGCGTAAAGACCGCGGGAAGCGTAATCCGCTGGATTTTCTTTCGAAGGCAAGTAATGCCAACTACCATCGGGAAGCTTGGTTTGGATTTCAGACACGCGGTTAGCCACGAAAGTTTGCCACCGGGAAGGAGATTGCTGCAGCCAGGCCAACGTAATGGTAGAGTCGGTCCAACAATGACATTCAATATTTTCGTACGGGAGCGCAGCACGAATGGCAGATATCAGCTTGGATAACAAAAGCGCGGCCAATAGTTCTAGGCGCGGGATGCTGAGAGTCTTCAAAGGAGCGACCTTGGATTTGGCCATGAGTAATGTGACTAACACTGAACCATCAGTGGCAATTATTCGGCAATAAACGACCGCAGCATAGGCGTGACTGGATGCGTCGGAGAAGCCATGCAGCGAATAATGAAGGATGTTGCTGGAATGATGCGTCCATCTACTGATCGAGACATTATTTAAATCTGCCAAGGAGGAACAGAACTGCTCCCATTCGCGAATCAAAGGAGGGGGTAGTTGTTCATCCCATCCGCATTTGATTGCCCATAATTTTTGCATCAATATTTTGGCGGTGATGATTACAGGAGCCACCAGACCAAGCGGATCGAATAACCGAGAAATTAGCGATAAAATAGTTCGTTTTGAGCAGCGTGGCTCATTTTGCACTCGAACGCGGTATTTCAGTGCGTCGGAATCGGGATTCCAAAAAATTCCTAAGACCTTCACATATTCGTCACCTTTGAGAGGTTTTTCGTATGCAAGTCCATGATCGGAAGGGTCGATTCCTTGCAGTAAGGATGGGCAATTGCTCGCCCACTTTCGTAATCGAAACCCACCTTTATGAAGTAGTGAAATTAGTTGATTGCGAGTGTTAATGGCTGACTGCAGATCATCTGCTCCGAAAATAAAATCATCGACATACATTTGATGCCTCAAAACGGGCAAAGCAAGAGGGTAAGCCGCACCTTCGTCCTCGCCAAGTTGCATTAGAACGCGTTGAGCTAAGAATGCAGCGGGAGCCGTGCCATAGGTTACAGTGCACAAACGAAATTCACTTAAGGGATCAGCGTTGGTGTTACGCCAAAATATGATTTGATAGTCCCTATCGCGAGGATCCAATAAAATTTGACGATACATTTTAGCGCTGTCAGTTATATAAACATATCGAAGGTGCCGCCATCGAATTAAAATAAATGAAAGATCGGTTTGTAATTTCGGTCCAATTAACAAGCAATCATTTAGAGATTTTCCGGATGAAGTTCGACTGGAGGCATTAAAAACAACTCGGATCGGCGTGGTCTCGCTGTCTGTTTTGTAGACAGCATGATGAGGGATGTAATAACAAGAATTAGAAGTGACCGATTTCGAACTAACGGGTTCCATGTGGTGAAGAAGCCTATACTCTTCCATGAAGTCACGATATGCGACGTGTTGCGCGGGTTCGCGAGAAAATCGTTTTTCTAATTGATGAAATCGAGTGAGCGCGGAAATGCGCGATTCGCCCAAATGGATGGAGGGATTGTCCTTAAATGGAAGGCGAACCATGTAACGGCCGCTAGGAGTGCGGGAGTGCGTTGCCGAAAAATGCTCCTCGCACTGGATTTCTTCTGGCGTTAAATGAGCTTTATCATGAAGCTCTTCTATTTCCCAGAAACGACGAAGATCCTTGTTTAATGTATCCCATGCAAGAGTATGATGGGAAGGAGCGGATAAGGTATCGTTGGAGGGAGCAACAGGACCGGACAAAATCCAGCCAAGACTGGTATTTTGCGCAATAGGTTGATTTACGAGACCTTTACGTACTCCGTCAAGAATTATGGAGCCATATAAGTCCGCTCCAATCAAAATATCGATCGGGTCGGAACTCATGGGGTCGTTATCGGCTAGATTAAGATTTTCGATATGAGACCATCGATCAACAGAATGCACGCGGTTCGGGACGTACTTAGTGAGAGATTTGAGAACTAGAGCGGTTGTTTCGAAAACCGGTGCGGATGCTCGCAAGGGTGTGAACAATATATTGACAGCGTGACGCACTAACGTACCGGTATCTCCTACCCCTGATATGCATACACTGCGCTTTAACTTGGGTAAGCGTAATAATTGGGCTAAATTTTCAGTGATAAGGGTAATCGCAGATCCCTGATCTAACAATGCACGCACACAGACGAATTGCCCAACTGACGAAAACATTCGAATGCGAGCGGTCGCAAGTAAAACGGATGACGTTGGCGCGGGTACTTTAAAATTTACATGGTTTACTGGTTGCGGGCCGGTAATGTAGTTCGCGCCTCGGAGTGAGGTGGGGTTCGCGGTAAGCGCATCGGTAGCGTCGTTCCCCATCTTCAAGAGAGGGGGGGTCGCGATATTAGCGCTAGCGGTAACGTTACGCGGTTGTGATGACGTAATAGCATCGTTAGAATTCGAGCGAGTGATGTCCGCGAAGTGTAGCATTGTGTGATGTTTACGTTTACATTGTTTACAAGACCGTTCGCTCGCACACTCTTTGACTGTATGTTTCGCACTGAAGCAGTTGACGCATCGTTTAAAATTTTTTATCATCGCGTACCGTTGCGCTGGCGTTTGGTTTTGAAATTAGGCACATTGGTAAATTAAATGATTGGCTTGGCAAACGGGACACGCGGACGATACAGACATGGAATTAACCGAGACGGTTTTTAACTGTTCTGATTTTGAATTCGACATTGTTTGCGAAACAATTCTGCCTTTGGCGTAAGACGGTTGAGGCAAAGACTCTAACGCGCGAATACGCGAATCGAGGAAGTTGTTTAGCTGGCTAAATGACGGATAATCAAGGCTGTCGCCGAGGTGAAGTTCCCACGCTTTTCTTGTGGACGTATCAAGTCTCTGCGTAACAAGATAAACTAACATATCATCCCATTGTTTTACCGGTCGATCAAGATTGATTAGCGCTTGTATCGACGCGTTAACTTTATCGCTTAAATCGCGCAGATTTTTATAGGTTTCGGAATTGACAGTAGGTAAATTATGCAGCGCATGAATATGAAAGGAAATCAAACGACGCTTATTTTCGTATCGCGAAGTTAATATTTTCCACGCGACCGGAAAGTTTGCTTCGGTTATCGCGAGATGTGCCAATGCGCTATTGGCATCGCCGATAAGACATGAAGACAAATAATGCATGCGATCGACATTGCTTAAAGATTGATCGTTTATAATGAGAGAGGAAAACTTATCTCTAAATGTTTCCCAGGCGCTGAAACTCCCATCAAACTGAGGCAGACGTAATTGCGGTAGGCGGGTTGCAATCCTTCCCTCTTGAAAATGCAAGCGAGACGTGGACGGAATGGCTTGATTTTGTTCGGCTGTAGTAATTATTTCGGCCATAAAGTCGGCGGCTTCGTTGAATGCCTCTTCGCAGCGAAGAAACCGTTCCTCGGTGAAATAAGGATGCGAATTCTGCGTCTTCAGCTCCGCATGGACAAGAATCTCTGCATCCAGCTCCTGACATTTTGCGAAATTCTCCTTCAGCATGGTTAGGCGATGGCGAGTCACGCCTAAGGTCATCTTGGCTTGCCCCATCTTCTTGAAATTGGTTAGCGCTCGTGTCACAGATTCCATAAACCGGTTCTGTTTGGCAATCAGGTCATCCAACTTGGCCATTTTGACGTTCAAATTCTACGGTTGTGTAGATGGATGCAATCCGGAATTGAAATTTCTTTCTTCGAGTATTCGGCTCGAAGGACCAATGTTTCGGACGCTGGTGAAGGAGGATACTCGCGCAGAATAATATCACGTATTACACAAAGTTTAAAGTTCACTGAACGTTTATTCACACAGAGACAAAAAGAGAAACAAAACCAAAGATGAACACAAAAAAAAATAATGAAATACACAAAATTGTTTAATAACACTTGAAATATAATTGCCCGCTGAGTGGGACTAAATAATCAATTTTTACGTCTGTTGGGTTGGGCGGTTAGAACCTCTCTGAGCTCGCTGGTATTCGAAGTACGGTAAAGAACGGTGTACGTTGTATTCGAAAAACAGAGAGGTAGAGGACGAACAATATGCTCGGGAGACACAGTCGTTTAAATTTGTCATCAAGTAATCAAAACCGGGATGAAAACAGAAAGTTGTTTCAAATGCGTGGACGATCTGAAATAACGGTCAACCGGTGTCCCGAACACTTTCCAATATAGTCCTAATGCGCAGCAACTGCTCATCCTGCAATTGGGCTGCAACAATCCATTCTGCCTCTGTAATATCTATATGAAAAACTTCAAGCACGACCGGTTGAGGATTCCGACTAAGTGCATCCACATGCGCCATCCATGACCCTGGACGATACACAATTTCAAAAGTAAATTCTTGGACTTCCAACCATCATCGTCCTATGCGCGGCAACAGATCCTTCTTCGAAATCGTGGTCCTCAATGCATTACAATCAGTAACTACCTTAAATTCCAATTCAAAAATTTAGACCCTGAAATGTCTCAATGCAAAAACCACAGCCATTGTTTCCAATTCATACGAATGATAGCATCGTTGATCCGCTGTTGTCTGTTTGCTAAAATAGGCTACTGCTGCTAAATTCCCATCTTCCTACAACTGTAACAACATTGCCCCAATTCCCAATGAACTTGCATCCATGTGCAATTCGGTAGGTAATTTCGGATCATAAATACGTAACACCGGTCGTGTTACTAACTTCTCTTTGACCTGGCGAAGGGCCTGTTCCTGAGCCCCTCCCCATTTCCACGGTACATTCTTCCATGTTAACCGTGTCAAAGGCTCGACGATCGCAGCGAAATCCTTAATAAACTTTCGAAAATAACTGGCCAACCCTAGAAATTGGCGTACCTGTTTTACATTTGTCGGCTGTGGCACTCCTTTTACCGCTTCTATTTTTCGTTGTCCTGGCCTCACTCCTTGCGCGCTGACCTCTCGACCTAAGTATTCAATGGTTTCTTTAAAGAACGAACATTTTTCCAACCTAAGAGTCAAACCATGCGTCCGCAAGGCCTCTAAAACTTCTCGTAATTTACTAAGACCTTCCTCAACCGTTTTCGACGGTATTATTATGTCGTCAATATAAGAAATCGTCCCTTTTATCGGTACCAAAACTTTCCGCATCAGGCGCTGAAACACAGCTGGCGCATTTGTTAACCCAAACGGCATTCTCAAAAATTCATAATGCCCCTCCGGAGTAATAAACGCCGTTTTCGCTACAGAATTTTCTGCCACCGGAACCTGATAATAACCCGATACTAAATCAAGACCTACAAACCACCGATTTCCTAAAGTCCCCGGTCTTTTTCTTCACTAAAGTAATCGGACTCGCGTACGGTGAATCAGATTCTCTAATTGTCCCATTATTTAACAAATCTTCTATTATACCACGAACAATTACTTTCTCCGGTTTTGCTAAACGATGCGGACGATACGCAACCGGTTCGTCGGTAAGACACTTTATCTCCATCGACACTGTATTCGTTCTCCCGAGATCCCTCATCGACGAAGACACGCAATCTTGAAATTCATATACCACGAACAATTACTTTCTCCGGTTCTGCTAAACGATACGGACGATACGCAACCGGTTCGTCGGTAAGACACTTTATCTCCATCGACACTGTATTCGTTCTCCCGAGATCCCTCATCGACGAAGACACGCAATCTTGAAATTCCTCTAATAACGCAATACATAATTGACGATTCATCTCCCCGATATCACCGAAACTCAAGTTAGGATTTTTCTCAATTATATGAATATCCACTGCGGTAATTATTCGCGGCGCTCTATAATCTCTTAAATCGCTAAACGTGAGCTGATTCCCACGTTTCATCATTAATACATGATCCTGTTGCAAAACGCACTTTGCAAGTATCGCCTCATGTCTCATATACTCATCCGGAACAATAAAAGAATCTATATCCGGCGACATTCTGTATTCTAATTGTAACCGGTGCAATTTGATTTATTACAACCAGCCGACCTGCAAACCCCTTGAAAACCTTGTCTTTCACGAATTTTGTCTTAATCAAAAACTTCTTAACCACGGAAGCGTGAATTACAGTACACGCATTCCCAGTATCTACCAACGTCTCTACTTTATGCCCATTTACTCGACTCTTAATTTGGAAAATATTGGACACCCCTTAGGAATCTGAACAACATTTACCTCCTTCTGGTTGCAAAATTCCCGCTGATGCCCCTGTTTCTTGCAAAGACTGCACTCGATTTTCGGCCTCCTGCATTCTCGCGCCATGTGCCCCGCCTTGCCGTAATTAAAGCACCTAAGGCCCCTTTGAACAACCTTCTCCGCCGCCTTCGATGTCGCGACTAAAGTGTTGCTCTTCTTCTTATCCTCTACGCCCAGCATGTTCCCCATTGTGCACATGCACGCATATAAATCATTTGGGTTGTCCAGCTTCGTCGACCGCAGCGTCCTAGCCACTGTCTCATCCGGCACCCCAAAAATGACCATATCAATAATCTTCTCATCGCCCAAATCCAGATTCAACCGCCGGATCATATTAATCTTTTGGAAACAATAGTTCCCTAGGGACTGCCCTGGTTTCGCCTCGTACAGAACTGCGTCCCGAAGCATTTTAGCAAACGGAACCGTCTGACGGAACTGCGCCACCAGAAACACTTTTGTTTCCGCCCAAGTGGTGGCTATCTGGTGACTACGTGTCATACCACTGTCGAGCATGACCCCGTAGTCTCGACGTGATTAGTCTCATCACGCATACATCATCCCACGCGAACGATGCCGCCATCCCATCCACGGTGCATACCCAGTTCTCGATCGTGATCTCTTCCTTAGATGGATCGTAAATCGGGATTAACTTTTTGTCCGCCGGGCGAATAAAACCAATCGCCTTTGAACTCGGCACCGACGGCCCAGAATGTCCAGAACAAGTTTCTTCCACCCGGCCTTGTAGACTCGATGACCGACTGGTCAATTCACGTCTCACCACCCGCGTGTGTGACACGGAACGTTCACGCGTCGCACGTTTCGAGACACGCGACCGTGAACGCGATCGCGAACCCGTAGCCGCATGACGGCTCTCCGACACATGAACTCTTCCATGAGAACGCGAACCCGATCGTGATTTTTCTTTCGAAACACGAACACTTGCCCGCGAATTCAACCGCGAAAGTGAACGCAACCGCGCGACCACTTTACGTTCTCCAACATTGCGCGATTGTGCACGCGAACGTTCACGCGATACACGCCTTATCGACCGCGAACGCGAACGTAAACGTGAACGCGAATGTGCGTCATGCCGGCGCGACGGTGCACGCGAACGCGAACGATTCAAAAACTCCTCCATCATATTCTCCAGTCGTTCAAGTCGCGATTCTGTGGTATTTCCACTTGTTTCACCATGTTCATGACTGCACGACGCCATTATAGATTAACGAAGAGAACAACAAAAAAAACAAAAGTCCAACACTAAATGTTCTACCCACTTAACAGTCCGTACACTGGACACGCTTTAAAAAGTCCTTGCACAATATACAATAATGTCTATTATTGCACAGTAATAACATGTGTGACACGTAGATTTATCCCACTTCTGATTTATAGGAAAATCAGGAAAACGAGCGAAATAGGTAAAAATAACGGATTGACCACAATTTAACCAATGTATGCCTTGTTTATTCCTGTGACATGTTGCCACGGTCACAGTTAGCACAAGAATGCCGCCTCGGCAAAACCCTGGCCGTGAGGACACCAACGTCACCATGGCCCTTAAAAACTATACATTGTATTCTAGCCTCATAAACTTTCCCTTGCGACCCGGACAGCTCTCTGACAAAGCGCACATGGCCTACTCTCGTCCGATGCATCTACCTAAACTCTAAATTTCTAACATTATTTTATTTAAATAATTTTGAGTATGCGTTTCCACTCTTCCGTCAGTCGTATTTTTAATTCGTCTTTTGTTTTTATAGGGGTGGTCTTAACATTACGATCCAATAAGTCCCATAGATTTTCCTTCGGATTTAAATCCGATGATTGTGGTGGAAGATGGAGCACTTTCGGACAAGCATGTAGTAAATATTCCTGAACTATTCTCGGTTTGTGTTTCGGATCGTTCTTGTGGTAGAACTTAAAACTGCCGCGCATACTCATATTCGTTGCACTTTTTAATAAATTTTGCATCTTCAATAAAAACCAGTCCTTCTACTTCAGCAGTAAAAATGCAGTTCCATATGTACTATCAAACCTCCGCCGCCGTGTTTCATCGTCGGTCTCATATTACTTATTTTAAATTATTCATTCGGTTTACGCCACACTAATTGTCATATGTTAAGGGGGGACACCAGTATGACGCAACCTAAAACGGGCCTATCTTTAAACGATCGTCAGAGTTTTGTTGCTTCAGAAAAATCAAATCTTTTGATGAATTCGGTTAAAATGGACCTTTATTTGAGTATTTAAAAAGAAAGCAGTACAAATAAGGATGGTATAGTTAAAAACAAAAAAAGATAGATGGTCTGCACTTCGGCGCACTTCCTCACTGTAACCAGGGTACAGATCAAACGCGTCATTTGAAATGCATAAAATAAAATTATAAATAAAGGAAATCAATGCTGTTTTCGGCCTAACCTCCGACCTGATTTGATTATTCAATCTAATGGCATATAAAAATTATCAAAGTGGCAAAACCCATAATTACGCAAATTTTTCCATTTTATTTTTTTTTCCAAAATTAGATTTGTTTTCTGGAATGTTTTAGGTTAGGCCGATAGCCACTGATTTGAAATACTACCACAAAAAATTTCAAGGTGATCTGAACCTCCGTTTAGGCTGTAGGCTGGTTGCAAGGTCCAAAAATGGTGTTCCGAGAAAAACGAGGTTAAAGTTATATGTGCATACGCGGGATAGTGTTATGTCCGATACGGAAACAGGTCTAGCGACGAGAGTTTTTCAAATCTTTAAACCCGGTTTTCGGCATTATATGCAGGAAAGACGCGAGAATTTTTTAAGATGATAAAAAAAATCGATTTTTTGAAGGTGTCATACTGGTGTCCCCCCTTAAGTCAATTTCATGTTACTTAGTGTAACAAACCCAGTATTTCACATTGTTCCTTTCATTAAGTCAACATTCATACACGCAATTATATATATATATATATATAATTGAATATACATATACTTACACACAAAAAGGTTCTTGTCAGAGCCATATGATGTGCATAATCTGTCCAGCAACCTCTCCGAGGTGCATATCAGGTTATGCTAGTGCCAGCGGTATATGCCATAAATGCAAGGGTTTCTTTAAAGTTCTGTATCTCTGCAGGAAAAAATGGTCGCGGCTTTTCACATACTGCAAATTAAAGATGAAAGTTTATACTTTATGCTGCTGTAAACAATATCACCAAAAAAAATGTGGCAAGTCCATGCATTTCGTCAAACTTTATAATTTTTAATATTGCAAACATGACTTACCATTGACGGTGTTATTGTGGTAGGGATGCATCAAATCTAAATTCAAAGTACAGGGTCATAAAATAGAGATTTCAAGCTTTAATGAAAAAAAAAAGAGTACAAATTTGCAATGATTTTTCACGGAGTTATCATCAGTCAAATTCGGCTAATTTTTGCCTAAAATTTTTCTACGCCATATTTCTTTTGTGCACTGTATATACATGTATATACATTCTACACTCCAGAAGTTTGAACGGCTTACTGTGCACGTGCGTGGCATGAGATTCGGTGTATGGAATTTCATTCCCCCCGTGAGTGTCACGGGATAAACCGTTTGGTATTTGATGCTCCGCCTGTGACAACGGACACTACCCAACAACCACTTGATTGAAGTAAAAAACCACTAATTTTAAGAACTTTAAACAAAACTGTGTCATTTTCTTTCATCACATTCATGTGGAATCCTTTAAGATAATTTAAGTTATTTTGATACTCTCAGGGAACTTTGATTTCATAATAAAAGTCGTTTAAGAAGATTCATTGTTTGGATAAATAGGGCTAGGTCTGATCATTATAATTTAGACACCTCCCTGTATAAAATTAGTATGGTTTACTGGATGCGTCATGTGAATGCAGTGCTCCGCGGGAGGAAATTGATTACATTCTGTGTTTTGCGCTTACAGCAAAGGAAGGTTCTACTAGGTCATCTCATGAAGGACAAATGGACTCCGCCTTTCGGGATTCATACATTTATGAAAGATCCGCAAAAGAACACTACAGCTCTAAAATGGATTGACTTTATTTTTAAATAACATAAAAATTTGACATCTTTGTGCAGAGCTGTACAATAACTAGCTACTATACATTGTAACGAGACAGGCAGTGTCTCGTAACGAAGATATATTTTATGCGGATAGACGTATAGCAGTCTGTCTTGAAATACTTGTTGAAGATTAGGCACTCGCTATTTTGTTACTTTTGTTTAAATAGGTGTTCGACCTTAGCTTATTTCGCCGCCCACCTTTAACTCGAAGTTAGTCTACACTGTTCTCACTTTCGTTCGAGTGTCAAATGTCCTTGTTGCAAGAGACAGCTGTCTTAATTTTCCGTTGAAGTTGTTCATCACGTTGCGATCGGCAGTTTAAGAGAAACCATCGGATAGTCAACATCAAAGAGGAAATAAAAAGTCGCTAAAATTATTTACGAATAATCGTTCACGCGTTTTCATTCGCGTTTTTTGTCTGCGGTTATTTCATGTGGAAATTAGTGAATAGTCGTAGCAGAATATTACAATTAAAAATACCAACTAGAAGTGAAATGAGTTTACTGACCATTCTGTGTCATCAGATATTATGCAGTGTATCTTTTTATGAAAGATCAGGATCGATGAAGTTACGAGAACATCATTTTTGGAACGGGATTATTTTTAAGCAATAGGTGAGTTGAATTCAAATTTGCTTATCACGTTTTATTCGCAAAAAATGAATAAATGAACACTATCTTTAATTATTCTGTTCGTTATTTAACTGAATTTTGATGTAAACATTTCTCATTAGACTGTTCCGAGGCAAAGGCGCTTGATCACGTTCGCGCTCAACCACTAAGCTCGAAGCTATCGCTCTCGCATCTATGCGCTTGTAATCCTCAATCCTCACGCTCTGATTGGTCCGTGTTGTTCCTTGATAATTCAAAAGTGAAGCTTCCAACCCCATTTTTGCAAATGGAAATCTTGTTCAGAATCACATCCTCTATCACCCTTTCCCTGGAGTTACACGAGTTGTGAGACGCTCTCTATATACCCCTTAAACCAACATTTCAGCGGCTAAAAAATTATAAGTGTTTCTTATTTTTGCTTGCTTGATGAATATACGTAGTTTCATAAAAATCGGAGGGGGACACTTCTATACCTTCTCTTATTAGAGAAGGTCTTGGTTCTATGCATAGTATCTTCCACGATAAATAACGGTATATAATATTGAATCGATGCAGATGCAGTAATTAATACATTTATTAATAGGTTCTTGAATATTGTTTTGTCTCACATTTATGTTTTAACTACAGACTTATCTAAAATATGCTACAGATTTTACTATGTGACAATACTATGTGAAAGAATATAGTTCAGGTGTACGTATTATTCCATTTGCTGCTTTTTATGTGCTTTTTATGTGGTAAATTTCTCTGTAAATATCTACTTTTGCACGGTCTACATTGATAAGCAGTCTGCAACGAGTTTATTACACACTATCTTATACACCAACGTGACTTGCGCAGTCTAATATATAAAATAATAACGTACCTGATATAAAAGATTATCAGCAGGCCAGGCAAACATAAAAATCGTAACTCCTACGGTTACAGCCACTGATAGGTATTGCATCTTCACAGTAAGCGGTTGTGGCTGTTTGTGAAAGCAAATCATCCCATGATTAAACCCAATCGATTTGGACACTGCTATTAATACTACTTACTTGTAATAAATTCATGCCACACATCAATAGTGCTACAACAGCCAAGATTACGGCACATGGAGCTACAAATTTCACAATATTAACCGCAAAATTCGCATACCTAAAATACAAATAGATGATTTAACTGTAAATAATAAATACTAAATCGTATAATTTCTTTATACTCCTTCACAACATAATACTCTTCCATGCGTATTATCAAGTCTTCGGTGTTTTTAACATTGCGTAGTTTCATTTTCAATATCTCGAAACGAGCTGCAGCGAAGAACAACAGAAAACCGCAAAACACGTTAACTGACGAGTTGCCGCTAACGTTACAGATGTATAATGATTGATGCAAGAATATGATGGTCTTCAATGGTTGATAATCAACACGAAACGGATATATAGCGTTCAATGGATAAGGATCGGACATGATGAGTGCTTTCAAAATAAATGTCATTCCCGTCGCATAAGTCCATATAATTAATACTCCATAAAACGTGGAAAATTGTTCCATGTATCGTTGAAACAAACGTCTTGCACTGTCGTTCGCGTTTTTACAAACATCTTCCGTAAGTTCCAGCACCATCTGCACCGTGTATCAAAAATCATTTTAACTAATGACTTAAGCCTGTGGCGAACAAGTATACTTGTTATATTCCACATAGACAATACATTGCATAAATATACCAACTCCTAATACTTACAATGATATGAGTTTTTGGTAGGAAATTAGGATTATTATTCTAAAACAATAATTCATAGTCTGCATAGAATAAATTCAGCAAAAGAAAATTAATATATTCATGTAAATTTTACGCTGCGTTATATAAAATGTAGTATTCAGTCATGAACAAATAGAGTCAAGTAAAAACTTGTTCACAGTAGAATGAAGTAGAATTTATTTATGGAGATTAAAAAGCGGGGATCCTTGTAGAAAAGGATTTTCTAAGTGAGAAAAGATATGACCAATGTTTTGCGCATTGAAAGCCGAGGTGACTATTATATATTGCAAGTGGCATAGGTCATTGTGTTTTGTCGAAACCTCATCAAAGTGGCGAGATTCCGCAATTCAATTTCTCTTTCGATCTGTATTTGTTTTCAGTGGGATGGATGGGGAAAGATTCAAATAAAATTACGCAATATTGGGGACAATATGAAGAATTTATTGTCCCAGAGGAGGAAAAACGTGACTTGACCAAGTAAAAAAAATACCTCCTCGAAAAAGTACAACAAAATTGTGTTGAAAACAGACGTATGTGTGTGTATGTGGGTGTGATAGTATCTTACGTGAAGCGAAAGAAGGAGGGGGGGGGGGGGGGGGGGGGTCCAACCGCGATGATAGAATTCGCTAGTGCTGGATTAGGAATTGAAATAGGCGCTGGGCCGTAATAAATTTCGCTAGTGCTGGACTAGGAATTGAAATAGGCGCTGAGCCGTAATAAAAAGCTGCCGCGCGGGGGTTGCTTAGAAAAAGGGAATTTTACGTGCCGAAAGACAACGTGTTGTTGACAAGATCGTGCGAGACCTTCTTGATGGTTTGAGAGAGAGGGCGAGACGCTATGACATCGCGTCGAGAATTCCCGTGCGTTCCCGTGACTCGACACTCTTTATTTTCGATAAATGATACTAGATTTAATTAACGCGTGAAAGGATGCGACTGATCTGTTGATCGTAGATCGCAATGAACACTAAATGATACTTGCACTTGAGGCAACTAATCCGTGACGGCGACTATACGTGCTAGAGAGCTGTTAATTTTTCGATTGCCTAATAGCAACTATGTACTATTTTCTCCGGCGCGTGCCGTACCGGCTTCTTTTTCCGCGTGACCACCCCGCGCCGCCGCAGAGTAGCCGCAACGGTCACGAAGGTCCCCGAACCAAAACGATCCTAAACGAACCTGTCGATTCGCGAATCGTAACGGTCAAGTTCGAACATGTCGTTTCTCGAATTATCCGGTACAGTATTGCCTCGAAACAAGCAATACGCTTGGGACCGGCCAGTTGCTTATTTCGAGGGTGGTATGCTATTCGGCTTGCCTTTGTTCCCGAGCGCGCCGACGGTAGCGGTAAACTATAAAGTAATCGGTCGAGAAGCGATGTTATTCTTTAGACGAGGACAGAACATAACATGCTTTCCCTTTTTAATACTAGTAAAAATTCGTGAATGAAACATGTATGTATATAATACATATTGCCTCGAAACAGGCAACAGTTTCCAGCCTCGAAATTAGCAACTGGCAGATCCCGAGCGAGTTGCTTGTTACGAATCAATGTAGAATCAAATGAATAGATCACGCTCTAATTCCTAACTTGTCACACTTCACCTTATTTTTTTACAATTATGTGAATATCAGTATACAGCTACATATGTATGTGTTGTGTTATTATTGTGTATTGTATATGTATAATTCATATAGTATTATTATATTGTATATTCTATATACTGCATTACACTTAAATAATGTTTCATTTGATTGTTATATAGATTTATTCAAATTATTAACTAGGCATTAAAATTAAAAAAAAAACAAACCAGCACTATAATTTCAGAAAATATATTTTTCGTAATACTCCAAAATCGCTATGTGTTAGAGTGAGAAAACAATACATATGTTCTGTCCTCTTTCCACTATACTATTCAGTCGACCGTGAAAATTTATGACTTCTTCGGTTTCGCGGACCTCTCACTCCTTCTCGGATCTTTCACTCGGCGGCGGACTTCAATCAAAGAAGTGGGGATAAAAATTTGCTAATTTCGAGGCTCGAAACTGTTGCTTGTTTCGAGGCAATACTGTATAAACCGGTTTCTAGCTATAGACGCACATATGCCATACCACAATCAACTGGTAATTGGCAGCAACGTTTACTGAGGTATTTTTAATTTTACGCCGCCTCCGAAAAGGTTGAAATGTATTTAATATACTACCTAACGAGTAAATAGGTTTCATTCATATCTGTGACGTAATTGTATGATTGAATGAAATAGAAATTACTTCATTTGGAAACAGAAATTATTTTATACTTTTTAGTGCATTTCGAAGTCGGCGTATTTTTTTTCTTAAAATTATTTTATCTTGGGATTCGACTCGACACATTGAAACAGTGCTATTAACGATTACAATATTAAGAATATGATTACGAAGAAAAGAATTGTTTAGATCACTCTCCAAAACTGTCTTCTTGAAATAAACTTACAATTCTACGATTAGCTCCGAATTCGACAATGTCATTCAGTTGCGAGATGAATCCAACTTGTATGTTGCAAAAACAAGTATTTACAGAATTATTGTGCCATCTTCGCACATTGTTAGAGAGAAAATTCTTTAAAAAAGGAAAATAAATCATACTTTCAGTAAGTGGAGGCTTTTATGTATTAAAGCGATTTGCTTATGTAATGAAAAATGTCAGAAAAATGTTTATTCTATAGAAAACGAATACTTTATAGTTACAGCTTGTTTTTTCTATCTTACACTTAGTTAAAAATTAATCGCACATAAATGAGCCAGATGTTTTTGTGGCGTCGATTTAGCGGCTGCCACGTCCCTGCCTAAATTATTGTATTTAGTCTAGCTTTAAGATTTTAGGTGTGAATGAGATGCGTTAATGAATTGTTTGCCTTAGTCCGAGTGGATGCTGCGTAGCGTTTGCGAGAGGATGTTTGGATCATTAGTTCGAGTGTCGCATTGGGTGTCCGAGTTCGAGGAATGCCTAAGAAATACGCGTGTATCGTTGAATGATTGGTTTAGAGTGAGAGCGATTCGGTTTGGAAGAGGAAAGAATGATTCCAAGTGAGAATACATCAGGGTGTGTGGGGGTGCGTGTTTTAAGTACGAAAGTTAGTCAGTTCATCGCTGTTAGTCGGAGAGTAAGGTCGTGGACCTGCTTGCAAAATAAAACGGAAAGCTAAGGGTGAAAAGCAAAGTATTATTTTCCCTTGCCGCGTCCTCATCCCATATTTTTAATTTGTACCAGCACAATATGCGAAAAAATATATAATATTTCTTGAAATCCAAATTCGATGGTAGCTCGGTTTTGATTTCACCGACTTGCTCGATTTATGTAAAATCCTCCATAATATTTCTTCGCCACAAAATGGACAGCAATAACTACGATAGAAAAATACAATGAAAATTTCATTTTCATGTACGATAATGGATCGTTTCATAAATCTGCACATACAGTATGGTTTACCGAAAAGAATACAGTAATCCCCCCTATAACACGGTACTCTTATAACGCGTTTTCATACAACGCGATTTCATGTCCCTCGTATAACACGTGTTTCCCCCCATATAACGCGGGGATTCCCAGGTTATATTTCTGTACTGCGAAATTTATAATTTGACAGTTCACAATCAATTTCGCATACGTTTGCACATTGTATCAATTGTGTTCTTATAAAATTAAATTAGATTATTGTATTCAATTTGTGTTCCTAGTTTTTGAATTGTAAGAACATTGATTATATCTTGTTGAGGCTATTTGTTTTTCGCGCTTTATATCCATGTTGCGTTTTTCTTTTCTAAATTAATATTGTTTTGTTTTCTTGACGAACAAGAAGATATGCTCTTAAGTAAAGAAAATAATAAAAATTCGAAAGGTGAAACTTTTGAACATTCTACTAAAAAAAGATGTTCGTGGAACATTATTTCAGATAGCTCCGATAGCGAATAAACATGTAATAAAACTATTTTGGAATTATTTGATCTATTTGAAAATAAACGATAATAAAAGATAAACGTGAATCATTTTCACATACATAACGCGTTATACGAGGTCATACGAGTGCGTTATACGAGAATACTCGTACAACGTGATTTTCTATAACGCGGAACCCATACACCGTGTTATAGGGAGGATTACTGTATTCCGTTATTAGATTGGATTACATGAGTCTTTAACGTTAATTCCATAGAAAGTTCGTCGAAGTACCGGTATGAACGGTTTTTACCAAATATGTAATTGTAATTGTTCATGTTCAACTATAGATGAATTAAAATTTGTAATAACTGACACATGGAAGAATATAGAGAAAAGTATTGGAAAAAATTGTATTGGCAATAAGTCATATCGAATTTTCGATACAATACATGGTGGAAACTCAACAAATTATTAAGTCGCGTACTTTTATATGTAAAACGCTTCGTATGTTTCTAGAACGCCGGAAAATTAGTTTTTATGCAAACGAACTGAATATTTACGTTAATATTTTAAACTCTTTTTATATAATTTGTTGTTGAAATGCTGTGAAATAAGGTAATGATTGTCCCCTGAAGTAGTTTTCTACTGAAAAATCACATTAATAACTTCAAAAGATGTTGGCACATTTATGCAACGCATTGTATTATATTTTCTGTTCTATATTCTATAGCCTAGTAACTAGATAAGAAAAATGTCTTACCCGTATATTTTTTGAACGAGCTATGCTAATGGCTATGTGTGAAATTGCCAGAAGTAATCCTATTAAAAACACAGCGGACTCTGATACATCCATGGGATCAGTGGATGTTTGTAAAGCGTTTATTACAGGGTACAGAGACAGGAACGAATTAAGAAATGCTAGAAATTTGAGAATATTATAACATGTAATTTTTAATCTGCTTGCGTGGGAGTTAAGTGGTAGAAAGAATGCTGATGCCATGGTAAATCGCAGGAATGCGATCGCTTTTTCCGGCGTTGCATTCTTAAACATAATCGATTTTGGGTACACAACCACTGAGACTATTTATGCATGCACGTCTTACAGACGTGCCACGAATTGCCGTGTGTTTCCCTTTCACTTCAGTAATCGTTAAACAATCGGAGAAATGAACACTGACATTTACATTAAAATTTCCAAATTTTTTACTAAAAATACCAATAAACATTCGCGATGTATTGCTACGCGTTATTCTCTCTAACCACGTTACATATCACGTATTTGAAATTCTTAGTTCCAGGCACGAATAAACTTGTTTTGGAGACCGATGTTACATCAATCTACGACTACTATCAAATGACGCGTGGTCGAACGCAAGCAGGTCTATACCCCTTGTTCAATTCAAAAGTAATACGTTAGGGTTCTTGCAGCAGTAATAATAAACGTGTATTATTATCTCTGTATTCCTTTAAGTCATTCTGCGTCTCGCGTTTGAACGATAAAAACGATATTTTTGAATATGAGAAATTTTACACGTGTAGCAGATTATAGGGTGTGCGTTCATTCATTATTTCTGTAGAGTTTATGGAATAACAACTTTTCAGATAATTGCTGCACTCTCTGAAACATTACACTATCCATCTTTTCAATAAGGAAGTGATAGGTAATTGGTGTAAATCAGCGTAGTCACCTGTGTAATAGTCCGGAGCTACATATTGCAAAATAGTATGTATTGTTTCACTTCGGACGGAGTAGCAGTGCTTATCTGCAGTATTCTACTGGCAGTGTTAATAAGCGGTCGTCACGTTCTTGCGCTATTTATGTGGGATCGTAGGGTGAATAAAGCGATCTAGACTGATGATATGGAGTAGTTGCAATTTATTACTTTCACAGATAATCGTTACGAATGTTTCTCTTTCGCAAGTAATCGTAAGCGATTGACACGTGACATGTATGCTTTCTCTCACTCTCTCTCATACTTTCTTTCCCGCTCTCTCTCATACTTTCTTTCCCACTTTCCCTCATTCTCTCTCATACCCTCTTTCTCACTCTCTCTCACTCTTTCTATCTCTCATAATACAGATACATAATTATTAATCCCACATTTATATTTAATCTAAGTTTAAGAATTTTCATATGAATGAAATGGGTAAATGAGGCGTTTGCCTGAACGAGTCAATGCTAAATGCTACGTGGTGTTCGCGAAGAATGTTTGGATGACCGGTTCGAGTGTCACGTTGGTTGTTCGAGTTCGAGGAGTGCCTGAGAAATACGCGTATATCGTTCAGTGATTAGTTTAGAATGAAAGCGATTCGGTTTGGAAGAAGAGAAAATGATTCCGAGATAGAAGGCGTCAGTGTACGTGGGGGGAAAGGTTTTCGAACGCGAATTGAGTTCATAACTGCGATTCCAGGCGACCGGTCGAAGACTGTCTTGTAAAATAAAGTTCCCCGTCACGAGTCCACATCCTATATACTTGATTTTTTTGAAGTGTTGCAGTACGGTAAACCGCAGCAAAGGAAATACTGTAAGTGTTGTCACTTATTCATACTCTTTGGGAATCTGTGATCCTTTAATGATTCGCTATATCATATAGTTTCCATGCAGTAGAGTTAAGTAATTAGTTGACTGCGGTGATAGTAGGAATAATTCGCACAATCTTTTATAGAAATTTTCTTTAATGCAGATATTCTATATCAAGAATATAGAAGATTATTATGTTAAAACTAACACAAAAACACAGTAACTTAAAAGACTAAACGAATTTATTATTTAAGAAAAACGACTTGGAAGAATTTCTTTAACATTTGTTAATTACCTTTGATTTATGAATATTGAAAATACAATTCTAAATAACCCACTATATTTTATACGTGTGAAAAATTATAATGTCAGAGAAACAATGTAGATTTTATTTTATTAATATACGAAGATCCGATCAAAATCGAATGGTATCTTATCAAGTAATCGATAAATGCACGAACTTGATTACCGAAAATTCAACAGCTTCTTTTTGGTATGTGTGTTTTTTATATATTTTTTCTTTCTTTTTTTCAGGGTGTACCCGGAGCCACGGATGTGGAAGAGCCTACGTTCCCGGTCACCAAACCGCTCGTCGGCCTCCACGGGGACAACTGGCAGCCAGCTGTAGCGGACGCCGGGCCTGGAAACGAGCCACACCAGCCAATACCAGAAGCCGGTCCCAAGACCCGGCCAACAAATCCAGAAGCGGTAGCCCATCCCTGACGTAGAAATTCTTGGAGAGGGAGAACACCACGCACCGTTAGACGGCATGTAGAAGAGGCGCAAGTGAGTTGCGACCGCGAGAAGCCAAGTATCGAAAAGCTCTGTCATTTAGTGATCTCTTCAGTTCCGTTTCTTTTTTTTTTTCATTTTTCTCTCTTTTCTTTTTTGTTTCCAATTGTGGACACAAGTGCACCATGGGTCACCATTCTGCCTGATCACTATTAGGACGTTGTACTTTGGCAACGACCATCCACGACCATTCTTTTTGCGTGTGTGTATATGCAAGTGCTATGTATCGTGACCAGACCACAGGACCACGGCGATGAGAACCCTCGAAGCTTGATCCCTCCTTCAATAACACGCTAATTATAGATATCGTTTCTTTTTTTTGTAATTAGCTCTTCGGGTATTGTCTCCTTTTTGTATTTGATCCCTAGAGCGAGCGTGCATTTTACCGGTCACTTGTATCGCGGCTTCGTTTCCTTATGCCTCGCCTCCGTTTCTTTCGTTTTTTTTTTGTACTAACAACCTCCGCGCTACGAATTCTTTCCGCGTTTGGGGTGTGCGTGTGCGTGGGTCAATTATTATTTCTAGACCTTCCCTGAGTCGCGCTCCTATTCTGCGTTACCAGAAGGGTTACTACCCCGGACGAGTGCGAAAGCACTGACGGTCAGAAAGAGATTGATGCGTGGAGGGCTACTTTTTCTCGTTGCCTTCCTCCGCAAGGAACCTCTTTCCCATCTCCCCCACCCGCTACGTTACAAAATTAGTGCCCAATGAGAGACTCAGATAGTCTTGACCAAGAGATATGAGTATCCCAAATCAAACGACGCAACGGTTCATCCGTTTGGTTTGAAAATTGCGTTAAATTAAACGACGGGCATTTGTTTTCTTTTCGCAAGTGGGTAATAGGGAACCGCTTTTGTCATTTCGACACCTACTTAACAATTCCTTGTGTATAAATAGACTACCGTTTATCTTATCGCCAAAGAGTAGAGATAGAACAGGAAGCGGTACTTTTTTTTTTTTTTTTTCGAGGGGAAATCTTCATAGACACCCCCACTCCTCGGGGGAGGAGCGGTATCTGATACAGGAGGGTATCTGTTTGCTCCTCTCGGCCCTCTTGGCTTTCCGGCCGACCACCTTAGCCCAGGTCTCCGGGGCCGGGGGGGGGGGGGGGGGGGGGGTCTCTAGCCGCTCTTGGCAACTCATCCCGTTGTTCAGCCGGTGCTGCATCCTTCACGCGGGCGCGTGGTCTCCTGGTTCCGTCGCACTTCCTCTGCGAGGCCTGATACCGTAGCAGCCAAGCCGGCAATCACACTCGACATTTGTTCCATTTCAGCCCTCCAGGGCTGTTCCACATCCCTTTGCTCCACTTGAGTGGGAGCAGGTTGTGCCTCTCCCCCGCCGCGTGGGCTCGGCGGTGTTGGTGGGGGTGGGGATGGCGCGTCCACCTCCGTCGCCCTCCTCTTCAACGTGTCCTCTCCATTAGGGGGAGAGGGCGGGCTAGCCCTCCTCTTACGAGGAGGGGTCTCCGACTCCATCGGGCGGGATGGAGATGGGGGGCAGAAAACTGGAGTGGCCCTCTTCATTATCTCCCTGCGAAGGCACGCTAATTCTTCCCGCATCTCGGCTGTTTCCTTGCGGAGTTTCTCCATGTCTCTCTGGAGACGAATCTTCTCGGCGTTGGCAGCCGCTAACTCTCTTCTCAGGTCTTCCACCTGTTGGGCTTCATTGCCCTCCGAGTGGGGCCTCTTGCCTAATTCCACTGCATACGCTTCAATGGAGTTCGCGGACACTCTCAGGTCCCTGACGGACGTCCCTTTAAGGTTTCGGGACGCAGCCGCTACCCGTCGAACGTGATCCGCGTACCGGAGGATCTCTGCCGCCAGATCCGCAGTCGGCAGGCTTCTCGCTTCCCTCCTGAGGTCGTAGGGGTCAGGAAGCGGCCGTGAGCCCTTGCACGGCTGTGGGACTTCCGTGCTGGGGTCCAGGGCCTGCTTCTCCTTCAGGAGCTTGATCTCCTCGCGGAGCGCCTGGTTATGGCGCTCCTTTGCCGCGGCGAGACCCACGTACTCTCCAGTGCTAGGTGGGCGGCCTCTCCTCTCCACTCGTGGCGATGCACTTCTGTCGGTCCATTCCACGTCTATGGACACCTCAGAGACGTCAGAGTCGCTGTCATCGTCAATGACGGGCATACTCCTGGACGCCGATCTTCGCTTGGGGGCGGCGGGGATAGCGAAAGTTCCGGAGGACCCTGATGGCCCGGCCTCCATACGTTCCCTCTTCTCGGCCTGGAGGTCCTTTTCATAGGACAGCTCTGAGTCCGTAGTGCAGGGAGTGTGCCCTGCACTACTTCCGCATCCGTCGCCTGGGGCGATCTTGTCTATGACATTCCTAGTGCGGCTAAGCCGGCCGAAGGATGGTGCCGGCGTGCTGCACCTGACCACCGGTATTGACACCACCGATGTCAGGAGTTTCTCTGCCCCCTTATTCCGCTTCTCCTCTTCCAAGCCGCTCTTCCCTGGTTGGCCGGTTTTAACGTTGCCGGCCACAACGGTTGAAAGATGCTTTGAATTCTCCATATACGTCCCACGAGAATGGTCGGAATAAATGTCACCCCGGGCAGAGCCGCCATACCCGGGGAAGCCTAGCTACTCGGGGGGATCGGCAGGTACCCCCGAGGGAACCGTTAGAGACTGCCCAGTTTAACGTCCCGGCAGCCATGCAACTCTCGGCACGGTTGTCCTGCACACCTTAGTTTGGGACGACCCCCCGAACCCCAATCGCCCCCTTTTCGATCCTCCGTGCGAACCTGTCCGGCATGGTAGTACCTGCCAGGGTCCGGAGACCCCGCCGGCATAGCCTCGCACATCATGGGAACTACTTCGGGAACGACCCCCTTTTATGCGGACTCATACCGCAGGCAGGGGCTACCGTGGCCGTATTCCGCCCCGCGACCACACAGCGGATTTTTTATAGAGGTTTACTCCTCGCGAGCCAGCCGGTTAAGGCAAGCTCCCCGTTCCTGCGAAACATGGCCACAGGCTTACGGTGTGAGCATGAGCCCCCCCCACTGGGGGACCCGCCGTTCTCCCGTTAGCATAGAGGCCCTCGGCCTTGGGTAGCCAACCACCGAAGTGATCGACTACCGAAGGCGCAGTTCCTCTATCCCAGCGAACACCACGTGGAGGTGGGAGATCCGACTTGTGCCACCCCGGCACCAGTTCGTCCGCTAGGAAGCGGTACTAGATAAGGAAAGCCATCTCCTAGAGAGAGACGGAGGACACAACTAATTTAAATGTCCAAGTGAAATGAATCGCGAGTGCGCATATGCAGTAGGGTGGCCCTTAGCTATAGAACTCGATTTTTTTTTCGATTTGTTCATCTTCTCACCCCCTAAAATTTTGACACTTGAAGAAAAAATGATAATGTCAAAGTTTCAGCATGATTGGATAATAGGAACCCGTGCCGCAATCGAGTTGAAGTTTTGAAACTTGTACGATTTCAGGTTATCGTCGAACATGTTAGTGACCTTTTATTTTAAAAGCTTCAGTGAATATTTTATAATGAAAATATAATTGTTTACACGTGTAATACTAGCATTTTCATACAATTACAATACATACACTGTTCGGCCGCGAACCGAAGCCTTTGTCGCGATTAAGGAATTTACAACAGGGTTCAAGTGGTTCGGCGCGCGGACCGCCGTGAACCGTTCATACCTCGAAATACGGGTCACCGAGGACCCTTTTGTCTCTCAAATCCTGTCCGAACTAGTCTTACTGTAAACACGTGCGTGTCATAAATCAGCTAACAGCTGTACCTCTCTCTTTAAACAATTTAACGAACTGTCACAGACGCTGATAATGCGGATTTCTCAAACGCGGAGAATCAGCACATTAGGAATATATATAGAGCGAACGCGCAGCGGCGCGAGACGAATACTAATATTATACGCGAAACGAATTGTTCATCGAATTGTTTACTGACCAGTGGTAGTTAAGTATTTGTGTTTAGGAGTGTTTACCCAAATTTATTTGTATATTTGTGCATAAATAAAAGTAGTATTTGTCGTTGACGATCTATCAACGGCAAATCGTTTCTTTTTAAAAAAAGGTGTTCTTCATTGAGGACGTGACATAAATAAAATTGGTGGCAGCGGTGGGATCACTCCAGTATCGCCACGAGAGGAAATACAAGTGGCTGACCTGAAACAACGGATACTGACTACCCCGTAAACAACGGAGAGACAACAGCTAGAAAAAGCAACTGTAAGTACGTTCCAATTTACTACTTACAGAAGCGTACCGACATACTCTTCGGACACTAGCTCAGATTCATCAAATTCAATTGAATCCGAAATGGCAACCAATAACCTTGACTTGAGCGATATACGCAATGCGGTAGAAGAAGTAGTTAGAGAGACCAGAACTAGTAGACACCCATCGGTCACAACTGACGATGAGGATGTTCTGACACCTAAGGAGGCTATCGAAGTAATACGAGACTTCGATGGAAAGTCACAAAGTGTAGAATCATTTATAGCCGAAATCGACGAAGTAAGGAGACTAGTACCTCGTGAGAAACAAAACTACTTCCTCCGTCTAATAAAAGCGAAAAGAATAGTAGGAACGGTAGCACGCGAAATGGAAGCGTACACCACTGATACGTATAATGAATTCTTCGAGGCACTTCGGTTAATGTATGCTAGTACGCAACCAGTCGAGGTTTGGCAGAATAGTAGATCGCGATGTTTTCAAAGACGAAACGAAACGGTAACACAATACGCTAACCGATTTCTGGAAATCCAAAACAAAGTATTAAGCTGTACAGTAAATTCGGAAGAATCGGTAGAAAACAAAAGGGCATACGCCGAGTATGAGAGAAAACAGGGTCTCCGGCAATTCATATTGGGGTTACGAACAGAATACGCGACCGAAGTAAGAGCACAAGTCCCTAAAAACATTCGGCAAGCAATCGCGATCGCGCAAACCTCCGAATCGCAACAAATGACCCGCGAAATGATGATGCGCCAACTAGAACCACAAAGCGATAGGAGAAACGTATCACGAAACGCTATTAACAACAGGGACCGTAAAGATAGACCCACCGACAGACGCGACATACCGACCTGCAATTACTGTAAGAGGCTAGGACACCTAGAACAAGAATGTAGAACCAAAAAATATCACGAAGAAAGATCTAGGCAAACACAAAATTTTCGCAACGCCCAATACCCAAAACCACCGGATCGAGTCCACGACATCCAGACGGACCCGGACACCCCTCTAGAATATACGCTGTTGGAAACGGAAAAAGAACAATTAGACTAAAATTCGACGAGATGACCCAACCGGCTTCATTCTTAATCGATTCCGGAGCTTCGGTGAGTCTTTTAAAAAGAAAATTCTTCTCCCCTCAAAAGACACTGATAGCAAAAAACAGCTCCATTAAAATACAAGGAGCTGCGCACGAAATATTAAGTACATTATTTCACGCACTAACTCACTATAAAGGTAAACAACATATAGTACATATAGTACCCAATGATTTTCCTATAGCTGATGACGGAATTTTGGGGTTGGACTTTTTAAAATCACACGGGATTCAATGGGAATTAGGCAACGATAAAGAAAAATTAACACTGGCAGGGGACGAATATATTTTACGACCAGCAACACTAGCCTACATAAAACCCAGTTCCATTCAAACAATCACGGTGCGTACAGACATTCAAGAAGGAGACGCAATAATCGACGAATTAAACGCATTAGTTAACGTAAAGAATAATACAGCACGCGTAGCCATTAGTAATCACCAAGATAGGGTAATCCGAATACCGGATAAGGTATACATTTGCGAAAGATACCAAACGGAAACAATTTTTGCAACTCGTGAAGTAGGAAACCGTCAAGGACGTCTCGAAACTCTATCAGAGAACACGCGCTTATCCCATATCGCAGACAAACGCGAAAGAAGAGAGCTTTGGGACATTATAAGCGAATTCGACGATATCTTTACACTCCCGGGAGACTACCTTCCACCAACCGAGCTGGCTCAGCACAGTATTTACACTACCGACGAAATTCCTATTAATGTAAAGCAATACCGGTATCCGCCAGTTCACAAAGAGGAAATCGAAAAACAAATGCTAGAATTATTAGAAAAAGGTATTATTCAACCCAGCGATTCGCCTTATAATTTTCCCCTTTGGGTAGTACCCAAAAAAAAGGACGCGAGTGGTAAGACAAAATGGAGAATAGTGGTGGACTATCGGAAAATAAATGAAAAAACACAACAGGACGCGTATCCCTTGCCAAACACGGACGAAATTTTAGATCAGTTAGGAAACGCGAGATATTTCTCAGCATTCGATCTTACATCCGGATTTCATCAAGTACCAATGAATCCGGAACATTCACGGAAAACCGCGTTCAGTACACTGAGTGGACACTTCGAATATCGTCGAATGCCTTTCGGGTTAAAAAACGCTCCCGCGACATTCCAGCGTATGATGAACAACGCGTTAAACGGTCTTATCAATCGTGTATGCCTAGTATTCATAGACGACATAATCGTATACGGAAAAACATTAGAAGAACACAACGATAAGCTACGGACTCTATTTCAAAGATTAAGAGAAACAGGTCTCAAGCTTCAGCCCGATAAGTGCGAGTACCTGAGACCAGAACTGACCTACCTCGGGCACGTCATATCAGAGAACGGTGTCAAACCAAACCCAGAAAAGATCAAGGCTATCACAGAATTCCCAAAACCTCGCAATCCCAAACATATCAAACAATTCTTAGGTCTTTGCGGCTACTACCGAAAATTTATTAAAGATTTTAGTAAAACAGCAAAACCACTAACAACGCTCTTAAAAAAATCTATCGAATGGAAATGGGAAAAACCACAAGAAACGGCTTTCGAAACGCTAAAATCAGCATTGGTTACAGAACCATTGTTGCAATTTCCAGACTTCGAAAAACCATTTATATTAACAACTGATGCCTCAGGGAAAGCCCTAGGTGCAGTCCTTAGCCAGGGAACCGTAGGATCTGACAAACCAATAGCATACGCTTCTAGAACGCTGAATAACGCCGAAATAAATTATTCCACTACCGAAAAGGAACTTCTAGCAATAGTATGGGCATGTAAACATTTCCGACCATACTTATATGGCCGTAAATTCAAAATAGTCACCGACCACAAGCCTCTAATCTGGCTAATGAACATTAAAAATCCAAATTCAAGACTGATGCGATGGAGGCTCCAACTTGAAAAGTACGAGTACGAAATAGAGTACAAAAAGGGTTGTACCAACAATAACGCTGACGCGCTATCGCGAATATATCCCATTGACAGGTCGCCTTCTCCAGACGCAATGGAAATTCTAAATGAGGGGCAAATTAACGAGACGATCACACCCGAAGAAGTAGCCGACCCAGAAGAATACGTAGCCAAAGTCCTACTTAATCGAGAACCGAGTTACGAAGAATTTACGCAGTTAAGTAAAAAACCTTTGGCAGCCTTAGCTCACTTGAACAAATACCCACTAACACCACACGTTACAGTAATCCTGACGGAAATAGAAACATTGAAGCACGACCAAAGGAAGTGGCTAATTCCCAACACTCTATCGAAAGGAAACAAATTAGAGGATTTATTTAGTAATTTCCAAAAGATAAAGATTGCAGAACACCTAAAGGGAACGAAAAATATTCTAATAATTCACAATGAGTTATCAAAAGCGGAGCAACAAAATCTGTACAACCTCGTAGATTTTATTTTCAAGGATACAAGTATTTGCGCACACATCATCGCGAATGAAACAATTCCAATAGACAAAAAACTGTTAATAAAACAAATACATGAATCACCAACAGCCGGTCATGCAGGTATTTTTAAGACGTTAAACAAAACCAGGGAAGTAGCACCCTGAGTGAAAAAGTCTGAGGTTCAGGAAGAAATATCTCACTGTCAATCTTGTAAGAAGAATAAAGATGAGCGGATTAAAGCAAAACAAGAACTGTTAATAACGGATACACCAGTAGAAGCCCATCAAAAGATCGCTATCGACATATTAGGTCCACTACCGAAAACTAACATAGGAAATCGCTACATTTTAACAATTCAAGATCAATTGACTAAATTCATATCACTAATTGCACTACAGGACATAACGGCTAAATCAATAGCAGAGGGCCTCGTGAAAGAATACTTATCAATTTATGGATTTCCAGAAGAAATTCTTTCAGATAACCAGCACAGCATTGGAGGCAGGCTAATGACGGAATTAGAGAGAATGCTCAAAATAAAACCCATTCGAACAACTACCTACAGGCCACAATCGAATGGTAGTCTTGAGAGGGCACACCACACGATAAAAGAATATCTTAGACACTACGTAAATCAAAACTGGACCGATTGGGACGAATTTATCAAACTAGCGTCGCTTTCATATAATACAGCAATTCACGAAGCAACAGGGTTCTCCCCTTACGAACTGACATTTGGGAGAAAGGCTAATCTGCCTAACAGCTTTAGGTCACCGAGATTAGGAACAACGGGCGAAGAATATCTTAAAGAATTGAAAATGCACCTAGAATCTCAGTTAAGCAGAGCGAAAGAGAACATAACGCGAGCAAAGGAAAAACACAAGGGAATTTATGACAATAAAATTATAAAACGCAGCCCTAAGTACCAAGTGGGAGACATGGTGTATCTACAAAACCATGGTCGAAGGACCAAGACGGACCCCTTATATTTAGGACCATATCCGATTATAGAAATTTTATCATCACATAACGTTAAAATATTAGGCAAAAATAACCGATCTGAAATTGTACATGTTGATAGGTTAAAGTTAGCGAATCCTCCACCTGATGCAGCAAGTGTTGAGCCTGTTCCTGTTCCTGCTTGGGATCCAGGGCCAAGCACCTCCAGAGGATAATTCACACGCGGTGTCCCATATTACTGATGATGCACCAATATATCTGGAACACCTCTCCAAAATTCGGATGTACCACGAAACCTGGAGGATCATCGCGTTTATAGAGATAAGCGAATTAGATAATAAGAAAGAAGTATTAACCTCACATATAATAAGACTTAAGCAATTATGTGTAAGACATAACACAGTATGTAGGGCAGAGAAAATTATAACATATTTAGGTGTTAAAATAAATCGGATTAGGAAACAACAAGAACAAATAGATCGCTTAATAGGTCGCGTTAACTTTCGAAGAAAACGTGGAATATTTAATCCAATAGGGGAAGTAAGTAAAATTCTATTCGGCACGCTTTCGTCTGCAGATGCAGAATATTACAACACAGAAATTGACAAATTGCATGATGATATAGGTACGATAGCTCGATTAGTAAAAAATCAGACGCACATAATGAAAACGCAAATATTAGATAACTTAGAAAATGTTAGAGCCTTTAAATCTAAACTAACTGCGATAGACATCAATAACGAAAAACTTTACAATGTATCCGCGAGAAATAAATACGAGATCGAACTTGAGGAATTAGCATTAGAGTTAACTAACATTGTCAATGACTATAGCGAAGATGTAAATAATTTAATGAACGCTATTGCAGATAGTAAGCATGGCATAATACATCCTCAACTTCTGTCTCCAGACGTTTTATTCAACGCGCTTAGAAAAACTAATCTACCTGAAGACACCCTCCCCATTCCATTAGAAATAACTAGTTTTACTACTCTTATTGACATTAGCGAAATAACGATGGCATACATAAAAAACAGGCTTGTCTACATCCTACACATCCCATTACTTGAAACCCAAATGTACAACGCATATAGAGTAATTCCTATTCCCCATAAAAAAGCTCCAGAAACTTTCTACTTTTATGATCCCCCAGACGAGTATATCATATTAAACACGATCCAAACAACCTTCTCTACTACTGACAACGAATCATTGAACAGATGTAAACGTAGTAACAAATTTCATATATGCAAACGACAGACGCCAGACTATTCTGTAACTCACAAAGACGCTTGTTTAACAAACTTATTAAAATTCAAATCGGACAGCAATACATGCACCATACGATATGCGAAATTTCAAAAGACACTTTGGATTCAGTTGAAATCTAACACACAATGGTTAGCAACAATTCCCACAACGGATACATTACACATCATTTGCCCTGATAAAAAACCCAGGAATGTAGAAATTTCAGGAACAATACTATTAACCATACGACCCGACTGTCAAGGCATTACCGAAGACATAATTTTAAAACCTGAAAACAAAGCTACAATAAACACCTCCTTGGACATTACATTACGAAGTATCCTAAACAATACAGAACTAGAAGACAGACTGAAAGATACAACATTAAAAATAACAGACCTTCCTCTGATCCGACTCGACGATTCTCGCCATTTGAACGCACACAAATTAAAAACGCTAGGAAATACATTAGACGAAATAGATGACCAGATACAACTCCTATCAGAACACAGAAGGACGAGGACTATATACGAACAAACCATGGACGGATTACGATACGCAGGATATGTAGCTATCGGTATACTGACAATTTACATTGCCTATAAATTCAAAATCCATAGATTAGTAACCTCCCTTTTCAAAACACTAACGAACCCTTGCACTCAAGTATTCATAAATTGTTTCCATAGTACCCCAACGAACAATGCATATTCCGTAAGATTTACGCCAGATGAACCAATTCCCATATCACCACCATTACCTTCTGAACCTCCTATCATTAGACAAACCGGCGCAATACATAGAACCGATTTTGCAATTAAAAACAGATTGTCAAAATCTTAAAAATTAGGGGGAAGGTGTCACAGACGCTGATAATGCGGATTTCTCAAACGCGGAGAATCAGCACATTAGGAATATATGTATATAGAGCGAACGCGCAGCGGCGCGAGACGAATACTAATATTATACGCGAAACGAATTGTTCATCGAATTGTTTACTGACCAGTGGTAGTTAAGTATTTGTGTTTAGGAGTGTTTACCCAAATTTATTTGTATATTTGTGCATAAATAAAAGTAGTATTTGTCGTTGACGATCTATCAACGGCAAATCGTTTCTTTTTAAAAAAAGGTGTTCTTCATTGAGGACGTGACAGAACGAAAGCATAGAATTTTTCCTAACCGTTACCTTCGGAAACACGAGGGTATTTAGGCGATTCTTCGTACAACAAAAACACAGTCGAACGTTGAAGCTTACACGGTTCGGATCGAGAGTCGAAGAAGTCAATCGTGACTTAGAAGTTTCCGCGTAACGCGACGTAGCATAGCCAATGCAGGGTGGTTCGGAAATCATTCACGACGCCATTCGAGTGAGACCCTGCACTCCTCGAATGGGCCACGGTAGGGTGGTTAAGTCACACACTGTATACTGTTCGTGCGAGTCCTACACCCTCGAACGGGCCACGGTAGGATGGTTAACGTACACACACTGTACACTGTTCGGGCGAGCCCTACACCCTCGAACAGGCCACGGTAGGGTGGTTAAACGTACACATCAACATGATCCGAGTGAGTCCTACATTCTCAACTCGATCATCGTGAATAATCTCACGCAACGTGAATTATCACTCAAAACGAACAACGCTGAGCGAGACTCTGTTCTCCTCAAATCGAACGACATTGAGCGAGACCTTGTTCTCCTCAAAACGATTCACATTCAATACGCCATCAACACGACGTACACATACTCGTACACATTTTCACCGTAGAGTCATTAACGAAACATATTTTTGTAAGGGGTTTTTTATGCCGCAAGGCTTTTTCCCCTAATTCGAATCGCTAGAGCCAATAAACGATCACGATTTTTCAGGCTCAATTGTGTCTAAACAATTTTTATTTACCCTCTTCCTCAATCGAATTCATATATTCCTTGAAACACGAAATTTCTCCATGTTGGACAGATTTCGACGATACATACACTACCGCTCAAAAGTATGTGGACACTTCTTCAATTCTTTTAAATGCCCGAAAAATGTTGTGATATCTTTGAATTATTTGTTTATCGTGTATGTATTCCACTTCCTCCAGTGTTAGACAACATATTGTAATAATAATTTGTTAAATATTTTACCGATAGTGATGAAATATGTTTAAATTTTCCTTTCGTTAACATATCCACCGCGTGATGTAATTTTCGCATTTTCGTGTTGTGGCATCCTGGCTATATAATCATGTTTACAAATGTTTACGTTAGTCTTGAGAAGGCAACAGACCTCACTTAAGCGATGCAATCATTGCAATCTGCCAGAGAAAAGACCCACAAACTCTACGCGCGCAACGCAAAATAACACATATATTTATTTCAGAAAGTTGAATAAATAAATTGATAATTTCGTAATATTATAATACATTACATTCATATTAATACTAGAATTTATGAACGATTTTGGTTAACAATAAAAACATATAATATGTATCCGAAATTCAAGAAAATGTAAGTGTCCACATACTTATGAGCGGTAGTGTACATATTTACAGATTTACATACAATACATTTACACACAAATGTAACCTAGCTTTTAAGTTACCGGAGAATGTGACAGTTGGGCAACTAGGAGTTGTATATAATTTGTACAAAAGTTGATAAATTTTCCAATAATCTCGATTGTATTAGCACTTATGAACGAATTTTGTTTAAATACTTATAAGCAAAATATTCTTTAATGGAATTTCAGTTATGTCTTATAAATTAGCGTATTATTAAATTGTACGTAGTGTTTAATATATAATATATTCTGTGTTAATCTAGATTTGCTTACATTAGGATAAAGGCTTTTCTAATTCTCAGTTACTTGTAAAATGTATTGTGTTTCTTCTTCATTTTTGGTCAATAGATTATTATATTCAGATATAAGTTTAACACCACGTTCAGCGATGTTGTTTACCACTTTTAAATTTCTTGTAATTTTGAAACCTTTTTGATATGAAATATCATTTTTCCACAAGGAAGGGTTTTTTTTCTAAGAAATCTGTAGGTATATTGTACCTGTTAAGCCATTTTCTGGATTCAGTAAAAATGAAGCTATCAATATTTATATTTACCTAATTTTGTACGTTTTCCGGAAGTATTACAAGTTTCTTTACTGAATGTTCCGTATTATCATTTTTTAGAGCCTTAATCATTTTCCTTTTTGTGTTCAATGGTATTATTTCATCGAAAAAGGGTAATGCCACGTTCTCAGATACAAGGTACCACAAATGGTTAGAATATTTGCGTATTCCTATTCTAGCAATATTATTATCAATTGTAAAATACAAGTATAGATTTTGTAGGAATTTTAGATCTTGTAATGGCGCTCTTACGGAAATTGGTGCATTAATCTAGGCTTGAATGTATAAATTAGCTAAAAGAATACATACATGTATATCACTTATCCCTATGATTTCGTTACTATCCAATAAAAATTCTTGT
Organism: Megachile rotundata; assembly: GCF_050947335.1. Taxonomy (NCBI): domain Eukaryota; kingdom Metazoa; phylum Arthropoda; class Insecta; order Hymenoptera; family Megachilidae; genus Megachile; species Megachile rotundata. The sequence goes on from NC_134994.1 coordinate 3,158,615, forward strand.
CGGAATAAATAAATTTTTAGCACGTAAATTGCTTTAGCCATCTACCTAGCATTATGAAACGCTCCAGGAACATGAAAAGTATTTACTCGTGGAAGAGATCCACCAGGAAAAATTATCAACTTCAAAAGTTCTTTGTAATCATCTCTCGGCTGTTTTTGTCATAAATGGTACAAGCAAAAATTGATTTTTTCTTCTACATCCTGGAATCTTCCATAAACATAAGAATCTTGTATACCTTGCCTCCTCGTATCGTCTAGAGATAGAACGAAGCGCGTATAATATCGTATGAACGAAATCTGCCGCTGTATTATTTTGTATGTACCGCCGGAGAATGACGTCACTGTCAACGAGGGAACGACGTACGTCGAGGGAACACGCCGCTGCCCTGCCGCTTCCCGCTACGACCGTACGATAGAGGAAGAGAGGCTGTGGAGCCGGAGGAGGTCCTGCCGAAAAAGACTTCGCTAGAATTCAGAGACTCCGGCCGAGGGTGGGGGAAGTCTACGAGGTGTCCTAATACCGGTGCAAGGGCTCGCGGATTCTTATTCTGTATTCGGCATTTGCCTAAAGTTATCGTGGTAAGAGTAATTATCGTTCCGTGAAAGGAAAAGAAAGGGATCTTCCCGAGCTTCCGCGCCCAGTATCTGGACACCTTGGTAAGCCCCCTCATTTACCGATATATGTATATATATGTAAAAGAGCGCGAAATCGAGATTACCATATCGTGGGTTGTCGACCACTTGGCTTGCCATTCACGGGCAGGTTCTGCAAAGTGTGACCGGAGTGGCTTTGTGTCGTAGGGAAATTAGTTTAAGTTAGAAGGGTAAAACTCGGGGGCCCCTGTCCGGAACGGTCGAGGATCCCGACGTTCGGACTTTTTCGCGTCGTCGAGAGATCGCTTCTCGATCTCTCGAATCGCCACTCGGCTGGATCACCGAACCTGTACCGGGGAATGGTACAGCGTTAGTTACGATTAAAGTATCGTCTCGAGTAGGCCTTTGCCAATATTGTGCCCTCCCATGTCTCGATTTCGCGAACTCTTAGTATGGGAGTAGATTGTAAAGTGCATGTTTGTCGTACCGGACATTTCGTGTTTGTCGCGCAACTTCTCGCCTTCTCTTTCTAGACGGTCGCCGATACAGAATCGATACGCGTGTAAGATTTAGTTGCGTCGCGTGTAAATTTAAGTGCGTTAGATTCCGTTGCGTTCAGAATAGTTGCGTCTCGTCGCGTTCCGTCAAGTTTTGTCGCATTACGTCCGTTCGGTTAATTGCGTCGCGTTTTGTTAAATATTTGCGTTGCATTAAAGAAACTTCGTTGCGTCGCGTACCGTTCCGGGAATCGAGGATAAATCAAAGATTGTATTCCGCTTAGGAACTGGCAATTATCGTTCCGTGGTTAAAAATCTCGCGGAGATTGTACCTCGGCCTTCCGCCGAGCGCGATACGATTAAATCGAATTCCGATACTGGATCACACTGTACGGCTAGGTTAATTAGATATTAAATAAACACCGCTGTTTAACAAACACCGCTAAATTGAGGTTTCTCGCGGATTGTCCCGAATCATTTACTCTCGTCCGCCTTCGCGTCTAGCTCCTTTACCCTTGAAGAATCCCGCCACTCTACCATTTCGTTCGGTTACTGAGCTACCGAGCTGTTCCGCCGCCGATTTGAGTCTTTCGCGTTTTCCCGAGGTCGACGTAAGCGATTCTCCCATCTTTCCGCTTTAGAATCTCGTTTCGCGTTAAAGTTCCTTATCGCGACGCTAAGAAGCGTCTGGCGCCCAATTATAAAATAAAATAAAGCGATATTGAACGGATTCGAATCGGGCGCCGAAGTGCTACGCGTCCGCAAATCCGCGGAGGCGCCGCGACGGTCATAGTCGCGGACAAGGCCCGGAAGGGTCGTTCGAGAATTCGCGGGCGAAGCGGGGTCGCGGGCAATTACCGAGCTAGCCGCGAAATACCGCGTAGCAACCTGTTTTAAAATTTGATAAATTAATCTTAGGTCAAGCTATTTTAAATTTTTTAAAAAGCGGTACTTCTTACCTGATCCCTTGATCAGGTAAAACACGGTAATATTCACCACTGCCGGGAATCATTTTGTATATCTACCATACAGAGTATGTACTTACTATACATTTTTTTAATACCGAAATATTTGTTTCATTTTACATAAGATCTCTAATGGCTAACTGAATAGGAGATTAGTTTTCGTATTCGAGATGACCGCTGCAGCAACTACAGAATGAGATTCATACTAACATTAGCGGTAACATTTAGTAATTTTTAGTATATTTGTTGGAAATCCTAACGAACCGTCCAACTTTTTCTTCTACATCTGGCTCTTCCTTTATTTTCTTTACCCTATTGTCCACTTTCTGCGCTTTCCTGTCTGTCTGTATCACCAAAACATGCCTCTTTAGAATTTCCTGTAGCTTCAAGATTTTTCCAAGGTCCCGCTAAAGCACTTCCACATTTCCTAATAAATCACTCTTTTTTTTATGCCACCTCCTTCGCAAATAACTTAGCCAATAACTTTTCCTGTTCCCACACCTTTATCCAAAATATCAACCAATAGTTTCCTTCCAATAGTTTACATTTTTCTTCTCAACACTGTTTCTCTTTAGATTTTATCCGAACTTCACCGTGTAAAGTACAACTTTTAAAACTAGAGAACTAGATTAAGGTTTAACTTGTAATATTATTGAACAATAAATTGGTTATTGTATTCAATTCGAGTTACTCCTGATTCGGGAACTCCAACATATTTTTGATAATCATACATCAACACTAAAATTATATATATAAAAAATTATATTTTCACTATAAAATATTCACTGATACTTTTAAAATAAAAGGCCACTAACACATTTGACGATAACCTGAAATCGTGAAAATTTCAAAACTTCAACTCGATTGCGGCACGGGTTCCTGTTATCTAATCATGCTGAAACTTTGACATTATCGTTTTTTCATCAAGTGTCAAAATTTTAGGGGGTGAGACCAAAAAAAATCGGAAGTCGAAATGTAAGGGTCACCCTAATGTGCATAGTGTACAAATATGGCGATCGAAAAAGAATACTTTAAATCTGCACATTCAGCAGCAATTTATTTGTAATAAATATTTTATCATATCTCTGTAACACATTAATCTATAATTTCTTAGCGTTGGATTTATTTAACACAAACTAAGTGTATTCTTCTTCAAAAATTATCGGGATATAAAACTTCCTCTAACGTTGAAGGTTCGAGTCAAGTGTCCTTTCGTCCACCGCAAAAAAGGTGGCCGCGAAGCTGTCAGTAGTTTATGCCGGTCCATTTCAAATTATAAAATAATTTTAAGAAAAAAAAATACGCCGACTTCGAAATGCACTAAAAAGTATAAAATAATTTCTATTTCCTAATGAAGTAATTTCTATTTCATTCAATCATACAATTACGTAACAGACATGAATGAAACCTATTTACTCGCTAGGTAGTATATTAAATACATTTCAACCTTTTCGGAGGCGGCGCATTTATATATATATATATATATATATATATATATATAAAATATATATAAAATATATATATATATATATATATGGGTGTGGATATTGAAATCTCACCTACAAGACAAGACTTTTTGCAACTGTCATAAATGTTCTAATCGCGTTTGTCTCGGCGGTTTTATTATATTGCGGCGCTAGCTGCGGTTGCTCTATTTCGTTACAATTTTTTATTTGCAATAAGAGGCTCGAAACACGGCTACTATAATCTACTATCGCTTCATTTGGCATCTGTGCCATTTTAGAGAGATCACCGTACAATTGGTACGAAGTATATAGCGGTGCAAAGCGTGATTTTAGAACATTAATTAATTCGTCAATAGTATTATAATCGCCACTGGAAATGACTCTAGACGCTTGCCCGAATAATTTATTTTTAATTAATTGAACTAAACCATACTCGGCATGAGGTGAAATAATACCCTTTGCATTTAGACAATTTTTCGTAAATTGATACAACGGAATATTATGGCCGTCAAATGGAGGCACAATATCTGCGGCATCCCGTATACTAATCTGAGGAACAGGGAGAGTAGTGCTCTCTGACTGAATTCCTAAACTTCCTTCCTGAGCTTCTAATTCGTTATCCATTTTGAGTAACAAAATCTAATTTACTATAATTAATTAATTAATATATGTATTATTTGTTATATATATATTTTTTTTTCCTTTTATATTTTTCTCTCTTATGTATATACTTTTCAAGTGCCTATTCTTTATTTTAGATATGAATGATCTTGACCTCCGCAGAGAAAAGTTCTCTTGCCACACAGGAGATCAGTGACACATATCTGCAGCTACGTTCAGTGACCTGTACCTGTTATATCAATCCCACCGCTGTCACCAAAAAATTTATTTTTTCCTCTTTAAAACGTGTAACGACTCTGGAACCTAGATTCAGATAGTTACTAGCGCTAGTAAGGTAAAGAGCGGCTTTTACCAACTGAACGACTCGTTTTGGAAAATAACTAAATGTAAAGATTGTGGGATTCGTGTGGTGTGCGGTTAAGGAGTGAAATCTACAGGTCAATATCTTTCAACAATAAGGTTTATTTAATAAAATAACGAAGATGATGAATTTGACAAATAACAAGTAACAAATAACAACAAAATATGAAAAGTATATTGGTTTGATCAAAAGAAACTAAATAGACTTTGATATTGATAATAGAAATAATAGAACTTGGTAAATTAAACAATATGTAATAGATAATTATGAATCTAACTAAATCTGATTCTCGCTAGTTAATACTTTATATTATTTCGTACCTAAGTCTGACTTCGCTTTTATATAATTACTGAATTTGATATTCTATATTATTTTAATTCTTGTTTCGAACGCTATCGCAATGACAAAGTTTATAGTGATTAATACGTTTGTAGTTTATATAATGAATATTCTTTTCGGAGTTATTAATATTAGCGCGTGATAGTCTACCGCAGCGAGGAATACGACCTAAGTGTGATTCTCTAAGTGTACCTAAATACGCTTTCGCAAAGTTAGACAGATTAACGATTTTATCTATTATCTAACGCGGTGTAATCGACTACTGAGATTACGCTAATGACAGAACAATATTCTTTTACTAATTCAAGTTCAAAATTTGTGTGAATCTAAATGAATTAATTACTCGGAACAGTTAGTCTTTTAATCTGACTCGACAACTAATTGTCCATGACCCTTTTTGTCAAAACGAACACTGCCAGCCAAAACCAGATCGCTTAATTGGGGAGCCTGCGTTAGCTAGCTACTAGAACGACCCAACGATACAGGAAAAGGGTGAACAGTATAAGTTGACAGGGTAGCAAATCAATTGATTCTAATATAAAATCGTAATTGCTGAACTGCCACCCAAAAGACACGGGCTTCAGAGACCAAGCCGCTCAAATGGGGAGCCTGCGTTAGCTAGCTACGAAACGACCCAGAGCGAGCTCCGAGAATCTGATGGCGCGTTAGCAATCCGATGTAAAATCAAATATGAGTAGCTGAGAGCTATCCTTTCGATATCTTAGCCTTTCTTGGCGCCAAGTATAGCACTCTCCTAGCGGAGTTTCAGATACGAGACCGTTTGAATGGGGAGCCTGCGTTAGCTAGCTACTAGAACGACCCACGACCAAGTATCCAAATGGCGTATACCCGCTTTACCAGTCAAGTATTAAGAATCGTTGCGGCTCTTCACAGCGAAAACTGTTCCGGTTATACTTATCTGTAGACTTCTAGCTGGCTCGACTTCGAAAACTGTTCTGCGATTTTGGCGAGCTCCGCTCGGCCTTTTATATTCGCCAGCCTGGCGAATTCTCGGAAAACCCCCATAACGTCGAAATATATAATTGTCTTATAAATTCGTAATTAGACATTAATTGTACAAACGAACGGTTTAATTACATTATAAATATCGCATTCTACATTATGGTTTACATTTCTGATATAAAAATAGTAATTTAATAGTGTTTTAATGAAATTGCATTTTCTATCTCTTTCTATGTACTACGCACGACTTCTATACGGATCGGAGCTAAATGTATAAGCATAGGATGCTTCTAGAACATTCCATTGAATAATATTATAATTTACAATATATATTGCAATAAACTAACGTTTGACTTTAATTCCGGATAACATAATATTAGTACGCTTGATATATATTAACTGATTTGTTTAGCTAATAGTTTTTAATAATTAATAATATCGAAATTGTAAAATGTATTTCTATCCTTCTCTAAATAACGCTAGAATTCCAGGAAATTCGGGGCTAGCTTCGCGGCACGTAAACACATAGCATTGCGGAATTTTCCTTATAGAATTATATATTTATTACCGACAGTTTACTGAATTCTTATGATACTCGATTTGTCTAATGTCGCGGTTGATAAGAGAGAAATACAGTCGATAATTGAAGAAATGACACTGTAATAAAAGTTTAAAAATTCTTCAGGGATGTTACACAACGGTCAGCGACGACATATTTGAAAAACGTTCGAAACCGCTGTTGTCACGTATGATAATAGGGCGCGCGCGTGAACATAAATGTGAATAACTCAGAAAACCGCAAATTACCGCAAGATATCGTTACAGATTCTTGTTCGGGAAGCTTGCAGCTTTCATTTAAGCCTATTTGGTAGGTGAACCGAGGTTAAGATCACAACTTTTACCTTACACAAACATTAAATATGACTATGGTTTATAAGTCTTTCCATATCACTGTTAAAAATAAACATTTTGTTGTGCAACTTACATAATTATAATGTTAAAGTATCATATAAACAGCCGATAATAGTGGATGAACATAATATTTAAAAAATAATGAACAGCATTATGTTAAGCTTTACCCGGAAAAATTGACTTTAAAAAATGTTCAACTTTGGAGGCTCATATCTTCGAAATGGTAATAACAAAGTCATTAAAACTATGAAAACAGTATGCACAGATTCCTTATAAACTAGTTCCATTAAATGGATTTCAAGAATTGCGATTTTCATTTTTTGACTTTTGTCCACGTTTTCGCCGTTTTTCGCCACTGTGCGACGGGCAATTACCACCCATACTAACCTTTCTCCGTCAATACAGGATCCAGCGAGGAAGAAAAGGGGAAGGCTGCGCCGCGATTCCCCAGACACCGAGCTGTCCGGTAGAGCCACGCCGTCCGAAAATGAAGGTATGCCAGATTCCGCGAAAGCCTGCGGCGAATGGCGAGTTCGCTGCCGCACCCCCCAGGAACCACGCGAAGAAAAAGAAGAGGAGAAGGCGTCGCGGCCGACAACCAGGAACAGTAAAATTCGACGCATCACCAGCGCCGATGTCTGCTGGGCGAGCATCCGTATCAGCGGCCAAACAGCGTTGCGCTCGTAGAAGGGTGGGCGTACGTGCAAACTCGCGACCGGTCAATTGTGCCCGTTTATTTCCGGAATCGCCCGCCACCAGGACCCCTGTCGCCTTTTCTGCGCAACCAGTGATCTCTGCTGCTGTGCAAGTCGCCGCCATTCTGCTGGATTTGGCTGTGTAGTCAAGTCCTGCAGCGAGTCCGCATGGAGGTCAGTCGGGTTTGGCCCCGCCGGGGTTCTACTTTCAGTGCTGGTAAAGAGAGCATAATCTGGCAACTTATCCGCATTACGCAAACTGCCAATTCTGCTACCGTTTGGTTGGCTAATGGTATGCATCCGAACATATCCGCATAGTTCACGGACATGCGGAGGGGAAAGAGGGCCTCGCAGCAGAGTCAATGAGAGCGGTAGACCCCGATGCATCGTAGCCGTCACATTGTATACGAATACGCCACAACAAACCGTGCACACTTCATTTTCCAGGCATTCCACTTAAATTGCAGATGAAGAGATTTTCGGTTGTGAAAAGTCTGATATTTCGCGGTAGATAAATCACCACACTTTTTGTTCGTTTTGTTATGTGGTTTTTCTATTTTTATTTGGAAATCGTTTGTGTATTGCCACCTTATGGTGACTGATGAGCTTGTTGTGGACCCAATATATTAATAAAAGAAAAAAAAATGGAATATTCTCAATTTTATTCTTCAATGCATTACGATGGCATTCTTTCAGTTCTGCTAAAGTCGTAAAATATTCTATTCTCGTCGGAAAATTATAAAAATAAATACTTGTGAAGGTAACGCAATTATCTGTTTTACTAATTCTAGCTAAAGCTGTCGGTAATGAAGAACTATTCACATTTCCTTCGCCATCGGTCAAGAAAAATTTCGTTTATATTTGTGAACAAGTGATTAATGTTAAAGACTAGTTAGATGCGATTCGGGCAATTGTCGTTTGTGTAACGTCCCCGGGAACATCACATTAAATCCAGTCGATAAATAAAGAAACATGCTAATGCGTATATCTTTTTCTATTCTATTACCGACCGCAAATTACCGACTACACCATAAAAATTCGCGTGGTAATGGGATGGGGTAGCTCACGCGTGCAACATTGTTTAGAGTAGATCACCGATCGATGGCGCGCGCGTTAGTTAGAAAGAGACAGGAGATATACTTCGAAACAAAATTATTATAAATTATTATTTAAATGTTTATATTATATATATTATTAATTATTCACTCATTATAAATTGCGTTATATTTTTAGTTATTATTTTATGTATTGTTTGGGATTAATTATTTCTTCTATTGAAACACTTATAATTTGCGTATCTAAAAATTATTAAAAATACGATTTAACGGGAAAACTTGTGAGAAATTAATTAATAATAGATCAAAGCGTATTTTTATTAATCAAACTAATATATATTTGCTACTAAATAAAGCGTAATAAAAGAATAATACTTTTTGAGCGGGAAAAATCCATGATTCTCTGGGTATAAAAGGGCGTGCAGCGCAGAACAATCTTGGAAGTACTACGTGCCGGACCTCTTAGGAAGCGACTAACTGGAGCAGTTTTAACTGGTAAGAGCCTACAAGATTCTTAGTTTTGACTGGACAGCGGGTATCAGCCATTTGGATACTCGATCGTTGGGTAGTTCTAGTAGCCAGCTAACGCAGGCTCCCCGTTCAAACGGTCTTGTATCTGAAACTCCGTAAGGAGAGTGCTATGCTCAGCCCCAGAAGAAACTAAGACATCAACGAGAGCTCGCCAGTCACTCATACATATTTCTTATTTTTCTGAGTTACTAACTCGCCGTCAGATTCTCGGAGTTCGCTCTGGGTAGTTTAGTAGCCAGCTAACGCAGGCTCCCCATCATTGAGCGGCTTGGTCTCTGAAGCCCGTGTCTTTTGGGTGGCGTTTCAGTAATTTCAATAAATAATTAAAGTTGAGTCATTTTTATTTGCTACCCTGTTGGTCACATGTCGGTCACTTGATTCTTGCATCGTTGGGTAGTTCTAGTAACCAGCTAACGCAGGCTCCCCAATTAAGCGATCAGGTTTTGGGTGTCGATTTGTGCTCTGACAAAAAGGGCCATGAACTAATTAGTTTGGAGTCAAAACAAGGAGTAACTGTTCCACGTCTAATACAAATTTTAGAGTTTTTGTAATTAACCAAATATTGTTCTGTCAGTTTTGTTAGGATCTAGATCCATTATTAAATTGCGTTATATTTTTGCGCTGCGTATATCATTATAAAACCGCGTAATTGAAGTAGTTAGCTACCGTTCTGCGATTTGCGTCAACAACAAGTCCATTATACTCCAATTTGCTTATAAAATTCAGTCACATATACATTTTTATATTTACTAAAGTAATTGTTAATTATAACTCTTTTTCTCATCATTATTTGAATAAACCTAATTAATGAAAGGTATTAACCTGTAGATTTCACTCTTTAACCACACGCCACCACGATCCCACATTCTTTTAGAATTAGTTATAGTAAAAACGAGTCGCTTAATAGGCAAAAGCCGCTCTTTGCTTCATAAGCGCTGTAAAATACCGGGTTCTAGAACCAGGGACGTTACATTTGTACGATTTCAGTTTTATTAAAATAACAAAATTATTCACTTATTATTTTGTATTTCAACTTTCAATCAAACACACGTATTAAAATAAATATTCGAAATCAATTTAAGAATTATTAGGTATCTTTACGAAGTGATTGATTAATTTATTAAAATATTGGATGGTAATTCCTATATCTTGTTGCTATCTTCTAGGTAAAGTCAATCCCTGTATTATGTCTGTAGATAAAGTCAATTCGTAACTAGTTTTATAAATTCATACCAAATTTCTTTTGTTGTTTCATATGACATTCTTTCTGTAAATAGATAGTTAGAAACAGAGTGCCAGGAGTGAGAATAAATGATCATAGTTTATAAACACAATAAATATATATTTGCATTCTTTGATACTTCGATCTAAGACACGTGGTTGTACAATTAAACATAACAGAACGCAACTGAAGTTACTTGGAAAAGGTGAACTAAAACGTAAGAAAGCGCAATAATTTCGTTAATAGCTCCCAAATTACATAATTAATCCAAGAGAAGGCAGCTACTGATCTAGTAGAGTTCTTTTCTGATTTGGTTTTACATAGGAATTATCTTGTAGATGGCTGAGGATTTTGAAGTTCATAAAGTGCATTTTTTTGCTTGGTTGAGGAGAGGTCTTGGTTTGAGAGAGTAGCGCCCGTTTTCTTTAAATAAAATTGGCTTTTGCGTCAAGTTGTGGGTGTATTAATTCTTGTCTTTTAAATTGAGAGCAAAGTTTTGTTTACAATTTACATTTTCTATAAAACTGTAAGAAAATTCAGTGTGAGGAACCTAGTTTTTTGAGGGGCAGGAAATCCCTTCCTCTCCAGCATCATCATCATGGAAGAATATTCCTTCGTTCTCTAAAAATCTTACTCACTCTTCAAGTAATTCATCTGTTAATGTCAGTGATAAATCTGATATTAAAGTCTCTCATTAAAGTTCGGATAAAATTTGCAAGGATAATGATTCAGTTACTTCAGTTCCTAAAGTTGCAGTTAAATTGCTTCGTGAAACTTCAGATACAGTATCAAACTATTCATCTTCATCTATTGCATCCTCCAATAACAGGAAAGCAGCTATTAAACAATATAAATCTAATTTTCTTAAAAAGAAATAATAATGGACCAGGATCTTAAAATTTTTTTGTAGAATTGTAGAAGTGTTAAAAACAAAAAAGCTGAATTAGAAGTTATTTCAATGCAATATGATATTATCATTTGTACTGAGACATGGCTTAAGTCTGATATTAGGTTTAACATTCCTAGATTTTATTGTCTAAGAAAAGACAGAACAGACCACAGAGGAGGTGGCGTGGCTTTCTTTATCAAAAGAGGTCTTTCCGCCAAACTTTTGGATAATGCTATCAATTTTGATGAATTATGAATTCACTGATGTGTGTTCCATTCGGGTAGATAATTTGAACTATCAATTAATAGAATTGCTTGTTACAGACCACCTGGTCATGGTCTTCGTTTAAATAGTTAATAGGTAATTGAAGGAGTTTTAACGGAGGGTGATTGTATTTTGTTAATTTGCATGAGATAATGGAAAGGCAGAATCTCTTTCTTCACAATGCTGATGCTCGATCCAGAATTGGCAATTGTTTCCAGACAGATAGTAATCTGGATTTAGTATTTTTTTCAGCAGGCATTGCCCATCATATTCAAGCTTGTCAACTGGATGATCCTTTTGGATCAGATCATTATCTTATTTCTATACGGTTGCAGACAAATAAGTATATACATACATAGGTGTTAAACATCTCTACTCGAGAAACGGACTGAACCGGATATTTTACCACAATGGACAATAACTGAAAGTTTTTCGTAGATTCTGATTTTGGTTCTAAATCTCCTGCGAATCATTACATCATGTTTGTTGATAAAATGAAGGAGCCCGTTTTGTAAAATACCCATTATGGGGGAGGTAATCACTTGACTTTCCATTCCAATCAGAAACTTAAGAATCAGCTAGAGAAGATTCGCATTTCTGCAGCTAAAATTGCTTTGGGTCTTAGAAATTCTTCATCTAATAACACCTAATAACTTTTGCGGAGGCTAAACTGCCGTTGATTCAGAACAGGGCAATATTTCTTGGCTCGAAATATATACTTAAAATACTCTCTTGTTATTCTAATTCCCTCTCAGTGAAAATGTCAGGTTTCTTTAATTCTAGTTTGGCTTCTGTTACCCCTAGTCCTTTTAGAAGGAATCGCTCTCTTTTTATTCGATTTTTCTGAAACGAAATATTTAGGTTTCTGCCCATTTTGGGATTGTAATCCGTCATTGATATGCAATCTTACAAACTTTAGAGTACAGCTTAGTAAAATAAGCATAAATACTCTTCTTGGACGCTTTTTCAGTCATTTAGCAGTCCAGACAGGATCTTTCAGAGTGTTGTGAATGATTTATATCCTGGGCATGTCCAGATATTTATTAATGGATCTAAGATGGATGGAGCTATTTCAACTTGTGTCTCATGTGTCTGTCCTCTGTTGGATTGCTCTTTTACCCGCAGTCTCAATCATGCAGTATCGATATTTTCCGCCGAATATCATGGAATTCTTATGGCGGTTAATTTGGCTAATAAAGATAGGAGCAATTCTGACATTATATGCACTGATTCGCTTCGTGTCTTGGAGACGCTTGATGGAAGAGTTTTCTGTCAACGTTCTTCTTCTTTGTTAAAAGAAATTAAAGATGAATTGAATTCTTTTGAATTCTCTGGCTTCTCCTGGATGTAGGATTGAGTTTGTTTGGATACCTTCTCACAGGGATATTTTGGGCAATGAGCGGGCTGATGCAGCAGCTAAATGAGCTTCGAGTCTAAGTGAAGATTTCAATTTCAAGGTCCCATACACTGATTTCTCTCTTATTTTAAGGGAGATTATGTGGAAAGATACCATAAATACGTGGCTTGGTGAAACTGCGTCCAAGGGTTCGGCATATTTCAGTACATACAGTGGCTCACGAAAGTATTCGAACGCTTACATATGCAAACTTGAATGGCCGAAATAATGTACATTCTAGCAATTTACTAAAACAAGTAGACGTCAATAGGAAGATGAAAGTCTTAAGATTATGTCAGTAAAATGTGAAAAAGATTCAATAACGTAAAGAGGAGTTATGATACATTTATTAGATACACGCATGATAAGTGACTCACAAAAGTATTTGAACGCTATATGTATTATTAAATTATTTAATATTAATATTTTGTTGGACCACCTTTAGCTGCTATAATGTCTCTTAGCCAACGTTCCATACTATAAACTAATGATTTTGTAAAACTACACTCAATGGAGTTCCATATTTCTATAATTTTATTTTTCAATATTTGCTTCGAGGTTATTTGAAATTTATTTAATCTTTTTCCGATTTCAACCCATAAATTTTCAATAGGATTTACGTCTGGACTTTGCGGTGGAGTAATTAACATGTGTGGTGTGTCATATATGATCCATTCTTTTACAATTCTAGCAGTATGCTTCGGACCATTATCTTGTTGTGGAAATCTTCTAATAATCCTAGTTTACTGGCACTTTCTTTAAGATTATTTTTTAAAATATTTAAATACTTACATTTATCAAGTATTCCGCCAATAAATATTAAAGTTCCGGTGCCACTGGCAGCCATACACCCCCACACCATGACCGATCCACCTCCGTGTTTCATTGTTCGATGTAAATGTCGAATTTCCAATACTGTATTTGGTTTTCTCCACACATAATTTTGACCATCTGAGCCAAAAATATTAAACTTTGACTCGTCCAAAAAGATGACTTTATCCCAAAAAAAAATTATCTTTATTAATGTAGGTTTTCGCAAAAGTCAATCTTTTTTTACGATTTACCGCATTAATATATGGCTTCTTTCGTGGTACTCTGCCATGAAAATCACTGTTTCGTAAGATTCATCGACATAATTCCGGGTGAACTTCTTTATGAAACATATCAGCTACCACAGTTGCGAGTTGAGGAGCGGATATAGTAGGATTCTTTTTTAATTTGCGAATGATAACTTTCTCCTCTCTTCCAGTCAATTTCTTTGGTCGACCTGATCGAGTTTTGTTTGCAAGTGCTCCCTCATTCTTTGACTTTTTTATGATATAATGTACTGTAGACTTACCTCTGTCCATTCTATTGACATCTACTTGTTTTAGTAAATTGCTAAAATGTACATTATTTTGGCCATTCAAGTTTGCATATGTAAGCGTTCGAATACTTTCGTGAGCCACTGTATTTCGAGCATATCAAGAAGCTGTGGTTCTCTAACCGCAATCTGTCAAGGCGGACTGCAGTTTGGGTCAATAGTGTAGGGATATGGCGTGTTAAGTGAATTATCCCTCGCAATTTTTCGTTTGGTATAAATTTATTCGCCGATCTTCTTAAGTTTTATGAAAATAGAACAGTGTTGACTGCCAAACTTCGGATGTTAGGATGGTGGGCCTCTTTTAAAATGCAGATTTTCCTGATTGGGCCAGACATAAGGGCTATCAAAGTTATTACTAAATTTTTAGTAACGAACAATCTTATTGTTAGAGATCCGTGGGAACGCGCCTTGTTAGAAAACAATTGACAACGATCTTATCAACTATTATATATAAACTTACAAATTGTACTTAAACTAACTATAACTAGGTGGCGCTTTAATAGAATTCGGTTGGCAACACTGGTCGCTACAATCTTGTAACTCACTCAGGGGGAGTGATGTAGAATTATATCAACGCGCCACCTAAATGTAGTTAGTTTAATCATTCTTTTGTAAGTTTGTAGGTAATAGTGGGTAGGATCGTTTTCAATTGTTTTACAAAACACTAAACACACATTGTTTTTCACCACGTCATGTGGGTATGTTACAATCTGCATTGATCCATTCTATCTCAGAGAAAGCATTCAAAATATTTGTTATGAAACTTTTCCATTAACGAAATAATTTATAATTGAAATATAAAGTTTATATTTTGCGTCTTTAAAAAGTTAATCAAACTACTTCACCCTTTACCGCTAGATGGTCAGACATATTGTGTACTGAGATGTGTATTTTAATTAATTAATTTAGAAAATTTATTTTCTTCTTACATTTTGGATTTGTTAAATTTACTTTAAAAATACATAAATGTTAAATTTTACACTTTAATTACTAATTAACAAATGGAATAGTTAGATAATAAATATTTTTTTGAATGGTATCGTAACTAATTACAAAAAGATCATCATATTTAACAACAAAAGATTTTGAATATGAAGTTATAAAATTAATTACAAATTGAGCTTATCTACAAATTTGGAACAATTAGCATCAGTAGCTAATTTGTAGATAATGTCAATTCTTGTTTTACATTCGTAAATAAAATCTATTTGCGATTAATTTTATAACTTCATATCTAACTTATTTTGTTGTAAAATGTCATATTCTTTTTGTAAATATTTAGTAATGAGGTGTCATTGAGAAAGCAGTTAAAATATTTGTTTTCTACCTAATTAATTAATTAATTAATTTGTCATTAGATTTTAAAATTTAATGTTTATGTGGTTAAAAAGTTAATTTGACTGATTGAAATTATAGAAAGCAGATAAGTTTCGCAAATAAAATCGTTAATTCACATACACGAATTGATAGAACTTCGGGAAACCATCATGCTCCGACATGACCTAATTTTGTAAATTATTTCCTTTTTGCAAAAGGAAATATTTGCGAGATCGGTTTGTGGCGACTCAAACGAAAAATTTGTATCATTCCAATGTTATTTTTTATATCACGAGCAAGACACGGTACAGTGTGCGAATCGTTCGCACATAATCCGCTTCTTTGAACTCATGGAATATATTGCAAACAGCATGTTTATGTTAACAGTATATGCATTGACAGTATTCAGTGTTGCTGTCTCCATCAGAAACTACACTAAATCTACTCAGGCAGTATTTTCGTATAGATAGCATATACATTAACAACATTCAGTAATATTACATGAATTATATGTGTATATACATGTAAAAATGACAAAATGATTTAAAAATGAAAAAATTTCTATTTTAAAAATTTTGTTTATGTTCTTTTTATTTAAAATCAATTTTCTGTTCAACCAGTACCAACTTTCGCTGATAGAGGGTGCTACTCGTACAGTTTTTGTGATGGTCCTTAAAACTTATCGGTCAAGAAGTTTGAATCTTTATCTACCAACTACTTTCGTTTTACTTTTGGCATTGATCATAAGAAGCTCTATTTATTTTCTTGATAATTATTTGATGTTAAAGTCAATTATATGTAATTCAATCATTTGTCATTCGATCACCTCAGTTTTGTTAAACAAAAAATAATTAATTCATTCTGTTTTCGTGTCTTAAATTAAATACACGTATTAAATATTTAAAAACAATTTAATAATGTTTGTTATCTATGCGAATTAATTTATAATATGGAGAAAACAGTTCCAATATTTTTACGCGAAAATATAACTTTTAAAATACATGTGAGATTAAGATTTTCATATCGCTTACAAGTACTTAAATTAATTACCTTCTTATGTACTGTTGTTTTTTATACTCTGTTGACAATGCAATGCAATACATTAATTTTGATTATTAATTAAAACATAAAATGCAGTTATAATATTCGCGATAGTTTACATAAATGAAATAATTTCATGTATTGTGACTTATGATCGTAAATAACTTACATGCTTTCTTTACCTTTCCTTTACCTTCTTCACCTACGCTAATATATTGTCCACAGTTTTCAACCTTAAATTAAATCATAACTGTGTCGTTTACTTAAAAATGTAAGGATTTTCATCTCGTGATTGAGAAGATTATATGACCACCATCAATTCACCTGTTCTGTTTCAAATATATCCTTCTATTTCATATAAATTCTATTTCATTCTATTCTGATTTTACTGAAAATTTTATTCTACCCTGATTCTATTGGAAATGTGTTGATGTACATAATTCCACTAATTTACGCAATTTACTGTCGACATTATAAATTAAATACAAAGAGCAGCCTCAAAAATTCATTAATTTTTGGTATTCCCAAACATGATTCTCTACAGATAAGAATTCTGCTTTCAATGTCTTTCACTTAATTTCAAAACATTTGGATAACAATTGTTATCCAAATTGTGGTTGTGATTGTTCTTATTCGATGTGACTGTCGTCACTTTCTCTACAACAGTAGACGCAGTGTGTAATATACAAGTTCACGCTTAGATCAACTTGGCTCACTATTCAATGTAATAAAACTCAGTATTCATGGTTATCTTATTAGTAGACTTAATTTTGATATTTGACTAACTTAAAATTTAACAAAACGTTCTAATTGATCAGGAAAGTACTGATTCCACTCGGACGGATTACTAACTAAATGTTCAGAGGTTGATGACTAACGTTTCACTTTTTCTAACCACCATTGTAACTTCGGGTGTACTCCTACTCCTGCCGTAAAAGGTAGGAGGTTGAGAGGGTGTACCTTAATTTTACGAAAATTAATTAATCAGCGTCCAAGGTTGTCCCATCCTTTCCAGGACAAGCGGGTTAAACTCGGTAGGATGTGCAACTTGGTTACTGATGAACACATGGTCAAGATTTTAAAAGAAACGCTTAAATAAATTTTCCTAAAAATCCTAACCATCATTGAGCTGCAGTGCTCAACGGGAAGTTTGAGTTATAAATTTATGATGGTATTGAATCATTAACTTTTGAATGAATCATTAACTGAACAATGGTCACCCGAACTGGCTAATATTGCCTTCAGTATGGCCTGACTGTAAACAGACCTGTATGCCAGATTGGCCAATAACAGAAATTGCTATGTTAATTTATGTTGTCTTGAACATTAATAACTAATAGGGTAGTTCTAACTTACTACTAAGTTATTAGAGGTTATCCTGCAGCATCTTTTTTCATAATAAATGACAATTGTTGCTTATAATGGTTATTAACAGAAAAATTCTAAAACTACCATACATTAAAATGTATCCAACCACTTATTACTCTTTAGCGTCTGCTATTTACACTTACAACAAATAGAAAAATTTTGAGACTTATTTACTTATCAACTCTTATCGAATTAACCCTACAACTTCTTTCTCTTTACTAAACTAATAATTCACATCTGCGTTATTTATCAAAAGCATTTTTCTAAGTGAAAAGTTCAGTTTTACAGATGAAACAAGTTCAAACAAAACTGTTTTCGATTAATTCAAGGTACAGAGTAACTTTAGACGTTCGATTTAAGGGAACAATTGAGTTTCATAGAACGTAGTCAGTAATTCATAAGTCCGGTATATCTCGGTTCTATCGGCGCCTAGATAGAAACAGTGACAGAACAGTTTGGACAGCAAACATTTTTCCGTGGCTGGAGGAATCGACGTCTCCATTAATTAGATACCGGTCGATCGAGCGTGCGACGGACCACGTTGCCGTCGCAGCCTCCCGTGAAATTGTGTTCACGCTGATTTATGACGTGCTCCATCTCGCCTCAGACTTCAACCATGCTATCCTTACGCCAACTATTATTTCCTCGTTCGTCTTCTTGACAATTCTTTTCGTTCATCCGCCAACAACAACTAATTTCTTACCTGCATTCGAATGTATAATTTGAACCAGCAGAAAATCATGTGTCCTTAGGACATTTCGAAAATTTTATGGATACATATTATGTAAATGGTGTTGCAGAAGAGGATTCTATGCGAAATACCAAGTTGAAAATGTAGAATAACATTTGTTTGTGTGAGGCTTTTCGAGAAAATTGAAGTCGAGAATTCGTCAAAATGTTTGTTCATTTAAATGTGTTTGAGCGTACAAACACATAAAAAACTATAAGAACAGACAAAACAAACAAAAATTACGAAATAGGCACTTTACCATCTAATGATGATTTGAATGTACCAAAATCTATGTTTTCTTACTGTCAGTCACACGCGTGTCAACTATGTGATATATCCTCTGTTGTAAAATTAATATTCCTTAGCTACCATGTGACCTTGATATTAAAAAATCGTTACACCGGAAATGTAATGGAAAAGTGAGGTTATCGACATTTCGGTATAGCAGGCCGCAGTGACTCGTCGAGGAAATTGAAGTTCAGCATCGATTGCGTTTATACGTGGAAAGAAAACTATTATTAAATTGGGTACGACAATTCGAAGCTCAGGATTGGCTCTCGACGCTTCCTTTGTACTCGAAACTGTAAAGAAATTGCAACAAAAGAAACGTAACCGACCAAAAGAAATGTACTTTTCGAGCGATCTGGTCAAAGCGAGAGCAGCTTCGCTGTTTCGTTTTACAAGTTCTTTTTTCCTCTCCATTTTCAGTTGTCATCAGTTCGCCACTTTGTTTTGTACAAAGACATTCCGACACTTACCAGTCGTGATTTCACAATTAACAAATACCGACTGTAATTGAATGATGCTTAATTGCGAACGACTTTAACGTTACAAATTAGGTTGATATACAGGGTTTGTCCAATAAGTATCGGGATTGATGTCCTAAAATGAAATCCGTTGAAGATATACGTACATTGAATTAATAATCTTCAAGGTATGCCCCTCCTGCATCAATACACCGTTGCCAGCGGGTTTTCCATTGTTCATACGCTCCCTGGAAGTCGGAAGGCGTAAGACTCTTCAGGCACTCCGTCGAAGCCGCTTGAACCGCCTCAATCGTCCCAAAACGATGTCCTTTAAGACTTCTTTTAATGCGAGGGAACAGAAAAAAATCAGAGGGTGCCATATCTGGACTGTAGGGTGGTTGGGGTAATGTTGTCACGTTGTGTTTCGTCAGTGTCTGTCTCACAATTAACGACGTGTGACTCAGCGCGTTGTCCTGATGGTGCATTTGCAAATCGTCGGTTACGATTGAATGAACAGTGGATTTCGCTAAATTTAATTCCTGTGCAATTCAAGATCGTAATTCAAAATTTCCCGCACTTTGTCGACATTCGTATCGGATCGGGACGACGTCGGTCATTCAACGCGTTGCTCGTCTTCGACGTCTTCACGGCCATCTTTGAACTTTTTGTGCCACTCAAAAACACGCGTTCTGGACATGAAATCGTCCTTGTAAGCTTGACGAATCATATCAAATGTCTCCGTAGCAGATTTATTTAGCATAACGCAAAATTTAATGGCACAACGCTGCTCGACGGTTCGTTGCATCTTGAATCTCGACGCGAACGTTAAATACACTTCCACTTCAAGCACGATATAAACAAAACAAATGGTGGAATACAAATGAACCTTGATTTCTATTATACATAACAACCTCTCGCATCGATCTAGTCAATAGAGATTGCTCCCTGACCTTCCAAACTAGTAGAAAAAAATCAGTCCCGATACTTATTGGACAAACCCTGTATGTAGATGTACAAGAATATAGGATGATTTATTCTAATCTGTAAGTGCAATACCTATATATTACTTTGATAGAACTATTACTATACTTTTGATAAATCTATATTTATTTTTTATTATATTGAACATGTTTCAAATCAAAGTTATTGTATTTTGAGAGGGACCCCAATATGAACGTAAAAAGTATGTCTTACAATTTTTTTCAAGTATTTCATAATTAGATATACCTTACAATTTATTTAAGCACTTTATAACTAGGTATGTTTCGTAATTTATTTAAATATTTAATGATTACATATAAGCCATCAAAATTTTTTAATTTTCGTAAGGGAGAGAAAATCGATAATTGATTTTATAAAGAAAATCAATTTGTTATCAAAACCGAACAATTTGAAGTACTTTCTAGGGCAAATTATTCAGAAAATATTGTAACAAAATTTAAAAAAAAATTAATTTCTTCAGAAAAGAATCTACAGGCCCTCTGTGCCTCTCTTTAGATCCATCATTGTTATAAATTAATAGATTACACATTTTTTCTAAAATAACAGATTTAAAAGAGAGCTCCGTAAAATGAACATTTGGACAATACGAATGCAGAGATAGAATTTTTATATATTTTACTTTTGGATTTATGTAGAACTTTTATACTTTTTGTTATTATATTGATACAAAATATGATTTCATGTATTGGTTTCATTGATAATATCGATTTACATCAGAGGGTGTAAATTGATTTACAGGATTTGTAAGGAGTACATCTTCAGTATGAATTGGATGTTAGGTGTACTTAAATATAAAAGTCACTTACTAATACTTTTAATTGTTACAATAATTAAAAAATTACTTATTTCCTTCTGTTAAATGAGGTTGTTACAGTCAACAACTCCAAATTATGAAATATAGGAATTCTAAGTCACTCCTAGCCATGCAGTATCATATAAACAATTACTACGTGAATTTAGTTTTACAAAATTTATTAAATGTCTCTTAATTCTTTCCTTACACATATTTTTTGCATTTTTAATAAAATATAATAGTGTTATTATTATTTCTTAACAAAATACGATAGAATTATTACTATTCTTGAATAAAAAAATAACAGATTTATTATTATTATTATTATTATTATTATTTGTAATAATTCTGAACTATGAAATTTTATATTTATGAAAAATTTATAAAAATGCAACCAACAATTTATTGCGAATCGTTTACCTCATTCATCGTCAACTCATCCGAATCGTTAAAATTATTCGCTCGACTTGTCGCCTTCAAAAGCGATTATATGTATATCATTGATCGAATGAAATGACGATTTAAATGTTAAAATTGTGTTTGAACTTCGTTACGAACTAGTGATTTCTGCTTGCACATACCGACCTGAATATTCCGCTTCCTACAATTTAATTTTCAAATTAAGTACGTTTTAGCGAATTATTATGGCAAGGAAACATTATAATGTTGCGTTGCTATCAGTTTTTAATATGGGCATAATACAATTTAATAAACGAGCACTTTCGTGATTTAATACAAATTCGGGTGTTTATTATGAGTGTTAATTTTCACAGTTCAAATATTTAGAACGTTGAAACCTTGGAATTTTTAAACTGTAATACTTTGTGGTTGTGTAATTTCGGAATTTTTTAATTTTAAAGCCTTAATTTTAAAATCTCGCTGTTTTTTAATTGTAATTTCTGAAGTCTTCGAAAATCAGAATGTAATTTTGGAATATTCGGTTTTTGGGACCTTGAGGGTATGTAATTTTGGAATTTTTTAATTTTAGAATTTTTGGGTCTTGAAATTTCGCTATATTTGAACTGTATACTTTGCAATCTTCAAAATTCGAAAGAATATAATTTTGGAACACAGAGATTTTGAGACTTCGGAGTTTCGTAACTTTTTAACCCCTTCCCCCGTACTTCGACGAGTCTCACTTATGACGCACTTACAGCTCAAATGTGATAAAGCTTACTCAAATTTTAAATACTCTTCAACTTGAAATTTAGGTCCAGCTTTAAGTTACATTATCAGGGATCCCTGAATATAAAATAGTTACAACATTTTAATTTTCTTTGTTCGTTTTAATGTTATAGCTCTGAATAGTTAGTCTTGACTGACGCATCTGTTAAATAAATGGCACGGGAAGGGGTTAATTTCGTGACTTCAGGATTCAGTAGATAACTTCTAAAAATTTCGTATTTTCTGTGAATATTCAGAAAATCTTACAAATCATCTGTACGTTTTGATAAGAATCATATACATATAAATACTCATGTACTCTAATAAATATCAGTTGCATAAGAAAATCATGTGAATAAGGGTTGTGTTGAATAACTTTCACAGAGTTCGCTTATGAATATTTATTTATGAACAAATATGTATAAAATTGTCCAAATGGCTACTGAACTGAACCGTTCTAGGAAAAACGCGACGACGACTGACTCGATCGAGACGATATGACGATCGCTAATGTTCATTTGTTTAAAAAGATGTCCCGCATTTCATTCCTTTTTGGAGCGCGCAATTCGAACAAGTAAATACAAACAAATAAATTTCAGAATACCAAATCATATCAAATATACCAAATCTAATAGGTTGATATACGTATATAAACAGAAAGTTAACCATCATATACACATAGCTGTCAATGTACTCGTTACATTAAAAAATAATAAAAGGTTTGTTGCAAAAATGAATTCCATGTCCTTTCTTTTTACTTATTTAGTGACAAGAAATAAACATTCTATTTAATTAGAAATTCGACGAACTATGTCGTCGAAAATTTTCACGTGGCTGACAAAGCAATTATTATATGGAGTAATAATAAACAATATTTTTTAATTATCTAGAATGAGTATTAACTTCAATCATTTATATTTTTACAAAGTTGTCAAGGCAGACATTAATAAAAAGCTTGTTTAATTATCTCGAGTAAATAATAATTTAAACTATTTTCCTTTTAACATAGCTGTTGAGGTAATCATTGTATGTATTAAGTATTAATAAGAAGTTTTCAATTCTTCAGAATTAATAAGTTTTACCGCTTTTCACATAGCTATTAAGGTGATCCTCACGTTAAGTAATAAGAAGTTAGTTTAATAATCTAGAATGAAAATACAATATATTATAATAAACCTGAAAGACACGTTCTCTTGTCTAGTATATCAAACAATTTCTGGAAGCTGCGTAAAACGTAGCAGCACAACGTAAAAAAATGTTCACACCGTGATCTGCATAACGAACGCAGCCGGTCTGTGTACATAAATATATCAAACGATAAGAAAAATCTCTCGAAGTCGCCAAGCACCTCTACATTTCTCTCTCAGTTTCCGGTTGTACCATCTTCCGTCTTCCTTTTTCCTTATTACCCCCCTAGATTCGCATCGGTCCAGTAAGCCGAAAACTCGCCTCCATATCTCTATTCCCGTTTCCTGGTCTCGTTTTCTCGTTCCTTCCTCTCCCCTTTCATGCGCCTTTCTTTACCCGGCCCTGTTTTTCCCTGTCCAGAGATTCAGCTCCTTTTTTCCCCGGTGCTTCTCGTTCCTCGTTATTTGTTATTGCAACGAAACTGGCCACGTAATGAAATATACACGAAACAGCCGCGTCGAATGAAAGAGAGCACGTCGGCAGTGATTCATAACACGATCCTATCCCGCGTAGGAAATATTGCGATTCCGAGCCATCGCCTTAATAACACAGTGCCGTACAGTCAACAGCAAATACGACTTCTTTAAGGAAAATATGGCAACCATGAGGGGAGATTTTTAATATTATTTGATTTTTAGTTCAGAAATTTTTTAATTCGTTAATGTGAAAATTTTAAATTACTCAAATTTATAGGAAATGTGCAATTTATGTTTTGAGAATTGCAGAATTTGCATTACTAAGTGATTCAGGAAGTTAGGGATTTGAGACTTGAGGAGATTCAGAAATTAAAGAATTTTCAGTATTTTTAAGAAATTACAATTTTAGAAATTGGGAAATGCGAAAATTAAGGAACTTGAGGATATAGGAAATGTGGAACTTTGGGTATTTGAGGGCTTGGAAATTTTGAATGCGGGAAGATTTTGAAATTAAAGTATTTTGGGTAGTATTGAGAAATTAGAATTTTTGAATTTGGGAGATTTGGAAATTAAGGAATTTTTTACAATTTTGAGAAATTAGAATTTCAGAAATTGGGAGAATTGGAAATTACAGAAATTTTGACTATTTTTGAGAAATTATAATTTGTTGAATGTTGAGATCTTTAAATCAAAGTATTTTTGGTATTTTTGAGAAATTACAATTTGGGACCTAAGGGAATTGGAAATTGGAGGAATTCTGGTTATTTTTGAAAAATTAGAGATTGAGATTTAGAAGGTTTGAACTTGAGAAAATTGAGAATTAAGGGGATTTGGAAATTTGGATATTTGAAAATTTTAAATTCAGAAATTAATGTTTGAAAAATTGAAAGATTTGGAATTTATGGAATTTGGCGAATTTTTCAAATATTAGAACTTAGGAACTTTAGAGGTTTGAAAATTTAGAAACTTGAGTACTTAAAGTATGTGGAAATTTGGAAATTTGAGTATTTGGAAATTCAGAAGTTTAAAAATGTCAGTATGAGTTAATGTGAAAATTCGGAAATTTGTAAGATTTGAGAATTTCGAAATTTAAGTATTTGAGCATTAGTGAATGTATAAATACTGGAATTTGAATATATGTTGGTTGAGGAATTTGGGAAATCTATTTTAGGATATGTAAATTGCAAATTTGTGAAATTTGTAAGTTTGGGGAGTTGAAAATTTCGGAGTTTGAAGATATAGAAATTGGAAAATTTAGGAATTAGGATATTGAAAAAATTAAGCTTTTGGAATCTGGAATTTAAAAATGAAACAATGTTTAACTTTGGCATTTTTATCTAAAAATTGAGAATCTATGAATTTGTGAATTAAAAAATTTCTGAATGTTGTCATAATAATATTGAAGAATATATATATTTTAGAATTTTGGAATACTAACTGTAACAATTTAGGAATTGTGAAATACGGAAATATAAGAATCCGTGAACTTGCAAACTGTTGAATTATGAAAATTCGGTCATTCGATGATTTAAGAATTTGAGAATTCTGTTATTAGGAAATTTGGTAGCTTGAAAATTTATGGGTATAAAAATTAAAAAATACCAGCATTCACGGATATGAAAATTTGCGAATTTCGAAACTATATAACTTACATATTCGAAGATGTAAAAAATTAAAAAATTTGTAAGTATTGCAATTGAGTTCTAAAAGAAGCCTACATTGCAACCGAGTGTACACCTTCTTTCGAATTCCACCCTCCTCATCCTCTTCGTTTAACCTTTCTCTCTTTCTATTTCTATCTCTGTTTGCTTCTCTCGCAAACCTCCACCCAACCTGAATTGGATCCGAACTCCGTGTTTACGCGGTTTTTGCAGCCTCCGTCTCGGATGGTTGTTCGGGTTCCGCGTGGAACAAAGTGAATTCGAGTTTCTTCGCCGTGGTTGAGAGTACGTCAGTTTTTCCATTCTTCTCGACGATACGAACCCATTCCACTGATAATGTGGATTAATTTCGGCCACAGATGTATATTATAGTGAGTATCAATGTAAACTATAAAAAGTCTAATTTATTGCGATTGAAGATTATGTAAGTTACACAGAACAATATATGTATACATTCGGATAACTGACAAATCCTTTTCTTCAGTCTCTCTCTCTAAAAATTTAGTGCGTGGTGTAAACAAATCTTTTTAAAGTTTGAACTGAAAAATTTTAATTTAAGAGATCGCGTACAGCAATTTTCTCTCTCAAATATTTAGATTTCTAGATTTCTAGATTTCTAGATTTTCAGTATTTTAGATTTCCAAATTTCTAAATTTTGAAACCTTAATTAATGTACGGATGTCAACCTTCGAGTTGATGTGTGAGGAAGTCACCCAAAGTAAAAGAACCTACGTCTATCCCCACCGAGGATGTTTTCAGCATCATATTTCGATAAATAAGAATAATAATGACAATAACAACTGTATCACGCAATTTACACTATCTCACTCACTCTCGAGTCGTTTGCTGACTGTTATTGTTTTGGTCTAATTGGTGTGAGTGACCAATTCTTCGAGCCAATTGTTTCTACCCTAGAAAGTACGTGTGAATCTAGGCGACCATTTTCCTACTCTGACCAATTGGAGCCGTAGCTCTTCTGAACGCCTGGGTCGCTATACGCGTTAATTCGTAGGTTGAGATCAGTACTGCCCCCTCCCCCAGTTTTTCAAATCCTCTTCAACTTTTCAATCCCTAAATCTCTAAATTTTCAAATTCCCTAGAGAATCCATACTCACCATTGACAACACAACTTTCACAAAATGCCAATAACTTCCTCCATGAACAATGCTATACATTAGATTATCCACGACATTCGATTAAAAAGAGAAAGTTCGTTTGATTCGTTATCTAGCACCTGTACAATTAATTCTTGATGTCGTTTTCATTGAGCGCTTGCTGGAGATAAAGGGGATAAATTAGTCGTTCTTATCGAGTAGTGCTAATTTCCTTCAACCAGCAGGTTCTCTTTCTGGCTCGCCGACATTCTCAGACATTCTCACCCTTGTTCCTTCTCCTTTCTACGGCTTGCTACCCTTCGTTGTTCGCCGTTTCTCCCTGCAGCTTCGTAACCATGGGGCGAGCGACATTTAATGGAAATCTGCGACATCTGTCGCATGGGGCCACGCCGCTAATTTAAATCCCATCACATGGCTACCATCGCTTTCCACCGACGACAGCTACTTCCACCCTCACTCCCCCCGATTCAACCCCCTGCTATTCTCTGCCTAGTACTTACCCGTTTACCTTTTGCCTCGGCATTCCTTCCTTATTTCCTCCTGCGTAATTGAAAAGTAATGCCTCAATTACGTCTGACTGGTGTCGCGTTTGATGGCGAGCGATCACCTGCTAGAATTCAATTTTAATTATCGCGTTTTATCGGCTATGCGTTCTTTTCGCTTGTTCTGAACGATGAACGGGAATACTGCGATTACTGTTCGTCTAATCGAATCGTTTAAAAGCAGTCGTTGATATGACAGAACGAGTATCGCGATGGAAATATCTTCATATAAAATTGTTCGTAATCTCTCCATTTGCTTGAACAGTCCAGACAGTAATTATTTAGAATAACGGATTACCTTCTAATATTAATGATTTTGACATATTTTATCAAGGTCATCGTCTAAATTATTACCAAACAGACTAGAGGTTTAAATTTTTAATTATTTCTAATTTAATCGACGATTAATCGATGAATCGCTATACTTCAATTGAGTTCATAATTACTTTAACGTTTAATCAACCGTTTAATTTTCATTTTTGAAAAGAGCTGTGATTGGGGTTAGTTTTATGAGAGCTTAAAATTATATTAATCATCATTTTTGTAATTTATATTAAAGTTTAAACACTGCTCGCTATTTATATTGCTATATTTTAATATGAGGCTAAATTACTAGGTTTTTAAATTTCTAAATTCCCGAAATCATAAAATCCTGAGTTCCTCAACTTACAAGGAATCATATCGAACCGCGACACACCGATTTTAATGAAACTTATGTGACAGATAGTTCTCAAGAAAATATTTGACACGTATTTTTTTTATCGGCCATCGTTCACATTGAAGGGGTGAAAATAGCCCTCAAAGTTGGGGGTTGGAATCATATTTTTGGGAATATCTCCGGAATTAAAGAAGATAATTGGATTCTTTTTTTTGTAAATTGTTGGTCTTTAAATAGGAAATTTTTGTGCGTCAAAAAATTTCAAAAAACTTTATTTGTTTAAATAATATTTTGAAAATTTATAATTTTTGTTTAAATTTTTGCACTAAATGTTGATCTATTTTTTTGCAACTTCGTGTACGTAAACTATGGACAAAAATAGAGGATACGTGTTTTTGGAATTTGCTGTTTGTTGTAATGTTTATTAGATATATAATTTAAAATCACCTCCTGTGAAGAGAGGCAATCAGCATTTTTATTAAAAATATCATTATTTTTACAATCTCTTATAATATTTTAGACATTTTATACCTCTTCATATGTCGTTAATTGATTTCTGAATAATTATTGTAAGCCTTGCAGGTATGAGCGTGACGCGGTTATAATCAACGCCGTAAGAAACATAGGCTTTTATGGCCAATATTGTTAAAAAATAATTTAATTTAATTCTATTTTCATAGTTTCTTAAAAAATCCCAATGTTTTCAAAAGTTCTAAATATTTTATTTAGATTGAAGACTTTACGCCTGTAAAGGTATAAAAGCAGAAGTGGCCATAAGAGCCTATTATAAATCCCCATATTTTTAATTCAACAGCTTTTCAAACCACTAAATCCTGAAAATTTTAAATTCTTAAATTTTCAAAAACCTCAGACTTTCAAATTTAAATATTCTTAGGTTCTTAAGTCTCCAACTATTCTCCAAGTCTCTTACATTCCTACATTTCTAAACCTCTAAACTTCTAAATTCTTAAATCCTCGAATCACAAATCATAGAAATTTCCAAAATTCTAACTTATCCGAAATTCCTAAAATTCCAAGCTCCGCTATCGAGAAAACTTTACTTCCCCACTCCTGATCCAAATCGTTCCATAACATCGCGTACACCACGTATAATCGCATATGTGAGATAGAGTCGCGTTGTTTCTCTCCAGCTCTCCAAATGAAAACTTTTTTTACCTGGTAACCATAATGTATTTCATGTTGTTACATCTCGTTGGTAAACGAAGCGGCGTGGCGCGGTTCCAACGAGCTTTGGCCAAAGCGATTGCACTGCAAAGGGCAAAGCAGGGAGAAACGAAGCCGCAAGATATCTGGAAAGCAATTCTCCGCGAAATGCATTAGTGTTGCGCAGTCTGTTGAAAATACAATGTACTTTCGTTATGTGTCGTCCCACTGTCGCGATCGTAAGTCCTCCTGCTTTCGCAACAATGCTTTACCTTGATGTTTTTCTACCCCTTGCGGTGCGGCTTATTCTATTCCTCTATTACAGAAATCTGTATTATCGACCTTGCAGTACACCATGCCGATTCCTCGAAGTTCAAGATCCGATTGTCAGATGGAGGAAACTACCCCTTTTCGAACTCGAATCGCACCTAATATTTAATTACCTATGCTATTTTAATTTATTTGCAACGTTTTGGAAAAAATAAAAATGCACTTTAAAGACATAATGTATTGTAAATATTTAATAACATGTAATTGCTTGTTTTTTTGATACTCTTTCAAATGTTCATAAAAAGATTAGAGAAAGCATTAATTTTAAGGAGATAAAATATTAGATATTATTATTTTATTAGCATAAACACTTGAAAATATGTAGATGTACTTTTTAAATATATATACAAATATTTTATACATGTTTTTCATATTCTATTTATTGTATTTGTATATTATATTATTTATTACATTTGATATATTGCTATATACTTTATATTTTCTATATTTTTAAGCGAACAAAAAAGTGTATATATACTTAAAATTAAATATATACACACAAGTAGCTAAATACGTACAATTTTATACAGTATTTGTAAAGTACCTACATAACTGTGTTATTGATGTCAGCTTTAAAATGGCAAACAGATATTATTTTCGTGCAAATTACTTGTTGTTCTTATTATAAACAGAATAGTTTGCTTTTTTCAGAATATCCGAAATGAGATTAATTTCATTTCGCGGCAAACCAATTGGAATACACAGGAAGCAAGGTTCAATTGGTAAATAGTTCCGAGTGCAATTCGGTAAATGTTATTGCGTTCTGATGCCAGCTAACTTAGGTGGTATCGGACTGAAGAGATTTGCGGTAGGTTCGATCTGCAGTTTCAACGCATATTATGGAAATCTCAGATATGGCATAAACTAACGAACGTCGTTTACGATATTGGAGCCAGGCTTTCGGCCACGGCACGAAAAACACTGAAATACTGACATAAAATGCATTGAATTTGTGTTCGATATACTCTCGAAGTGGTTTGCCATGCTTTTAAATTCCGCTGACTTTGATTACTTAGATTATGGTTGCAGAAGAAAACAATTAAAGTGTAAAACAATTCATTCGTTTTAAAATATTCTGTGTTTATAACGCTAGAACTACCAGTCAAAATGACTGGTCTTCAAAAATACATCATAACAGAATATTGTTATATTTATTAATTTATTCCTATCTTACAAAATTGAGTCCATGTTATGCAGTTATAACTATGATATAATGATAATTTTAATAATTCTAATAATATAATTAGACCTACATTTTATTTCTCCCGAACTTGTTTCGTGTATATCAATTTTATTTTGACGATCTTATATGCTTTCATTTTCATCTGTTGAACTTGAAAGCATACGAGCACATCTTCCTTTACGTAAGTTCCAAATGTTTTCTAATTCGCTTTCTGAACATTTTCTTCGTCTATCTCATTATCATTATACAGTTCAATTTCATTTTTTTCTAATACAGTTTCTTCATGCTTATTCTCGATATCTGAGTATTTCATTGTTATACTGTTCACTTCTTGCGACAATTTAGAGATTTTCCACTGTTCTTAGGTGCTATTATTAGGTGAATTAGGTGCTATTTCAGTGACTTTGGTATACAAGATGACGGCATAAAACAACAACGATTACCATGTTATGTTACATCGCGGCTATGTTTATGTTGTGGTACAAGACGTTGCGTGCGATAAAATTTTGTAACAAAATATCGATAAAACTATCTAAATATCTAATAAAACTTCGGGTTCGGTAAACAGATTATACTATAACCAATACTATTGCTGAATTTTTAGCACGCTTGCAAGATGTAATTGACAACCGTGGTGGTAATACTCGATATTAAAATTTACAAGTCCTCGAATTTTTATTGAAAAAACAAAATTACACTCACCCGCGCACACATAGCTGCACGCACACATACCTGCATATACACGACGCACATACACACGAATTCACACACACAACAGGAAGCGTATATCCGATCTTATCAAACTAAAGCATTCTTTAAAAATTCAGCAATAATACCGATAAATGTAAAGAGACAAACTTTTTTAGCAGTAATGACGTTTCCTTAAATTTTTTCGAATAAATTTCAAGGTTTGAACCATCGGATCATAGGGAACAAAGAATCGGAGCCATTTGAAACTTCGCATACTTTTTATAGACACTATGAGCTTAAAAAAAAACTTAGGCATAATCATTGCGATACCTATTTACAAAGATACCGTAACTTTTGTAATTTGAGGAAAAAACACCGTTTTTTGACGTTTCTTTATATCAATATCACGCATCAAAAAAAACCATTTAATCAAAAACTGATATACCCATCTTAAAGGGTACATACTTCGCTTTCTCGAACCGTCCTTACAATTTTTGTTCGATGGTGGGTTCATGAGATAATGACTATCAAAGGAAAAAGCGTCATTTCGGCTTTGGTAGCTCATAACTTTGCGACCGATCATCAAAACGAACTTCGTCGACGTGCAAATTATAGGGGAAGGAACAGGGAATAGCAGACCAGAAGTGGCATTAATAACAAAAATGTCCCTATGTCTGTGCAAACCTTAAAAAAAAATTCTTAAATCTTTTCATCGCGATTTTTTGTATGTTTCATTAGTGAAAAAAGGCCCAAAAAATGTTTCAGACAAAAGATCGAAAACTAGAGACTTGAAGCTTCAAAATGACTATCCTGGATGTCTTCTGTGATGAATTTCAACGGAGGCAGAGCAATTTGAATATGACCTAAAAATTTAAGGAATTTTTCTGTTCCCTTAATTCTTTTGACTAGTGTATTACACTTTCAGTTATTGCTATAAAAGCTATTGCATTATCGCGAGAAAAAATGTAACATGAAGGAAGAAATTTAAAACCAATTATTTTGGCAGATATGGTAGTCTTAAGGTTAAGCAATTAATACTAATTATTCGAAAACTCATCTCATTATAGAATTCATTTATGAATACGTAATTAGAATTTAGAATATTGATACGCTTTTAGAATATTGATAAACATTTGGAAAGGTTAGATAATTATTCTGAAGGGGTATAACATAACCCAAGTTTAACATAATCGAGGAGGTTCAGTTCCAAATATTGACATTTGTACGTTCGCAGTCATTTTAGTTACTTAACCCAATTGTCTGATCGAGACTGGCTGTTTTCTATCTTCTCCGAGTGTATCGTTCGGATTTCGGTCTGCAGCCGCGGCTAAAGGCAATTTTCATTTAAGAACCGTACGATGAACCAAAAAATAAAATTCAGGATTATCGAATATACTAATGCAGAAGGGAATACCACCATTCCGGGCTTGATCGAATATACGGTTGAAATTTAATCTCTTAGGGAAATCGATATATCGGTTGCAAAGGATTCTGCCAGTCTGTTCGTGCAATCTCTTCATTAATAAATTACTTAACGTTGTTACGGAGTTGTTACGTTCATTTTCTCAACTCCGATGTGGTGACAGTAAATATTTTTTACTGTTTCCTGTTCGAATATTTGAAGAAAATTAGTACCTAGATTTCTGTTATTTACGATTATTGATTGAAACATGAATTATCACTATTTACAAATTGCGATCGGAATTTAAAGAAAATTACTACTTCAATTATTGTTGAAATTTCAGTGGAAAATTATTATTTAAGTTATTACTATTTACAATTTTCGATAGAATTTTGAAGAAAAATATTGCCACTTACTTTTTTTTACTAAAGTGTGTAAATATTATTGAAATTATTACTATCCACAATTTTGAACTGAAATTTTAAAAAACTAATTGAATCGTTACCGATATAATTTTCGACTGAAGTAAGAAGTGCTGAAAATACTATTATTCAAAATTTTCGACTGAAATTTAAAACAAATTATTAAATCAACAATGGTACAATTTTCAATTAAAATTGATAAAAATGATTAAAATTATCCTTATTCACAATTTGCAACTGAAAGTTGAAAAGAATTATGAATAGATATCGGCGCAATTTTCATCGTAAAAACTACTGAAACGATCACTATTTACAACCTTCGATTAAAATATGGAAGAAATTATCAACAAGGAAACCTTTTGTTAAAAAACATTTTAAATGCATTGCACTAAATGCATAATCTTTTAACATACCCATGAAAATTTACTTTCAGTCAAACAAGTGACAACGTTTTAGAATCGTGTTGATTCTTCTAACCGGCATTTATCCTAAAAAACCGTTAAAATACTTTTTTGAAAATGCTTAGTAAAGGTTTGCCGTATTACGAGAGTCTAATTTACATGTCCGAGAATCAGGCGCAGTAAGTCTTTTCAACCGGTGTAATTTTCCATTGCAGTGGTATCGTATTCGATCTTTCAGCCAATGTTTCTTCTCATTCTCCTCGTTCTATCATCGAAGCTTGCACCCCAAAAATTTCAACCGCATTTCGCTGCGGTATAATAACCGGGAGCAGATAATTTTCAGATTTTCACGGTGAAGAAATACGTGCAACGATGCCTGCGATTGACCATTGGATAAATACTACGAACTTAGGGTAAAATCAACGGATTGCCGATGGTGGATTGTTTGAGGCTGCAACATCTAACCTCGTTTTTAGAACGGGAAACAGCAACAGCAGCAATTCCGCGAGGATTCGAAGAAGAAGCGCGAGGAGAGATGAGGATGATACAATTCGCGAAAATGGAGAGGTTGAAAACAGGTTGAAACGGCTACGAGTGAATCGTCTGGTTCGTTGCATGACAGATTATAACGAGTGACACAATTAAAATCTGTCCTTCGCTTGACATCCAAGAGTAATGCAGTTTGTAATTCTGCAGCTGACTCGGCAATGCATCGTCTTGAACCATTCTGTATCTCTGCACATTGTTTACATTTCGAGTTTGATATACGAGTGCTTGGAAAGCTTGGGCTTGTGTTAGTAAACGCGAAATGAATGATAATTAATAACGAAGTAAATACGTGGTCTTTGTTTTTAAATTACTGATCTTACAAATGTTCATTTTTTAAGGTAGATATTTCCCGATATTAATTTTTGGATGTATGAAAATTTCATGGTTGCAAAATTTTGATAAACGAAAAAGTAAATATAAAGAAAAATATAATATTTTAATGGAATACATTTGATAAAACTATGTTTTTTAATAGTTTTGCACGATAATTAAATCTTCATATTTAGAAATTAAATAAAAACCTATTTTAGGAACTAGTGTATGTATTCCATTGAATTTGGTGACTTACAAATTATGGAATTTAGGGATTTCGGTACTATGGGATTTGAATATTTGGGGATTTGGGGATTTGGAGACTTAGGTATTTGGGGATTTGGGTATTTGAAGATTTGGGTGTTTATGTGTTTGAGGATTTGGGAATTTAGAAATTTGAAAATTTGGACATATGGGTATTTGGATATTTGTGTACGTGGAAACTATAGAATTGGGGCGTGTGAGTACTGTGAACATTCGGAAATGGGAGAATTTAAGAATTTAAAGATTTAAAGATTTAGAGATTTGGAGATTTAGGGACTTAGAGATTTGGAGATTTGGATATTTAGAGGTTTGGAGATTTGGAGATTTAGAGATTTAGAAATATTCAAATTTGACAATTTTTAAATTTAAAAATTTGAATAGTTAGAGATTTGAAATTTGAGAAATTGGATATTTGATAATTTGTGGACTAGCGAATTTAAAAACGTGAATATTGTAGAATTCAGAAATTTGAATATCTTGAAAATTTAGAAACTTGAAAATTTGGAAGTTCGAGAACTTAAATACTTGTGGACTTTAAAGATTCTGAGAATTAAAAAATGTGAAAATTACAGATTTGGCGGTTTATAATGTCCATTCATTTGAATAATGATCTAAAATAATTTTGCTACATCTTTACATAAATATAACAAATACACATATTGTTTAAATGTTCCTACACAATTGAATATCCCTAAACAAATCATTATAACACGTACGTTATTTGATACAACAAATTGCGTCACTGGGGTTGTAATTATACTATAACAATGCAACTGGTAAATGATGTAACGGCACCTAAACCTCAGCGATTACAGTTCCTTTAACCCTTCGAAATTTCTTGGAATCAGCAAGGACTCGAGACAAAAAGGAACGGATAAGCGGGTCGAGAAACAAGCAAAGGATAGCAAGAGTTCGTGAGAAGCGCCTTAACGAAATTTCCCTCGCATTTGGATGCACGGCCTGGCAAAGTGACACTCCCTCGACAAGTAATCGAGTTATTCGACGTCTTATCGAACCTCTCTCTTTTCTTCTCTCACCGCGACATCTCTGTTGCGTTCACTCTCTTTCCTCACATTTCTCCGTTTTTTCTCTCCGTTCCTCTCTTCTGCTTGTCGTGATCGCTTGCCAGGCTGCTTCGGCGATTTGCTGATTACTTCGCCAGGAAAAAAAGAGCTAAAACCATGGGAGGGAAGAGAAACGAAACGGAACGAGTGACGTGCTCGAAACAAGCGAATCGGTCTGTCTGCCTCTTTCCTTCTTTACTTTTGCTTCCATCTTCGCTGACGTTGCTGGTGTGACGTCAGGGACGCAGTCATGTCAGCAACACGAAGGTGCAACACCCTCTTCTCTGTTCATTGTCAACTTCCGAAAGAAGTCTCCTATTAATAAGTAAAAAATTCTCCTGACCATTTCATCTTCCTTCATGCTCCTGAGTCGCCATTTTCCGTGTTATTTCTTGACCACTATTGCCTGACTATGATGTATATGATTACGATACATTCTATGTATATCATGATTTTCAATTTCTGTATAAATTTTTTGAGGATTCTTTAATCAATGATTAGACGCACAAGTGAAAAATTTTCCAGACATTTCATCTTCCATAATACTTCTGAGTCAATATTTTCTACGTTGTTCCTTGTCCCCTATTAGCTAACTATGATGTATATGATAATGCCATACATATACCTTACACTGATTCATTCTGTATCATGACTTTAAATTGTTGGACCAAATTGTTTTGAAGTTGAGTATTTACTGATAAAACGCATTTACGAAGAATATTTTTGATATACTCTAAAATTTATTCTGATTTAACGAACATTTAATGAGCATTATAATGTGTTGTATGCTTGGTTTCATTCAGCCTGCAGATGTACCGAATCTATTGTACTTTTCAATTAGTCAGAATAAAAGAACATAGTGGATGATCGATGATTGTAAATGGGACGGTGGAAGTGAATCAATTTTAATTTAATTAAAAATAATCATTTTAAATTGAAAATTCGATCAAATTGTATTTCGCAAGTGGAAACTCTGTTATGTTTCTGTAATTTGTACGATTTCTGAAATCGTTAATTGCGTAAGCCGAACGCAATTACCTCCGCATTTTAGAGCAATTAATTATTTTAAACGCTGATAAAATAAAGAAATTAATTTCTCGTAGCAGTGAGAAGCGTTAGAGCTTAGCTTTTTACTGTCGACGAAAATTTAAGATGACGAGCAGTTTATAACATTTAAAGCAAACTTTAATACTTTGAGCGAGAACAACACATTTCTTGTTAAAATAGTTGTTTAATAATTATAATAGGGATAATAAGGAATTATTTATAAATAATTGCAAATTAGTGCAAAAACTTATATAAAATAATATTTATAATAAGTGATATGCATTATTAAGTTTTAAAGACGTATTTAAATTTTGACTGAAATATATTATTAGGACTGTTTTTCTCTCATCATAGTAAAAGTGTCAATATATGTAACATATAATATAGAACACTATACTCTATTAATCATGTATATGCATACGTTGAATCTAAACTTCATTTCAATGCGATTGGTGCGAGTACTCGTGTAAGACAGCAATTTACTATAAAAGCTGGAACCATTAATAAAAAGTAATAAAAATGTTATTTGGTGATATATTTACTTTTACCAATAAAATTGCTATGTAATTTATAAAAAACGAGTTGATATATTGATTATTTTCTTCGACATATTTATTTCCCATACAACATATTACATTTTACAAACTGAGTTGATTATTTTCTTCAATGCATTTGGTATACTGCGAATTGTTTCGTGTTCTTTGTACACTGGAAATGACTGGAAAATCTACAATGAAATTAACTGAATTTCTTAAAATTATTGGTTTTCTTTAACTATTCCCGTTTATAAATTTATTCATTTAGACAATTTTAAAGTGTTTCACAGCTTTCCAACAATGAATCGTTAATCTTTTTATCAAATGAAAATGTAATCTTTTCTCATTTTGCTGTACATTTACAGCAGATTTATAACAGAAATGTATAAATGATAGAAATTATCTAAAAGATATAAATTTATAATGAAAATACTCATCCTGCGTTTAATATATTCGTCATTTCTCATTCTAACTACGCATCTCGTTATTTTTAAAACTACATTTCGCAATTAACTGATAAATAATTATTAGTTATGAATTGCATTATTCTTAGTAGTTATAAATTTGTAACGGTATAAATTTAAAATCGTTGCTTTAAGAAGAGCAAGCGTGTTATTCTTTGTTCTAATCCGTGTACGGGGGTTTTCTAAATCTGAATGCCGTTACTGACCTAGGTAGGGGAGTGACACCACCCTAACCCTCTTCTTAAGTTTCTCAAGAGACACTGGCCGTAGTAGCAGGACTAATGAAAGGCGGCTGTGTTGCCAAGATTTTTTTAAAAGGCACCCAAGCCGTGTGCATCCCTCCCGACCTCTGTCGTCCCGTTTTCTTTTGTATCCTTAGAGGCGAGCACAAGGGACGATGATTGGCCGACGAGGCTAATTGTAGAGATCTATCGGCATTCTTTCCCTCTTCCGATTGTACACTAATTGGTGTCGACCACGCGAGAGCTGCAACGTGGATGCGTAATAAATCGACAAAAAATCAGTCTGTAATTTCGACGAAGAGACGGGAATGGGAAATGAATTGTTAAAGCTGTTCATAGAAAATTCAGTCGGCGAACACTGGACAAATATTGCAATCAGATGTTTTCATGAAAAAATGATAATGATGTTTATGAAGTAAACATTTCTTCAGTAAAATTCGACACATTCTGAACGATTCTGAATGTAACTGCTAAATGCAACGATCGAATTAGGAATACATTCCCTATTTTATAATTGTATTGAATTGAATTAATTGTTAACATTTTAGAATACCATTATTATTACGGTATTATAGTAGTTATTGTTATTATTTTATTAGCTAATTATTGTTACTACTTTGCTACATAGTTTTTATCGGTACTTTATAATTATGTCAGACACGAAGGACCAATGTTTGTATAAAAGATTAGGATCACATTATTATTATTTTTTCCGAATATTAATGAAAATTTTTATTAAGTTTCAGATTTCCATGGACTATCTAGTAGAATACTTTTTGGTATATTTCAGAACACCTAAAACTACTTTAAAATATTTTCTACAAAATAAAAAAAAAAAATGTTGGAGTGAAGAGAACTTTGGCGAAGTGTTTTCATATTACACTTAAGTACAGTGTTTGTAAGGAGTTGAAAGGAATATACATTTGTGATTATTTTAAATTCATCATCAGCAATTAAGTTTATCTTGTAAGCACGTAAATATTTTTAGGTTATTTTAAGAGAAGCCTTTATTTACACTACACTTTCAGAAATAGATATTATTACTTTCATTTTAAATACATAATTTGTAGTAAAAATTTTTTTCATTCAGCTTATTCCAAATTTTTTTCCTTTTTAGTTACTTCTGACCATGCAAAAATATTTAATATTTAACTCTTTACAGTCCTTAATTTCTTGTGACGAATATATTTTTTATTTATTATAAACGATAAATAAGTATTCAGCCAATATATTTATCTGAATTACAAGATCCATGAGAAATGAGATATCAAACCACACTCGCTAAACAAATGAAAACGGTTAATAATTATTAAATATTCTTTAATATTTAATAAAGTAAACATACTTTAGATAAAAATTCAAGCGTTGTATCTTAAAAATATTTAACAAGCTTGGTAACATGAATTGGAACAAAAGCCTACATTTAGATCATTTTCTCTATTTAGTTGTTAAATTCTTGTTTTCACGAAGTTCACGATAACTCTCGGTTTAAGCCTCGTTGTAAATCACTATTAATACAGGAGATAGAAGAAGAAATTCTCAAAGGTTTGCCTTCCTCTCCCGTGCTGTAGGTGGATCGTAATTGGAAACTTAATGCTAGGTCGGGCGACCGCTGTGCTGAAAAGATTTCTCCAATTAGCAGAATAAGCCTGGATGAAGATAAGACACGCCCTGCTACCACGCTACGTGATAAATATCGCAAATAACTGATGCGTCCCACGTATAGTCTGAGAGATAAAGATAGCTTCGAATCGAAGGAACGTTACGAGGGCCCATATTGAGGCTAATAACTGCGTTATATCTATTCAGTTTCGAGAACAACAGAATATCATTGCTGATATGTATATGTTACCGTGAAAGACCGAAATCTGGTGAATGTCGACATTCACCAAGCACTAATGGTGAATGTTGAACATGTCGGAGATTTATATTTTCTTCTCCATAATTCAGTCGCTATAAAACGTCACAAGGGTAACGTAACTTTTTCGCCTCTCTTTCTGAGAGGAGAGACCAAGAATTTAAAATACATAGTACATTCTAAGCATACGTGTTCTTCCTCCGTGGCCTATTCTAGCGTGAGTTTCATATAGTATACTGAACAATTTTTCATTGGTAACATAATACTGTACATATGTATATTCGTTTCCCCTGATTTTAATGGTACAATTAATTTCCTTTCATCATTAATTTTTAAAACGTCAAAACGTTTTAATCGTCTGTAATTCAAAGGTGTGTTGCACTTAGTTTTAGCAGAAACCACTTCAGAAAGTATTTTAGAGTACTTTTCTTGAGAAAAATAAAAACAATTGTCTTCTTGTTTACCCCCAATTAATGCATTTAACTTTTCAAGAAAAAGATCACGATTTACTGCAGTATCCATTCAGTATAAATTACGGTATTGGAAAAAAATTAAGAAAACGTTGCTCGCATCATCAAAGCTTGCATAAGATTGACAAAGCTGACTGACTCCACGCAGAATACAGGATTTGGCGGGAGAGAGCCAGTCGCTTCTTTGTCGGCTCCTCTCTTTTGGACCTCCACCAGAGCATATCTGTGACTGTCGACATATACTGGTGAGGGTCCGAATGTACAAGAATGTAATAAAATATTCGGTCTTTCACCGACGTATTTGGTATATGTCGACATTCACCGGTGAATGTCTAATTCTCCAATTTCGGTCTTTCACGGTAGCATACAGGGTGTTACCTGTAACGCTACTCACGATTTTTCTCCCACTTGCAGCCACCTTACGAAAAAAAGTTTAGAATAAAATTTGCAGGGTATGAAGTGCACAATAGATATTAGTAAAGCAAATTTTGAAAACAGTTTGTTCTCTTGGCAAAGTCAAGGTCACCTTGGGTTTTTTAAATAGGAACATACATTTTTTTTTATTCATAGCTTTAGAGGACATTGAGATGAATTCAAAACATATATTACATGATATTTTTATTAACATATTACTCGATTTACAGAAGTGGAAAAGTGAAGTAAAAGACTGGAATATTATATGATGGAAGGCGGCATATGTTACATTTTGAACATGTAATTAAATAAAGTGTATTTTTCTTATATTCTAGTCGCGTGTTTACATTCAGTGATCTCTTTGGAACCAAATAATGGTTACCCTACCAAAGTCAAAAGCTAAGTACTTTACATTTTTCCACTTCTGTAAATCGAGTAATATGTTAATAAAAATATAATGTAATATATGTTTCGAATTCGTCTCGATGTCCTCTAAAGCTATGAATAAAAAAAAATGTATGTTCCTATTTAAGATACCCAAGGTGACCTTGACTTTGCCAAGGGAACAAACTGTTTTCAAAATTTGCTTTACTAATATCTATTGTGCACTTCATACCCTGCAAATTTTATTCTAAACTTTTTTTCGTAAGGTGGCTGCAAGTGGGAGAAAAATCGTGAGTAGCGTTACAGGTAACACCCTGTATACATCTTTCATTTTGTTTACATTTTAAATGTTACTGTGAGCACGCTGTATGAGAAAAGTTCCTTTTTTCAAGAAAAATAGTCCCTAAGTAGAAAACCTACATTTACACAAAAATTGATGATCAGAAAGGGAGAAATAAATAAAAATACAATTGTATTGAATCTGTATACTTTGTTAGCTAATGTATGTCTTTTTTGTATCTTGCCTTTTATAATCGCACTTTTCTGTTGGTCTACAAAATGTTGCAATATTATGTTATTTTTCGTATATACTTTTTACTAGGGAAAAATACCTTTTGTTAGGAAAAATTTAAAATTAATATGTATTGTTACTTTCTTGTTAGTGTTACTTGCCCATGAGTGTTTAAATATGCATTCTTTTCTTTAAAAAAACATCATGCAACAAGGGGTGAGGACACTTGCAAATCTTGTAATAAGTATAATAATTTTCTATAATTACTGATTTATTATATTTCTATTGTTTTACAGATCATTAAATACATCATCGTTTCTAATTACTTTTAATACGATTGTACCAAATTATAATTAATTTCAAGACAGAAAAAGTATGGCAATAAATAAACATTGTTTTTTAATAAGACGTATAATAAAATAATAAAATATGCTACACCTAATGTTGTAGAGTCATAATATTTTGAGGAGGCACAGGAAACAGATATTCAACAAAATCTAAAAATTTCATAGTACATTATATCACACTGCCATATTTACAAATACAACGAAAGGTTAACTAGGTGACTATTCTTAAAAGAGATCACTTTCATCACGAAAGAGCAAACGAATCGTTAAAAGAAAAATTATCATTGCACCTACAATAAAGTAATCAACATTAACTCTATTTGTTTTCCTGAAGTTCCCGATATAACGAGCGTTCGCTAAACAACAGCTCATCAAATGTTACCCGGTAGCCGCTGGTAATTCACGTACTCCCATCGAAACAGTTGATCAATCGACGCGTAAAGTAATTAAAACAAAAAAAAAAGCGGCGGAAAGAAGGAGGAAAAAAAACCAAACGATCGATCCCCGATCGTGGATATTCGTTATTTTTAACGATCCCATGCACCGAAAGGGAAGAACCGAATACGCTTTCCAGGTCAGATCGGCCAATATTTCAAACGGCCAGACATTTGGAAAGAATTGACGAGGTACGCGCTCCTGCAAAACAACCCTTTCGTCCGTGGGGCAGGCTGGCGTCGTGGGACGTAGGTTTGTTGGCAGATAGGTTCTACAGAGGGGCGGGGGAGGAGGTGGTTGGCTGGCACACGAGTGTGAGAGTGTATGTAGGGGTGCAGCTGGCGGCCATCTTGTTGTTTGTCCAAGCTCGGCCTTCACACTAGAGTTTGTAGTCCGGTACCACCCTCAAGTGCGTCCTATTGGTGCATTTAATTGTAAATAACGAGTTGAACGTAGCCTGACGAGTATTTGACTGTGTTCAATCTGATTAACTCTAAGGCGTAATTAGAACGAAATACGCTGGTTAGATTTATGCGAAAAAAGAGAACAGCCCGATCTTGGGAGAACGCCAAACTACGGTGGTTAGGGTTTATTCGATTAGGGGCGCACGCGTGCGTTTTGAAAACGATTTTCCCTTCTAACTCTGCTGGATGTTGCAAATTAATTATCAATACATTTATTTCATTTTGTTATATATTTAGGTACTTGCGAATTATGAGGTTAATGGTTATGAAGTTAAAATAGGACTATTACTTGAATTAACCATTGTTCTACGTTTATCATCTGAAAATCGTCATAGCAACAATTTTTATTAAGGACAAATCAACGATTTTTGTAAGAAATTGACAATTTTATTAAAAGTTCACTATACATAAGCTTGCAATTTTTTGCTAAATATGGAAATAGATATTAGGGTATTATTGGTATTAATGTTTTCGGTATAGTTGTATACACAATCATGGTCAATTAAGATACAAAAATGGTCTAAGAGTTAGACACTAATTATTAGTTGATATGATAGTCGAACTTTTTAAATAAATTAACGAACGTTGCGCTTCGTATTTACGGTTGTGGCTAAAACTTTAGGATAACTACCTTTTCAATATTCTACTGTATTTGTTGTGCAATATTGAAAACACTGTATTGTATTCTAAATATTAAACAGTCAAGGAATTGTTACTGTTTTGTAAAATTATGTGAATAGTTGTATTCCATTTGTCATTAAAGCAGAACCTCCAAAGCGGAAGTATTACGTAGAATGATAAGAGTAAAAACTTCTGTGTTCTATTTGGCGCAGGAATTAGTCCAACACTACACTTAAGAAAATTATACCGAAATTTTACAAATTATTCAATTATAATTTTTTTCTTATAAAGATTACAAATTATTTCAAAAATAGATACCTACACTTTATGACTTGCTTTATCAAA
Source organism: Megachile rotundata (assembly GCF_050947335.1). Taxonomy (NCBI): domain Eukaryota; kingdom Metazoa; phylum Arthropoda; class Insecta; order Hymenoptera; family Megachilidae; genus Megachile; species Megachile rotundata. Next base: position 3,202,407 of record NC_134994.1, read on the forward strand.
TTTATTTAAAAATATTATAACTTTTACAAATTATTATCACAAAGTTATTAACGTAAGTAACAACTCTTCTCGAAAAACTAATATTTTATAGAATAATGCCAACTTTCTGTTATTGCCCCAATTTTTCATTCAAATGCTGCTCTATCCTGTTTGAATTGCAGCGTTGATTTATATTTCTGCACGTTTCGTTTAATTTATATGAAGTTTTTGCCGTTTCTAGGTTTTTTAATTATCAAACTGTAACTGTACAGATTCTAAAAGAAAAGAAATGACCAAAAGTAGTCATAAAGGAAATGTCAAATTATAATTGAGCGAGTTAATATTATTTTTTTCACTTTGTGACTAATTGTAAGTTCCAAAGTCACATAGTTCTATAATTTTGAAGTCCCCACAGCTAATTTCTACCCTGCAAGTTTCCACATTTCTAAAGAGTGAAGGTTTAAAAATTCCGGAATCCCTAAATATCGAAATTTTAAAGACCCTAAAATTCCAAAATGAAAAATTTCTTAAGTTCTAGAATCTTAGGGTACATATATTTCAAAGTTCCATGATTTAAAAATTACAAAATTCAAAAATTTCAATATTCCAAAGTTCCAAAATTCCAAAAAACTAAAGTTTCAAAATCTGAATGTCCCAAAGTTCCAGCATTCTAAAATTTCAAAATAATGTCCCAAAGTCCTAATACAATGTTACCGAATTTCCAAGCCCTATAATTTCAAATTTCTAAAATCCTAAATTCTCAAAATTCAAAATTCGAAAATCCCGTTTCCCGCGCGGAATCCTCCGACTTCCTTTCGTTGCACCGCTGTTTTCGTAAAATAATAGTTACTTCACGATATCGGATAACAATTTCTCACGCAACGTTGCAGGATGTCTGAGAATGTTCGTTTTTCATTATTTCGGCCGCCTCGCTGCCGTACGCGTTATTGCTTTTCAAATGCATATACGCACGTTGAACGTTCGGGAAACGGTATTTAGATAATCGAGCTTTTCTGCTGCAGTTGTTTGTGCAGTTCGGTCGAATTCAAATTTCCCCCTTCCGTGTACTTTTCTCTCTCCAAACACAGAGAACAGGCCGCTGTTTTCGCGACGTTATCCATCGCTTCAGAATTGTTTTCTACGCGTGAACGAGCGGACGCGCGAGTGAATTTCATGAAAAATACCTCGAAGCAGTCACATTGTTTTGAACGAGAAAGGCTACGCAGAAGTGATGCAGACCACGAACAGAAGCCACTATGAGATCGTAAATCTGCACACGTCGATTCGAATCACCCGGTAGAGGGTACGAGAGCGTTGGTCCGATGGAAGGCACGGGTCAATAACCTGGCGTACCTACATTTTTCCATAGCCACTGAAATGGATATGGAGGCTGGTCGCAGGCCACGTCCAAATGCGCAAGCATTCCTGTAATAGAGATGATCGAGTCTCGCCGCAATTGAAATTGATATTTTTTTCGTATTGATACTGACCGTACGGTGAGTAGCCTGTCTCGATCCAAAGGTCGAAGAACTACTATTGGAAAGTCGAAATCGTTTTTTCGAATGGTCCTCCTCGGTTGTCATGGATTAAACGTTCATGGATTTTCACTTCGTATTGCACAATTCTTTTTGCAAATTGTAATTGGGGATATGTAAAACGATTAAGTGAAGTTCAATTTGGGACCAACTTCTTTGAAAAGTCATAGCTTTTGATTATAAACAAGTTTACTGAAATTTAGTTCGTCTTTTAAAAGCGAGATACCAGAGAGACGTAATTCCTTTTGTTTTATATGAAAATCACATGAGACGGAATTATTTTTGCAAATTTTAATTGGGGATATGTAAAACGATAAAGTGAAGTTCAATTTGGTATCAACTTCTTTAAAAAGTCATAGCTTTTGATTATAAATAAGTTTACTGAAACTTAGTACGTCTTTTAAAAGTGAGATATCTATTCTTCTGCAACCTTGAACAGGGAGTTGTAATCCTTTTGTTGGCGGACATCTTGAATGATCGATTTATTGTAGACTTTGTTATTCTTGTAAAAAACTTAGGCTATTAATCATAAAAAAGACGTAGTTAAAAATGAAGGTTGTCGTCCATTTAATAGTACACCATTTACTTAACATCAATACATTTTCGTATTAATAATATAATAGATTAATAATATAAATATAAAAATTATCTTAAATCTACTACAATGCATAACTATAAAAATTGTAATGGCAGAATTTGATGAACAAAAGGACAACATATCCACAAATAATTTAATTGTGTCAGTAATAAGTAATTAAAAATATTAATTTGGTAATAATTGTTGCTGATTCATTTTACACACAACTATTATATAAAATTATTTTTCAAATTTTAACGGAGTGTTGGGCACCTTAAAAATGCTACACGGGTATTGAGGTGATCACGAGTTCCATATTAACAATCCCCAAACTAAAGAGTATAATAAAAAAGATTCGCTTCATTCACAATTAAATAAAAACGAATTTTCTGTACAGTCAAATGAAAAAATGGTGTATTCATAAGTAAAATATTAATTAGTTATACAAGTATAAAAAATGAGTTCATAATATAAAGCTCAGTTGTATTTGTTCATAAAACTTGCTTCTTCCATTGATACTAACATCTGACACGAATTACATCATAACTAGTTACATCGTATACTTCGTTCTATTATAGTAATTAATTTATAGATGTTTGCAATTAATAAGAACGACATCAGCTTATATAATCGTTATGTATGCATAAAATGTGACTTCAAGTTTTCATAAAATAGTTATTTCAATTTCTTTTCAAATTAATAAATTTATATATTTATTATTTCAAACCTATAACGGAGTAGAAAATTGTCACAAGAAAGGGTTTAGTGATTGATTCGGAGAGCGATCAAAATAATTTAAAGCTATGGCTTAACAATTACCGATAATTGTTAACACAGTGACGTAATTTGTTACAATAAAATAAATTGCATCATGAAACATATATTTCAAAATATTGTTCATACACAGGGTAAGATACAATTAAAAATAAAATGATTTGTATCTAAAGGTTACATTTAAGAATGTAAATAATGAATAGAATGAAATGAAAGATATCATAAAAGAGAATGTATAAATAGTTATAATTTTTTTATGTAACCTAGAGCACAATCGTAGAATTACAATTTGTCTGGTAATAATAGCTGAAGCTACGACGCGATTCCCGCGCAAAGTTACATACTTATAATGAACTACATTGTTCACTTTCTCGCTTATTATTCGCCGTGATAATTCCACTGTTCTTTTTATTTCGCGCGAAAAACGCGTGAACTGTGTGAGAAAAAGAGTGTGAACCGCTTAAAGAGAATCGAGTTCGAACATAGCCGCGAGAACGTTTTAACCTAAAAAATGGAAATAAGTAAAACTTGCAGAGAATGTGAGATTCCATCGAGATTGATCGCGAACGTGCAAATCGTACAGCTGTTATCGTTTCCTCGCCGTTTCCAATATTTTATACACATTCTCCAATTTCAGAAATTGTAATCTCGGTCGATACGAACACGGTTTTTTAGCCATTTGTCTGCGAGCCTGTTTCGAAGTAAACGAGTTGTAACGGCCTTATCTCTTAGGTCGGTGAAAAATAAATGTCTAACCTTATCGTGTTACTATGACGGAGATTATTTATTATACATTCTTAAATGCTGGAAAATCAGACACTTCAGATAAATACTGACAGAAGGTAGATAAAATGCATAAAGGACTGAGAAAAAATAGATAAAGTTGTGTAATCGAATGAACCCACACTGTTACGAAATAAAATAGTGTTATAAAAACGTTAGTTGTGAAAGTCTTTGAAAATGTTTCTAGTTCTGGGCTTTTAGAATATTTTAAAATATGTAGAAGTGATTTTTAAGCCCATTAAAAATTGTATGAGCTTCAGTAACGTGTAGCATCGAAATATAATTTCATATGCGATGGATAATTTTAAAGGTGACATTGATACTATTTTGAAATATTAATTATTTTCTATTTCAGTCGCTTACATAATGTTAAATAATATTGTTAGATAATTAAATCCTCTTTTAATTCTAGTAACATAGAGGTTTAAGCAGAAGGTAAGACATTAATTCAGTTTTAAATATAAATAATATTTTTACTTTAAAATTGTTTTTTATTATTACAAAAAATATTTGTATTAAAAATCTATTAAATTCTAAATAAAACTCCCTTCGTTACAATTCTATTACTCAGAAGTCTTATACCAAAACACGATAAAATAGATTAATCGGTGACGTAAATTCATAACCGAAGCATGAAATTTTTCAAAATTTCTATTTCTTATACTTAGATAATATTTATATATAAAAATCGAGGTTCGAATGGAAATCTTTGGTGATTGAATCCGTTCCGTCGGTTTGGTAGCCGTTGCACCAGCGTCAAATGCGAAGAAACTCGAGAAGAAAGAAAGTGATCTAGAAAGAAATGAACACTTAAGAGATAAGAATGCATAAATGGAACGTTGAGAGGAAGAAAGACAAATGAGGGTAATAACCATCTGTTTCGTCGTGGAGTCAATAGTTGAACGAATAATCGATGAAAGTGTGCATAGGGTGCACGATAAATCATAGTCGCGCGACCATGGATACCGATCGTGCTCACTTATCCGGCAAATTCCTGTCAATAACGAGACAAACGTTTAAGTTATAGTATCTGTTTAAGAAAGAAACGTGGAGGGCAAGGTAAAGAAGTGGCGCGCGGCATTCTTCGTGATATACGAGCACCGCTGTGTCATAAGATATATGTAAGTTTCTAGATGGAAGCATCTGTCGACCGATCCTCTCGGTGCATTTCTTTCGTTATTCGTTCAACGGAACGAAATCCAACGTTCGATCGACTCTACACGAAATGGAATACTCGCTTTGAATTCCGACGTGGTGCTTTCGCGAACGCGTTAAGCAACACGAACCAACCGAACAGGGAAAACAAATAAACCCTTTCCTTTATACTTCATCCTCTATTTCTATTTTCTTCCTATCGTGTCGGATTTTTTACACTTTGTTCGTCCGTTTTGTGTTACTGCTGTTGTTGAAAATCAACGCAACGACGTCCTTCGGTCTGTCTCCCCCTTGTTCGAATTAATGGATCAGCATACCAGTGGTGTTTAAGAATTTAGGGATTTGGAGGTTTGGAAATAGGAATTTTGTTATTTGGGAATTTGAGGATTTGAAAATTCAAGTATTTTAGAAATTGTAGACCTGAAGGTTTGGGATTTGGCGATTTGAAGATTTGATAAGTTGGGGTTTGGAAAGTTTAGGACTTGGAAATGTGGGAAGTTAAGGCTTTGGAGTTTTGAAAATTGTACAATTTGGGAATCTGAAAATTTTAGAATTTTAGGATTTGTAGTTCTGGAAAGAGAAGTTTAGAATTTCGAAACTTGAAAATTTGAAAAATTGAAGAATAGGAAGCTAAGGAACGCAGGGTTTGGAAATATGGGAATTTAAGGAATTGTGAATCTGGAAACGTAGAAATTTCAGAATTTGATTATTTGGAAATTTGAAGATGTAAGGGGTTGGAAAAGTAGGATTTGGAAATTTAGGTATTTTGTGATTTGGTATATGAATTTGGTAATATGCATGCTTGCGAATTTGGTGTTTTAACGATTTAGTGATTTGAGAATTTGTGAAATTTGTATGCTTGAAAGATTGAGAAATAAAAAAATGAACTTTAGGATCTTGAGAATTTGAGACTACAGGAGTTGGAAATTAGAAAATTTGAAAAATTGAGTGTTAGAAAATTTCGGAATTTGAGGATTTGGCGATATGACAATTTAGACAGTAGCCCAAGGATTTGAAATTTGAAAATATGAAAAATAAGGGGTTAAAAATTAGAATTTAGAAATGTAGGAGCCTAAGAAGTAGACTTTTGGTAATTTGGAAATTTCAGGAATTAAAAAAGTAAATCACTTCAAGAATTGAGCATTTGTCGAATTCCATAATTTGATAATTTGAAAGATTTGAAAGTTTAAAAGTTGCAGAATTTAGAGATTTGACAATTTGAGAATTTGAGAAGTTTGAGAAATTTAATCAATTTAGAAGAGATTTGAAAATTAAAAATGTTCTAAATATGTGATTTCGAAAATTTGAAAAATTGACAAGTTTTAAAATTGATCAATTCGGAGGTGAAATTGAAATTTTATTGTACGTACGTTTACATTAAGATTGTAATCGAATATCCAAATATTCGACTACCAAGTAATTTTTAAGCAATTCAAATTGAAGTAATAGGAATTATTCAAACATGCAAATGTCAATGAAATTCAGTTTCGAAATTGAAATATTTAAAACATTCAAAGTACTAAAATACATCAAATATTCAGGGTACTCAAATACTTCAAATATTCAAAATACTCAAATAGTTCTAATATTCAAAGTGTTCAATGTACTCGAACTTCAAAATCGTATTCAAAGTAATTCAAATTATTTAAATATTCTACCACTCTATTTTTCCAGCTCTAATTTATATCCTTAAATACATTTGACATACTGTTCACAATTTTCTCAAATGTTCAAATTCCCAAATTCCAGCTTCGCAAACGATCAATTTCCCATATTTCGTTTAATTTTTGTATCCGTCTTCCTACTTTGTACGTTCGTTTTGTATTACATCCGTTATCGGTAATCAACGAAACGTCGTTCCCGTTCCATCTGTTCCTCTCGCTCGTTCGAATTCCCCAATCGGTGGGCAGAAGAACCGAGAAACTTGGCCGTATGCTATATAGCCGGAAGTCGTGAACTGGCGAAAGGACCGTGCGACCGTCGGAACTTGTAGAAATGAATGCGAAGAGATTGCCGTAGAAAGAGGGGGAGGCGGAATAGTGGGCTGTCCGGGAGGGTGGACAGCTCACGGAACTAGAAAAAGGAGAGACGATACGACGCTTCGAAACTTTTCCACTTTAACAATTATGAGCTGGAATTGAATACAGCTTGCACCGATTGTAAGTTCACTCGATTTGCTATCCTTATCGCTATCGGCTGTCCCCATAAATAACGTGTGCGATCTTTTCGAGTTTAACTGGCTGGCGGTCTGCTACCGCGGTTCCATCAAGATCAGTCCACGAGATTGTCCATATTTATTTTTCCTACGATTTTCTTCTTCGTGCTGGCCGCCATCGTGATTAAAAAGTTATCTAATAGCCCGTGCGTCAGAACTTTTACCGCTCTGTTCTCTTGCTTCTTATTTTATGTATAAATACTTGTGGATCATTTAGATATTGTAGGATTCTGTCACCGCCGTAGATCGCGATTCGTGGAAGCGTTTAATTTCTTGTCGAATGATTTATTTGTCAAATGCGCCAATTTGAACTAATTATCGAATTATGACAATATTAAATTAAATAAAGGAAGTTGCAGTGTTGTCACTATTGTGTTTATGAATTTTTGACTACGCAAACTATAATTGAATTTAATTTTTGATCTAAAGTATATTAAAAGTTTGAGTAAAATTCGTCACATTTGAACTGTGTGTGCGTCTTGAGTCAAAATATGGCGGAATTCATCAAACTATGGCGAAAAGTTAAGAATGTAAGTTGTTTATAAAGCATTATTGTGCAAATTTGACAAGTTGTGCAGAAATTTTGAAATTCAACATCATACATTTACATTAATGAATTTTCAAATTGTGAACTTAAGAAATTTGGTAAATTTGCAATTTGAAAATTGTAGAACATAGGGATTTCTAGAATTGAAAAATGAGAATTCAAAAACTTCGGAATTGAAAATTGAAAAATTTGACGAATTTAGAAATATGGAAATTTTTAAATTTAGATATTCATAAATCTGATGGATCTTGAAAATTTAGAAGCTTTGCTATTTGAAAATGCAGAATGTGAGGAAAGAGAAAGAGAGAAAGAAAAAGAAAAGGAATTTGAAAATTTTGGAAATTGGAAAACTGAGATCATTATAAATTTGGAAATTGGCAAATGTTCTGCATCTGAAAACTTAAAAATCTAATTTGCATTTTGAGAATTAAAGATTGAAGACTTTGGGACTTCAAAATTTGGAAATGTGATAACTCAGAAATTTGATAGAATTTTTTATTTTACCTACACTTGATTGTTCTTATATATTATTTTATATTTTATACATTATTATAGTAAGGTAACTCCCAATTCAGAATAACAAAATCATAAGTTGACACATCCGTGGAACACAGAACCACCGCAATCTCGAGATATTCTATCTCGACAAAGAAGTTAAAAATCGTGTCGTTGGGCAGATCTGTTTACAATCAGCCAGGATCAACGAGAGAAGCTTTACGATAATCGATATTTGATTGTAGCCACTGGAATGCTTTCAAATGGCTGTTGAACAGCATACAATGCTGTCTGCCAGTATAACCGCGATTCGGTGTGCGATTTCAGAGCAAAGGGGAGGTTGAATACATGAAGGGTGAGTGCGGAAGAATTTGCGTTTAAAAGTTAGCAACGGTCTCGTTAAGTTTCAACAGTTACCGGCCTAGTATCCGACCGCTGTGTAAGTATATCCAAAGGCGAAGTTCGACGTGCACGACCAGGCTATTCCAGGCGTCTGTAGGTTGTTTGTTTTCGAGGACAAGGAAAGGAAAGGGGAACGATTGCGAGAAGAATAGGAAGAAAAAGAAGGAACAGGAGAAGGAGAAAGAGGGGAAGGTAAGGGTATGAGGAACTAAGAACGTCCAAGATGGGGAAGGTGGAAAAAAGGTGATGGGATTGTGCGCGACGCAAAATAGCGAGGAATTGTGCTGAAGTTAAATTTATACGAACATTGGCGTAACTAGAAGTGTTTTCTGGGGTGGAACAAATTATCGAGACTTACTGACAATTAAATACCAAATACGATTGCATGATTGTTGAAAATTTAAAAAGCTATTACGAATATCAATAAATTTAGAAATTTGTTAGTGACGGTATTTGGAGAATTTAAAAATTAAAGAATTTGAAATATGGCAATTTGAAAATTTAAAAATTTGGAGCTTTCGAATTTTGTGAAAATTAAATTTGAGAATCTAATTATTTCTATATTTGGAAATTTAGTAATTTAAAATTTGGAATTAGAAATGTGAAAACTGAGAATTTTAGAAAATTGGAAGTTTAAAAACTTGAGAATATGGGAATTTAAAAATAAAAATTTTTTTAATTTGAATGCTTCGGAAGTTGAACATTTATAAAATTAAAAATTGGAGAATTTAAGGAATTTAGAAACTGCAGAGTTTGAAAATTTTTCTTATTTTGGAAAATTGAATATGTAAGGTCCGACAATTTGGAAATATAAAAATTTACAAATTTCAATTTTTTTAATTTGAGTGGTTGGAAAATTAAAAATTCGGTTATTTAGAAATTTGAAAACTTGGAAATCTAAGGAATAAAAAGTTTGCAAATAAAAAGTTTGCAAATTTTGTAATTTGGGAATTAAGGTTTGAAATTTGAGAATGTGGCAATTTAAAAATTTAAAAATTAGCAAATTTAAGGATTTAAAATTTTTCTGTGCAGTTGAAAAATTTAAGAATCTGGAAATTTTTTAATTTGAGAGTTTAAGAACTTGGAAATTTGAAAATTTCGAAGTATTTCAATTTGAAAACTTGGAAATTTGAAAATGTCTCAATTTTCAAGTCAATTTTTGCATTGTTCATTCTTAATTTATTAAATAAAATGGATATGAAATACACGTACGTGAATGTATTACACTCTGATTTATATGGCCCTAGGGTGCTATATGGTCTCCGTTAAAAGAATCCTAATTTAATGTACTACATTAACACATTAAGAACCGCATTAAGGTCGTTGAAAGTTTCATTAGATAATATTCTCATTTCAAACAAATTTTACCCGTTATTTTCACAATATTTTATTTTATTATCCATAAATACCTTATATCGTTTCTAATAATATACCTGAAAGAATTCTTGAATCTTGAGTTACGAATTTTTAAGATAATCCATTCGTCTCCCGCCCATAGTTAACGCAACATATTAATCACGAACAAGTTAAAGAATCTTTACGTTTATCCACAAAAGTATAACGAGAAAAGCATACAGTTGGTAGGCCAAAAAAGATCGGCGAAAATAGTTTGTTGATGCGTTGGCATGAGGGGCGTAAAAATGATAGCTAGTAAAACTTCATAAAAACCATGACCGTGTCGAAAACAGTTAAAGCGACAGAAAGAAAGAGGAATAAAAATTTCCTGTCGCATTTTGCCCGGCCCTAAAGGAGGGGGAAAGTTGCTTTCGCGAAATCCTTTTCAAAGTTTCTTTCGTCGCGGAGAATTTATACGGGCATCGACAATGTCAGCTTCATAGCCGTGCTTCAGCTCGCGACACTTCCGGCGAAAGGACGCAACAACTTTTCTCGACGGAAGAGAGCACGCTCTGCAATTGTGTATCGACGACGCCAAGCGTCGAGGTTGTTTTATGGCCAGGCTGAGGGCCTCGATTCACCCAACGAAGACGCCCCGTCTCTGTCTAACTCGTGAAATAGCAAAAGCATGGGGGAAACAGTGTATCACGACTGCTTCGTGGCTGTTTCTTGCAGAGTTGACGATAAACTTTCGTATAAGTTAAGTACGGGCAGGATGAAGATGCATTACCCAACCACGTGACCTGTCGGCTGATACTAAATTGAAAATCGGCCCTGCTCAAACAATTGTATGGAAAGAAGCAATTGAAACGAAAGCGCTATCATGCTTTTTTGCACTTTCATTTCTAACCACCCTTCATCGAACTTCCGTTCGCCTCCCTTCTGTTTTTAGGTTATGTTGAATTCAGTATACGTTTTGAAACGTTTGCCACTCTAATCAGTTGCGGACGAGTTGAAATGTTGTGATTGATGGGGATGCTCCCATTTGAAAGATAGATAATTATACGTCTAATTAATGCAAATTATACGTCTAATGAAATGCATGTTACTAGAGATACGATTAAAAGTGTAGGATCGGAATATGAGAAATGATCGAAATCACTTATTAAAACAGTTAAACAGTTTATTTCTACTCTTGCTCTACTCTTTACGCTCTTCCTCTCCCTCTCCCTCTCTCTCTATTCGTACACTTACAATGAGTTTCTTAAATCTACCCGTCACCGCCACTTATCGCAATATATATATCGCCACCTCGAACTCCTGTTTACCTTTTGGGTGACAACTGTTTCGCACACTGCTCCGGCTCGAAGCAAGAACTCTTGCTGTTTTTTGTCGTTGCGATCTAATCTCCTACAAAAAATTTCTGTAACAGTGAAAAAAAATATGTCGAAAGAAATAACTGAAACTAAAATGGGATTAGACGTTTTTGCATTTTCATTTATGATTATTGGGAATTTTAATTTGGGAATTTGAGGATTTGGGGATATTTAGAAATTTAAAGAATATGAAAGTCTTGGAATTTAGAGTTTTGGAAATTTGTGAATCCGAGAAAATTAAAAACTTGAAAATATGTAACATTGAGAACAAAATAATATAACAAACAATATTTACAACAAAAATTGTAAAGAATATGAGGTAGAAATAAATTTAATTAAAAACTCTGCTCGTTATACGATACCATACGAAGCAACAAAACCTTACAAAATTCGATAAAATCACTGATTCGAATACGAATCATCCTTCGTGGAGTGATCAAAAACTGATTCAAGTAGGGCAAAGCCATCGAACAGGAGTAAATTAAAAACAAACAAATACCATATAATAAAACCACATAAAATTCGATAAAATCATCTTTTATGGAGTAATCAAAAATTGGTTCAGGCTGAGAGCAGATATTGAACACGAGGAGTAAATTAAAACCAAACGAACATTATACAATAAAACTTTATGCAGTTCCACGCGAATTATTTTTTACCGAGCGAATAAAAATTAATTCAAAGTATGACCAACTACGGAAGAAGAGAAGCAAGTTAAAAACAAATGAAAATTGCATAACGAAGTCATTCAAACTTTGATAAAATCATTGATTTGCATCGAAATTATATTCCGCAGAGTGATAAAAAATTTATTAAAGAACGGAATGGCCATCGAGGAATAAATAAAAACAAATAGAAGTTATATAACGATACCATAAAAAATTGATAAGATTATCGATTCGCGTGTTTTGCGAGCGATCAGAAATAGATCGAAGAAGAAAACAGTCATCAAGCATGAGTAGTAAATTAAAAACAACTGCGATACACCATGGGTGTGTCGTTGCTAGTTGACGGGCCTGGAGGCGGTACTCGAGGTTCGCTTGCACCCCCGTCGACCGCACTAACGTCATTGCCAACGACATCGTCGTCGTCGTCGTGCTCGTCGACTCGGGTAGTTGTAGTGCAACGTGACAGTGGTGTAGCAGCCGGCAGCAGGATAGCGGGAACGATGGTGAGGGTAGTGGTGGTGCAAGCCTGGAAGGCTTGAAGGGCCTGAGTTGGCAATAGTGGAGAGCATCCACTCGTTGCGACACTCGTGAGCGGCCTCATTGTCTCTCAAGAGGCTCCTCGCTTCTCCAGCTTCGCCCTTTCCCCTTCAAGCCCGGCTAACATCCCCGTCGCTCCGATTTCTTCCTCTCCCCGTACCCTTTCGGCAAGTCTGCAACGTTCCCTCTGTTCCCGGTGCCCCCTTTCGGTGACATCGTCCCCCTTGATCTAACTATCCAACAGCTTACCCCGCTGCCGCCGTTCAAGTTGCATCGGCGACACGTTGGTCGGTACAGCAGGTACCTGCTATCGCTTCTCTCTTCTTTCCGCGTCTACCCTCTTCTGACTGGCTGTGCCGCTTTCCAGGTTCTTCTACCGCCAGAATAAGGGGAAGAGGGTAGAAAGAGCGCACTACCAGCGTGCTCGGTGATGTGGAACCGTGGCAAAGCACCCAACCTTAATAAGCTTATGCAGCACTCTCCAACTATGTTGGAGCTAAGCTCGACCCAATATCTTCCTCGACGTCTTCCAGACGACATCGAGTCGTTCTGCTTCCCTCTGCTCGACGCTACTGTTCGAGCGATCTGTAACAACCTGGACTCCTACCTTTTCTCTTATGGCTCTCTTTAACTCTTTGTGCCGTGGGCCTGTGATATACGGCAGAACTGTTTCTTTAAATATTGTATCAGCAAAAAGTACTTTTAAATATTATGACAGCAAAGAGAATTTTTAAATATTATGCCAGTAAAGAATATTTTTAAATATTATTACAGCAAAAATCTAAGTAAGTATCTCGGCACGTCAGGAGAAAGTCTCGTAGAACTCAGTTTATCTTCGCTCTTAGGTGAGAGACCATCCTCATTCTTGTCTGGCTACTTGCCTGTCGCACTTGTCGAATGTAAACGTGTCTTAGGCTGCGATTTCGTTTTCGGATGAATTACTGTTCTGAATAACCTGAACTTAGAAATTCGCTTATCATGTGTCAAGAAGACAGTTCATCCGAGAACATTTCCAACATATTTTAAACATCGATCTTCGCAATATAATGTTCGCGTAATCGTTCGGGTTCAGTCGATCGAGTATCTAGCAGAAAATTAACGGAGCATAGAAATTCAGGATGTTATTCGTGCTGCGTTGCCCGGATAATGGCATTATGCGCGCCGGTAATGGGTCAGGTGCGAATAAAATTCGCGGCACGGTTCCGTTAGTCAGCTCTTGGCAAGTGTGCCCAGGACGCGACGCGATCAGGCACGTTACGAGACAATGGCAACTAAATTCCGCGGGTTCCTACATCTTGTAAGAGGGCGTTGCTTTTGGCGAGATTGCCAGGCGGAGGAAAGGCTCGGGAAAGACGGACGGGTTGGAAGACGAGTTACAAGGAAGAGGGAAACGGGGCTAGAGATGATCAGTGCCGAGAAAGAGAAAGAGAGGGTGAAGGATAAAAGTTGAAGCGAGAAGACTTAAGAAAGAAGGTGGGGGAGCGGTTGATGAGTGGATAGAGAGAACCGCGATGAGGGTGGAAAGGTGGAAGCAGAATCCGGATCGGGGTTTGGGAACGAGGGGTCACGTCCAAGAAGGGACTGCATCTTCCCTTTGTGGGAATGCTGTAACGCTGGGTAGACACTTCCTTTCATCCATAGCACCAGACACGATGGGTCGCGTTTCGCCGACAACTGAAGGTAAGAGGAGAAGGAAAAGAGTGCAGACCGAGGTGGAGGTGGAGGAAAACGTCGTTTGAAATTTTTACGTTGCGCCACGGTTATTCTCTCATGGATTCTCATGGTCGAAGCATAACGACGTCCTTTCGACTCCCTCCTTCGGTGTCCGTTCCTCTGGTAATTTTTCGCAGTACACCAGGTGCCCCCTTAAATTACATTTTAATCACTTACTATTTGTTAGTGTTAACCCTTTGCACTCAGAAGGTGACTCATACTCAGCATTCGACTGATTATAAGTTGAAACATGTTTCTTAATAAAATCTATCGTGTTACACAACACAGTTATAATTAATAATAGAGGTACAATAATATCAAAAGAATTTATTGCAATTTTCAACCGAAAAGTTTTAGAGTTGCTAACAATAAATATATCTTTGAGTGCAAAGGGTTCATACACCGAGTAAAAAGATTAAATACAGCACATTGGCTGTAACAGAATAACGACTATAAACGATTGTCATGATTAAATTATTTATTACATAACAATTTAATAATTATTTATTGTATAATAAATAATTTAAAATCATATTCATTAAAATATTCTAAATTGTTTAATACAATTCAATAGGGTTAATTACATATAGTGCAAAAAAAAGCGCGGAAAAACTGGAAATAAGAATATTTCGACAGTTTCGAAATATAGGGATGGTCGATTTAAATCCATAGCAATAATACATACACAAAGCCGTAAATTAAATTACTCACAATTTCTAAATTTTCGCGTTTCCAAACTTTAAAGCACTACCTTTCTAAATTCGTATATTTGAATCTGTTAAAACATCTACTTTTCAAATTTTCAAACTTCTACTTGCTCTACTTGTTCTACTCTTCCAAATTACGAAATTAATTAAATGTTTAAATTTCCAAATTTGTAAGTTTCAATGTTTTTAAATTGAAACCTAATAAATTTTTAAACTTTTAAGTTGAGAAATTTGTAAATTTCAGAGTTTGGAATTTGTATATTTCTATATTTTTAAATTTGTACATATACTCCAAATATTAATTTCTTAATTCATAGACTTAAAAATCTGGAAATTTGATGTTTCTATATTTTTAAATTTCCAAGTTACTAATTTATTTAATTTTTAAATTTGCATATTTGACATTTTTTAATTTGTACATTTGAAAATTTGTTATATCTCTCTCTATAAAAGTCTTTCCAATCGAGTTTAACACAGTAACCACATTAAAATTAAATCATTCGTAAATGTAAAATGCATGTCATCAATATTCCGTTTATGGCAACTAAGTGTAACGTGGTATTCATCGGCATAAAGACCAATACTTTCTTCTATTGTTTTTTATGTCCTACATCACTTAACCATTCTTTCTTTCTTCGCTTAATATCATAAACTTTTATTCTCTCCGAGTAAAATTGCACGAATCGATTCAGCATAACAATCTTTCATACCATTCCTTCCCGAGGTAATAATAAATTGAACAAAATATTTTTTATCGACTTCAACAATAGAAAATATCGCAATGGAATAAATTGACCTTCCAACAAGTTCGAAAGTTTCGAACAACTTCAAGCCGCGTTCGCGTAGAAATATCTCGACATTGCGGTACCATTCAAACTGCATTAGCGATAACTTCTCAAATCCATCGTACATAAAAAGTAAAAGAAAACAATGTGGAAATAAAACGGAATAAAAGCAGGAAAAGGGACGAAGGACAAGTGCAAGAATGAAAAGTAAGTAATCGATATTTCGACTTATTGTTTCTCTCGCAAAATTTCCAAAAATCACTTTTAAGGTTTTTTACTTTACCGGCAATAGCTCAAATTAGTTTTCCGGAAGAAATCAAGCCGCAGTTTCGACGCTTGTTTTCAGTTCGCGCCTCGCCATGGGAGCTCGTATTCTTTCTTACGGTGTCTCCGTATAGCACCCCTCTGCCACGTCTTTCTCTATTACGCATTTCCGGCTCGTTGGACCGGAAACGGTGAGATAAGGTGAGCCTACGGTGCTCGCTTTCGCCGTGCACGAACGGGAAGGGGACAGAGTTAGGTCTGGGTGTGTCTTATCCAAAAAATATTATGAGCACGTGGCTGGCATCGATCTTACGTGTAATGGGACGGCGAAATGGGACGCGATCGAATTTGTTCTTCGCCAACTGATCGGTATGATCATTACATTCGAGTATTAACCCTTTAGCTGTAAAGAGTGTCTATTAAACATCTGTGTTCGGTTAACCATTGAGTAAAGAAAAAAAGTAATCAATGTGTTAATTTCTATGATGAGAATAAATATTTATTGTAAAAATCACTATAGGGGATCAACAGTATAGTTCAAAAAGTGTCCTTGTATTTTACTTTACTGTACTTTAAAAAAATTGCGGTATTTATTATAGTCACTGTAGGAATTTTTTCCAACATTAAGCATTATAATGTAGATGATATTATTTTTGTTTCATATTAAAAGGCATATAAAGTAACCTACTGGTATGTGGCATGTGGCAGTGAATTTGTAGATGTGTAAAACGATGTACTGAACGGTGTACTAAAATAATCTGCTTAATTCGAAATTTAATGGTATTAACCTGGTTAAATAATATTAAAATGATTAATAATGCTATTAACAGTACGAATAACATAATGTTAACAGTTTAATTCGTTCCTGCAACTGTGGAAAAAATTGGATCCGTAAGGGTTGAAAGCATTTCTATTTTTTATTTTGACATGCATATTAGATACTGAAAATTTCTTATTTTTACAAATGGATAATAAAATATTTATTAATATAAATGATTATTGAATTAAATTATCGTTATAATAGAGTAAGATCAATTCAATAATGATGGAATAATAAATTATAATACTACTGTTGATTAAATATTACATAGTAAATATCGTTTTTATTTCTTGAGCACTATGTAGGCGGTAACAAAACATTAATGCTGAAATATAATTTGAAATATAAATCAATATATGTCTATAACTATAACTATATATCTATACATCTATAACTGTATATCTATAACTATAGCTATACACATATAATTCTGTAACTGATAACGAAAAAAGAACGATCAAAGAAATATAATAAAATAAATCGTAAATGTATAACATTTTTTCGTCTTTAATATTATTTTCAATAAAATTGAAATTACAGAATCTCCAGAATATTAATAATTAAATGAGATACATTGTTTACAATAATCGAAATAATAATTTACCAATGTCTTCGATAATTCATTAATTAACGAATGTTATAAATTGATAACAGTAATGTGAAGCTCAAAGTTAAATACAAAACAATCGCTTTCAATATTTGTTATTTTCTGTACAGAACATTATGTACGACCTTGAAATCTGCTACAGAAATTAATTTTCTTAGTAATTTCAAGTATACATATGTATAACTGTCGCCACGCTTTAGTTTCAAAGATATATGCAAATGTATTCTTAACAGCTAGACTGTATTAAGCTTATACATATAAATAATTATTACACAATGCAGAATGAATAAACATTAAGCGATTCCAGCGGTGATAATAATCTTACGGTGCATATTAAAAAGACGTTCGTAAAACAATTTTAGACAAATAATAAAATGACTTTCTATATAATAATAATATTTCCAAATTTCCAAACTTTTAAACTTAAAAATTTTTATATCTTTAAAGTTTTGAAATTTCTGAATACACAAAATTACAAGTTTCCAAATTTCCAAATCTTGAAATTGTCAGATGTCTGGTTTTCAACATTTATAAATCCTTATATCTGTCAAATTTCCGAATCCCTAAATTACGAAATTCCTAACCTCTTATATCTCCAAATTCTCGAATTAGTAAACCTTTTTTTAAAACTTTAAACTCCTTAATTTCAAAATTTTTAAGTTGTCAAATTCCAGAATATTCAAACTATTAAATTTTACAACTCCCGAATTCCAAAATTTCAAAATTTACAAATCACTAATTACTAAGTATTCAAATCCATAAATTACCATATTCTAAAATTCTTAAACTGTCAAATGCCAGAACCCTTAATTAAAAAATTCCTAAATTACCATACGTCCAAAATCCTATTTCCAAACGCTTAAATCCTCAAATTTTAAAATTTCTGAATGTGCAAGTCAACAAATTCCAGAATATTCAAAGTTATTAAATCTTCAAATTCTCAAGTCCCTGAATTGTTAAATCCTTACATTCTCAAATTCCCAAATACACAATTTTCCAAATTTCTCCACTTGAAAATTTCTAAATACGGAGAACATTAAAATCCTTAAATTTCAAAATTTCAAAATTTTTAAATCTCCAACTACCGAAATACTATAATCCCCAAATTCAAAGAATCGAAAGGTAACAAAAAAGCAGATTGCCAGTTCGGAAGAATCGCTTATTTATTGAAGTAATTTGTTAATTATTAAGTTATTTAAATAACTAATTATTAAATTATAAACAGAAATTATTAAGTTATTGAAGTAAATAACCAACCAGTAAGTTATAAAAAAGTGATTAAGTTATTAATTAATCATTAAATTATTAAATTAAAGTAATAATTACTCACGTTTATACAGAGAACGCAATATGCATCTGTTTATACAAGAAACCTCTTTTGACTCCTATTTCCTTCGAATCGGTGGACGATCTTCATTCTTGGTCGCTTCATCCTTCTCGTCCTTCAAGATGCTCGTTCTGGCACAGAAGTGCCGAAATCCCAATTGAACTGAATAAGCGATCGAGCATTCCGCGGTATATTCAGGGATTGTACCGAGGGTAGAGCCTCTCGATGCCTACTGTCGTTGAAATATGTTCGACGAGGGTGAAAAAGAGCTGACGATATTCATAGCCGATGGGCGAGCAGGGCAACAGCGGGGCAGGGAGTAGAGCAGGAAAGTCGGGTGCAGTCGTAAGGGGATGTCAGGCGTTTCCCGAAGTCGTCAACGATGAAAAAGAGGGAAAGAGAGAAAGCAAAGAGTAGTGAAAAAAGGTAAGAGGTGGAGGGTGCATATCCTGGTGTACTTCACGCCACGGCAAATTCGCGAGGCGACTGCAACGTCAGGCATTTCATCGACTTTGATGGTGCTCGAAGCTTCGCTGAAAAACAGTCACTACCCTTTAAAACGAGCCTTAAATCGCTTCGCTTGTTGTTACTTAATTGTTGCCGTTTCAATTTTTGTTTTCGTTGCGGTTTTAATAAATGACCGCTTGTTTTCTGTTTATCGAGCATGAGTCATTGTTACATTCTCGTATGTGAGCAAAATACTCTAGTGGATTTTTTAGAACTTACACTTATTATTGAACGAATCATTTTGTATGCGTTTTGTAGTATTATTTTTATTTCTAATATAATAAATGACTTGTTTCAAATATTATTACAATTTTTGTATTTTTATATTGAATTTGTATTTAAGACGATCATGTCCATCTTCATTGTAGTATTTTATCACAGATTTCTCGAAGAATATTTTTCGTTTACGAGGAACAAGCTTCTGAAGAAACAGTGATCGGGATATAATGCACGAATGCGATTAATGCAATGAGCTAGAATTATAAGGTTCTGGAAATAAAATGAATTGAATACGAACAGTGCAATAACGAGCGTAAAATATTTGAAAAATGCGATGAATATGGAAACGTTTAGCTGCCGTAAAGAACGCCGTTTTATCATCTCGTGAATATCGATTGACCCGCTCTTCGTGGAACTATACAATCTTTCAGCTTGTTCAAACTTCGAAAATAACGTTAGACCTAACGTTCGGCTGATAGTATCCGCGCTACAATCTAATTACCGTATGCTTGTAGCAATTTTTCGCTAGTTTACGACAAAACTGTTCAGGAAACAAAGTTCTAAGCCACAAATATTACATCTATTCCACGGTAATCCTCTACAATTCATATTCCAAGCACAAGCATTAGGCTTAATTGAAATGTCCGATCCCCGTAATCCGGATCAGACCGATATTCCGACAAGCGTGGACGTCTCGCCGTTAATTTATACGAAACGAAAGATTATGGAAATCTCAAGTTTGTTTCTATGAGATCGAGATTACAAGGTCATCGAGGATAACTCTTTCGTTATAATAATCTGCAGTTAAAATATATGATACAAGTGTGATTTGATAAATAGTCTTGAGGTATTAGAGGAACATTTGAAATATGAAATGGGGTAGGAGAAATATTTGATATGACTAGTTAGTGCTTTACTTTGTACAAATAATCGTGCATTTTCGGGAAGTGTGTGAATTATCTTTGAAGTATGCGTGGATTCAAAAACTCCACAATTTTTTATGTCATTTAATTTTATAAATTTTTATAAAATTTTATAAATTTTGTAATTACCCAATTTCCCAATTTCCTAATTTCCTAATTTCCTAATTTCCCAATTTCTCAATTTCTCAATTTCTCTATTTCTCAATTTTCAATTTTCATATTCTTATGCCCCCTATTTTTCAACAATTTGTAAATTTGTAGATTTATAAATGTCCAAAATTTCGAGATTTCCATGCTCTGATATTTTCCAAACTTCTAAAACTTCTAAATCTTCAAATTTCCAAATTTTCATATCCCTAGGTTTCTAAATCTCTATAATCTCACAATAAAATACTATCAATTTTTTCCACTTTTAAAATGTATAAATTTCAAAATCCTCTAATTTCGAAACTCTCAAATTCCTAAATCTTTAAGTTTTATGATTCTCAAATTCTACAAATTACCAAAATTCTACAAATTACCAAAATTACAATTTATCCCAAATTACCAAATCCCCAAAGTTCGTAATTTTCATATCTTAAAATCCTGGAGTTCCCAAATTTCAAGGTTCTAGAAGTAACCAATTGCAAAACTTTCAAATTCCAAACCTTATACTTCCTAATATTCTGATTCCCAAATCGGAGGATTCCTACATTTCCAGATATCCAAACTCCCAAACTTTTAAACATTCACAAATTCTTACAAATCAACGATTTTTATTGTCCCCCTCCCTTACTTCTCAAATTTTCCTTAATTTCCGCAGATTCATTCTAGACTTCTTTACTGTTTAGAGTCTTAAGACCGTCTTCCAAACATTTCTATAATCTACATGTATTATATTTCTATAATCATTTCCCTGTATGGGAATTTCCCATACATGATGGAAATGGGGATTTGATCAATTCCCCAAGGAATATGATCAGTTCACAGAATATGTAAAAATGAAAACTACATATGTGATGATTTCCCTGAAGACAGTAAGTGATTTGATCAAATCACCTAACTGTTTTGGTGAAAAGGTGAAATAAACAGGCAGGACTCACACAGCTCTATAATTTGTTACAATGACTATTGTTGTTTAACTGTTCAACATTTAACTGTAAACATTTTATTTCTGAATACTATATGAATATGCTTACATATCCATTAGACATTAATGCTTTTGTGTAAGTGAGCGCTGCATCAGCAATCGTGCGAGTTGTTAACAGTAAGTTTTGTTTGAAACAAATTGTCATTCATTAACGCGATTCCGCCACGTAAACACGCTCATGTCTCAAAAATAATTAAAATCCTGACATCAATTTTAAAAAATAATTTAATCCTGTATTCTTTTTCCTCTTACATAGTAATGCATGGTTTACTAAATAAATACTTTTAATATTTAAATAATATTATTTCATCTTTTCACTAGAACAGTTAAGGGATTTCATCAAATCACTTACTTTCTTCAGGAAAATCACCCCACAGAATTGTTATTTTAACATCTTCTGTGATCTAATCATACATCTTAGAGAATTGATCAAATCTTTATTTTCATTTTCCTGCGACATATACAGGATGTCCCGGTTTTTTCCGGCCAAACTTTGCCAGCGTATTCTACACGCAAAAGTAAGAAAAAAATGTTATATGAATATATGCTCTTAAATGTTTTATTAAGGAGTTATAACTCATAATAGAAAATTATAATGAACTGGCATTTCGTCGACACAGCGTTTTCGTATTCGTAATAACGGACGTCATTTTGAAATGTTAATTCGGTAATAAAACGTTAATAAAAAATGTGGATATCAACTAACAGAGCAAGTAGGCATAAGAGTTTATATAAACAGAAATAGAGATATTTATAATACGTTCGTACGATGTGTCGACGAAATGCCAGTTCATTATAATTTTGTATTAGGTATTAGTTGTAACTCCTTAACAAAACATTTAAGAGCAAATGTTCATATAATATTTTCTCTTGCTTTTGCATGTAAAAACACGCTGGCAAAGTTTGGCCGGAAAAAAACTGAGCCTGTATATTAAATTCATCTTATTAACAATATACTAACAGCTCCATAATCATCCATTATAAAATATCTGTTATCTAATTTATAAATAAAAATGTAACTGGTACACATTAATCTCCCGTGTTTTCCTCTCCGTTCTTCCTCGGTAGCTTTCACTTTTCTTTTTCACTCGCTCATGCGTCAGTTTCTATGAAAATCTCACCCTCGGTCTGCAAGCTTTATGTGCCTTCTTTTTTTTCGTCTCACTCGAAACGACGGCGTCTCGCATCATTTCGAAGATTAATTCGTTAGAACGGCTATCCCCTTATCCCTTCTTCGTCAGCGGTCGAGAAGCTTGAAGGTGTTGAGAAGCTGCCGGGAGAGAGAGTCGAGATCTATTATCCGCCTTACTTCGTTATGTTCCTTTATTTTATTTCGTTTCGTGTCGGCCCTTACGTATTCTCGGTCATTACCGTTTACGTCCCGACGGCTTCTGTCTTCGTGCTCCTCGCTTTGCGGTCTTCACGGATAACAGCCTCCCTGTAACCACTTTCTTCTACTTCTCACCGATAACTCGCGAATTTGTTTCTTCTAACTTCTTTATCGAATAAAATAAATTTCCCTTTGCTGCTTTCTGTGTGCTTTGTGGGAACAACGGAAAATAGTTTACGTGTTTAATGAAGTTTTAGAAAGAGTAGAAATAACGCCTTTTTTGGCGGAAAAGGTGCTCTTTAAGTTTTATTAAAAGTTTGATTTAGTAGATGCCATATTGTAGGAAAATCATATATTGATTTTTTTCTCAATCTTTAAATGAAATTTATATTTTTACTCTTTAAATGAAATTTTTGTATAGTGGAGGATAAAATAGAGAAAGAGCTGATACATGAATTTGTAATGATTCAATTTCTGAAACTTCGTGATTTACGTTTTCAAAATGACAGACTACTACATGTTTAAATTTTTTAATTTCTTAATTCCCAAACTTGGTACACTATCAAACTTTCAAACTATCAAGTTCAAAAAATCTCAAATTTACCAATTTCTTAAAACCTTATACTCCTCAGAATCTAAATTTCCAAATTCATGAAATCTCAAATTTCCATATTTTCGCTTTCTAAATTTTCAAACATCAAAATTCTTAAATTTCCACAAATTTAAATATTTCTAAATATTGAAGTTTCCAATTACGTAAGTTCTCAAATTTTCAAGGTGTTAAATGTCCACATTTTCAAATCGCTAAAATTCCAAAATGTTTAAATAATTAAATTTTTTAACTTCCAAATTCTTAAGCTTAAATTTCTACATCTCAGGATTATGAAATTCTCAAAGTTCTAATAGCTTATATTTTCAAATTCAAAGTTTCACAAAATATATAAATAGTAAGAAAATCTTATTTAGTCTCCTGTCATTATTAATTTATGAAACAGAGACTGTTTACGTTATTTAAAAAATTTCTTTCTTGAAAGTGTTAAAGCTAGTAACTTTGAGATCATATTTAAAAACATTAACTGGTAACAGTATAATACTTTAGAATTAAAACTCTTTCTTATTTTTTTTCTTGCTTTAAAATTAAGAATTTAAGCAGTAGAAATTATGTAAGAAGTAAGAATTTTAATAAAAAATGTATGAAAATGAACTTTGATAGAAACTTCCTGAATATTTTGAATAATGTTACTGTTAATATGTTCCAATATTGTTAATATTTTAAATTATTAATACGTTTTAAACAATTATTGAAAACTTATGTTAATATTTTTAAACTATTATCAAAGCAAGCAAACGTTAGAATAACAAAAGGTATTAAATGAAGCCAATCGAGGTTGTTCGAAATCTTGTTCAAGGGGTTTAGTTCTATAGATATATACTTACACTCGACACAGAACTGCCATGGTAAATTATAAAATAGCAACTACAGCCTGTTAGTTGAATATGAAATAATGTCATACATGGAAAGCACTTGATCTCGATCTGCGAATTGCTATAGCCACTCGAGAAAAAGACCAGCTTTAGTTTCATATCGCACACACAGATGTCGCCACATGCACTATGAAATGCATTCTGGTATTTATACTTTCGTTTTATTTCGTACAATAGATCATTTCAGATCTATTGACAAGAATTTCAATTCTATAATACAATCATTTGTAACTTTCACGTCTTTACCTTAATCAAATTTATGTACTACTAATTTCATATAATAAAATTGTTATCATTTTATGGATATTTAAATTGTGAGCATTTAAAATTGCCCAAATTTCAATGACCGCAAACGAAATTAGGTTATTTAAGAGCGGCTGTTAAGAGACATTAATTAAATATATAGCAAAAGTAAATTTTCAGTGTTTTATTTTTCATAAATATATTAAAATTCTTGAAGACGAATGACCGAGCTTCTAAAGCAATGTTGTACCATAAATTGTGTTCCTATCGTGTATTTAAATCGACAGAAATGTCCTTTCGACCTCAATACTTGTTTTAGTTACCTAATGGCTTGTAGCACGTAGTCGAATGATGATGGTTGATGACGAGGCGACAGTGACAAACATTTAGCTTGCTCTGATTAATAGAATTTTATCGCAGCTGAGAATGAATCTGCCGGTATCATGCTTTATACTTAGTTGACTAGAATTATCGATGACTTCAACCCTTCTTGAAGTCCGGGAATATCATAAGATTGCCTTGAACACCATATGCGAGAATGTCCTCTTCTAAATCGTGAAGTATAATGGCCGACGCCATTAGCACTGAAGCAACTGACGATAAATGCACTCTTACTTAAATTGAAAATAAAGTACCAAAATTAAATAAGTAAATTAATATATGCAACTATTCTATACATGAAAAAAATATTACAGTCATTTTAATAAAAGCGTAAACACAGAATTTTGTAATATAAAATTGAAACAGTGAAACCAGTCGTTCTGACTAGTTAGTAGTTTCAGTTTTAAGGTCCGCTCGAAAATGATTACGTTGTTTTACAGATTGCCATTATTTTGTCGAAGAACAACGCAGGTAAAAACTGAAATTGTGAATATTCGCTGAAAGAAGTAATTTTGAACTATAAATCTGTACCTACTTTATTGACACGTTACATAGTAAATTATTTCGTGGACAAAAGTAGGTCATGATAAGAATAATGAACGTAAGCACGGATAGGATAGAATGTTATTTGGTCGAATATGTATGCAAACGTATCCGTAACTCTCCCGGAGGGCTCGTAAATGGAGTGACATTTTTACTTAACCTTTCCCAATATTCCGCAGTATTTGACGCAAAAGTGGCGTTCTTTACTGGTGACAGCTGGTAAATCTATTTCGAGCGGATAATCCTCTCGTCACGGAGTCGAGGTAATCGCGTCGATTACCATCTTTGACGTGGTTTCATTCTAATCTACTTCTCGCGCTTTTGTCAGAGAAGAAAACGCCTTTCTGCGGCAAGCAACGAGATTACCGTTCGATCTCGAGATGCGTTCGCGACGCGTGAAGACGCCAAAAATCTGTTAGACGAGTTCGTCGTTAATGACAGCACTAATTGATATACTCGGCGGAAAACGTAGGTCGCAAAGTTAAACGTGCTTAGCCGGCGATCTTCAGAATCCCTTTGATCCAGCGGGTCTCTCGAGAATGGGGTTTAAACCATCCGGCCTCGGTCAACCGATAACGTGGCAGGGAAACCACGGTGTCTCTTACAAGCTTTCCATCTCGTTGGGAAACGTGGCCTTTGTGTTTGCCACAACCCTCCGTTACTTTTGGCGAACGATTCGCTCCATTTTCCTCTCAAACTTGTCGCCGCTCTCCGGAAACTTTTCATACTAAGTCAGCGCACTGAAGTGAATCGCGTGATGGTAGAATCCATCATAAATGGAAGAAAGTTGCTTAACATGCAAAGAGTTCCTGATATATGGAGGGTTTCGAGTGTGGACAGGTGTTCAATTTGACCAAATAAGTGCACTCATTCTAAATTTGCTTTGATGTCACTACTTTGAAGTAGTGAATGACTAATATATAAGTTAATTTTTTTTAATTACAAAATTTCTTTGTCTTCTTATCCAGAAATCTGTGTTGATAAACGTTGATTAAGGATACAAAGAATTATGTATATATTCAATTATATTCTATCATTTGCTTATTTTTAATTTAAGTGTGCATACTTCGATTAGTGTTAAACATTTTGAAGTAATATTTTAACTCTAATTGACGTTTGTCACCTGAAAATTTCAGATTTGAAAGAAATCTAAAGTTTTAAGGCACTTATTAGAGCCAGTGATGTATTGTACACTCATTTATTAAGTCAAATGTTTATCTGTTTAAATTAATCTAAATTATAAAATTTGGACATTTGCGAAATGTAAAAATTTAGAAGTTTGAATTCTTGAAAACCTAAGGGTTTAAAGATTGGAAAACTTGAGAATATGAGTACGTGAAATAATAAATTTAACGACATTTATGAAGAAGGTAAGGTGAATAATAATTACCATAAAGTCAACTAATTTTTCCCAATCAAACTTCACATTTGTATGTACTAAAACGTAATTTTGCGTGTTGATTTATATGCGATATTACTTCATAAATATTTAAAATACAAATTACTGTATAAACAGCAATTGTGTTTTCTTCAATTAAATCCGTTAATATCATCGACATAACGGTAGTCAGCACTCATGCGAAAGCGTTCATTAAACGATAAGCAGATTTGTTGATTTCGTAAGAATATCGAATCGAGCGAGCGCGATTGAAACGGTTTGTGGATCAGTCCGGTAAACACGTATTATCGAACGGCCAATCTGAAAGTATTTCTATTCAATTCATCCGTATCTGTGGAATCAGGTACAAGGGATTACATAAATCCGGAGCTCCGTATCGGCGTTAGTCCTCCGAATTTGAATAGTCGATTCGGTAAATCTCATATTCAAACTCGGATAGTTTCTCTTAGTAACCTCATCACCTGCACACCGCCTCTCCTCGCCGGCTTTATCGTAGTCGTGCAGAGGCGAAGATAAATTTGGCGATGAAATTACGAAAGGTGGTTGAAGAGAATCGATCGTAACACGTTCGCACGCGTGTATCCACACATCTATGAACGACACGTTCGGTTAATCCACTTTTAAAATGCGCTGCAGACACACTAATAAGTTGAAACCAGTCAATTAGCACGCTCGCTCTAACCTACTCTACCCAGTCCTAAGCAAATACTGGCAGGTGTTTGAACAACGTAGCTGGGAATGCGGATCGCTTCGATGATGGGGGAGAGAAAAGAATTCCCATCGAGAAAGGGTGCTAACGTCGGGAAGCTGACAAAGAGTCGTAGATGGAGCTGACTATGGAGAGAGAGGTCAAGGGGTTAAAGGCTATGGATCAACGTCTTATTCCGGTTCTCGACGAATGCGGTGAACTGGCTAATTATTTTCTATGAATTAACCAGTTGAATAGGTTCGATGTATATACGCGTCAAAACTTTATTTCACTACGTTAAGGAATTAGCTATTCTTTGACGTCAATGAATTGATCATTTTTTGACGTCAACTAATTGTTCATTTTTTAATATTGGTTTATAATTTTTTATCAAATAGAAACATAATTTTTCATCGCTTTGCTTAAATTTTAATATGTTTATAATAGCAGTTGTTCTGCTTCTTGATCTATGTACATACGCGTCAATACAAAACTTTATTCCGGTGCGGTAACGAATTGATCATTTTTAGATGCTAACATACTGGCAATTTTTTATCGAATAGACACATAAGCCTTCAAAGTTTTGCTGTTTTTGACACCTGTAATGGGATCAGTTGACCTGCATTTGTATATTCATTTTAATTACTGAGGGGGATTTTTAAAACTAAATTTTGCAGTTAATCGGTTAATTGAATGTGCAAATCATTTGCATTGAAGGGCAATTATGCAGAAAAAACAGTTTTAATATCAAGAAATTATAAGAATGTTAAAACAATAGAAAATAGGAAATAAATAGAAAATATAAAGGAAATACGAAAAGATGTGTGCCACTATAGCAATATGCAACAGGAAAACTATTATAACGATTGAATTGTGATTTTATGTTGGAACATTTTACTATATAATATTAAACATCATAATTTTAACCTTGATAATTTGCGAATTTGAAGATTTGAAATTTCAGAATTTAAAGATTTTAAGAGTTGAAAAAGTGCAAATTTAAAGATTTGACGATTCGCAGACTTAGAAATTCGGAAAATAGAACGTAATGGATTTCAGAACGTAAAAATTCGGAAATTTAGGAGTTTGAATATTTAGAAATTTGGAAATGGGGGAATTTCAAAATTTCGTCATCGAAAAATTTGAAGATCTGTGGATTTTGAAATTTTGAGATTTAGAAATTACAAAATTTGGAAATTTACAGATTCGCGTATTTGGAAAATCGGGTAGTTAGGAATTTGACAATTTGGAAGCTTGAGATCTTAGGAATTATAATTGTGTAAATTAGCAAATATGCAAATTATGAAATGAAAAAATTTAGAAGGAAATAGTGGAAAATGAAATTTAGCAATTTATGGATTTGGGTATAAGAAGATTTGGAAATTTAGATATATGAGTAATTAAAAATGTGGACATTTTAGAATTTAATAATTCACAATTCTGAAAATTGAAAGATGTTAGATTTAAATATTTAGTAATTTAAAAATTTGAAAATTTAAAGATTTAGGAATATAGAGATTTGGAAATTTAGGAATATGCAAATGTAGGGATTTGGGAATTTAGTGATATGAAAACTGGGAAGTACAAACGATTTAACAATCTGAGAATATAGAGATTTGTAATTTGATTTCTTCACAAAAATAAAAATTCAGAAAATTGACGATTAAACAAATATTTAACTTAATAATTTAGCACTTTAAAAATTTATGAATGTATAATTTTAAAAATGTTCTCTATCTCTACACCTCTTTGCAATATCTCAACGATATTACCGATATATCAAATTATCGATATTTAAACACATCTGGAGACTAAAATTATTCCACTTTATTTCTTCTGCAATATCAGGGTTGTAGTATTTGATTACAAGTAACATCTCAAACGAAATCAAATATAGTGCTTATATTTCAGGTAGTCTATCACTTTGGCTGTGCTCATTCATCCATAACAATATCGATAGTCCCAGTTCTAGCGCTATCAAACCGAAACACATCAGCGCTTGTCAAGTTTATCATCGCTCATTTTCTCTTGTGTTCAGGTTTTAACACAGCAGACGTACGGGAACCTCGAAGCATGTCAAGAGAAGAAAGAACAAGCAACCCGCGGAAGTCGTTAGGAACGTCGATCTGTATCTTGATTATTCTACCGCGATATGAACAATTATTTCCCCGGCGAAACTGGGTTAATTTCAGGACACGAGTAACTGTTTCACGCTTAAATAATGGAACGATTTCATTTGAAATGCTCGAGCCGCGAGCATGCACGCGGCATCGTGCGCCGTGTCGTTTCGAACGAGACTACTGTTGCAAAACGAAAAATTATGCTATTTAAACCGAGATCGAATCGTGCATCACGCGTCGCGTTATCAAAATTTCGTTGGTTAGTTGGTGACATTGATTTTCATATTAGTACGAACGTTCCGAGGGATACTAAAATACATATAGCCTCACCCTAACAGCGCGAGGGCTTTTATTTGGTGCGAAATGCCGCGACCCAGCCAGTTTGCGTACATAGAAAGGGGAGTGAATAGAAGCTCTCAATCAGACGTCGAATTGGAACGCGCGTCGTGTGAACGAAATTCATCGATCAACTCAATTAACTAATTGTTCCCCCTCGTAGTTCTGCTACCGCCTATCGTGGCCTATCGTCACTTTCCTTCTCGTGCGCTTCTCGTCACAGCGAGGAAGTGTCTGCCGAGCTTTCACCGTTTTCAGCCACGTTCGTTATATTTTCTGCATTCATTCAATTCCCCTGCTTCAGAAGACTCTCCAAATGATCCACTTGTCCGGTGATCCACCAACCGCGTTTATTGGTCACCGGGTTTTTGCGTGTCGACGGTCTTTCGATCCCGTTCACACGACGTCAGCTGCTAGGATACAGCTGATCGAACTGGACAACAGATATACTTAGTGTACGATCAAGAACAAATTTGGGAACATTTCACAAAAATATTGTACTTAAAAGGAAAGAGAATTATCATACGTTTGTATTCTGAGATTTTTAGAATAGTTGTTAATTCCATAATTTGGTGTATGTTAATAATTCCCTGAACTCCTTGTAGAAGACCTTGATAATTTGGGTATTATCGGAATTTGCTAGCGCAAATTTTTCACTGTGCAGATCTCTAATTTCAGAAAATTCTGTATTCCTAAATGTTCCAAATTTTTAAATTTAAACATTTAAATTTGGAAATTTTTAAGTTTTCAAGATTAAAAATTTTTAAGGATTAAAATAATTAAGTTTTTAAACTTTCAAGCTCTCGAATTTGTAAAATTTAGGAAAGTAGATATAATTCACGAATTCCTTAATTCTCGAAAAAAATTATTTTTAATAACGAAATTTTTTAATTTTCAAACTGTCAAGTTATTAAATTTGTAATTTCCTAAATTTTCACATTCGAAATACGAAAATTGAAGAGCTTAGTACTTTAAAAATTTGAAAACATTGAAATTCAATAATATAAGAATTTGAGAATTTGAAAATTGAAAAGTGTGTATGTTTTTTGAAACTGAATAATTTTTTATCTAAGTAATAATATGAAAATTTGTTAAATATTTTCTGATCAAAATATTTAGTTCTGTAGAGTCAAAAAAGTCAAATTACTATTAGAACCGTAACACCTGTAATTGTGTTACAAAAGAATATTTTTAATGGAACAAATTTTTTGACCGTCATTTTCTTAATATTACCCGGGAAAGTTCGGAAAGTAACTTTTTCCAAGAGATAGAGAAAAGATCACGCAACGAAGGGTTAATTTTCCCGATTCACTTACAGTCTGTATCGTCATTCCCGTATTGTTCTATGTGGTGCTTCTTTGTTACACAACTGTAACGTTGTTTTTCTCTGTTTAGAAACCTATCCGGGCTGAAGTTTCGCGATTCCCATCGTTCTAGCTTCCTTCCTTCAGAGGCGCCATAAAAGTTTCCCTCCGCATCGAGGAAACTCGATAAATCACAGTACGCATCGCTGTCAGACAACGATAGAATCTAATTTCCCGCGGATGCCTTACCAGCCAGATCTTTAACGATCAGATCGCGTACATACGTGTCCGCCCACGTTAACGAACGACGCGTTGCACGTGTTGGAGAAGTTCGTGCGTGCAGAGTCCCTCTCGAATTATGCTAATTCGCGGTAGCCACCGGTTGTATGATCCGTAGCTGACCAGACCGTAGTGTAAACTAATGACGATAGCTGGCCTAACTAGGAAACGTTTCGACTACGTGCTGGTCCATTCCTCGCTAAAGGGGTCGCCTAAAATCCTCGAACAGTGATTGGCAGGTCCCCGATGGTCCTCTGGGTCTGTCATCAGAACTGCACGAGCGTGACTGCGACAGATTCGAACCTGGGGAATCATTTCTTACCTTCTATGAATGCCAATTTGATTCGATTCGGCTGGTTGGCTCCTACGCCAACCGTTTTCCATCACAATTGATTACTTCTATTCGGAGGGAAAGTTGCGAACATCGTTCAGAGATCAGCTTTTGGACCGGCGCTTGCCGATCATCGATAGAACGTTAATTCGACGGAATGCGGAGTTTTGAATACTGTTCCTATCGATTGATTACACTCTTTCGACGTTTAATTTCAAACCGATACAACGTTGTATTCGATCGTAAGAAATAAAATTCGCAATAAAATTCTGCGCAAAACGATATTGATTGCGGGGACCGAAATATTATTCTATTTTACACGCTTTAGAGTGATATGCTGTCCTGTGAAATTATGCAACGGAAGTTGAAAGCGTTGGAATACGAAGTTTGAAAGCGACGGTTCAGAAGTTGCGTTAACTTTACGGAGAATAGAATCGCAATTTAAATTGGCAGCCGAATGGTTGACTACGGCAGAATGCAGCAATTAAATACTGATAAATCAACGTGGTACATACCGTAATGTTTTTTAGAAAAAATACTTACTCTTTTAATTCTGGTTTTAGTATTAATGTTACACCTGTTTATGCTATTCAGGAAACTACTCGTAATTTTTTGAAATATGTAAAAACAATGTTAGTTACATATTAAAATCCAAAACAAAATACATCCCCATATAGTGATGCATAGTTAACCTGTTAAATGTTTTACTTAATTTTAAAAATGTGCATTTGTACTAGATTGTTAAGAGTGAAGTAATGTAACTGAACTTGCTGTAATATTGAAATGAATAATAACAAAATAACAAATTCATTCATCTTTTTATTTAGTATAATATACTCGTATTTAAATCAAAAACTATCGTGCTTTCATGAATATACTTTATACATACATTCAACTTGGATCCTTTAGAGTTTACTCGTAAAAGCACTATCAATAATAAATCTTAGTTCTAAACGTTAGCAGTATCAGCATAAATTTTAGTGGTCGAAGTTTAATTAATGCAAAACGTATTCATACGAACACACGTTTGCAAATAAATCGATGACGACGAGGTCCTCGAGCAGAATGTTTGTCACTGTTGAAACTGTAACACGAGAGAGTATATCTCAGTCATTTTATCTTTCAGTAATAATAGCAACAATAAGGAGAGAAACAGTGTTCATACATGCGAGTGCTTGAAAGGTCGTGGGATTTTCCTCTTCCGTGAAATAGACATTGCTTCGAGGTGGTCTTGTGCTAATAAAAAGCTGTTTCACCATACAAGGAACTGTACATCTGTTTATTAAGACTTTTCGATAAAATCGTATTAAATGTCATTTACTGAAATAAAAATAAATGATCATTCTACCGTTTAATGTTATCCTGAACATATTTTAATTTTGAAATAGTTGTCAATAATAT
The DNA here is from genome assembly GCF_050947335.1 of Megachile rotundata. Lineage (NCBI taxonomy): Eukaryota > Metazoa > Arthropoda > Insecta > Hymenoptera > Megachilidae > Megachile > Megachile rotundata. Next base: position 3,235,626 of record NC_134994.1, read on the forward strand.
TTCGATATAAACATTTAATTACGGTTATCAAACATCTGAGCACAGAAATTTCATTTACGATTTGAAAGCATAAATTATTATTTAATTTTTAATGTACAGAGTACGGGACTTTGAATATAACCTTCTGTAAAATTTATTTCTTTCGTAGATACGAGTGCTGAAAATTTTAATGATGGGATGCAACTTCATAATATAATGTTAATACGAGTACTAGATAATATACGTTAAAAGATTTGAATGAATTTTTAATGGGGATCTTTGTTAATCATTTTTAAAATTTGACTTTAAACTTTTGGATCTTATGATTTTTTTGAACAAATAATATACCGAATATAAAGCGATACATCTGTTGCAAAAAAAGTATTAGAAATTTGTTGGCACAATAAAAGGTTTTTTTCTTTTTATTACTCTTAATACTTAGTGCGTCATATATGACACTTCTGCATCTTATACTGGAGGCTATGAATAAAAATTTAAATTTAGAATACTTATACGATAAATTATTTATAGACTTTTTATTAATGCGTACTTTATATTTCAAAAATATTTTTATACAATATTTCAAATGCTGGTAAACATTTAATTGTCGACAATGATCTGATTAAGGTTTACGGAAGTTATATGTACAGCATTACAAAAAATAACAAAAAATTTATCTTTTGCAATAATAGATTTGCAGTAAAACATAAAATGACTTAAAATGTTATATAAACAAAAAATATTTTCTATAATATAAATTTTGCATTTAATTCGTATTGAACAAAATGCAAGAATATCATAATACATTTACAACAGGGAAGGGTTAAACGTTAAAAGAGTATCGTTCCACAAGATGTGGCTGTAAATGAATTGCTTTGTTTGAAGACGCGTGTACGATTTGCTTTCTATTGTTCGTAAAGTCACGTGAACACGATTGTGATGCCATAAGGGGAAAGATGATATCAAGAAAGTGGTATCCTGTTATAAGCGAAAAACAAATTTCATTGTACAGTATACCGCTGTATTATATCATCGTTCAAGTGCTGTGTAGTTCGAGGCGCATATAAAGTGGCGCTAATGGAATTCCTCTTCTAACCTTCATATCGTTATACGATAGTTTTAAGCCATAGCAACTTTCGAACAGTCTTTCGCGTCTTCGTGTACGTCCGAACTTCGATTTCGTGTCTTTAAAATGTGCATGTAATTACAACTTCAAGGAAGTTCGAGACAGAGTACGATCGTTTATTCAATTTTTCGTCCTCCTCTTTATTTCAGCGGCCTCGTTGGGGCATTTTTAATATTAAAGCCAGCTCGGCAGAAACAAAGAATTTGGGTCACAAAGAGCTAACTTGCCGGCTCTCTCTCGGTTTTTATCGCCGTCCGTAAATCAGCGAATTCAATATTTTCCACTAGATCCTCGTACTTAACGCATTCGCATTACACTTTACGGGAAAAATTCCTGAACTATCCTCCGTTTACACAATAATCCGGAACGCTGTTCGAGTTAAAACAGTCTATTAAATTATTCGGAATTCCAGTACGGCGTAAATTAAGGATGCAGAGCAACAAAAGAGCGAGGAGGTAGAGTCGCGAGGCAACTGTTCGGCCTCTTCGAATAATTAGAGCGAATTGCAACGCGAAAACACGGTAACCGGAAGTAACGAACCGCTCGGATACCTCGTCGAGTGTAAACAGTTACAATCTCTGCAATGTTTCAATTACTTCGAGTCCAAACTTGACGAAATCTAAGCCGCGTGAAAAGATTTGCCGCAAGATCGAAGGACGCGTTCTCCGTCGATCCAAAAACGCGCAATCGGTCGAAAGATCCCTAAACGAAGCAGTGCAATAACGCGCAAGGAGTAACATCGGCGAAGATCGTTGACGCGTGCACCGGTCGGTGGAAAAGCGAGCAGTACAGCCGTTTTCCATATTATTGACACGCTCGTGCTCGCTCGTTCGCTTCGCTCCTCCTGAAGAAACTCGCGCGTTTGGTTGATCGGCGATGAGGTTTTGTCGCGTCGGAAGGAGGCAAGTAAGTCGCGCAAGTAGTATAGGCGAGCGGGTGGTCGGACTTTTTCGAGGTGAGAAGCGAGCAAGCAAGCAAACGGGCGAACAGGCGAGTAGATCGTGGTCGGAGGCGGGTACGCGGTCGCGATCTTCCCCTTCCCGCTTTGGCTGGTCCGGCGGGCACGGAAGGCGCAAGCGCGAAATTCCGCCCCACTCTTTGGCGGTGGATGCTGACAGAGAGAGAGAATCATAAAGAGGAAAGAGGACAAGTTAAAGAAAGGAGAGAAAGAGACGGATAGGCGAAATGGGTGAGAAAGACAGAGACGGGGAATGTTGTGCCCCGCCGCCGCTGCTAACACTGCCTCCACCGCCTCCATCGCCGCCGCCGCCGCCACCGCCGTTGTTATTCCCCTCCATTCGGTCCCCCGCTCTCGCCCCGCGGTGCCCCTTCCCCCGCCCCGCGCCCCGAGAGCGCAGTGTCGCGTCGAACCTCTCGCAGAGCGCGTCGCACGTCCGAGTACCGGCCGCCGCCCGTCATCAGTAGTCGCCGTACCGCGCAGCCACGTAACCTCTCACCTTCTCCTTAGTTTTTAGTAGTCAGTAGTAGGGGAGAGTGTGGAAAGAAAGAGGAGAGAGAGAGAGAGAGAGTGAGAAAGAAAGGGAGAGAAAGTGAAAGAAGGGAAAAAAACGGAAGCGGAACAACGAGAAAACCGATTGAGAAAAAGGGAGAAACGAGAGGTCGACAGCCCGGTTTTTCATCGTTGTGATCTGTACTCCTTGTTGCCGTCGTTTCCAACGTCGTCGTCGTCGTCGTCGTCGTTGCAATCGCCGCCGTCACCGTCGTCGTCGTTATCGTGGTCGTCGTCGTCGTGATCCGACTCGACGCGGCCAACGCGGTTCTTCCGTCGACTTGAAAAGTTAAATAAAAAGAAGTGTGAGGCGTGAAACGTACGAGCGTGCGTTTCCGACACCGTACCACCGTCCTCAATCATCGACAATCGTGCTCGCTGTCTCGCGCGAGTTAGCCAGGAGGAAAAGCGCACCCTCCGAGAGCGGCAAGTACATTCGGACTACGAACGAGACCAAAAGTGAACAACACAGGAGACCGAGCGAGCGCAAGTGGTGTCGTGCCTCTTGGTCAAAGGACCAAGAATCAGCGGGAAATCGTAAGCGGAAAAGTTGCGTGAAAGTGCGTGTCGCGTGACCGGAAGCGTTGACACCAGAGAGGAGACGTTGTTTGATCATCGACAGGCCGTGCACAGGATCGCGCGTCGAACGACGAGATCAAAGGCGGAACAGCGAACACCGAGACGACTATCGGCGTGACCGGCTATCATTGCCACTAGCAGTAGTGTTAGCATTGCCACTGCAATCCCGGACAGCCGAGAGAGCGTTGCCATAACAACGAGCCGTGCGCCGCGCGTCGCTATGGAGCCCCAGAATCAGGAAATCGTAGCGAGCGGCTCGCCAGCCGAGGTGCCGAATGATCCAGGGTACGAGAAACTAGGATATTCCTGACCCCAAAACAGACCTCCACTACATCCACCACCAACGATCGGGAACGTGCTTGAAAACGGAGCAAAGTGTGTTGATGATCGCGCGAGACGTTTCGCGAGACGCGCGTCGTGTTCATTGAAATCTTGTGTTTCTGTTGGCCAGCTCCGTGCCAGTGTTTGTTTTGTTGATGCTTCTTATGCAGCTAATGTCCATTGGTGATACGAGGCGTTCACCTACAAATGTTCGACGTCCGTTCGTTTCCTTATCGCTGCTTGTCACTCGTTCCCGTTGTCGGTGTCGTCGCGACCACGATGCGACCGTCTGATTTACGGAAACGCGTAGTGTTTATGTTTGTCGGCCGCGTGAATATGCGTGCTGCGGCGCTCTCCTCGGACCGGTGGCGCCTTCTCTCAACGCGCCTTCTTTCGATTCCATGTAACGAAAGGAGGGAGTGAAGGGGGGAAACTTAGATGAATGGGACGGAGGAACGACAGGGATCCGGGAAGAATGGAGCAAAAAAGGGAGGGAAAGGGAGACGGTTGAACATCTTTGAATTTGCCGCCAGTTTCGAACGAATCGTGACGTCGAGTGAAAAGTTAGATGAATGGGACAGGGATTCGTGAAGAATGGAGCAAAAAAGTAAATGGAGGGAGAGGGAAACAATTTAACATCTTTGAATTTGCCGCCAGTTTCAAACGAATCGTGACGTCGAGCGAGAAGTGATAGATAACCGGTCGGGGGTAAAAAGCGCGTCGAAGATCCCGGTGAACGTAAAACACGTGTTTCAGAGGGGTAGATATGTATGTCACGCGGCGGTGAAAGTTTTTCGTTGTAGAGTTATAGTGTCTTGCACTAACCACGTGACTCGTGAATAAAAACAGTGGGAAGTTGAATCGTTCATAAGTCGGTCGGTTGAGCTTGACGAGATATTTTCATTTTCTTCGGACGTACATCGTGCATTCGATAATAAGTGCTGTTACAGTAGGTAGAACCGTTTCATGAGGATTGTTTAACGTTCGATAGTTCCGTGGAAAGTTGAACGGATTGGTAACGTTGCCCCGGTGTGTTTCTCGCGATCGATCCCGACGACATATGGTCAATGGTTTGTCCTATTAATTCTTTTGAACCTATTAACGTGGTATAGAGCAGTAGCCTACTCCAGTTCTTCGTATCACGAAGACCTAAAGAGGGACGTACGGGGGGTGGGAAAGAGGATAGAGAGGGAAGAATACGTAGGCGAGGGGAAAAGATTATATCGTGTCATGGAAAATCGATGTGCAAATGCGCCACCACGTGATTAAATCCACAACGCGAGAGTGTTATCTTCGTGGATATACCGTCGAACGTGATAATCTTTGCTTCCCGGTAATGCCAACGCGTTATGACCTTCTTTCTCGGTTCAAAACAAAAACCATTGAAGAGAAAATCGTATGCGTTTCCTCTATGATTCACATCTATGAAAGCAATGTCGATGTTAATGACAACGTGTCGTGAAACGATCTATTTTGCACTTACGTATTATACATCGCGATACATTACAAGTTAGAATCACGATTAGCATCCGTAATTAAAGTTCATTGACAGATTTGTCGTGTTTACCGTAAAGATCGAATCTGACCTCACAGAAACTTGTTTCCATAAATGGTGCCACTCGCGATAATTGGTAGGATTAGATCTATACGACACGTAACGATAATTACGGTAATTATCAGCGGGTGTTCTTCTTCCATTACGGTAAATGAAAACGTCGCTGTTATCTCCCAGTTTTCGAACCGAACTTCTATCCGTGTATAGTCAGGCTCTTATCGACGATATACTTCCGAGTTAAAGAACTCGTTCCAATTTAAACGCGGCAAATTTAAACGAGTTCGCATCTAAAATATATTTACATCTTGATCACGCGCTTGTTACTCTCCTCGTAAATGCGCGCGTACCGAATCAGCGTGTAAAAACTTTTACGATACCAATGACAATGGCACTTCTCGTAAACTAGTTAATAGGTACGATCCGGTAGAGCAAAGCGGCGAAGACCGAGTGACGTAAACTCAAGGCTTGATTCGTTTGCCGATTAAGAGGAAGCGATATTTTATTTCCCATTAAGAAGGTTTTATTAAACTTCCGAGATTTTATGAAACGGATAACGATTCTGCTGTTTAATTATACTTCCATGGTTAAATTCCAGCTAACGAATAAAATGGATATCCGATCTTTCGACGATGCACAAATTTTACAATGTGCAAATTTAGGCGTATAAACGGGCCACATTTTGATATCGAACGAAGAAGGCGCCCAGGTTCGAGGAGAACATGTGTTTGTTGTGTTTCGCGCGTGAATCGTTTGGTTTCTTTCTCAAACGAATGCGGTGAATCACGAGTCAAATAACGTGTTCCAAAGAGGTTCTCGTTACGAGAAAAAGCGATAAAGAATGGCAAAAAAATTAGCCAGAAGTTGTTCAGTTGTTGGTTGATGTGTGGTGACACCTGCCGTCAACAAATGGAGACTGCACAGGGGGTCACGATACCGGAAGTTACCCTCTGCTGGCAGTCTCCCCTGTCTTCCTCCATCATCTGCTGGCAACGAGAGCTGACGCCGATGCTGATGGATTCATCTTTCTTTTTCTAGGAAAATGTTCATCGGTGGTCTATCTTGGCAGACCAGTCCAGGTATGTGACGATTTTAATTAAGAAAAATCACGTAGCCCTCGCGTCGTTCGTTTCCTGCGTTTGAAATTGCGCGCGCATAGAGTGCGTAACATTTATATTTACGACCGCCATCTGTCACTTCAATGTCAACACGTGTACATCCCTTTGTGAATAGAATCGAGTATTTGGAAATAGTTTTGTGTTGATTGTATACAAATTGTTTGAGGCGGACAGTGTTAAGATAGGATGAAATATTGTATTTATTTTCGTACCGATATTGTTTAAACAAAATTAATATCGGTTGTGTTCTTATTATTCGTACTTTAGAGGTTGAACATATGAACCGTGGGCACCGTTTGTTAGATAAATATGATTTATGCGATTGTTGTAAATTTTGCAACTAGTCGAAAAATATGTGAGATTTAAAGTACATGTTATTGATATATCAAATTTGAGATTCTTTTCGTGTCGCTTATGGTATTCCAAAGCACCGACAAGTTTCTATTCTTATGTTAGACACATTGATATACTTTACGTACAATTAAAATTACGAAAATCTCTTTATTATGTGACAGTAACACGACTGTAACTATCTCGTTGAAAAATGATAAGAAAGGGAAAGTTTTATCTAGTCAGTAATCAAAATGTTTAGGGTGAAATATTATTTGCATCGAATATATAATTTTTATAGAAAATTCCCTGAAAAATAGTTGTAATTTCATAACTTATATGAATTAGTTTTCTCATGAGAATTCTCACAAAATGTATTAAACTTTAATTCAATTTAGTAGACGTTAATCGCAAATGGAAATATATCAGATGTGTTATTATATGAATTATTCTTGTTTCGACTTCACGCGTTGCTTTCTATTATCGATAAGTTATAGTTATGTTATTGAAACTTAACGATATATCGATAATATCGTTAAAGCTATTAGAAGTAACTATGATAAAATGTAACGCGGGATTTCATCATTTAAACTTATTTGTTCTTGTTTGAATTTCAAGCTTAACTTGATCTAACACGTAATTTTATGACTGAAATCTATTTACTCTTGTTTATGTTGCAAACGAGTTCTTGTTTCAAGGAAATATTTATTTGTTAGATTAAGTTAGATTTTAAATACAAACAAGAATAAGTAGATGTGGGTAAGAAAATCGCGCGTTATGTTCTGCTTCGATCACGTTTATTTATATTAACGATATTTTAATGATATTATTGGTGTATCGTATCGTCAATAACATTTCGATATTTAGGGATAATGGCACTTCAAATTTGACGCAGATTTCTTATTGTCTTTGTCTTTTAAATCCAAAAAAGTTATTTATGCACTTCGTTTGTTCTAACTACATTAAATTTGAATGATCACATTATGCGTTAAATTAAGTTAGATTAAGTTCCAGTGAGGAGTTTAAACAAAAATAAGTAGATTTGAATAATAAAATTATATGTCAAGTTGATTTAGATCGGATTAAATTTGATACGTAGTTTAAGAGAAAATAAAGTAGATTTGTAGATTTTTAAAATAGCAAAAATAAGTAGATTTAAACAATAAACTGATGTGTTTGGTTCTGTTAGGTATGTTAGATTAAATTTCATTCAGTACCATATGGCATTTAATAATAAATAGATAGATTTCAATTACACATTGCGTTATATCCCAAAAATTAACCTTAACATTATCTAAACGATAGTATCAGTATATAATTAAGTATAAATGAGAAATCGATAATGTATCAATGATCATTTACATATCTACCCCAGTATCTGTAAATTACTGTATTACCGATCAGAAACAGTGAGGTAGACTTGAATGTCTGAAAAACTTATGCTAAAATATTCACAAGAAATAAAAAGGAACTCACGCGAAAAAGGAATTGGTTTCAAAGAACGGAATGAAGATGTGCGTGAATCGATGAGCCATTGACGTGGAGGAGCATGTGCAAATTCAAGAAGTTTCTTTCGTCGAAAGTTTGTTCGCGTGTTCAAGTCAGCAGCCCGAGTTAGCAGGCCTTTTATCTTCGTTAAGAGACTCGTGCCGGCTTTAAAGCGAGAGAGAAAAAGAAATCGACCGTCGAGAGGCACACGGAACGCGGAACGATAATCGAGCAAAATGGTCGTAAGACGACGTCATGCGTGTCTTTCGGCGGTCGTTGGCTGGCCGTGGTGAAAAAAATGGTCTTGCATAAAGCGTGTTCGTTCCGGACGCGATAAGAATCGGGGGAATAATTGATACGCGAGGCTGCGACTCGTGCATTGCGCGATTTTGAGAAATCACCGTTGCCAACGTGGGGCCACGAAAAACGCGACACGCTCTCGCGTGCCTGAACCCCGCGATCATTCGTCACGTGGAATTGCCGGAGAGAAATCGTGCCGGATCGTGTTCTTTTATTCAGCGAAAAACTCTGCTCATTTTATATGTATAACGGAGAAGGAAATGGCACGATCATCGGGGATCGATAAATGCAAAAGTATGAAGCGATCATTGAAGAGACGGCATGTTCTCTTTTTAAGAAAATCATTCTTCCGAAATGGCTCTATTGAATAACATACACTTGCTTGCATTCATTAAAACATAAATTTATTTTAGTTTGAAAATATATAAACAATTTTTCTAATTGTAGCGTTTCGATGCGATATACATTTTAAATAACAGGCTATGTATCTCATTTTTGTGTCACATTAATGCTCGGACATTTTATGAAAAATTAATTTATATATAAAATGTAGAAAAAACTACAATTTTAATATTTTGTTGCACACTTTACGTAATTGTGTGGGGAAATTAAAAATAATTTTTTTCAAATATTCTGAACAGACAGAATAACATTTTTTCTTCGATCCTGTTTGTAATTCAATTTATAAATTTAATGGTTATTTAATTCTTTGGTCTAATTCATCCTGTATATTATGGATTTTATGTCTAAGCTATTGCAGCTTTATATATATTTTGGATTATTATCCTGATAACATTTTAAGGTATTTTGTATTTCCATATTCCTATTTGCATTTTTTAGTAAATTTTTTCTACAATGTCCAAATATTTATTTTTAGCAAAAATATGAACATTAATTCACTAATGCTCGCATTGAAAATATATCCTCATGCAATTACAGAACTTTGTTTATGTTTTAAAATAGGTTTTAAATTTGTTGGCTTTGAAAGAAGAAGAACTTTAAAGAAATTTTGAGGGCTCCGAATGTTGAAACGATTACCAATGCTTAAACTGTTTTTCGTTACTTTTTTATCGCCTACATTATTTTGTATCCCATATTAAAACATAAAATAACATTTATTTCTTTGGCAAACAATATGAAAAGAAGTAATTCTAGGATTTGTTTCAAGTATACAAAAATTAATGGGAGAAATGTTTTGATGAGATGGATCTGTTTGTTTCTTTAAATTCATGTATTTGAATTAAATTCTGGCGACCCCAACATTTCGTTTTACGACCCCATTTGATGTCGCAACCCATAGTTTAAGAAGATGTACACCAACAAATTAAAAGATCAAATAGGAAGATTAAGTACCATTGCTTTTAACAAAACAGAATTAAATTTAAAATTAGATTTGTTTATTTTCGGATGTTCGATGAGCAGTTACTTTCAGATTAAAAATCGGGTATAATAATAAATAAATAACGGTGAAACATAAATTAATTCATACAATTATTTTGTACCTCGATAAAAGTTAACATATATTTCGACGGAAGCACTTTAATAATTTCTGTAATTTAAAGTGAGGAAACTAAGGTGCGTTATTTTGACGCGTTCTTAGTGTTAATAATTTGTATTATAACGTGTTTGATCACAAATAGGGTGTTTTCACTTTGGAGGAAGTGTTAAGATCGTTTTTGAGCATACGCTCAATTAATAGCCGCGCGTTTAATGCGCGATGCCCGTCACATTCAATCAATGATCGGTCAACTTGCGGAAAAAAGGCGCGTGTCATTGGCTTTCGTTTAACGTACATTCAAAAAACGCATCTACGTTGTAAAACCTTAATTGAAATTTTGCAAAAGCTTTGCAAGATGAAAAACCTACATGAAAAACAAGATGAAAAATCTACACGAAAACGTTTTCAATTCACGTCGAAAATTTCGAACAACGAATTTTCCGAAAGACCTTTTCTTCAATTGTATAAATACTTCTACTCGAGTTAAATAGATAATAAGATAGCCAACATATCATATTCGTTTGGCAACAATCGACGGAATTAATGCATAAATAAAGAAGTTAAAGGTTCGCCTCGTTTAAAATATTCACCAATATCGAGCATTCCTGATATTAACAAATCCAGCCAACGAACGAGAGTATCGAACCGCGCAACAACATCGGATCGATTCTTAGTCGAGTGTGCCGGTACTTAATCAATCTCGAAAATTGAATTTCGAGGAAATCATCTCGCGTTCGGTTGTATCATCATTAACCTGTATAATTTAATAACACTCAACGTTACTGTGCTGTAATTCACCGAATCATTGGATTAAATTCACCGTCGATCGAAGGTAGTAATTACTTCCGATTACAGTCAGATAGATTCGTGACATAATTAGCGACGCAATATCGCGCTATTTTACACGATTCCCGGTCTCCTCCGAATAAAGAATCTTTCTCGCTGAATTACCCAATTCCACCAAAGAATGTTTAACCATTGCCGCGCGAGAAAAATACGTATTAAATTACGCGATCTTTAATTAACATTCAAACGTAGTCGAAAGAAAACCCGTATTTTTTTCCAGATTTATTTTACGTGCATGCAGTTCGTTCTTGCAGCGACGGAATCGGATGAAACGGTAGCTTGATTTTCCATGAAATCGATGTTAATTCCATGAAACTGTGTAGAGGAGTAAATAATGATGTCGCATCGAAAGAAACGCAGCGTTTAAATCGCACGAATAAAGACGCTTTTGCGTGAGCTGAATGAAAATAATCGAGCCACGCGACCGTGACTAGCGTTATTGCGAAACGACTGCAAACTACTGGGAAGTGTGCGAGCACTTCCGTGGAATTTTCGCAGAGGAAGTACGCTGTGCCACGTGTTTGCACTAACCTTTTCGCGACATTTAATCAGAATTAGGGAGACTTGAAACAAATTTTCTTCGCCCTCACCCTTTCAAAATTTAGTATGTGGTGCAAAAAAAAACCTTTCAATGTTTGCGCTAAAAAATGGAAATTTCTCTTTCGCTATCAGTACATTGATTTTTTATCGTATCGACTTTTAGCTGCAATTTAAATGATTACTGATGTCACGATAAAATTGCATAAGATTAGATGTTAATATCAAGTCTTGCAGTAATATCAATCAGCTGATTAAACCATATTTACATAGTTGAGAAATCAATAAGTTGTAAGTAAGGTTAATTAATTAAGTATAGTGTTGGAAAATAGTGAATTTACTTGATCATTGTACAAAGTTTTGATATTACTTAATGTCAAACAATATTCATTCATCGTCTGCGAAAGATCTTAATGACTTTATATTGATGATAGTGGTACACTTTCACTGCGAGGTAATACATGCATTAACGCATTCGCCTTCATATAACGGCAATCGATATTAATTTTTTTCGTCGCCATTAGGCTTCGCTTTGCGTTCGCGAGTTTTTACATTCGGCGTTTGGTATTCGTCATCATAGTAGAAGCGTGCGTAAAAATGTATACCTTTTCTTAACTAAATATTTCATTCTCGTTACATAGCATTACGTCACTTCGGTCATGGATCCTCTCCTACACTTTGTGACAAAAAAATCATTAATTTTCTTTGAACGGTTCGAATTACCACATTATTTCCTCGATTTACATTCTGATTTATGGATTGTAAATAACGGTGATAAAAATTCTTAAGAAATATTTATAAGTTTACAAATTATTAATGATACAGCAGATGAGACGTAGTATCGGTACAAGAATTTAATAAATGTTTCATTAAAAACGTTGATCAGTTGCAATATTTATTAAAAGAAGTGCAACAACGCCAAGAACAACATCCATCATGTAATAAAATTGAATATTTGGCAGATGAAAACTCTGGGACTTAAATTGAATACATAAAAGTATATTTACATTACAAAGTTACTAGAATATGGTAAATGTAGAAGATAACTATTGACAAATAAATTGCTTTAAATGAATATAAAAATGGTTAACAAATTTATAATGTAGATTTCTAAATTTTTAATTTGTTTCCAACGACCTTTTAAATTAAAATTTTTTAGCTCCAGCTTTGAAAGGACGTTTTGTACATCATATCTAACTTTTTAGAGGGCGAGGGTGAAAAAAAATTCTATTTGAGCCACCCTAAACAGGATATTTTTCACAGAGGAGAGCACAATAAGGTTCTATAGGAAAAATGTCAATATGGGAGATAAAGGACGGAAATGGGAGATGAATTAATAAATTACATATATGTACCTTTGAATTTATTATGTTATTAGTACTCTAAATTCTAAAATTCCTAAATTCCTAAGTCCTAAAGTAAATTTCCATATTTCTGAATTTCAAAATATTAAAGTTTCCACAATACCAAATTTCCAACTCCTCAAATTCCTAAATTTCTAAACCCTAAATTTTCCAATCTTCTATTTTTCAATTTCTCAGACTTTTAAATTTCCAAATTTCCAAATTTTCTGGTCCTGTGATTCTAATATTTTCAAATCCCCAAACTCCGCAGTTTTCATAATCTCCAAATTCCCAAAAATTCTTGAAATTTCTAAATCCTTAAACTTACAAATTTCCAAATACCATAATTAACAAATCTCCGAATCTTGAAACTCGCAGAGATTAATAAAAAATTATCCTCACAGTTCTAAAAATAATAGAAAACAACTGACTTGTCTTGTTACCATGTTTTTTCTCTACAATTACGTGAGATCGACTCATTGAAAAGACTGACTGACAAAACGAAAGGGGAAAGTTAGGGGGAACAAAACGAAGCTACGATTTACGTAACGATGGCAAATAACGCTAATGAACCTCTACCTTCATCTTCGCTCCTCTGATTCTTTTTTCAGGAAACGTTTCTCTCCGTTGGCTGGCAGTTATGAAAACTATTCGACTGACAGACAATTGAGAAAAAACAACCGGCTGGTTCCCAAAATATAAGTTTCCGGGATGAACCACGTGCGACAAGCATGGTAGCAAAGCACGTGTAATGAAAATGAAATTTCAAACGATCTAATATATTCTCAATATAAGTAAGATTCTCAATATTTATTGGCAAGACAAAATATAATAATTTAAAAATATGAGTAAATATGATAATTTCAAATGTAGAAATTTAAGAATTTATAATCTTATAAATACAGTAATATGAATTGTACAAATTTAAGAATTTATAATTCAATAAACAAAATTTATAAATTGAATTTGTAGATCCAGAAATACATTAATTTCGAACTTAGAAACTTTGATACCATGAAAATCTATAAACTAAAATACTACTTTACTCTCAAGCGTGCTATTTTCTACATAACAAAGTTCCAGTTGTGGAATAATCCGCAAATTCTCCACGAGGCAGGTTAAGGTCACGCTTCAAATTTGCGCGCCATTTCGATACGGGGGGTCCCTGGATCCCGTCGAACGTTTCGAGTTCGTCCATAACCAAATTATCGGTGAACAATAATCGATCGATGAAGTTCGCGCTCCATTTCCATCGGTGTTGTTAGCCTTCCTTTCATCGATGACATGACGCTTCGAGAAAGCGTGTCTGAAGCAGAAAAAGCGGAACAGTCGTCCGGTTGTAGCACGGTGAACCGTCGCGTGTGTTTTGTGCCGGTGTTCCGCAAAAGTTCATAGGTAGAAAGATGTGTATTGTACGGTAACCGTGGGAAAGCACCTACATACAAACGTTGCAGCAGAATATTACTGTCTAACGTTTATTGCGAGCCACGAGTATCGTACGACCGTCTCTAACACAATACGCTAAAATAACTATACTCGTGAAAATTAGGTTCGAGGATTTCTTTGTACTTATCTTATTTGGAGATGGTTTGTTGCTCATAAAGAGCAGTTTTTGAAATATTTTTGTTTATGAACATTATCAGTATTACATCGATTCAATTACATTACTATACTATATTAATATATTATTATAGAATTTTATTGTTATTAAAGCGCTATACGATTATAGGGATAGGAATGGTGTATTATTAGAAACATTATTATTTGACTTTGTTATTAGAAATTTTATTACATTATTATATCACTAGGAATTTTAATATTCTATTTTATTATTAGAAACGTATTATTGCATTTTATGATTTGATATTTTTAGTAGGGATTTTAGATTGTTTACTGAATTTGAGAGTTTTCAAATATGAAAACGTGATATTTTTATATTTTTAAATTTGTAAATTTGCAACTATTTACATTTCTTTATTAATATACTTAATTTGTACATATAAAAATTTGAAAGGTTTAGATTCCTAAATTTCTCCATTCCTATATTTCTATATATACAAACTTTCCAATTTTCTATGTTCCAAATTCCTTTAATTCCGCAATTAACAATGACGGCTGTGTAATGCACAAACAAATCATCTACATCTGCAATGTAGTTTAATCGAAAATCAACTAGATATTAATTGTCGTAAATATCAATTACAGACATCAATTCTTCATATTTTGAATTTACATCTTCATCCACAGCAAAATCTCCCAATTTTTATTCCCAATACATTCATTTATTATTACAATTTATAATTTTGTACGTATTCAACTTTCTTGTGTTCAGAATAAAAAGATTTCACTTGTGAAATTTAATTGGACAACGATTTATGCAGCTACTTTATATACATCAGACAACAAGATTGAAGATATATCGTAGTAAATCACACTAATCATCTCCAAGCTACCGTAGTATAAAGGATTAATATGTATCTGATATGTCACTGGATTTATTCGTGCACTCATAGTTTTCCCATTGAAAAAAGATCTCACATTCCCGAGACGGGTTGTGTTGTGAAACTTTCTTATTGTTCTTTTCACGATGGCGTGTCCACGTTCGCCCGTCAAGACGTCTTGCATGGAAGACCTTATGGTGCGTCGCGACACCATGGTTCTGCTACAATAAGCGCGTGATTTAAGACCCTTCAAACTTAACTTCGGTTCACTGATCAGACAGTGTGATGCGCAAAGTTTCTTTAAATTTGCGAGAGCGGCGCATTACGAACTATAGTATTCGAAATTGCTGATTTCAAGTAAATGAAATATGGGAGATTAAGGAGGACTGATACGTGATTACGAGGATTGGTCATTTATATTTCTGAGTATAAGAAGTATTTTGTGCTTGGCATTTGATATTGAGATATTACTCTGCTTTTTATTTTTAAATTTTTTAATTTTAAATTTGTCAAAGTTATATAATCATAAATTTCAACACAGTATTTTCAGATTACTTTTGCCATTTGTGAATCATCCAATTATTGATTCTGATGTTTTGATGTTTTGAAATTATTATGTTTTTAAATTTGTAAATTTATAAATTACTAATTCATCAAATTTCCAAATTTTTAAATTATGTTTTTATATTCTCCAATTTTTTAAATATAAATTTTTAAATTCACAAACTTCTAAATTTATGAATCTTGAATATCTCCAATTTCTGAATTTTTCTGAGTTTATGTTTCTAAATTTCTAAATTTCTGAATGCCAGAATTCATAAATTCCAAAGTTATTGAATTTCTAATTTCCTGAAGTTTTAACCAGTGATATAACTTAAATTTCAATTACTGATGAAAATTGATTTCTGCTAGTACGAAGTTCAACTAAAAAATGAATTTTAATCATTAATGAAAACCCATAAACATTAAAAATTGAATTATTGTCTTCGATTTGAAAATATTTCAATAAATGTTTCCAATCAAGTACATAAGCTTATAATTTAAGTTAACTTCTGATATTTAATTTTTCGAATTTAAATCAATTGGAAAATCGATTTAGTTAGCAATTGAATTTCAACTTTCAACTAGAAAATATGCAATTACTGTATATATAATATTCAACTATTACATTTAACGATTATAATTTAATCCTTCCACCATTAATGTAGTGATCATAAATTTCGTAACCATAAATATTCCATTTTCTGTCCTTTCACTCTACCTTTCACTCGTTTTACGTATTTTCTAAATTCGCTATATAAACCCGCGCGATTTTCCTATCACATATCATGTTTTCGTCGCGAAAATTCGTTCTAGTTTTTCCAAAACTGATTTGTTTTCAATAGTTCAATCGTGGGTTATCAGTGTTTTTTTCTTTTGATTTCGTGCACAGGAGATTAACTCGCGTTCGGTTCGAAATTCAATCATCGCGATCGAACGCTCATTTATGTTTGATGGCTATGAAGGGCCACGAACCATTGTAACGATGGACATTTCTAACAGTACGGCTTGTTTGCGAATTCAATCAGTTATTCGTAGCGCGTATCAATGTATATATTACACGTAATGCGATTTCAAAACGCGGTTACCTGTGCAAAGAGTGATTACGTATTAATCATTGACATTGCCGGTGGTGGAGCTCGTCGATTGCAATTTATTATTCGAGAAATTGATCGAGAGCTGGTCGAGACTGCATTTCGTTTGCTCGGGCGGAACGGAACGAGTGAATAATTAAGAAGATAAAATGCCAATACCAAATTTATAATGTTTTATTTCTTTTTTTAAATCGGTAAAATGAATGAATCTGTTATTTTATTCATTCCATGAACTGCTGTATCTTTCAAGTGTAAATAAACACGAAAATCTGGAATAAACTGTTATGTATCTTAAGCGCAAATGAACAGGGAAATACTTTGCGAACGTCATAGTCCTAACAATAGCAAACACAATCACAAAATATTTAATCGTAAATTTCTGCTTTATTTTGGAGAGTTGCCCATTACTGTTTTGCAAAAATATTATTTTTGGTGTTCTCTATGAATATGTAAAGTTTGTATGAAATCTGTGTTGCCATGCTGATACACCTGTGTGAGGGAATCGTAGCGAGAATACAGCGCAAAACAAATGTGAATAATTTAATTAATTCAGTTGTAAAAACTTGTTTTATACATGTTGAAACATTGGTCAATGCATGGATTTGCATTTTAGTAAAAGAAGTGAGAATGAAAGCGCATTACATTGAAAAAGCAAGAAAATGTGGTAAATATGTAATACATTATAGTTAATATACAATATATTATAGTTAATATCATTAATTACAGTTAACATAATTTACTATAGTTAGCACGCTTGACGACGACATTTGATATAATTGCCTACAATTAATATACTTACTGATGACAGTTCAAATGATTAACTACAGTTAATGTACTTGATGATGAAATTTGATATAATTAAGTACCTATAGTTAACGCATTTGAGAACACCATTTAATATAATCAATTGTAGTTAACAGACTTAACGATAACATTTGATATAATTAACTGCAGTTAATACATATTATGATGACTGTTAACATAACTAATATAATTAATGCCGTTTATATAGTTAAGTAGCTTTATAATATAGGGAATGTAATATACTTGAAACTAATGAAGAAGGGTATTGAACGGTTCCGCTCCGATTTGAATAGAACTTCGTAAGCTTGAATGTAGGTCAGCCAAAAATAATATATTTTTTGCAGTTACGGTAACTCAAGTTTAAGGGGTGAAATCGCCCTTTGAAAGTTGGCATGCTCGAGGCAATTTTAAAAACTAACAGAGATAAAAATATACTTTAAATTGTAATGTTGTATCGTTCTGTTTTTGTACAATAATATACTATAGATGGTTTTGCAAAAATTTGAAAAATTACAATTTGTAATTCGAAACATATAAAATTACAAAAGGAAAATAGTTTCCCCTATATTAAAAACAATTTCTTCGATAATAACTAGAAATAAATAGTATTTAATTCAGAATTTAATGATATGCTTGATGATATCTCATATCATACATTTTACATATTAAATCTGTGATTTAATAGATACGATACACAGTTTCACATTGCACGTGTTAGGTAAACTGTAGAAGAGCAGAAAACTGGTATTTAGTTGCAGCTTGTTATTAATAGAAAAGCTCTTACACTATTAAAGCAGAAATATTATAATCATGAAGTTCATTTATGCATTAATCCTAACGACAAAGCACACTTTTGAAACATTTATGAACATTTATGAAAACGTTTATGAAAGTATCGAAGTCCGGAGCTTGTGTATTTAGGTTATATTGATTTTGTCGGTTTGAATTCTAGATCAACGGTTAATAATAATAGATTTATAGTCCTTTTCAAACTAGGATAATTCAAGATTAAGGGGTTGAAACTCCCTGTTACTAATTTTGAAATTTAGATTGAAATCTTTTCCCTGTTACTTAAAAATTTAGAAATTTGGAAAGTTAGATAATAGAAATATTAAAATTTGAAAAAAATAGAAATGTTAAATTTCGATAATTTTAAACTTCACTGTTTAAGAACTTATGAATTTGAAGTGATCAATTTAAAACTTAGAAGTATTTTATGTAGGAATGAAAATGAGAAATATTTTAATATAGGAATATAACTATATCAAGTTCTCAAATTAAGTAAGTTTTCAAATATTCTAATTTATCAATTTCACAATTTACTACTTTTCTAATTTTTTAATTCACTAGTGTATCAGTTCACTAAATTATCAATTTACCAATTCAAAATTTGAATAGCTAAAATTCTATAAACTTTCCAACTTCCGAAACTTTCAAATGTTTTTATTTTTGAGTTAAAAAATTTGGTGACTCTTTTTAATCATACATAATTATCATATTTGAATAATTACGATATAATCATCGCAATGACGAATAAAGGTAACATCAATCCAATTGTAATTGTCTTTAATAATTGTTTTACACTTACTCATCGTTGCATGTAATAATCGATTTACATTGAAACAATTTCACAGAAACCGTTATCCAATAATTAATATCTTACCAAAACAATTGTGTAACTCAATGAAAAACGACAATTTTTAAACGATATATTAACACATTCTCTGGAACAACCATTTACTTCATATCTTTTTAACATTTTCGATTAATACACCTGTCGAAAGTGTGTACTTCATTTTCATCCCCTCATGGCCATTTTCAACGCTGCATTCTCAAATACCATGTAGTCACGCTTTCGGGCAATTACATTTTTCATTGTCCCGTGCTTAACATCGTATCCAAAGTTATCGTCGGTTCAGGCTATAATCTTACCGTCCATGATTTTATCGCGTAGATTCACGTACATATGCGCACGTGTCACAGTTTAACGCGAGCATTCGGTAGAATATTTAGGATATGTGCCATTTTTCCTTCAAGTTTTACGTTTACCCTTTGTTTACCGCCTCGCGAAGATTACGAGCTTTCGTAGTTTAATCCGCTGCTATTTCCGTGATTTCAAAAATTCTTGGTCGCTTTATGTGTACATACGTCGTTGGTTGTTTCGTCGTAAAAATATTGTTTCCAATCATAAACGTACAGTGAACGGCAAGTTTCTGGAAGGAAATATGATAACTAAAAGGATGTTCGATTCCACTTGTTGATTTTTAGGAATTTGAACGATATTGAGGCTTGAAAGCTTTGGGATTTGATAATTATGGGATTTAAGGACTTTAGGGTTTGCGGATTTTGGAACTTGAGAATTTTCGAATTTGAGGATGTAAGGATATTGGAATTTAAGGATTTTAGGATTTCGAGAGTTTATGGATTTGACAATTATGGGACTTAAAGGTTTTAGGTTCTGAGGATTTCGAAATTTGAAGATGTAAGGATTTTGGTGCTTCAGAATTTTAGTATTTGAGGATTTAAAGATTTTAGAATTTTGAGATTTGATGATTCTGCGGTTTAACTATTTAAAAATTAGAGAATTTCAGGACTCGAGGATTGTGAGATTTGAAGATTCCGGGGTTTCAGAAGATTGAAGATTGTAGGATTTTGCGATTTGAAGACTCTGGGTTTGAGAATTTTGTGATTAGATGATTTTAAGCTTCAACAGTTTTGGGATGTGAGGATTTTGGAATTTGGGACATAAAATCGAAAAAGTGGAAATCTATTTATGTAATAATTTATGGAAATGAGAGTATAAGGACATGGACTTATACTTAGTTTAACTTAGGGATATGGATATTTAGGGACTCCCATAGTCTAGGAATATGGAGATCTAAATATATGTAAATATAAGAATATGGTAGTCTGGGAATAAAGAATTTGAGAGTAGGAAGTCTATGGATATGTGAATCTAAGAAAAGGGAATTTAGAAATAGGAAACTTGTAGATATGTATGTGAATATATGAGCATCGGAATCCAAGAATTTTGAATACGTAAATTTGAAAATCTAGAGAATTGGGGATGTGAAAATTTGGAAACAGAAAATTGAATAAATTTAACCCTTTGCACTCGAAGTTTTTATTTATTTATTATCTAATAACTCAAAGTATTTTCAATAGAAAAATCATATTCACATATAAGTAAATGATCTAAGCAAAGCCCTCAAATTTGAAGAAAAATTCTTAAAATTTAAAAAATTTTTTAAAAAACTTTAAATAGCTCCGCTTCGGAATCCTGGACTGCATAGGGCTAAAATTTCGAGCACTAGAAATGAAAAAAATCGAGAATTTGCAAGTTTACAAATTTATAAAATACCCAAGATTATGAATGCATCCTCATCTAAAGTAAGTCTAAGTGCACCTGAATGTACTGGAATAAGGTTTTTCTCTCGTGTACACGTTCGTGGCTACCGTGAAAATAGTAGTTTAGAGAGATGTCGAGCGCGATGGTTTTCGACACCGATGGTCCTTCAATTTGACGCGATTTCGAGCGTTGAACAGAATAGATTAAAATTATCCTGGCCTGTGAAAACGTCTCCATGATCCACTGAAAATACGAGTATCTCGTAACTCGATTATTCTCTTACTACTATTGTTATCGCCGATTTCACGGTTTTCGTTGTTGCAACCACCAACTGACTCTCGAACTTATTACGCTGTAATTGTACCGTCTTCCCATTACAATTCAAATCTGAAGTTCGCGAAGTTTAATCTGTGTCTGCAACACCGAGATCGCGATATTCCTTTTCAACCTAATGAAATGAATTTATGTACACAGATAGTGATGTATCTAAGGTTTGTTTAGTTATTTATTACAACCGTTAATTGAAAGAACAGTCTACAACTTTTGTTTGATATAGCGTTGTAAGTTTGATAATTAAGTTGAGCTTTTCTTTTAATTTAAGGAGTTTTGAGAAATTTTTAAGATGAAATAAATATGGTGGCAAACATACTTTTGTGAATATATTGAAAACTGATGAGAAACCCTATGTGTAAAAATAAGTTAGTTTAGTATGAGAATATTGACAAGATATTTGAAGGTCATACCATCGGAGGCTCCATTTTGTATAATTATTAAATTTGATGCTTTCAATATCACCTGCTTCTAACTGCTCTTTTGAATTCGAATATATTTCCCGTCTTTTTTAGGAATTCAAATATTTTTCTGTCTTTTTTATGAATTTTTACGTCTTCCCACCTTTTTTTATGAATTTAAAAGTTCTCTCGCCTTTTACATGAATTTTAACATTTTCCCACTTTTTTATGAATTTAAACATCTTTTCACCTTTTATATGAATTTTAACATCTACCGCCTTTTTATGAATTTGAACATACATATATTCGTCTTTTGCATAAATTTAAATATCGTAACGCCTTTTTCGTGAATTCAAAATGGCGCCTATAAGTAGCAAAACCATCGATAATAACGATTATTATTTAAATAATTTAAATTAGTATAACGTTTTGAAAGTAAACATTTAATTCAAGAAGAAAGATCCTTATTTAATGAATTATTGAATTAAGTCATTCAGTTAATCGATTCGTCGAGAAAATAACACTGCAGCGCATGTTTTGTTATAGTCTTTGAAATAACTGGTAACTTATGAAATATTTACTAAACACTACGGCTGTGTGTTTAGTGCAAGAAATATTAATTGTGCCTTTGGTTTTATTTAGTGAAATAAATGTTACAAATCCGTTAAAGGAAGTTAGAGCATCATGTAATTAATTACCGAATTTACAAATTTTCTGTACTTTCTGTTGACTTCGAAGCTCCATCGTTAAAACTCATTTTTAAGTTACTAAGAATTATACTTAAATAGTTTTAATTTTAGAAGCTTCTTCTTAGATTTCACTTAACCACCTTTTAATTATTTCCTAATTAATAATCTAATAATAATCTTAGTAACACTTTATTACGAATATACAACAAGAAAATAAAAACATATAAGTTCATATTTCAAATATAGATATGATTTTTACAGAATAATTTGTAGAAGTACTTATTGTTGTGTAAATTATGTAGTAGAGTTGTATTCACAAAATGTGAAATCTAGAGAATAGTTTGTAATCCTATGAAATTTAGTAAATAATGGGATAAGCAACAACAAGAAAACAAATTGTAATTATATTCTTCTTATCTTCCGCATCTTTAAGAGAGTTTGCATGTTCTTTAGAAATTCATTTACAAAATCTCGCGTGTGTATCGGTTTTCGTATAAATCTAAAGGACACGAGAACAACGTAGGTTACATAAACGTCGATGTAACATTAATCTCGCCCGACAAAGCATGCCATTGATCTTTTTTACAGGCTGAATAGAATTTATCGCGTAATCCGGCGTTCTTGTACGCATGTGGTCCCTATAACAAGTCGTCGTGAAATTTCAAGTCATTCAAATGGTCGTTTGGCACTTTGGGTCGGTTCCAGATATTGTTGAAACAATGTGGTACAAGTTTACAAACGCGCATCAGTTTACACCTAACTTTCGACACTTTCCGGCTCGGTTAACTGCGATGCTATGTAGAATCAACGAAAAATAACTACAACATGAATGCATCTAATTTACTGTGCTTTACTTGTTATCTTCAGCTAGTTATCCCCAAGAGAGCAATAGTAAACGTTCCGCAATACTGATCTGCACTGGATGCGACCTCTGGTGGTGGTAAAATTTAAATTTATTTGCATCGAGACGAATTTTCATTGCAAAATAACAGAATAATTATTCTTATTAAACCTGTAGTATCTTTTGGAATTTTTAAGATTTCCAAAATTCCTCCTGAGGCAATACTTTCAAATTCACTGTAATACAGTTACCAGTAAAGATGTAGAAGCTCTTTACATACTTGATTATATGCATTCGAGGCTGCGTCCCGCAAAGGTACGATAAAAATACAACTTCGTTAACTATATTTACAATGTAAAAATGAAAATTCCATTTTATCCGTATTTTATACTTACTAGTATACTTTTCACATAAAAAATTACGAGGAGATACAACAACTTTTAAATAGAAAAATTAACAAAAAAGTGTCATTTTTTAATATATTATTTAAACAAATGCGATTTTTTAAAATCCATTTACACTGTGGCGGACCGCCGCCGAAAATTCTCGACGCGCGCGAACGCTCGCTATGCGGCACGAGCGAAAAAGAACATTCGCGAACGCTCGCTATACGGCGCGAGCGTGGAAGAACCTTCGCGAGCCCACGCGCTAGAACGTTCGCGAGCAAGAAATTTCGAGAAAGACAATTGACTATATAAATCGGCCGATTCGCGATCAATCAAGCAGTCAATGTCCAGCTCTCACACCGAACACTCCAATAGTCCTCTTGTCAACGCGCGTTTCCATATCTTGTGCAAAGACTAATTTTATAGTGCAATAGTTTATAGTCTCTAGTACTTAGTTTAGTTTGTAAATAGTTAAGTGTTTATTTTAATAAAATAGTTTAAGTTAATTAATCCGTGTATTCGAACCACGCAACCACTTCAACACAATTGGATTCCGCATTAAAAACTATACAACTTTGCAATTTAAATCATCCCTCTAGCTCTACTGGTTCCCGAGATAGTGTTCATTCGATATAAGCAAAAATGTCCTTTCCGATATGTATAAGCAAAAATGTTATCCCCACCACTGGGGGGAAGACTCCTCGAGACGCCCGAGGTTCGCTCTCCGAGAAATGTAACGTGACCCGGGTATTAGTGTATCCGTGAGACAACACCAATGCAAATATAAAACTTTTTTATTTTTAACTCTTTCGTTATCAAACTTTTACCAATTAATTCTTGACGTTTTTCCGATTAAAATGAGACCAAACACGACGTAATTTGAGTTATATTTACTTGCAATATCTTATTAGAGTAAAATCATCGATGTACGCGTAACACTTGAAATTACAAGTAAATATGTCCCTAAGTACGTCGTGTTTGGTCTCATTTTAATGAGAAAAATGTTACAAATATGATGGAAAAAATTTAAACAAAAAAAAAAAAAAAATCAAAAATAAAAAAGTTTTATTCTTGCATTAGGAGTGTCCTTCTAATAGGTCACTGTTTGTTTACGTTCAATCTCCTTCGCTCAAAATGTAGCACCTTTACGATATACGCAAACGGCGACCGTGATATTTTTCTCTTCTGTCCTTTTCTACGTTCGGCAAGACATCAATCAATGTAGGACCTGTACGATATACGCAAAACCTCAGACCCGAAAGATTTGCTTATATAGAATATCCACTGTATTCCACAAAACGTGATTCTCACCCCCCACTTTGATGGCTATTTTCACCCCTTTAACATGAATGATGGCAGCTAAAAAAATATACGTGTCGAATATTTTTTCGAAAACTACATTATATCCAAGTTTCATCAAAACCGGAAATCATCACTTCGGGATGGTCCCTTGTAAGACACAATTTTCTGTCACCATTTGAGAAATTACTATCTTCAACGATTTCAACAACTCTGATTGTACGTTATAATTTATTATCCCGATAACGAGCAAATAATTTACACAAGATACAATTTCCGCAACGTTTTCCGTATGGAAACGAGTATTCGTTGCGTTGAAAGAGAAAAGGAAAAGTTAATCTTAAATACGTGAAAGCGTATTTGATGGTTGATGTTCTTTCAAAAGATCTGCGAATAAAATTTCACAGCTAGTTACTGTTTCTTTCCGCATTGTGAGCGTCCGTGAAGTAGAATAGGTACAGTCATGGTTCAGCCATCGTATGACAGTGACGGTTTGTCATAATGGACGTTTCGTGTGCTGTATTCTTCCGTTTGATGATTGTGAAAGATTGTCCCTATGTTCTTTTAATTTGTATGATCATTACAAACATTTCCAAGCTACAAAACTATGTTAATTATACTACGGAAACTCTTCATTATGAAAGAGTTGAAGTTGTTTTCGTATACGACCATAGGTGGACTTATTTCATTTACGATATTTTAAATTACAAATAATAATATATACAAACTTTAAATGTAGTAAGTGATGAGTTTTTATATTTTTAAATTTACAAATTTGTGAACTTGTGAATTTGAAATTTTCAAATTCTTACATTTCTAAATTTATAAATCTGTCAATCAAATACCGTATTAAAAGTTCTCTTTAGATAATCACATTCTGCAGCTACATTTTACATTTTTTTAATTCTTCCCATATCTCCTTCTAAAATTCGTATCCAGATTTTTAAAAATCTTCACGTATCCAAATCATATAGCAACCATTCATCAATGGAACCAAACAAAGACATAAAATTTCAGCATTACAATTTTAGAAGAAAACAATCTCACCACGATCTAAAATTCTAGCACCACTGAAGCTGTAAATGTTTTTTCGGGAGCCTAGTTAGCGTCTTCGAGGACAGTGAAATAATAAAACAGGGGCGAAAACGTTGCCATCATCTCTGATAGGAAAAACAGCATTACAAGCCACGGATAAGTAGAAGTCTGACGTTTTTCCGACTTGGTTGTCGCGTCGCCCGTTTCGTCGTCGTCGTTGTTGTGTCCTCGTAGTCGTGGTGTCTGATGCAATCGAGTGTAACGAGAGTCTCCTCAACTCTTTCGCTATTTTTAAACGTAATTGCAGCCGGCTGTTTTAATGGGCGAGCTAGTATACGAACGAAGATGGAGAGGCGAAGATCGGGACAGGGCGAAAATTTGTCGGCCCGTCTTTTTGGGATGTTTCAACGTTAACGAGCGATTCCGTATCATGTGAATTTTCGAGTGATACTGTTCTATTTTCACGCGTATTTCACGTCGTATGAAAAACGTTAGGAAAAAAAGGTCATGACGAATAACTCTTAGTGAACAATACTTTTACCAAGGACATTTAAGTTAACAGTTAACGATTGGTCTATCTCGGTTTCGAGAAATAATTGTGTATCTGAAACACCTGTTTATGTAAAATGGAGCAATATAATTAAAGTACTGTAGTAAACAGAGTGTATCGTTTTACACTAAACCTACCGGCATGTAATGTATACTTGATTTGAAATTAAAAACGAAGTTAAAAAATAAGTAGCAAATGACAAAACATAAATTAGTACACGCATTTACTCTTTATGAATATCAATTCTGATTGCAAGGAATGTAACGAAATGAGTGCCTTATAATAAGAAACTTGTGGAGCGGTCATTTGACCGGTTTGGTAGTTTTAGTGTTAAATATGACTTCCTCAATATTTCTTTTAATTATGTTTGGCGGCTTAGTTGCAAGAAATGTAGATGTTAGGAAAAATAAAAAAGAAGAGTATCGGTAGGGATCTACTAGTGCAGTCGTCAGGAATGCATTCCACCAGTGCCGTAGATGCAGAAATGTATTGATAGAGATGGACAGGAAATATTGGTAGGAAACGGAAGGCTCATTGAGTACAAGCGAGAACGTCGATCTTGATACAATGCGACGTCTAGTGGCGAACGTAGGAGTGAAACCGTCACATATTAAAATTTAACAATATTTCATATGTAATTTCAGTAGTATTTGACCAATATCTAATCAAAATATATACTTAATACATTAACATATTATTGAATACCATTGAAGTTACGTATGAAACATTTCTTACATTTTTATAATTAAAAATGTTCAATGATCACATTTCAGTGCGATACCCTGTACAGAATAATATTATTTCTGATCTCCGTTACAAAATGTTAATCAATTTCCATGATAATTTACACAAACCATACACAAACTTCTACCATTATACATTACTCTACTGATAAGATTCACACAAACTTCAAACTCATCGCATTTAAAATATACTCATTCATTTCTGCTATTTCTAAGACAAAAGCATGAACAAATAGATAAAAAGGATTGATATATGAATTTAATTCCATACACTACAACATCACGCACTCGTGATGCACATTGCAATTTGAATGTGGAAAACCAGATTCGTATCTTCATAGCAATTCAATTTTGCGTTCAATTCTAATTATAATCTACACAATCTAGGATCGATAAATATGAACTGTGTTTAACATTTTTACTTCTTTTATTTGTCTTAACATTGTATATTAACACAACAATAATTATGTAGTTTTGAATGATGCAATTATATAGAAAATTGTAGGTTAACCGATTAACACGATGACTGGCACGGTAGGCATCGATGATCGATGCTGTAAATTCAGTTTTTCCTTCTTTGCGGGAATTTTGTTAAAGAATTAAATACTCATGTATGTGTGGTATCAAAGCGTTGCAGATTTATTAAATCAACACTATTTTTGATTTTACAAAGTTTTATTTGATAGAGTTTCATTTGTTTGTATGTGTGGTATTTGAAAAGAAATATTTTGTAACATATTCATCCTTGTGAAGTGGAATTTTATAGAATTGGCATATACGCGTTTCGCTTCTTTTTTTCTTTGAACTGCAGGCTTTGCAAGGCTTAAAAGGATATTTTTTCTTTCCTTTGTCAACAATTTGTTTAAGAAAATGTTCATGTTTCCCGAAAATCCTAGTGGAACCATTTTTATTCTTTTTATTGGTTGAACTTGCATATAATTGGCAGTTAAACAAATACTACGAATGAAGTAGAACTGCGCAGTAGATTTAACATATAGATAGTACTACATCTAATGTTAATGATAGTACTAATAATGATAATGATAATACAATGATAGTACTACAGCTGCAGCACATAACAGTGGAATACTAATCCAGCTTAATAAAAATTTAAGCGCAAACGTAAATGTACGTATCCTTCTCAGGAAGTCAGAATAAAGAAAAAGGTGAATGCCCCATCTGTTAAATGTTAAGAAATATCTGGGTCCAAGTGAGAAAAAATTATAAAAAAAATATATATTCTAATAAATTATAGTACATTCTAGAAAATATAAACAAAGATAAAATACAATTGTGAGGAACGGTTGGATCTCTGCAATCTGGGACCAGAAAATTTGATCACAGTCTTGGCCTTGGTTTTTGTGGAAAGTAATGAAGTGCACATGCTGTAAGATCGAATCCATTTTTGGTAGAATTTTTGCGAAGTTCGTCTAAAAATATGGCTGTCATCTCTATGTCAGAACGCGTGGAAACATTTTCATGATGAATTAAACGAGGTTGATCGCAGGATCTAGTCGTTGTTCCACAAGTACTCTAACTAACGCCAATTAATGTCATAGTGTAGGCTATAAATAAATTATTAGTTAGGTCTGGGTTGAATTGGGTAAGCGTCAAATTGCGTATTTACACGATGGTTGCTATAATAAAAAGTTCTTGTTCTGCACTTGGGAGGAACTTTTATAAAATCTTCATATCAGTACGTTATGTTTATCTCGTTTTAAACTACGTCAACCAACATTAATTTCTTTTCGCGATGAATTTTTAAAGGCTAAGAAAAGTGTGTTGTAAGATTGGATGGTTTCAATATATTTAATTTATCAATTGGTATATTTACTGGAATATTAGAGTGACAGTGGTTAATTGTGCAGATAACCAATTGTTACGCCAAAGGCGTAATGAACATCACTAAGAATAAACAAATTTATAATGAGTACAAAAAAATAAAAAACGCAGTAACCTTATTGATTGCTTTGGGTCTCATTAAAATATCTCTGGTATATAGTTGAAAATGCTGCACTAATAATAAAATAATCGAAATTAATCTAGATTAAATATTTCTTTATAGAAAATAAATGGAATTCTATCTTTTAGTTATGTTTTTATGCATAAAGTCAATTTGGTCTTAATATGTTGTATTTCAATGAAATTAGTGATATTGAATTTTCAATCGAGTGGGTTATTGAAATTATCAACAGTGATGATATCAGCTATAAAATAACACCTGAAACGGTGGACTGCATACTGGATATGAAATGTATTTTCTGTTCCCCTTTCAAGCAGTTATTTCAATAATTTTTATTGAAAAAATTCGGAATGATAATTGTTTAATCATCTTGCAGCTTTTATGCGTGTTTAGGCCCGCTATTAAATTTTAGAATTTAATTCTATAGCGAAGGGTCAGACCTTCGGTTAATTTCTTTAACTATAGCAGTAATAACACCCAAGGAGTCGTTACATTGTATCGAATATTTTAGTTTATTGCTTTACATCTGAATGCTAGAACCTTAAGCTTAACAGTAGAGTCCGTTATTTTCAGTTTCTATTCATGTCGAGGTACTGCTTGATTTTATTACTTGCTATGGTCATTTTTTAGGAAAAACTCATGTTCATCATACGTCACAAGTTTCCATTTCCACCCCATTTGTACAGCCAATAGGAATTAAGTATTTTTCCCTCACCCTCACCCTGTAAAAACTGTAAGCATGTAACGCACTTTCATGCGCTTAAGAAAAATGTCATTCGTCTTTCAACATTCGTAATAGTAACAACTTGCATTAGTTTTCTATAGTCTCCAAGTTTTGGAGTGGTCCTTCAAGTAAGGAATAGTTATAGACTTTATAATAAACACAAATTTAGTCGGCACACCATGTGCAATATTCACCAAAGCTCAAAAGAATTTATTTCAACCACGAGCGTTAACAATGCGTTAAAATAATGAACATATAAGTACACGTAAAAGGTAAATAAAAATTCTAGTATGTATTAGAAATATTTTAACCAAATTAATTCTGAACAGCTACAATTCATTAGAATAACAAACCAGGCATATTGGGTCGCTTAAGACTCCAGCCACTGAAAATGTTTCTTACAAAATATTACGTATTATGTTAATTTGAAAGAAATAATAAATAATAACATTTTTCGTTATTTGAAATAACATTCTAAAGTTATTTCAACATATTTCACATTAATTTTAATACATTTAAACAAGAATTATGAACAAAATTCAGAAACGTGAAAAATTTGAAAAGATATCGATTTTCACTGAAAAATTCCAACTTTTGTCTTGATTTTAATGTCAAGAGCTAAAATTTTAGCTAAACACACTTGGGATGTAAAAGTTTCAGGAAAAAAGTAGTAAAAATACCGGCGTTTAAAAAAAAAGTATTTATTCAGATCTTCAGAATACAGTGACTAAAATTAAAGCTAAATTGGTTTTTGTCATTTCATGCCTCATTGTGACCGTTGCGGGTTAATGAAATAATTTTTCAATTAAAGAGGTTATTTCAGTAATTAACAAAAATGATGACTACGCGAAAATATAAGAAGTAATGTTACCCCTTGAAATATAGTAATCTAATATAAATTATAAAAATATACTAATCTCATATAAGATATAAAATTTACTTTTCTAAGATAAAAGTGATGAAAATATAGTATTGCTGTATCACAATCATTCATCATTGTTGCGATAAAAATTAAGCGATGAAATTTTAGAAAATAACCTAAATAAACGATGAACGGTCACGGCAGTGTACAAAATTTATTATCACTAAAAGATCGATACCATCAGAGATGTTGCTTCTGCAACCGATTGTATCCAGAAGCGAATACACTGTCTAGTGATTTATTAATACCAGAGTTTAGCGATTTATTTACACCATAGCTTAGAGATTTATTAACACCGCAACAATTCAACGTAATCGAAATTAATGTTTGATAGGTGAACGAAGCAACGAACTATATCGATCAAAGCAACACGTTGCTCCTCTTTATTCGTTTGTTTCCCTCTACCAAGATCGTTATCTTCGATATCTGCCATGATTTATCTTTCCAATTATTTCGTCACACGGCAGACTTGATAGCCGGTAGAACGTGCGCACCGCGAGAATATATGCAAAAAGAATCCAAGAAGTTTCACCGTGGTGCCGTTCACCATAATTCCAATATTTGCTCGTTCGATCTGACGCAGAAAATACATGCCGGTGAAACGTGTGCTCATTTCACATTATAAAATTTTTAAATTTGTAGGTTTCCGAATTTGTTAATATTTTTATCTCTAAATTTTCAAATATCTGTATTTTCTAATTTTGCAATTTTTTAATTTTTTCGTTTTTAAACAGTTGCATTCCCAAATATTTATGTTTACTAACTTTGCAATTCTTTAATTTTGACGTTTTAAAATGATTACATTTCAAAACACCTATATTTCTTAATTTTGCAGTTGTTCAATTTTAAAGTTTTAAAACGTTGATATTTGCAAATTATGATATTCCTATATTTCTAGATCACAAAGTTCCTATGGCACAATATTTCTAGATCCTTAAATTTCTATGGTTTTAAATACTTTGGTCTCCAAATACTTAGATCACAAAATATTTCAGTCTTCAAATTTCTAGATCGCCAAATCCTCAAATTTGCATATTTCTATGTTCCCAGATTTAAGCGTTCCTAAACACCTATGTTCTGAAATCCCTAAGTTCCCAAATTTCTATGTACCTGAATACCTACATTCTTACATTCCTAAATTCCCATATGTCTGTGTTTTTAAGTACCTTGATTTTAAAATATCTAGATTCACATATTGGAGAATTTTTAAAAAGGTTCCTAGGCTCACATATCCTTAAAGTTTTCTATCCCTAGATTCATGTATCCGCAGATTCTTATATTACAAAATTCACATATTCATAGACCCCCAAATGCCTAGATTCACATATCCGTAGATTTTCAAATCTCTAAATTCACATATCTGAATTTCTAATCTCTAGATTCACATATTTGTAGATCTCCAAACCCTTATATTTTCAAATCTCTAGGATCATACATCTGTGAATCCACAAACTTTGAATTGCACATATCCATAGATTTCCACTTCACTAGATTCACACATCCATAAATCCTTAAATTCCTAGATTCACAAATTCATGAATTCCTAAATCCTTTGGACTCACATATTCCTGAATCCTCAAATTCCTAGATTCACATATCCCAAGATTCTAAACTAGGACATCATTCATGTGGTACTGCACACCAATGTGGTCCATAGTCATGTTGTACCCTTGTCGTAACGTTTTAATAAAGTATCTAAAGTTCTATGTTGCCGTAACTTTTTTCGTATGGAATACGATGGTAGTTTGTCGATAAAAAACTGGGACATTCTGTATATCATATTAAAAATGTAGAACTTTTAAAAGTTACAAATTAGCAAATTATCAAATTTCCAACTTCCTAAATTGCCGAATTTCCAAGTTCCGTTGTCTCTACTTGTTACATAAAACATCAGATCCCTTGAAAACAGTGGTAGCGCTATAGTTGTGCTTCACCGTATAACGAGGATGTGTAACCAAGACACGGACTTGGCCAGGTAATAGACGAGCACCACGAGTCCATTAAGAAGTAACCGCTGTTCGACTAACTGACTCGACACACGAACGCAACGCGGGACAGTTTATCCGAAGCACCGTGTGCATCACGAATTTACCATGTACGTAGGTGCAGTCAACATTAAATATGCATATTCTAGGGAAAATATAGTAATTAAGGGAAGAAGAAACCTTCCATTAGTTTCTTTTGGATTTCTGAGGACTTGAATAGATAGGAATTAGCTAAGAACTTAGGAACGTAGAGGTTTGGGAAATCTGGTATTTGGGAGTCTAGAAATTTAGAGATATGAAAATTGAGGGATATAGCAATTTTGGAGAGTCTGGAATTTGAGAATCTAGAAATTTAGGAATATAGAAATTTTGTAGATGTAGGAATTTGGGGATCTGGGGATTTAGGGATATAAAAATTTGGGCACATAGGAATTTGGAGATGTAGTAATATAAGGATGCAGGAATTTACGCACAGTGGTATTTGAAGATCTTGTGTTTTGAGAATTGAAGATTTTGGAATTTGGAGATACAGGATTACAGGAATGTTTGGTCGTTTAGAAATTTAGGAATATTTGATCGTTTAAGAATTAGTGGATCTAGGAATGTAGGTATACACATGTGCGCAGACTAGGAATTTAAGGACATATGTATTTGGACACAAGGAATTTGAGAATATTCGTAAACTATAAAATTTGTGAATTTTGGGAATTAAGGATTTGGGAATTTGGGAATCTGCACATTCTACTATTTAGAAATTTGTGGACATAGGAATTTCTGGTTCGAAGAATATCGGGATTTTTAAATTATCTAAATTAGAAAATTTGAAAATTCTCTAATTCATAATTTTGAAAACGTCAAAAATTAAAGTACTTTTCTTGAGAAAGAGTAGAATAAAATTCCTTGAAGAAAAATAGAAGAGTTCTTCAAAAAGAATTGAAGAAGAATTCCTCTTGAAAACGAATAGAAGAAGAAAAGTAGAAGAAAAGTCTAGAAGAAGAATAGAAGAAGCATATAAAAAGAAGAAAAGATGAATTCTTCTTAAAGAAGAATAGAAAAAAATTTTCTTCCGAAAGAAGAAGTATGTAAAAACTACGTCAAAGTGAAGTAGCTGGAACGAAAAGTCTTCTCGAAGACTGATACGTATTCGTGTCCGGAACGGAGAAGGCCTCGTAATCTTATCGGGATCATCCGAAACGACCTATTGTCAGTACGTGGTTAACCGTGACTATCTAAATTAGAATCGGCGTTGACGACATACAAGCTTTTCTCGCTGCTTGTCATCCATGGTAGCGATCTAACGGCGTATCATGGCATGGAAGCCTCGGTCTAATTTTTTCAAATGCAGTTTTATACCGCCAGTTGAATCGGGCCCATAGTCCTCCGTAAAATTCCTTGTGAAACACAGCAATCGTTGTTGCTTTGCGATAAAAAAATCGCATAGTCAAAACCCGTCTAAGAAAACGCCAAGTGGGAGCTTTTATGCTGACTGAATACGAAGATAAGTTTGGTTACCATAAAAAGGGACGTGAACGTGAAAAAGACACGCAAGACTGGCGCGACACAAAACACTAGGAAAAGAGAATGTCGAAGAAGTGGGAACGAATTGTTTTCGAAAGTTACTTTATCTTCTTATTTTGTTTAGGATGATATTCGTCAATGTTTACCATGAATTGTGCTAGTGGATGCAAAAAGAATGTCACGATCTGAATGGTGCATTGAATTCATTGTGAAACGCAGTGGAGTGAATCAAAATTTGGGAAATTCTTTGCGACTTCATGAATCGTTACATAAAATTTCATATGGATTTACTGATTCGTTTATGAGTCATAACAATTTCAGTTATTTCAATTTTACTCGAGTTGTTATATAAAATGCACTGTTATACTATAGGTAATAGGATATTGATATTTACAAAATTTTTATAATTCTCGTCAAACGATGTTTATGAAATTAATTATAAATTGTCAGAAATTTTACGCTTTATGACACGTAAGTAAAAACGTGATACGAAATAAAATTCATTTAACATCGTCGCTGTCATTAAACAATAAATAGTGTGATTGACGACATTGTCATGTAACAAATAATATATTAGAAAATTATTCTTACGTTGTAGAAGTATTCGTACATTTTAATTTTTATAATGTAGGTTTGTTTTTATAAAAGTAGGTTTGTTGTTGAATTTTTCTAGATTAGAATAATACAACGTTGCAATCATAGTATACAATAATGTCACATTTAATTCTCTTTATGATTTGCTCATCGCAAACCTACTAGTACGTTCTTTGTCTTCTTCCACTTTCCTTCTGATGTTCTTTCTCTTTCGTTTACGTTTTCTACGCTCGAATTCATTCAATGTTTCCAATTAAGGGGTTAGCCCACTTTGCGACAGCAGTGAAGTGTGACTCGAAACCGCGGATGTGGCATTCTCGCACGTTCTAGAATTGCGTTCGACCGAAACGCTTGTTATTAAAACGTCGCTCACTCACATTTTCCAGTCCATATTATACGTATCAAGGAAGATATTCTTGTTTCGTGTTTCCTTTACGAACAGATTTTCATTCAAATTGTTCTTTGTTACGAGGCGGACTCGGATGAAATTCGATTTTCTATTGATAATGTCTTGTTTTCACGAGGAGTTGCTGCTTTGCCAACCACGATAAAATTCTATACATATAGTATCACTTTTTAGAAATATCAGCGATATCATTTTTTGTATAAGCACTTGCAGTAATTTTGCTGAAGATTAAGTATAGCTGAAAGTTTTGTTAAACAAAATTTGATAAATCAGGAAGTAAATGATCGAAACTCAAGTGCATCACAATAGTTATATCTACGTAATAATTAATATAACTTATTATGTATAAAGTTATATACACAATAAGTTATATTAAATTATTACGTAGATGTAAGTATAATAGTGTGGCGCCCTTGGCACCATATACGCCATTGCCTTTTCTGTTTTCTATATTCTTTCTGTTTTCTAAAATTCTGTTTCCTGTTTTCTATCTTCTTTAGCTTTACGTTCTCTAATTGTTTTCACTTTCTATAGGGTCTCGCCGGGGCCTGGTCAGCGCCAACGCTCAGGCCCTTGCAAACCTCTTCACTTTCTGTTTTATGATTCTCTTCCGCTGTACCTCTCCTTTTCCGAACTTTCAACGGTTTTTCTGGATTTTCCCACTTTCTATATTTTCTCTCTTTCTAAATTGTTTCTTTCTTCTTTTACTGATGAGTTTTCGAGGAGAGGTTTTAACTAGCGACGAGACAGTCCGTCAGAGTCATTCTTGTAGCTTACATCGTTTTCACTGCTCGTACGTATTTTAATAAACTTGTGTGGAACGCAACATTGATTATTGTGTTTACCCTTATGCGATTCCCACAATAGTAAACTATAATAAGAAACTATAATAATAAGAAAAATATAATATGTTAAAAAAAAAATTGTGGTTATTGTATTATTAAATATTATATGTATTATACATAGGTTATTGCACTTTGATGTTGGTCATTATTAGAAAACAAACACTCTGATTATCTCAGTGATAGGAAATGATATCAGTCGTGATTAATCGTGGAGTGCAATATATACCGAATTTCGTGTATCGTGTATCGTATATCATACGTTCTGTAATTAATTCACAATTAACCTTTCACTGATTCATCATATGATAGGGTTTGTACTCCATAGAGTAAATGAATGGCGATTCGACTAAATTGAACTTTATCGAACGTTAAATGGTATCAAGGACATACGTTTAGATAGTGTTATTTTTATGTATGTGTTCTAAAATGTTTTAATTGCAATGAATAATTAAATGTTTAATGCAAGTTGCACGTGTAATCATCAATTGTGTAGTAAAACATGATTTGATTATTATTAAATTAACATTTAATTAAACTATTCATATTTAAAAAATCACTTGTTACTATACTCATGTATAGTAGCTAATACTTCTATTTTGGAAAGCACAGCTTGTAACAAAGAACTGTAAAAATGATATTAAAGATGATGTATTACATATGTCATAACTGTTATTGGGGATAGATAAATAAACCATATACACAATACCAACAAAATGCTTAAAGCTGGTTACGCGTTCTATTTTTCGTTACTTAAACGTATGGATATTGTTTTTATCGTTGCTTAAAACATAATATGTTTATTTAAATGTATTGCTGTTTTCATAAAATGAAAATGTTATTCCGCGTTAGAAAAAGTATTTTTATTTAATCTTCTACAAAATAATTAATAATACTTTCGACTCGATGTGTCGGGAAAGTAACAATAACTGCGGAAAATATCATAGTACTTTGTTTATTCATCACGGAGAAGCTAAATACGTGTAAATTAATAGACTGATCAACTTTCTTATGACATAATTGTGGCTTCTATACATGTAAAAGGCCATTGAAAAATAGAAAGTGTTATTTTTACTTCGCTCTTCCGTGGAGTTCATCGTTGAGACATCTTTCTGCCATTTTATTCTCATTTGAGTCACGATGATGCACCTTTGCCAAATTCACTTTTCATGAAACGTCAGGACCGAAGGCAATAACTTGAACAACGTTAGAGTTTAGAGTGAATCAATGTTTCTCTGCTCTAAGTAGTTCAAGCCATTC
The DNA here is from genome assembly GCF_050947335.1 of Megachile rotundata. Classification (NCBI taxonomy): domain Eukaryota; kingdom Metazoa; phylum Arthropoda; class Insecta; order Hymenoptera; family Megachilidae; genus Megachile; species Megachile rotundata. The sequence continues at coordinate 3,272,869 of NC_134994.1, forward strand.
GAAAATCTAGCAACGATGCTGCATTAGCAAGAATCGAAAATTGCATGTCAAATCGGGGCGGAAGTAGCTTTATTGCTTTGTTTTGCTTCGGGACTAGTTTTCGCATCGCTTTAATCGTGGCTCGTATTTTTAGCGTGACGATTATCGTATTCCTCTCAAATCGCGAAAATCAGAGGCATCTTTCGACGAGGAGGAAATAACAGATCAAAGCAGGCGCGAACCGAATGGCCGAGCGGAGAATTTCGCGAGTCGGAGGCGCATTGGGCCGAAGGTCTATTTTAGTGCGAGGTCTCTCTTGAAATTCTCTTCGATGCACCTTCGTCTAGCAATCATTTACTTTCTTACATTGACGGACGTAAAATCACATCCGGCCTCGATTGGCCGCCTCGTTGCGCCACGCGTTTCAAAGACGACCGATAACGAGCGTTATCAAGCGACACATAACGTAAACATTTACGCATATATCAACGTTATCCTCTTTCTAGCTACTTTACTCGATCCTCTCGCTCTCCATATTTCGGTTAGCTCTGTCTTTGGTTTCTTCTATCGGGCTTCCGTTTCTCGGTTAAACGAGGACCGCCGCGTAAATACGGGACGAAACATGGTGGGCCGCATCTGGTTATGGCTTGAAGATAAACAGGATACACACAGTTTGCAAAAATTCAAAGTAAAATTGAATTTTTGCTCCCTAGTAAAATCGAAGATAATGAATTAATTCTTCCGTAGAAGAATTGAAGGGAAAGTTGAAGCAGAGATATGATTAAATATAATGGATACTAAAGAGTATCAATAGTATGAGTTAGAGATTATACTGGATAAGTTGATACTATTCACTTATATGGCCGTGAGCTGTCCAATAATGAGGAACTGCTAACTCTAGACCGACTATCAAACTACCTAAATTAGAAGAATATGAAATTGTCCATATTAATTTGATTAAGTTAAGCTATATTTTGAACGAGAAGGATGTACAAATTGAACTTTCTTAAAGGTAATATTTACGCAAAACTTGAAAAATATACTTTCATTTATTGTAAAACGTTTATACTTTTATTTACTCTGAAACAATTATATTTTTAATTTTAAAGCAACTTTTATTTATTTTAAGATGATTATACTTTTGTTTATTTTACAAATGACAATTTCACGTAAATAAAAAATTATTGAATATCATACATTGAAAAAAAAAAGTAACAAAAAGTACATTTTTGACTAAAATCGCAAAATTGTAATTTTACCGACTACTGTAGGCGAGAATATATTGTTCATATTTTTACAATATCCTAATTCAAATAGATTGCACGGACGTTTACGCATCGATAAATTTCGTCGAGTAAAAGTCATTAAAACAGCTGCTCCAATTATTTTAATTGAACGCAGAGGCGACGTTTTACGGAATACGATTACGAGGATCAAGAAGCGAAAGGATAATCGTAAAAAATGCAAAAGTAAACAGAAAGTGACGTATTAGATAACACACTTTCTACTGAAATTGAAACAGCTCGGTTATCGTTCAAATAGAGAAATCAGTTCCGATAATGACTAGGGTCAAGCTCATAACACGACCTACATCGACGGCTCCGCGTAGAAAACTAATCGACATATGATGTTACCCATTCCTGAACAGGAAATCAAGAAATGATTTTGCTAATGACACGTAATTAATATGATAAAGTCTGTTATCGGAGTAATTTGTGTTTTAAACTTCGTACGATGCACTGTTGTGTGAGTTAATTTAAATTTATAGTCGTTTCTTGATATATTGCTGCATTCTCACAAATTTCATGTACTTTAGTGTCGTCATTTAGCATTGTTCACGTAGAGATGAAAACTGGCAGCGCGAAAAACTTTCTGGTCTATTTAATATATTGTTAGTTTCATTTAATATAATGTTTCTTGTAACCTTAAATCTTCAGACTTTTATAACTTTTTTGACTACATTCTTCACGTTTATTTATTATTATGTATTTATTATTTGTGTAAATTGTAGAATTCTTTTAGACATTGCACTTTTAGTAAAAAGAATCCTATCAAAATCCTAATAAAATCCTAATAGAATGCTAATAAAAAGAATCCTATCAAGGTTTGAATTCAGAAATTAAAATTTAACCAACTAAACTAAACAAATTAAAGCTAAATTAAAACTAAAACTACAGCTAAAATTCTAATAATAATTTTGTAAATATTTGAAAGATTTAAATTACGATTAATTTCATTATATTAATAATTAAATAATTAATTTGCAATTTCTAACTTTTAATTTTTAGCTTATAACATTGACAAATAAAGTGAATTTTTTGTTAAAAAATGATTCTTTCTAAAATTTTACGATGGAACCTGTGATTTTCTTTTGTTTCTTTATGCATCGAAAATAAGAAATTTCCGGTGTTTAACAAAATACTACTTTATCTTTATTAAGAGTTGATTTTATCTGCATGGAACAAAAAATATGGAGAGCACAACGATATAAGTGTACCCTGACAAGGATCGTTTGATAAACCGAGTAACATAGGTGCTCACGAGATTCTTGTTTAAATATATCACGTATGCGTACAATGCGCATTTTGTTTGAGATTCATAATCCAACCGAGAGAGATGTTTCTGAATAAGATTGTTCATTGAGCGTGCGAATTTCATGCATATTCAGAAGCATTCGAATCGTCAAAGATTTTGAGATACGGGAAAATGCCTGAGAAATGCCTTAAATTAGTAAATTGCCGAGTCTCTGTTCTCATAAATATCTCGAAATAGTCTCCCAGAATGAGAATAAACTATGAATATTCAAAACGAGGTATCTAAATTGAGAAATAAAATTTTTTTAATCTAATATTTATCAATTTTATTGACTTTTGATAAGTTGAGTAAGCGTATTGCAGTGGTGCTCATAATTTTTATGAAATACGTAGAGGAAGTGGTAATAAGGCCTCAGTTTGATTTTTCTTTATAAAATGTATTTTTTTCTAATTTATCTGTTGTAAATATTTACTGAAAATTAAAGTTCACGTTAATTTTTTAACTATATTCTAACTGAATAAATTTAGATTTAGGGAATCAGAACTTAAAAAATTCTGAAATTTGAAAATTTTGGATTTTAGAAACTCCCCAAAAAAATTTTCGTAATTAGCAGTTTAAAATATTTTAGAATTTTATGATTGCAGAAATTTAGAAACTTTAGAAACTTTCATTCTTTCTTGATATCAAATATTTTCACCGATGTTTACATCTATCTACACAAATGTCTAATTAGCTTGAAGCATTACTTTAATTTATTATATTTCTTTAACGAAGGTATTTTTGATCAAATACAGTTTGTAGAAAGTAATATAAATTATGCATGGATATGAAAGTTCTGTTTCTAACCTGGAAATAAAATTACAGCAGTAATAATTGGAATATCCCTAGAGATCGAAGAAGGGAAATACACAATTTCGTCAATCGAGAATCAATACTGTCAATAAATCACTGCACTTATTTAAAATGTAAATGAAGAAACTTTTAAATTCTGCGATATCAGTTATTGCAGGTAGCAATTCACTGAGCAGCAGTGCTCTTTGAAATATTCACAATGTACTTCGTACACTCATGAAACGATAATATATTCTAGAAACTAGTATGCACTAAAGAAAAAGTACGAATAAAAACTTTTCTTCGGTTCAAAGTAAATACCAGCAGTAGATTGAAACTGGGTAAAATAAATACGGTGCGTTTTCTTAAGGAAAATGATGTGATAAGGAAAAGAGGTATCAACAATCATTGATCTTTGATTGGATAAATTTTTAATTTCTGAGCTTCAATATTTAGGGATTTACGAACATGGAATTATGCAATTTTTGAGATTTGGGGATTTGGCATTTCTAGATTTTAAGAATTTGCAATTTAGGAAATTCAAGGATTTGGGAATTTGAGGAGTTGGCGATTCGAGGATTTGGGAATTCGAGCATTTGGGGTTTTGGAAATTTGAGGATTTAGAAATTTGGGGATTTAGGAATTTGGGAATTTGGGGATTTGAGAATTTGGGAACTTGAGAATTTGGGAATTTGACAATTTGGGGTGTTGTGGATTTTAAAATTTAGGGACTTGGAATTTTGGTAATTTTGATGATTTCGGAATATTGGTAATTTTGATGATTTCGGAATATTGGTAATTTTGGGTTTTGTGGATTTTGGAATTTTGAGAGTGGGGGTTTTGGAATATGGAAATTTTGAGATTTGAAATCTTGAAGATTCAATACTTCAGAAATTCAAAATTTTGTAAATTTTTACAATGTTAGAAATTTTGTAGACTTAAAATTTTATAAATATGGAATTTTGTGAATTCTGAAAAGGCTGAGGATTTTGGTGACTTGGACATTTGTATCTTTAGAAATGTAAGATTTGAGAATTTTAATAATCATGGCATAAAAAATTGAGAAATTGAGAATTTGAAAATTTGGAGATTTAGAAATTTCAGAATGTTAGTACTTGAGTATGTGGAAAGTTTTGAATCTTAAGATATGGAAACTTAAAGACTTAGGGATTTTGAGATTTGGGAATTTACGATTAGGGGATTTTTGTGATTTTAGAACTTTAGAGATGTTTAACAATTTAAAAAATTGGGAAATTTGTAAATATGAAAATGCAGAAGTGTAGAAATATACAAATTGTGTAATTCAAAAACTCAAAGACTCGACTCAAAAACTTGAAAACTTGACAATTTTTTAAATTAGGATTTAAAAAGCTTTCGATTAATAATGTTTTTTCCAAACCCAGATTATTAGAAACCCTTGAAATTCTCGATCCCTGGAGGATGTCCTCTTTATATAAAATATAGTCTATTTCAAACCGTACTATGCACGAAGTATTTTGCATGCCTGAAATCAGTGGTTGCCAACCAGCGGCCCGCTATTTTTAGTGGGACGCGAAATGCATAAAACGAAAGAAAAAAATAATTTAAATAAAATATGCATTTTACGTTTTACCTGATCGTACCGGTTGATTAATACGTTTATCGATTCCTTGCATCATAGAATTCATTGTATCGTGTGTATTCTAGTGACATATTTTGATCATATTGATATTTAATATTTTGTCAGTAATAAGATATCGGTATTAAAACGTGCAGTTAAATTAACATCCACGAATAAAATATTTGAATTGACCATTTTAGATATCAATGAATTTGATATCTATAACGGAAGATCTAAACGAAGTGGATTGAAAATTGAAATCAAAATCAAAATCGAACTCGATCATAAATTTAAATTCCAACTCGAACTCGAACTCGAAATCGAAATTATAGTCGTAATCGAAAACGAAATTAAAATTGAAATGATATCATCAATGTTTTATTTTCGTTTTACGAAATACACATATTTCATAAATGTCGAAACCTCTAAGTATCGGCACCGTGAAATATCGTCCCATGAAATGTCGGTACAAAATGTCTATAATACTATCAAGTATCGATATACTGATATGTGGATACTGTATCACTGTCGCTTGTACACACACGATCTATTTAACGCAATATTTTCAGTAATGACGATGAGCTAATGATTAGCTTCAGAAATTCTTGAAATGCCAAACATTTTTATCTACGCTCGTATGCTTGCTTAGTCGCGTGTGCACTCTGCTGGCTCGTTTGATTAAATAATGAAGTATTATCGGGAATATCGTTCGCCTTTCTAGACACCAGTTACGCATTCGTTTTTGCACAATGAAGCAGACATTACGTTCAACTGGTATCGTTCGCATTAGAATGTTAATTTATCGTTGTCAGTTATGCTGGGGTTATTGATCACAAACGTAAAACGATCTTATTATACAAAACGAATTACGATGCTACTGGTTTCGATTTTATTGCACTTCCTTACGAGACGTACGAGAGTGAAAACGTAAACTGTTTACAGTTAGGCAGAAAACGGGTTCAAGGGGATGCTCTAGCTGATGGGCATCGGAGCAGAAACAAGATACTTAAAAATCGTGTTCATAAACTAGTTTGTGACGAGAAAAGCTGACTTAAATGCGACGTACAATCAAGAGCAAATTTGAACTCGTTAGGAAATTTGGAAGGTAGAGGTTTACAAAGGGATATTCCGAAATCTGAATGTTTGGGAATCTGGAGATGCAGAAGCATAGAAATTCGAAAATTTGTGAATTTTGAGATGCAGATGTATAGAAATTTGAAAGTTTGTGTATTTCAGAAATTTCAAAAATTTGAGAAACTTGGGAAATTTTGGAAACCTGAAGAACTTGAGAATTTGAGAATTTAAAAATTTCGAGACTTAAAGATTTAACAATTTTAAAATTTAGAAATCCAATCATTTCTGGACTTGCAGCATTGAAATTTTGTACATTCTGAAGACTCAAGAACTTGAGAACCTAAAATTTTGGAAAAATGCTTTAGTATTACGATATTTAAGATTTAAGACTAATTTCATTTAACATTTAAGTATTAGTTTAGCATAATCAGTGACTAATCTTTGCATCATAAGTATGTTAAAAACGTTATTAATATGTAGTCACATATCAACAAGTCATCAAAACGAAATCTACAACCGATAGCCACATTCCAGTTTATGACCCAAAAGATTGCATCTGTGTTACCGGAAACGTCCTAAATCTGGCCGATCCATATGCAATATTCCAGGTGTTGTAACGACTTAACCGAAGCATCGAAACTAAACGAAATTTTACAAGTGGACAATGTAACAAGAGTCCCGTTTATTTGAACCAGCAGCATTTCCAACTCAATTCATTTGACTGGTCACGCTGTGGGTTGACAGCATACAAAATTCCAATGATCTATCGCGACACGAGTACGCGTCTGTTCCTCTTTCGAAACGGCTCTTTCACTACGATGTTTCGCGTGTCACGAGAAACGAAAAAAAAAAATAGACCAATAGAAAGGGAGGGGGAGAGAAGGACAAATAAAAGAGGAAACGAGGAACAAAACGTGACGCTGAAAACGTAAACCAAAATGATGTCACAAGAGTCATTGACCTGCCTTTATGTTAACAAATACGTTGCGCTAACAAGCAAGTTGCCGCGGAGAGGCCCGCAAGCAGTCACCTACGTCGCTGGAAATAAATTAGCCGCCCCTTTCGACCTAGTTGCGTAATTAAGGCCCCCTTTAGCTGGTTTCGGGCAAACGAGGAAGAGCCAACGATAAACAAGGACACCAGTCAGCTGACCGATCTAATCCCTGTTCCTTCCGTTTCTTCCGTTCTCCATTGTCGTTCATCTTTTGCCCTGTGGGAGGAAGGTATATTTTAAATGATGACTCTGAAGGTTCCGTTTCTCAGCACAATTTTTATTTTTATTTTATGTGTATGGACATGTACAAAAGTGCAATGTTGATTTGGCAAAAACTTGTGACCGACTGTTCCAACGCTGATTAAACCACCACCTCGAGAATTGATTAGAAAAAGAAAGGAAGTATAGATGGAGAAAGAAAATCAAGAAGGAGGGTAAAACTTAGAAACTGTTCAGAAATTCGGATAGGGACAATCACAACAAAAGAGAATCATAAAAAGGAAAGTGAAGAGGTTTGCAAGGACCTAAAAACTGGCACTAACCAGGCTCTGGCAAGACCTTGCAAAACGTGGGAAAAATTAGAGAATGTAGAAAATAGAAAAACGTGTTTTAGAAAACAGAACAGACGTAGAAGATAGAAAAAAGTGGCATATGTGGTGCTATTGGTGTTGTAACCATTTCCATAGGAAGACCTGCCATTTACCTGTTCTCGTTCATTAAATTCACCGAACCATAGAACCAAAAGAGTACAGCTTATTTTGAAAATCCTTTTATCGCTACGTTAATAAATTTTATTACTTCCAAATATTCTGCTATCAAATACAGTTACATTTATATTCGGACACCGTAATACTCATGCGTTTGTTCTTTAACATAAGAGCAGTTATTTTAGATATCATATTACTTATGTTTCAGAAAAATGAACCATTCATTGTAGATTAAGAATGCATCAACAATTTCTTTTGTTAAGTAAGTAACTTCTTTTAGTTTAGTTTGAGGTGTTTAGCAATAATATATTTGTCAGTATGGGGGTAATGTAGGTGAAAGAATGAGGAGGAAATTTATTATATTTAGCTGACATTTTGAGAAATTGAACTTTATACTTGAAGATTTTTTAATTTATGAACATGTTAATCAGAAAATTTTCACGGTTTTGGAATTTTCAAACTTGTGGAAGTTCAGTATGTAGTTGAAAAATTCTCAAAATTTTAGAATTTCGATATTCCCAAACTTCTACATTTTTAAATTACTACGTCCTCATATCCCTATATATTCAAATGTCCATATGTGCAAATTTCCACATTCCCAAATTTATAAATATTCCGATTCATAAATTAAAAAATTTACAATTCCTCGAATTTTTAAATTTTCAAATCTCCAAATCCTCAAAACCCAAAGTTCTCAAAAGCTCTGTCTTCTCATCATGATTCAGATTACTAAAAAAAGCTACAAATGTTCATTTACCATATATAAAAAAAGAAAACTTCTTATAAATAATGACCTTGATAAGTTATTTCATGGTCATTGAAGTCAACTATGGCTCCATGACTGTTCACAACTCCCTTCAATTCTATAAATCAAAATATTACTTAACTTTCTAAAAATTGTTGCATAAATTTAACTAACATTTTGCAGAATTCGAAGTTTTTAATTTCCGAGAACGCTTTCATGGCGCGCATAACAACCGCCTTCTATTACCGCGTCGGCAGTATGTTCGAAGCATGTAGCTCACGTATATTAGCATGTGGCTTGAGTGAATCTCGAGGAGGCGTGAAATTGAGTAGACACGAAATTTCGCGTGACAACGTGTAAAGGAGTTGTCGGTGACTGTACCGGAAGAAGTCTCGTGGCAAAAAGATGTACAGGGCTAGTTGCGGCCATGAGGGACCGGAGGGTGTTTAGTCGTCGGAGAGACAAAGGGAAATAAGACGAAGGAAGGCCGAAAAGAAAGCAACAAAAATTGACGAGGACAGGAAGATGAGAAGCTATGTTAGCTAGAAAATGGCCTAGAAAGAGAGAACGGTGTGCGGCCAGTAAAAAAGAGAAGAAAAGTTGAAGAAGGACGAAAAAAGCAAGACGGATTTGTTTTAAGAGTGCTACTCCGGTCGACGTTTTGTACTAGTATCTCTTTGATTTTCGAACGCCGCGCCGGGTACGACGTTTTCGTATCTGTCCCTGACTCTATAAGACCGATAATGCAGCCTAGTTTACTCTGCGCCTGTGGAAAGAATCGTTATACTCTGTTTGATAGTGTACCATATCCATGATAAAAGTTTATGGCGCATGGTACGTTGCCGGCCGGGTGATGCAGCCGTTCCACAATTCGCCAGCGAGTTTTCATTAGCTTAATAGTATATTCCCTGTAACGAGATATTATTATGCGAACGAAATCGTGTCAGCTGAGGGGAGAAATTAAAAATGGGTTTCGTGTTTGACGAAACCTCCGTGATAACTTTTTATTTTCATCACAACTGAAACACTCGTGGATAACTTGCAATCTTATAATAAAGGTATTATAATAATATTACTACAATATTATAAATATATTATAAAAATATTACAGAAATTTTATAAAATATTGTATGTGTCATAAAAATATTATAAAAAAGCTGTAAAACTACTATGATATTGTAGTGTTATAGATTTAACACGTATTTTTATATTTTAAAATATTAATACATAGTTATAATTTTTAAACATTAGTCGGAGAGACAAAGGGAAATAAGACGAAGGAAGGCCGAAAAGAAAGCAACAAAAATTGACGAGGACAATTTCAATTTTGAAACATTAGTCTACATTAGAGATTTTTAACCTAGTTGTATTTAATAATGGAAAAAAGAGATTGGAAATTAGAGATTGGAAAAAAATGAAAAATAATATTTTTCTTCAATCAAACTTGGTACTGGTCTTTTATATCAAGCATTTTAACACCATTCCAAACTGATTAATGGCCTGCGGATGTTTATGCATTTATGATGTATCGTGGTCTACAGAGTATAAATAAATTATGTAATCCATAAGTCAACAGTTTATAAATTACTGCATGTTATGATTGTTGCACGCAACTATTACAATTTATGTTTACTTTGTGGATTTCTATACATATATCATAAATGCATAAACGTTTACGGTCCATTGATTAGCTGCGGATACATGGGAAATACTTGTATCTTATTTATGAATCTTACTTCTTACTTCAATCTTGCATTATTTAATTGTTTCTATATATCGTACATTGAGATTATGCAAATGTTATAACGATTGATAACCGAAATTTGTACACATATTTTACTAAACGCAAAAATTTATCAAGTTAACTGATTAAAACGAGTTGTGTAAACAACCTCTACGGGTAACAGGTTGCTTATCTGTAAAATGCGGATGTTCATGCAATTATATTATAGCAACATATGCAATATATGCATATGCAACAATGCGATTAATTGTTTCGCAGTAAGGAAGATACAGAGATATCAATAACATATTTGTATGCTGATAATAATTTTTAAACTTGATAATCAATAAAATCTATTTGAATAAACATATTACATACATTAATATAAAATATATTATTACGATAACACTATTAAATTTTGACGATAACATACATTTTCGTTTATATTCTTCTTCGTCGATTTTAAATAAAAATATACATTTACATAAACATTTATGGTTTACTCATTGCTTGTTCTTTATTATTACCATACAAGGAAAGTTTAGTTCTATTTTTGAGAACAATATATTTATTATATTGTGCGATTGTTAAATATTATTTATAAATTTTTTTTTATGAATGCATACAACTGCATAGAGTTCATCATTTTATTATTTGTAATTACTTTCATCGTGATTCCAATAGTTTTCTAATTAAGAACTTAATCCATAATCTTCCTAGAAATTATACAATACTTATAAACACTTAATTACTATATAAGTTACTATTGAAGATAAAATTGATAATACTATGTAAAAGTAGTATTTAGTAGAGCATAAGTCATGTCTATATTGAAATAGTTAATAATTTATCAAAGAAGTTAATTAAATCATGAATTGAATTCATCAACACTGAAACGGACAGTTTTGTCTGTACAATTATTACACTGTAATAAAAATAATAAAATATTTACATATATCACTCGTTTGCCTTTCATATATAACGCAACGCTAATTGAGAACCACTGATATGAGCAAACATTGGATTTTCAAAGAAATTATTTCTCTTTCGAATAATTACTTTTACAAAGTACTTTTGGAGCAGTAACTCATTTACGTAACCACGAACCACAAATCTCCATCCACATGCCATAAAAGGAAGAGCATGCGTATAATTTATGCACGTCAAATACCGATGGGACAAAGGAACCGAGTGTTTAACGAAACCGGCGATTTTTGTTTCTCAATAGCCTGACTTACAATAGCCGGAAGATGACCCCACCAGACGTTACAACGTTTAAAACTGTAACGGTCGCCAACCGCGAAGGATTTGGCCACCACTTGTTGAGTAATCTACTTAGTAGATGAGGAGCTAAGGGAAAGACAGAGGTGGACCATGGGACGAAGAAAAGGAAAGGAAAAACAGCGGAGAAGGAAACGAGAAAGAGAGAAACTAAAATTGTGACGGTAAATCGTTGGATGAGAAACCTATCTCTTATACATATGTATACGTGTACAGTCCGATCAAACGTATGCTTTCGTTTGATTAGGATTCATATTTTCATGATGTAGGTTTTACTAAATTTTTCTATGTTCAAGTTTTCGAATTTTCCTATATTTAAATTTCCAGTTATATAAATTTGTAAATTTTTAAATTCATCAGTAATCAAACATATAATTTTATAACTTCTAGGTCTTCAAATTTCTAGATTATTTAACTTCTATATTTCGAAATTTTACAGTTTCTCATATCCATACATTTCGAAATACAAAAGTACTCAAATTCTTAAACCATTGAATACTTAAATCCCCATATGTGTATTTCTAAATAACAAAGTCCTCAAATTCCAATGTTGCCAAATTCCTAGATTCCCAATCCATACGTTCCCAAATACCGAAATCTTGAAATTTTTAAACCCTTAAGTCTCCATGTTCCCAAATCTTAGAGTGTTCAAATTCCAAACTCCCAATACCTTAACGTACTCTACAAAATTTTGAAATCGTCAATAGTTTTTAAAAATGAATGATTAGGAAGTCTATTCCGACTTCGTTGGCAGATTTTTCCTAGCTTCAGTCATATTTGCTGAGGACTGTACGTTGATACATTATGTGTATATTTTTCTGGAACGTTTCCATTCCATCGGTTTTACCCGTTTTCTTTTCCTCTTGTCGGTCGATTCTTCGCCGCTCAATTCTTCCGCGAGCACATTCCTTGCCGTCCACATAAATTGCTGGCTTGCGGTTCATGAAAGCGTCCAAAAATATCCGCCGCCCACGTAGTCGCTCGCCACTTTGCTAAAGCCCCGTGACGGTTCTGTGGTTCGCACGATACTACAGGACGAACCGCAACGGAAATTCGTACTGGATTACGCGTAAACGCAACCATCTCGGTTCTGTGTGATCTGCTCGCAGCAAAGGGTAATCTTCACAATCTTACTGAATCTTGTTATTTATTGTGGAAAGGAAATCTATGTGTTCCACGTATCGGTTGAAAAAGTGTGCATCCTTTATTTTTTCACTGTGGCAGGATCTTGTGAGTTTGCATGTTACATTGGTGTCACGTGATTGTGAAAGTGTTATGATTATTTAAATGTCTATGTTGTATTTTTTTATATTTAAGAATATTTAATAATTAATTTAATAATAATAATAATTATCATTATTATATACATAATTATAACATTTTCACGAGTGTATATAGATACATGCAATAAATATTTTTTTTATACTATAGTGATTTAAAGTCTGACATTCAACGAGGACACATTTCTGTTTCACGGTTTGATGAAAAATTAAGCTTATCATTACAGGGATTACTGGATACTGAGTATTCGTTTCTATATTGTTGTATACTTTTGCAGATATCGCACAACCATTTTTAATACGCATTATTTGAATTTGTCATCGGTCTATGGTTTTGGAATTGTGGGAATCACATAAAGGTTAACACAATAATCGAGACTAACAAGGAAACATATCGAACCGCGACACACCGATTTTAATGAAACTTATGTGAAAGATAGTTCTCAAAAAAATATTTGACACGTATTTTTTTTTATCGGCAATCGTTCACATTGAAGGGGTGAAAATAGCCCTCGAAGTTGGGGGTTGAAACCATGTTTTTGGGAATATCTCTGGAACGAAAGAAGATAATTGAATTCTTTTTTTTGTAAATTGTTCGTCTTTAGATAGGAAAATTTTGTGCGTAAAAAAATTTTAAGAAACTTTATTTGTTTAAATAATATTTAAAAAATTTATCATTTTTGTTTTAATTTTAAAGTATAAAATGTCTAAAATATTGTAAAAGATTGTAAAAATAATGATATTTGTAATAAAAATGCTGATTGCCCCTCTTCACAGGAGATGATGTTAAATTATATATCTAATAAACATTGCAACAAACAAAAAATTCCAAAAACACGTATTTTTGTCCATAGTTTACGTACACGAAGTTGCAAAAAAATACATCAACATTTAGTGCAAAAATTTAAACAAAAATGATAAATTTTTTAAATATTATTTAAACAAATAAAGTTTCTTAAAATTTTTTTACGCACAAAAATTTCCTATCTGAAGACGAACAATTTACAAAAAAAAGAATTCAATTATCTTCTTTCGTTCCGGAGATATTCCCAAAAACATGGTTTCAACCCCCAACTTCGAGGGCTATTTTCACCCCTTCAATGTGAACGATTGCCGATAAAAAAAAATACGTGTCAAATATTTTTTTGAGAACTATCTTTCACATAAGTTTCATTAAAATCGGTGTGTCGCGGTTCGATATGTTTCCTTGTAAGTTGCGTTCCACACGAGTTTATTAAATGTTTACGAGTAGGGAAGATGATGAAACGTATTCGAGCGACTCTGACGGACTAATTCGTCGCTGGTTAAAACCTCTCCTCGAAAACTCATCAGTAAAAGAAGAAAAAAACAGTTTAGAAAGAGAGAAAATATAGAAAGTGGGAAAATCCAGAAAAACCGTTGAAGAGTTCGGAAAAGGAGAGGCACAGCGGAAGAGAATCATAAAACAGAAAGTGAAGAGGTTCGCAAGGGCCTGAGCATCGACACTGACCAGGCCCCGGCGAGACCCTATAGAAAGCGAAAACAATTAGAGAACGTAAAGCTAAAGAAGATAGAAAACAGGAAACAGAATTTTAGAAAACAGAAAGAATATAAAAAACAGAAAAGGCAATGTCGTATGTGGTGCCAAGGGCGCCACAGAATAAAAGTTGCAAAATTTAGAATTGTTTTATTTTTAAATAAACACATGTCTAATCACGTTTGTAAATTTTCTAAATTTTCGAATTTTGAACTTTAAAATTTCCAAATTTAAAAATGTGGAATTTCCTAAATTTTCAAATTTTATAGTTCTTAAATCCTCACATTTCATAATGCCTAAATTGGTAAATTGATAAATTAATTATTTATAATTTATATTTGAATTTAATTGATAAATTGACTATTTATAATTTATATTTGAATTTAATTGATAAATTGATTACTTATAATTTAAATTTGAATTTAATTGATAAATCGATTATTTATAGCTGTAATTTCTTAAATTCCTAGACTTATAAATTTATAAATTCTCATATTATTAAATCTTAATATTTCTAAAGTACTAAATCATAAAGTTATCAAATCCCAAAATTGCAATCACTCCACATTTCTCAAACTCGACACTCTCAAATTTTAAATTAGCTAACTATCCAAATTACAATATTCTCACACTTTTTTAAAATCTCATACTTGCAAATTTCCAAATTCCCAAGTTCTTAAATCCCTAAATCCCTTCTAGGTAGTATAAACATTTAGAACACTTCAACTTTAGATTTAGTAAATGGTACAAAAATTTGAACATATTTCCTCAATATCCGGTGTATAAAACGTTCTCGGATAAAACATAGCCACATATTACACTCGTGTACGGCCAATAAACGGCTATTTACACGTGCGAAAAGGATCGTCAAAGAAAAAGGCTTGCGGAATTTAATCGTGCAATTCCAATCTGCAAACACGACAGGACGCGGTTTAACACAATTTGGCTTCGGATGCATATGCAGATGCAATCTCGTTAGGCTGGCGCAGATGCAAATGCAATCTTGAGGAGGCGCGCGACCACGGAACGAGTAAAGATCGATTATGGTATGAATCCGAGGAATTCATTGTAAATTCGATTTCTTCATTACTTCGAAATTCTACTGTCAGGTATCATTTCTGTAATTGTTCCTGAATAACCGATCATATTCACGATTTCACTTTTTATGTGTCAAATAATAAATGGCGGCCGATATTTATTTTGTGCAAGTGTATCAATTTATATTTTATATAATAATAACTGTTGAAGTATATTTTATATAGTAATTTATAGTTAGATATATATGTGATGTATACGTTTGTGTATGTATGCAATGATGTATATGTATAGTATATTATATGTATGTTGTGATGCATATTTTATACATATAGAAATTTATAATATTTGATAGTTTGAAAGTTACTAGATCAGAAAGTCCGTGTATTTGATAATTTTGAATTTGAATTTGAAGCTTCGAAAATGTCTAAGTATGCAAATTTTAAACATTAACAATTTTTGGACGTAAAAGTTTGTAAATTTGAAAATTTGAAACCTCGAAAATTATTAGTTTTGAAGATTTACAGCCGCTAATATTTCTAAATGTAAATGTTTACGAACATGAAGATTTGACACCTCGAGGATTTCTAAATTTGAAAATCTAAATTCTTAAAACTTACTAGATGTGAAAGTTTTAAAATTCTAAAGCTTCTAGATTTGAAAGTTTGTGAATTCAAAAATCTAAAATTTCTTAGATATTTATATCTGAAACTATGTGAATTTGAAAATTTAAAAAATTATTTTCGTCTTAATCCCCTTATCTATATTGCATATTCTAAACTGGGCGATACATGCATTACATATATAAATATTAATTGTTACCTAATTGTAACATAAATTCGTTGAAAATACTTCCACGTATGTTATGTGTGTGTGTTAAATATAACATGCTGTATTGTAATTAATTAATAATCGACGTACATATGTAACACACGAATGTTGACAGAGTACAAAAATATTTCTATAACAAAGATGTTTTTATACGCTGCCGTGTTCACAAAGTTAAAGAGAATATGGCGAAGCGAGTACAGAGACCCACGCAATCCTTGAAACTTTTTCATGACGTAGTCATTTTGCGTTGATGACGCGACACGTGACCGTGCACACAGTGCAATGCAACATCGTGGTAGGTGACACGCGACGATCTATCACGCACACGCGCGAACCAGTTCTCGTGACATACCTGTCCTCTCACATGCAGACGGAATAATGTTCTTGAACCAGGTAAACGTGCCCACGCGCAACGTCTAGCTGCCCGTCAATTTCACGCGGTAATGACGCGTTCAAGAAGGAAAGAAAACGTTAGGGGAACGACGCATAGACATGCTGACGCGGACAAGCTGTATTACATTCCGTACCTTCGACAAATTGCCCTGATCTCGTTAGAAACCGACAATTTATCGCGTTCCAAACAATACTCTCTTAATAACGCGATAATTTGCAGCGTGACAGCAATTTGTAAATCGAATATTTCTTAATTTTACCATTGGGTTGAGAGATCTAAGTTGTTTTCAAATTTCTGGATCTTTAAATACCTATATTGTCAAATAATATTGTCCATTAAATTTTAAAGTTTCAACATTTCTAAATCCCCAAATTATAGATCTATGTCACCTAGATATAATGTATCCTAGATATCCGAACTCTCTGACAATTAAACTTCCAGATATCCAAATTTCTAGGTGTTAAATTCTTAGGTCATCAAATTTCTAGATTTCCAAATTACTTCGTGTTCAAATTTCTAGATTTCTATCTTAGATTTTCAAATTTCGAAAATTTCATTGCCAAAATTTCTAGGTCAACAAAATCTAGATTTAGTTTGTTTGGGTATCCAATATCCTAGATCTCTAAACCTTTTGATACCAAAATTTCTAGGGCTTCAAATTCTTCGATTGCTAAATTCCTAGATTCCTAAATACCTAATTCATCGAACACCTATATTTCTAAACTACTATATTGCTAAATTCCGGCAGATCTAAATTTTTAGGTTTTCAATTTCTTGTTTTTTTTTTTTTTTGAGAGTCCAATAACTTCTACTTTTCCAAGTATTTATATCTCCAAACTCCTAAATACCCAAATCTCATGAATTGTCAATGTTATTTACCTCTATATTTTTTCTTTGTTCTAAGTATGCCAATCAACAATGCGAATGCTCGTAACGATCGATACGTCATTGATTATGTGAAGGTGTACTCGATAAACACGTACGCGAGTCGGACTCCACATGGTTGCCTACGTAGCAATTATCTGAGAATTTTCTAATTCATTAACGAGTGACGCGTATTCCAATAGTCTCTGTCGTGAACATTCAATATCATTAAAGTGTGAGTCATCGAAAATATTGATTGGGAAATAGGTTTGTGGTACATGTATGTGCATTGAAAAATGTGTTTATTCGTTCTTAGATGCGCAGTAGCTTGCCAGCTTTGTTGCAACCAAACAGATCAATTCTGAAATTCTAAGTAAGTACATGAAGTAGATAGAAAACAATTATTACAAATTTTTTAACTGAATAATTCTTAAAGTGTGGGCCTTAATCCACTAGATTAGGTTTTATATTAAAATATGCAAAGTGTAACGAAATATTGGACTTCGATGTTATGAACTTTTAGAATTTTGGTATTTTGGAACTTTGGGATTTTCTAAAAACCTAAAAGCTGTAAAGTACTGAAAGGAAATCATTCCCTGCACAAGTAGATGATTTTGACACAGTAGACAAGAGATATTTCATGCATTTTATATTTAATTATAAATAATTATTTCTGTAGGACCTTTCATTTTATAGAAATTCAAATTTTTGCGGTATTCAAATTTATTTTCTGCGCCTGCAACTTGGAAGAGTTTTTAGGACCCTTTTAGTGAATGTGTCAATCCGTAGGTGACTAATTACTATTGTAATGTTAAGACAAATAAAGGAAATTGAAATTTTACCGTAATAAAATACGAATGACGTTTGTTACACTTAACATATACTGTTACTCACGAACGTAATATTAACACTATTTTATTTAAATTTAGGGTCACTTGATGGAAATGAAGGTCCAAAATAAACAAATTAGAAATGAAACATTAATTAGTTTATACAAATACTCTTTAGTTCAACAAAAGTCAATGTATAACTTGACAAAAATTTCTTAATAACTTTTATAATAACAGATCCCCATCACTTTTATGTAATTTTGGATTCCATAAGTGTAGTGTTAACTAAACCTACCACCGTATGCACACTTACTTTAGAATTAAATATGAAGTTAAAAAATAAATAAACAATCGATAAAACATAAAATACTATATACACTGCTCAAAAGAAATATGGCATAGAAAAATTTTAGGCAAAAATTGGCCAAATTTGACTGATGATAATTTCGTGAAAAATCATCGCAAAGTTATGCTCTTTTTTTTAAATTAAAGCTTGAGATCTCTACTTTAAAATCCTCTAGTTTGATTTGAGATTTGATGCATCCCTACCACAATAACACCGTAAATGTGGGGTCATGTTTGCAATATTGAAAATTACAAAGTTTGACGAAATGCATGGACTTGCCACATTTTTTTTTGATGATACTGTTCACAGCAGCATAAAGTCCAAACCTTCATCTTTAATTTCCAGTATGTGAAAAACCGCTACCATTTTTTCCCGCAAAGGTACTGAACTTTAAAGAAACCCTTGCATTTATGGCATATATCGCTGGCATTAGCATTACCCGATAAGCACCTCGAAGAAGTTGCTGGACAGATTTTGCACATCATATGGCTCTGACAAGAGCTTTTTTTTGGTGTGTATTTGCGTGTGAGTATCTGTGTGTGTGTATGTTTGAATTCTAATAACGCGTGTTTCCTCCGCGTTGTTGAATTACCCCTTGCAGCCGATTACTCACGTTAATGCAAGCCCTAATTTCTTCCTGTGGAATGTCATTCCAAATTTGAGTTAAGACTTGCGACAAGTCTTGCAGATTGGCAAGTTGTCTTGTTAAATTTCTATAGAGTTCAAATTTGGACTTAGTGCAGGATGTGGAAACAATCGAATTGAATTGGGACTGCAAAATTCGAGAATGATTCTCAACGAGGCTTCTCGACGATAATTCATACACACACACAGATACTCACACACAAATACACACAAAAAAAAGCTCTTGTCAGAGCCATATGATGTGCAAAATCTGTCCAGCAAACTCTCCGAGGTGCATATCGGGTAATGCTAATGCCAGCGGTATATGCCATAAATGCAAGGGTTTCTTTAAAGTTCAGTATATTTGCGGGAAAAAATGGTAGCGGTTTTTCACATACTGGAAATTAAAGATGAAGGTTTGGACTTTATGCTGCTCTGAACCGTATCATCAAAAAAAAAAATGTGGCAAGTCCATGCATTTCGTCAAACTTTGTAATTTTCAATATTGCAAACATGATCTTACATTTACGGTGTTATTGTGGTAGTGATGCATCAAATCTAAAATCAAACTACAGGGTCTAAAAGTAGAGATCTCAAGCATTAATTTAAAAAATAGAACATAACTTTGCGATGATTTTTCACGGAGTTGTCATCAGTCAAATTTGGCCAATTTTTGCCTAAAATTGTTCTATGCCATATTTTTTTTGAGCGGTGTATATTAATTCTTTACCTCGAAAAAACGTCAATACATATTTTACAAAAACTTCACAATTTTTGCATCTATTTTTTAATACAAGCTCGCGATATGTATTTGCGGAATAATACCCGAAATGCTGCGCTTCCTTATCCTTTTTACAGCATTAAGAATATTAAAATAGTTGCGTAATTGTAATGAATGTTTTTTTTATTTTAACAGTGTTTTATACAATTGTTTTTATGTTAACTGAACATGACGAATGATTCAGAGAAATCATGGTTGACAACGCAAATTGATTATTATACGACGTCTCCGAAAGACTCGTTTCAGCATTCTAAAAAACTCTATAACTCGAAATTGCGATAATAAATTATAGACAGGTCTGATTTCTATTTCTATAGTCCTCAAAGAGGCTGCTTTAACAAGTAGACTATAAATCAACGGGGGTCTAATTATTAACGGCCAATTCGTTCTATTGCAATTGGCTATGTTCGACGTTATTTATTGCTACGCATTATATTATATATTTCACATCATCAAGAAACAGTATCTAATAGCAGTCATTTGATTAGGTAGTTTTAATGTCAAAGAGCAAAGAGTTAAAACTCGAATGTTTGAATGAAGAAAATTGTAAATTTGCAGGATAGTAAAGTAGAAAGTAAGGTTTGAACGGTGCAAATTACTATCGCTTCTTTAGCTCGAAAGCCTTAATTTGAACGTGCCGTTAACCTGCTGTTAATCCCTTCATCCTACGCATAACCACTCGCCCTACAATTACAAATTTAATCACGGCTGTTGATCAACGTATCAAAGGATTAACATCGAGAGCGTCTCGCAACGTTCCTGGGGTTCGGCAATTAAGCCCGTATCGGGTGGTCTCGCAAGCGGCATCAAAACGGCCGCAAGCATCAGCTGATCGGCCTCGGTAGAGAAACGGCTCGCATCCTAACGAAGCTCGATCTCTTTTCGTCGTGATGGCATCGTAACAAGCGTGTGCGTAAACCCGTGACACGTGACCGAGCAATACTATGACACACAACGCAACGAGGACGAAACAACGCAACTGCGGTGGACGGCGTACAAGCGAGCGGCAACACGCGAAGATCGATCACGCACCGATGTAAACACACCCATTCCTCGTCGCTTCACTCGTCCAGCAGTGCATACCGCCGCTTCCTGCCGCCGATGTCACTCTCCTGTACACTCGACTGCAACCTGTGCTTCCGTCGGAGAATGATACATATGTAAACTTGAGAATTTTTCAGTTTACCAATTTTTCTAATCTTTAGTAGTTACACTCTTGAATTATCGAGATTTTGAGTTTCAATGCTTCAAAGTTTTCAAGGCGTCAAGTTTTTAAGCTTTAAAGCTTTTTGCTAAGTTTTTATGGTTTTTTAGCATTTACATTTTGAAACTTCTAAGTTATCAAGTTCATAAGTTTGTTACTATTCAAGTTGTTAAGCTACCGAGTTGTCGAGTTGTCAAGTTGTCAGATTGCCAAGTTTAGAAATTTATAGCTGTTCATGTTCTCAAGTTGTTAAATTGTCAACTCGTCTAGTCGTCAAGTTCTCAAGTTTTCAAATTTTCGGGTAGTCGAATCCAAAAATTTACAACTTTGCATATGTTTAAATTTCTCAATTTCTAAATATTCAAATTCTATAAATGTTCAAATTAACAAGTCTACAAATCCAAACATTTTCAGTTTCCAGTTTTTCACTTTTCTACATTTTACTAATTTGAAACTTCAAGTTCTCAGAACCCGTAAATTACAGTGTATTACCTATTTTTAATATTTTCAAATGTTCAAGTTCAGAAATTTCTAAATTTTTGGACTCGAAATGCCTAGAGTCCGACATTTTTGTGTTCTCAAATTCCAACCTCCAGGTATCCACAAATGCCTAAATTTCTATATGTTAATCACAAATCCCAGAATTTTAATATCTTTAAACCCACACATCCCCGGACTTCCATATTTTTAGATCAATAAATAATAGTTTTTCAAAGCTATAGATTTACAAAGCCCTAGATTTGAATATCATAATCCACAAATCCCTATATTTTTATACTCTGATTCACAAATCCCTAGACTTCCACATCTTGAACCTCAAATCCCTTGATTCTCATATCGTGATCCACAAATCCCTAGTCTTCCATGTCTCAAATCACAAATCTATATATTTTCGTGAACTACAAATCACTGAATTTTCATATCTTGAACCACAAATCCCTAGATTCTTATACCTTAATCCACAAATCCCTAAACTTCCACATCTTGAACCACAAATCCCTGGATTTTCATATTTTAAATCTACAAATCTACTTTTAATTATCCGAAATTTTCAAATCTCCATAAATCCCTAGAAATCAACAACCAGGAAGTTTCTTCCCCCTCTGTTGCCATGCTTTCATTTGCTGTTGCGCGTACGTAGACGGAATAAGACTATCACTAGATAATAGGTTTCGTGATGAGCGAATGGAATAGCTACTCGATGATGCACCCAATTTTATTCATGAAAATAGCGTGCTGAATGTACGCTGATATTGTCTGAAGTTGGCGAATCGTTGCCAGTACGATAGGGAATGTTTCAATTTGCTTTATCGCGGCTGAGCGTTTTTGAAGCGTTCTCCTAATCTCGCAGCAATATCTGGGATAACTCGGCGCAGAAAATGGATCGTAACTGGGAACAGCGTACCGAAAGCCAAATAGGAACTTTCATATCTCTATAAAAATAATATATTATCGTGGAATCTCTCGAGTCGAAATTGTAGCTCCGGCTGAGTGTATTTTGAGCGCGCTATACTTCACGATCAAGTATTCGTATGCTTATACGCTTTTCGAAAATCTCTTTATCTTGACAGGGAAACTGTTGATCACCGCTAAGTATTGTTTTTTTCTCATACAAATTTTTAGTTAAATAAAAGTATTTGAATACTACGAATAATTTTATTTGTTTAAATGAAAATATTTGGAAACCATGAATAATTTATTTTAAAGCAAATGAAATTGTAGATTAACAGTAATTTATCCTTCGAATGAAAATACTTGAAAACGAAGAATACTTTCTGTATGAAAAATTTCTGAAGATTTTATATCAAATGAAATTTCGCCTGTTATCTTTGAAACATTTTATATGTCGTACTCGAATCTTTAATTATTTGTTATTGCAATGGCTTGAATAAGTCTTTGTCCAAAATTAATATTAATTAGGATAAATAATTTATTCATTATTCAAACATTTTCATTTTGTTACAATTTAAATGAGAAGATTATCTATTGCTGATGATTTGCAATGTCGTATTAGCGATAGAACAAAATGCTCTGTCATTAACTTACTAATAACTGTTTTAATTTGTATTATAATTATTATAATTATAGAATTTGTATTATAATTATTTTACCACAGTTTTTAGCTATCTTTGAATTAGTTTTTTGTCGTTTTACTATCTTATTGCGTTTTGTATAAGAGCAAACACTTGTATAGAACATTTTGATTAATGGAAATTGGTCTAAAAATTCTTGAAGGCATTGTATGTTTACGATACAAACACTTTAAGTTGAATGAAAATAGTATATAGTTATTTTAAATGCAAATAAATTTTTACATTACAAAAAGTAATTTTTTCAAACATTTTACGAATTCTTATTAATGCAACAGGTATGCCGTTATGAAGCTAGGAATAGTTCGCTGATAACGCTATCTTAAATGCAATGTTTTTAATAGTGTTCTCTTCTTTTGTTCGTTTTATTGTCTAGCAGTAAATACAGTGTTGCGTCAGAGATGAGTCAAACGCTTTAAGTAAAAAAGGATTATTGTCACGCTACAGTAACTCTGGAATGAATGGAAGACTTGAAAGAACAACTAAAAATATAAAATCTCTTTCCCTTTAATAATTATCTATAAATCGATCTGTTCAACATACGATTATATCGATAATCAAGTATGCAACACATCAAGCGTGTTTGTAAGATAAATGCACTCTAGTGCAACGTAAACTTCCTTTGGATTAAGATACATAGGGTAGCTTGACAATTTCGTGTTTTCAAATATTTATATATTGAAGTTTTCAAATCTTAGAATTTTCAAAATCATGAGTTTACAAATGTTTACAAGTTTGTACATCGAAGCTTTTAAATTTTGGATTTTTTCTATATTTTCAAGTTTTCAAATATTGCAGTTTTAAATTTTTCAAAGTTTTTAATTTCCTCATCTTCAAATTCAACAATTTTCAAATCCCTAAATTTATAAATTTCGAAATTTTTAAATACTCTTATTTTCAAGCTTTCGAGTAATTACAAATAATTACTTGTAATAGTTACCAAATAATTATAATCTTTATACTTTCAAACATTTCAATTTTTGCATTTTCAAACTTTTGAAATGCGTAAAAATCTAAATCCTACATTTTTGAAGCTCTTAATTTTTTAATTTTATGAATCTCCTAATTGTTATACTTCCGTATCTTCAAATTTTTTATTTCATAAATTTTATTATTCTATACTTTTAATTATTTTCATATTTTTAAACCCTCCAATTCTTAGATTTGCAAATTTCTGGACTTTTAAATCCTTAAATTTTCTTCTCTGAAAGTCTTCAAACACCAAAGTCCCAAAATCCCTAAATTTCCACATATTTAGTCCGATTTTCTAAACTAAAAAATACTCACATCCCGAATTCCTGAAATACTTAAATTCTTTTATCTTCAGGTTCCCGAATTCCAAAGTCTCCATATCCCTGAATTCATGTATCTTTCAATCTTCAATATATCCCTCATATATATTATTATATGATTATGTATCTTTCATATCCTTAGATTTTTATATCTCTATGTCTCCCAATACCTGCATATTTCTTGATTTCCATATCTCTCAATCCCCAAATTTTTATATTTCAATATCTCTGTGTTTTCAGATCTCGCATACCTAGATTTGCGTATCTTTCAATCCCAAATACCTAAATCTTCATATCCCTGTGTCTCCAAATCTCAAATACTTTATATTCCTGCGTCCTCACATCATCCAAGTCTCCAAAACTCACCACCTTCTCCAAGTCTCCACAGCGTCCTTAAAACTCACCACCTAACAAGTTCCTAGCTCTTCGAATTCCGCACTGACAAATCCCTACATTCTCATATACGCACATCTCTAAATTCTGAATTCATCCACAAATACACGTTTAAAAGTTTTCAAATATCCCTAAAAGTAGACCACTGTAAAATCTCTAAAAATAAGCCTCTATTCTTTAGATTACTGTATTTTTCTCAGAAAATGTAAACTTACTCTCGCCTATATTGCAGCAGATAATCACTGTTAGATTCATGCATGTAGAATCGAATTATCAGTACAGCGACAATTGTTGGCAAATGATTATCAACTGTCAGATAGCAACAGAATCGTGGAGCGAGTTTTAGCGGCATCGTAGGGTCACGATCTGCAAAAGAAGCGGCAATTGAGGGACGGGAATTGATAAACCTCCTGCTCTTTTTTCTTTTTTTCTCGCGCGTCTATGTGGAGGAAGTTCGAGAACCGACGACCACCCGATGCCGATAACGCGGAGGGAACGGAACAGTGCACCGAATGCACACGCTGTGTCTGCCATATTGATTGGCTTGCTCAGTATTACGTAATGTCATTAACACGTCGCTTACACATGCGCTTAACTTCCCCTACCTTCCCCTTTTCGAGCCGACGTTCACCTTGTATCCTCTTTTTTCCTCTCTTTTTATCTCGACCATGTACACACATATGAGTGAATGTTCTTTTTCTGCTGTGTTGTTTTCTATGCTTTCTAACAATTGTATATAATATAAAAGGGAAATGAGAAGTAAATATTACTAAGTTTTTCATCTTCAAATTTCCAAATTTGTATATTTGGGAAATTACGAATTTTTAAATTTACAAATTTAGAAGTTATGGAATTTCTGAACTGTTCAAGATTTATAGTTTGTACAATACTTAACACTAGAACTACCGACATTAAATGCTCGTTTATTGAAGAGTGAACAATTGAATGAAAAGGGAAATAAATAAGTACTAAAGCATTAAGTAACATATAGAACTCGTTTTTACCTCAACAAAATATGACAGACATTTCTATAAAATCACGACAATAAAATTTTGTAATATAAAATGAGAAATCTGAAACCAGACATTTTGACTAATTGATAGTTCTAGTGTTAATTATGAAACTTTAAAATTTTGAAATTCTCAAATTTTCAGATTACCAAAATCTTAAGTCCCTAAATTCTGAAATTTTTTAATTTCCACGTTCACAAATTTCAAAGTATAAATAAATATTAAAAATGTTAGAATTCCTAAGTTCTTTAACTCCTTAGCTTACAATGACGTCCCAAAGCGTAGTAAGTAATAAGTCTACCGCGCCAAACATGAACAAGACGTATCAGAGACGTGATGTACTGACCGGGTTAAACATAAATAAGACAATTTTATTTATGACATGCACAGTTGGAAATTAAATTGTAAGGCGAAGGGTTAATCGAAAAATTCCCAAATACCTAAATCGTAAATTCACCAAATTTTCAAACTTACAAATCTACAAATACTTATATCCTTAAGTTCCTACATTCTCAACTCCAAAAATTCTGAAATCCCCAAATCTACAAATCTACAGATATCCAAATCTCCAAATCTCCAAATCTCCAAATCTTCAAATTCCCAACTTCATAAATCTCTAAATCTACAAATCCACAAATCATCAAGTCTATAAATTACAAAATTCACAAATCTTACTTCAGAAATTCCTAAATCCCTAAATTTTTAATTTCCAAATTCACAAATTCCTAAGTCTCTAAATCGTGAAATCCTTAAATTCGTAAATCTCTAAATTTCAAAATCCCAAAATCCCAAAATCCCAAAGTCCCAAAGTCCCAAAATCCCAAAATCCTAAGATCCCAAAATCCCTAAATCTCTAAATCCTTAAAGTCATAAATTCCTTTTACAAATTTACGAATCTCCATATTTCAAAATTTCAAAACCCACAAATCCACATGACCCAAAATTCGTAAATCTTCAAAATTACAAATTAAAAATTTCCTAAGTCTGCGATTTTGAATAATTCCAAAAACTCATACTTTGAAATCTCTAAAATTGCGAAAATTGCACATTTTCTAGCCCTAAAATTTTCAAATTTCTAAAGTGCAAAATCTCTGAATCTCTAAAATTCGCAAACTTTGAACTTTTAAATTCCCAACTAGTAGGAGCGAACGATAGAATCTCCTTACATCTGTGACCTTCCCACTTGCCATCTCCCCAGTTGCCATCCCCGTTTCTTTTCATCTCATTCTTTATTTCTACCATTTTCTGTTCGCACCGGCTTCTCGTTCGCATGCGCGTATACGCGTTGAATATACGGCGGTTGTTTTCGAAAACTGCGCTCTCGTCGTTGTGCAAATCGTTGTGATCGAACAAACACGTGATATCGGTTTGCCGACGACAGCCACGCTCCGGGTATACTCGATGTGCAGGGTGCAGCAGAGTACACCGGGGGGAGGGGTGCGATGCACGCTCGAACCATGTGCATCGAACATAATTTACCGTGAATATCGGAATATTCGCCGGCTGATCACCGCTATTAGAGGATTATAAATTCTAGAGAAAGATATACATGCACAGCTTGCTAATTCGCCGCGCTTTAAACTCATTGTCCACGTATTATGCACTCGCCGATTTAATGGGGCTACCAAGTCAATCGAACGCGAGCAAGGTGAGATAAATGAATATATTGTAAAATTAATAAAAATGTTATTGATTAGAAATAGTCATTTCTTATTAGTAATTAAAGACTTTTGCGTACGATATCCATCGTAGAATGGTGGATGCATTATTTAGATGTACAATAGGAATTTATTTTTATTGAGATATAGAAATTTAGAGATTTTGACATAGACAGGCTAAAGCTACAAGTATATATGGATTTGTGGATATAGAAATCTATGGATGTAGGTGGGGAACGTGGGAATATAGGAATTTAAGCGATGATAATAATTTAGTGATATAAAGATTCAGCAATGATAATGATTTAGCGATGTAAGGTCACTAGGATACTTGTATACAGGAATATAAGGGCATAGGTATTTAGGGACAGAGGGATGGATATGGGGAAATAGATATTTGAGGATATAATAATTTATGGATGTAGAGTTTTGTGGATATAGAAATTAGGAAATCTAGATAGTTGAGATAAAGGGATTTCGAATTAAGATTTTTAGGCATATTAATTTCGAGATATACGGATATCCGAGAAAAGAAATTTAAGGATTTAGGAATTTGGAGATATAAGAATTGGAAGTAGAAATGTAGGAATTCAGAAATCTAGTAATCGATAATCTAGTGATTTAGAAATCTAAAAATTTAGAAATCTATAAATCCAGAAATATAAGAATCTACTAACCTATAAATCTATAAATCTATATATTTACGAATCTAGTGACCTAGAAATAAGAATCTGGAGATACAGCAGATCTAGTAATATACGTCTCGATACAATATAGTCATTATCGTAACATATATTCGTTGATCGCACTTTTTTACCTTTATTTCACGTTCGATTAATTCAAGCTGATCTGGTACCTGCTGACGTAGGCGCAGCGGGTGAATGATGAGCATCCGCGTTTCAAAATAACTCATCGCTTCTTATTTTTAGCCACAGATACGTTTCTGTTACGTTACTGAATGCATGAATACGCCACGCGCATAATGTTGTCGCTTCACAACAGCCGTATTCAAGTATCTAAGCAGGCTGCCGCGGCTAATATATTCCAGGCTTGAGCGTCAGTCAACAAATCTCAGCATTTAAACGGCTTTATAAATAAAGATCTAAATCCTGCGATCTCTTCTGTGCCGGGTACACGATCGTCGAAACGTGTCGCGTGAGAAAGTCGATCGAAACACGATCGAGAAGAATCGAAAGATCGATGAAACAAGATCACTCTGGGATATATCGTTGCACGACCAAGCTGTTCACGGTTAATGCATTCGCGTTCACCGTCCGTACCCTTTGCAAATTTTTTTGAACCGATTCACGAACGACCGTGTCTCGATCGTAAGGTTTCAGTCGACGCTCGAACTTTGGTTTCAACTCTTGCCGACCGAAAACTAGGTCATTTTTTCCAACCGCCGCTTTATGACTTACAGATCGTGAAATACTTGTGCTGGAGAAGTGGCAAAAAGTTGGAGAAACGCGCTTACAGTTCGTTAGAAAAATATGCTCCGTTTACGTAATTAGAGAATCTCAATGCGACGAGTGATTTTTATGCTTGTTCATGAACGTCGTTTAAACGTTAATCTTTCTATATACGATGTTACTTGTGCGATGGGGATGATCATGAGTTTTAGTGAAATTGAACGGAGAGGAATTTTGTTATCTGGTATAATACTCGATCGGGCTTATTTATGATACTCACTTTGAACTGCAGTTTGTTAATATTATGTACTTAAGGTCCTTCGATTTATATGGGAAAATTTGAATAAATGGAAATTAGATTTTGAAGTTTAATAAAATTTAATTAAAATCAGAAATTTGGAAATTTGCTAATTTGGGTTTCGCACTTGTCAACTTTTAGATTTACAATTTGGAATTTTTGAATTTGGGAACTGGAGTTCGACGCGTTATAAAAGTTCGAAACTGCCGAAAGTAGGAATGGATTTGAACCGAATTTTTAGATTCTCGAAACTCGAGTCTGAAACTTTACAAAATTTCGCAACTTTCGAAGCTAGGGATTTCTTCTCAGCATGCTTCAGAATACTTCTCAGATTTATTTCTATATATTTATTAATTGATTGTATATTTAAAAAAAAAGTCCTTATCTAAATGCACTATGTGTATGTATGTACTGTACATATACATACATATACACATAACATTATCAATATATTAATTCTCCACATAATGTGAAATAGACATTTTAAGACATTTACAATGCAGATTAACTAGATGTTTACTATTAATTAAAGAACCAGTTTTCTAATTGGAATCAATGATTGATTATCAAAGGATATTCGAAATATCACAGTAGGACCACATTATTTTGAAAATATTTTTCCGTGACGAAGCATATAACAATACAATTTTATTATAAAAAATTGAAGAAATTGTCATATATCATGCTTCCAATTTAATGGGGATATTTTCTTAAGTGGTTCAAAACAGAAAGCTTCCACTTATGTATAAAAACACTTCCACTGCGAAAAATTGAAACTACAGAGCTCAGAGTACGGATTCAAATTTCGGTGCTAAAAATTTCATTTCCTTTTCATTGCAAAACTCTCATACAAAATGGAAGGTTTCAATATCTAAACTTTGGATGCGCGTCATTTTGTTAAATTTTACTTACATAGTAATTCTAGGATGTATCAGCGATAGCACTTATACTGATTAAAAATGTTTCCAATCTTTCGAGTGAGTGCGTTAGCAGAAATCAGGTCTGCTGATATTGTAGGTATGCATATGTTTTGTAAATCACTATTGCTATTTACATATGTGATATTAAGAAACACAGTATATTATTTTTGTTTGTATATTTGTATAACTATACTAATGTTGGATAACCAACGCGTCCAAACAAATAAGATAGCAAACACTACAGACTCATCCCCAACAAACATACTAATCGAAACGATTTCTACTCCTTACTCATCCTGCACCTCGCACCCGTCCTAAGTCACACTGTCCCTTGACCACCGTCCCTACCTCAACCTATTTCCAGCAATAGTACCTATATATGTATAAACCTCGCAATGTACAAAAAGGTCCAGAAAGAGTCTAGTACTTGTTGTTAGTCGACCCAATAAAGTTGTTCAAGTTTTCTTAAAATAAAGTGTGTTGTCAATTCTCCTGGAATCCAACACGAATATCAGTGGAAGAAGTTCGATGTTGTTGTTTATTCAAACATTATGAACGTTGCAGAATTTTGTGAGGTTATTGCTGAAATATACACTTTACTGCAAAAGCTGTATCGAGAGGATTTC
The DNA here is from genome assembly GCF_050947335.1 of Megachile rotundata. Taxonomy (NCBI): domain Eukaryota; kingdom Metazoa; phylum Arthropoda; class Insecta; order Hymenoptera; family Megachilidae; genus Megachile; species Megachile rotundata. The sequence continues at coordinate 3,303,739 of NC_134994.1, forward strand.
CGATTTTTTTTTTATGACGATATGAAGAAAGAAAGTTTTCATCACTGTAAGAGTGAATATTAGAGAATTATTTTTAAATTTCTAAATTTCTAAATTTCTAAATTGCAAAAGTCCTAATTGTTATACTAAGTTCTAATACAAGTTCTAATTGTGATACTTCCAAATTTCCAAATTCTCAAAATTCATCATTTTTACAATTCTTAATTATTAAACTTTTAATTTCCCAAATTTTCGTATTTCCAAATTTCTCAATTCTTAGATTCCTAAATTTTTAAATTCTCAAGAATTTAAAAACTCGGTTTCGAACCCATCACTAGTTTCGAGAGTATCGAAATATTTGTAAGTTGCGGATTTGAATCTTAAGAATTTAAAAGTTCGATTCGAACCATCACTAGCTTCAATAGTATTCAAATTTTATAACTCTTTGAATTCGAGTTTCAAGAATTTAGAAATTCTGTTCAAATACGTCATTAGTTTCAAAAGTTCCGAAATGTTATAAAATTTCCAATACGAGTCTTCAGAATTTAAGATATCAATTCTATCCCATCCTTAACCTCTTAGGTATATGTTGCTACAGTGACTTTCGCGGTTGCTATCTTCCTGTATGACGTGTTATTATAGTGACTCATTCTACTGACACACTCGCTCACCGTTTCAATTGAATAATCTATTTAATATGTCTTGATTCGCACTTTTTTGCCTTCACCACGTCTTTTAAGAGTATTAACAAATCCCACACAAGTAAATTACATGTAAATAAAAGGTAACGCCAAGTAGTTTAAATACCGTCGGCGAAGCACCTCGTTGCACTAACACAATGCATATTGAAAACATTTGAAAATTATTACATATTTTTTAAATTTTCTAAAAAAATAAATTATCGAAGTTACAGTATATATATCATATCTTTGGGAGAAATGATAATGTAATCATCAAAAATTTAATTTCAATGTACTCACGTAGAGAACAGCATTGTCCGCACACATTGTAGTGTTGTATCGTTTACACAGACTACGCTTTGTACTCTTCTGTCCTGAGAAACAGTCCTGCGTAAAGTTCAGCTGCGCATAAAAGATTAATATCAAGAATACGAAATTTTATAGAGCCTTGGATTTTCGGTAATTTATAAAGATTCGTATTCGAGTTTCGAGAATTTATAACGCCTCACACTTTAGTTTTGAGAATTTAGAAATTCGGTTCGAACCCATCGCTATTTCTTAAGTAGCAAAGCTCGGTTATTTGCTCGACACCCAATATACCGGGTGTCCCAGTAAAGCTCTGTTCGAGTAATCGGATACCACTCGTGTCTTTCATTGATCGGCAAAGGACGAGAAATGCTCCACCGATGAAACGTAACGTAATAGCAGCGCAAATATTCGCCGTCTAACCGATGTTGTCAATCATCGTCTTACATAGCGTACAGGGATATTGCTGCCCTTAGGGTGGTTTCCTCAAACACCCTGCCTGTCTAGCCACTTCCACAGAGGGTAGCTAAATCTTCGTGACCCCGGAATCGATAGATCAGAACGTTTCAGGGTAGATGAAATGTCTCAAGATTCTGTCTTGGCATACGGAACTTCTGCTTTCTTCCGACAATTGGTATTTTTCGGTTTTTTGGTTGGAGAAAGTGGTGGGACTTGTAAAGTTTCATTGTTTCTTTGTTAGAATGTATTCTTCATTGTTCGGAATTTCTGTTCTATTTCGAACAAGAAGCGTTGATGCACTGCAGTTACAGAGCTTTGCAGCACACTTTCTTGGAGATTCTTCGTTCAAATCTCTCCGGAGTTGATTATTTTCCATCCCTTTAAGGAAACGTCTGTTACAAGAATATTCTGTGAAAGCAGTCGCTTTCTGCGATGATCACAGGAAGATGTATGTTACAATTCGTTTTATCTTTGTGCTTTGATTACTGTATTTTTTGCGAGATTAACGAAAATTAACTAGTTTGTATTTAAGTTAAATAAATATTTGAAATTGTGCTTGTATTTTCAAGACTCGGTTTACATAAATTGTGAGACTGACCCTGGATCTGTTCCTACGTTTATGATTGAGGGGTTTTTAAGTTTTCAACGTTCAAATTTATTTGTTTTGATCATTAAAATTTGTATATTCTTCACATGCTAATTTTTAGGGTTTTGATATACAAATTTGGAACTTTGAAAATTTAACAATTTGGATTTTGTAATTTTTAAGCTTAAAAATTTTAATATCAAGATTGTATGAACACATCATATCCCCAATTATTCAAACTCTTCTTATATTTAGAAATTTTCACATTTTGACAGTAAACTTTTATAAACCTAGTAATTTAACAAAATAGAAATACAGTACTTTAGAACTAAGAAGTATGAATTTTCCAAATTTTCGAAGTTCAAAATTCGGAGTTTTGTATTAGTTATGTGGAAAATTAAAAGATATTTAAATTGATATATATATATAAATGTAGAGTTTAGTAAAGTGGAATTCAAATTTCCAACTTTATAAATTTAACAAAATGGCAATTTAAAAAAAATGAAAATTTGGGTCATTTGGAATTGAAGATTTAGAAATTCGAGAAATTCATAATTAGAAATGTGGGAACTTGGAAAAATGATAATAACTACTATGTATGTGGATATCTCCAAAGTTCCCAATCTTCAAATTAAAATACTAAATATTTCCGTATTCCTATATTTTAAAATCTATAAATGTATAACTACCAGTGTTCTATTACCTAAGAACTACCTACAAGTTTAAATTCGATATATTTGTTACTTCAAAAATGAATAATAGTACAAACCACGAATGTTCAGACAAAAAACTGTACTACCAACCTACGAGTGCACATCGTAAATAAACTGCAAGTTTAAAAATCTACACATTTAATAATTCAAAAGTGAACTAGTGGATCTAGAGACCAGGTGCCTCGCATGAATTCGAATGTGTATTTAATATTTAGAGTGCCTACTGTAAATATATAGGTAGGACAGGAATAAGACGTGGAGATTTTGAAATCGCTCAAAATGATTAAGCGTGTCTGAAACTATCAAAAAAGATATCCAATACGATTATTGCTGACTTGATGACTGACACCAATGACGACGTAGCATTGTCATTAACCATGAGTTGTAGTGTTTTTATTATGATTTTAGTCAATTCACCCAAAATGTCAAAAGACTCAAATATTCTGTAGTGTGGTACAAACAGATAGACAAATGAAAAATGCAGATGGAATCGTCCCAGGACCCACACTACGTTCGGCAATAACACTATAGACTATTCGAACCAAAAACTACCATTGACCTATAAGGGCACATTGTAAACAAGTTTGCAAATCTACACAATTACTGCAAACCCCAAACTTTTCTACTAACAAATGCACTACCAGACGAACAAATGGCGATCGTAGCGTCACGTCCTTTGGGGCAGAGTTGCCCATCGGTGGTTGCAGACTGCCATTGCTCAGGACGCGATAGAATCGAGTATCGAATCGTTGGTTCGGAAGTTTGGTGAGTTCAGGAGAAACGTACGACGGAAACACTTTCTCGGCGAGCATTCGAGAAAAGGAGCACGGAACGCAATAAAATACGTAATGGATCCCCCTAAGCAGCCGTAAGGCGCGATGTTACGCATTCCTCGGGCTAACACCGGGGCGCCTTTGCTCCGTCGGTTGAATGTTATCGGCATTAAAGTATGTTGCTTAGGTAAAGAGGGTGGGTTTTGGTGCGTTTGTTAGGTGTGCTAGCGATTCCATGCCGGCAGGTCGTGTACTGAATTGTATTCTGTAACCTCATTGGGGGCTTATTCCGTTAAAGACGACGAACAGAGAGAGGAAATCGTACTCGCAGCGTGCTCGCAGTGGCGATAACGAGGACGTAAATCAGACGAAACTGCAGCGTAGAATTAAGGGACTCTCCGGCGTCTTGTGTTCTTAATGAATGTACCGCTGCCTCTAATTAGACGTTCTTAATGCGGATCGTCTACCGACGGAGGGGACACCATCGCCAGGGAGAAAGTGTCGTCTTAACCGCTATTCATAAATGATTCGACCTGGGAATCGAATTTAACCTTTGTGGTCGGAGATAAATCGGCGTGAAATATGGCGCGCCGAAACAGTGTCACGACGGAGGTACAAAGCGCGATATTTCAGAACGCTGCTCGCATCGGCGTAATTGTAAATGTCTCGAGAAAATACACTGGATGTGCTTTCGAATAAAATATTTGATTCCCACTGAAGGACCTTGGAATGTCTCACGACTCCGCGTTGAATTATGAAGTGGGAGGATACTGCTAAGGATTTTCGAATATTCGAATTTTAGAATCTTTAATTTTGAAATATTTCAAGTATTTCAAGTTTAGAATTTTGGAGTTTTTAAATTTTCGAACTTTAGAATTTTCAAACCTTCAAATATTTAAACTGTCGAATTTTCCAAGTTTTAAATACTTGAACTATAACATTTTCAAATTTTCATATTCTCAAATTCCTGAATTTTTAAATATCCAAATTCTTATATTCTCTATCATCAAATTCTTGGATCTTCATTCTAGATCTCACATTCTTAAACCTCTCACCCCTTGATTCCCATATCCCTAGGCTTCTGAATGTTAAAGTCTCCAAGTCTCAAGATTCTAAAATATTTACATTTTTAAATTCCTAAACCATGTCTTCGTATCTGTACACCTCTAGTTTCTCTATTTATAAACTCTTGAAATCCTGATTCAATCTCATCTGATTATTCTCTGATTCAAGTTGAAAATAGAGTACATATAATTTTTGGTGTAACTGTACATACTTGCACAACAGTCTCCACGGATTGTGAGGTCTCGTTTGATAGGTGGAAGAGAGTAGGCAGGTCGAGTATTGAATGATACGTGAATTAGACAGCGCGATTCCTGTTTCGTAGGGTCACAGTATTCCAAACGCACTTTCTCCAATTCTCTGCCATTTTCCCCCTTCGCCACACATCCATTTCCGTCCGTAATGCTGCCACTACCTTGGAAGACCGATTACGGATAATTATCCACAACCTATTACTCGCTAAAACCTTGTCATTGCGATTATCGTCAGAGCGTAAAGCTGCGCCGTTGTTCGCCAGTCGGAAGTTGGTCCCTCTCATCCTGCTCAGACTTTCCTGTGACAGGGACTACGGCTTAAAAAGCAGGGGTTCCCAAAGTGTGGCCCACGTGCCAACTGCCCACAAATCCTACAAATACCGCCCACGGGACAATTGCCAGCAAATCCTACAAATGCGATTCGCGATGTCAAACTGTGAAACGGAAATGAGAAAGTACAGAAATGTTGAAGTATAAATACTTTTAGATTTCAAATCTTCAAGTTTAGGAATGCGTAAATTTAGATGTATGGCAATTTAAGAATTTCGATATTTAAAAATACAGTAATATCTAATTTTCTAATTTCTAGTTTACAAATTTACGAAGTAAACATTTTACAAATTTACATTTTCATATTTTTACAGCATTATAATTTTACAGTTTTATAAATTGACTAATCTACAAATCTACAGGTAGATTAATCCAGATGTTTAGAAATTGAATAATTTAGAAATCTACAAATCGACAAATTTTTGAATCTACGAATCTATGAATCTACAAATATACAAATCTACAGATCTACAAATCTGGGAATCTACGAATCTACAAATATGCAATTTACAAATTTCAAGATTTCATAACTTTTAAATTTTCAAATTTAAAAATTTAGAAATGGAGAAATTTAAAAATACGAAAATTGTCAATCATCAGATAACTGCACGTTAGATCATCTCGTGTTATCCAGCAGTTTATCTTTGCTATGCGTTAAATCGTTCTGCGTTAACTCGTTACGCGTTAAAATCACTATGCATTAAATCGCCACGCGATAAATTATTATACGCTATACCACGTGTTATATCTCCATCCAACAAATTGCAACGCGTTGTTTCGCCTCCTGCCAAATCACCATACCTTTCGCACCTATGCTTCCTACCACAATGCGCCATACACGTAGTGCGTCATTAGTGTCAGCGGCACGTATCGTTACAAAATCACTCGCAGTTACAATATATCGCCACTCGTTAGATCTACACATTCGCGTATCAGTTTACGTTTCAAAAGATCTGAAAACAGTCTGACCCCTAGCCGGTTACTCCAATTACTCTAATACGCGTAAAGCAAACGCATTATCGTCAACTGTAATCTGAATCTGCTGTGTCATCGCGGAAGTTCGTGTTTCTGAGCCGTTCTCGTAAGAAGACGTTCTCGTTGGCGGGAACAGAGTTTACTTAAACCGCATTAACATTAATTTCATCAGTTCGTCGAAGTCGGTGGCTCAATACGGTGGCAGTCGCGAAGTTGAATTCCCGTTCAGCCGGATATCCATTCAGTGAACCGCGGTTAGACAAGCCGAGCTATTCCCGATGAATCGGAGGAGCACTATTTCTCTGTGACGCTATGGGGGCCAGAATATTATATACGCGGCGGAATTATGCCATCTATCAAAATACCGATGCCTAGGATAATTGATGCTATCGGAACGGCGACGCCAGTCATGCTAGACAGCACATGGCGTAAAATTGAATATCGATTAGACGTTCTGGGAGGGCTCGGAATGGGGTTCGCCGCGGCGAAGTTATTAATCCTCCCCCCTTTCGCCCCCTCTCGCCCCCTCTTGCCCGTCCCGCGCTCGAATCTCTCGATTAAATGGCGGCAATAACGTCGAGTTTATAATGTGGATTTAGTGTTAATTAATGCGTCGGTTCGCTAATTAAAAGAGATCGCAACAACAATCTTACAGGTACAGAAATTATTAACACCACATTTACGGAACATATCAAAATGACGGATCTCAGATTTCTTGTTTTAAATTATAAAAATTTTTACGAATTTTTTGTTAAATAGACTCTGCAATATCATTTTCTTCCAGTTCATCCTACATCTAAAAATGTGCATATGGTATACTTATTTCTTCCATGAGATGTCTTTTGGCATCTTAAGGATTTCATGAAAGTGCCTCATTTTAAACCATTTTACACACAAATATCAGTACAGTTTTGCAGCATCATATTAATTATAATCAGATTAGAGAATCCCGATTTTACTTACAACGAAAAATACCGGATTTCAGGCATAAATTTGATATTCGCTATATTTATATAATATAGATTTATAAATTAAGCTTGAATTTACAACCTCATTAGATAATCCTTAGTAAAAACACGTCAATGTATCAATAAATATATTTCTCAAATTATCTGCATTTAACTATAATTTGAAATCCCAACAGTTTTGGTAATTATTTGCATTCAAATGAAAAGATGTTAAAACACACCTTTTGATCGAAATAGGTATATACAAATTCGTGATTGAAATAGTGCTAAATTTATGTACTCCAATACACGTTAGTTGTTGAGTTCTTCCACTCCCGTTTCATCGCATTGCCCAGCTACTACACATCCAATATTAGTGAGAAATTTCTATAGTACTTTCAAATACTAACTTATAACGTAGTACTTCAAATCTCTAATATGTTGCAAATCGCAAACACAATTATACTCAAAGCGTTACATACAATTCTCATGCGAATTCCCATTTTGTCCGTTACATTTTGAAATTAACAATGTGTTTCGAAATTCACTTTCGGCAAACTTTTCCGTCGTCGAAAGAGGGACATATTCTCAAAATGAAATTCAACTCATTGTCAGCTAAACAGACCAGTCAACAGTATTCAAATTTCAGAGTTCACAAAATATTAATAATAACAAAAGGTAGTAATTTGAATGTACGTATCATATTTAGATTTTGCTTCGAGTCAAGCGTTAGAAATAATTTAGAGTATTAGTCAACCATTTTTTTCATATTTACGAGTTCGGCAGAATCGCTTGGTACTCTTGGTGAGTAGAGTGTTGCGGATTTTCAGACGGGGTAAAGTGAGGTAGAAATACAAGAGATTGAGATAGGATATAAGAATATTCAATAAGAAATCCATAAGGATATTCAAATCAGGAAGAATTATACAACTGGCTTCAGAGGTACGAGATATTTTCAAGGATGGAGTATAAATCTATAAACTACGAAAATTTGGATTTCAAGACTCGAAAATCCTTCTACTGTCAAAAAAAGGAAAACGCACAAGATGCAGAGCACCGAGACAAATAATTAGATCAACGGAAAGATAAAAGAGGAAGTGAAAATAAAAAATAAAAATTTGTATGGTCAGAACGTAACAATTGAGATATTTATTAATCCAAAAATTTCATTATTTCGAAATTCGATAACTTCTCTTTTATGCCAGGTTCATTTAAGTTTCTTGGAATTTTCGAAAGCTTAATTGTCACATACAAAACAATTGCATTTTAGGAGTAGTAGTTTCGTAATGGAACAGGAGCTGGTAAACGGATTGCGTGGCGTCGTTGCTGTGAACAACGACCAACAATAATGGCTAACTCTCCTACTGGTTGGGCTATCGATGCTAATCGATCCACCGACGATATATCTGTGTTGACATAACTCGGGAATTTATCGACGCCACCCCAGACGGTGGTATAGCTCGATATGCTAATAAAGGACTCTTGCGTCGTGCTGGGCGCAACGTGAACATTGCCGCTACACCTATGTGGATTCAACTGTGTTCCTTATGTTTGATTCCGCAAACCGATGCATTAATATTGGATCTATTACCTGTCTTTTGGCTGTTATTACGTTATCACGGAAGGTGGAGGTTTCGACAACCTCTCTTTTCGAAAGGAACCTCTCTTCAATTTTTATTTGTTGAACTAGACAGAAGAGTTTGTCCGTTTATTGGAGATATTTGATTACAAATTTATACATAAATGAAATTATAAACATGTTAATTGCACATCATATTAATTGAATGTTCAATGTGTAAGGTACATTAGTGATCATGTCCTCATTACTGACTAATTTATTTTACTTTATTATAGATCGATTGAGCAAAGTCTTATACTATTGCAGTTAGCAATATTTTATAATATTTATTACTTCAAAGATTGTTTTCATATTAAGGTGTTCATTAACTATTCTGAAATTTATTTAAATGAACAAATACGGACGTTCTTGCTTTCTATTTAATTAAATAAGTATAGACCTCTATTTTTTATTTAATTGAGTATATTGTATGTGTTTCTTTATTTTTCTGTGAAGAGAATATAGGAAGCTACATGATAATTCGTTAAAATTAACGAAGTTAGAATTAACAGTATAATAAAAGGAATATATTAATTTTCATTTGTGTAATTATAAAATATCGTGATGGTTGATAGTGCCATCAGACCAAATATAATTTTCATTAATTATTTTTTATGTAATTATTTGTTGCTGCGCTTCGAAATTGACGTATATAGTACTTAGAAATTTATAGGGACGGGCATCGAGTGATCGTTATTTTATAAAAAAATCTGTATGTGTTGGTAACAAATGATTATTTTTAAACGATTACATTCTTATGTGTTTAATAATGAAAATTTGTTTTTAGAATATTTATTATTGATCAAAATCTTCATTTAATTATAACTATCTATTTATGCTTACTTTGTGCTTACTTATTTTATATTTTATATTATGAATGAAAATGTGAAAAGATACATAGAAAATGGATTAGCAAATGTTTATTTAACGAAATGAAAATGCATCAATTTACCCCACTATAAACTCTGCACTGTGTAAACTATCTTACTCTACTTTTTAATAATTATTTCTGTTTCTGTATCCTTGATACGGTACTATTTTATATACTAAACTTTTGAGAAGTACACAATACATTTCCATGGCTTAAGATTGACTAAAAATTTAAAAAATTTGAACTAAAAAATTTAAATATTTTGAACATCCCATTTTTGCATCTCTACTTTAACAAAGACCTTAATATACATTCGATTTATAAATATTGTATATAAAAATTTATCATTATTGTGTATGTTCGCACATCATCTTACATTGCCACGGAAAACGAATCTTACGTGCAAAAGTACATTTACATAATAATATTCTCAAATTTTATGTGAACCACTACTATACTTTTAAATGTATTCGTACCTGAGAAATTACCCAATTTAAAATATAACGTTGAGTTTGCGTGCTCATTGTCTGGACGAAATAATCACGCTAACCACAATTTAACCGGCTAACAAATTTTCGAGCTATACTCCACCATTTCGTTACCAAACGGATACGAAGTAAATCCCCTGTCGCGAGAAACAAGTTACTCAAACACGATATCGCGAACTTAAATCGTACTTAAACTTGTCTCGAGTCGGTTTCATCGAATTAAGCCGGTAATTAGGAAATTACCCGCATTTTGCCGCAGGAGACATCGTCCTCGGTTCTCCTAGGGGACAAATTCTTTCCTGGTTCTTCTTTCGCATTATTCCTGAATCCTGTTACACCGTGCTAGCCAGCGATTATTCCCTGTCGTCTGTTCGCGGTCTTTTCAAATTATTCGTCACGCCATGAACTTTCCAATCTTCGGTAAGATATACAGCCGGAAATAAATCTAGCAGTCCTACGGAAAATATGACAATAAGCGAAGAGACCATTCCTGGATTTTTAGAGATTTTTTGAGATGTGAAAATGTGGCATTAGGTTAAGAATTTTGAAATATAAGAACTTGTGGAACTTGAATTTTGGAGTCTTTTATGATTTGGAGATTAATGGATATTGACATCTAGGAATTTGGGCATTTGGGACTTTAAAAGCGTAGGAATTTCGGAAGTTTCAAATTAGGCGATTTTTAAGTTTAGTGGTTTAGAAATTTTAGGATATAGAAATTTGAGGACGTGAGTGTTTGGAGACATTTACTGATACAAAATTTTAACCTAAAAATTTGCGGACTTATTATAATATCTAATTATAATTCTCGAAAACATCAAAATTATAAAATTTGAAGACTGAATCACCCATCGACTTGAAAGTACAGAAATGTAGAAATCTGCAAATTTGCAAATTTACATACAGATACTTATCTGAAGGAAGACTACGTTGCACTCGAGTGTACCTTCATTTCATAGCCATTGTTGCTCCGTTGTTTGCCCAAAATGGAGGTCTGGCCCGGTACCGGGGCTTCCTACACGTTCCAGCATAGCCAGCCACGATGAAATTTTCCGGCGGCAGCTTTATTCCAATTTTTGCGAATGTTGACGTTTCTTTTTCGCCTCCTGTGTTCGCCCAATAGCGGTGGCGAGCTTTTATTTTCATCCTCGCGCCCTACGCTGCTGTACCATTCTGCTCTCTTCCTTTCTTTTCGGATACCCCTACGGCACAAAGATCCGTTTCCAACTGCTCCGATCCCCCGACCAACCAAACGGAGAGAGAAAACAGAGACGACTTCCTTTTAGATCGATATTTTAAAGGGAGTGGAAACGTTCTTGCCCTTTGCCGAGTGATTTGTTTTTAAAGCGTGCCGTGATCCTGTGTAAATGAAAAATTCTTTCCGAAGTTGCCGATAGACGATCTGTTGCTCTCATGTTGTTACATCGTGTATGTCGTGCACAGCGACGTCGAGAAACGTCGGTATGCCTGGGGTGGGTGAGAAGGAAATTTATGTGGGCTGCAAGTAGATAAAGTATCGCAATTTTCTTTGTATTAAACTATTTTTATTGATATGAGATTGAGGTATTGTTACTTTGGATTTCGATTTGTACTAAGTGTTACTATTCTTTTATGGTTTACAAATCTTGTGTATATTGCTGTTTAATATTTTTTTTTAGTTTAAAATATTATTAGTATATTATACTATAATTTAAAGTACAGTTATGTAACATAATATGCTGGTGCACGTATAGACTCAAAAAGTAACATTGGTGCTTTTTGACAACCTCCTTAATTTGAAATACTGTAGTATTAGTATCCAATGCCAAATCACGATAGAACAATTAAAGAATCTTTGTCATGGGTCCACAAACAAATCACAAAACTTTATAAGATCAATATTTTTTATGTATATAATATTTATATATAAAAATCGGAGGTCGGATGAAAATCTTTGAAAGGTCGTATTCAGCCGCAGGTCGCTAATTTACTTATATCCTCATATGTCGTATACGGCATAACGCATGTTACGTATTATGTGTAAATAAATACATCGTAAACGTTCTCACGCTGATGTATTTATCGAACAAGTCTAACGATTTTCGTGATCTTGTGGCTTTATCGAGGCGTTAAGTTGTTAGTTCCGTTTGCTCGAAATAGTCAGCCTTTCGTCGGTGATTCTCGCGTTTCCGTTGCCGAATACGAAAATGAAAATGTCCGTGGAGCAAGCCTTCCAGAGGCGGAGTAATGACCGCGTCCATTCGTCGGGATCAAAACCGAGAAGAATGGAAGGAAGTCGTCGCAAAAAAGGGAGGAGAAAAAAACATAGGCAAAGTCGAGAATCGTCGCCGTTTGCTAATGCGCTCATTACCCGGTGAATGGAAGCAAGAAAACTCGAGAACCGAAGGCGGAATACGGACAGCCGACTTCTCGATCGATACACAATAATCTGTTTGAAACAATTTTCGTGAACAAGACCTACTCAATCAATCGTGAGTAGACATAATGGAATAAGATTAAAAAGATGTATACAGAAGTTAATGATTATGACCGAGATTGTGGAATACTTTCAGAACTATAATAATTATAGATGTGACCGCGACAGTGATATATCTTCAGATTATAACTATTATATCATATCAATGATGATAATATAGTATTTTAATTCTTTAAACGTTGAATGGTAAATTGACTTAAATTTTCTAGTTTCATGAGACGTGTTATTGAAGATTAGTTTTCGACAGAAAGTAAATTCAATAATATTTGAACTTGAAATTTTCGAATTTTTAGATAGTAAAATGTATTTAACAAATACACATTTTTTAATTCATAAATTCACATTAATATATATTAATACCTAAATTGTACTCACAATTGTCCGGGTACACCGTTGACTGTATCGATAGTTTTAGCGTGAATTATTGACTTAACATCGTTTATTATTATTTCATTAAAAATAGCGCTTTATCTCATATTATCTGATAATCAACTTGTTTGCTTTACACTGCTGTATCAAACGGTCAAAATAGTCAAAGCACAAGCGGAGCGTTTTACGTCAGAAATTCTAGCCAGTTTAAGAGTTCAAAGCGAACTGAGTGCGTGCTTTTGTCGACGGACACAGGGGAGCAAGCATGCCATAAAACAAAATTGTCAACGGGATATCTGTTTCGTAACGTTCGCGACAAGAACACCAAAAGACGAAAGCTGAAAATCTGCAAGGAATTGCGAGGGAAAGAAACGCGATGAAGGGATGAGCAAAAGGAACAAGAGAATCGTTTAGTTGCTCAACGTTCTCGCTGATCGACGAATGGTTGTAAGAGCGAAGCGACTGTAGAAACGGATTGCAGAGCAAGATACGAGCTGCTAAGTAAACGTGGGTTGGCGAACTGTAACCGGAGTGACGGCTGCAGGAAACTGCGAACTGTAGTTAGGTTAGAAGAAATACACTCGGTTAAAGGATGAATCGTGGCGAGACAGCTCGCTCGTCTGACGCTCTCGCATCGACGATTCGAACGAAAGGGAGCAAACAAGCTTTATTGCGCGATAAATTTCGAGAAATCTAGAAAACTGGACATCAAGACCGAGAATGATCCTTTTCTATCCAGCGACTGCTTCGGCGAAATTAGTCTTTCGCAGACAGACGCGGCCCGATTGATTTCTCGCCGTTGTTTCAACTCTTTGAACTTTAAAGTAATTTTAATTATGGCGGGTGGTATTCGGTTGAAGAGTTTGATTAATTATTTTGAACTTATTTTAGTAGTTGCTATTAATCTCTGTTTCACTGCACAGTTATACATATTACCTATTTATGCATATCACACGTAAAACACTACGGATGTAGTCGAAAAAATACTTATTTTTAATTGTTGTATTGAACTGAAATCTCCTACATCTTTTAAGTGTATTTAATTTTTTCATGCAGGTAACTTAAATTTTGCTAAGTGTGTAAATATTTCAGAAAAAATATTTAGTAGGATAAATTATTATTTCAGTAAAAGAATTTGCAAATAATGATATAAAGAATCCCAAAAAATATGATATTAGTCGATAGGTGATGAGTTTATATTAAAAAATAGGTCGAAAACAGGAATTAAATTTTGTATGTATTGTATGCATTATGTATGTATCACACACAAATTGAAAGGAAGTAGCTTTATGGCATATAGAATCGCAAGGGATAAAATATATGTAAATCCGTCAATAATCTGATTCTGAATTGGAGCAAAAAAATAAAACTAGAACAGTTATAAATCGTATGAAATATATGGTTATGTATTAGTATTTTCATAAATACTGATACATATATGTAAACTTAATTTTCTATTAAATTCAATAGTCCGTGACCACATATAGGTATGAACATTATCATTTTTCGTACGTTGCTACTGCTGTTAGAATTCTTTTAGATAACTGCTATCTATTCAAGATAAATAAGAATTAATCCGTTCGAGCACACCGACACACATGTGTACATTTTAAATTCCCTGACTAATAACAACATATGTGAAGATTACATATTATTATATGTGATCATTCTATTCTGTATTTTATTAATGCTAGAACATTTTCAAAGAATTACTAACTCAAAATAACTAAACTGTAATAACAAAGTAAATTAAATCATTCCTTTTTCTAATTTTAAAAATATCGTCCAAACAAGAATTCCAAAAGTAAAGAAACTTTGTTGTGCCGTGTCCATAAACGTTTCTCGCAGAAGTTGCGATATTCCCGCCATTTTCTCCGTAACAGAAAGTATCGTCAAGTAAAGAGCGAGTTTCGAGATAGCAGTAGGAACACGCATGCGTTCACGAAATTCGTCGTGGAAATAAATCGCGAAGAAGAAACGGCGAGCACGATATCCGGCAGAGATAAACGCAGGAAGCGAGGAAATTGTTCAGTCAGCTAGCTTTCTCGCTTGTCAGTGAATCGGGGCATAAAGTAAACAAGAATACTCGTGCAATGAAATTAGAGGAACGGAATGGGTTGAAAAGCCACACCGGTAAAATAAACCGCGCTTGGAAACGGCCGCGCTAGAATGTGCGCCGCGCGAGAATTCTAACTAACGATGAAGCTGTAATAATTACCGCGATAATAAGTCAAATGAGCTGTGAACCCGTTACTGTCGGTCCAGAATGTGTAACATTCAACGTAACAACGCAATTCGCGGCTAATTTTGACCGCAATTTGTCATTCATTATTATTTTCGCAACGAGCGTTGCTGACGCAACTGGTTTTCAGAATTCACGGATTTTCTTATCATTCCTCTATTAAGAAATGTGTGTTATTCTTGTAATTATTTGGATTTCCGAGTTTATTTTTACTTTCTGCTATTACGTAGCTTGTGGTGTTCCTGATTTTTGGATTAATCTTATTTTTGACTGTTTGGTGTTAATATTTTGATGTTTGAGGTTAAAGGTCAAATGCGTGGGCTTACGTGTGTTATATGTATTAGTAATTTTAGTACTTTAGTATACTACTGTATCAGTATTTGACTGCATTACTATTTTTCGTATTATACAACCACTTTTACTATTATTGTTACACTATACTTACACTATTACTCTTATTACTGGTATTATTATATTCTTTGTCTTGCTACGCTGTTATTGAATTAATTTATCCTTTTGCTGTCTTATTAATTTGCTATTTTACTAGTTTACTCTTTCGTCACACTACTATGTCACTAAACTACTGTTTTACCATTTTAGTCTCTAATTTTATTCTAATATGCATTTATTAATGTACTAGTATACTGTTCTGCAATTCTACTAATTCAAATACACTCTCAAATTCTGAGGTATTTGAATTCCTAGACAGTCAAATTCCCGCGAATTTCTAAATTTCCAAGTTCCTACATCGTCAAATCCCTATATTTCCTCTTTCATACATCCCCAAATTCCAAAACCTCCAAATATACACATCTTCAAATTCTGTATCTCCTAAAATCTATCTCCAAATTTTCAACTTTCCAAAAATGCATAAAAATGTACGATCGAGATATCTCCTGAAGATATTTTTCCGAGGAAAATCAAATTTGCTGTTGACTGTACGAGCGTGTCTTAAGCGAAGGGAACACGTGTAAGTACGATGAAATTATATAACATTGTGCTGGCTCCCAATTTCCGTAACCTTCCGCGGTGGCCGAGTTTACGAGCAGTAATTTCTGTATCTGTCGGTATGTCTTCCTTCGCCTTGCATTCTGCTAGCACGACAAGCCACGTTTACTCGCAAAGATGTTGCACGATAATTCCTGAACTTTCTCCCTTTGTTGTCCGTCGCGTGGGGAACTATCTATTGACAACCAACCATACACTCAGTTTCCTCGATTATCAGCCGCTTCTGCCCGCTTTCCTTCTGAGACCTGTTCATTAATTCGTAGAATAGCATCTGTTCTATAGCTGTATTTTTGTCAAACACTCTCAAATCACCAGGTGCGGTATATCGAAATTGAACACTTGCTGTCTGATTTGTTTGTTGGATGGGTCAATCAGAACTAATCATTTGTTGCTACTATTGATCTTCATATTTGTTCACATCTGTATGTTTTTAAATTTCTATATTTATAAATTACTATGAGATTTAATTTCCATATTTTCATATCAGTATATATTCAAATGTTTAGATCTTTTTTCTATACCATCTAATTTTTGTATTCTCCAAATTTTTATATTTCTCTTTATTATCCAAATTTCTATATTTTCAAACCTCTGTATTATCCAAATCTCTGTGTTTCGAAACCACTTTATCTGTTAATTATCTATACCTTTCGAATGTCTATAATCTAAATCTGTAACTCCTTGCAATAGAACAGGTATTCAAAAAATGTTTATTGAAATCTATAACTTCATAATAAAAGAACGCACTTTAAAATAGTAAATAATGTTTTAAGATTTAAAAATATTTATCAAACGATCGTTTTATATCTTTTTAATAAAACGTAATAAATTGATCAGTATATATCTTCCTTACGTACATTTATTTTGTATTTACCTAGTACATTTATCTTATAAACATTTCTTTTATATTTATCTTATACATTCACCTTACATACATATTTATATTTACCTTACACATTTACTTTATGCGTCGTACATTTTACCTTACAATTTAAAGGATTACTTGTGCTCAACACATGTATAGTAAAACAGCTAAAACATATGAATGTATCAAATGTTCTATCAATTTAGTGAAACCTTTCATTTATCTGGTTACTAATTAAATACACTTACATTTTATTGCTTATTTATATGACTTGCTACTTACTATATGTTACATGACTTACACCTATGACTTACTACTATATTTTATGCATCTCAATATGTTTAAGCCTTTAAATCGAAATTGGGCATTGATCTCAACAGCATCCAAAAAACGGCCGAGTTATTCAGACGACCATTTTTATCGAACGTAGGTGGCTCTTGCGACAACTTTGCATTTGTTCATTTATCTGTTGTACCGCAATTTTAGATCTTTTAACTTGCAA
Source organism: Megachile rotundata (assembly GCF_050947335.1). NCBI lineage: Eukaryota > Metazoa > Arthropoda > Insecta > Hymenoptera > Megachilidae > Megachile > Megachile rotundata. Next base: position 3,321,242 of record NC_134994.1, read on the forward strand.
TTTTGAGGGCAAACTCGTGAGACACCCTAGCCTGTACAAATTTTGGCGGCAATCTGACGACAGAAACCTGTTGACGACATCAATCGTCGTCACATCGATAAAAAACGGCGCTTTGGTATCGTTTTCGATAATTGTTGACACATGGAATCGACTGTAATCATAATAATATAAAAAATGTCATCATAGTTGATGATAATACTTCGTCGTCAAGTCAGCAAAAATTGTGTTGGGTATCGTTTCCGATAGTTTTAAGCACGTTTAATCGTTTTGAACGATGTTAAAGTCTCCACGTCTTATTCCTGTCCTACCTATATATTTACAGTAGGCACTCTAATTTTAAATTCGCGTGAGGAGCCTAGTCTATAGTGTACAGGATCATAGGCCGTATAACAACGGTCACGATTTGAAGAACCAGTGCATTCGTAGGTGTTCGCGAAATTTAAAGCGATCCACGAGTTGTCGACAGTTGGAAATTCCGGGAAGTTTCTCGGTGGCACCCCATAAAAATTTATGCGCACCCTTGCCACCATTGGTACGAGGAACATGTAAGGGTAGTACGTTCGATCTGCCACCTGGTACCTTCTGACACTAACAACCGGAACGACGATAATCTTTACGAGCGTCCGTCGCTCGGATTACAAATTGCTTTCGTATGCACCGACCACCGTTCTACTTATATCTTTATCGCTATTAGCGGTGGCCACGTAATGGCTCGCAATATATGGCTCGATTCAATTTCACGGCGACGCAACGCGCGCACTATTACGAGGAAATGATGTTTAGGAACGTGAGCGAGTTCATTCGGGCTTAACACCTTACCTAACGGTCATAGATAAAGTGGATAAGCACTATTGCTTTATAACTTAATAGTAACGGAAAATTGGAAGGTGCACTCCTTATTATCGCGGTTCTGAAAGGAGTAACGCCATTTCTCAGGCTTGGTAGTGATAGATGCCGTTTTCAGGGAATATACGAAAAGGTAGGAATGATTTATTAGATCAACGTTTCTCTATGTCCTGAATATTTGAGTCTATAAATCCTCTAGTTATCGCGTTTTTAAATTTGATTAAAAAATATATGAGGTTTTAAGTTTCTAAATTTTCAAAGTTGCAACTAGTTGCTTCTCTAAATTTCTGAATTCTTATATTTCTAAATTTGCAAATTTTTCAATTCCTCTAAATTCTAGTTTCTATATTCCTAAATTTTGTCAGTTTCCAAATTTTTACCTTTGATATCTATTTTAGAATATTCACTTGTATACTTTTGTAATATTTACTTTGTTATATATAGAATAAAATATAAAATTTTGTTTTTACACATTCACTATTTCCACATTTATAAATATTTTTCTGAATACGTATATAGTGAAACAATTGCTTACGTTTGTAATAATATAAATATTACAAACGTTCAATATTATATAATTTTTCTTCAAATAAATTTCCTTAATAGAAAAGTTAAATGTAATATATATTTTATCTATTTGTTCGTATTTATAATAAATATTCATGCATACTAGAATTTTTTATATTGCTCTGTTTTATGCCCTCGACAATGAAGTCTAAAGAAAAATTATTACGTACAAGTTGTGTTTAGTAAAATTGTGTTTGTAGGTGATAATGTGTCATTACACGTATGCGATGTTTAGAAGCAACAATTTCAATGATGCCTATCGCATACAAATGATATCTATCATTTATTTATATAGCGATCTACATTCCGTGTTCTGAAATGTTTGATCAGATTAAAAGATCAATAACAGTCTACCTCATATTAAAGTTCAAGTACTCGTTTATACTTCACATAAACATGAATGACTTCACTGTTAATGTATTTACAAATTAAAAAAGCTTTTTCTTCAAAAATGAAAATTTATATTAAAATTTATGCTCCGCTTAACAATACAAAATGTAAAATTTTAATATTTTATTGATATTATTAACCCTTTGTTGCATTATGTTGCATATATATGTTACGGTGAAAGACCGAAATCTGGTGAATGTCGACATTCACCGGTGAATATCCGAAATAAAAGTAGTTAGCATACATATTTCGGCATACATATTTCGGACATTCACCGGTGAATGTCGACATTCACCAATTTCGGTCTTTCACCGTAACATATACACTAAATAGTATTGTGTAAATTTTGTATATTAAGTCAAACAAAATTTAATTACAAAAATTTTAATTAATGAAGCTGTCGAAAATGTACCTTTGAAAAATGTTTTTTCCTGTAATTATAATTTTTTGCTGGGCCTTTTTAAACTGCAGCAGATTTGCTGTATGGTATAATTTTTTAATCGAAGATTTATTTACTCTTATTATTTCGTTATTGCTTCATCCTTCATACTTTTCAATATTTTGTAACATATTTTCGTTCATTGAACGAATCACGCAACAAAGAGTTAATAAACAGTTTCAAAATCGTAGAGTGCATTTCTGTAATTAATTTAACAAATTTAACAAATTCGATAAAAGAATGATAATTCACAACGAAGCGTATTAATGTAATTGAGCTCGAAGCGGCATACCTCATTACAAGCTTTTATTCGCCTTTGATCCCTTTTTATCGATACTACATTCACAGGTTTCTCTTCCATTTGACGTAATTAACTCGACTATTCTCCGTTACATTATTAACAACATTTTCGTGTCTTTGTTCATTCATAAACATAAATGAAAATCCTTTCACCAGCTAATTTCATGCAGGTTTCATATTCGTTTCTTCCGCGCTTCATTCACAGCCTTTCATACATCAGCTTTCATGCAAACGTTTCCTGGATGAATTTAGTTAAATTTTTAACCAGCCGCAAACGTTGACAGTTTCATGTAACTTTGCCCGTATCTCTTAATTTGCCGATTTGATGGGAAACAGCGTTTTAATCGACGAAGTAGCATGTGTGAAATAGTGCGAGTGTGAAGTATCGAATAGGAGTCGCATGCACGAGTGGACACGTGATCCCTGACGAGCTGATGGCTTTCCCGAAGTTTAATTGCGATCGGTTACACACCGTTGTTGATTAACATCGTTAGTTAGCTAGCTGAAGTCGAGTAATTTATTCTCGACAAAATATTCTACGCGAGTTCCCATTGATACGCGTCAAGTGTCAATCGGTGACACTTTTCGAGATTTGTAAATTAACAATCCGCGTTTCGGTTTACTGACTTCTAGAAAGAGCTAATGAGTGACTGTAATTAACTCGGGCAAGTGTTTTATTTTTATTTGAACTGTTAATGTATATCTTATTACAATATTTACATACGGATTATATATTTGGATATTGCAAAGTATTTTGTTTTTTATTTTCTGCCACCTTAAATAAATATTGTTTTTATTATTGTTTCGTTAATATTTTTTGTCACGTGGAAATATGAATCGTTATAATTTAAATTCGAAACTGGATATGGAAATAATTAGTCAAAACGATTAAAAGATATGTCACAATCGGTTGAAAAGAGCGAATGTGTATTTATTATATATCTTCCGTAAATTGCTGTTAGGTCGTTAGAATGTCAAATTTACTTTTCCAGTCAACAGATGTTTTTATACTGATGTTCGGGAGAGCTCTGGATGATTAGCACAGTTTGCTACTTTTTAAAAATTTGTACGATCTATTTTTTATTTAAAACCAATGGAATATTGTTAATATTTCAGTGTTGTCAATAAATATTTACTTGAATTAAAATCAACAGATTCTCAAATTTACAAGTCCTCAAATTTACAAATTTACAAATGTAACACTTATCGAAGTCCAAAATTCATAAACTGCTAAATTATAAAATTATAAAATTATAAAATTATAAAATTATAAAATTATAAAATTATCGAATTATCAAATTATCAGATTATTAAATTGTCAAATTATGTTACCGAGTTAAATGAATAATACCAAACTTAACTTATAAAATTTTAATTTTTTAATTTTTACGTTATCAAGTTATTAAGTTGTCAGGTCTTCCAGATATCAAGGTATCAAATTCTAAATTTCTCAATATCCCAAATTTTCAAAATATCGTCAAGTTTTCTAATTCTTAAATTAGCAACTTTACAAATTCTAAATGACTAAATTACAAAAGTATTTAACATACTAATTTCCAGATTGTTCAATTTCTGGTCTATCTGATTAAAAAATTTCTGAGTTACTACTTTTTCTGATTTCCAAATCCCCAATGTTTCAAAATCCGCAAAATCGAAAGTTATCAGAATTTTAAATTCATAAAACCCTAAATTTCATTCATAAAATTTCTAAATTTTCAAATTCTCATATATTTAAATTCCTAACTTTTTAAATACCCATATATTTATGAATTCTTCTGTGCCTCACTCCCTTAATTTCCTAATTCCCCAATTCTCTAACAATAAAAGTCCTAAATCTCCAAATTATCATAATCCCAAGTTCATAATATCCCAAATTTTCAAAACTCGATTTGGCGGTTAAGCTAGCTAGGTAAGGCGGCTATGAAAAGTAAAGGAGAGGGAGAACGTTTCGTCCGGGACCTGCTAGTGGACTCATCAGTAAGGCGTTCTAGCAGACCCTTAGACATGTAAGGAAGGGATGGACAGGAACTATATTGTATATGAATAGGAAGGCTCTTGGAGTACTAGCGAGAAAGTCTAGGTCTCGATTCTATGCGCCGTCTAGTGGCGATGAGCGTGGGAGTGAAACCGCCACACTCGAAATTTTTCAATATGAAACGTTCATATTTTAATATTCACAAAGCCTTAAATTGCTATGTTTCTTAACCACTTAATTTCTTAAACCTAAAATTTCCAAATTTCCATATTCCTAGATTCTTAAATCCCAAAATACCTAAACATTCAATTAGCAGTTCCAAACCTGAAACTCTCACATTACCACATTCTGCAAGTTTTTAATTCTTTATTTTAATAAATTTCATTAACCTGAAATCTTCAAAGCTCCAAATTCCAAGTTTGTACTATTCTCAAATTTTAAAGTACCCATTCCAAGTATCTATGTTTCCAAGTATTCAATTTTTCTAATATCCAAATTACCAGATATTCAAGTTCGCAAATTACCAAATTCACAAATTTTCATATACCTAAGATCTCAAATAGTCAAGTTCCCAAATATGCTGTAACGAGGCATATTTTCATTTAGTTGATTAGCTTTCTTTTTGGTTGTTATGCCTTGTTACGAGGATCCCCCCGAATTGCTGGCCCCACGTTGGGCGCCAATTTTGTGACGTATCGGTGGGGGAAACCCGAAAGAGGTTCCCTGGAGTGGGGGCAGTCAGGGAAAAGGGCCCTCCACGTACCGATGCTCACACCCACGGCCGATTTATTTTACGGGGCACCAGTGCCAATGCACACGTCCGCGGTAATCGCCCTTCCGGCTGCTCTGTCGGGAGCGGGAATCAGAGGGGGTCAGAAAAAAAAATGAGTAAAAGACTCGCGAGTTCGTATCCAACAGAAAGAGGTTTTTATTCGGGCCCCAAAGCAGGCCACGTAAGCAAAATAGAAAAAACTGGAGTGGGCCACACGCGTTACAAGCAACGGCCGAGGAGAAAGGATTGACTCGCCAATTGCGAGGGAGACTTTCGCGGCGCGGGGGCACACGGTACGCGCAAGTACAAATAGAAGAAAGAATGCCGATCGTCCGCAAGGAACACGCCCTCTTAGGGGTCGTGGACAACAAGGGGACGTTGGTTCTAAATGCCAAATACAGAAGCAGAAAAAATATAGAGGCAACGGTATTAGCGTAGACCGTTCGCGGCCTCTATGGTCCTCGTCACTGGGGCCAGGGGTCCTATCGCCCTCGCCCACGCGCAAAAGAACAACAAAAATGATGGGTAAGGAGATGGCTCCTACCTTTCTGGCGCAGTGGTCCCAAAACTCCACACTGGGGCGGCGGCGGCCAATTCACACGCAGGCACACACACAGTACACAAGAACCAAAGACCGAAAAAAAATTAACGCACTACTGACAAACCAAAAAAAGAAACGGAGCAAAAGAACAAAACGCAGAGCAAAAAAAAAAAGAAACGGATTTAAATTTAAACGAGGGCTTTGGCGTAGATAGACTCCGTATCTCGCGGCGGCTCGCTAGCTTTTTCCTCTTCTTCTTCTTCTTCCCCGGTTCGCGGTATTCCCCCACCCCGAGGATTTCGGCGTCGAGGATGGGCCATCCCATGGCGACGTTTGGTGGCCAGGCCCTGGAGCCCTCTCGAGGTGGTAGTTGGGGGTGGCTCGTAAACCCCAGGCCTGGCGTTTCCTGGTGGTGGGCTGCCGGTCGCCCCCGCGGAGGATGACGGGGTGGCGCCGCGACCGGACAGCTGCTGTCTTCTTTGGTGGACCCATCCCGCGCCTCCGTCGCTCAGGGAGAGGTTCCTCCGCGACCGGGGACGACGATGGCTCCTCGGTGTATGGGGGCAGAAGAGGGGGGAAGAAAAAGCGTGGCGAATAAATATATAAAAAGAGATAAAAAAAGAAAATGTGCGCAATTAAAAAAAAAGAACACCAAGCACTCTCTCACTCATTCTTGCCCCAGCGGCGAGGGGGTCCGCTTGGGCGGAGGAATGGGGCCGGCAATTCGGGGGGATCCTCGTAACGAGGCATAACAACCAAAAAAAAAGCTAATCAACTAAATGAAAATATGCCTCGTTACAATGCAAATTACCAGATACCCAAGTTTTTAAATCCCCAATTTCCCATATATGCAAATTCGCAGATATCTAAGTTTTCAAATCCCCAAGTTCCCAAATATGCAAATTCCCCGATACCCAAGTTTACAACTCCCCAAGTTCCCAAATATTCAAGATCCTAAATACCTAAGCCCTCTAATACCCAAATTCCGAAATACTCAAATTCCCACATACCCAAGTACCCAAATTCATCTCTTTAACAAAAACCATCGAAACAAAAGTCGCACGAAATAGCTCTCTTACGTCCATGCGTATATCAATTTTAACCAGTTAAGCGTGTTTGACGACTATATCCGTCATGGAGATGTGGCAGAATTTTGTGTCATGACGACTATATTCGTCATGCTATAAAATTTTGTTACAATTTGATATTTAAATTGTAATTTTGGCGAAAACTAAATTTTATTCATATATTGTAATATGTTTTAAATGTTTAGAGAGCAATACGAAATGAAATAAACAAATAAAAAATGTAAATGATTTGAGATGGATTCATGAATCTTTGAGAGGTAATTCGTCATAGCTTGAATATCGCGACACATACTGGTGCGCGCTTTGCCAAAAGGTCGCCACGCTTAACTGGTTAATTATCTTTTCAAAACCGATCGCTCAAATATTCCCTAGGCTGGAGTTCCACATTGAGCCGTTTCCTCATCTATTTCGTCACACAACTTCTGCTCAACCGAGCGTCTTAAAGGTGCCGGTGCACCGTTTCCTGTCGTCTAAATATACGATTCCCTTATGTCAGAACTTCAGAAACGGCTGGTCATTCCGCATGGCGGCGTCTACGTCAGTTTTCGTTAACTCGTTTCCTAACGTCTGCGTCCGACGCGACGTGTCGACGTCGTTTCTGTCAAGCGATCCCGTTACGCCACCTGAATTTCTACGAATATCAGCTACCGTTTGCGTTACTTTGTGGTGAAATTTTGATGAAAATAGAAAACCTCGCGTATCACAATCTCCGATTGTTTAGGCATAGTTTAGACATCGATCAGTTCGCAACTGTCGGTATTTGTTGAAATACGAGAGTTCAGTTTGGTTTATGGAATAACAAATCTATCGTCAGTTGGTCGAACGATAACCGTGATCTTCTTTATCGCTTTATCTCGTTATCAAAATCGACCTAGATAAGCCGTGACACTGAAATGGCACGTGTTGAATTATCTGAATGAAACGTTACGTGATCGATCTGATACATTGATAAAGCATCGATACCTTTTACGCGTTCAATTCACTGCGCTGTCATTTTTTTTAATTCGGGGAAAGGATAAAATTTTTACATTCTTGCAAGTAATATCAGTGACCAGGTAATAAACATGTAGTTCAAACAGTTTATTAAGAGACAAATAGGAAAGCTACATATACTTTTATTTAAAACAGGAAGGTACATTTTTAAATTCTCACAAATAAGAACAATAACAATGTATTAGTAAATCAATATTCGTTCAATTTGTTGCTAGAAAAATATAATATTGCAAAAAAAACTTTTAAGAACACTTAAAGTGTACTCTATTATTTTGTAAATTTAAGATACCTCTTGCAGTTATAAGGAACAATAAATATTTTTAATAATTACATCGATCATCTTACAGTTCGTGCATGTTTCACGGAATAGAAAAGTATTCTAGTATTACTTGCAATAGAATGTAACGAATGGTTTCCGTGTTGATGTTCAGATATACCAACAAAGTAGAACGCTTTTCTTTGAAAGAAGCAAAACAATTAACAGTTTTCAGTGGAGTTCGCTACAAAGTAAGCCAACAGGTTGATGGCGGTGCAATCATATATTAATTTGTTAAATGGAAACGTTGCTTTCGAGCTGAATGGAGAAACGTAATCATAATGGCGAACGGGAACAGTAGCTGACAGACGATTGCATTCTGGCCACGAAATAATTGCATGCATCGTAAGTTGTGGCTGTCCATCGGCAGGAAAAAGAGGGTAAATGGTGGTGTTGACAGTAGAGACAGAAATTCTACGGAAGAAACTGTGAAAAGGAAGCAACATAAATTATCGTTTCCATTATCAAAGTCTCGTGATGGCAAGTTCCATTATGTTTTAAGTCGTTGACGACATACTTATGTACATAAGTACTCGTTCAGTGTGCGTTTCTTTCTTCTTTTAATATAGGATTCTGTAGTATTATTTTTTTTTTAATATATTCACTCAGAATGGAGAGTCTGAGGAGTTATTTATAATTATTTGTTTCTTTTTTTATCCAGGTTTTACGTCGCATCTACCTTCAGGTCATTAGCGACGACTGGGTTCTATTTCCTACACTTTGTTATTAATCATTTATAATAAAATAAAATTTATTGAAATTTGATACTTCTGTTATTAGAAATTAACACGTTAGTGTTGAATTTTTATAATAAATTGATTTAAGACTTGTATTTCTTATAGATAAAATATGTATGATTTATTTATTGCATTTAGAAATGGAAGAATATACTTGAAGATTAAATTTTATACATGAATTATTTCTTACTTTTCTGTACAGAAATGAATACCTTATTATCTTAATATTTTTTTGTCTATGCCATCTAATTAGAATATTTCTAATCATTATTGTTTTTTATATGGTGTGCCTCCTGCAATTAAATGGATCCATAAAAATTTAATATATGCATATTATTAAATTACTAAATTTTTAAATTCTTTTAGAAATTTGAAATTTCTAGATTTTTAAATCAATAATTTTTATATGTCTAAATTTTTAAGTTCTAAGTTTATAAATTTCCAAATTTAAGAATATTAAAATCTCTAACTGTGTATTTTCATATTTCAGCACCTCCTACTCTATACTTTATATATTTCAAAAATTGATATTTGCAGTTTTAATTTTAACCTCCTTTATTACCAAATTTCTAACGTGTAAACTCCCATAATACCAAACTTCTAGCCTTCAAACTCCTACATTCCCAAATTTCTAACTTCCAAACTCCTATATTAGCAAATCTTTATTCTTAAAATTTTCTCAATTTCTAAATATGAAAACTTGAAAAATAGACGAATCTCTGCCATCCCTTTGGTCTCAGAAACGGAATATATCTAAATTAGAGGCTGTCCGATTAAAATCAGCGTCGAACGACGTTTTCTTTAACCTGTGCCGGTACTCATCGAACCGCATCGTCGTAAGAAAGGGAATATAAGAAACAGCGAAGGATTTATCAGAGGCACTTGCGCATATTTAATTCGAGTAGTCGCGAAGAATTTCACCGCAGAATTCGATAGAGAGACGTTCCAACGAGGCGTTTCGGATCGATCGAATTCCAACATGAACCAGGGTAGGAATCGTGTTTGCGGATAGTTCGTAAATTTACACGGATCCTAGCAACCTTTACGACTTGTCAAGATGACCGGTCTCTGCTAGTTTAATTGAAAGTTACATAATTGATTCGACGAGGAATTCGATACCAACTGCTGTTGGCATAAATGCACTTCGGAGAACCCTTCCTACTCTTCCGATTTCTATCCAACCATTTTCTCATTTTTAATACTTTTGGTAATAAATTTTCAACGCCTGGTCATTTACTTCTTGTATCACTTTTGTTTGAAATAATGTGTTTCCGTTTTGGTAAAAAGAAAACTTTATAAATATTATAAATTAAAATATATTATTTTTGTATTAAACTTATTTTTTTCGTTTTATTCTTTCTCTGAGAAGTTAGTGTATGGTGTAAAGATTTCCTCTATATGTTTGACCTAGAACATTTTTATTTAAGATGTCGCTCAAAGCAATTTAAAAATTTTCAAATATAAAGTGAAAGTAAAATTTTTTAAATATTCTTTTAAATATTTAAAACTATTTATTTATTAATACTTATCTTTTATATTAATCAATTGCACGTATTCTATTAAATTGTATAATCTAAATGTACTCTTGTGTATTTAATTTAAATCCCAAAATTTTTATCATCCATTACATGATGAACATTCTATTTAATGTTTTTGCACTACTTATAGTAAATATTACAACTGATCCTTTTTTTTAGTTAAACATTTATAAAATTCATTTACCGATGCTACTCCTCAAGTACCGTATCATTAATAACTTGCATAACTTTAAATATTTCTTATAGTAATTCGAAGTGTCAAAAATTAATTCTTTTTTTATGAGAAAGTCATTAAGATTCTCTCTAAACAATGAATGAATACTACTTCGCACCAAGTAATATCAAAACTTTTAACAATCATCAAATATGTTCACTATTTTCGAGCTCTATTTTTAATTAATTGACATTACTTATTATGTATAGCTCCCACAATTATGTTTAAATCAGTTGATTAACATTTCTGTGAGACTTAATATGAACATCTAATTTTGTGTAGTGGCACTGTAACGATATCTGTAATCACTTATATTGCAATTAAAAATTGATATGAGTAAAAATCAGTATACTCATAGAAAATTACTTTGACCGTTCCTTAAATAAAAATGTTTACATTTAAACTTAGTATAAAAATTTAGTTTGTATATAAAGTTAGTATATAACTTTTTAGAGGGTTAGAGTCATAAGAAATTCTTTGAGCGCATATATGCGCCCACTGTATTTAAAGGTTTAATTTCCAATTTCTAATTTTATTTCTGACTTCTAGATAGAAGATATCAATTCATGACGTAATAAGTATTTATATTATCAAAATCTACAGTGATGATCGAGCTGTGATGCGTATTGGACTCACAAGGGCGAGATGCTGGTGCAAAATGTAGAACAGTTCCAGTGAAACTATTTGGCCTTATTCCAGGAATCGTTGAATATTGAGAAGTTGAATATCAAGAGATATCAACACTGATATGCCTTTTCGCCATAATTTCATTATCAACGCGTGCGATGGTGCTCGGAAACGAAGTTTTATACAGTTCATCAGTTATTCGAGCGGTTAATACATTCACTTCTAATTTCTTTCTTTTTATAATTTGTATTTTGGGCAAATTATATTTGCAATATCAGATTTATTAATGTTAGAATCAGTAAAGTTTTTCTGAGTTTTAGCGATTTGAAGATTTGGAGTTTTAGAGATTTGGAGATTTGGAAATTTGGAAATTTAGAGATTTAGAGATTTGACAATTTGGTGATCTGGAGATTTGGAGATTTGGAGAATCGAAGATTTGAAGATTCAAAGATTTGGAGATTTGAAGATTTGTAAACTTGGTGATTTGAAAACTTGTATATCGATGAGAGAAATTAGAAATTTAAGAATTCGGAAACTTGAAACTTAAGAATTTTACAATTGATAAATTTGGCAATTTCGTGATTTACATGTTTCAGATTCAAATAATTCGACAATTAGAAAATTGGGAAATTCGCGAATTAAATATATAAATTCGAAACGGTCAAATTTTATAGTTCATAAATTTGCAAATTCAAAAATGAATGAACCCCATAATTTTCAAATTTAGAAATTGTTTTTAAATTTTTATATAGCACTTAAATTTTGTGAATTTTGAAAACTCATTCACTAATGCTTAAACTTAAAAATTACAAGTTTAGTTTTTAAATCTTAAAAATGTACATTTAAACTCGCAAAATGTGCGTTCATATTACATCCACTTATACCCACCTCAACAGCAAGTAGGGGATAACTCTTAAGTTCCTAACAATCCTAATTATTAAGAAAATAAGTATAATTCTCACGATGAAACTATAATAGCAGGTGGTATCAGGAATTCTAGATCCTAAGTCACCGGTAATAAAAGTAACCTGCATGTGAACGGTTAATCCAAAGTTGATGCAGGTTGAAAGGTGTTCGACTCGCCGAATGGAAATGGCTGGTAGTGTGATTAACACTGGTGTAGTAGTAGTGTTTAATTACAGCGAGGTATTGCACTGTACGAACAGGTATATATGTATATGCTTCATTTCGTACAACGGGGCAATCAGAATTGGCTAGCGATAAAAATTCAAAACACCTCATTGTATTCAAATTTCACCATGGTGTTGAACGTTCGATGTACGCGTGCAACACTTGTAAAACAAGCGTGTAGTTGAAAGAAGAGAGCCAGCACATGGTGGTCGCGTCATGACGGATCCAGTTAAATAGCCAGCTCGTATTTCGCCGTATTTCCATTTCAGCTTCGTTCGCATAAAACCTCTTTCGTTACATTCCTTAAAATCGATTCTTGGTATTTCGTTCCTGTAACTTCTTGTACGAGTTGAAATTTGAGTTTAATACTTTTCACTTGAAATCATTTTTGTTTTGTTGAATTGTCTAGTAGCAATTAGGAAGTTTGTTGAACTTTCATTGAAATTATTATTTTTCTGTTATTAATTGCCATTGTTGCCTGTGTTACTATTTTTATAAGTTAGGTTAGGTATTATAGATTTACGTATAAGGTATTTATTTGAAATTGCTGCACCAGATGATGAGTGGGAGTCATCTTTCGAATGCAAGGAAGCAAAGTTAGGTTAAAGGCGATTATGAAAGCCGGATATGCAGTTATTTTTAAATTAAATAAAGTGCGATAAATATATAAAGGATGAAACACAAATTAGTTTGTACGATTATTCAATAATTTATATAATATATTTTTAATCTGAAAACTCGGTATTTCGTACCTACAATTTCTTCCTCAAAGGAGGTTTCCGGACATGTGATGTGCAGTTGCTTTTAGATTAAAAACTTTCATTTTATACGATGAATAAATAAGAGATGAAACATAGAATAGTTTGCATATTCATTCTGTTATTAACAATATATTTTTTATCTAGAAACTTAGTATTCCTTTTCTAAGATTTCTTGTACGTACCAAGAATCAGGTTTAAGGTTAGGTTTAAGAAGACTTATCGACATCCGATATGCAGTTAATTTTAGATTAAATAAAAAGCAACGATAAATATGTACGGGATGAAACAGAAAGTAATTTGTATAATTATTCTCCTATTTAGACAATACATTTTTTATCTACACACTTAGTATTTCGTTTCTTTAATTTCCTGTTATTTGTTGCGTTACTAAAAATGTAGAGAAATGAAGGTTTGCAAATTAAACAATTTGATTACGTGCACAAGACAGAAATTTTAGAATTTAAAAATTTAGGGTTTGGAAATTTTTAAATTTACATATTTTTGAATTTTAAATGTTTGGAAATTTACGGATTCGGATACTGTTAAGGATTTTAAATAATTAGAATATAGAAATTTAGAAGTTGAAATCCTGAAAATATAGAAGAGTGAGGATTTGAAAATTGAAGAATCTAGGAATTCAAGATTTTAAATTTAGGTGTTTCTAATTTGAGAATTTAAAAAAAAATAAAAATTTGAACATTCACAAAATACAGAAGAATGGGAATTTGGAAAATTTAGGAATTCACAATATTTATATACCAGATTTATATCTGGTGATTGTGAAATTTGGGAATTTAGGAAAATTGAAGGTCCTGAAATTTGCAAATTGAGAATTTAAAATTTGAAAATATTAAAAGTTGCTAATAAGAATAATTTCCAAATACATACCCATCCATCTTTTCCCCCAATATGAAATTAACAGCAATTAGTACTACAATTCCTCTATCACAGTGCTACTTTATTCTATTCTACCAATAATCAACGACCTATCAACTACTTTGCAAATTCAAATAAATTTTTATCACAAGTGTTAATATTAGACTTCAACTGTTATCGAACTCCGAAAGTAAACAGAAATCTTAAAAACCGTGCACTGTACATCTTCCAAATTACATGATTTGCTTATACTTTGTAGATATATCACAAATGTATAAACATCTACATTATAGTAGTTGTACTCCATTCCTCATTATTCTAACATAAACAATGCATTGGTAGATACTTTACCAACTACTTCCCCGACTGTTTACATAACTATAGTAAACGAATGTTTCCTACTAGCCTTATTCACTCTACAGTTTATCCGATCGATGTAAAGTACACTAAAGACATAGGAAAGTATATTTCTAAGAACAGATAAAATATTCTTACGCAGCGAGCGCGGTATATTGTTTTCTGTCATTCTTTGCTATAACTTTGATTTACAATTAGTCATCAAATATTTGCTTAGAGAACTTCATCTGAATATAGCAATGAATGTATAACACAAAAATAGCACTGATCTACATTCACCGAATGATGTGCGTGGTCAGTGATTCGAGGGAAATGCGTTTCAATCCCACATGCTTTGGATTAAATTCAAATTGAATTCTAAAGATTGATATACGTATGTACGGTAGGACTCGAGAACGTATGGATTTAGTGGCTACGGTTTCACTTATCCGCGGTTTAACGCTGTCTGAATAAATTGTATTCAAATATGTACTCTATGTTACAGTAATCCTACTTATTGTGATGTGTTAATATATTTAATAACTGTATGTTATGGTAAGTCTTACGAGTTTAATATGTTATACATTATGTTTTAGAGGGAGTTTATATTTATGTAATGTTATTTGTTTTGTTAGCTATATGTAGACAATTACATGTTATAATTGATTCTTAATACATATGCATATATCTTATGTATACATATATACATATACATATGACGTATATGCATATGTATACATCATATACATATGATATAATTGATATTATAATTGTTCCTATTATAACACTTTATAAATCTATATACATTAGATTAACAAAGTTTTAATTCGAATGTAATTAAATCAACTACAATTTTTTGGTGATTTTATACCAAAACTTATATCGATTGTAGATAATTAGATACATAAAATAAATAAAACTTATATACTACGAAATTTAGTAATAGAATGTAAATTTACGAATATTCAAAGTTCAAAATGTTCACAATTATAAACTTATAAATATTCAAGTGTTTGAAAGTATAACATTGAAATTTCTGTTTACAATATAAACATTGTAATTTCCTTATATACGTATGCAAGCTCAAATTTTCAAATTTAGAAGTTTAGAAATTTGAAAATTTGGGACTTGGAAATTAAAAAATGTAAGGATTTGGAAATCTAAAGAGATAGAACTTAAGATATTTCGAAATTTAGGAATTTTTGAATTCAGAAATTTAGAGATTCACAAATTTGTAAATTGAAGAATTTGGAAAATAGAGAACGTAGATATTTAAAAACTTGAAGTTTAAAATATTTAAATATTTTTAACTTCACATATTCGATCAGAAATGCACTCGTACGTTGCCTGAATCTAAAAGCCATTAGTTAACTCCTCCCCTACACTAGTTATAATTCAAAGCAACTCTCCCATTCTACCCAACTGTACTGAAAAATTGTACTCAACTATACAGTTCTATACAGTAAACAAAATAACGCAAACGCATAAAATGTGAATTCGCATAAAACACATGAACACTTATACACATGTCATACATAATAGTCTTTTCTGTACGTCGCTACCTGCGAAAACCTCATTCTTCGTTTTTTAATCTCTGTAAATTATCGAAGATCCCGAAAAGGCGTCAGTTCGACGTTTCCCGTAGGTCTCCGTTCATGCAATCCACGTTAACGAGGGATCTCCGATTCTTCCTGCAACCGTTCAAGGTTTCCATTAGCCCTGACCTTCGATTAGCTTCCAGCAGTCGCTCGCTGTAGTCATCTAAGGGTCTAGAAATCGAATCGTTCGAGAACAAGAGGATCGTTGTTGAGTGCTCCTAGCTGCGTGAAATCCTCCCCATCGGTTTGTAGTGTCCCTGAACGAGCAGTGTGCGATTTTTGTGGGGTTCAAGGAGACCCAACAATCCTACGCGTCCTCGTCACGGACACGGCAAGAAAGAAAAGAAGAACGTGGTGGAGGGTTCTGGCGATAGCAAACACCAAAGGAGGTGGACGAGGTTTAGGCTTGGTCGCAGCTTACAACAGGAAGGCCGTGTGGGCGCGTGGGTTTCGGTTCGACCCCGAAAGTGAGATAGCACGGAAGTGGAACGAAGGAGGAGAGCGTTGAAGGAGAACGAAGAGAGACTATTTGCGAGAGAGAGAGAGTAAACGAGAGGGTTGGACGGGTTGGGTTCGCCGGCTCACCGTTATTGATTTTTCCCGCCAGACTCGCGGCCTCTTCGTTCCACTTTCGATCCTTCGCAGCTTTCTCCGTCCCTCTTTCGTTCTCCTGCTTCGTCTTTCTTGTTTCTACCCTTCCGACTTTCTCCTTCTTTCACCCATACCCGGAAACACTTTCGATCTTTGTCCTTCTCGTTTCGCATGCACTCGTCTCCGCTTCTTTTCTCTCTTCTTCGACCCTCCGTTTCCGCATTCGCCACCTTCGTCTCTCCGTTGCGTAGCCTGCTCGCACGTGCGTGATCGCGGGCTAAATTCGGGGCAAACACACGACCACGCACCCGGAGAGGTATGCGCGTGCGTTCGCGCGTGTAAACGTTCTTCTGCATCCACTTCTGTACAGGGAGCTGGCTGACGAGAGGCTGACAACGCTGATTTTCGCACTCCACCGATCCGACAACCAGCCTCGTGTGTACGAGCTTGTGGGTCTCGTTTCCGTTTAATCGGCAATAACTGCTGGGAAAAGCAATGATTATTTCAATCGTTTCTGGATCGTTCGTTCTGCATCGATTCGATCGTACATTCCGAAGTATTCGGGGGTTGCAGGCCGCGCATGCAGGAATGGGGTTGCTTGAGTAACGGTGGCAAACGAAACGATAGTTCGGAATGTCTTTTCTCGATGTGAATTTTATTCTTTGATTCTTGTTTGATCAGTATTCCCCGAACTGCCTTTCCCCCTTGGATGTTCCGTTATTTCGTAATGGTATCTTCGCGGAGTAATTATATCGACGATGTCTTACAATCGGGCCGATTCTTTCCGCGGAAAGTTTTATCACTATGTCGAAGATAATGCGCCGCGATTTCACCGGAATATGGCGGGGATACGGTCGGTAAGTGAAACGGTCGCATTATGCAAAAATAGGTTTTACTGCTACCACGCGGCAGATTTATCGCGTTGCTTGTTACGCGTTACGAAATTAAACGGATAAGCTATTTGGAGGAGCTTGTTACGAGTCGCGTAATTATGAGAATGGGATCGGCTTAGTGCTTCCCTGATCACCATGGATTGCGCTGTAAACGTGGAATAATTTCTATCTTCTCGATTTAGGTCGCAATTCTTTTAATTTTTATTACGCTTAAATTAGATCACAAAATCGTAAGTTAACTTATAAGTTGTTTCTGTTTTGTTGACCGCTATGGTATAAATTTGTGGCGTCGAGTATGTTCAGTGAGCAACTTTTAAAAGAACTTTATTAAAGTTACAAACTTTGACTTTTAACGGTATTAATTAAATACCTCAGAACCATTTTGCTTCCATTCATTAACCAACGTTTAACTTTTTATCATCGTGAAACTCTATCTTGAAACCACTCGAACTCAGTCTCGTAGTAACTTCATACTATAGATTCATTCTTCGATAGGTTCATTCATTAAGTTCATATTTAACAATATTTATTCATCAAATTATTCATATATGTTTCAAGATTCATTCATAAACTTATACTATTACTTATTTTTACATACTTTTACGTATTTATGCATAGTTCACGCTTGTTGACACTTGTACCTAGTTTATATTTAAACTAGATACTTGTACGTGCATATATATACGTACTTATACATACTTATACTTATATGTACTTATATGTAGATTTAATCATTTTTCTATGTATATTCATCCCACATATGTACACTTTAGTCTATATGCATATAACACAACTTCAAATTAAATTTCCAGCACTGTAACATACACGAAAGACTCAAAAATCAATAGATTTCTTATAATATTGTCTCCTTGTTAAAGAAATAAAAACATAAATCAGATGTTTTATATCTAATTTGACTACAACATTTTATTTTGATATTTTGAATAAAGACTTAATGTTCAATTTCTGAAAAACTTGACTTTCAAAAGTCTTTTCAATATTTGATGTTAGATTCTCTCATCAGTATTCTGTTATTACCACTTTATCATGCAGTGTTATGTGTTTGTAGCTACGATCGTAAAATATATACGGATCGATATAAAAAATAATGCAGTGCCTACATCATTCATGTTCAAAGTATTTTCCTGAATTATTCATACTACATACTTGTTGTTTTTGAACTATGAAAATTTCAGCGAGAAAATGTTAGCTCAGTCTCCTGATCCTTAATGTATATGTGACTGTTGTCTGATCCTTATTCATCATTTTGTATTTGTATCTAGGACAAGTCATAATTTAAATAAAATTTTAATTGTCATGATTTAAATAAATTCTATGATTGTTATCAATTAAATAAACTTTGTGATTGTCGTCATTTAAATAAGCTTTATAACTGCCTCTAAAATTCAAATAAAATCTATGACTGCCTTTATATTTTAAATAAAGTCTATAAATGTCTTACTTTATATAAACTACAACATTCGTAAATTATTCTTGTATTGATATATTAAGTGTTATGATAATAGTAAAGTTAGTTGATTTTAAGTAGCAATTAATGTTGTCGACACTGTTTGCTCTATTTCTGTGTGATCTCTTTGTAAGCTCATTCAATACTTCTTTCTTTTCTATTTATGAAAAGAAACATTCTTTTGCGCTTTTTTTTAATACATTCTTCTAACATAGTATTATATAAACAGTAGGGTAAAGAAAATTTCCAAGATTTTCCTTTTATAATACACATAACTTACTCAATGTCTCCATACCTTTTAGACTGATACCATAATTGGCGGGAAATACAAATGTATTTCTAACATATAAAATGGAGTCATCTTTCCTAAAAAATCATATCACCTAAAATTACCGTACATACAGTTTCTGCAAATATAATATACATATAAACAGTAATCATTGTTTGGAAATGTAATCATCGCTTATCTTCAATCTTACAAATTTCATTTAAAATGTCGCTGAGGTTTATAAACGATACGTTGCTCATCCGTTATCGCCACACGCGTTACCGCAACACGATTAATAATTCCATCCTCGAGCCAAAGGTGCTGACACGGGCAGATCACGATTTCTTGAATGAATGAGACTCTTGATGGATCACGAGCTCGATCGGAAGTGACATTGAACGGTGGCGAGTTCGTCGTAACACGCGTTCAACACTTTTAAACGCTTGTACAGCCTTGTAGAAGTGTCTCGGTGGCTATCCACTGGCGTTATGAAGAGTTTATCTGATATGATAAACCGTTTATCATACTGGGCCTAATCTTATCGGGACTGTTTATGTTTATCGGATTTGTTAATGAAGCAGAATTCCACGTTATTTCGTTATCTTGGATAGCGCGAGCGACAGATCGTTGCATCTGCTTGTTGCAACGACATTCCTTTTCGTCTGCATAAAGCCAGAATCCTTTTCGTGCATGCACTTGGTATTAGTGCAATTGTCGACAATTTCCATCGTGAAAACGACGCTTTACACATAAATTGCAACCTTTTTTACGAATAAAATAGCGTATGAAAGCTTTAAGAGCTGCGGCGTGCATTGTGAGACTTAAATTGAAGTAGGTGTTCGGGTACGTTTTGATAGGAATATGATTGAGGTTCAATCTGATAAAAGATTGATTTGGATTTTATTGAAAGAATGATGTAAATGCAAATAAAAATGTTTTTGATGAATTATGATTTACGTGAAATTATATTATTTACATATTTCATGTAAGAAATGGAGGAGTGGAATATAAGGTTGTATGAATGTATCTTCAGCATGTAAAAATTACTGTATAATTGTATGTATTATACGCATCGTACGTATTACATAATGATTACCAATGATACATACATGGTGGCTAGTTTGAAGTAAATTTTTAAATTATATTTATTGTCATTAAAGATAGAAAAAGATAGAAGATTATTTGTTTGTACTTTTTATCGTAAGTGACTGTATATCCTAAAATTATATAAACGTTCAATAGTTTTCTTTTTTTTTAACTGCAATGAAAATAATTAAAATTATCGATTCAAACAGGATATTCTGCATAAAATTACAGAATTTATTGTGTTATTGTAGGTTGAATTATCTATTACACTGTGATTCCTAATGATTAATATGATCATTATAAAAGAATAATGAAATTAGTGAAACTGAAAGTTAACTGACAATATTTATTAAACTTTATTAGTTTCATCGATTAGGTTAGTGAAGTCTTCTAACATCAATGCGGTAATTAATTTATAATCCATGATTATTTACTGTTATGCAAGAGCACAGTTATGATTTAATAAAGCAGTGACTCATCATTAATTATCCAGTAATTTTCACTTATGTAGGTATACATAGTAAGATATAAAAGTGATTATTTTAATTTTTAGTATTCTTGAACATCTACCTATGTAGTGTAGTCCACATTTAGATCTCAAACCTGTGGCCATTGTGTGAACTTTATTGTATTCTGTTGCGAAACATTAAAAATGTTGTAGGAGCCTCTTCTTCTTACAAGATGGGGACTTCTATTTTTGGAACGAAGGAAGACGATTCATAACAACATAATACTAGCAAAGGAGAGTTGCGAACACTCCGATCCTAATTTGAATGAAACTTTGTAAATTTGTGGAATAATAAAAATAATATACATATATTTTTTGTTTAGTTGCAATAGCTCAAATTTAAACAATAAAAATGGCCTTATAAGCTTAATTAAAGCGATTATAAACGAATATATACGATTAGAAACGATTATAAGCAAGAAGAAATATTTTAACTATATTAGGAACGCAAGAAAGTTCTTACCGTTTTTACATTTTTTGACAAACTGTGCATGTGTATATCTCAGAAAAAACGTTAAAAAATGAAGTAGTTTATAAAATATTATTTAAAAAAAATATTAAACAGTTAAGCAAATTTTAAATTGACGTTTAATATACTTTTAGGAACAAAACTTATTTCTGGTGATTAAAATCGCAAAAACTATCTTAGTTGTTTCATAAAAATAAATGAATTTTAATGTATTGAAGTTAATTATATTCAAATTGTATATTTTCTTGCAAACTATGTATTATAATTTTACTTGCAAATTATCAGTTTACAAATGATACCCCAGAAAGGAATAAATTATTTTAATAAATTAATGACACTCCTTAAAAAATAAATAAAATAATAACAATAATGCACATGTTAACTGTTAAAGTAATCTCTTTTTTATCGAGATTTATACTGTAACAAAAATATGAGGTCCTTTAAAACAAAAGGATGCAACTGCACCTCTGCAGCCATGCACAAAAATGCATAAATCTGATTCCAGTATATGCACCACTCGACACTATTTAATTCTGTCCTATGACATTTTTCCACTTTTAACCGTTTTATAAATACAGCAGCTTGTCCTAGTTGCGTGGGACGCTCTGTTATTTAATCACTTTTTATTTATCATGTGCAGATGTCACGGCGTTACCATTTTGTTTAAATAAGTAGCATCATTACTTTAGACGAAATTTGACATGACGTAATCCCACCGCTAAAAAAATGAAGACAGGAGTGGAAAAAGGTGTCATGTAACTTTTTTCAAAAACTGACTTTATGGTATAATATCATTCATAATCTGGCGTCACATCTTTCTGATATTTTTAGTTTATTTCATTGTCATACTGGTTTTGGAATTTTTAGAATGTGATATTCATATTCGTAAAATTTGTAATAACACTTGATCGAGTTTTTATTATAAAATGGAAAACATTTTGCTGATATCATTATTATTAATATATAAAAATGTAACTTTATAGTTATGTATTAATTTTAGATTAAATGCATGTAAATGTTTTAGTTACAAATTTTGAAATGAATTTTTAAACCTTTATACATTCAAATCAACAAATGAAAAACCAACAAAATTTTCAATATTTTTATTATTGTTTGTATTTCAGTATTTTTATAAGTCAACAACCCAAACGAATGATATTTTTATTTTCAACAATCCTAACGAATGGTATTTTGAACAATCTTAATCGATTATTCTGACGATGTTCAGCTCTTTCTACTGTATACACATATTCAGATATTTAACGAAATAATTTATCAGATCAAAACGTTCTTCATAAAATGAATATAACCCAATATAAATTCGTGCGTCACCTAAATACAGTTGACATGGCAATCAATCTGTAAAATTATCATGTACCTATTCATATCAGACATGTATCTACAACATGAAACGTTCATTCACCCTTCGCAAACCACCTTCAGAACACTCTGTTAGCACGATTTAAAATAGTAAAGTTAATAGGGACTACCGATTTTACACTTTACATTTAAGTAACGATTATTAATTGAAAACGTTATTGACACTAGTGCTACAATCAATAGCAATAATTAGTTTCAGGCTCCACATTTGACATTACATTTATTTATTGTGATGAAAATGCCTGTCATATTTTGTTAAGATGAGAAATGATTATTATACATGTAGGTTAGTTGTTGCTTCAACATTTATTTCAATTTAGTATTTATTTATCGCTATTCTTTATCACTATTTATTTTAAATAAATACTTTCAGTATTCATATTTCTACTTTCTAAAATAGTACGTAAAAGTATTCACTTTTTTCTCTTTTTGCATACATAGTATCAATATTTACTTGTCCCCTTATTACGTAAATGCTTGCAATGTTTATTTTTCCATTTATTTTCAATTTAAAAATGTGCATTTAATGCCGGAAATTTTAGTGTTAACACGTTGACTGCCATAGTGAAGACTGACACTCTAATCCAAATTATTAAGAACAAGAATACTTAATCTTTCCAATTTCATTTTTTAATTTGTCAGTGCATATCATTGTTAACACTAAGAGTTTTCAAATGTTCCTTTAGTTTGCTTTTCCAATGAATAACACTTTACACTCAAAAGTATATTTGCTGTTACAACTCTAAAACTTTCCAGCTAAAATGTACGGTGAATTCTTTCAACGTTCCTTGTATTTATTTCTTTATTATCACTTGCTACCATTATTTCACCACGTTTATACATCATACGTATAACATCACAAATGTAATTAAGAAATAATTATTTCGAATCGTTGCATTAAACTGAAGAGTATCAGTCGCATTCCAAGTGTAAAAGTTAACCTAATTTTTACACTGTAAATTAAACTTGTTAACTTATTACACCACTTTTCCAGCATCAAATTTGTAAAACGATTTTTCACTATTTGTACACCATTTTCATTCATTTTCATATCAAAGAAATGGTTTAAATCTCTTTCGATTCTGCCTTACACGATTATTATGGAAATAGGGTATGGTTTTTAATGAAATATGGGAGATTATTAATATATAAAATAACACAAATAAGCACAATGACTTTTGACACACTAAATGAATTTATTATATAAAGAAAAATATACTAAGAAGAACCTTTTAAAATAACACACAATATTTGTATATGCGTGAGAAATATCGCAATCACAGAGAAAACAAAAAAGAAAAAATATATGGGTATTATTTTATTAACACGTGAGGATCTAATTAAAATCGAGCGGTATCATATATATAATCGATAAATGAACATACTTAATTACCGACTTCTTAATACATTACCGACTTCTCAATGTATTTATATTTTCCAATTCCATTTATATGAAAATTCAACAGATTAGAAACGTGGACGTTGAGTTTATAAAGCGCGAGGACTAAATGCTCGTTTTCCCATAACACAGGAGTTCGATTTGAATGGCGAACGGTAATATCGATGTCACTGAGAGAATGTCGAAAGAGTGTATAAGGGAGGATACGCAATTTTTATTGGCGTCGATACCACGTGAAACTGCGACCGGCGTAATTTCGACGCCGGATGATGAGGTTCACGGAACGGGCATAGGGGCTGCTCGTTGGAAAATATGCCGATATTCTGACGTGTCGATTTACTCTAAAGATTAGGTGGCTCGTACACGTAGACGCTGACACGGAATATTCAGATATGCAGCTGAAAGGGTCAGGTTTTACGTGCCGTTCAGGAATATTGACTTCCGTGACGGTGGAACGGGTATTTTCGAAAGAGGGCTGCCTCCCGAAAGGCTGGCCTTTGAACATTGAAAAATATTATCCCCAAGATTTTTGTCGCTCCCAGTAATTATTGTGATTCCGCGACTCCGATATTACCGCGGATAAAACGTCACGATCAAATTTATTATCGCGTAAGTACAATTCACGGTAAATCGAAAATCTACGGCTCTCGTGCTCGGTCGTGTATTGTGACTTTTACACTTTACGTCATTTCAGAATAACGTTTCTCTTTAATTTCATGCATCTTCGTTGTTATTGTCATCTGTATGACCTATTAATCAGTTTGTAACATAGTACGATTCATAAAGATAAGATTGTGCGATTTACATAGAACAACTCACCAAAAGCAACAACAGAAAATTCTTTCCAAATGACGTCAAGTGTAAAAGTTGCGAACAGTCGAGCAAGTCCTGGGTAAAATATGGTAATTAATCCTTTGACTATGGTGCACTTTCGCATGGAGACATCGATATTATCGATGTATACTGGAATGTTTGCGATTGTTAAATATTGAAGTACTTGTCGGTGTTTAGTTATCTGCAGTTGATAAATTAGAAATGATGGATTGTATTGAGGGTTTAGAGCTAAACAACATTAATTTCGAAATTCACTTTTTGTGGTAATGACAGAGTTACTATAGTTTAATTACTATAGTTTATTCTCCTGTAAAATTATGTTTTTGGAGACAAGGTCGTCTCACAGCAGACCCTTGGTACGTAGATTAGTTCAGCAATGCAGTATAGTAAAAAAAAATTAGAGACGGTACATAGGGGCCTTTCGCTGTCAAAGGGTTAAGATTGAAGTCTTCCGAAGTTCAAGTTTAATGAGTTTCAAAAATTTAGAGGTGGATTACGAATTTGGGAATCTAAACTTGAAAACTGGAAAAATAGAAAACTAGAAAACTAGAAAACTAGAAAACTAGAAAACTAGAAAACTAGAAAACTAGAAAACTAGAAAACTTGAATTCTTGAGTACTCAAATACTCGAATACTTGAATAGTTGAATACTTGAATACTTGAATTCTTGAATACTTAAATACTTGAATACTTGAATTCTTGAATACTTGAATACTTGAAAACTGGAAAACTTGGAAATCTAGAAATTTCATAGGGTTAGAATATTTCACACGGTTTCTAATAAACGATCGTGATTGAATGTTGAAAATTCGTTCCAATACGATACTTCTATTACGCCGTTTGCGTTCTTGTCTCGAAATAGCGCGTCCACGTGATTCTTATGAAGACCTTAAATCGATATTGTATATTGTCAATATGTTAGGATTCTCAGCATTTTAGTCTCGACATTATTATATCGACAATGTTTCAGTAGTGTCAATAAATACTATGAAAAATTGACAATATATTGATCGCATGAAATTTCCATAAAGTAACCTAACGATATGCATATATGTATAAAAGGACTATACTGTAGTATCGTTTTACTATTTCCGTTATTTATTAAAACAAATACATTATACAATTTTTAATATGAAGTGTGCACAATCATAAATTTATTAATATCAATATAAATATGAATTATAAATACAGATGCAAGTATAATAATAGATACAAGTATGAATATAAGTATGGGTACAAATATAAATATAAATACAAATACAAATACAAATACAAATACAAATACAAATACAAATACAAATACAAATACAAATACAAATATAAATGCAAATACAAATATATACATACCAAATATAAATATTTAACTTCATGAATATGTTTTTAATGAAAATGCAAATAACGGTACTAATTAAAAAAACAAAGAAACATATTATACATATATCCATTGTTCAGTCTTCAAAAACTGAACATTTCATTGCACCTTATTTATACACTAAAGCTTTATTCCAAAGAAGAAAAGCGTAACACAAGGTTACGTAACATTTCGCGTGTATATTTCAGCGGCGTATTAAGTTTGTACAATGGTAATAAAAATTCCGTCCTCGCGTTACCTCTATATTTACTCTTTACTCTAAGGCGTCACGCTGCGGCATAGAACGAAGCGGAGAAAAAAGAGGAGGTGAAGAAATGTGATGAAAAAAAAAAAGTGTCACCAAGTTCTGTGGAAACGAGCCATTGTGAATGTACCAAGTTCAAGCCGCATGCAGGAATCCGAGGCCGGTTCTCGTTAATTGCTCGAACGTCTCGATCGAGCCGCGTTTCTTTTTCATTCTCGAGCCCTTGTTTCACCCGTGTTTTTCTCGCGTGTTCTGCCCGACTTCCCGGCCATTACGCAACACGGAAAAGTATCGAGAATCTCGCGGGAAAGAGAAATTGCAAGTGCGATATACGCGGACCCGAAGGAAACTCGACGAAGCTGGAGATTGGAGTAGATGCGGAACAACTCCAAACTATATTTCCGTGATCTAGTTGATTGGACTGCGAGTACGTCTAACAATACGCCCGAAAAAAGTAACAAGTCTACTATACTATTTTTCTTTCTCTTCCAAAAGTTGTGCGATATCGAGTTTTCGAAAAGTTACCCCGACAGAATCTGCGATTTCTTTTAATCGTGTAACGTTTCCGGTATGGCTTCTTACCGTCACATTGTACATACGTGCCGATGTCGGGTGAGCTCGTAAAATTTTGCAGAAGATAAGGAACGAGAGGTGTGTACGCTAAAATATTTTAACCCTTTCGCATACTTTAACCAGTCTCACTCGTGACACGTACAGCTCCTTGCTCAAATTTGTAATACTCTTCAACTTGAAATTTAGGCCCAACTATAATTTGTATTGTCAGGGATCGCTAAATATAAAATGCTCATAACATTTTAATTTTCTTCATTTGTTTTAATATTATAATCATGAATAGTTAGTTTTGGCTGACGCATCTGGCAAATAAATTGTACGGCAAGAGATTAAGACAGGTCAGGATTTTTGGTTTGGTGCGGAATTGTATAATGAAATGTTTTATTAAATATACGCAGTGCGATGGGCCGTACGGGATTGTCTAAGAGTGAGTTTTATTGAAATAAATTAACGGGGCTGAGGAATATGGACGAATAAATGATTGATGAATTGAAAGTATTTAAAAAGTTGTAAATGTTAAAACTTATCAAATTTTTAAATATCCGAATTTCCAAATTTCCAAATTACTACATTATCAGCTACACAAATTTTTAAATTACCAATTTTGTATATTATCTTATATTATTATCTATACTATTATCTATAACAGGGGTGGCCAACCTGCGGCTCGCGAGCCACATGCGGCTCTTTGAAAGATTATTTGTGGCTCTCGATAAATGTACCCAAGTTCCCTTTTCATTTTTGTGCTATTATATTTTAAAAAATTATTATCGTTCCGTATGTGTTTCAAAATGTCTTTGAAATTACTGACAACAAATATGAAAGACTAAGTGCAACGTTGTAACAAATTTCATTTCCGTCCAAGTTAAGAATGATATGACTCATCGAAAATTGCGCGAATGAACATACGAGGTGTGGCACAAAAGTAACGAGACTAGTCCAATAAATCATTGTACCTTCAAAATCAGTTCTCCGTGACATTGTCGCCTTCAAAGTAGTCCCCTTCAGCATTCACACACTTTTGCATTCGGTGCTGCCATTGCTGGTAACAGTTCTGGAACGAGGTTTTTGGAAGCCCCTCCAGAAGATTCTCCGTTTCTGCCTGAACCTCTTTAACTGAGGTGAAATGGGTTAGCATTAAGCACAATTTAACTTTAGGAAATAAAAAAAAAGTCGCATGAAACCAAATCAGGTGAATAAGGAGGATGCCCTATCACAGTAATATTTTTACTGGTCAGCAACTGCTTGGCAGACAGTGCCGTGTGAGCGGGTGCATTGTCCTGGTGCAACAACCATCCATCGCTTCACAACTGTGGCCTTTTTTTCCTAATTTTTTCACGAAGTCCTTTTAATACATCAATGTAATAGTGCTAGTTAACAATCAGACCACTGGGAAACCATTCAATCATTACAATTCCATTAATGTCGAATTTTGATTTTGACATGCGTGCTTTTTTGGGTTTGGGGGATCCTGGAGACTTCCACTCCATTGACTGGCGCTTACTTCCTGGGTCATAGGTAAAAATCCACGTCTCATCACATGTTACAAAAGATTTCAACAAATTTTACAAGAAACTTGATGTTTATTCGCTGTTCGGTTTTTACGTTAGACATTTTTCCGGCAGAATGCAGTTGCACGTGTTCACTAAATAACGCAATACTTCCAAATGGTATGACTGATTCAATCGAAATTGGCAACATGCATAGAGGAGGTATGTGGGATGATGTCATAAAAACAATTGCTGCCAATTCCATTGTTTTTTCAAGCTACAGACCTAGTCTCGTTACTTTTGTTACACCTCGTAAACAGTGGCGTACGGCGTACTTTCATTGCAACTAACAGTTGACATTGTACTCCGGAAGAAACAATTTGTATCACTTTTGCTACGGATATAATTTGTAATCTGGAATTTTTGGTAAGTTAACTAAATTTGTTTCGTAGTATGTAACACGTGTTGTTATTGTTTTAATAACACAAAACTTGTATTTTTTAAATTTCTTTATTTATTTCCAGTTCTTTTAAAAATATGACGACAGAGAACGAAAATAAAAAAAGAAAATACGAGCAAGAAAATAGAAGTTTTAATAATGAGTGGGAGGAGAATTTCTTTTTTATTGACAATGACGGAAAAGCATTATGTGTTATTTGTAATTCTACGGTCAAAAATTATAAAGCTAGCAATTTACGTCGACATTATGAAACCAATCATCCTCAATTTTCTAATCAATATCCACCAAATTCCAAATTAAGATCAGATAAACTTGCTTCTTTAAAATCAAATTTAAATAAACAACAGTCAACTTTGATGACCTTTAGCAATCAAGTTAATAATGTGGCTGAAGCCAGTTTTGTTATTGCCTGGAATATTGCTCGTGCAAAACGCCCGTATGCAGAGGGAGAGTTTATTAAAAAAAACTTGGAAGATGTACTCAAAGTTTTAGATCCAAATAATGCAGCATTGCACAAAGTTGTTTCGCAAATTCCCATCTCGAGACACACAACCAAACGACGCATAACTGCAATTAATACATCTCTTGAATATAATTTAAAAAATGATTTGAAGAACTGTATTGCATTCAGCTTAGCCCTTGACGAATCGACAGATATCACAGATCTTCCACAATTGGCAGTTTTCATACGTTTTGTTTCACCTGATTTCGTTGTTAAAGAAGAATTATTAGATTTAGTAGCACTTCAAGAGTCAACCCGCGGTGTCGATATTAAAAATGCATTAGATTCCATAATGAAAACTTTTGATGTGCCTCTTAATAAACTTGTAAGCATTGCAACTGATGGAGCTCCGGCAATGCTGGGTAAAAAAATCGGTCTTATTGGGCTTTTAAGAGATGATTCTCAAATTCCACAATTTATACCGATTCACTGCATAATTCACCGAAAACATCTGGTTACAAAATATTTAAAATATCCTGATGTTATGAAAACAGTATTACACATTGTAAATTACATTCGCACCAATGCAAAAAATCATCGAGAATTCCAAAATTTCCTTGAAGAATTAAAGGACGAAGAACTTCCAAATGACATTAATTTCTTTTGCATTGTTAGATGGTTATCTAGCTACAACGTATTAAATCGTTTTGTAGATTTGTTTGATCCAATAACTGCATTTCTAAAAAAAAAGGAAATAACTTATTCTGAATTAGACGATGACGAGTGGTTACAAGACTTGATGTTTTTGACTGATGTCTTGGAACATTTGCAAACACTGAATTTACAATTGCAGGGGAAAGATAAAATAATATCTGACCTCTCACAGTGTATATTTAGTTTTCAAACTAAATTGCAACTTTTTCAAAAGGACATTAAAAATGAAACATTTTTTCATTTTCCTCGAATTAAAAAAATCTGTTCCAATATTAAACAAGAAAAACTCAACGAGTATATAAAAAAGCTAGAAGGAATATTGACGGAATTCCAAAATAGATTTCAAGACTTGAAATATTTTAAATCGTCTCTAGATTTTTTTCTGAATCCATTTGAAATTAACATAATTCAAGGTGAGTTTTCCATTTCCAGTATAATTATGACCCAAAAAGCATCTGGAGAATTATAATTAATAGAGATGCAAGAAGATCAAGCTCTACAATTAAAATATAAGTCGACGTCGATTATCGAATTTTGGAAATTTGTACCAGAACCGAAGTATCCTGAATTAAAAAAGGCTGCTTGTCGAATTATTTCAATATTCGGAACAACGTACTTATGTGAATCATTTTATTCCACTTTAAAATTCGTGAAATCCAAACACCGATCAGTATTAACTAACCAGCATCTCAAAGAATTACTGAGAAGTGCTGTCACGAATTACTCACCAAATTTTAAAGAATTATCAAGAGAAATAAAATAAATGTGTTTAATTTTTAATATTTAAATTCAATGCACATATTTTGTACTTTTATTCATATGTTTTCAATAAATATAATTTCTGTAAAAAAAAATTTTTTAATACCTTTTTTGCATACCTTTTAAATACGTATTTAATTGCGGCTCGCGAAACATTTCAAATTTTGAAAAATGGCTTCGACTATCAAGGAGCTTGGCCACCCCTGATCTATAATGTCTAATTTTGTATATTATCATTTGTTCAAATACATAAAAGTTTAAACTTTTCAAATTTCCAAATTCCCAACTATATGCGCTTTCAGATTTTTTAATTTTTATATTTCTAATTTTCATGAACCACAGATTTCTGAAACACTAAGTTCTCAAAATGACATATTTCAAAAAATTACAATTTCCAATTGTCTAACTATCAAATTTTTTATATTCCTAAATTCCTAAATTTTTTAATTTCTTACATATCTAAATTTGAATATTTCATTCAACCATTCAAACCACTCAAATTCTCTAATTTTCAAATAAATTTCAAATTCGCAAATACCTTTAATCAGAATTACATTTTGATTTGTATATTCCAATATACATATGTTAACTATAACATTCAGTTTGTTTTTATTTTAATATGTCTAGTATAATGCATCTAAATACACTATACTTCAGTGTGACATTTTTCATTGTCACATAGCCACATCACCATAGGTGATAAATGGGAACTGTAAAAAAAACTAAAAAAATTAAAATGTGGTATACTTAAGTAGATTATAAATGTAGTATTAAATAAAGTTGTGTAGTGAATATATTAACTACTAAACATATATAATTACTATTAACATTATATTCATATAATCACTATTGCACAATGATGTGAATATAGAAATATTATATTATATTTGTTTTATAATATGACAAGGAAACATGTATAGTTCATTATAGTAATGATTACTTTGCACAGATTAATTAATACTGTATTTGTAATACCAGCATCATATGTGCACAATTAACACTACTTATAGTACCACTTTATGTGTATTCATAACACTTTTACTTTATTAATATTCATAACTTTTTTACCGCATGTTCTTTCAATACTCCTGTACAATGAACAAAAAAGGCTACGATTAACTGCACGTGCTCTTACAAAGTATAATCACACCAAGAATGCTGGTTTGAACATAACTTTTTTTTTGTTATTTCACATTGCGTAATATTCCTTTAGTTACCAAAGATGCTTCAAAAACTTTCCATCGGATCTTTCGTATTTCTTTAATTTTTGAAGGTTATGCGTGTAAAGCGTTGTCCTCCTTTTGTTTGGTTACCAACTTTTAGGCATATTTATATATTTTTACATAAATAATTATACAGAAATATAACATATACGTTACTAAAAATAATTATACATAAGTATGACATATATAACATAAATAATTATAGGCAAATATAACGTATATTTTAACTGAAGTTCGAAAAGTTGAATCTCTTTTCACGTCAAACAATTAAAACAAATGTTTCTTCCATCTTTTTACATTAAATACAAAAATTCCGCAAAGCTTGAGTTTTTCTTCTCTTTAAAGTCGTATGTCTAAAAGAGTCGAGTGATGCCAGGGGTGCTCCCCGCTACGGATACGTCACTGGTTACAGCATTCATGAATCTATTGTACGTCTAAAGTCGCGTCGTGCTAGATTCTTTTCTCTTCATCATTTTTTAACGTTCCCTACGAACGATCCGCGATGCATACTGAACGACATCGA
This sequence comes from Megachile rotundata, assembly GCF_050947335.1. Taxonomy (NCBI): domain Eukaryota; kingdom Metazoa; phylum Arthropoda; class Insecta; order Hymenoptera; family Megachilidae; genus Megachile; species Megachile rotundata. Next base: position 3,353,983 of record NC_134994.1, read on the forward strand.
ATTGAAACGGTGCATAGAACACGTGCCAGTATGAATACAAAGGAAAAATACACGAAGATGTCCGTGTACCGATCCGTGATTCATAAAAATGCATTCTACCCGAAGTAACCTGTTGTAGGACGATTCAGTACCGTCGATCTACTCGAAACCTGCTCTTTGTCGCGTTTACGTATGCATATTGACGATAACAACACACGACTTAGAATTCTTGCGGTGTATTGTTCCTTTATTGTATAACGTTGGATACACTGTTTCTGATGAAACGCATTTACATGCTGCGGTATTACAATAACGAACGTCTGGAGACGCTATCAATTAGCTTTGGAAATTTCATGGCCTCACCTGTTGTCTTAGAAATTGTTTCTGAGAATCATTTCCCCCTTTTCATGACGAATTTGTGACATCAATGGAGCTTGAATAGGATATTCATAATAGTTCATTAGGGAGAATTTATGGGAAAAGAATTATTGGGGCTATTGGTAGAGTTTTGAGTCTTTTGAAGATGTTAAAGTGTTTCTGAATATCTTGATTTTAAACATTATTTTAATATTTTATTTAAATATTTTAAATTATGTAATTATAAATAATATTGTTTCAGTCAATAATTCATTGATTAACATGATTGATTAACATTAATTGCTTCGATTTTTCCCTATGTTTTATAACACGTTCTTCATACGACAAAATATTGCACACAAAAATTTATATAGTATTAAATCACAAATCTTTAAAAAGTTCTATAATTTTGTACATAAAAAAATATGATTAAGTAATGATAAAAATGGAGATTTATTTATGAAGGACATAACGAGTGCTTTTATATTTAATAGTTTACGAAGCATAATTATTTCATTGGGATCCTTGAATGGAAATTGGAATGAATGCTAGTGAAATATTCACACGTAATTCATCACAGCATTAACAACTGGCTGCATTCGTGATTTTCTGCAAAATTTATCTCGCTTTTACCGTTGGATCTGTATCGAGGTGATCAGAAGCGTTTTCAAAGTATTGAGTCGAGAAGCTGAGTACCGTTCGCGTTGGATAGACTCAAAGGAAGCTTTGATACGAATTTCCTAAAGAACCATCAGTACACGTGAAGAAAGAGAGAAATGTATCTACCGTGTATCTTAAGGACAACTAAATAATCTTATTTCACTATTTAATTCGACGTTCCATGTGAATATTGCTTCTGCATTTGTATACAATTTTCCTCAGTTTGTTCATTAATTGGTGCTAAAAATTTAGTGGATTATAAGTCACGAATTAGTTTAAAATTACTTTTATTTTGTACACGAAATAATTTCCAAATTTCCAAATTTTTAAATTTTCAAACTATAAAAACTTTAAAATTTTCAAAATTTGACACTTAAACAATTTATAAATTTATAAAGCAACATTTACAAAGGTATACACTTCAAAATTTATAAATGCTCTAGTTCCTTTTACAAGCTTCTAAATCTATAAATTTGTGCATTTATAAATTATCAAACTTCTAAATTTATAAAATTGCAAATTTTTATATTTTTTATTTACAATTTGCTTAATTTTAAACTATTTAAATTCCATATCTTTCCACACTTGAAACTTTGTAAACTCCTACATTTAATATAAATTAAGCGTATAATTTAAAATATTCCAAAATTCCTAGATGTAAAAAATTCTGAATTAAAAAATATTCGAATTCACAAATTCCCAAATTTAGAAACCTCTAAATTTACTAATTCGGAATGATGAATATTCAAGACTGCATTATCCTAAACTGGCATCCCGGAGCAATTGCCCTATTTTCCCTCTCTAAGAACTGTACCGTCTACAACATTCACTCCTGTTGTTTCATTCTACAAACAATCACGGTATTCCCGGTAAATCGTTCTTACACCTGCAGAAATTTTCCCGTTAACCCGTTTCACCTTCGTCCGTGATCCTTTCTCCGCCTTTCCCCGTCCATTATTTCAATTTCACCGTAAAACTTTCTCGCGGCATAGTTTCCCGGCAAGTCAAAAAGAGAAAAGGAAAAAATTGCGCGCGAAGAGAACGAGAGAAAAGGGGTAGCTGGCAGAGTAAACGTCGAGGAACGCAGCCTCTCGACGAGATGAAGAGATCGATATGCGACCGGGATTTAAAATGGAATTAGAGCAATTCGTTCCTCGTTTCCTGCCACATTTCCAGCCTGTTTATTTCCCTGAGTCTTTACTTTGCGTAATAAACAGTCCTCGTTCACGGATATCGGCCATTTGTACTGACTGGCCTCATTCTCTCCCCGTCGGTTCTTCCTCTTTCTCTCTGTTTTTCTACGCTCTTTTCTCCGCGTTCTTTTTCATCGCAAAATCTCCGACCCGTTTTTCAATCCGGAACATGGCGCGTTAATGCGTGAACACGTCTCCCACGTATTAAGGCCGCGCGTACGCCTCTTTACAATCTTTTCCCGTTCCTGGGGCCCTGTATTTAAAACACTTTGCCGGCTCGCAATCCACTCCTGAACGTCTATTCAAACAGCAACGAACGAGTCTCGAGTTGAATGCGTTTCCATGCGATCCCTCCGCTAGCTTTTCGTTAATCGTCATTCGCGCAATACGTGTATTATTCATTAGGCTATTTGTAGCGAGCGCATTCGTTAATTCGCTGTCCAAATTGACGGATAGACAATTATACAATTACTCGCTGCTTTATTCCTCTGCTGCGTTATTGCTGTAAATTGCATGGTGACACGTTCTTCTATGTTTTGTATTTGTATAGAAACTGTATGCAATACAATATAGTTTACATGTGTGACAATTCACGGCGATTACATATGTGTGACTGTCCACATATGCCACTATTTGTAGGAGTTATAATGTGACCACCCACTTATGAGTTCATTAGAATGGTCACATGTATGTGACAGCTCACATATTCATTGTGGTGTGATTCTATATAACTGTTCACAGGAGTCACATATACATGTATGTATACATATAACACTCCACGTATGTGACTATGCATAGCAGTCACATATATTTAAGAATCCATATTATATATCTGCACACGAATATGATTATTCAAAGAAGTCGCATGTATGTAACAGTTCACATATGTAAGTAATTCATAGCTATCAAGTATATGTAAGAGATCACATACAGGACTACTTACTGCCGCCATATATGTGCCTGTACACGTATGTGATTATTCATAGGAGTCACATGCCATATTACACTTTGTAAATGTGATTATTCGTAGCAGTTACATGTGTTTGAGCGTCCACATATGTGACCAGTTACGGCGGTCGCATATGTGATCGCTCATATTCCAACATTGCATATGTATAACGCATGGAAGCTGCTTCAGCTGTTTATTTAGTACATTTTGCGAAATTCAGTACACATATACAAAAATAAACGTGGCATTAAAATTGTGAAAATTCGACACTTGGGGCGTGGAAGGCGCTTTCCTTAAACGGTGACAGCGAACGTGTTAATATTCCGTCGAAAAGTTGCTTTGCACCGCATAAAGCAACCATAAAAAGCGGAGCCCTTAGCGCCGCTCTGTTTCGTCAGGAATAACCCTTGAAAATCTGAGAGCGGGCCGCAGAACTGTGTGACCGCAAGAGAATGAACGCGACGGTAATGGCACGGTAAAGTTTTGAATTCTGACGTTACGGGGAACGAAAACGGAATATAAGGAATCGCTTCGACGTTTGCCAAAGGATTCGCCCGGGGACGCAATATTCCGCGGGATATGGGCCGTGAAAAATATGAGAGCACAGAGAACGCAACGACAGATACGACGTACGAGAAAAGAGGGGAAAAACAGCGGAGTGGGAATAAGATAAACAAAGGGAAGGAAGAAAGGGTCGCGGAAGTGACGTTTGATTTGAGGAGATGAGTTGTAAAGCGGTTGTAGTTTCTTTCGAATTTCCACGCGATCGTTTTCGACAAATCGCACAATAACGATACGAAATCTCTTCTCAATGTTGTACATAGCATTAGAGATGTGACGGTTCACAGTCAATACCTTGTCGATGCCTTATTGATATTTTATGATACATCGAGAGTATTGTGATATCGTTAATACGAATATTTTATCGCTTTCCGTGCACTGGAGATGTTGCTCAGTTGAATTGTAAAAATTTATTGTTATGCATTTTTACATTTTTCAATTTTTAGGCTTTCAAGTTCCTAATTTGCTAGACTTCGAAATTTTTGAACTTTGATTTTGTTAAATTTTTAGATCCGATGTTTCGAAATTTTTAAATTGGAAAGTTTGAGTAGTGAGGAATTTGGAAAATATGGGAAACTTTGGAAATCTGGAAATCGGGAAATTTAGAAATTCAACAGAAAAATTTGAGGTTTTAAGATATTAGATATTAAGAAATTTAGAAATCTAAAAATCTAGAAATCTAAAAATTGAGGATTCAAAACATTAAAAATTAGAATATACAGAAACCCAAAAATTGAAAAATGTGAGGATTTTGAACATAAAAATTTGGCACTTTGCAAATTCTTGAATATAAAAATATGGGAACTGGAAAATTTGAGCATTTGAAAGTGTTGGAATTTGAAAATTTTGGTAATCAAGTATTTGGAAATTTAAAGATTTAGGAAATTTGAGAATTTTGAAATTTCAGAATCTGAGGATTTAAATATTTCAGAATTTCAGAATTTCAGAATTTTTTAATTTTAATACCTAAGAACTAGAAGATTTGGAAATAAACGAATAACCTATAAACATATAGGTAGAATGAAAATGAGATGTAGGGATTTTAAAGACATTCCAAATGATTAGACATGTCTGAAATTATCGAAAACGATATCCAACACAATTATTGCTGATTTCACGACGATTAACGACGATAACGACGAAGTATTATTAGTGATGAGTTATAGAGCTTTTAACGTGGTTCCAATCGATTATATACATACAATAATTGTTTACGAATATTTATTATATACGTGTCCGAAAGTGCTCCATCCTCCACCACAATCACCGGATTTAAATCTAATTGAAAATCTATGGGACTTATTGGATCGTAATGTTAGGACCACCCCTGTAAAAACAAAAGACGAATTAAAAATATGACTGACGGAAGAGTGGAAACGCATTACTCAAAATTATTTAAATAAAATAATTTCAAACATACCGACACGTCTGCAACGCGTCATCAGACAAAAGGGATATCCCACAAAATATTAAATGAATATTATAATTATAATTTTGTTGTTACATACACTCTAAATAAGAAAAAACTTTATGTAATATTAAGTGTCCGCATATTTTTTCCATACCAATGTCGGGTCTATTTTCGTTTGATTTATTATGTGGAAAACAATAAAAAATAAAGTATTTAATTTTACATATTTGTAAACTAGAATATGCGCTTTAACTCATTACGGACCAGAAAATTCGATAATCACATTGCAAGTAAGTACAGGAAGCTTTAGTTTCGTAAATACCAGAGTATCCAAATATTAAATCGAGTAACTGTATGTCAAAAATTTTCAAAAATAATACCAAAATGCAGTTTTTTATCAATTCGGCGACGATCGTCGTTGATGCCGACAGGTTGCAGCCGTCAGATTGCCGCCAAAATCTACAGCAAATAGAGTGTTTCACAAATTTATCCTCAATATTTTGACCCAAAGAACCTAGAATTGCGGCCTGTGAGCATGGTACAATAAACGAACAAATAAAGATCGAGTTATTCCAGAATCTTCACTGCGTTCGGCAATAATTATACCAAACGCGATACCTTTATTTTGTATACGTTCACTTGATCGTTTCGTGATTCATCATGGCAGAAGTGAAATTCATATCATAACAGCGACGACGATAGTTTATGACGGTCGTATCCGGTGTCCCGACGCGTTGGTTTCGCGGTTCCGGCCCATTTCCAAAAGTCAACCGAGTATTTAATTACGACCAACGTGTCGTAATGAACGAGCGTGTAAGTGGTCACGTATCGAGGCCCTCCGAGGAAAATTACGATGTCACTTAATGAACGTACACCGAGAGAAATAGTCCGGTACGAGTTTCGCCAACATCTAAGGGAATAGTTAATAATAGTTTATTCCACGACACGCGGTCGTGGGAGGCTTTAAGCTGCTTGGAAATTCACGGAGGCACAAGGCCGAGTTTCGTGTTTCTTCTCGTTTTATATGACACGTGGTGACCAACAATAGGTCACAAATTTGATTAATAAAAGGACTCATTCAACTACAAATTGTATATTCTTTTAAAATGATTATAATATTAATCTTCCTATGGGATTAAAATTCGGTAATAAATTTTGTAGGAAATATTGAACAATATCAATAGGATTATCTAACCTGTTAAATTTGTTTTCTTTGAATTTCAATAATATCCTCTGCATAAACTACTATGGAGTTTTGTATTATTAGAGTTTTAAATAAATTGTAACAAAAAGTTATTCAGAACTAAATAAAATTATTTTGTATCTTTTGAGGGTGTTCTTAAAGATATAAAGTTATAATAATACATGTAATCGAATAAAAAAAACAAGGAATTGGATCGTTCTATTTTTTAAACAATATCCATAATGTAAATTGTTGTGCAAATTTAGATTATCAAATTTTTAAATAAATTTTGCAAAAAATGATTCAGTAGAGCAACGCATTTAAGTGTCTCCTGAAAAATATAAAATTAAAATAGTGTATTTGATCTAATAAAAAAGTAATTAATTGAATTATTCCATTTTTAAAACAATATTCCTAGTATGAATTTTCGTGTCGGTTTATATTATCGAATTCTTAAATAAATTGGAACTGAAGTTATTCGGTAAAATATAGTGTTTGGAGAACCTCCTGAAAAGTATAATATTTGTAATAAACCTATCCTAACACAAACATTAAATTGATTTTCTGTTCTAAAAATCATTCTTAGTGTAAAATAAATTGTAGAACAATTTATTACATTACGCGGTTTGCACAATGTTATAATTTTCCGTGTTAGTTTAGGTATACAACTTCATATTTTTAAGAAGACCTTCTTAGAACTGTACAATAACCTACCTTTCCACCTAGATGGAAATTTCAAACTACCCTGCATTAAAAAGTATAAGAAACAATGTCAAAAAAGATCAACACTTTTCATATAAAAGACAGTATTCTCATTTTCGAGATTTTTCAAATTCAAAACTGTAGTATTCCCTACAAAAGTGTAAAGTATTTAAAAAATTTAAACAGTGATATACTTTCATTCAATATGAAAGTTAATGTACTAATTAACTTTAATTTGATGTAGTATTAAATTTAATATTGAACTTCAATATTTTGTTACGTATCATCATGATAAAAATAGATCTACAAGAGGTTGTCTAAACAATTGTTTCAACAAACCAACTCGAAACACAATATTAGTAACCGTTGTTACTTTTGTCCAGATCTTACACTTCTCCATATTACGCAACCCCCTATCATTGATAAAAATGCAGTTTCTTAAATTTTACGGTAATCAAGTGTTCCTTGGAAAGAGGCGGAAATTTCAGCGACAACTGTAGCGTACCAAATCTTTTTGGCGAAGAACATCATCGAGTGTAACACGAGTTTAGTTAAGTTCAGTTGCTAAAACTTTTATAGTTTCGGGGTGGAACAGCACGCAAGTATCGTGTCCCGGAATTTCGTCACAAGTTTCAGGCAGTTATACCCATGCGTCGACCACTGTGAACGAAATGGTCATAGAATGGGAGAAAATTGTCTACAACTTATAAGGGTCCCCACGGTCACCGCAGAGGGACGTTTACAACGTGTACAAATAACGGCGGTGGATCAGCATCGGGAAATTTGTAAAGCTTCCAGAGTATTGATTTTCTTGTTAGTTTAATAATTCGTTAAAAAATGTTGCACTATTACAGGCAAGGTTCTTAAAAAGAAATCTTCGATGTAAAGATGAAAGCAAGCTTGCCTAGTGAAAGTGTAGCTAATTTTGGGACTTGAGAATTTGGATATTTAATATGTAGAAATTTGAAAATTTTGGGATTTGAAAAATTTAAGTAATTTGACTGAGCAAATTGAGGAATTTGAAGAACTTAAGAAACTTAAGAAATTCGAGTAACTTGAGAAACTTAAGAAACTTAAGAAACTTAAGGAATTTAAGAAATTTGAGAAATTTGAGGAATGTGAGAACTTTGAGTAAATTGCGAAATTTGCGAAATTTGAGAATATTGTGGACAGAAATTTGAAGGTTCAGAGGTTCAATGATTTGAAAATTAAAAAATTTGAGACGGTAAACATTCAATAGCTTAGAAATTTGGAAATTTGGGAATTTGAACATTTGAAAATTTAGAAATTCAGCAATTTAGAAATTTGAAGGTTTTAATTTGGGAATTTTAAATATTTAGAGTATTTTAAGTTTCTGTAAATTTAGGAATTTAAACATTCAGGCGGTTAGGGATTTAAGGATTTGAAAACTAGTATATTTAAAAATTTTAGAATTTTAGAATTTAAGAGTTTTAGAGCTTTAGAGTTTTAGAGTTTTAGAGTTTTAGAATTTTAGAGTTTCAGAGTTTCAGAGTTTCAGAGTTTCAGAGTTTTAGAGTTTCAGAATTTCAGAGTTTCATAGTCTGAAAATTTACAAATTTGAAAGTTGGGAAGCTTTAAATATTTCAAGTATTTCAAATTCGCACATTTGGGAATATAGCTATTTAGAGGTTTGGAGATTCTAAAATTTAGGATTTTCGAATAGCTAGGATATTTGGAAATTTTTTAATGTAAGAATTCGGACATTAAAAAATCAAGGAATATGGAAACATGAAAGTTCGAGAATTCGAAAATTTTACATTTTATCTATTTGGGAACCTCTTAATCTACAAACTAGGAACTTTGAAAATTTAAGAACTTATAAATCTAGTAATTTAAAGATTGAAAGATTATGAAATTTTAGAATTTGGAATATTTAAAATATTTAGGGATTTGATATTTAGCTTTTCAGAAGGCTAGAAATTACAGAGCTTAGTAATTAAATAAATTTGCAAAACTTTTGAAATCTGAACAAACTAGAAAATTTATAAATTTAGGGATTTAAAACTACATTTAGAAAAATTAAGAAATTTATAGACTTAAAAATCTGAAAATTTGAAAACCTTCGTATTTAGAAATCCAGAAATTAAAAGATTGTGAAATGTATACATTTGTTTTAATTTGAAGAAAGCTTAAATTGCAGCTGCTAGCACGACATCGTGAACATTTTGTTAAAATGGTATTCAGTATTTCGGTAATTTTGTCGGAATTATTCCTTTTTTAGAGGGATCATGGAACTGGGTTAAAAATTGCGAAGTAAAATCCAGCAGAGAGCGATTTTGTCAGAAGCTAAATAATTTTGCGATGTGAGACGCTTTTATGCGGTGAATATAAGTTGCAGAGAATGCGTAACGACACGTGATGCAATGTTGCGCTACTGCAGAGCACGGTAAACCAGGTGAACTAATATTTTGCCTGGGACAGTTGTTGAATTTGCGCTTTAGAGGTCACTTTTGACTCGCAGTATTTTACGTTTCATATTTCTTTAATATCCTACGATCCTTCACAAAAACAATATAGACAAGCTATGATTTATCATCTTTAATCGAAGAGCTCAAACAAAAACGGGTGAATATGAAAGACTGAAATTGTTTTCTGTTTATAAAATATTCATATGAAATTAATGTCTCTAAATACATATGAAAATCTTAGTGTAATCATTCATAATTTATAAGCAAAATTTTTGAATATTTTATTACACAAAAATTTTCCTTTCTTACAATATTTATTTCTTCCTCAATTGTTTCTAGAGTAATTATTTTCATTATTTATTTATATTAATATTCTACAATTTAGTTCTTTAGAAAAGTAAATCGAACATAATGCGTTTAATTACTTTCATTGTTGTTAAAGTTAGAAGAAATGTGAAAGGAGCAAAGTTTAAACATTTGGAACATTTGGGAGTTGAGAAATTTGAAGTTTAAAAATAAATGTAAAAGAATCGAAAAACGACATTTGATGTGCTGAAAAAATATTAGCACGGTTTTCTTCGGTCTGATTGATATTCAATATTTTTCTTGAGCATAAATCTAATTGATTTTCACCTGGAAGTTTGTTACGGTAATCTCGCCTCGGTTGTGAGAGGATCTGCCGCGGCTGATTCATTTTTATGTTGACAGACAATGATTTATGGCATGCTGTCAATTCGTAAGATTATTAACCGGTTGTGATTGATCTTCGTTGCACCGATGCCATTCCTAATTGTATCTGACAGTCGCACTGAGCTCTTCCTCTTCCTTTTTTTAATTAGCGAAGTATGAGTTATAAGAACGCTATCATTAGGTGCGTCGTTCGGAAAAACGTAAATTAAGCAAAATGAAAGGAACACGTTTCGATCAAGGATATTAATATCGATCGGTAATATAATAAGATACTTTCTATACTTTTCGTTAATTTTATAACGCCGGACTAGATTTCAATATAATTATATTTAATTACGTTGGCCCAGTTGCAGTTTACTGTTATGCAAAGCAAATTTTCTTCTGTTTTTATTCTTTAAACACGAAAGTCTGCTGTGTTGTTTGCTTTTAAATTTTTATGTTATATTCTGTAGGTGAAAAAAATTAACTATAACATAATAAAGTTACTGCATATTATAGTTTATAATTATTATGTATTTAAGATATAATAAGCTATAAGTAATATAGAGTAAACTATACAATGATTAGCACTGCTATATTAGATGTAACATAGCTACTATGTAACATATAGAATGTTTATATAAATTTTAATATATGTATAAATAAGAGTTTCATTTCTATTTAAATATCTCACATTAAAGACCAATAACAGTTTCTTTCTAATAACGTTGACCGTTATCTAATGTAACTGATCTAAAGTACTAATATATGTAATAAAATAAATAAATAAATCTACTCTAAATATACTATAATATAAAGTAAATAAATTAATCGATAACACTGTGACTGTCGTTTAACCGTATTGATTAACAATTAATTAATATTTATGAAAGAACGTAAAAGTTTTCTAATAACACGTAAGCAGTTTTCGATTCAAACGAATCAACGTAACCGCGCGGTGCAGCGTCCCAGATTAAAATCAATTAACTCGAATAAGGCAAGGTTAATACCGTATCTAAACTCTAAATTGCAGCATTTAAACAACAAAGTAATTTCGAAAACATTATCGGATAATTGTCTAATAGGACTCATCACTGTGGTTCTTAAACTCTCTAAATCGGATGCAACACTAAAGGAAAAGTTCGTCTTTCATTCACAGAATATACTCTGATTAGGTTACGTTAAATATGAATTATATTTCTGTTTAACTCTGAATTATGTGGGTGCTGCGTTTAAATCTGTACCATGTTTCTATCGCGTATAAATCTGAAGCAAGTTGAAATCTAAATTTCTAAACACCTAAATTTACCTTCCACTTTCAATTTCCCTACAGAAAGCCACTCAATGCAAAACTCGAATAATAGTATGCTCGGGTATATTAACGTTGCTCCTTTAGAAGAAGAAAGTACAGGTTAACCTAACCTACGTAACATCAATTGTGATGGCAGGTATTGTCGGTGCTATCGGGTCAGTAGCATCCATATAAAATTGTTGCATTTAAATCCCTCGAAATTGCTAGTTCGCCTATTCGTGCCAGAGTATGTGACTAACGTATATAGGTGAATGTACGTAAAATAAGATGTACCAAGGCGGTGGCGTAGCACTTAGTGCAAGGGTGACAAACAGAAGAGGATAGAGGAAGAAAGGTAGCATTGAAAGGAGGGTATGAAAAAAGATCGGGTGAAAGAGAAGCGTCGCGTCGTGCAGAGAGCAACATTGCTTCCTTTTCCATTCAGTCGAATCGTTATGAGTCGTGTAGGTATAAACTAGCAGTTCGATCAGACGTGATGGTGATATACAGCAGGATATTGCGAGAGGATAGCTCGAACAGGAGAGAGTATCGATATGGAATGTTCCCTCATCCTCCGGCTCTTGTTCTCCCTCTTTGGTTTGCTCGATTCACCTATCTCCGTCGCTCTCCATGGTACGCGCTCACCTGTTTCCGTCTCTCTTCATGGTCCGTGCTCACCCCTGCCTGTTCACCTTCTCTCTTTAGCCACTTCGAAAGTTTGAGAGTGCTCCAGAGAAGGTCAACGATCCCTCCGGGGATTTTCAGAGATCTAGCGACTGAAACCACTGGTGGGACTCGTCACGACTCAATTCGCCGGTGTTGATGGTAAAAAACGAATCGACTGATCTTGGGATACGTGCCAGGTGAGCTAGTGGGTTGCTTCGATCCGTGGAAAACGGTTATCGGAGATCGAAGTATAGAGTTCCGTCTCGCGTTCGCACGCTTTTACTCCTAATATTTGTTCGAGATGTTCGATGATTGCATCGACTTGTACCTCCGATTGTTTCCAACCGAACTTTTATATTTCGTCATGTATAGACAAAATCAGTTTCGATTTATTGCCATCGGCACGAAGCCTTCAGGTGAGAGCTACGCTGCCGAAGAATCGATCACTGATTTGTATCGAAATCGAATCTTCTGGTGAATTTTAGCGATAGGTTAACAGCTATTTCGGTTTTACATAATTCAAATTGGGGGACAATTTTGTAGAAGGGTGATTCTACAGATATAGAAACTTCTTTTGGTCTTCGCCTTTATTATTCTTAAAAATCGTGGTATATGTTTATATTATGTGTCTTTTTATCTCTCTTTAGTCACTTCTATCTTTTTTAACAATTATATTATATGTTCATCAAAAAGAGAAACAATAAATGTCGTTATATACAAATAACGAAAAACTAACTGTTACAAATTTTTGTTTTGTAGAACATTCTGTACTGGTATGTTATGTACTTATAATTTGCACTACAACCCAAAAAAATACTGATAAAATTGTATGTATTTATTTCATTGTACCACTACTTAACATGTCTTATACCATATTCCAAAATTACAGTTAAAAAAAAGAAAATTGAAGACAGCATGTGGATAAAATTACTGTTAAACAGTTTCTGATTAGAATCACCAATAAACAAGAAAGAAGGTAGTATTTATTAGAGAGCCACAATGTTTGAAATTTTATTAATTTGTATTATTAAAAAGAAAGAAATATATAAAATATACACAAAAGTCAACTGGTATTAAATTGCTAATACTTAAAAATTTTTGTTTTCGAAATCGTATATTTGTAAAGTAATAAATAATATTCTTACACTAAGGAGATTTTAAAGAAAGAAATTCAAATATTCAGAAAATTGAAGGTTTGCAAATTTAAAAATATAAAAGCGTACTAATTCCAAACTTCTAAATTATAAAATTTATATACGTACGGAGATATACTCTCATTAAAAGCAAATTACCCTACTGTAATAATAAATGAATGTACATATATAACATACCAGTAACAAGTGGGTGCCAGTGACCGTTCACTTTGCGGGCACACATCATTGCTGTTAATAATTCACACCATCACTGTCCCATCAAGCACATTTATTTTCCTAGCAACAATAAACACGCTATATCAATATTTATCGTAGTTGTTACGACTAAAAATCTATTAAAATACTTTTCTCTGGTGCTCGTGCCTCAACCGAAGTATTTACCGTTTACAGCACATGTTTCTTCCAACAACGGCTGGCACGATTAAAACTCATCCTAACAGTATTATGCTGTTAAATCCCATTGCAACGGCGTGACGGTATATGGTATACCGTGTTTGACAAACTTCTTCATCCGTAAGGCGTAATGCAGCCAGCACGCGTTAAAAGTAAGCTGTGCCACGATGGCCGACGAATATCTCGAGTGTTTCGCGCATAAATCGCGAGCGTCGGGAAACTTGTATACTTTGTAGTTTTTATTTCGCGATTATATCTTGTTTCTTCGGCTACAATGCCGTAGGAATCGTGCACGCGTGTGCGACGAGAAGACAGAGCGAGAAGGGCCCCACGTAAAAGTTAAACGCCGAACTTTCTCCCGCCATTTTCCCGCGGCTGGCTACCATTTTTATGAGCTGTACGTCCTTTTTTCACAGACGTGCGTGTGTTCCTAATGCGACTAACTTTGTACACGGCCACTCGTGTGCATGACGAGTTTCGCCGACTGCACAGGCCAGCGTTTTCTCGCTGTAAATCAGTCGGAACGTCAGCGGAAACTTCGTCGATATAATGTTTCTCCTTCATTGAAAAAGTCAAGCTTTTCCGACCTTTAGCTCGATTGGGAATTTGCGATATATGCACAACGATGCAACTTTGTTTTCAGTTGGACCATTGACCATGTTGAGAGACAAAGTTGATAATACAGTCCTATATCACAGTTAGTTGGTCCTCCAGAGGTGTGCTTATCGATTGTTGATATATTGTAGATATTTAATAATATATTATCACTCGTGTTTAAAATAAAAAAAAATAATATGGATTATTTTAATAATACATTAAAATCATGAAACCATTGTTTCAGTAAATTTTGAAAAGTACATGTGTTGAAATATGACGGTAAAATGGGGTAATTAGATGTACATACATGTAGATTTCCCTTTATTGAAAGGCAAATTGAAGCCCATTCTTTGTATAATCGATTTGCAACAAATACATAAGTGCTCCTATTTTCTACCTTATTTAGAAAATTGACAAAATTGGATTTGGAGTTAGATTGGTTCTTAGGAACCGAATTCTTAAGCTGATTTACTTGAACGGATTTGTCTCAGTACGTAATATTTTTCTTCGTCGTACAATTTCATGGTATCTTTCAATCGATCATCAGCGCCTGACACGGTCAATAACGTCTTCAATAAATTGCAGTACCCTTTCGATCCTTTGAAATCCAACGGTCGAACAGCGATTTTGATGCTGGCAGCTCGTTAATTGCACGGTTCCCACGTCGTGGCGGTAACGTTACGAGATATTTTAGCCAGTTTCAGTGGATTGTGAAAAAATGCGTGTGACGAGCCGCGGGCAATTAATTTCCGTTGCTGGAAAGGCGTTGGCTTGGCGTTGCTCGCCGACGCGTATTATCCTGCGGATTGGTGTGTCGGATTTTTTCGAAATTCGAGGTCAATTTGGGCCGAACTGCGACAGCCTTTATCACGCGGTATTTACACTCGGAGCGTTTGCTTCATGGCTGAATCACTTGCCTCCCGTGTGGTATCGATTTGACACGCAGCCGAATTTTTACCGTTAGCTGATGACGATCTATTGCGCTTCTAGTTAACCTCTTTACGAATTTTATGGTTAAATTTGATATTTTTATGGTTAAAGAAAGAAATATTTAATCTTTTGGTTTATTTACATTTCACTGTTTAAATCCGCAACGTCTATGCAAATAAATTTTGAAAGGATTTTTTATATGCAAAGATAATGATGACACCCACATGTTAGAAACTTTGTCAAACAGAGATGCGTTTCCAATTAAGGTGCTGGGGTAAGTGCCGAGAGGTCAAACTCAGTCCTCTTACCAAAGGCATTCCTGCCTCCCCACTACGTGGCCAGATCCTCCAGGATCAACGTCCCTATTCGACTTAGCATTGCAATAACAAACTATCTGTCCTTTTCTACAATATCAGAAGCTAACAAAACACACAGCCCTGCGACATCTGATGACCATACGACTCCAAATCAATAGCCATCATCTATCGCCACACTTGGACTCTCATAAACCACCTTTCGCTTAGACCTCACGCAGGCTATCCCTATCATAAATCGTTCGAAGGCAAAATAGCACAGGCTAATTGCCCCCAACGACCCTCCAAAATACGTTGACGCTAACACACATATATCCTTTGGTTGATGAATTTCATAGCACAGTAAAAAATCATATATGCTCTTTGTATGATGAATTTAATAACAAGTTAAACGTTCACATTTTCTCTTTATTTGATGAATTTAGCAACAAATAACGTAACAAACTAAACGCGTACATATGACCTTTGGTCGATGAGAATGAACTAAAGCTCTACATAGATCAATCCAATTCAACCCTTTGGTTAATCGATTTAATAACTAATTAAACGTCCACATATGCCCTATGGTTGTTGAATTTAACGATAAATTAAATGTCCACATGTGACATTTGTTTGATGAGTTTGAAAATAAACTAAACGCCCCACATATGTGATTTTTAGTTGACGAATTTAAAAATGAACTAAACGCTCATATATTTTTGTGTGATGAATTTGAAAAGATACTGATTGCTCACATATGTGATCTTTGGCCGATGAGTTCAAACACAAATTAAATGTCCACATATGTAACTTTCAGTTAATAAATGTAGAAAGAAACTAAACGTTCGCATCTATAACTTTCAATTGATGAATTAAAAAATAAACTAAACATTCACATATGTGATCTTTATTTAATGAATTAAAAACTCAACATCTGTATATGTGGAACTATTCTTAAAAGGATTAATACTGAAATAAAGTTATTTGCATTTTGTCATTTTTTTATAAAAAATCTCTTTTGTCAATGTAAAAGAAAAAAAAACAATAAAGTACGTGCAAGCACTCGAAATTACGTAAAATAAAGAATTTGTAAAATGTGAGATTAAAAAATAATAATTTTCTACAAACTGCAGAAACAATCCTACAAGCCTTTTTACAAATGGTTACATTTAATATACGAATAAAGGATTACCAATTTAACGCAAAGATATAGCTGCTTCCAAACTTTTGAACGATAATGTACCTATATGTATGCGAGCGAAGCTGAATTGTGAATTGGAAAAGGTCACGTAGGTATTAAATGTCTAGAGTTTCCGTAATGTAGTGCAACCATTAATCACAACTGGAAATTAAACCAAAAATTCTCTGGAATTTATTTCGACCTTATATTCCTATTATTAAAACACTGCTTTCCATGTAAAAATAACGGAGTAATTATGCGATATAAAAATTAATTTTAATTACTGTTGGAAGTTATTCATAAAAATGGAATGAATATCTTTCTCAACCATTGACATTGGTTTTTCATGTATATGCTTTCAATATTCATCCCATTGTAATTTATCTGATTCTAAGGTTTTTATATTGTCATGATTACACACTTTCTACAATTTTTATGATTTTACGGTTTTTAAAATTGTTATGATTTTTTTAATTTGTATGAGTGCAAGGTTCTTAAAGTTCATATGATTCTGAAGTTATGAAAATGTTTATAATGCAGTAACTTTAGAAATTTGTATAACTGTAAGGTTTATAGAATCTGCATGATTTTAAGGTTTTTAAAATTTGCACAAATAAGCAGAAAAATTTATTTATGTCACACAATGTCATTCTTAAATTGAATATTCAAACTTCTTAATCAATAATATAACAATAACAAATTATAATCTCCTCGAAAGGAGGTTAACTGGTTTTTTATGAATTTTTCTCGCTTCCTCTTTAACAAAGAATAAATGAAATTTCTAAATTTAAGATATAAAAAACTATTGGGAATATAGAAATTGTAAATTTTCGAGGGCAGATTTACCCGTGAGGGGGTATTAAGGCGAGATCGGTGTTTCCTCGACATTTATTCCATTTAATTGCCGATACGGATGTACATTACCGGTCGAGCCAATTAATAGTTCGATTAAATAAACCGATAATTGCTTGAAAATGGAATATATCTGGCCGAATATTGGATCTTTCGTTTTCCAGTGTTCATTATTCGCTGCAATTGGCGCGCACGTGTTACATGGATGTGGTGCGTTTCTTTGTGAACGAACGCCGTTCGAAAAATGGACTGGTACTCGCGATTAGCGGGCCGGAGGTAACAGGGACGAGATGGTATAACGATTTTAATGGCTATAATTTCGCGAACGTTGAACTCCGTTTCCTCTTTCGTGCTATTTCATATCCCATTATCCTCTTTCAACTGCAAGGCCGCTACAAGTTTTATAATTTTCATGTTAATGCTGCTAACGGTGTTCCTCCATCCTGCGTGGGTGCAGGTGTTGTTTCAATATACCGAGGCTCGTTCGAGCAATTACACACTGAGGAGACGAGTTCTCGAGATAATCACGTAATTACGAGAGCTTCATTTTTCCTACACATTTTTCGTAGTTACGCGATCATTGGATTTTGTCTTCTGGTTGTCAGAACAATGGCAATCTTTAAGATTGTCGCACACTTGACGGGACGGTACATGAAAAATTGCGTTGGATCAACTCTAGTATACAGTTACCACGGAACCTTCGTAAATGCAGTTTCGCTTATCATTTCAGGCATATAATTTTCCTGTATATTTAATTTTCTTGGTCTTTATTTCGAGCGTATATAACTTTTATGTAAATTGAATTAATTTGGAAATTTTCCTTTAAATTAAATTAATTAGATAAATTCAATTTAACATTTTGTAATATGAGTATTTGTATATTAATAAAGTTATGGCGGAATAAAAATAGCGAAATTAACTCCAACATGAATTCATACTTGCACTTGAACTTATAATTAAGTATAACTCTTGCATTCATGGGCGCAGGGGATGGTTATGTGGAAAGAAGAGATACTATATGTCGGATTCAAATTGGAAAACTCTTACATTTAAAACTTTACGAATTTGGAAGTCGGACATTCAGAAATTATGATATTTTGAAACTTTTAGAATGCTGAAAATATTAGGAATTTGAAGATTTGGAAATATGGAAATTATGGGAAGAATGTGAGAGTTTGAAAGTTTAGAAATTATGGATTTAGTAATTTGAAAAGTTAAGAATCTGGGAATTTGTGAACGTAAAAATGAAGGACTTAATGGATCTAGAATTGGAAATTTAACGATCGCTTCTTTGAAAATATGAAAATTCGGGAGTTTAGAAACTTAGAAATCAAAAAATTTAAAAATGTAAAAATCTGAGAATGTGAGCATTTGGTAACGTGGAAATTAGAGTATGAATGGATTTGGAAATATGAAGATATAGGAATATAAAAATTTAGAAACGTTAGGGCTTTAAAATTTCAGATTTAGTTTGAGGATTTTGAAAACTTAAGAATTAAATTATACCTAAGGTTGAAAATTTGAGAATTTGGAGTTCAAGACTTGACAGATTTAGGAATCCAAATATTTATAAATATGGTGTTTTAAAAGCTTAGGAATTGAGAAAACTGAACTTTCAAATATTTAAAAACTCAAAAATTAAGAGTTCAAAAATAAATAATTTATGCATCTCAAAATCTATGAATAAACTATTAAACTCTACAATGTTACACTTTAAAATGGAAAACAAATGTTGGTTTCCTTCCTCTGTACCCATCCTTATTCCACGCGTCGACAGCCTACGTTGCGCTGGAGTGTATATTACCGGTTGCGTTATCAAAGTTCTAACAACTTGTATCTTAACCAGGAGACTGTAATCTCATCGCGAAGTAACGCATAGCTACGGTACAAGATACGATGGTAGATCGATTGGTGCATGAAGCAAAGAGCCCCATGGAAATCGAACGAGTCCTGGTTACACGATCGGAGCCAGCCCTCTCGTAATCTATTCCAACAGAGCTCTGGCCTTGTTCTAACCTCACCTAACCATCGAAACGCACACAACATGTCCGGAGTATAATACAGCGAGCAAAGCCGAGAGTCATTTATGGTACGGGAGGATGTGGCAAGGGGCAAAATGAGCGAGCGAGAAAGGTGGTTAGACGTGGATGAAGAGCGACAAAGGTGGGGCATTGCTTGGATCCCTAGTCACGTGTTCGCCTACACTCATTCATTTGTTCGGTGGCAGTGGTGCTCAACCATGGTGGGAAAAGCCGACCACCCATCGTGGATGTGGGTCAATCGTATCTCGCTTCATTTGCGTATATTGGCCGAGCGATTGCGACGCGTTCCATGGGGAATTCGTACGAACGCTTTGGTCAGGTATCGAATAGAGTGATAGAACGATGCCGGCTTCGTGGATATTCAAAACAGATATGCCCGTTTCTCTACAATTGTTTTTGGCAATTGGCATTTCCGAACATAATGCAGGATTTTAGGATATAGTGTTCACGAAAATGTGTATGCGATTTATGAAGTGTCAAAAGTAGTTTCATAGGATATTTTGCAAACTAAAATGAAATACAGTGTTTAATAGAATACTTACCAAAATTGTTTAATAGTTCTCTTTTAACATTTTGAGGTTACTCTAAATACTTTCACTTAAAACCTGCTAAATAATCGCACGATATTTTACACTCGGACTGCTACAGTGAAAATTGACATTTCTGATACAGCATAATGTGAAGTAGGGTATTTAATCTTTCAATTTCATTTTTTAATCTGTCAGTGTATATTATTAAGAACTTTCAAAAGTTTCTTCCGTTTACTTTTCCTGTAAATAATTTACCTCAATTTGCAGTGGTGGTCAGATATTACGGTCGAGATGAGACGGTCAACTCAATTAGCACCGTGAAATGTTAATCATATTTATTTGATTATACGATTAGATCTCTTAAATTTTAATTTTTAATCTCAAATTTGGAGAAGATATTTTTTACACTATATATTTAATTTTTGGAGGTGAAGAGCGACAAAAATTTTGTTGAACTACCCTAATACCCATACAACTGTCACTGTTTATAGGTCTCTAAGAAGCTGTAACTACATTTTTTACAATCATCTCATTGTCGTGAGGTGTTTCAACGCATTCCTGGTAGTTTTCCGCTATCCATGTTTGCTCACGCTGTGCCCGTAATCCTGCGGATGTAATTATTTGATTGACACGCGCGGACTAGAATTCGCGGAATTTTGCGTCTGTCGAAGAGTTGCTGGAAGGTTGTCCGATGAATCAGACCGCGCATCGCGTTGTTCGCGGAAGGAAAATCGTTTCACGCTCGCATCACGCCATTTCCATCGCCTGCTGTGCAACGTAGGGAATCGATTGGTCATAAGTCTCGTTACGTTAGCCCCGCAGCGAAAGATCGATTGACGTGGTTTCCGGGAACGAGACGAATAACGTTACTTTATGCGTGTAGGTACGTGTAGTCGGAGCCGCACTTAAGGCTCCACGACTGACGAGATTTATCGTGAAATCATAGCGACATAAATTAACATGTTAAATCGCGCACGTGCGACGGTAAATCAAAACTTCGCGGCTGAGGCTGTTGCTGTGCGCAACCGACAAATTTCCCGCCCGATATTTATGGGGATACTTCTGAATTAACGCTTTTACTCAGATTGGATGGTGCTAAGCTGGTGGCAATGCCTTAATTAACATGTTGACTTCCGTGGAGATCGCGGCTGATCGACATTGTAAACGATCATATCAAAAACAGATGAATTTTTAACGTCTGGAGCGAACTTTGCTTCTCTTCACAGTATGGCTTTAGGTGTAATAAGGAATTAAATGTGTAGAACAATATTGTCGTGTGTGAGACTCATTTATTTAAAAAATAGTGACACTTCAATAAGAAGTTTTGTTAAGATTCTATAGATCTTATTTAAACATGAAATATATAGACTGGTGTAAGGTAGGATTTCTTTGAATAAGGTTAGGTATGTAACCTCGACATTTCGAAAAGTCCCAAATTTCCATATT
Organism: Megachile rotundata; assembly: GCF_050947335.1. NCBI lineage: Eukaryota > Metazoa > Arthropoda > Insecta > Hymenoptera > Megachilidae > Megachile > Megachile rotundata. The sequence goes on from NC_134994.1 coordinate 3,375,450, forward strand.
TCTAAATTTGTAAATTTCCGAGTTTTTAAGTTCTTAAGTTTTCTGGTGTTTGAATTTTCAAATTTTCAAGTCGAAACTTCGTAAAACGTAGAAAATGACGCTATGTATAGTAATAATCTTTTCAGTCCAAAATTTCAGTGTTATTATTTTGTTCATTATATGAACAACCTAACGTATTCCTTCAGTTGCAGAAATTAAATATATCTGAAATGATGAAGATACAAAATCTATCATTTTGAAAGATACAAGATCTGTAATTGCGACAAGTTCCATAAATACAGTGTTAAGAAAATGATGGATTAAACATTGGCGTACCTAATTAAGACAGAGCTACTTGTATTACAGGATTTTCTGATTTTAATCATAACAAACTCACTGACTGTTTATCTCTTTTTGTTGCAGGTGAGCAATCTCATTTCCTTTCGCTAGCGTACATAAAGTGTCTAGAGAAAAACGAAGCCATAATCCTGGTGAGTCTTTCATCTTCCCTAATCCCGTGTTGAAGCGCATGTGTAACATCGCGATTCGAAAACAAGCCAGCGGCCACGTGGAAGGGCAAAAAAGAGATAATCTGGGGGATCGTGTATGCGCGTGGATAGAAAAGAATGCGGTCCTCGATTATGTGGTTATACCCCGAGGTCGAAATGAAGGGTTGCGGGGTGGAATGAAGCAAATGGAAATCCTGATTTCGTTTCAAGACGTTCCGCTACGAAGCGAGGGAAAATGGAGGATCGCCCTTTCGGAGGGCTGGGTGGTTGAAATGCAATTTAAACGAGCGCAAATATAGATGTCAAGATGTTTACTATTAGTTGGACGCAGGCCAAGTTTACCTCGCGCTGAATTTCCGTATGCGAATCCCACTGTTCCACGACTATCGGCTATGTACTACTTTTAAGTGTCGTTAACCAGAATAGCAATTTCGAATAAAAGACTCGTAATTGCCTCTTTCGATGGCCTCCCGTGGGGAAACTGCTCGATTTCTTCAGCTTTATCTGGATGCGTTTGAGAGTCAGGTAATTCGTTTTGAGGATCGGTTTCTCTGCGATCGGCGCAGTGTTATTTCGCTATCCCCCGATCTCAGATCGATTTGTTCCGAAATTATCTTATAATTATACATATACCCTGAGAAAAATTAGCCTATAATTATGTATGCTTTCTGTGAAGAATTGTCTTATATTAGGGGTACCGAAAAGTAATCAAAATTTTGTTTGCTGGCGGAAAATATTTATTTATTAAAGAAATCTTAAATCAACAAAATAATTTCCATCACTTTCTAACGCTTTTTGCCAGCGTAAAGGCAATTGTTCCCTTCTTAGAAAAAGTATAACGAATTTTCTGCACACCTGTCTTTGCAGAAATGAATATTTTCTATTTGTTAAAGCATTAATCTTATTGTTAGAATACGTTAGTTTAGCAAAAAAAAACTACGAACTACTTTTGTTATGATAGTTATTTAGTATTGACTTAATGTCTATTTGATCATTTTAAGTATGCAATCATTTTGTAGATGCTTTTATTTGCATTTACCGAATCACAAATATTCGAATAATCGCAAATCCTTACAATTTAATGAAATTTACGCGTATGTACTTTTTTATGGATTACAAAGCATGCGTCGAAAATGGATCGCTGCCTTATAATTATACTGTCTTCATTTTGAATAGTAATCAGTTATTAATTGAGAAGATTAGTCGTGCAATTATTAATTTTAGTATAAGACAATAAATACAATGCAACTGTACTGATCAAGTTACGCATAAGATAAATGCATTGATCAAGTTACGCATAAGATAATAAATGCGTTGATCAAGTTAATAAATTGTGTTGATCAAATTACGCATAAAATAATAAATGCGATGTAACTACATTTATGAAATTACACATAAGATGACAGATACAATGCAGCTGAATTTATCAGACACAAGATAATAAATATAATGTTATTAAAATTGATTAAATCATATCAAACAATAAATGCAAGACAATTGTATTAATAAAGCTTCATATAAAGTGGAATTCATAAAGTACTTTTGGATCCTTAAAAGTGTTATTTTCAGAAACACCAAACACCATATATACATAAGTCATCCATAACATCCATAACCTGAGAATTAAACAAAGCACAGTTGACACCAGTTTTCTGAAATCGATGGGTCGATAATTCCGAGCTAGCAGAAGTCGATTCACTTGAAGGTGCTTGTACTTTCTGCGCCCACGCGTTGCATAGAGCATCGTTGAAGATCGTGCTTGATAACAATGGTCCAATTTTAAAACACTCGATTCTGTAAGCTGGCAAGCTCTATTATCGTTCCTGGACGACTCGAGTGTGATTCGAAGGAACAACGCGGCCCTTTTTGATCAAGGGTTTCCGTACAGCTTCAAGTTCTTTTACTCGAAAGACGATGAGAAAAAGCCAAATTCGTTCTCTCTTTTACCGTTGACTGCCTGCTGTTCTCTTCCTTTCTTTCGGCGACTACGTTCCGGCAAACTCTCTTTATCTTTCCCTCTGCCTTGGCAAAATCTGGCCTCTAACACGGCAAACAAGTATATCCGACCGCGAATCACTGCTCCTTTATCGCGTGTTTCCCGCAGAGCGATTTTTGCTCCATTTAACTTTGATTATAAGTCGTCTCGCGTTACACGAGCTTTAGCCCGTGGCTTAAGAGAGGAAATCACGGTCGAAGATCTGCGAAACTCACCGTGTTCTGTGTAGACAAAAATCTAACGCGGTTAAGTGGTTGATTATCTTGTTTGTATGTATGCTCGTAGGGTAGGCTTTCCTTGGATAACGATAAGAGCGAAGAAACCTTTCACCGTTTGGTCTCCGTTTTTAGAACCCAAGGAAAATTTAATGTACATAGTATCTTCTCGGGTGTGAAACTAGAACAAATAAAAACAGTGATTAGGTTCTTTTGTACTTTGTCTTCGAGGGATATCTATAGTGTACATTGTAACGGTGATTCTAAAGTATTTAACTGTTGTGCAGGGAACAAGTACAATTCAGGATAAAGTTGGACTTCTTTGGGAATAATAGTACATAATGTAGAACACTCCATTATTTGGCATAACTTACTTGGAAGAACGGCAGTGTTTATTACTTTTGTAATTCGTTTTATAATATTTTTTTCTAACTTATAATTTTTATAATTTTATAATTATTTAGGAATGTGGGTGAGGGAATTTAAGGTACTTGAAATCAACGAATTTATTGAATCAGGGACTTGGTAATTTGGGTTTTTGTGATTTATGAAATCGGAAGTTAAAGAATGTGAGAATGCAGAGATGTGGAAAGACAGTTTAGGGACTTCGGGATTTCACTACATAATAATTTGATGATTTAGAGATTTGCTAATTTGGGGATATGGAAGTTTGAGAATTTAAGGGTAGAGACATATGGAAATTTCGACTCTTGGAAAGATGTGAATCTGGGAATTTAAAGTTTTATTTCCTGTTAATTTATTTTTCTATTTCACCTTTAACTTCAAATTATATGTGTATTATATGTATACTGGAACGTTTAGTATCAAGGATTAAACAACATTATCTCCTTGACTCGAGCCTTGAGCGTTGCGAAAAATATCGTCTAGATCAATGCTTCTTATGCTTTTTTCATTCATAATGTTTTTAACATCGAAATTAATTCGCGACCTTAGATTTAAATATAAAATTAAGATATAAAAGCTCATATTGTTCTATAAAAAATATTTTTTGTATGAGAATATTTCTCATGTAAGGTAAGAATTGCCGACACTACAAAGCTTCCAGACATAATTGCATATTGGTAACAAGTTTAAACAACATGTGCAATAGTAAATGAAACATGTAGACCTTTCAAATGAACTTCAAGATCCATTAATTTGTTGATAAAGGTTTTTGTACTATGTTTTTTTTACAACTAAGATGATAGGAGGTAAGATAATAGAATTAAGATAATAGGAGCATGAATATTCGAATGCAACATTGCATAAGAAAAGATTTCCAAGTTACTAACTTCAAAATCTCCAAACTTCCAGATTTCTAAACATTTAAAATTCCTAAAATCCCAGTGTCGAAATCCGTAAATTCCTAGATTTATCAATATTAAAATTCCTAAATTTCTTTATCCTGAAGTCTCTAGATTCTCAAATCTAAATAATTAAGTACCCGAACTTCCGAATTCCTAAGACTCAAATTTCTAGATTCTCTAATCTCTGAATCTAATTTCCAAGTTCCTAAATGTCAAATACCTAAATCTCCAAATTCCTAAATTTCAAACTACTAGATTCCTAAATTATTAAATTCCTGTATCCATAAATTTTTAAATTCCTGTATCCATAAATTTTTAAATTCCTGTATCCACAAATTCTCATATGACTAGATTATCAAGTACCTAAATTACCAAATCCCTAAATGCCAAATTTATAAATTTTCAAATTCTTAAATTTCCACATTCCACCTTTTCCAAAATCCTAAATTTCTTTATACCTAAATTCCCGTATCTCTAAATTCTCGTAACCTTAAATTACGAAACTATTGAATTTCTAAATTCCTGCGTCCCAAATTTCCAAATTCCAAATTCATTCATTTCCAAATCTCTAAATTTTTAAATTCCTCAATTCCTAAATTCGCAAATCCTTAAATTCCCAATTCCCTAAATATCAAAATCTCCAAATTCATATTTCTAAAAAGCTGAGTATATACAAAAACACTGGTCCCTGTTATCGCGAACACCCAGTACTTACACGCGTGCGCGTAAGAATACATGCACGTGTACGAGTACGAGTACGTAGTTGTGTATGGATCGCATGGTTTCACGAAGAGGAGCCGCTTACGCATCGCCGCCACTTGCCTGCCGGTAAGCACGGGAAAATTTACTTCACGCGGAAATGTCGGCAAGAGGAGATCCGCACGATCCACGAAGCTGTTCTCGAATAACGGCTCGACGATATTTATACCGGGTGCAACTCGCTCCGGACCCCTTATCGCAGGTCAAAGATCTGACAAACTTGGCCGCGCGTTGATGAACGTGCCGTGTTCACGATAACACGGCAAGACGTATTTAATGCCTCTCCAGAAAGCCGAAAAGCAAATTGTTCCTTTCATTTAACAAAAATGACTCTTTACCGTATAAAGAAATCATCTGGATCAGCATTTCTTATTCTTTTGCACTCGAAAGATGACTCACCATTCGCTTTGATACAACGATTTTACTCTATTGCATTTGAAGACATTTTTGCTGATGGAAATTAATGGAATTTGAAAATTTATTGTCTGTTTCACTATGTTTATAAATCACGCGTACAACACATTTAGTTTAAAAATGCATATTCCAATTTGTTACGTTAAACCGAACAGTGAGGAAAGAAAACCTTCATTTTCTTCAAAAATGCAAATATGAAAAGTCGATGTAGGTCAACATTGCTACGAAAATATAATGCAACTTTTACGTAGTATATTTTTCTCGAAAGATAGTATGTACAAGAAAAACACTGATCCGCATTATCACGAACACCCTGTATACATACACACAGCTAACTTGGTCGTTGAGCTACCGTCGAGCTATCTGATCGCTCGTAACAGTCTCGACAGACGATGCATTCGAATGCAGCCGCTTTTTCTTATTCCATGTTCAACGCTGCTTGCTCTTGGATTATGGGAACCGCGGAAACCGAGGTGCGCGTGTTATCGAATGGTTTTTGGCAACGAACCTTTCGAAGAGTTATGGAGGTTCGAGAGACTTTAGTAATTCGTGGAAACTGCAGTCTGGCAAGAAGTTGGTTATCAATGATAAAATTGAATCTAATATAGGCTAAGATATTTCGGATATTTAAGTACAATCGCGATGTAAGAATTTGGTTTTGTCATTTAAAAGATAGAATGTAGAAGTAACAATAAGATTATAAAACAAGTTGAATTGTGGTGGAATTAAAGATTAATATTGGGATTTTTGCGTTTTGGAATTATAGAATTGTGAACCTTTGGGCCTCTGAAACATTTCGTTTTTGAAAGTGAAATTTGAATACTTTTGAATTAAAGAATTTTAAATTGTACACCTGTGAAAACTTAGAACTTTTGGACATTTGAACTTTGAAATTTTCTAACATTGAGACTTCGGCATATTGAAAGTTTAGAATTGAACGTTGGGATTTTTGGATTTAGGAAATTTGGAGCTTTGGAACTCCGGAACTCTGGGACTTTGGAACTTTGAACTTGTAGAGTTTTGAGACTTCAAAGTTGTGAAACCTTAGGACCTTGAAATTGTTTAACATTTGACCTATGAACTTCTGAACTGTGAAGTCTTAGGATTTCGGAATAAGTAATACTTGAAATTTCAGAATATTGGACTTGTGAAGATTTGAGATTTTAGGATGTTAAAAATCTTTGGATTTTAAGCTTTAAAAAATGACCAATTCTTATAGTACCATCCCATAATATCCTAAAGAAGTGTCTAGTAGTAAATCCAGCCTTAGTATTAAACCTAGTAAAATACCTAATAGTAAACCTAATATAGTAGTATATCTATTACCTAAATTAATAGAAAAAAATAGAAAATTCATAGAAAAATATTAATTCCTTCACTATCATCAATCAATTACTACTGCTTTCATGATATCAAACTCGTGCAATTTCAGCGTTTCATTTTTGCCCACAGAAAATCTAAAATGTATTGTCGCAAAAGATGATAAACTGAACGCGACAAATACCGAAATGGAAGGCGAACGTTGTTGTTTACCGGTCGCGATGAAGACAAGCTCGCTGGAAGACTAATGAGATTCAGCTTCCTTTCTTCATTAAGCCACCTACTGTTCCTGGCAAACATGTTGCAGAGCAGTGGTTTTCATTCTGTCGCGTCTCAAACGTCACGGAAGTAATTTAACTTCAAGCACTGACGGTGTCGATGCCCCGCGGCCAAACGAGTGTTTACCATCGGATTTTAATATACCCTGTTTAATATACCGTCGACAGGGAATCACCGTGACAGCGAACGACCTCATAAAGAAGGAAGCAGGGACGAGCATGTGGAGCACTGTTGAGTCTTGCATGCTTATGTAAGCGACCATAAACATACATAGCTACGGAGAGGCGACGAAACTTCTTTTCCCCTCAAACGTACTCATCTTCCTCGGGTCTATCATGTTATCGTCGACCTCTTTGTGCAAATGCAATATTCTCCTCTTTTAAAATTGTGCTCACCTACTATATCTCGATTATTGTCTTGCTATATGATCTGTGTTGGCGTAAACAATATTTTAAGCTGTGCTTACATGTACGTGTGTATACGTATGTAATCACGTATGTAAACCATCACATATGTATGTAGGAAATTATGTACGTGTGTGTGTATATGTAAATGATCGTAAATACGTATGCATATGTAGATAATTACACATACATGTGCATATGCGAATCGTCCCATCTACGCGTGTATACATAAATCATCATACATGAGTACACGTAAATGATCAGATACACGTGCGTATATGTAGACAATTATATACAAGTTTATATATGTAGATAATTATACACATGTGTGCATATGTCAATTATCACATATACGTGTATATGCATAAACAATCATATTTGTTAAACGTTTATAATGGAGTATAAATTTGAACGTGGGATTTATACAAATTTTAAGAAGAGTAAGTTGAAGAAAGTACATTTTTACAAATATGGAGGCAATTATTCAGAAAGTATAATTTTATAAATATTTAAGCAGTTATTCAGGAAATGTTCTTAGAAATGTCACAGATAAAACGTTGAACTTTTCCAAATCCTGGTACATATCAGAAGCTGGTACGGAAAACTAACTGTTCGATCAGATTAAAGACTTGTACATCGAACAAGTGGAACGCGACATGTATTCGTTGTGAATTGTTCCAGGTACGGATCCTGTTTCTCGGGGTTAACCTGTTAGCTCGGGGGTATAGAAGGCAAACGGTCGTAGGGCACTTGGGGGCACTTAATAGAGATAATTGCCTCGTTAGTGGGGCGGTACAGCGCGAGACACGGTGCGATAATATGCTGTCGATCAAAGCCAACAGGCAGCTGGTCCCGTTCTCTCTGCAAGGCGATCTGGTTATACCCTAGACCAGGCTGTATTTGGTGATGCAATAACTAGATGGATATTCGACGATACCGTAACATCGTTTCCAATCCTCCCACTAGTTATGCGTTCATGGATCGGTTAAGTCCTTTCTGCACGTTAAACTCAAGGAAGATTAATTGTTAGGCTATTTCTTCTACTTAGCAATCATCTTCAAATAATCTATACATATTTTTTTTAATGCACTGATACTTTCAGAACCTCCAGCTATTATTCCAACTAGCTATGTCATTTATCACTGTAGATTACTGTTTAGCTGTAAAAGGCAATAAAAATGTAACTAATATGAATGATCATTCGCTCTTTTAACGTGTATTGACATCTGTCTTACACGTCGCAAATGTTCACAAGACGTTTTCTCTTAACCAACAACTCCATTCTTTTTGTACTGCTACTATCCTCATTCCTTCAAATGGAGGACATTAAAAGAATTAACCAAGACAAATTAACGGAGTTCTATCGTATACCTAGGACAATGGCTTCTTTAACAAACTTACAATGAAAAGAAGTCCTCGAGAAAAGGACTATTATTCGAAACAGTAGCAAACGTTTTAGACAAACAATTGTCTGAACTCTAAGCAGAGTGAGGGCAATGACTTCTTTGATGAGCTTAGAACGAAAGGAAAGAACGAAAGAAAGGATTACACTCACTTGAAACAATACTAAAGTGCTTCTAGCGTGTTTAACTGGAACGTATTAAAAGGTAAAGTCGAGAACAAATCTTAATTCTATGAAAAATATGACTAATGAGAGGGAAGAGGTTGATTGGGGAGGACAATTGTTGATTTCTAGTAAATTTTGAGAATTATAAAATTTGGGAAGTAGAGATATTTAGGGAGGTAGAAATTTCGAGAGTTTCAAATTTGAGATTTTGGGAAATTAAGAAATGTAGAAATCTTCAGATCCGAAAATCGGAAAATTAAAATATGTTCAACTATAAAAATTACAAAACTAAAAAACCCGAAAACTAAAAGATCAAAAACTGTGCATTCATAAAAATTATGTATTAGCACAGTGTTCAAATTTCATACTCCCTCGAGTGTACGAGAGTAAAGAAGAAAAACAGTGATCACGTTGTTGGTGCAACTGTTTTTCCCAATGTCGATCTATATCCCCATGTATCGAATCTGACAAAAAGTCGGATACGCTTTTAGGCGTAGCTGGTTTTGCGTGAGCCAGCTTCCGCGTATTTTCACAGTTCATTCCGAGCGTGACTAGTTCGGGCATGGCTCGAAAAAATTCAATTTTTCATCTGTTCGCGTATTTATTCCAGCGTGTCATGGAAATGCCCGGCCTCGTGCTCTACGGGGAAGCGCGAAGTTTATACGGATGAACTTGTCGCTGCCACGGTTTACCTTCGCTTGCTATTTCTGGCTCGATTTACCGTAAATCCTCGCCTCACCGCGATCCGGGGTCGTTTTTACACCGTCCTGTTAAAGTAGCGCGGATATCGGTTCGCGTTTGATCGCATCTTCGAATTTATTTTTGGTTCGTTTGCGTGCAAGTGCGTCCTGGTGCGCTGTAAACGGATTTCCAAATGCGTTTCCGGCCCGTTGCAAAACATCCCTGGAAAACGTTTCATTAAAACATTCCTAATGCGATAAAAAATTCTTAATGCGATCAGTGTTGGTTCATGTTGGAACCATGTCATAGAATTTCCGGAAATATGAGGAATCGATAAGCTTAAATTATTGCCGGCGAAATTTTATTGGAGTAGCATTTTGAATTTGGGATCAAATTTTAAGTTTCAGAGGAAAAGTCTGTTTGCCTGTTTCCTTAGAATTCTTTTTATCTTTTTTCGTTTGAACCTATATACTTTTTCTACATGAACCTTAGAATTGTTTTTAGTTAAACTATAACATTTTTTCTTTTTGAATTTGTTCCTTTTACTTGAGCATTTGAACTTTTTTATTCGAACCTTAGAATTTATTTTATTTGAACTTTAAAGGCTTTTTTATATTTGAAAATTTGAAATTTTGAAACATTTTCCATTTGAACTTTTGAGTTTTGTTTTATTTGAACTGTAAAATTCTTTTTATATGAGCATATTTTCTTATTTGAATCGTGATTCTATTTGAATTTAAATCTGTTTTTTATTTGAATATTTTTCGAAATTTTTGAATTGCAGTTGAACGCTATAAGAAATTTATTGACAGTTGAAACTTCAAAATTATCTTCAACGCAATGTCATAGTGATTTAGAATGTTCAACGAGAGATCAAATAAAGATTGCAAGTGAATTAGATGTATCGTCGATGCATCACGGCAATCGTTCAGTAAATTAACTTAATTGTCAGAGTCATGTAACCTAACCTATATACGTCAATGGCTGGTATACATATCTTAAATGTTTAACTGCTCAACTTGATTTCACTGCTGTTTCAATTAATACATCTGTAGTAAGTTCATATTCGTGTGAGATTCAAATTTGTTTTAATACAAATAAATTTAAATTTATCATATTTATTTTGATATTGAATAATCCTGTATTTTAAACTATTACACATATACAGATTTCAGAGGCAAAGTGTATTAACTCTTTAAATTCACGGGAAAGTAAATTGAACTTATAAAAACCTTTATATGTGACATAAATTTTATTTCTTTCATAAGTATAATTATATATCTTTTATAAAGTATATCATTTTTTAAATTTTATAGCGGCGTCTACCATCGCGTTCTGGTCAGTTTATCTTATTTCCATAATTTTCCTAACTTACTATTTTGTTTGAATTTTTCTCAGCACTTCCTGCCAATTCTACAATTTTCAGTTTTCCCAGGGTCTTGTGCAAATCTGGTCAATGTCAGTTTGCACATTTGGCAGCCAGACTTGTACGAGCCTACGCTTTCCGTTAACTTTCTTTTTTATCCCTTCAACTTTCCACTATATCTCTCCTTTTCCTTTCATATTTCTATCTCTTTCCAAGAAGGGCAGATATTACTATTTTTTGTTAATTAGTCTTTGCGTTACATTGTTAAATATTTCATTAATCATTAAATACTCTACTTCTCATTCACTCCCACATTACTTTTATATTAAAAATTCAACAATTTAGATAAAAATAATTTTTATCATCATATTGTAAAGAATAAAGTACTTGATACGAAAGATAAAATATTTAATACAAAATTCACTTTCTAAAGAAAAGTGAACTTTTTAAATGGACTTTCTGTTCTTTTCGAAAGAACAGTGAAGTTATTACACTTTGTTTCTGTTTATTCGTGTACAGTAAATTCAACACTGATGCTCTAAATGGAAGTACTATAATTCTTTTTATTGATTGAAGATACAATAAATAAATATCATATAATGATATCAAATACAATATCATCAGGCTAACAATATGTAAATACATATATCATTCATGCAGACATAGAATACACGAACTCGTTACTGCAAGAAAAAGAACAGAATATAAAAAGAATGAATAAACAATAGCCACGGAAGTCACAGAATGACACAAAAGTAAAATTATAGTAATTAAGTAGCGTTGTGTTTCAATACCCATCTTATGTATCGCATTCTATTATTGTACAGAACGTGAAGAAATATGAAAGTCCGCCATTTTTCTATACATCCGAAGAACTTGGAGAAATATGAAAGTTCGTAGATATTCTACTTGTTTTAGAAAACGTCAAAAAAGAGTAATGTTGGTAAAAATTAATTGAAAAGTGAGATTTGATGTAACGTCTAGTAAGTTTCAAGTACATTGAACACAGGGTAAGTTTAGTGATTAACGAGGATCGATATTTCGAAGAGCAGAGACGTTGACTTGTCCACTTTTACTTTAAACGACCTTCCCCCGCGATCAGATTCGTCGAACTCAGGTGATCTATAATCGCGAAGAAGAACTTGGAACAAAGTTATCCCGCCTGAGGCTGGATCGGAAGTTCGTAGGTTATTATGGGGAGACAACGTTAGTTGTGAAAGTCGATCAGACGCAACGATGAACGAGGAACTTGAGGGGGTTTTGCTTCGGGTCCACTTCATACAGGTATTTTGGAACAGGAGAACTTAAATTTAGGTAGCTGCCAAGAAGATTGGATCGTATTTCATGGAAATATATGAGTGAGGTTAAGCTATGACTTTTATATTCGTTTTATTTGAATAGTTTACTTATATGTACTGTACAGTTACATCAAGTACTATATGTATAGTTTACTGAAGTGTTACTAAATAAAAATGATTAATATAATATAATGAACTAAAGGATGTTATAATATTGTTAAAAATAAAAATTTATTTTTATTTGATACGATAGATGGAGATATAATCAAGTTTATTACTTTTACGATGTTATTATAATATTAGATCTGATTGTTAGAAAAAGAAACTTTATTGGAAATAGCATAAAATAAGAAAATTAGATAATTACAAAGTTGGAGAATTAGAAGATTTAGTATGGTAATTTAAAAATCCATAAACTCTTACATTTTCTATTTTCTGAATCCCTAAATTTTCATATGTTCAAATATCCAAATATTAAATATACAAAGTTGTGAAATGCACAAATTTCAAAGAACTCCAATCTCCAAATATCCATACATATATCTAACCATCCAAACTCCCAAATCTCTAGACCTCTACATTCCCAACTTTGAAAACTTATAATTCTGGAACCTCGAAAAGTTGAAAATTCATTTCATTCACCCAGCGAATGTTCACGATCCTTATTCATTAGCAAACGCCTGGGGCTTTTCTCCGCTGCGCCGAAGTTTCCCCTAGGGAAACCTGCCGTTCTCGTCAGTGTATCACATATTCAATAAATATATCAGTGTTGGAATAGCGATATTACTTTGTCCGTCCACAAATTAACAATCAGCTAATCCTTCCATGTTCAAGAATCCGTTAATTAGTTAGATTAACGTAGTGTATGGTGTTTGCATGATGTCCTCATTTTCTGTTAATATTAGAGGACGAATCAATTTGTTAACTTTGAGTTATGATGCAAAACAGCCGGCTGTTCGTTCAAAGTCTTTTAAGTACACAGACTGATTTTCGTTTCTGTTTAATTAGCGGGCGAAACGAAACGTAAAGGCACTTTTCATATGGACTATTTATACGCAACGTAAATCTCCTGTAAAATCGGTGACGGCCTGATCGTCAAACAAACCACGGAACGTTATCGTTTTCAACGGCAATAACGATCTTGATTGCTGAACTCGGTGTTTGAAAATAAATCGCCGTTTCTATCACGTTCCATTCCCTTCTGCGAACGATCCAATTAAATCAGTGTTCTCCATTAATCCGAAAATTACAGTGTTTTCACTGGGCGAGTGTTTGAAATTGTTCAATAAAAAAATTAGCAGTGAATTGGATCACTTGCTCGATTTTAGTTTCAATGGCCATTTAAAGTAGTTTATTTCAAGGAAATATTTAGCATTGTGTGTTGTTATACAAGATAGGAAAAAATAACTTGGTTATAAATATATAATATAATATAATAATATAATTTTATTTATATAATATTATTAATAATTATATGTATATTGTTAATAATATTATTATTAATATTATAATTATTAGTAATATTATATTATAAGTCATTTGGTTATAAATATTCAAGATTTAACAAATTTTTAATTCTAAAAATTCCAATTTGAAAGCCATTGATATTACAATTGTAATAATCTGTAAAACATTAATAATATTAATTAAAAGTATTAATTTTATTCTTGCGTTTTGTACAAGTGAAAAATATAGCAAATTTTCTTAAAAACATTTGTACTCCAAATTTCATTATAATTAGCTCATATTAATTATTAATAATACTGTCAATAATAGTAATAATTAATAGTACCAATTAATAACAAAATAATAATACTAATTAATAATAAAAGAATACCTAACCTAACCAATAAATAATACTAAATATTTTATTATTGAAACTTAATATAAAAAAACAAAGTTAATAAAATTAAAGCCGAATAAAACGAAATAATAAAACTAAAGGATTTATTGTATCAACATTTTTCAATAAAATGTACATGTGAAATAAATTACTGTTGCAATAAAAATATTTAACTTGTAAAGTGGAAAACTACTAGACTTCATATTTCCTTAAATGTAAGTTACTTAATTTTCAAATGAAGTAACATTACTATTTTTTAGATCCTTTAATTACATGTCAAGTTTCAGTTATTTTATAGAGTTTTCAAGTTTTAAATAATTATCTATGTAGATTTCATAGAATTCTTTGTGCGCCACCGTATTGTATACATCATAAAATAGCCACGATAGTTGAACAACGATCAAAATGAAAACGATATTCGAAACGCATCGATGTTTGTGAATACTTTGCAATTCATTTAAAAAACTGAAGCCCTAGGGAAGAATAGAATTACATCAATTGAGGAAGAGAATTTTCACATGGATAACGTATAAAAATTGTTAGTCCGCTTTTGTTTTCAGTACAATGAGTACCATTTTTGATTCCGTTTGTTTTATCGAATTATTTCGTTTTTGTGAAGGAAACAAAAGCGGATTAACATTGTTTTTATATATTTTGTACAATAAAATGTTTATTATGTTTGTGTTGATATTAAAATTTCTGCTGAAGTTTCGGATTTTAAGAACGCGAGAACTGGTAGGTTATGAATGCCATTTTTGTTTTAGCTGTTGTTTAAAATTGTTTATTTAAAAACGTTTATTACAACAATAAATTATTAACTGTTATATTGTTTTGTTTCGAAGGGTTTATAAAACAATTTCATGTGAAAATCAATTAAATAATTAATATCGTTTTATCATAAAATATGACAATGTTAAAATTAAATTATAAAACAGTTTTCCAAAACAGTTATTGAACAAAATATATACAATATACAAATACATTAAAACCTACATACGTAATTGTATAATCAAATACGTTATTTATAAAATCAGAATAAATTAAAATCAATTTTTGTATCAAAACAACAGTATAACAAACTTTTAGATTAGATTTATCTTCGTTGCGTTTGAACCAAACTGACGTAAAATCCTGATTCATTTAAAGACAAAACAACAAACAATAATAACCATGAACAAAAACTGAAATAAATTACAAGTTAGTAATTGCAAGATAACTACAAGTTTTTATTAACATAAAAACAAAACTATTTGCACTAACCAACATGAGCGAATCAACTAAAATAAATCACATTCACCGATTAACTGAACGAAAATAGTTTCATAACAGGTAAAATTGCGTCTTCGTCACGATTAAATTGGCTGCGCACTTGATTCGTGCTCGTAATAACGTCACTAGCCAAAATGATGCATGCTAGATGATCAAATCATGCTCGCGAAGCCATTTGAACACGAATAGTCCACGCAATGGCGGACGTCCTCAGTTCGAGCCGATATGTCGAGTTGTCCATCTTTCTCAGGAAACGTGTTGTCGAAACAGCTTCTCTCGACACGAGTAACAGTTACGAGAATCGTTGCTCATGCTTTCGACTTTAGCTGGTTCGCTGACGGTTTTTCGAACGGCGAAAAACGACAAAAACACGGAGTGTTGCGGTTACGCGAATATACGAAGCTCGGTTTACGAGTAAGTAAGCGTTTGTAGCCGGGCCAGTGTACAGTCAGGAGCAAATATGATTTCCTCCGGGAAAATGTGCTAACTCGTTGAGGGCTCACGATATTTGAGTTTTAATTAAGGTGGATTTACAAATTCGGAAGTTTGGGGATTTAGGGATTTGGGAATTTGAAGATTTGGGGATTTGGAGGATTTGGGGATTTGGAGATTTGGGGATTTGTGAATTTGGGGATTTGGGGATTTGGGGATTTGGAGATTTGGGGATTTGGGGATTTGGGGATTGGGGGGTTTTAGAATTTGAAGATTTGGGGATTTCAGACTTCTGGAATTTGGAAATTTAGGAATTCGGAAATTTGAGGATTTGGACATTTAGGACATTGGAAACTTGATAATTCAGAAATTTAAGAACATAGGAATTTAGGGATTTAAAAATTGGATGATTTGGGAATTTGGTAGATTTGGAACTTGGAAATTTGAAATTTTGTACATTTTAGAATTGAGAAATTTTTGAATTATAGATTTGGAAATTAGGAATTTAGGAATTTAGGAATTCAGAAATTTTAAAATTTAGATATTTTCGGACTTGAAGAATTGTTAATTTGAAGAACTGGAATTTGGAGATTTACGAACATAGAGAGTTAGGAATTTGGAAAGTAGATATTTATAAATCTAGATATTTGTAAATTTGGGAATTCGGGATCCTGGGGTTTGAAAATTCAGAAATTCAGAATTAAAAAGTATAGAAAACTAGATACTTTGACACATAAAAATTTGCCAATTTAAATAAAATGATAAATTAAAGTGTTTATAAACTTGTCTATAAAAAAAGTTTGAAAATTTAAAAGTTTGTAATTTGTTATTTCGAAAACTGAAAAATTTAGAAGTGTATAATTCGAAAATGTGGTAATTTAGAACTTCATAATTGGAAAATTTGAAAATATAAAAGTTTAAAACTTAGAAATTCAAAGAATTTTAAGAATTCAATAATAACGAAATGTAAGAATTTGAAAATGCAGAAAGTATAAAAAAAATATGACACTCGCTTTTGAAGATTACATATTTGTCCTTATCGAAAGTAAATGTATGATGCACTCGCTGCCTAAGAGTGTACGTAGGGCGTAGTGGATTGTGGGGATTTGCGGTCGGCAGGTCGCGAAATTATAGCATGAAGCGAGAACAAAAGAGCGAACGGTTCGTACGTCCGTCGAGAAATTTTATGGCGTTACGAGGCCTCACGAGCGTAGTTTAACATCAATTAAACCGTCTAAAAGCTGCCTCTCCCTTGCTCGACAACCGACGGATTAATTCTCTTATTTAACGCATGTTCTCTTTTCGTACACCTGGTTTCTCGTCCTCCTTTAAATAGTTTTCTTCTCCCTTCGAATTTTTCGACGCATTCTACACGTGTCTTACTGGTGTACAGACAAAACAAATATTATTTCTCTAGAGATCGCGAATGTAGTGGATCTCTTTGTGGAAAATGGCGACTTAGAAAAAAAAACAGCACCATTTGTTGGGTTTTGACTAATCAGTATTTTAATTTACAAACCTCTACATTTAGAAATTTTTAATAGTAGAAACTTGGGGGTTTAGCAATTTAGGTATATAAATTGGGAATTAGGGTAGTTGGAAATTTATAAATTTGAGAATCTAGAAATTAGAGTACTTAGAAATTTTAGAATTTCAACATTTGGGGATTTAGAAATTTCGAAACTTGTTTTTTCGGAAAATATTCAAATATTTTATATTATATTATATTAAGGAATTTGGAGATATGTAAATTTGTAAATCGGAATTGAAAATACAAAGTATTTTTAAAAGAATCAATAAGTATTCAACAATTGTGAGTATATGCTCTTACTCGACTTTTACAAATTTCCGAACAAATCCGTATAACAAGGAATTTTTAAAAACTTCTCGAAATAATAAATAGCAAAATTTAATAATTAAAAATGATAAATCTTTCGAGTCCGTTTTTCTATAGATCCTAGACATGTGTCTATTTCTCTCGGTAATAAATGCAGCCCTGTATAGTATCGCCGTAAATCGGCGAACAACGACTTGATAAAAATTCATCACGTGTTAAAAAGTCAAAAGTACGAAGATGGCGAGGAAACGGTATCCACTTTAGTCGGGTCTCGTGATCCTTTGCGTCGGGATCATTTATGACGTTTAAAAACTCGTTAAAAAGTTGGCCGATGCGAACGGGCATAGATTCCCGTCCCTTCTATCCTTCGTGCCTTGATCCACACAACTTCCCTTCCCGCCTGGCATCGGGATTATAAAAGTTTGATAAGGCGATAAATAATTATCCGCGAGCCCATCGCGAACTGCGGCTAACTTTTGAGTTACTCTACCACTTGAGTTTTTAACCACCCCAACACTCCTACGCCCTTTTCTACCGCTATCGTAGCCATTAACTCGTCTTCGTCTTCTCTCATCTTCCTCCTTTTCCTCTTTTCCTATCTTTCTAATCAGGTTTCTCTATTTCACCGTTTTATACCTTATCTTTATTACCTTACGGTTTCCGGACCTTCTTCTTCTTTTAATCAATTTTTTGCCACATTTTCATTTTTTGTCCCTCCGAACAGCGTTAATTTGCTTTTATTGCGCTAACAATTTTTTTCTCTCTCAATTACTCGTGCATATTTTTTCCACCTTTTCTACTTCTTCCTCTCGTTTTACCTTCCTCCTCGTTTACCCTCTCGGCTCTGTTTACCGCGAACTTTCGAGCTTCTTCCCGTCTCGGTGCACTCCGCGTGGCTGAGCGAAATTCAGCGCCGTTCCGCTCGGCTCTTGTGAGCGCAACGAGTTCTTCCGCTCGCGTTCTACGTCGTCGTCTGCAAATGTTCGCTGTCGTATCCGTACGGAGCCTTGTTCCGAGAGCTTCGCGACCGTTATCGAGCTTCGTGACTGGGAACTTTAACCCGAGCTCTCCTAGATTTTCGACTTACAACGAGGGAAACGACTCTAGTCCTTTCTGCAGGCTATAATTCCTCCCCTTCGAAAATGTATACACACGTGTTAGGACATCATTACATTCTACTCTTAAATGACTATTACTGTCAAATTAAAAAAGATACCTTCCTAGGTTAGTCACAATTAAACTTGGTTCACTTCGAAGGAAACATCTTCAACTTAATCGTATAGCTCACATTAAATGAAACATCCAGTACTCAACAGTACATCAAATGATACACCTTGCACTCAAACGTACGGTTCAAATCAAATAAAGTATCTTACATTGAATCATAAGCTTCATATCAAATGACACACCTACTATTGCAATATTGCAAATGAAACACCCTATACTCGATGATATAATTTGCATGAAATAGGACGACTTGTACTCAAACAAACTGAATTGTATAATTCGCATGAAACTGAATTATGAATGTGGTTGAAATGAAACTGCCTGCGCTGAATCCTACGGTCTACATCAAATGAAACATCCTATATTCAATATTACATTTCTCTTCAAATGAGAACATTTGAGCTTTTTATATTTAAACGTACAGTTCACAACAAGTAATACGGAATCATGATGAAATGAGGTATATTATACTCCATCAAATGAAACATCCTATACTGAATTACACGGTCCATATCAAATGAAACGCCCTATACTTAAGTACAAATCACATCTAATGAAATATCCCATACTAAATCACACAGTCCACACGGAACGAGACACCCTGTACAGAAACCTCGTCTGTCTAGGACAGCTGGCACCGAGAGCGAGCTAAGGCTTCGAATTTCCATCCACATTCCTCGTCACCCTTGTTGTCCGATCATCCCCTGATCTACATGCGGCGCAATTAGTTCCCGTTGCTTTTTCTCGGCGATTCGTTATCGAGGTCCGTCCAGGTCCATCAAAGATTCGGGACAATGGGACGATGCATCTTAAGACGTCGGGAACCGCAGGATGGAAGAACAAGTAGAAGGAGATGGACGGGGTTGCTGTTAGGGTGGCAGGCCGCCGGAGACGAGGGAGGGTAAATCGTTGCATCGGTAATGGCCGCCATTGTGGCTTGACGAGATGGTCGTGTGTGTGCGTGTACGTGAGTGGTTGACATTGTGTGGGTCACATCCAGCATTCAGACGGTTCGGGAGGTGGGGACACACCGTGTATTTCGAGGGTGGTTCGAAACGGCGGCGCTATCGGTCGGCGCAGGATAGTAGCTCTCCGGATTATGCAGAGCCGAGAGTGAACTCTCTCTCCAGTTATCTCTCTCTCTCTCTCTCGAGTCGTGGACGAGACAGAAAGAACGGTAGGAAGCAGGAAATGGTCGACGAAGAGGGAAGCAAGGTAAAGAGGAACGCGTGCACGCGCGAAAGAGTGGCCCGCGAGCAATGTGGAGCGACGAGCGAGCGAGAAGCTAGCGAACAGAGCTAGTCTCTAACTGCTAAAGAGATCGAGTCCCTAGCTAGCTGGCACAACACCGTCTGCAGGACAATTTATATGCTAATTTATATGCGCTTAATAACGATGTCCAACGGTGGTTACCGACACGCCCTTCGGGCGGTGCCCGCCACCGATTAAATCGATGGGAACATTGCACCCCAACGATCTCTTTTCACCACTCGACTGAACACTACTGGGCTAATTAGTTTTCCCGTCTGCTGCATGTTTGCGATTTTCCTGATTTAGGGAAAATACAATTTTTTTCAATTTTAGGGAGTCGTTTGGAGAACATTGGGCTCAAGATTGAAAACATTACACCAGTTTTGGTTGTTATTTATATGCGAACTGTGATGAATTGGGGATTTGGTAATTTGGGAATTCGGGGGTATGTAAATTCGAGGATTCGGGAATTTGAGGATTTGGAGATTTCTGATTAGAGAAATTTAGGTTTTTGGGATTTTGGAGATTGGAGATCTGTGAGATTTGGAAATTTGAGTTTTTAAAATTTAGGAGTTCAGAGATTTAGGATTTTTGGAATTTCACATTTAAGAGATTTGGAATTTTTGGGATTTGAGTTTATAGGGACCTGGGGATTTAAGATTTTGAGAATTTGGGGACTTAAATATTTGCGAATTCAGAAATTTAAACATCTGGGTACTGAAAAATTTAGGAACTTGGAAATTAGAGAATTTACGGATTTAGTCATTGTAAAATTGACCTAAATTTGGTGATTTAGAAGTATGAAAATTAGAGAATTTGGAATGTTGGAATTTTTAACGTGTTAATTTGGAAATTGGACTTGGAAAATTGAAAATTTAGAGATTGAGGGATTGGGAAATTTTGGAATTTAGAGATTTTGTTATATGAAAGTTGGAGAATTTGGATATTACAAATTTTGAAATTTAAAATCTAACAATTTAAGGATCGGAAATTTTTAGAATTTACGAATGCAAGGATATGGAAATTTTGTAATTTCGATTTTAGCATATTTTTGAATTTCGTGAGTAGAAAATCACAGAAAAAAATCGTAGAATTTGAAAATTGGGAATCTTTGAAATTTTTGAATTGGAATGTTACAAATTTCAGAGTCTAAAAATTTAGTGATTTATGAATCAAAGAATGTAAAAATTCTAGAAAATGGAAATTAAAGCATACAAGAATTTAAAAATGTAGAAATTTGGAAATTAAATATTTGAAAAGTTGAGAATGTCCGAAATGTCTCCATATTTGATATGTGAGATGACTAATACGATAATAACCTTGGAAAACGTGGATGAACTTAAAACATAATACATGGAACATTTCAGTGAGAAATTGGATCACAAGATAGAATCAGCGATGGTGATAACCGCAGGCTAGGCACTTGAGCGATATTATTATTTAGTGTTTACCATACTTGTTCCACTCGTGGATTAAATAATGAACTAGAACACGTAAGAAAATATAATACACGATGCAGAAGATGCTGATTGAAAATAAGTACCTATCGTGTCAGGTATCTAGAGCAAATAGGGTGATAATCGATTTTGATTGAAGAGTTTTTAAGTGATAGTATGCTTAATACAATAAAAGTAAATTACAGACTGTTAAAATATAAATTGTATTTGGTACTTTTACACTTATCGCTGGATACAATCTTCTCGCCTTCTTATAGCTCTCACGCACACTCCTTCCACTTCCCTTTTCACACATCACTCATCCAATCATACATACCTTACCTATTGCTCGTTGTCATTCGCTCTCATTTATTCGCGCGCAATTCTTCTCACATTCAAACATCTTTCGTGCTATAAGACATTATTTTCAATTCAACGCCGGTAGTTCTAGTGTAAAACCTACAAGAAATATCAATTCCGAAAAATGTATTAGCCTCTACGCAGCAAATATAGCTTCCCCGTTCTTCTGTAAGTAAAAGTGCTATTCAACGTCTACTATGTTGCACGTTCTTCTGATATCGTCTCGTTTGTTTAATCTCTGATTGCCGTAATTCATGATAAGCTGAGAAAATACTTTGCAGAGGTTATTCTTATTGCCCCAATTACTCGCGCGTTGCGTAAAGTGTTTCTTTCCGTCATCAGAGGCGTAATGTTTCGCGCGTGTCGCAATCGAGCCCGGCGGTTCAATAAACGCGTCATAAAAATGTTGGAAACGGTCGAGTGACGCGTAACAGGTTGCAACGATGTAAAAGTAATTAAAGGCGCTTTAATTAATGGAGTTTCGAATAGGTAGGTGAAAAGGTAAGCGGATCCGGGCGTCGACGATCGGTTCGTTAAAAGGATTCGCAGCATTTAACGGTGACGAAAATTAGCAAACGTATTTGTCGGGGCGAAAACGTTAATCGTGCTCGTTTGTATTAAACAAAAACTCGGCTTGCACGCCGTTGGGTCACGTTTCGTTTCCTCGTGAATGTCGTCGAACTTTGTTTTGACGGTATTTATTTTGAAAAACAAGCAGAGAACTTTCGCCGACGAATGAACTTTCGTCGAATGAACTTTGATGATTTCGATGGAAAGCGAGTTGAACCGTATTTCCAACTTCGTTGAAATCATGGACAAACATGTCGAACGATTTTTCCAATATATCTCCGGGGAAGTTTGAAAAACTGCGTTTCGAGAGAAACGACGTCCAAGCTTCGAGACACATATCGAGATGTTTCTCTCCGCTTCAGATCGCAACTTGGGCAATTTCGTAAAGTTCCACGCGAAAGAGTGGATAAAAATGGAGACACGGGGCGAACGAGTATCGTTGAAGCACGTAAAAACGTTGAAATCAATCCTTTCATCGTTTCTGCCTCGAGCAGTCTTCGTAGTGGTTTTACAGTTATTCAGCCATTTCTATTCTCAGCTGCAATTTGTGTTATTGACCTTTTATTCGTTGACTGTTATGATCGCAGTAAATCGACTAATACTGGCTACTAACGTTCCGAACTTCTATTAGGTTAATAAATCCATGATCTTAAGCAATCGAGCCCAATAACGTTCGAAAACAAACAGCAGAACGGAATTGAACAGGGTGTTCCACTTTAGTCGAGCATGTAAGTTTTGCCATTAAACGTTGAAAGATATAACTGAGCAAAACATATTATTTCATCGTGTACATTTAATAGTGACGTTAAAAACTCGTTTCAAAGTCAATGTGAAGGTCCAAGGTTCCATTTCATTATTATTTCACTGTGCAAGTAATTTGAATTTTTCATGAAAAACACTACGGTTTCAAGGAAAAATTGTATGATTTTCCAGTAAAGTTTCATTGAATTTCAATATAAATTTTAGGAAGTTAGAGATTTGAGATTTTGAAGTTACAGGAACTTGGGACGTCAAAATTTCGGAATGGAACTTTCAAATTATAAGACTGTGAAGTTTTTGAATTTTTAGATTTTGAAATTTAGAATTTTGGAATTGGGAGACATTTGAAATAAAATTGAAATTAAGAATTTTTGGACTGACAATGTGAAAACGACAGGATCATGTAATTTTTGAATTATTGGGGACAATGAAATTATAGAAGTTTAAAATTTTAAGCAAATGTGAACAAAATATAACTGACCTCAGCTAAATTTCATCTAAATTGGCGACAAAGTACCTAAATTATACAAATCTTGTACTTTCGTTCGTACAATATACGTTTATATGGACTATTTATTGCTCGCATAACAGTTTGTATTGTTATTTATATGAATATTTATATTACTGTTGTCGGTATAAGTTATACTTTCAAGAGATCGTTTACGCCATTCTTCTACTTTAAAACCTTCGCAATTCTAATATTTTCGAATTCCTTCAATTTTGGAACTGGAGATCCTTAGAATTTTGTGTTCTTTCGTGTTGTAACGATTTACGACTGTACTATATCTTCCAGGTCGAGTCTACTCGATTTTCCCTGTTCCAGGCCGCTTAACCCAGGCTCAGGGTTGCGTCCCGTTAATTTCCCCGACGCGTATATTAATTCACGAAGAAGCGTTGGCGAACGTTAGTATCGCTCGCAAATTGGCTCCTCGATGTAGCTGTAATGTCGCACATCGTAAATCCTGAGACCCTGAATCGTTTGGTGATGCCGGATGTTGCCACCGTTTCTCTCCGTTGCTCTGGTTCGTTCTGCTTCTGGTCGTATTCCGGCACTAGGTGAGGATTGTTGAAAGTCGAGGATTTATTAGGTGACGTATAGCACCGGATAAAACGGTCGGTAAAACACGCCGCGAGCTGGGATTAGATCGTGGTAACGACTACATTATCCGATCGACTTGGGATCTCGCACGATTTAGCGAGCGTCGCATGAATTTCCTCTTCTATCTGTTGCTCCGTAGCGAGACTCTGGTGTACGCTCGAATCAATAGTAAACTCTCGATATAAGTCTGAATTTTCGCTTATACAGTAAATATTCGATATGTGCACAAATGATCTGTACGATATGTGCACCAAAGTTATCCCCACCACTGGGGGAAAGACCCCTTCAGACGCCGTGAAGCTCGATCGCCGAGAAATGTAACGTGATCCGGGCCTTAGTTTATGCGTGAGACAATACCAATGCAAATATAAAAATTTTTTATTTTTGATTTTTTCGAGATCCAACTTTTACCAATAGATTCTTTATATTTTTCTAATTAAAAGAAGACCAAACACGACATAATTTGGACTATATTTACTGGTTTAATTGACGCTAAAAGTTTCTCACGTCGAAGAGAATAGCGAGTCAAAAAGAAAGAGACGCTACGATCGTGGCAGTCGGCAAAGATCAAAAGTCTATTCGATTGTTTGCAATACTTGAGCATTGCTAATTTTTTTATTTTTCATCCATTTCTTTATATAACTTTCTCCATCATATTCGCGACATTTTCCTGATTAAAATGAGACCAAACACGACGTAATTCGAGTTATATTTACTTGCAATATCTTATTAGAGTAAAGTCATCGATGTACGCGTAACATTTTAAATTACCAGCAAAAATGTCCCGAAGTATATCGTGTTTGGTCTCATTTTAATAAGAAAAATGTCACAAATATGATGGAAAAAGTTTAAAAAAAAAAAAATAAAAAATAAAAAAGTTTTATTCTTGTCTTAGGAGTGTCCTTCTGGTAGGTCACTGTTTGTTTACGTTCAGTCTCCTTCGCTCGAAATGTAGGAACTGTACGATATCTGCACCAGTTCGGTCCCGAGAATGGTGCACATATCGAGCATGTACTATACATAGTCTAAATTATTTAGTGTTTAGTCTTATTTTAATCAGAAAAATATGAAGAATCTATTAGTAAAAGTTGGATAACGAAAAAATGGAAAATAAAGAAGTTTTACTCTTGCATTAATATTATCCCTCACTATGTTTCCGTTTGTTTACATTCGATATCCTTCGCTCGCTGTCCTTTTCTACGTTCGGCAAAACATCAATCAATGTAGGAACTGTACGATATCTGCACTAGTTCAGACCCGAGAATGGTGCACATATCGAATATTTACTGTATCGTGTAGTTTCTACATTCGTTAAGTTTAAATGTGGAAAAGATCAGCGAAAGAAATAATTGAATGACCGAACGGTAAAATATCGCTGAGACAGACCGATTGCAAGAATAAAACTTTCTTAGTTTTCATTTTGATATGAAACTTTTACTAATTTATTTATGATATTTTTCTGATTACAATGGGACCGAATATAAAGTAATTGGTAACATATTTATTTGTAATTATGAGCGTCTCACTTGTATCAGGACATTACCGTAATAAGAACTGTGGTAAGCGGGCGAATAGTGATAGATCGGATAACTTCGTTTCTCTTCGGCGTTACTCAAACAATCACGTGATCTGTTTGACCGACGAACTCGTACACTCACGGCCATAACGACCAAATGCGGTAAAAAAAAATGATAGTAATTGCAGTAAAAACTCGATATAACTGAATCTTTTGGTTCTGAATTTTTGCTTATATTCTGTTGGTCTTACATTGATTAACATTTGTCGAACGTGGAAAACCCAGCGTAAAAAATGTCCGAGCTTAACGTAAACGTACAGTAACATAGCGCTAGGGTAATTCTAATGCAAAAATAAAACTTTTTTCTTCTTTATTTTGTAATGAAACTTTTACTAACATATTTGTAATATTTTTTAATTAAAATGAAATCAAACGCAACATAATCCGAAACATATTTATTTGTAATTCCAAGCGTTTCGCTTATTCTAAGGATTATACTCATACAAATTATTACGACTAAACATTTTCTGAATTATGTCGTGTTTAGTATGATTTTAATAAGAAAAATGTCACAAAAATATGTTGGTAAAAGATTCATAACGAAATTAAAAATGGAAAAGTCTTATTCTTACATTAGGATTGTACTACCCGTATGTTGCTGTTTGTTGCAATTTGGAAATTCGAAGTTGAACAGTCAGAATGTTAAGAAAATACAAATATTACACTTTCGAATTTAGAAATATAGAGACAAGAATTTAGAAATATGAAAATTTAGAAATACAGAAATTTCAAGTTGCCAAGTTCTTACCATTTCTCAATTCATAAGCTGCCAAGTTTTCAAATTAAGAAATTTAGAAACTTAGTGAAATACTTTCAAATTCTCAAATCATTATTATCTGTTACATATCACAACTACGTAATCACTAACAATATTTCTATTTGTAAATAAAACGAGAAACAAGAGAGTGTTTATAAAATATCGCAAATAATATTTGTACGAATTAGAATAATATAAAACACGTATTATAAACATATATTTTCCACCTTCAATTAAATTATTTCCTCATTCAACAATGTACAGCGTGTGCAAATAGTTTAATAGCCTTTACTCTCGCGAGTTTGAATCGAGAACCGCAGCCGTAGTCTTCCATTAAAACTTTCTCTAGATTTCGAATTAATCGAAACTTTCACTCATTATTCCGAACAAACCTTTTATATACAACAGTTGATACAAGTTATAACGCAACAACCACTTTATGTTACACAGTTATTAAATCAGTCCCTTAAATTGTTACAAGCAAGTCGATATAAATGAACAGAGAAACATTCGCACTTTGAGATATCGGTATCTGGTCAATTACAAGTTACAGGTAAATTGAGCTATTAGACCACGATAATTAGTAAAACGAGACACGCGAACCGGTATGATCTCAGCGTGACGTGTAATTTCACGAGAAAGGTATCCACTGGTTCGTCCAGTTTTTTTTTCGTTCTACAGGAACACGCGTTTCCGATTGTTGAAATGCCAGCTGGACGAATCCGCGAAGCAACAGTGTTGCGTCGCGTTGAACCGCTGCCAGTCCTGCTAATATTCTTTGGCTAAATTACACGAAAATCTCTGCAATGATGTGAGCATTTGTCAAATTTAATGACGGATGCACGTGTCAACGTGTCCTGGTTCTTACTGTCTATTCGTGTTCTGGATTTAGCGGCTGGATAACGAACATAAATCTCGGAGCCTTTTGAACATGATATAAACTTCAAAGAGTAAGGTTCTGACAATTGATTTTGATAATTATTGAAAATAAATACTTTGCCGAATTTAGTTGTTTTTTTCTAACCTAATTCAACTTTTCCGCCTTGTGTGTATGGCCGGAAATAAAATCTATAATAGTTCTGTTCCACATGAGTTTTCGACTTTCATGGGAGCGAAGTCCACCTCGCACCTTCCACGTGCTTATGGCTCGAAAAGAGATCTGTAGTTGTCCTGTGAAAAAGTTTGTGTCAATTACATATTGTTCAAGCTTCCGATTGGTCATCGGATTCAGAACAAAGCTATTTGTCAAGAAAATTGCGGGAAAATATGAAAATTTGGAAAAGTACCTATTTTGCAAAATTGCCGGAAATTTTATTTGATATAAAAGTACAAAAGTACGTAAATAGTAAAAGTAAGTATAGAGGCGTATAATCCCGTCGGTTTGAGAGCTAATAACTTTCTTGTTTTTAGATATTCTATCTCTCGTGTTTCCATCTATCTCCATTATTATCATTGCGAGTCGCGATACCCAGCCGAAAATTATTATAGCAAGCAATACTGCCTTATTCTAGCAAATTCATTAGTCAGAATGTTCGCGGAGGACGGATAAAAGAGCATAGTGTGCGCGACAAAGAGGAAAGTAAGAAAGAGAGAAAGACTCTAATACAGAATAGAAGAAAGATGATGGAGGTAGAGAACGGGGCACTACGATCTGGCTGAAACCAGAGTTCCGGCGTGTTAAATTTTCATAACCTTTCACAGAACAGTGTCTTTCAGTCTCCGGCATTCATAATGAAAATCTCTTTACAGAACTCCATCGGCCCGTTCTCGTAACCGCCGCACCCCATTATGGTCCGCCCTTGTCTTTGTGTACTTTCGAGTCTACACAAGCCACGAGCTTCGAATTACCTCGATATAAATTATAATCGCGGATTTCGAAAGAAGATTGCTTACAAGATCGACGATTTTCTTCTCTATGCATCGCCACGGAAAGTCAACCGCATTAAAACGGGATTTTCATTCGTTCAGGAGCTGCGACGTTGTTTACGTTTACAGAACCGACAGGATGTAGATTTTCTTGCTGCTTCGATTTCACGATACGGTTGTCGCTATCGATTGCTGCCGAACGTAGCGAGGCTCCTGGGACTCGATCTGCATTTGTTCGTTTATCTGCTTGTTTGTCTGTGTTACGCTAGGCTGCAATTTTGTGTCTTTTGACTTGAAATGTTGAGGATAGATTCGTGAGATGTCCTTAAGATATATTTGGGTGGCAATCTGGCGACAAGAACCTATCATTATCGACGTTAATCGTCGTTGAATTGATAAAAAATCGTGTTTTGGTATGGATTTTGTTCATTTTTGATACATAGAATCGACTGAAACCACGTTAAAAGTGGTGAGTTTATAATTCATCGTTGACGTCAGCAATGTTGGGTATCGTTTTCGATAGTTTCAAACGCGTTTAATCGTTTGGAACGACTTAAAAATCTCTACATCTTATTCTTGCTCTACCTATATATTTGCAGTTGATACATTAAATTTTAAATACACATTCAAGTTCGTACCTAGTCCGTAGAGCCACTAGTTAAAATTATTTCGATTAGCAACAACTATGAAAGTGCCATTTGAAGTGGTACTGAAGCAATTCGCAGTTACATGTTAGGTATCAAGGAAAGTAGCCGTAATCCGTGTCTGGAAATTAAAACGAGCGTCGGTTAACCGTGCGGTCGCGCGTAAATTGTTTTGCATAACTCAGACACGGAGCACGCGTCGTTGGGTGCTCGCACCGCGTGGACACACTCGAACACGAGGACCCTATTCCAAAGAATTTCCCGCATGCGAACACGCCTATGCACGCATTCCGCCGTAAATCCGCTATGAATCCGACCAAAACACCGGCGAGCAGGGAAATGTTATTCGTTCCGGGAATGCGACGCGTTTCGACAGACTATTTTTCCCCGCAGGTGCACGTACGCCGGCAAAATAAATCTCTCCCGACAAAAGACAAGAACCGACCGACACTCACGGCGTGAACTAATAGTCTGAATTATCGCGAGTTAACGATGCATGTGTAATACCGTGACTGATTAAAAAGATTTATTTGTTTGTGAGTGAGTAAGATTTATGGGCTCGTAAAAATTTATTTTGTTGTATGGAAATAGATTTGGTAAGCAGTGAGATGTTTTTAATTAATTACTTGCGGATAATAATTATTGTAGGGAAATTACGTATGTAAACTTGAAGGCTTTTAAGTAATCAATTTTTAGGTTTTTGGAATTTGTATTCATGGATTAATTGAAATTTGATAATTTACAAATACCGCGATTCCTGAATTTTTAAAACTTTCAGTTCTTGAGTTTTCAAATTTCTAGACTTTTAATATGGATTTTTAATTTTTAATAAGTACTGCAGTTCCAGATTTACAGATTTCCAAATCTCTAGTTTTCAAACTTATTTACCAACATTAAAATTACTTACCTAATTAATAATAATTGGAATATGAACAATAATATATACAATAATGTTTTAAAATATAAAGTACTGACAATGAGTGCAATTTGCTAACAATTAAAATACGAATCTCCAACAATAGCAATATAAAGTGATTTGCAGCTAAATGTCGAACCTGAGTGCGTAAAAACGATTTATGTGTGTAAATTAAATTGCACCTTTTATCAGGATTTCTATATTGCTTTTATCCGTAATTCAATTCCGCTTAACACACGTAACACAATATTTCTCCAATAATGTAAAAGATATTTCGCTTCGTTCGAGGATTAATATCACTTACACTGTATAATAAAATGATGGACTTCATCGTTTTACGTTTATAGCGATTAATAAATCAATTTGCTTAGAACCGCGAAATGTTGTACTCAAACGCTTTCAACGAAAAACCACGAATAAAAACTATTCAACAAACCATCTCCACAATTTAATCAAGTTCCGCGTTTTTCAGTTACTCCCGTGTTTTTATTCTATACATACGAATAGGAGAAAAAAAGAAAGAGGGATAAAGAGACTCGCTGGTTTTTACAACAAATCCCGGGAAGCTCAAGCGAAATGCTATGAGGACGTTATAAAAATGGCGTAAACGGTGTCGTAAACGATTTAAACGAACGACTAACCGACTTGAGAAACTAGGGTAGAGTAACCAATTATTTAGTTTACTTTCAAGCATAGTTAATTTGATATTTATCTACTACTCAATACATATAGGAATTTGAGGACATAGAAATTTAGGAATCTTACAGTGTGGGACTTTAGGAATTTAGGAGTTTAGGAATTTGAAGACAAAGGTATTTAAGAAGATTGGAATTTGAGAGTCTAGAAATTACGAGAAATAGATCTTTAGGGACATTAGAATTTGGAAATCTAGAGATTTATGAATCTAGGAATTTGGATACACAGAAATTTAGGGATTTTAGAATTTAGAAAGTTAGAGATTTGGAGGGCTAGAAGTTTGTAGATTTAGATATTTTAGGTCTGCGAGGTATAGAAATCTGGAGATCTGGAAATGTAGGGATTTAGAAATATACAAATTTGGAAACATAAGCATTTAGGATTCTTGCGATTTGAAAATCTAGAAAAGGGATCTAATAATTTAATGTTCTCGAGATTTAATAATGCAGAAATTTCGATTGCTGGTTACTTAAAGATTTAAGATATTTAAATATTTGGTAACTTGGAAATTTGAGAAATTGAAGATTTGAAAATTTTAATATTTGAAAACTTGCAAACTTGAAAAATTGACCACCTATAAACCTGAAAATTTGCAAACTTCAAAAACTAATTCTAACTCTGAAAATTTCAAAATCAACAAAATAAAAAATTTTTATTATCAGCAGTTAAATAATAAAATAATTTGCTCGTTTCAATGCAGCACATAATACGCTTGAGTTTTCACAGAAGTTTCCAAAAAATATTTAGATCAGTAAAGGTTAGAGCAAAAAGTATCATGTTGTTTTGCGTTATTTTCTGTTTCTGATTCAAAAAGTTGTAGCCTTAATCACCTCTTCGTATCTTCCTGTTCCACTAAAAGTTCACGAGCATTACGGATTTCCTGTCTCCCTTTAAACTGACCTGCATCGTAAGAAGGAAACAACGACTACTTCGTTACATTCGATTGAAATTATCGTAAATATCGTTCAGATATTAGGATGTTTCCGATCTACTTCGGAAATTTTCTCCGAAAATTGATCGTTACGCCAAGAGTAACTTCAAAAACTTCTATTGCACGAAACAGTCAGTGTTCCTTCGATGATGACGAAAAATCATTGAAATTGTGGACGGAAAGAGTAAGTTTAATAGGAGGCGATATTGTGAAAGGAAACAACTTTTTCAAAAGGGCGTTATAATATAACCAATTTAAATAGCCATGCAAAATGAAACGGGATGGGATTTCGACGTGGTATCCTGAAAAATGTACAGATGTCAACTCATGAGTTGGCACGTGAGAAAGTCGACCTAAAGTAAAGGAAGCTACGTCTATCCCCACCGTAAACACTTCCAGCGCTCCATTTTGGCAAATAAGAATAATAACTGTACATATCACGAAATTCGCATTATCTCACTCACTGTCGGGACACTCTACCATTGTTTTTTGGTCTAATTAGTATGCCTGACCAATTGTTCGCGACAATTATTCCTATCGCCGAAAATATGTGTGAGTCTAGGCATCCATTTTTCTATTCTGACCAATTTGAGCTGGATCTCTTTTAAACACTTGGGTCAGTCTCGCTACGCGCCAACTTTCGGGGGTGACATTGTATAGCGTGCAAGTATGGCGTTCAGTAAGCACTGCTTTATACCTGCACATTAACCAGTTAAGTGTGTTTGACGACTATATCCGTCATGGAGATGTGGCAGAATTTTGTGTCATGACGACTATATCCGTCATGCGTAACATTTTGTTACAATTTTGATATTTAAATTGTAATTTTGGCGAAAACTAAATTATATTCGTAAATTATAATATGTTTAAAATGTTTAGAGGTCAACACGAAATGAAATAAATAAATAAAAAGTGTAAATGATTTGAGATGGATTCATAAATTCTTGAGAGCTAACTCGTCATCGCTTGATTATCGCGACACACACTGGTGCGTACTTTGAAAAAAGATCGCCGCAGTTAACTGGTTAATCTGTCATTTATTTGTAACTTACTTGTAAGAAATACTTTATTATTTATTTGTCATTTCTAATAAATGCGAGTAAATATTTTGTCCTTTCCATATAACACGTTCACCAGTAATTTATTTATAGTAAATATTTTGTCATTTCCCTGTATCACATTTATCTGTATTTTCTGGTAATAAATAGTTCGTCATTTCTTTGTAAATTATTTGTAATAATCATTTCTGCAGTATATACACTAAAAATATATTTTGAACAGTAGTCATTTTGGTTTACATATGTCCTTCATTTCAATTTTTCAATGTTGTAAAATTGACGTAAATACTTCGTGACTCAAAATTAGTGATATTCAGAAAATGAACGATAAATAGGTTTCTAATTATTAGAGATTAACACAGAATAAAATTCGCTTGATTTAAATTTTTCGCTCATCGACTAATTTCAAAAGATAGGTTTTATCAAACATCAAAACCGTCCGTCGCCTTTTGTTGTAGTTACTATTTGAAGAAACTATAGAATCAGCTTATCCTGCAATTTGATATTCGGCTATAAATTTAGATCAAGCACATTCAATAAATATATCTCATCGAAAGTATACCCTTCGAATCCTGCAGAATAGTCGAAAATGAAAAATGCAGTCCTAATATTTTCTTACGTATTGAAACCTTGCCGAATGCATTTTATTAGAGACACGAATTGAAGCCGAGTTCCAAAATATGTGCAGCTCTATGAATCGAAATGTAGCCAATTTGGCGAGGACCGTGCTGAAAGAAGGAGCGGATTTAACCATTTAAATTCGGAATAATCAAATTTCTTCTCTATTCTGTTATCTTGGAAGTAAGTTTCAATCTATGTAGGCAACAATCAGTGCCCACCAAGCTATTCATCTACCAGAATCGTAATTTTTAACGTTTATAATAGGTCGTTTATAAGATTTAAATTAATTTTGATTAATTGAGAAAATTGGGAAAAAATTTAGTGAGGTGTGCTTTTGACACTTGATGAAGATTTTGTTAGTCAAATAGAGATTTGGTGAAGTAAAATGATTTTGGAACTTGTAATTTTTAGATTTAGAAATTCTTGAATTTTTGGGATTCGGAAGCTATGGAATTTCTGGACTTTGATATTTTGAAGCTTTGGAATTTTAAAACTATGAAATTTCAAGACTATGAGAGATTACATCTCAGAAACTTTGGATTGTTCAATTTTGTACAAATTTAAGAATTACAAAATGTTTTAATTTCGGGATTATGGAATATGTACATTTCGGTAGTTTAACATGTGAAAACTTTAGAATTTTAGAATTTAAACATTTTTGAACTATGTAATTTGAAGAGATTATGGGTTTATAATTTGTAAACTTTGTTACTTTCAAATTTTTAGATTTTGGAATTTCGTAATTTTGATGTTTTGAAATTTAGAGTTGTTTCGGATTTGTGACTTTGGTACTTCAAGACTTGGAAAGCTTAAGACTTAAGGCTTTTGAAGTTCAAAGTTTCTAAATTTCAATGATTTGAAATCTGCCACTTTAAAACTTTGAGATATTGAAATATTGACTAGTATAGATATGATGATATTTGAGATATTGACTAGTATTTTGCAATGTTACAATATGTTGCAATATCCATCATCTTTAGCTTAAATTTGCAGGTTATCTGCATTTGTGATGTTAAATTCAATTTTCTACAAAATTTAAATATATTTATAAACAAAAGATAATTCCAAAATTACCGGAAAACAAACACAATCGAATGTAGAACATTCGCAATGCAAATTAAGAAACCAACTACCTAAACAGACCCAATAACACTATTCTAAAAAAATAATTTTACCAAGTCTATTTCATTAAATTTGTGCATTAAATTCGACTACTAAAATCGTTCAAAAATTTTTCTGTTCAAAAACACGAAGAGTCCCTCTATTTATAATAGTATTTTCTCACAAAAATACCTAAAAACACAAGAAGCTTCATATAACTATTTTCACTTCGTCAGCTTCGTTTTTATACGTGCTTTTTTGGAAATAAATTAAAACGATTCCTGTACGCGATAACCTAATGACACTAGATTTTTTTCATACCTATTGTCAACCGATATTTACGCATTACAGCAGCAATATTTATGGTTCCCAACGTCGGCTGAACTCTATCTGGTCCCCGGTCTGATTGCAGGGTCAAGTAAGATCGTGCAGCTTATCTGGTTAACGAGTTTCCTGTTTCGTCTGTTTTTCCTTTCCACGCTCGAGTGTTTGTTCCTTTCAAGCACGGAGAACGATTCCGCGGACTTAATTCCTTAAATGGCTCGGTGAAAAACAATCCTATTCACCGTGTGCTGTATTTAATTGTATCCGACAAAAAAAACGCTACGGAATTATGCTGTTCCTTCACTCTATTCGTTCGTTATTTCGCGTAATCGCGTCCCCCTATTTCTCCTTTTTCTGTACGAATCGTGTCCACAGAAGTCTGCCCATTATTTTGCATTTGATCAGTTTCGAGGCTTTCGAAAGTTTATGCGCCGATTTTACACGTCTGCAAAATACTTTTAATTCGATATCGTTTATTGTGCGATACGAGAACAGTCAAGGAGATGGAGGTTTTTAAGCGGAGCCATTTTTCAAATATCTGCACTTATCAAGGGCTAATAATTACTGGCGAACAATGGTGCGTTGTGTATCCCCTGAATTTTCGTTGAAATGCCAATATGCTGCCACTGTAACGAGTTCCATTTAGCAGTTTTCATTTTCATATCGAAACTTATCATTGTGAAAATTGAGTCAATGTTTACTGATTGAATTTAATCTGATTTACGATAGATTAAATTTTTTATAAAAATAATTTTATTTCAAGTTTATTAAATTATCGCACCAAAGTTTATAGAAGTTTGTGGTGAAATTTTATTTTGAAACAATATTTAATTATATATAGAAAACTTATGAGTTTGAACACTAGAATTCCTTATATGCAGCGTAAAAATAATGTATTTTACATTTAAGTCGCTTTAGTATTAGATTTAGAGCTTTGCCTTTTCATGTAAATTTTCTGTTTCTTTCTATATAAAGAAGGTATCTAAATATTTCATGTATCATGAGACTGTAATTTTGATCTTACTTTACTTTAAAAAAACAATTTTTAATATTTTGTTACTTTCGCAATTTTTTATTTAACGATTTATGGTAATATTTCGTAATATGCTGTATACTAATATTTAGTAGATAAAACTTTACTTTATAATATGATTTATGCTAATATTTTGTAGATAGAACGTTATTTTGTAACATGTTTTATGCTAATACTTCGTACATAAGCCTTCATTTTACAAAATCGCGATACATCTATACTGTATAAATTTAAATAACATACGACATATTGTTATTGGAATTATTGATCAAATTTTTACCACAGTCACGTACAAATTCTCCATATTTGTTTGATTTTCTTGTTTCACATGTTTGCCTGCATCAGTCGGAAGCACTTTAATTGAGTTCGGGCGCAGAAATTGATTAAAAAAATATCTACATAGTAAAACACACTACTAAATCTCCAGTTTGTGAAATATTTAAAACTTGTGCAAAAAAAAACCTCAATGTTAAATACAAATCATCTCGAGGACCATTGATTTTCTTCAACATTGCACTCTATTAATTTAAAGGGACACAACTAATATAAAAAGAAATTAGTTATATTTACGTTTTATTTATATTTATTTATGTTTAAAAATTATGTTAGTTGTAATTTCATTCCTATTTAATTTAGTAATATTTAAACATATATAATAAAACTGTACTTATATGAAACAAAATAAAGTTATGATTAAAAATATGAAAAGTACTGTATACCTGGGACAAAGTAGTTATATAATTTAAAAAAAATTTAAAAGTTTAATCATGCGATTGCGCTTTGCAACTATATCATTGCATTTCCATAAAATATACAAATACATACACATATTTCATTACAATAATAATTATCAATCAATATAAATTCTTTTAAATCAGTTCTGTACATTTTCAGTGTCAAGAAAAATACAGTTCAGTTAGAACTACCATGTTGTATTTAGAAAATTCTAATCGTGATATAACAAGTATACAACTATACACTACATAACTACAATTGCTTTACAAAATTCATCTTTGAAACAAAGTATCAAAACGACAGCACATTTTGGCACAGTTAAGCTATTAGTGGACTATTAATTGAACCGTCAGCATCCGCAAAGAGCGCATTCAAATCCGCGGACACGCGCATTTAACCATCGTAATACGTATAGTTTGCAAAATAACAGACACCAATTTATCCACGAACTACCCGAGATACTATCGCAGAAACAGAAAAGTGATATTGAATTAAATTGTAAACTGTTACGAAGATGCCTTCTTCAATGTCGATGAGACGTAGGCGCCATTAACCGCGGTTGCGTTGGCGCGAAATTCAAAACCCATTGTGTTTGCGGTTTCTATGCTGCGTAGCGTTGAATGTACACGACAAAGATTTGAATTGTCACGACGTGACGAACCGCTTCTATATTGTCGACCGAGTCATTAAAACCCAGGCTCATGTTCTCGTTCAAAATGGTGCTAAGGTTAAAGAGATGGTGGGCGTTTGATGACAGTCGGCCAGTGTCGAAGACGTGATAATCTAGTATCGCAGGCAGGCAACCTTTACAATCTCAAACATTAGCATAACTTGCTAGGATCTCGAACATTTTCACTAAAAAGGTCCTGAAAACATTAATTTCGCGATGACCGTCCGCATAGCTATACAGTTTGAAAAATTGACCCTATTGATACGGATTCTATAGTAACCTAAAATCTGGAGACTCTCAAATAAAAATTTTAGTTACGGTGGACCTAAAATGACAATCTTTCGACAAATATCACGTCACAAGTTTGAGTGTTATAATAAAACATATCTTCTTCAAATTTTATTTCCGTTTACATGTGGTGCGCGTGGTCGATAAAATTCAGTCAAAGTTTGTAACGCAAGCAAATGGTGTGAAAAAGCGGCACACAAATAAAACCGGAGCGCGTGTGAATGCACAGTTTATCAAAGAATAAAACGAGAGTTGATGAGATAACCGTAGTCGATATTTGCAGAACTGGACGTTCGGTTTCATGATAGTCAAAGTTATTTTGAAAAATAAATCTACCTGAATTGAACGAAGACGCTCTCTGACACCGGGAATAAAAGGATTTATCGAACGATCAATTCTCTCTTTTTTCCTTCTGCTATCGAACACGACTAAATGTAAAAACATAAAAAAAGGAAATAAAAAGATAACAATACAGTCCATGGATAAAGGGAAACGAGTGATACAGAAAAGTATTTGAATTCATGGTATGCATTGTACTTGATGTACACTCGAGAGTAAATCTGATTTCCTGTGGGGATAGTTTAGTAGTTTAGAATTTTTCAAAATTCATAAATTTCATTTTAGTTTCAAACTCATAAATCTGAGAGTTGGGGATGGTGAAAATTTATGGATACTGGAATTTTTGGACTGTGGAATATGAGGATTGGATTATGGGAACATGACTTTTGGAATTTGAGAATGGAATTTGGAAATATGGCAATTACGGAAAATGTGAATTTAAATATGGCAAAAATATATGAAAAAATATGGCAATTTGATAATCAGAAAATTTCTAAACGTTGGGGATTTAGGAAATACGGATTTGACAATATACAAATTTCGGAGTTTCGAGAATAGTGGTATAGGGATATCTAGGGATTTTGTGAGAATTAAAAATTTGGTGATTTAGATATTTGGGAATGGAGATATTTAGGAGGTTTAGGAGTAAACATAGAAATTTAGAAATCTTACATTTTGAGAATCTGGGAATTAGAGAGTCTTAAAATTTGGAGACAGAAGTATTTAGAACGTTTGGAATTTTAGAGTCTGGGAATTTTGAGACATAGATTATTAGAGACCTTAGAATTTGAAAATTTAGGGATTTAATTATCTAAGAATTTAGAAACATAGGTACTCGTATTTAGGGTTCTTGAGATTTGGAAACTTAGGGATCTAAGAAATTTAGGGATCTGGTAATTTAATGTTCTAGGGATTTAAGTACACAGAAATTTTCGTTGATGGAATTTAAAATATTTGAATATTTGACAATTTGTGCATTTGAAGACCTAAATATTTAAATATTTGAAAACTTGAAAACCTGAAAACTTTCAATCTTTCAAATACGAAAAATTTTAAATTGAATCATTCGAAAATCAGAAATCTTGAAAATTCAATAATTCGTAGATTTAAGAATTCTGTAATTTGCAATATTAAAACAGATTAAATGTATATATTACAATGTTCAAATACAGTTACACGTGGCGGCATATAATCCCTTTTATTTACATCGTGCAAGATCTGTCGAACAAATACCAATCGGACGCGATAAATGGCGGTTCTTTGAACTCTAAGACATTTTCATTGTTAGCATCGTTGCCGATGTGCATTGATAGCGTCGGACATCTCGTAAGTCATACGAGGGTATCGCTTTTGTAAGTTTCTCGTTGGTCGATTACAATATAAACGATTTATCATACCTGCACGACGACGGGCTTGAAAAGATGAGGTACATCCGGTCGTGAAGGCGTTTCAGGATTTATACACTCATCGAAGGCTTGTTTGCGGAGTCCTGGCTATTTTGTTCTTCGCCTTGAACGTGCTCTCTGATGTGGGTGGTATCTTTGAAGATCTCTGCATGAAATTGTTCTAAACCAAGGTGATTAATGGATGCAGTAAACGGGAATAATCACGTAAGAACCATATAACTCTGGTTACAAGATTTATGCCTCGATTGTTGCTTTCCCTTCTTCTTTCATAACTATTACTCAATTCTAGCTCCTTGTACATTCGTACGCTTTGTCTTCATTTCGGAAACGGGGTTGTATTTATCATTTCGGTAGATAGAGTTTAGAACGATATTTAAAATCTGATAGTATTTGAATCCTTAGAAGTATTTGAATTAGATTGTTCGATTAAATTATATCGTTTAATTTATATTGTGTGGATGGAAGGAAAATACTCTTAAATTGTGAAATAACTGAATAAATCTCATCCTGTAATTTTACATTTTCCTATTTCACGAAGACAATTTGATTGGTTATTTTAGTGGTTCACAACGTTATTTCAAATGAATTTATTTAATCACAACTTATTCTTTACAAATTACGAATTAGTATGTAAGAAATATTGATCATACCGAAAACAAAAGCTTGGCAACAACGTTAGTTCGAGTGAAAGTTATTGTAACATTTGTAAATAAAATATTTCGCTCAGGTTGTATATTCGATACAATTTCACTAATAAGAAGCATTTTCCATGAAGTAATATTGCGCTGTCAGTCAGCCACGTCGCATAAACGCCGACGAAACACGAGACGCAGTCCGGCTGGCACAAATTACGATTCGAAGCTCGTTATCTCGAAAGCGAACGACCGCCAAGGTACTCCAATAATCCGACGAGACAATTATCGGCTGACAGCCAGGGTCCGTGTAATTTCGCGGGAAAGAAACAAAGTCCGGGGCAGAAGCTCGTCGATTAGCAGTTGGCTCATCCTGCTTACTTCCGCGCAGTAAATGATGGCCGGGTAGCAACAGTGTCCGAACGAGCGACGATTCTCGTTCTGTTCGGTAATTGCATCGTGCAGCGAGTTTGCTCGCTTTTCCGTTTGTCACGAGTCGCGATTCCGGCTTTGCGAAACGCCTTCCGTCAAAGCGAAGCTGCGCCAGCCTTTTCATCGGTCACCTCTTGCCAGTCGAGCTCTTCAGGCCAGCCCTTTCTAACCTTCTCTTTATCGCCTCTTTCTCTTTATGTGCCACGACCTCTGTCCCCCTGTCTGCCAACAGAGCTTGCTGCTGCTTGATGGACACAATGTCTGTTCGGCTTCGGGCACCCATTAACAGCCGTGGATCCTTCAGCGACATGGCTGCCTGTTCGAAACGAGAAAGAGAGATGAGACGTAATCTGTCAAGAGCATACGCGTGAACGTAGATTGAAAGAAAAAGAAATGATCGACAAAGACGCGTGTGTTTGGTGAACCTTGAAATCGTAGAGTTGACGCATTCAGATACGGTGCAATATTATTTTACGATGCAACTAGTGCGGATCAGACAAATTGGTATACTCCGACATTTCAATTTTGCGGTATTAAGTATGTATATTCAGGAAAATTAAATGTATAAGGAATTATATATTAAGGTAAATTAAATACTAAGTTATTGGGGTAACTTTCCTTAAGGAAAGTAGTGTACATCAAGAACTTGAAAACGTAGACAACTACGAATGTAGGAATGTGGATGTATACACACTTAGAGATTGGAAATATATTCAGATTCGAATATTTGGGATATGGATAATTGAGAAAATCAAAAATGGAAAATCTGAAGGTTAAGGAGTATCAACGTTAGGAGAACATACAATTTTTGGAGATTTGTACATTGATATTATATAAATTGAAGAATAGAAGCATTTCAGAACACAGAAATTTGAAAATATTCAAACTTGAAACTTCTACTTTAATCCATAAACAGAACGCTCTCATAAAACGTTCAAACTATATCCGCAAGATCTCAACACTGGTTACAAAATGTACCATTAAATATTCGCTGAGTAATGTGGTATAAACGTGATAATACTGCATTCTAATTAATTACCAAACTTCCCCGATACTAGAATGATCAGCTATAAGCATATAACGTTTACCCAGTCTGGCTTCGAAACCCGAAATACATTCACGTTTATTCAATGAAATTTATATCGGTGAGATATCATAGAAGATTTAATTTCGTTTTCGCAGAATAATAACCATGCCGGTTAACTTCCGTCTTCTCGCAGAAAAGCAGTAGCTAAAACAGTCCAACAGCATAAGCTCATTTTCATCTATAAAATTATCTACGTTGGCTATCAAAATGCACGGTGTTATTGTTATCCTTGGAAGCGGTTCCCGTGGCCTGGCGAAGCGTTCTCAAAGCAGAAGAGCAGTCGCTATCTCGGGCATGTATCGGCCCGGTAAAACCGCTCGCGAATTGCCACTCCTTATTTACGATTCTGTCGGAAACGGGGCGAGCTTAAAAATAGTTGTAAATTCGCTGGTACGACGTTTACGTTGCGGTTACGCGTTACGTATGCTCGCGAGTGTTGCCCCGTGGAGCAACGATGCGTACGTGGTCTGTGGTTCGTTGCGTGGACATGCTTTGCAAACACATTTCGCCTTTGTCGACGATTGAACACTGACTGCTTCGAAGCTACAAAGTTACCGGGGAAAAGGATAAAAATATGTTGAGAACCGCTAAATATTTGCCCCGAGTCGTGTACACTTTGAAAACGCCGCCTTTT
This sequence comes from Megachile rotundata, assembly GCF_050947335.1. Classification (NCBI taxonomy): domain Eukaryota; kingdom Metazoa; phylum Arthropoda; class Insecta; order Hymenoptera; family Megachilidae; genus Megachile; species Megachile rotundata. Next base: position 3,417,373 of record NC_134994.1, read on the forward strand.
TGAGACGGCGGGAAAAGGAAATGGAGAGAGTTAAGCGACCTTCACAGTATTAAGATTTATGACACGTCATTATGAGGAATCTTTGGTTTCCCATTTTAAATTGTAGAAGATGAAGAATTGAGATAACAGCGGTTAAGAGACCTCATCAATATTTGGGTTTATAAGACTATTTATTTTAAATTATAAAAAGTATTAGGAAGCTTTTATCAAAATATATGTTTACTTTTGTGGAGATAAAAAATACGTATCATCTTTTATTTATTTATATTTCTACTTTGTTTTTAATTTAAAGATAAGCAGCTATTAAATATTTGTAAATCCAGTGACTCGAAGATTTTCAATGGCAAATATTATTTAATTACTAAAAGTTTACATCTGAAATTATTAAATTCTTGACCTACCTCCAAATTTTCAGATTCGCAAAAATCTCGAAATAATGACAAAGACAAGATCATTCCGTCCTCATTTTCTATATTTTTCATAAAAAAATCAAATTTGATGTTGATCATATTCATTATACCTTAACTACTAAATATTTAATATGTGTAACTTACCAATATGCGACCTCCCTATTTTCGCAAATGATTTACTGTACTGTTACTGTACTCTCATTATTTACTGTACTGTTTCATTCTTCAAATTTAAGATCCTTAAATGATTTTAATTGTAAGTATAAATACAATTGATTCACCTACAGATACAGTTATCTAACAGTTGAGAATACGAATGAAATTCTAAATAGATGCTCAATGCTGGGATTTCTAACTGTACAGTACTCGAGAAGGTTATATATTTTGTCGAACAACCCTCCGACAGAATAACCCCCATTTCTGGATCGTTCGATAGACCAGACGATCCGTTCATGCGAACAAACGTGGCATCATACGTCTAAGAAGCGATTTTTGAAAATAAAGAACGCGTTTGTCGCAAAAGGGACCCTTGAGGGCGCAGAGCAGGTAACGATCGAGGCTAACGAGGTTGATTCCACGTAACAAAGGTTGGCTGGGATCGAAGGACGAGCAGGAATAAGAATAAGAAGGGGATCCAGAGGGATAAAATAGGGGGGACACAGGTCGAGCGTGACGAGGCTGGTTTCTCCAAAGATCGGATAATAATTCCCGACCAGGTTCAACGTCGATCGAATCTCGACGAGGCGGAAGTTCACGGGCCTGGTCTCGCTGATCCAGAACACGTTTCTGCGCACACAACACCCGAGGATCTGTGTATATGTGCATGTGTGACACGATACGAGGGGTTCGGTACCGCGGCAAATGACCAGCTGATGGTGTATTGGGAAGGAAGAACCGATCGTGAGGAAATAGAAGAGGCGCGGAAGAAGAAGGATGAGTCAGAGAGGAGAGAACACGAAGGAAAAAAGTGGCGGAAGGAAAAGTAAGAAGACGAAGAGGAGATATGTAGGTGGAGGAAAGAGAGTAGAGGAAAAGGAGGAGACAGGGCCGTTTGTACGTCTAGACGCAGGTTCGTATTTGCTCTACCGTGAATCGAATAAATGGCCTCAGCCCTCTTCATCCGATGTCGTCTCCTCCTCGACTTTCCGCCACGGCAATAGCTTTCCGTCGCCACGATGCGATTAACCTTGAGGACTTCCTCGTACCTTCCCGCCCTTCGCGGCTTTCGTTATGGGTACGCTCCACTTAGATGGACTACCTTCTCAATCTTGTTCCTTCGTTCAGGCCTGTCAATAGGCATCGTTGCAGTTCGATCCTTTACGTATTATGATACCTCCATCGAACACCTAACCTAACTGATGCTCAAACATTTTATGTGATCCCTCTTCGTTCTCCAGACTCGTTGACGTGAATTGCGTGTTTCGAACGTTTTGTTGTTCCATGTTTTGTGATTAATGAGAAAATTGTTAGGTTTGAGCAGTGAAACGTGAGTTGTCTCACTTATGTGAGACATGTCAATTACTTTCACTGATATTGCAGATATCCAGGAGTAATTAATGGACACTGGCATGATTTCAGAATGTATCGGCATATAATCTACCTTTACTTTCAAACTGAAAATGAAGTTGAAAAATAAATGATCGATGAAACAAATTTATATACATATTAATGTGTTATCTTAATGAAAAATTAATGTGCATGTTAATTTGTTATCTTGGCGAAAAATTAATGTATACACTAATTTGTTATCATGATGAAAATCAATACAGATTTCAAAAAAACCTTAACAAACTTCATAACTTAAAATAAGAAATTTGTTAAGCAATTATTTTTACTGGTTTCGTAGGTTTAGTGTAATGACTGTTCCGAGTCACTCGGAATATAATCAGCGTAATATTTATGGGTGTTTTGTCAAACCTTTACTCTTGCAATTTCAAACGAATCTTCAAGATCACATGGATGTCTCTACAGCTTGACATTCTTAACTACTGACAATAGCCTTTTAACAGGCTAGAAAAGCACATCTTTATAACGCCAATATATCTTTCCTTAAAGAAGTTTATGTCCATAGTCCTAAATTGTGCACCCTTGCTGTGTGCAGTGTTTACGAAAATCCTTGCGTACTCGGCGGACCAGGCACCCTGACTCGGTCATTCAGCAGTCTCGCAATGTGTCCCATTATTTAGTTCTTTTGAAGGACCCAAATCACTTAACTGTTTGGGTCACCTTATTAATGAAACGTTATTTACAACCCTGGAGTAAAGGCTAAAATCTTACAATCTCATTCGTCGAACCATCTCACCAATCACTGTTTTTTTACAAATAACAATCTGTCCTGATTGGTCCCTTTTGGCAACGCCTTCACGTCCTGAATTTCTTCCTGTGCTTTCTTTTCTGGCTGTTTAGAGGCAACTAGTCAGTCTTAGATTAACTTTGTAACTATCAACTACAACAACACACAACAACCATTATAACTAGTGGGATGATGATCTACATCCTTCATTGACCTGGGCACACCAGTGTGGAGGACTCTGAGCCACTATATAAACTCTACTTTACAATAAAATTCTACTTCATAATATTAACTTTAGAAATATTTCACTACTGTAACAGGTTCTGGAAACGCCATGGGTCGACGAAGATTTACAACCTTCGTAAATAACTGTAAACAGTTTATATTTTACCCATCGCGTGAACAATGACAGTACACAATTTCTGGAGCTATTAAAGTGCCATAATTTTATCAAATTTTACCTACTTTCAGTAATAATAATGATAATTCACATGTTCAAGACACGCGAGACACCCTGTGTATTATTGATTATGGGAATTGGTGGAATATGTATAGAGAGCGAAGTGATTCATAATGTGGCCGTCTTATGCAAACCACAGACTGGTATAGATTAGTATACAGGGTGTCTATGAAGTTTGATTTCGGAAATTGTTCTAGATACTGAAAAATAAATATTTTTTTAGATATTTCGAAAACACATGTAGGGATTAATGAACGCATAATATATGTGCGTACGAGCTTAATACAATCAAATGCTAAATGGAGTGCATATTAGTTATTTATTCATTTAGACTTTCGTTCAAAAGATACATAATTGTCATTATTTTCAACTACGCACCTTGACAACATATTTCAAGGTGATCGAAATAGGAGGTGGCTCCCTTATTCTAAATATTAACCCTTTTTTGTACCATGTCGCCTTCGTCAAACACCGTTCAGTGTATGGTTGTCCTCCGACGTCGATCGGAGGACAATGGCCGTTCGAGCGGTCGAAAATCTAACCGGATCCTCGGTAGGCTCATTAATGCTGCCACGTTCGAGCTTACCAGAAAGAAAAAATAAGTCGAGCACGATTCACACACTCGAAATCTCGACGTTCGACCGGCGATAAATCTTTCGATCACGCGCGATCACTCACGTGCACGTACGTTCGTACGCGGACAAGCCGATTACCATATCTCGAATTTCTCCTGTCTCAGAACGGTACACGAAAGCGCATATCGTTGCCATGCGATCGGTAACTCGCTACGATAGATTAATTAATAATACCAGCCCCGATAACGTTTTAATTGCGGCGATCCCTCTCGTCGACAAAAGAAGACGACGAAGGGTGGTGACGTCGTTACGTGGAAACGTTGTCGTTTGCTTTGCTTTATCAACGCATTTAATTAAATTAGCAATTAAAATGCCGCTCGACTGGCCGCCGGTTGCTCGCTCGTCGAACCGTTTCGGCCAGAATCGGCAAACATACGTCGCGCAAATACCGATTTCTCGTTGCAGCTGCTCGCTTTTAATCCGCACACGGGCCGATTCGATTTGTACGCCAATGCGAATTGAACCGAGACTCGTGCATGCATGTGGTCACATCCGGTTATCGCGTATCAATCCAACGATTTGCGATAAACGCGAACCGTTTTCACCACCATCGGAACCGTAGCTAGTTATCCGGACAGGCTTCTGCTTTGCGAACCGCTCGTTCCATTTTAGTTATATAGTGAAGCTTTGATATAAGCCAGCGGTCACCAAACTACGGCCTGCGAGCTGGATACGACATTTTAAAAATTTTTATTCGGCTCCCAACTTTTATATATAAATATTATACACATTATATAAGAAATGCTAGTTTTATATAGTTTTATTATTTCGATGTGAACAACGATCTTCCTATTGTTCTATTGTGATTCGGTATAAGACTTCCAGATAGTGGACTTGTAACGAAGTAAATTTCCGTATACTGTAACGTCTTCTACATTGTCCTTACAGATGATATCTTCACATTGTCCTTACTGATGTGTCAAATTAAATAAATAAAGAAATGTAATAATGACTATAACCTTACTACTACTTCCCTCTTTTTCATTTAGATGTATAATACATGTAATGAGTATATACATATATTTTAATAGGATATTTTTGCATTATCAATTCCAACATGAATTATATTTGTTGGCATATGTAATGTAAATTAATGTTCTAGTGGACTTTCAATAAAAAAATTTTTCGTTCGGTCTCATATTATTAAAGATTCAAGTCCAGTCTGCTTCTCAAAAAGTTGGGTGACTTTGAAAACATCTTCTTTTTGAATACCTGGTGTTTGTACATTGATTGAAGTTTATCGAATATAAAAGACAACAAGCGAAAAAAACATACAAAAGACATTTCCATAATTAAAATGGGATTAAATACGACGTAATTCGGAGCATTTACCTGTAACTTCAACTTATTTTATTTTAATAAGTTACTACAAGTACGTCTTCATTACAAATAAAAATCCTGAAACAGATCTGGAGTTCATAAAGTATCTATATACTACAAAAATCATGTTCCACTGTATTTACCTACAGAGCCAATTGAAAATAACGCATTAATCAAATAAGTTTTATCGAAATTAGATTTACCCAATCAGTATCAAATATTTGAACAAACATTATAATTTCGTGTGACATTTCTTGCCAGCCATTTTAAACGTTTTCCGCGTTATTGTCTGCGGAAATCAATTTTAGTTCGGTCAATAATGCCGTGAGTTTGCCGGCCGCATCCCTCAGGGACGATGGTTAAAATTGACGTGTAATTTGAATATCTTCAACGCTAGTCGGCGTGCACATGCGGGAAACGGTTGAATTAACATGATTCCGTTACCACTTGTAAGTACGAGAGACCGCAGTTTAATCACTGAATGTTGGCCATAGCTATTATTTATCGAATCCACTCTCATCCGCTTACGCGTCTATTTTATTGAGAACGGGTTTGTGTATTTTTCAGTTTTTAAATTATTGGACTTTCAAAGTTTCATGTTTTACAATTTTAGAATTTCCAAATTATTAAATTTTTTAATTTTCAAATTGTTTTCAAATTTGAGCTTTTCCAAATTTTCAAATATAAAATTTAAAAATTTCACAATGTCTTGATGTATCATGTTATTTAATTTTCAAATGCACAAATTCTTATAATTACAATTTTTTAAGTTCCAAAATCCCCGAACTTTATAAGTGTTACGAGCCGGAGGGGTCACAGCCGCGTGGTTGGGGGCTGTATTTTGGTAAAGGTAGTGTTATTAGGCTAACTCAGGTTTGTTAGTCAACCTGAGCGCCAAAGGAAAGTAGACGCGGGGACGAACCGACGCGACGTATGGCTACCGTCGGGAGCCCCAGGAGGTTGGCTATGGTGAACAAACCGACGTATGGCTAACGCCGGATATCACAGGAAAGATCAAGACGCGAGGACGAACCGACGTATGGCTAACGCCGGGTGTCACAAGAAATGTTAGTATTATATTTTGTGCTCGTAACAAAGATATGCCAGTATACCTCGAGCGGCTAAGATATACCGACTGGTGGGTTTGTTAGGACTTTGGTTATAATTGACAAAGGCGAAGATTAAGTTTAAAATAAAAGTTTGAAAATATATTCTTTCCCAAAACCGGTGTTACAAATGTTTATGTGTATTTGTCGGTTAAGGTGATTTTACAAAAATGATCTTGACTTGATTTTACGTGAGTTTAAAATGTTTCGATTCCGACAAAGCAAGAATCTAATCCTGCCTAGTTTTAACGAAAAACAAGCGAAACGGGGACCCAAGTGTATTTTAGAAAAATGCCTAACAGTAAACTATACGTACTGTATGGTTATTAATGTTGCTCGAAAGGGACTCTAACCTGATCTTGCTTGTAAGTGACTTAGTTTTAATTCGACGTGAATGACTCTAACTAAACTCCGACAGAGGTTCCTCGTTAGTCCACGTTCGAGAATTAACTGGGTCTGAGGCGTCTTCTCCACAACCCTTTTTATACTCAAAAATGGGTAAAAAACGAGTAGTGGTGGAGTCGGTGGGAACGAATCAACGCGACGTTTTCTTCTAACGAATTTTCATCGCGTTGGTCCGAAGACGTTAGATGTTCTCGAGCGAATCCTAATAAGGAAACCCTGGTAACTGGCAAAGCTAGGCAAGACTAGACTCTCGCTTCGCGGTGGTCTTCGGCTATTCTCGAATATTCATCTCCAAGGAATAAAAATCATCGGCGTACGTAACATAAGTTTCAAATTTCTAAATTTCCACATTCTTAAGAACTAAAATCCCCAAATCGGAATATTTACAAATCTCTAAGTAGTCGAATAATAAAACCCTAAATTTTCAAATTCCTAAATCCTAAAATTTGCACATTCTGAAATCTTAAAAACCCCTAATTCCTTAAATCTCCAAAATACCAAATCCTCAAATTCCTAAATTCTACAACTGTCAAATTTCCAATTTCTCAATTTTTTAAATTTCCGAATTTCAATGTTTTCAAATCACAATACTTCCAAAGTCTCAAACTGTCCAAGATCTAAAATTTCCAAATCTTCAACTTCCTCTAATTCAAAGCTTCCAAATCTCCAAATTTCCAATCCCCAATTTTCCATATTTGTATCCATCAATAAAGACTCTTCTAATTTCAGTTTTATAAAAATCATTACTACAAAATAAACTAAAACAAATATCCTGTATTTCATTTTAATATTTGTACTATAGTTACGTAAATTTGCTAAAGAATCGATTGAATGACAGAAATCGATTTGAAACTATTGATATATACGTAATTTTGTGTGCTACGCGTGAGTATGTACGTGTGTGTGTGTGCAGCGCTGCAAGATCGGACGCGTTTGCAAAGAACAAATGAATTTCGGTTTTGGCAATATGTCGTACGGTCACGATAAAGCGGCGTTTTGCTGCGGTGCGCGTTCTCGGCGTTTATAATAATAATCCTAATTAATAATTAAATAAAGTTCTATTATTTTGTTCATAAAGTATATTAAGAGTGTACTAGTATATTTATTTTTATTGAGAAAGGAACCATTCATTTAACAGAAACGTATCTAATAAACGAACATATACAAAATTTTTCATTTTCATTATATATGACATATTAATTCGATTTCATGCAACCAGTCGTTATTTGCTTTCGTTTTTTCACTCTTCGTTTCGATTCAAGTGTTTCTTATGGAGAGCGGTACCCTTTCGATTATAGGTGGGCGCATTAATCCGGTTGGCAGGACACGCGATTTAATGGGAAATCGATGAATATTAATCACCGACTCGTGCACGGAGCGTCAAACTGTTTCATTAGAGTGAAATTTAAAAACTTTGCACGAGACAGCTTTTAGAGACACCTGTGACGTTGATGCTTCAAAGACGTGGACGCTTTTGTGTAAAATTATTTTCGTTCCGAAAACTGTAATTTAATCAAGATTACCGGAGTTCTTGTATCATTAATCTGAGAACATCGGCATCGGTCCGGAACAAAAATATTCTCTTCTTGTTTTAACGTTTTTTATTTGTCCATAGGGCAAATGGTTAAACTAACAAAAATAAAAACAAGAAAGTATTTTTTAAATGTTATTTCATCGAACAAATACTTAATTTCAAACATTTTTATAATTATCAGACATGGTAAGCGTTAACTCTTTGTTGGAGTTCCAGAGTCAGGAATAACTCGAAGTGAATTCAATAAACAATTTATTGTTCAACAGTATACCTAGCTAAACCTTATTCTAGTACTCTAGTTTTAAAAATTGTTCTTGTCACGGTGAAGTATGGATAAAATCTAATGAGAAACGGTGTTGAGAAGGAAAATGTAAACTATTGGAAGGAAACTATTGGTTGATATTTTGGATAAGGGTGTGGGAACAGGAAAAGTCATTGGCTAGGTTATTTGCGAAGGAGGTGGCTTAAAAAAAGGAGTGATTTATTAAGAAATGTGGAAGTGCTTTAGCGGGACCTTGGAAAAATCTTGAAGCTGTAGGAAATTCTAAAGAGGCATGTTTTGGTGATATTAGACAGACAGGAAAGCGCAGAAAGTGGACAATAGGGTAAAGGAAATAAAGGAAAAGCCAGATGTAGAAGAGAAAGTCGGATAGTTCGTTAGGATTTCCAACACTTTGTTACATCGTGTTATAAATATACATACAGTAATACATAAAATGCTATGAAAAGGTATTTTGTCAAAGATGAATGTATTGTTTTAAGTGTGAGATAAGGATAGGAAAACATTTTTTCGTGTTAGCTATTATGCGTACCTGCATCAAAAGCGCAATTTTCATAGAAATATTTTTAATAAAAGGAATAAATATGCATTTCGAAATTAATTATTTTTACAATAAATGTTTTATATTATATTACTTACTTTCACAGTAAATATTTATTTTTAGTTTTATTAGAAATGTAGGTATATTTTTAAAACTTTTTTTTAAATATTTTATTTACACGATTTTCGTAAAACAAGTCCACTCGAAACGAATACTCCGCATAAGTTTAATAATGTTCGTAAACGTTTTCTATATCTATTCATATAATACACTAATACATATGTGAAAAATATAATCTTCAAATATTAATAACAATTTCACTACATCGTTTTGACAATAACAATTGTTTTTCCAGGAACGTGGCATGCAATTTCTAATTTCGATTGACTAAATTGTTTGCGCGCGATTGTTTCGCGTTCGTTCGGAAACGAGAGGCTGTTTCCAACGAAAAGTAACGGATCTGTCGGTTGTTTCCGGTGGAGAATAATTCGAGTGGTGTGGCGAGCAGAGGGGATGGTGGATGATTCGCTTGTATTCTGTAGGCAAGTGAATTAACGCGATTCCGTCACTTGCCACGAGCTCTCTCAAAAGCTCGCGTCAGTTTAATTATCGGACGAAGGGCGCCGCTATTGTTCGTTGCGGGCTGTTTCGCGCGTTTAAATCTCCCGCGCCCGACGATTTGAATGGGTGAGCGGCGTTCAATGGGCCGATTGGCCGCGTTCGCGAAAATCCTCCCGAGGACCAGCTCCGAGATTTGTTCGCGATTTTTGATTCCTCTAATTAATCCGTTGTCCCCGATAATTGCGTTTTTGTTCCGTTTCATTCTTTGTCAGCGGACCGGCTCTGTTTAGATCGAGTCCTCGTGGCGCGTGACCATCGCACGGGGAAATTCGATTCGCCTCTGTTCTCCTTGCAGCTCGAACAATGAAGCGGCCCGATCGACCGATCGTTTCAACCTGTTATCGCACTTGCGAACCGCAAACACCGAGCCTCGCCGTCTATTGCTCGCGGACAATAAGCCAGTGAAGCCGTTAGAGCTTCGCGATAACGGCGAATTTCCACTGGACTTTTCAATGCTTCGCTCGCCGCAGTTTTCGTTACATCGTGCGCGCTAAACGCGCGGAATAACGATGAACGAGCTGCGATATAACGAGTTGCGAAAAGTGCTATGCAATATGTACCAAGGTATGCATTGGGATATAAAGTAGGGTGTAACAATAAGATGTAACAATGAGATATAGCAATAAGATGTAACAATGAGATGTAGCAATGAGATATAGTAATGAGGTATAACAATGATATGTAGTAATAGGATGGAACAACAAGATTGAACAACGGGATATAGCAACAAGATTGAACAGTGGGATGTAGGAACAAGATTGAATAATGGGATATAGCAATAAGATGTAACAATAAGAGGTAACAAATAAATATAACAATAGGATGTAATAAAATGATGTACCAGCAGGATATAGCCAGAAAATATAGCAATACGAGATAGCAGTAAGGTATAGCAGTACGATGTAGCAACAGACTATAGCAATATAGTGGTAGAATAAAGCAATAAAACATAGCAAGCAGTAGAATACATATAACAATGGGACGTAATAATAAAATTTAACAACATGGTATAGCAATAGCATATAGCAGTAAAATATAGCAATACACTATGTAGTAGAATATGACAGTAGGACATAGGAATAAAACATAGCAAACAGTAGAATACATATAACAATGGGACGTAATAATAAAATTTAACAACATGATATAGCAATAGCATATGGCAGTAAAATATAGCAATAGACTACAGTAATAGGATATGATAGTAGGACATAGGAATAAAGCATAGCGATGGAATATAATAATAATATATATAAAGAGGATATAGCAGTAGGATATAAAACAGTAGATAGGAATGAAATATAGCAACATCATAGTAAAAGCATAGTGCAATATTTTAATAACTTTTAGTTTCACTTGAACAGTCGATATCACCGATAAGTAATTATGAAATAATTACACAAACTATCTGAATTCGTCGAAATTTTAAAAAATCATAAATATGTATACAAATGGAGCATTCTAATCAACCTGATATATTCCTCGAATGAATCGATACGATTCTTGTTCGCAAGATTGCACAGATGTTGCGTAATTAACCACATTACGCAGTTGTGTGATTAATAACGCCACGAGACAAGTTCGCGACGGCAATGTGGAACCACTTACAAACTTCTGATTGACGGGATCAAGCACGCTTATCCTGTCCCACATGGTTCATTTACCACATCCTTATTCTCTCTGCCCCGCTAACTCTTACCATTCTCTGTCATCTCCGGCGAAATTGCACAAGATTCCCATTGCACCTTCCCCGAATTTTCAAGTCGGTCCCTGAACGGAACCGGTTAATTCCTGAAAAATCGTTGACCGCGACGAGTTTCGTTGTCGGCTATTATTTTCGGTCGGTGGCCGACAAGAAGACAAAGACGAAGACGTGGACGTTGCACAAAGTAGGGCCAGAAAACGCGCGGGACCACTCGCGGAGCGGAACACTTTTTCTTGACGGTAATTGGTGTTCGAGCCTCATTGTGTAACTGGTATCGCTGTGTACTTGCTACGATATCGCAACATTCGATCTCCAGACTGTTGCGAGCCTTTGGTCCAACGATTTACTCCCTATGACGCTTCGTCCTGCATCAAGATAAACCTCAGCCTGCGCCATCGCTCCTCCGCCTCTTCCCTCTCGTTCTTGTACAGTCGGGAGAAAATATGCTTCCTTTGGAAACTTTAGTGATTTGAAAATTTAGAAAATGAGATGTATGAAAATTTAAGGATTTGAGAATTTCAAAATTCGGGTGTTCTCAAATTTTGGACTTGAGAATGAGTTTTAGATATTGAAATATGAAGTATTGTTAGATTTGGAGATTTAAAATTTATAAGTACTTGAAAATTTAATGAAATCTGAATATATTTTAGATACGCTAAAATATAGATTTTTAGTGATTTAAAAGTGTAATTTAGAAATTTGGAAATTTGAAGTCATGAATTTTTTGTAATTTTTGAAGCTTAGTTTAGGGACTTAAGAATTCTGGGAAGTTGTGAGATTAAAGAAATTAAAAAATTTAAGAATTTAATAATTTATGAAAAAAGGATTTAAGAAATTTAAGTACATGGAAGTTCAAAAATGTTGACATTTTTGAGTTAAAAAATTCCGTGATTTGAAAATTTGACAAATTTGAGAAGTTACAAATTTGACAATTTAAAAATTCGAAAATTTGTAAATCTGAACACTTGAAAATTCGTAAATTTGAAAGATTAAAAATTTGGGAATTTGTAAATTAGAAAATTAAAATTTTTGAAAATTTAGGAATTTATAAATATATGAAAAAATTCCAATAATTCATCCTAAATAACCCAATATCGAAAATAAACAATAAAAGGCTCTTTTCATTAATTCTTAGCTAAAAGAGATTGCACCCGCGTCTATGTACAAAGCAACGATCAGCAATATGAGTGCAATTATACGTGGAACTAGAGCAGTATTGTATAGCTTATATCGATGGTGCTTCTTTTTTATTTATCAAGTCGCGGTTGAATCGTTGAGACAGTAAGGCGTCTTTTTATGGAACTATGGGTCACTCTTATTTAACCTTTCATATTTCCTGTTCACTGATCGGTGTATTTAGAGTTACAGGTTAAAGATTATGTAGGTCAGGTCTCCAAATCACTGCTAAATGACCACGAGAATCATTGATAACCGATAACGGCGAACTAAACTTTGTCAAATGAATCAACTTCGAATATGCATAACATGTGTGTAGTATTGGATCGATGAGAAATAAATGTTCAATTTATAAATACCCGACTTTATCGTGTTACTATGACATTTGTCGTTTATTATACAGTTTTAAATGCTGGAGAGTTAAATGAACTGAAAAATTCAAATCTATTTGTATGATGAATGTTTATAATGAAACAGATAGTTTGTTGATTTGATGTACAGTACAACTGATTCTGTCATAGCATCAATTTTGTAATAAAACATAAATATTATTTTCACACACCTGTTCTTCCAGTCAATGTTTAACTTCCATTGTTGTTATATATACATTAAAATAATAACTTTTTATGCTACAGAATAAATAATGAAAACTTCGTCAAAAATATTCTGGTATTTTATATGAAATCGATACAAATGTTTATTATTTTATTGTAAAAGTTTATTTTCTTATATATACTGAGAAGAATTAATTATGAAGCAGAATAAAAAGAAATAAAATTAAAGGTAATTTTGTAATATATTAAATTCTAGTATTTCATATTAAATCAGTGTAAATATATGTTTATAAATTATGAAAATTATAAATTGTTATTTTGTATTATTATATTAACAGTATTATATTGTGGAAATATGTTTTCATACACGAAGATGTGCATTTAACAGCCATTTGAGATCACTATTTCTCGGTTAGAACAATATGGCGGCAATCAAAAGCGCAAATAAAGTGGAAACTATATCATCGATTCTCACAAAGTTGCAATATTCCTTTGAAAATAAAGATTACTTCACGAAACCATCAACGTTTGATTTATTTTCTTGAATATAGTTGCTTTTAATCCCGGGAACATTAGAACTCGCTTAACCGGCGTTCTGTATTGCGAACGAATTTTACATAAATTACTGACACTTCAATGCCACTTCCCGATCGGGCGAGGTGTAATTCGAGGCAGCAGCCGCGAACCACACACCACACACACCGTCGTATCAGGAAACACCTTTCATTATTCAAATTACCCTGGCTACTCCGTACTATTATCAGGTGTGCAATCCGTTTAGAAATATCTCACTATCCTGGATACGGGGTGACGCGAACGGTCTATCGCACCGGTAAATTCGGTTTACGATCGAGCTGAACCAAACCGATCGCTTACCTGGATCGACAGTTATGACGGCCTATTGTGTGAACTGAGGTAAGGATGGAACATGAATCCTGAGAAAACAGTATCGTCGAAAAGATGGAAGATACATAGGGTCCGATCAAATAATTTGTAAGAACGAACATCACGAAAAATAAGAAAAACATATAACATACAATTTTTAACCTAGGACAATATTTATTTTGTTTTATTGATAAATATGTATGACTTTTTGGTTTCATTGGCTAAAGACTACAAGGGATATAACAAATCTTATTAAAATAAAAATCGTTATAATACAAAATGTCTGATTCATTTATTAGATGCTTGCAAAATTTTGTCAGATTACATATATGTGAAACTTAATCATCTAATGATTATTGTATATTCAATTTTGATTAAATTATTTTCGACAAAATGACAGAATCTAAAAAATCGTTACCTTCACATACAATGTGTTGTATAAATATGTTAACTCCTTATACTTTCAATGATCTTTCGGTAAGGAATTATGTTCAGTATTCATTAATTACTGTTTCACAGTGTGCAAAAAATAAATGATGTAATCTAAAATTGAAGTAATAATTTTCTAATAATTTTCAACTTAAGACGAATAAAAAGACTTCTACTATACTTATGCAATTGTATATATCCTTATTCAGAAGTATACGTTGCCCTCGAGTATAGCAATTAACACTTGAAGAATCTTAGAATTTCTTGCGCTTAAACCCCCTAAGTAACGAGTCGTCATCCGTTTCTTCTTCGCATTTAATCGCCGTTCAGACGCAGCCCGGAAGTGCTTCAATTACGAACCCTCCTCGAGGTGAAGGTCGAATTTTTTCCCCGTCCGCGGACGCTGAAATGACAGCAGCGGTTCTGCGAACGTCTCCGTGCGTTCACGTTTGGTCAACTCGTACGTAATCTGTCGTTGATGAGCAGAGCGGATCGATTTCTTGTTCCGGAGGCCCTCCTGAGTGATTGTCGCAAAAACTGGTCGATCCTCTCGAACGTAGCCGAGGACGCGGCCTCAGCGCTTGTTAAGAGATCAGCTCGCTCTACCTTCATTGGCGAACATCCCTGGTGTGTCGCCTCTCATGCTAATAGCCCGGGTTTCTTTGCTGCCCCCGGGGACAATATCGTGTAGCAAGGTCGTTCAGCAACTTCCGCGAGTGCGTGGCTTTTTCTTCTTGCTGCCGGTTCACGAAGAAGCATGTAACGCTTGGTCGACTCCCTTTGCTTTCCTGCGATTCTCTTTGCAACGTTGCTGTCGTTTTGGAACATCTACTACCACCTGTACAGACAAGTTCGCATCGTGTCCTCGAGGTGTAACGTAGAGGATAACGGTCAGTTGTCAGATTTTCGTGTCTTCGAGAAGCCCTTCTGAGCACATCGTAACCGGAGCCGTTAATTGACGCGCACTCGAGCTAGGAGATTCAAGGATGAACCGACTGGTATGAATCAAACTCGAAATCTTTCGAAATCGGGACAACGAGCTATCGATTACTGGTTGTCGCCAGTTTTTTTGTCACTCCTTTTCCAGCCGTTTCTCCAAACGGTTTTCTCGTAAAAGAGCGTCCTACTTCGAAATACTGGAGCACGCGTTTCCTACGGGGGAATAAAAAGCTTGTGTTCCACAGCCCCTTTAACCTTCGTCCTTGATTGAATTGAAATTCTTTGACCGAGCTTGCGAAACGATTTTACTCGAAGCGTAAATGGAAATAGTTGATTAACGCTTTTTGTGTTTGCTCACTTTTACGCGGAGCTTAGCAAGGGAACCGAGCCCCGATTTCCTTGGGACGCTTTCGGCTGAAAGTTTTATTGGCGGCTGAAGCAGCCCGATCGAACCGGAAACGATTGGATACGTGCGAGCAGTCCTCCAGCTCGCTTTTCATTCGTGCCAAAGAAAAGCGACGGAACGTGCGTCGACTCGAACCGACAATTTAATCCGACGACGATTATTCTACGGATCAATGTTCGCAGATCCCATCGATCCAACGAGAATTTAAGCTTCGAATGAAACAACAACGTGGCCGGAAGCTTGCGCGATTTTCTTTCTAATACCGTAACGATGATGACATATTGCATGTAGAAAATATTTCACACGGTTATTTTTATACAAACTGTGATAGAGTATTCTATATAATAATTTGATGTAAATATATCCGTTATCGCGGTCGCATAGTGATCATTAATATTAAAAATAGTAATTAAAATGATGTACTGAATACTAAATAATAATAATTATTAAAAATGCTAATTAAAATGAAATACTGAATATTAAAATGGTAATTATTATTAGAAATGACAATTAAAATGATTGTTCGGTCGCGAACCGAAACTTTTGTCGCGATTAAGGAATTTATTGCAGGGTTCAAGTGGTTCGGCGCGTGGACCGCCGCACAGTGAGCCAGAACGACGAATTAGCTGTTCACGGCCAATTGTAGCGCTATTTGAAGACTTGAAACGAAAGTATAGCGGCCGCTGTGTCGTTCCAGCATTTAAAACAAGTATTATTATTGCATTTAATCACACCGGATTATTTTCTTGCCGAAAATAATTAAAAATAAAACAAAAATAAGCGTTATACAATATTTCAAAAAGTTAGTGAATATACTATACTCTTAATGTGGACGTTCAGTTTATAAGCATAATTTTTATTTACGTAAACATAAGTTTAACATGGAAACAATTTTTATGAATAAAAATAAAATTTATTTATTATTATTTATGTATCATCGTCATCGTCTTGTAGGTCTGCTTGTAACATTAATTTTTCTATTTCATCCTTGAAAATATTAAAACGCGAAAGTGTTTTATAAATTTTTATGTTTTCTGCCGAAATTGAAGATATTAAAATATTGGACGTATATAGTAAAGTCTGAAAAAGGTCCGTCAATGTTACTAATTGCGAAAATTTTCGTGTGTGGTCTCTTCTAATATCTCAGAAATCTTTATTTCGTGTCTCCATTGCTTCTTCAGAAAACAAGAAGGTTTCCAATGGGCAAACCAGCACTTTGTATTATATCTGCACCATGCAATAATATTTTGTGCAAACTTAATGTTATATAAAACCAGTCGTACTTTGCTACATATAAGTTCAATGTTGCCATTGCATATTCTTGAAATAAAATCGAATGAATTAATTAATATACTTACAGAATATATAATAATATATAGTAATGTCTATTCGACTAAGTACACAATATATACCTACGTGTTGCTGAAGCGTGTGTCACGTGACGCTTCAAACAATAATACCTTCTGCGGTGGGACGAGGGGGGACATGATTCCTTTTGGATTAAAATAAGGAAATCCTGCTGAAAATTTTGCACTATGATAGGGAACGCAACTCTTTGAATTTTTAAAAATATCCCTTGCTAAAGATGAACAACTATGAAAATAATCTTTAGTTCATTGAGAATTATTTTGTAAATAAACTACAGCTAATAATTTGTCATGGCATGTGTATTCTCAATATAAACATATGCTGTTTATTAAAGAAAAAAAAATTTTGCAAAAATGTTTAATACTTTTGTCAGGGCATCAATATGAAAAAGAGTAAATTTTTCGGTGAAAAATAGCATTCATAAAAGTCTGATCTTTGAATGCTTGTTATGACTACAACTTTTAATGAATTTCATTAATTTCATCGGTTTTGAATTCGACAGGTATTTAGTAAGCAATATATGTTCGTTTCATATCGATCTAGGAAAATCGAATTTTTGACAAATGAACAGCTAATTCGCCGTTCTGGCCCACTGCGCGCCGTGAGTAGTTTATACCTCAAAATACGGGTCACTGAGGACCCTTTTGTCTATCAAATCCTGTCCGAACCAGTCTTACCGTAAACATGTGCTTGCCATAAATCAGCTAATAGCTATACCACTCTTTTGTGAACAGTTTTAGCAAACGAAAGCATAGAGTATAGCGTGATTCTTAACTGTCAGGCGATTTCTTCTACAAAAACACAGTCAGTCGAACGTTGTATCTTGGGCGAGTCGAATCGAGAGTCAAAAAGTCGGATCGAGAGTGAGAAAGTCCCGCGTAACGTAACATAAATGTAGCGTAACCATTGTAGGGTGGTAGAAATCATACATTACACACTGTTCGAGTGAGACCCTACACTCCTCGAATAGGCCATTGTAGGATGGTAGAAATCATACATTACACACTGTTCGAGTGGGACCCTACACTCCTCGAATAGATCATCGTGAATAATTTCATATATTGAATAATAAAATGATAGTTATTATTGGAAATAGTAATTAAAATGTTACGTTCATCAAAGCCTTCAAATATCGGTGTTGTATACAATGTCATTTACCTTATTAAGAGTACTATGTCAGTTCTCTTATTAAGAGTACTTTTTATTTACTCTTTCTCCTATTAAGATGTTAGCAAGTATAATTATAAAATTTAGAAATTCTTCATATTTCTGCTTGCAAGTAATATTGCTGTTACAAATTAAGAAAATATATAAGAAAATTTGAAATAGCGAAATTTGGAAATTTAGAAATTCAAAAATTTACATGTATCTTTCAATTTTAATGACATATATTTGTTATAATTTAAATAATATCAGGAAAGAAAAATTTTGTTTATCCAGTGTATTTTTTATAGATTTTTCAAGGTCACCGTTATTTTTTATTTGAGAGACATGTTTTTTTATTTCATCCAGTAGTATCTAAAAAAAATGTATTTAAACATTAAGACTGTAATAAAATTGTAGGGTGTTATCAGGATTACACCTGAATTATTCATTATGTTATGTATTACTTAATATTATATATCATATACACTGCTCAAAAGAAATATGGCATAGAAAAAATTTAGGCAAAAATTGGCCAAATTTGACTGATGATAACTCCGTGAAAAATCATCGCAAAGTTATGCTCTTTTTTTTAAATTAAAGCTTGAGATCTCTACTTTAAGACCCTGTAGTTTGATTTTAGATTTGATGCATCCCTGCCACAATAACACCGTAAATGTGAGGTCATGTTTGCAATATTGAAAATTACAAAGTTTGACGAAATGCATGGACTTGCCACATTTTTTTGGGGCGATACTGTTTACAGCAGCATAAAGTACAAACCTTTATCTTTAATTTCCAGTATGTGAAAAACCGCTACCATTTTTTTCTGCAAAGATACAGAACTTTAAAGAAACCCTTGCATTTATGGCATATACCGCCGGCATTAGCATTACCCGATATGCACCTCGGAGAGGTTGCTGGACAGATTTTGCACATCATATGCCTCTGACAAGAGCCTTTTTTTGTGTGTATATGTGTGTGAGTATCTGTGTGTCTGTATGTTTGAATTCTAATAACGCGTGTTTCCACCGCGTTGTTGAATTATCCCTTGCAGTCGATTACTCATGTTAATGCAAGCCCTAATTTCTTCCTGTGGAATGTCATTCCAAATTTCAGTTAAGATTTGCGATAGATCTTACAGATTGGTAGGTTGTCTTGTTAAATTTCTATAGGGTTCAAATTTGGACTTACTGCAGAATATGGAAGCAATCAAATTGAATTGGGACTGCAAAATTCGAGAATGATTCTCAACGAGGCTTCTCGACGATAATTCATACACAGACACAGATTCTCACACACAAATACGCACAGAAAAGGCTCCTGTCAGAGCCATATAATGTGCAAAATCTGTCCAGCAACCTCTCCGACCTGCACATCGGGTAATGCTAATGGCGGCGATATATGCCATAAATGCAAGGGTTTCTTTAAAGTTCTGTATCTTTGCAGAAAAAAATGGTAGCGGTTTTTCACATACTGGAAATTAAAGATAAAGGTTTGTACTTTATGCTGCTGTAAACAGTATCGCCCCAAAAAAATGTGGCAAGTCCATGCATTTCGTCAAACTTTGTAATTTTCAATATTGCAAATATGACCTCACATTTACGGTGTTATTGTGGCAGGGATGCATCAAATCTAAAATCAAACTACAGGGTCTTAAAGTAGAGATCTCAAGCTTTAATTTAAAAAAAAGAGCATAACTTTGCGATGATTTTTCACGGAGTTATCATCAGTTGAATTTGGCCAATTTTTGCCTAAAATTTTTCTATGCCATATTTCTTTTGAGCAGTGTATTATACATATGTTATGTGCTATAAAACGTTATAACAACACTTGAAAATCGATATAGTAATTATAATAATGAAAGTCCTCCCTATTAAAAATAAAAAAACTGTAAAATTGTTATATAATCAATTAATATTTTCGCCTCTCTTGTATCATCATTTTTATTCTACGAGAAACAAAAATTCAATGTCGAATCTTTTTCAAACGACTGTTTCGCGTCGTTAATACAGCAATTAAGCGGTGCAGTCCAATGTATCTTAATATAAATAACAAACATGCCTCCACCATATATTCCGGGGGGGAAGGGCAACCATAAAACCACTAATTGATGCCAATAACGCGGTTGCAAGGCGCATCGCGATGCGTCGAACGTAAGTCAGTCTCGATTCTCGGACGTGGTTTTGTCGTGGCGGTCGAACAGTCGGAAAGACCAGTCGGAATATTCCTAAGGAAGTTCTGGGAATCATTAGCGATCCGGCGTTGCTTTCAGCGAGGAGCAATCGTCGATTTAACAACACCGTTACCGGCCATCTTTCCGGACGGGGACCCACTGTAGGCAACTTTCGACGTTCGCTCGTCGACAGCTTCGCTGACGTTGATGCCCCGTGTCATAGATTAATGGTTCGCCGGACCGATCCATGGTTAATCGAGCACGAGTACCGACGAAAACTGTTGTTCATCTCTGTTGAATAATTAGTCCGCGTTTCTAATTCGTAAATCAAACCGCTGGAGACGTCGCTCGAACTGACCCATGGCGGCACTGACTTTACGCATCGTTTGTTGCCATTGAATACTTGTCGTATAACGTAACATTCATCAATTCCTTAAGCATCTTGTACATGTTACACATAATATGCTTCGTGTTTGAGAACTATAACAACTTTTTATATTCGTCGTTGCAAGGATATATTAAAATTTAACACTAGAAAGACTGAAACTTTGATTCACTTTGACTGCTTTGGGGCAATATAGGTATAACACATATATATATATATACCGGAAATGAAGGAGGGGGGAGATAACTACAATTATTAATAAACGCATTTATATGTTGTACAAAAAGTCACAAAATTCTAAGAAGCTGTGTCATTCTATACACAATTGTTTTTTTAATTGAAATTGAAAAGCAGTCAAAATGACTGCCTTAGGCAATCTAGTGTTAATATGTTCACTGCCACATTTGAAAAGGGTTTTTGTGTTTCTTGAATGTTATCAATATGTTTACAATATTTTGTAATATTTATTATTCATAGTCTCAGGTAATTAATTTGAGTTCTTGTAATTAGGTAAGTGAACAAATTCTTGACGATGTAGATAATAGATTCGTATGGAAATTTAAGTGTCATCCACATATGAGTGACGTGGAAGTGAAGTGTTAATCTATATGCCGCGCACAGTGTGTTGTTTGGCCAATTTAGCGGGACAAAAATCCTGCTTCAAAGAAATACTGATTATTTTTCGTTTTATTGGTTTTTTATTAATCAAAAACATGATATTTCATTAAACATTAATGATTATATATATTTACTAAATTATTTAACAGTTAAATAAACATAACAATAAAATAAACATACAAAATCATTATACAAATTTCTCTTTTATGTTATACATTATTTACATTATTGTGATACGTCTTCCAAGGAATTGGGATCGATTAATGGTTCTTCCAAAAATTGTTGTATTTCTATTATTATATTTTTCCGGACAATTTTTGGAGAAGTTCGTAAATGCGAAATAATCGGATCTGAAGAAATTAATAATCTGTTTAATAAATCCCACATAGTATTAATTCTATAAGCTTTTCCGTTTTCACGAGAAGCGCATGCGTCAGCGCGATATGTCTAAATAAAAATGATAGATGTCAACGTTTGTCTGTAATGCCCTTTCAAGTTTATATTGCTTATAAGTCCAGCTTTCAACACAAGAAGTGGGAACGTTGTATAAAGTGGTATACTATGTTAAAAGTCTACCTATATTGTGAAATATAATTTAAATTATACGCTAACATTTGAAAAGGTATAAAAGATTAATAAAATGCTATTTCAAAATATGACAAGTGTAGAAATCATTCTGAATGATAAAAGATAATACTACATATATACAAATATTAATTTTGGATACTGGTACAACACAATTGTCAAAAATCTCAAGTGCGGAAAAAGTGTTCGTAGAAGCAATTGCGTCAAACTACATCTTCAGATACTATTAACAGATCATTACATATTGTTTTTTTAGATTAATATTGATATTTTCTTATAAAATGGACATTCTACTATCGATACATAATGTCAGTGGACATATCTGTGTAAGTTGCAAAATTGATTTTTGTCCCGCTAGATTGGCCAAACGACACACTGTGTGACGCATCAAATTTACCATACAACCTACGCTCATATTAGAACGCATCAGATTTATTTTACCCAAAACGATCACGTTTTATGAGCACTTGTATAACTTGATTCAGAAAACAAATACTTTGTTCTTTAGTGCGGTTAAAATCGCACTGCTGTTTAGTGCAGTTTTCATTTTAAAAAGCATAATTTAGATAGTATTATGGATATGCATGTTCATCGATGTTTCAGACGTCAAATTTCAGTTTTATTTTAAAATAATACTCATGACGGAACAATTGTAAAATTTTATTACAATGAGATGACTTGTTCTGGTCGTATATGAATAAGAAAATTTGAAGTCGTATATATATAGTTTTGAATATACTTCAGTATTTAAAAATTAAATTCAGTATACTAATTAATTTAATTTTTGCGTTATTTAATATTATTAAGTGTACATAAAGCTGAAATTAGTAAGCTTTTTAAACTTATGCAGTGCACATTTATACTGTTAGTGTCCCTAACTTCTGATCCTAATCTATAATCATAGAAATGATTTTTGTTACGTCTAAAAATATACATATGGGATGAGGCTGAATCGACGCCACATACATATGTATATGAATGTTAAGATTTTATGTATTTAATGAGAAGTGTCAGTCTCGGAAAAAGGTAGTGGTTGATCAACAATCTAACATTTGTTAGTCTCTGTCCGCATGTTTACAATTTTACATGTTTATAAGTCAATAATAAAATTAATTATGTTCAAACTTGCTGCTATTAATTATTATTATCAGACGTCTTCGAAGATTAAATATTTCAATATACAAAAATTAGCTATTAATATCTAAATCAATTATTAAATTCGTTTTTTTAATAATTTACGTAATAATTTAAGTTTTAATATAACATGTTATATTTTGCTAAAAATATGTTTAAATATGTATTGTAAATATTCAGAAATTAATATCTTAGTAAAGTAATTATAACCAAGATTTATATATAACGAAAATTTGTTTATGTTTACAGGTATGTACTGGTGGCATGGTCACTTATGGTTTACATAAACGAAGTTATGCGATACGTGTTCACTCGATCCGACGGTTCTCCATTTTGTTGAACGGTATAGTGAAGTTAATTTACAAATATTTTTAAGTTTTCTAGATCCTAATAAATAATCTAGCCTTCTTTGAATGTTAAATTGTGAACTATTTTATAAGCTGCATATATTTTAATCCTTTATGTATTATTAGATTAAGGTTATCGTCAATGTTTATTACAGTAAACTATCAAATTAAAAATCCAATGTCAATCATTTCAATTAAATGTAAAATATACATAATGAATAATACAATTTATGTAATTAATATTATATTAATTTTATCGATGTTAATTATATGTATATTTATTCTTGAAAATATTCTTCGCTATATTTGACTAGTACTAAATTCAAATAGAATATGTAGTTTGTGTTCTATTTCGGTATCAGTATCTCCTGCACTTGTGGCAATTTTCAAAATCATCAATCTAGTATTTGAAGTACGATTAAAGAATAAATTTTTAAATGTTTGTTTTTATAATACTAATACAATTATATGTGTCGTTTATATTGAAATTTGCTTAAATCCATTTGTGTTTAAATTGAGATATTTAAGATTCTGCATATCAATGAAATTAAAAACATACGTATAGGATACCAATGTGTCACACTCCTTAGGTTCCTAAGGGAGTTAAATTTACTATTTCTACCAAAGTAATAGTAATTTTTAAGTGAATGATATGTATCTTTTTATCAGACATTATAATTAATTGTATTTAGGCCATTTTCAAAGTTAATTATTCGACTATCAAAATACCTGTGAAAATTTATACATCCAAAATTATCGTATTCTCGGAAAATATTTACCTGCAAAAAGTTTTTTATGACAGTTAACAAGTGGTTCGTGTTATTACAATTAACAAAAAATAACTGATAAATCGATTTAGGCCACTTTCAAAATAAACGGCTTGTATACTGATATATCTATAATATAAATGGTTTACAACTCATATAATGAATTTTAAAAATGCACTTCTCACTTCACTCACTATAATTAGCAAACGATTATTTATACAGCAGCGACAGAAATTTATTAATGGGGTATATGAAATATATTTTTTCATTTACATTGACAATTGCATTTAAGTTCAAAGGAATGAATTAATGTATTGTTACTTAAAACTTATTAGATTGAAGTTATAACACCAAACTCTTTATTTAGAACAAATTTACTGCAAATTATTATAGTAGGTGCTCCTAAACTCAAACCCTGAAAATTAAAATAATATAAGTGATAAAATCGTTAAAACGTGTCGAACGTATTGAGAGAAGATTGCTAAATGTTCTTCTATTTTAGTTTCACCGTACTAATTATATTCGTACAACGGCGTTAACAAGCCACTCAATTAACCGAATTTCTAAAGCCAGTGCTTGAAGCCTTTCGATTCAAAGCGCTCAGAACAATTCAGCTTAAAACACCTTGTCTCGAATATCGTTGCACAATTTCATTAATTTCCTTGCAACAATAGATACGTCCACGTGCAGCTCATGTTTCATTGCTCTAAATAAAGTACACATATACTCATTCAGAGTGTATTAGAAATTACGTTTTAGCTCTGCTGACGTAATTATTAATGAGGTGATGGAAATCTGGGAATTTTTTAATTAAATGATTTAGGGGAAGTGAAAATTTTTGAATTTAAAGTTATAGATGTTTGAAAATTTGGAAAGTTAAAAATTTGAGTAAGCAATTGGAAATCTGGTAATGAGCTGGAAGAAATTTGGAAGTTTGGGAATTTGGAAATTTTCACAATTAATAATTTACTAAACTGAGAACTTTCGAATTTTAGTATTGAAAATTTAACGTTTTGTAAGTATAATAGTTCAGGATGTTGGGACTTTTGAATTTTTTAATTTTGGGAATTTGGCGATTTGGATTTTGAGATTATGGAAATTTGGAATTGCATGGTAACAAATTTTCAAATCTGTGACTGTGGATATTTGAAAATTGAAGAATTTGGAAATTTTTAAACTCAACTCGGTACTTATGAAATTAGAGGATTAAATAAATAAGAAATTGGAAAATTAAAATATTATGAAATTAGAAAATGTGGAAATTAAGAATTTAAATAATTAAAATTTTCGTGAATTAAAATATTGAAATAATGGAATTAGGAACTTCTGAAACTTGGAAATTTTTGTAATTTTAAATTGTAAGTGTTTGGAAATCACAGAATTTAATTCTGTTAAATTGTGTAAGTTTTGACATCTGCCCATTTTAAATTACAAAAATTCAAGAGTTAACAAATTTACAAATTAAAGGGAGTCAGGAATTTATAACGTAGAAAATATTTAACCTAGCATCCACTAATTTCTTAGTATCCAAAGTTGCACAAACATAAAAATATCTAGTTACGACACTGCTCAGCTCTAAACGCCAAATCGCACCCTCCTCCAGATGTATGTTTCTCGATTTAACACCGAAGTAAAACAGTGTATTCAACTTCGTCACGGCATTCCTACAAGCTCTGGCATCACCGTAAATCTGTTAACGCGTTAAGAAGACGAAACAGTGCATCGGTGTCCAGAGAGCACATAATCTAGCTAACAATGGAACAAAAAGCCGATGTAACCTAAACGTAGACAGTTAAACGGCTAATACCGCGAGGTTAACAAATAGCTGACAAAAGGAGAAGGATACGAGAGGAAGAAGACATCGCGTCTGAGGCAGCTTCTTCTCGGAGATCTGCCCGATTCTTCGAATCATTAAGCGACTAGCACAGGTCCCGTGTTTGACCATCGTCTGCTGATTGCGAACGGTGGACACTCTTCAAACAGTTGGCATCGTCGTGTAATTATCATAAATCAACCCCCGCCAAAGCGACAACCTCCGTGTGTGCGCTACTGGGTGTCAAAGGTTTCTTGGCACGAATCATGGCGTCGTTTTGCGTCCCACGTGAAAACACCGGTCGATTTGACCGGTATCTACGTTGCCAGGCGATAAATTTGCCAAATTAATTCACCTTTTGTACGGTTTTCGTCCGTCGCTCGTATGCTCCACTAAAATGGTCACGATTAATGATTTCTGTCATCTTCTGGACCGTGGATTGTTCCACGAACCTTGTTCCTCAAGGACGCCATCACGTTGAGATTCAAGTTACTTTGGTAAAAATACTTGTGAATTTAATGTTCAGGTGTAGTTTGTGACATTTTAGAATGTTTTCGTTTGAACATGTGGATAATTATTACTTCTGTAAAAAATGCTTGTTTGGTTACTTTAATAGTTCGGTTGATTTATTATGTCATTTTTTTAGAAAATGAAGTTTTGTGCAATACTAGTTTAGATGTATTTTATGTGATTCTATTTTTGACGCGATTTGCATCATAATTTAGTGTGTGTTAGTACATGTATAGTGTGTAATATAATATCTCGAATTGAAGAGTATTAACGATGAATGTTGTGAAGTTGCTAACTTTTAGCAGTTAGCCCCTTGCACTAATTTGATGAGTCTAACTCGTGACGCACTCGTACCACGGCCGTGACTAATTTTATTCAAATTTTAAATACGCTTCAATTTGGAGTTCAAGTCCAATTATAATTTGCATAGTCAACAATTGAATAATAACATATTGACATAACATTTCAATTTTTTTGTCTATTTAAATACTGTAGTTATAATTAGTCAGTTCTGACTGACGCACCTGACAAATAAGTCATAGTGCAAGGGGTTAGTCATAGGAATCACGACATTATATTATACATAGGCAGAATTATAATTCAGTAACTACGAAGATATCACTAATTTCATAAATGTGAGTTTTAGCAAGACGTGTGCTTGTAAGTAAATTTTTAATTATAGAATTAATCATATAGAATAGATTTCACTAAGCGATTTCATGCTAACAGATCCATAACTGTTACTACTAGGTAATATTTTTTTCAATTATCAGTCATTTCATGATAGGTTTTAATATAAATTCGTTTGCTATCATTTACGTCGCCAGTTAGTTCCACTTCTCAAATTTAGAAAATACTTCGACAGTTGTGAAAATGTTGGTATTTAGAATTTTCGAATTTGGATGTTTAGGAACTTCTAGGTTTGAGAACTCGAGAACTTAGAATTTTTGATAATTGGAAATGTAGGAGTACTAGAATATGGAAATTTGCGGATTTAGAAATTTGAATAATTGGGAGGTTGAGAATTTGAAAATTGTAGACATTTGGGACTACGCAAATATAGAGATTCAGGAATTTATGAATTTAGGAATCTAGGAATTCAGGAATCTAGGAATTTAGGAATCTAAAAATTTGGTAATTTGAGAATTCAGGAAGATAGAGATTTGAGAATTAGATCATTTTGAAATTTAGCAATTTGTTAATCAGAAAATTTTTAAATTTAGAAATGTAAATATTTTGAAGGTTTAGAAACCTGATAATATAGTAATTTGAACTGTTCAAAATTTGAAAATTTGGAAGCTTGAAAACGTAACAAATAACAATGTAAAAATGAAAATATTTAGAAATATGGTATTTGGAAGTTCAGGAATTAAAGTGTTAGAAACTCTGGAAGGAAACTTCAACTTGTCGAGAAGTTGTAGATTTAAAGATTTATAAATTTTTTAACTTTTTAAATTAACAATTTAAAAGGTCGAGAATTAATGAATTTGAATTCAGATAAATTTGATTATCAAAAACTTTAAAAACTTGGAATTGTGTGAACTGGGGATTTAAAATTTAATTATTTAATATGTTAGAAGTTTTAACATTTAAAAATCTTTTAATAATCTTTAAACTTTGCAAAAACTTTTTAAAAATTACGATCAAATAAAATGTTAAAAACCCACAAATTTTTATCTTAAACACTTTTTGCAGACAAATCATTTCGAAAAACAATCGTAGTATAGCTCTTCATCAATTAAGGAATTACTTAAGGGATTATTAAGAAACCTCCCAGCATTTAAGGAATTGTTTCTATCTCTAAAATGCACATTGAATAGAAACAAAAAAACACGTACCACAATATGAAATAACATCTAATAAGTATATAAAATTTCATTGCAATCAGTGAGTTGCAGTTGAGTAATGTTACATATTAACACTACAACTACCAGTGTTAAATGCATACTTATTTCTAAATTGAAAATGAAGTAAAAAAATAAATAAGTAAGTACGGAGACATCAACCAACATGTAGAAGTATTCTTTGTCTCAACAACATATGACAGACATTTCAACATTAACGTGACAACAAAATTTTGTAACATAAAATGTAAAGCTAACCACTCATTTTGACTGGTTAGTAGCTCTAGTGTTAATGTTCATTTTCGCAATTTTTCTTGTACATTTCTTTTACTTATTCGTTGCGCGTTCTCTTCAAAGTCATCTAGTCGAGATTTGAGGTCAGCTTCGAAATGGAACACTTGGAGAAATCGATCGATGACAGATTGATCGAGACGACTAAGGAGGCCGTCGGGATCGTCGGTTAATTGCTCGGAAGCGTTGCGTCGACGGACACGTGATTGGCAAGCCTGTCTCAACTAACCTATACACCTAAACGGTCTTTGACTGCTAGCTCCTGTGCAGAACTCTCTCGTTTCCTGAAGCTGAACAGAATTCACACGGACACATGGACAATTTTAACCCATTGCAATCCGAATTTGTTTCCTTTGATTCCCAATAGTCTACACCGAATTAGTTTTTAAAGTTTCTCGACGAACTTTTGTAACCTCAGCGCAGCGGTGTAATGATAAAAAAAATCAATCTGTATTATGGATACATTAAAAAATAAATACATCGTAGATCTATAGAGCAAATCTATACTAGTAGGTTTACAGACCAGGTGCCTCAAGCGAAATCAAATGTGTATCTAAAATTTGGAGTATCTATTGTATGTATATAGGTAGAACAAGAATGAGGTGTGGAGATTCTAAAGTCGTTTCAAACGATCAAATGTGTCTGAAACTATCGAAAACAAAACTGGCGGCAATGAGGACGAAGTATTGTCGTCAAAAATAAGTTATAGTTTTAACATGATTCCAGTTGAGTCCATAAGGTGAAGTGGGGTAAATGCAGACTGGTTTTTGTAAAGTTGGTATTTAAACGTAAGTATTTTCAGTCTGCTATGTAAATACTTAACGCTGTCGATATCTAACGCTTTGCACAATTAATACTATTTAATTAATATTAACTAGGACCTTGTACATTTTGATTTTGATAGGAAATTGTTTAAAATGTCAACTACTCTGATCTTTCCCCGAAAATGAGGTAAGAGCGTAACTTGAAGTTAAAAATATTATACTTTGAAACTTTATTTCATGTGCAACGGGGCAAGATCAGAATTATTAACAAAACTGCTATAAAATGCCAAATATATTTGAGGAAAATTTGTGCATATTTGTGCGCCATCTATGACGAATAGCTCACATCAACTTGTAGTACATTACTACATACTAGATGAAGAAATTTCGCTCATATTGTAATAAAAATAGCCTGTATATGCACTTGCTCCGTTTACGAACTTACCCCACTTCACTTTATGTCAAATGATCGAAAACACCTGTCGTCAGATTGGCGCCAAAATCTATACAGCAAATTTAGGGTCCCACGAGTATACTCTTACAATTTCAAGTCAAAGTACCTGAAATTATTGTCTGTAGCGTGGGAGAAACAAACAAAGATGCAGACGAACGAACAAATGCAGAACAGGTCGCCTCAAGAGCTTCACTATGTTCAGTAATTATATTATTCTACAGATTTATCTTTCTATAGATATATGTGTGTACCTACATATAGAGCTTTCTATGGTATCAGATCATGATATTTATCACGATTTGTTTATCAGTCGTCTTTTCATTCGTTTTCCTATATACTGCGATGTATATTATCGCAGAATTTTGGAATCTATAATAGCTTCAAAACCACTATGTCTACTTCGAATTCATATTTTGTCATATTCACACTCTTGATTACTTACTTGATTACTTTTTCATAATTATTCTTAAAGTTTAAGTAATTTTGACTTCATTTTGAATTCATCCTCGGATATCATTCACGCAGTAACGTTCATATGTTACGATATAGTTTTAGAATTTTTACAAAAATATTAAACATTCATTAATTATATTTTAATACAGTATTATAACTTCAAGTGTAAAACATAAAATATAAATTAATTTAACATTTTATTAAAATTCTAACTAACTAGAAAATAATATACTTTCGGATGTAGAACATAAGGAACAGATTAAATTTGATATATTAATAAAATTATAAAAGTTAGAAAGTGACACAATAATTTCTTACAATAAAACTTAAATATTATATCAACATTTATATACAATAAGTAACACAGTGTTCAAATTACATTTAATAAGCTGTAACAGTACAACAGTAAAGAAAATAACAATGCAATTTGATGAGAAAAATAATATAATTTATCAGCAATAGATCTTTCAGTGCAATTTGAACATTATACTGTTAACTCTTATCACAATCTATTGGTGAAAACTTATTATTCTTTTTGTCGTAGTTTTCTCGCCAATTTCTCCTTAAGACAATTACGTTCGCTCGTAACATATTCATACTTCACTACATTCACACTTTTGATCAGTTCTTTATATTAACTCTTATACTAATCATTTCTGGTGTTATCAAAAAAGAATCTAATTGGTTACCTTTCAAATAAAAAAATACGACAAAAGCTAATATTGAAGTTAAATTTCATTAAATTTGATGTTCAACTTAACCTCTTCAGATCTAAGCTATTCTGTAATTGAATATCTTAAATTACTCATATGGATAATTAAGACAACAGATTTAATAGTAATGAATTTCAAATTGAATATGAAAGTATGAATTATAAAAAGCATCCAATTATTGGCACGTGAAGCAAATTCATGTTTTATAAAGCACTGTTTTAAAACGCATACTACAATTTTTGCAAATTTTCTATAAAATTATAAGTGTAACTTTTTCCTCTTCGGCTAATATTGTTTTCTGGATCTAATTCACAAAATTGTTGTTCATTAATCTTCTCAATATTTACCCTTTTAGTAGGTACCGAAAAAATTGTACCTTAACAAAAAACACCGCCGAATCTAAAATAAACTAAAAAGATTTAAGTAAAGTTTAAGAAAAATAATGCATTTTATCAAGACAAAAAGAATAGTAAGAATACTTATAAAATTCAAAAAGGAGCATATTACGAAATGAAGGGAGAATAAATCAAGACCAACTATATTTTGCAAATGTTGATTATAATGATGCATCTAGCTAATATTTAGCTATTTATCTAACGATATATCTTATGTATTAAATCTTGTTAATTATTTTACCTTATGTAAAATAATTAAGATATTGAAGTTCTTCAGATATTAAAAGTACTATACATCAATTTTTACGTTACAAACATGTTTCCTTGAACAGATTGTACAGATATATGATAGAGCATCAATCGCAATGCGGAAAAAGTACGCATCATGTTGCAGTATCTGATAATCGCAGAATCTAATACGAAATTTATATAACACCTTGAAATCTTACTCCGGCAAGCGGTTATCGAATAGCCAATAACGTATTAAATGTTTCCACGAGAATTATTTTCGACAAGCGATCGTATTCAACCCCTCACTCTACGTACGATATCAAGGATTTTCCTTCTTTCAAAATTTTTGTGCGTGAAAGTTACACTGAAGAGATATTCTATTCTTATTTCTTCTATTTAGTCGCTACGTGTACAGTCAAGATCAAATTTAGCTCTGATGGACAGTATGTGGCAATGAAGGGAAACGATGAGGGACATTTGGGAATTTTCATTAGTCAGTTTTTAAATTTAGAAATTCGGAAATTTGAGTGTTTCACTTCAGAATTTCACAGATTTAGAAATCTATAAATGTAAGAGTTTAATATTTAGAGATTAGAAAATTATAGGAACGAAGGAACTTTAAGAATTTGTGAATTTCAAAATTTGAGGAAACATGAAAATCTGAAAATATGACTTATGAAATCTTGCAAATTTGGAAATTTAGAAATGCGAAAATTTGTCAAATTTGTGAGTTTCGGAATATTTTATAACGTGGAAATATAAAATTGTAAAAATGTTATAATACGGAAATTATGGAATTTGAAATTTGAAGACTTGAAAGCTTAAAAATTTGTAAATTTGTAAGTCGATGGATTTAAGAATCTCTATTGCAATTTAAAAACCTTTTTGTCAAAAGTGTACAAGAAACATAAGTACTCTTATTTCCCAGCTTATCTCAAAAAACCACGAAACTAAGTTTGAGCTAGTCAATCTACCAGATACAGATTAACCAATTTATTTACATACCTTTGGCTCCGACATTTACATATTCAGTGCGCAAACATATATTACATGTCACGATAAGAAACCCGACAACGTCGCGAGCATTTAATGCGAACGTAAGATTTATCATCCGAACTCCGTTCAGACAAAATTAATGCTAGTCCCTTATCAACAGTGGAACGCACTCCATATGGCGAATACAAAAGAATGAACTGTCTTTTGATTGATTAACAACAATTAACCAAAATCTGTTAAATGCAATCTATCCGTCCATAAATCGAGGTGTGTTGGTGCGAACAACCAGCGACTATATGGCCAGAAATCGATAATAATCTGGTCATACATTTACCCTAACCGACCACCCTCCAAACTGACACGTATCGTCGCGTGAAAAAAAGAACACGAGCATGGTAAATTATATAAGAACAACACGATCGTTTGTCATCGCTGTCATCGCAGATGCTTCGTGCAACGAGGATGTTAATACCGTGAGGTTCGCGTGTGACGTGCTACACCCGGTGCACGCAGGTGCCACCACTCACGCACAACGATTTATCGTAGGTTGCCACCGCTCAGTGTCAAATTTAGTGGAAGAAATCAAAACAGTCGGTTAATAATTTCATAACAGATCATTCGGACGCGATTCGTCAGGATTTGTAAATGGAAAGGGACCATGTGCAGTTATGTCTCACAACTGGCGGTATACTCACATTGTCCCTCTTTATGTGTATACGCGTAAATGAACTATTTATTTAAAAAATTTGTCAAATTCATTTTTGAAAAAAATGAAAATAATAACTATAAATGAAACCTAATGTCGCATATTTTTCTATAAACAATCTATAGTTAAAAAAATGTAAATGTTTTAATAATTGTGTGATGGAAGTTTCGGTGATTATCAGTATTGGAAAGATGTTTACTTTGAAAGTGATACATGTTCTTAGGTTAAAATGATTTTTATCCGAATATATTAAATTAGATAACCGCAGTATGTGTGAGAATGTGCCGTAGGATTTCTATTTCTGACTTCTATTATCAGCTTGGAAGCAAATTCTAGTTCAATTTCTAATAAATACCCAATAAAGTCGACGCGATTCGTGTTTTAGAAATACCAAACCCCTTAATAATTTAATTATTCTTTGAAAATTAATTACGAATTGTGGTAAATATTATTAAAAAAAGATATGACTCAGAATGATTACAACGAAAATTGTAACTGTGATACATTTGAAAGTGAAGCTTATAAGCTTATAACAAAATAAAAATTTTTGTTTTAATAAAATCTCCCAAACTAGTTAAAATAAAAAAATGAACAGTGTAAGTTGAACAAAAATATCACGATACTCATTTAAAAACTAACTTGCAAATTTGAACGAGAACTTTAAGATTCACCTCTCGAGTGCAAGGGGTTAAAATAATCCAACAAAAACTTCTACCTCGCGTAGAGAACGAAATCTCGGTCACCCAGCGCTGCCATAATCCACGGAACAAGTTATCCTAGTTGCAAGAGAAGTGTAGACACGCTGTGGGTAGTATGCAATAACTGATGATTATCGGTGAGTTGATGATCCGTGTAATTAAAATAAATTAATAACGAGCGCAAAATGAGGCGGGAAGCGGTAGGAGGGCGTTATTACGGGCATGGGTTGTTAAGGACCAGCTACTCGCTGCCTGAGGGATAAAAGAAACTACGAGTGGAGCGAAGAAGTTATAATCCTGGCGTTCAGATGCAGCCATGGCTTGCGCAATCCGTGGACAACCCGAAAGATTTTCGTATCCTGAAAAACCACCCCTACCCTCTGGTACGCCAAGGCGATGCGATTTAATTAAAGGCCTCGTAGCTCCCGGCCGTGACTTGGTTCGTGGCTTTTCTTCTCGGCCGGTTAACGAACCTAATTTTTAGTCGGTTTGTAGATTACGTTGAGGGGTTCGTTCGAACTCGATCTACCGTAATTCTCGAGGACGAATGAGGGGGTACAGGAGGTACAGGCGGTACAGAGCCGGTCGTTCCCTTCGTTAGCTTACCACGACCACGGTGAACCACGATGTCTAACTGAATTTTATAATCGTGGCCGATGTTATTAAATTTGTAGCTCGGTCGGGGGGTGGAACGCTCGAAGAGAAGGAAGGTCGCGCCAAGTCCGTTTTAAATTACATAAGGGTCAATGCGCGATTAGGGATCGAGTATTGGTATTCGTTTACGTTCGTTAGCCTCCCCTCTGGATAATAAGGGTAAGTGAATTTCGTAATGGTGGTCCGTCCGCGATCGCATTAAATCCTTCGGCGCACACGATACCTAATGTGTACGATATCCGGCCAAACGGGTGTAAAAGTGGATGTTAAAGATACCGGGTTAATTTAAAATTACAGTCATCAATTTGTGATCGGTCGTGATCGGATATTTAGCCAATCTCCACGATGTACATACGACGCGCGTGCCCCCCTATTATGAGTGAAGCCGAAGTTTCCGTAATTGCACATCGTATAGTCGGACAGAGTTTATTCTGACCATAATTGGGTTTTTGGTTGTAACTTCATACAGATTGGTATTTGAGGTTTTTTCAAGGCAATTTTAACTTTGATGTCGAATATTTGTGATATAAGGTAGCGTCATGTTCTTTAAATTATTAATTTAAAGCAATTGAGATGTAATTAATTTAACATTATTTCGAAATCGAAAAACCTGATTTATTGAAACGGTTTGCTGAACCAATTTGTTGGTCCTGAAAAAGAAAAGTAACGTGTCCTTTATAATCGTTACTCCCGTGGATTATTATTAAGTTCGCATGTATGTCGCGAAGCTGAATACAACAAAGGGCGATGGAGACGCAGGCGTTTAATTTTAAATTACAAGGCTCGATCAGTAATTACGGCGAGACCGCGACGAACGACGCTTCATTAGAACGAGACACGAATTTTCGTTGATGTTCCACCATCCCCAAATGGAGGGGGGCTGGAAAACGAACGCCAGCACGCTAAAACGCACGAAGGTAATAAAGGAACGTCAATACAAACGATATCCGACAATTACCGTGGCCATCGCGAATGCAAAATATCGTTTTACGCTGGGATGAAATTGCTTTAACCACTTCATTAATGTAATTACCAATCGTTCGGTGATTATACTTGATCGAATCGATTGGATTACGTGCACCTCAAATGTTCTGTTAAGTTACGTTCTATACTAATTATGACTTTTGGGATTTTAGTTTATATGGCTAGAAGTAAATCCACATGTGACTAGAAATAATTTATACATGATTAGGACTGGTTTATGCGTAACTCGAAATAGTCCACATATGATTGGAAACATGTGACTTAAAATTATAATTTACACATAAATAGAAATGATAGTTTTCACTTAAGTAAAAATTATAGTTCACACATGACTAGAAATTATACAGTAATTCATATAAACATATAGTTCATATAAAAATTCTTACGGCATATAAAATATGCAAATTCTGATTACAAATTCTTACTGCAGTTTTTACCCTCTGTTAAATTCTACAGTTTATGCATGCTGCAATCGATAGTATCTATGCTTGTTATTTAATTAACTATTTCATATATTATATATATTACTATTCATACAATGTATAATTCTGCATTTCAGTACCGAACTAACCCAGGTCCATTTTTGTCCTCCTCGTTTAAACGATTTTTATATAAAAATTAAAAAATATAAAGTACCCAAAGTGGACTTAGGTTAATTTGACTTTCAGGTATATTCTTCATATCATTATAAATATATTTATCATAAAATAATAAATACATACAATAAATATGTTTATCAAATCGTGTTATAGTTATCAAATTTTAATATTCCCAATTTCTATATTTACAAATATTTATGTCCTCAAATGATCAGACATTTCACATTAAAAAAATAGTAAAAGTAATTCATAAATCTTTCTACAGTAAAAATAATTCACCAGATCTGAATGCTTCGGGCTAATTATCCTCCCGCCAGTTTAGCACCTAACTCGCGAGACGATTCCCGAGAAGTTGGTCATGGAGAATCGCCATATTAAATTGTGCAAACGCTGGTTAATTATCGAAAAGAGTTTATGCGAGGCTGTCCTCATATACGTAACTCACAGCTGACGCAGATGCACGAGACAAACTTCTGAACAGCACCGAAATGTTACTAATTTGTTGGTTAATTAGTTAACGCGACCGCAAACCGCGACAGCTTCGATCCCCCTTTCGTTCGCACGCCTCGATGAACCGATTGCGTCGTCAACAAACGAAACTCGAATATGGAATCGAAACTGGTTATAAAGCTGGAAGGTAAACAACAGACGTTGCTTTTCCGTGTCTGAATTGTTCGCAACACTTTCGGACGCGTGCTACGTGGATTCCGTTCACAATACGCTCGTCAAACCGCCATACAATGAGAACTCGCCCTAAATTTGAGGACCTCTACTATGTTTGTAAAAAAAGTTTTACGGTAGAACGAATTGAGGGAAATTCGTATTTTTTATTTTTTATTTTTTTTTTTGGCAATTTCGGAAAATTTTCGTGTTTCTAAAGTTCAATATTCCTAAACACCAAGTTTGAGAAGTTTCATATTTTTAAATCTTCTAATTTTCGAAACCATAAATCTTTAATTCCACAAATTTCTAAATAATTAAATTCGCAAACTGCCAAATTCTCACATTTCCAAATTTCCATATTACCAAATCTCCAAATTCTCAAATATCTATATTCATAAACTGTAAATTCTCAAATCATCATATTCTTGAACCTCCAAAGTCTCAAATTTCTAGCCACCAAATTTTCAGTTATTTCCAAGTCTCCGAATTCTCAACTCTCCAAGTGTCCATATACCTAAATCTCCAAATTCTCAAATTTTCGTATCCTTAAATACCATTTAAATTCCATTTTCGTATCTTAAGTCGTCAAAGTCTCAGATTTCTAGACCCCTAAATTTTCAATTACTCAATTTTCCAAATAGTTAAATTCCTAAATTCTTAAATCCCGGACTTTTCTGTACGTATCGTAGTGTTGTTACTGTATAGAATAATCACGTGTCCGTCAAGTATACAATAAGTGTAGCATACGCATGTGATTGCCAAAATGTAGAATAATTGTGTGACTGTTGAATATAATATAATTACATGATTTCCAAGCATAGAATAACCACGTATGTACGTATCAAATAATCACGTAACTGCCAAGTACAGAAAAAAAACGTGACAGTTAAGTACAAAATAATTACATGACTGTAAAGCATGTAGATTTCTATTACATGAGTAGAAGCCTAACGATCAGACTTTTCCTAATCCACTTGAAAAACTTCCTCTTCCTCGAGTGAAGTGAAACGACGGTTCCATCAGTCACATGTCTGCGGGCCTAAAATTCGATTCGCAATCTTGGTGACATCGAGGTGGCTTCGAGGGCTGTCGCGAAACCTTATTGGAATGTAGTTACCGTTGGTTCCTGTGGTTGCGCCCGGTTGTGACGTCTAGCGCGTTGAGCAAGAGATTCGCGTGCACGATACGATTTCCAATTCCCGAGCGTCATTTCTCCCGCAGTGACATTTGAGCCGGTTGCTCGTACACTCGGCTGCAACTTGGCCTTCCTTTGAATAACAACTAATATTTCGGAATTTTAATAACTTTTAATTCCCAGATTTATGAATTCGTTTTTAACTTGGCAACTTTGTAATTTGTTAAACTTTCAACATATTTCAAATTGTTTCATTTTCGACCGTTAGTCTCCACGAATTCATAGTTTCTAAAATT
This sequence comes from Megachile rotundata, assembly GCF_050947335.1. Taxonomy (NCBI): domain Eukaryota; kingdom Metazoa; phylum Arthropoda; class Insecta; order Hymenoptera; family Megachilidae; genus Megachile; species Megachile rotundata. Next base: position 3,455,794 of record NC_134994.1, read on the forward strand.
TGACATTATTAGTTTCAAATTTTTGGATGCGTACTTTTCTGACTGTTCAAATTCTCAGATTTGCATTTTTCAAGTTTTGACATTATCAAATTCGTAAATCTCTAAATTTATAAATTTTCAGGTCTCCAAAATTTGTAAACTTTCAAGTGTACAAATTTACAAATACACACTTTCCAAATTTGTATATTATCAAATATTATTTGTAATCATTAAAATTCAAAAATTTTCAAATCTCTAAAATCTCGTAATTTTGGAACTCCTAATTTTATGAATTTTCCAACTCCTCCGAAATTTCTAAATTCTCAAATTTTTAGATTTCTATATGTATATCCAAATTTCCTAATTTCACCATCTTTAAATTCCTCATTCTCCCAATCTCAAGGTTTCCTAGTTTCGGTCCTATAAAATCCTCAGATTATAATATCCCCAGGTACACAATCCCAAAATTCACTAATGTCACGATTTCAAATCTTACTAGATTTCCAAATTTCAAAGCTTCCAAATATCTCGACACTTACATTCCTACATTTCCATATTCCTAGATTCTGATAACCCAATGTCCCCTAATTTTAAGGTTGGCAAATTTCTAATACTTTAACATTCTTATATTCCCATGTCCCTATACTACTAAATACTTACATCTATATATTTCTTAACCTCAAATCTGTAGATTTCCATATCCCTAAATCTTTATATATATCTCGATGATCCATAATCTTAAAATTCTCAAATTTTTAGTTCTCCAAATATTTATGTTCCCAAGTTACTAGGTCTCTAAATACTTACATTCCCATATCTAGTTACTATTTCTAGTTCTACAAATCTTTAGAGTCGGAAATGCCTAAATCTTCAGGCATTTTCTATATTCGCCTTCCTATATTCATATAGGCATTTCCTATACGAATATTTCCTATATTTAGGCATTTCCTATATTACCTATATTCGCACATTTCCATAATTCTAAATCCTCAAATTGCAAAATACCCTACTTCCAATATTCCCAAAACCTCAGACCACCAAGTTCATATATTATTACATCCCTAGAATTCCCAAATTCTGCTGATTTTATCCCTCGTCCCGTAATGTCCACTATTTCTACGAACACCTTGATCCTCATATTCCGAATTCCTCGAGTACCCATCTTCAGATTAACAAAATCACCTTTCCTCCTCTATTACCATATTTTCCCTAACGGAACCAAATTTGTTGTTTACTGTACCTAGTCCTAGTGCACGCGGAAAGTCCAGTTGGCGGGGTGAAGGGCAAGTCGAATAAGGACAGAGTGAACGGGAGGGGACTCCATGGCAACCATTTCGCGGAGGTTAGGGTAGTGGCGCGTTGACGGATCAAGAGCATCCCGTTGAGAGCACGTCGGGTCGTTGCCCTTGACCTACCGTTTACCAGACCACCACGACCCCGCTTCTCTTCTGTTCGCAAGCCATGACGCTGATCGTTCGATGACGCGTCGCGATGACGTTCCGCCCGTGGAGGGTCATCGGGCACTCGGGCGAACGGGTGTCATCGCATTACGCGTTTCCTGCCGGTTCTCGCGTTATTAACGACGGACGCGGCTGTTAATTGCGTCCACGAGCGGACATTGTGCCCGTCGGCACCGTAATTAACGCTTATTCGAACTCCCGGCATATTCGTAACATACTTTCGCGTTTAGGATCGCGGGCATTCATTTCGGATACGCGCGGCTGATGAATCGATTGTTCGCAATGAATTTGTTCCCTGTTTCTGCATATCTGCGATTCAACTTTGCTTTGGGTTAATAATGTGAAAGGCACTTATTAACCCCGATTGGAGAATTACTTCAAACTTCACCATGATATTCATATTTCACAGACAATTGTTTAATGTCACGAGGTCAAATGTTTTTACACATCAGACACAAGATGAAGTGATATTTAAAGAAACAAATTTTTCTGATTTGTTTTTATAAATCAATTGGCACCAAGTGACTAGTTTGAATTACTAATACGAACTATTGTTCACTTTTATCGAAAATATGTGTGACATTTAAAAACATGATTTTTGTTTGATCAATCAGTTGCGGTATCATATATTCTTTCGGCATCATATGGCCCACAAATGATGAAATAATTGATGAAACAATTCTGTATTTACAAAGAGTAAATAAAAATATAAAATTTACTTGAGGTTAAGAACAGGTTTTTTATCATATTCATGTGAAATTGTACTTTGTTCTGTAATGAGAAATTTTATATAAATAAGTACACGTCCCGTTATATAGGACAAGATAAATACCTAATGAAAACAGAAAACTTTTTGCCAAGTAATAAATTGTGCAACTTAATAAATTCAATAAATGTATAGATATACAGTTACAATGTAACATAAATATTTCGAGTGCATAATCTAACACAAGTAAATCTTTGAAACAAGATAGACAATTTCTTTTCTGAAGGATATAATAATACGTGTATTATAGCAATGAATGCAGCAAAATAAACCACCCGTTTCGGTTATAGAGAATAATACAAAATAAATCTTTTAAATGAAACAGCTAATATTTTTATTGCAATTAAACAAGGTTTTTAGCCAACAGCATGTTTTTAAAAGTGTTCTATCCATAATATTTTCACATCTCGAGAACGTTTGAAGCTAAAAGGTTAAATGATATTTACTCTGACTTTCCGCTCGTGTTCCAAGCGAAAACACATATAGTCGATAGATGCAAGGGTTCATCGTACTCATAGGGTTAAAGACACTATTTCCGTGAAAAATCTCTTCCAACTAGAAGCAGAAAATTGAATCAGCCCGTTTAAAAGCACAGCAATCAAGCGGTTTCATTCAAACAGTTTCAGTTGACTCTATTAAACGAACGGATCGGCAAAGTTTCCCTGAGAATTACGAACTCTCATTGGTTGCTCGTGATTTGTTGGCAAATTTGGAGTTTAAGGATTTCGGAATTTGGGAATGTTCGGTGATTTGGAGATATGGGGATTTCTAACGATTTGAGATATTGGAGATTTGGAAACTTTGGAATTTGAGAATTTGGAAACTTCAATGATTGAAGATTTAAGAATTTCAAATTTAGAGTTTCAGAAATTTGGCAATTTAGGAATTTCAAAATTTGGGAATTTGGAAACTTCGGTATTTAGAAATTTGAGAATTAAGGAATTAGGGAGTTAGGGAGTTAGGGAATTAAGGAATTTGGGGATTTGAAAATTTGAGAATTGTAAATTCAAGGATTTGAGAACTTAGAGATATAGAAATTTCAATATTTAAAAATTTGGAAATCTTTTAATTTAGATTTAATGTAGATTTTGAAAATTTAAAAATTTGAGAATTTGAGAATTTGAGAATTTAAGTATTTGCAAAAATACGGTAATTTGGAGATCTGCAAACTTGAGATTTTAGGAATTTAGGTTTTTGAGGATTTAAGGACTTGTATCTTCGAAGTATTGGTAATTCGAATTCTTAGAAATTTGAAGAATAGCAAAATTTAAATAATCGAAAAGTCGCAAATGTCGTAATTAAGAAATATTTATTGTTGCAAGGTTCAACAGTTTAGAGGAAAATAATAAATTGAAAAAATGAAAAACTAGTAAACTGGGTAATTTAAAAATTCTAAAACTGGAAAATTGGAAAACTTGAAAACCCAAATATTCAGAACCTCAAAGACTCGAAAACCAGGTAATATAAACATTTGAATATTCGAAAACTCCAATACTCGAAAACTTGAATACTCGATAATTCAACAATTTGACCATAATGTACACAATTCAACACTAATACCCCACAAACAAGAATGTTAGCCACGGTAACGGATACATGGCAACGCTACCTCAATTTCATTATTTTCATGGTCATTAATCCATCAGCTGTTCTGCACTTATTTACATTCAACAAGCTCCAGAATCGGCCTATAAATTTCGAGAGGTGCGATCGGACAGCTATTAACATATTTCTGACGAGTTCGTTTATCCCGCTACAATTCTCTGTCCGTTTCTCTCTGTTGGCCGCAAACTTGTTGAATATGCATGAGACGCGTTTCACACAACACGACTCACGCACACGCGCTCGCTAAATTCCCGCAATCTTTTCGTAGATAAGTTTGTGCAACGAATTTCGTCGCTTCGAACGAAAATCTGTTCAATGTCTCATAGATTTGCCGGTGCTTCTGAGCAGAACGGAACTGTTCTAACTCCCGCGGGATCTAAACAGGGTTTTAAATTCGTCCGAGCTGCCGCAAAGTGAGTTCCTCCTGCAGGAATTGCAAATTTCAGCTGCTCCACGGTGCTAGTTTAAAATGAATCGGGAGGGACTTTTATGTTTTACTCTTTTATTTCAACTAGTGGTTCTCAAACTTTTTTACTTTGTATCCGTGGTAGAGGAATTTTTCAATAGGACTATAATCAAAAGCACGGTTTGAAGTTTCAGTTTTGTGTATTATTTATACGAGGTTTTATTTTAAACATAGAAGAAATTCATCAGTCAAAATACGAGATTTTAGGTGATTACATATTTCTGATATGAGCTACTCTGCAGGAAAAAGTACCTGCAGAAGATTTAGATTTTTGTCCACATTTTTCATTTAATTTGTACAATTTATTTTTTCCTGAAAGGTAATTAAATTTTAACGTCATCCATTTTTACTTTTTACATAAGTCACTTTATACATATACTACGTTTATATATTTAACAGATGTATATAGTATCATTTTCTTAATTCTTTTACGTTTGCGAGTTGTCATCTATACTCAGCGTTTTAATTTACTGAAATCAACTGTGAAATGTGTTAAAACAACTTCCGAAGATTATTTATAAATTTTTTCTAGTTAAATGGTCATCGGGTAGGTTTGTAAGAAACATTTTTAGTGCCTGAAGTCTTAAACGTTCCATTGTACTAGGTATATTATTCTGATAAAGTGTGATCGTTAAGGGTTAATTAAGGTCTCTCTGTTCACGCAAAAGGAGCAATCACCACCACATCGATAGCTAATACGAACAACGTTGTAACTAGATTCTGTTTACGTCAAAGTTACAATGTTGTTCTTACAAAGCTGTTACAGCGTTGTCGGCACGATGTAATTAAAGCATATTTGGCCCTACTCCAATAAATGTGCCTTCCAAACGAGTTTACATCTTTGCACGAACAAGCAATTTTGCATCCGAAGTAGAGTCATTAGCCACAAACAAAAAACCACTGGATAGCTCTATTCACGTCGGAGTAATGTTTATTCGAGGAAGTACAGTCAAGAGCAAATCTACCCTTCCTAGGGAAAATATGGAATGAAGAAAGAGACCATTTATTCATTCATCTGTGGGGATTTTTAAGGGTTTGCTCATTTGGAGATGGGTTAATAATTTGAAAACTTTAATATTTGGGGACTTTCATATTTGGTGATCTAGAAACTTGCAGACATGGAAATTTTGATAATTTGAGATTTGGGATTCTATGAAATTTAAGGATTTAGCAGATATGCGAATCTGGGAATATGGAGATTTAGCAGATTTAGAGTTTTAGGATTATGAGAATCGGTGAATCATGAGACGTAAAGGTCTAAAGATCATGGAATATAGATACACATATAGGTACATATGCAAAGATACAAAGACCTAGGAACTTTTGCATGTGAAAATATAGCGACCTTTGAATCTCTGAATCTAAGGACGTGGAAATTTATGAATTTGGAGATGTAGATCTTGAAATCGCGAAATTTAGTGAATTATGAATTTAAAGTTTAAAAGATCTAGATATTTGTTAATTGTGAGTACGTTATATAGAATCCAGAGATTTGTGAGTTTAATAATTTTGTAAATTCATGGATTTAAAGATCTAGGGGTCTAGCTACAGGTGTAGGGATACAGAGATCTAAGAATCTATGAATATACAGATTTGGAGATCTAAGGATTTAGGTATCTAAATATCTAAGTATCTAGGAATCTAGGTAGTTAGATATGTAGGTACCTATGTATCTGGATATCTAGATGTCTAAATATGTAAGAGTTTAGTAATCTAGAGATTTAGGGATTAAGAGATGTAGGAACTTGAGAATTTCAATATTTCGAAATTTTGAAATTTGAAAATTTAGAAATTTGAAAACATGACAATTTGCAAATTTGGAAGATAGAATAATTGGAATTTTAGAGACATGGAAAGCTATAAAAATTGAAACCATGGGTATTTCGAGATTACAAAGCTAAAAATTTGGAGATATAGTTTACTCCTTGCAAAAAATGCAAGGAATTCAGGGATTAAAAATCTGTAAACTTAAATTTAAAAATCTCAAAATTGATCTTAGAAATTTCCAAATGCAAAAATTCGGAAATTAAAAAATTCATAAGTATATCAAATTCGTCAACATAGAAACTAACAATTTTATACAGTGACCAATATAAAAATTTGACAATTCACATATTCAAGAATTGAAAACTCGAAAATTCCGTAATGTAAGAACTCGAAAAATTAAAAATTTTCAATCGTTATGTCACGTATTATTTAAGGAAAGTGCATATTGCACCCGAGTGTACCGCTATTACGAGGAACAGAAGTGTTGCGTCGCTCTCGATCCGACTTAAAGCGACGATAAATCACAAGATCTACCCGAAGCGAGCGAAGATGAGGGCAGGAAAAACCTATCGCAGAAAGGGCGCAAAAGGGAGGTAGAATGTAGGTGGTGTAACGGCGCTCATCGCGATAGTTCTCCGCATTAATAACGCGGCTGGAACACGTTTTTGCGCTCTTTATTGCCGGCGGGCAGCGTTAAGGGTTGGCTAGCTGCACGTGTATCGGTATGGCCATCCATCGTCCAAGATCTGGTGGTTGTGCACGACACATCCGCTTATGGGATATATCGCGAAACGATGGCGTTGCTATGGCGCTAAGGTGCCTTGTTGAACGTGTCCGTAATTTATTGCATGACCAAGCACCGACTCATTCGCCGCGTAAAGGACCTTGCCCGGAACACGTTAATGAAACTTACCGGGCTTGACGATCCCTACGAACCGTTAGCTTCCTGTTTAACCTTATTGCTACACAACGCGTACATTGCTGGACATAATTATAAGACACCATGAAGACTACAGGCATAGCGGCCTAATATCGTATTTACGTTAAACAGCCCTGCTTGCGAAACCGAATCGTTCATTTTCGTTTGACGTGTTCAAAAATTGCACCAGTAATATCACACCTTTTTAGTTTAAGGTATCATTATAGGTTTTTGGATTAGGTTAATATTACGTGTTTTTAATTTAGGGTAACATTTTTTAATTTCGGGTTTCACACGTTTTTAATTGAGTGACATGCGTTTTTAATTAAGAGTAGCATTATGTGTTCTTAATTAAGAGTCATATTACATGTTCCTAATTTAGGGTAGTATTAGATGTTTTAATTTAGGACCTTGTACCACGTTCTTAATTTGGAGCGATATTATACATTTTTAATTAAGGGTATCGTTACAGGTTTTTAATTTTAGGGCAACGTTACAGATTTTTAATTTAGAGTAACTTCATACATATATGTACATACATGTACAGTTTAGAGTAATATCGCATGCTTTTTATTTAGAGTAGCATTACACGTTTATAATTTAGAGTGACATCGCTCATTTATAATTTGTAATAACATCACATATTTTTAAATTTGAGTACCAATATACAAGTTCTTTTTAAAGTGGCATCACATATTTTTAATTTTAGTGCAGCATTACACGTTTACAATTTAGAATAACATTACATATTTTTAATTTAAAGTAACAATACGTGATTTTAACGTATGGTAACATCGTATGTTTTTGATTTTAGGTAGCATATTCAATAAACATAGAAATCTCGAATTTTTCAATTTTCATTTTTAGAAACTGATATGCAAAATTGTAAATACGCTGTACTACGTATAATTATTTTTACTGCAGCATTTACGATGCAAACTCAAACCACAATTTCCTCAAAGGCATAATAAATTATTTCCTGTCGGACATTTTCTAAGCAAATATTATTTTCATTACTCAAGACTATCACTAATCATACGGAACAAAAACAATTATCTAATTCGCAGAAAATAATGCCACGATGCAATGGCAAATGCCACTTACTACAAATATAGTATACGTGCATGTACATATAGAAAACAACACAAGGCCATAGTTAGGCGAAGTTATACCAAGAAATGGCGAGACTCATGTGTCGGCGCATTCCAGAAACATAATTACGCGAAACGATCGACGACATTAGCGGGGAAAAACGACGACAGTGAAAAGAAACTTGGAGTTTGTGTTAGTTTATACAGAGACCAGAAACGCGGTTGTGGTGGCAAGCCACTGGCAAAAACTTTACATTCGTCACACCACAGAATTACGTGTTTTCCTCTCGTTCGTCGTTTCGCCACTTAAATCGTGGAAAGATTCTGATATCGCTCAGCTGCTCGATCGACAGGTTGTTGCCGATTAAAAAGGATCGATCTACTAATCTTCAATCTTTGTCTTGTTATTTTAATAACAGATGTTCCGGATTTTCATTAGAAAATATTTCCCCTGGGTGATTACATTTCTTTGGTAAAGTTCCATACAGTATTATCACACAGTATTCATACAATATTATGCAAGTTTCAATTCTTTTTTAATTTGATATCAATAATAAGAAATAAACGAATAAACATATTTCAAAATCAATAAACATGTAAACATTTTAGTAAATATATCTGAAAGAATACATTGATAGGTAAAAATATAAAAAATTTGATAAATATAATTTTGATAGGCAACGTGCAGTTTTAAAATGTGTATAAATGATACAGAAAGTTAGCAGAAACTGAATTTATACGTGTTTATATTATTGAATTTGATCAATAATATTTACATTGTTGATGTTAAAATTAGTTGTAAATTGAAACGTTCAACAGTATAATTAAGTGATGTGTATGAGTTTTGTGTGTAAATTATTGCCCTGAATATCATTACACAAATATTTTACATAAACAGATATCTAACCAATTAAATCTCAAAATCTACATCATCTTTAATTTGATTAAATGTCTACATATATTTTTACTTAATTTAATTAAAAATTTTAATATTACTGTTACATAATAGCTTACGTTGAATATAAGCCAAAGTAAATACATTGGTTGATCGTACCAGTAAATGTTCTATTTTCAAGGATATAAACGCGACGATTTGTTAACTCGCGAAATCGTGGTTCGTTGGTCAACACGATTTTCCAGATTCTCGATCCGCTATTAAGATACCAGATCACACTGAATCTATGGACGATCTCGACACGAATATATCTTTCTGATAACGATCAGCCTCTTCACAATGACCAACCGGTAGAAACGAGAAGCTGCTCTTACAATATACAGACAGAGATTTCTTATGAATGGACACGTGCTCGTATACAAAATGTGAACGCACAGCTACATGCTGCGAAGCATCAATTAAATCTTTTACACGCTTTCGATGATATGGAAAGAAAGCTTTACATAACTGCAGTTCCGTGTGATTCGAATTCTCGTAGTCGATTAATTCTCCATTTTTACCCTTCTTTTTTTATTCGCAGCGCATTGTACGGTAGACATTTTTGGAAAGTGATTTCTATTGTTCTGCTTTTGTACTGTAGTGAGTTTTAACTCTTTACGTGCACGTGACTTTGTATGATCAATCAATTCTACAATTTTTATATTTATTTTCTAATTTTGATCAATTACAAAACAAGTATTTTGACAGAGAGCTATTTCTTTGTTTTAGGATGTTGGGTTTACGTTTTGCGTTTTAATAAGATTTGATAATTACTTCAATACATTTAATTTTTAGTGAGTTTTGGTTTTTGAGTATATATTGATTAAAATCAGTTAACAATTTTATCTTTTAAAAAAAATGGCAGTAGCTTAAATAGAAACAGTACGTGAAAGTTTATATTTCTATATAGGGATATATAAAAGTTAAAAAGTTAAGGTAAATCCTTCTACTATACATATAGCAATGTAATATAATAGGATTCTTCTTTAAGATCACTGTGATTAAGAAATAATGTGACGTAGAAGATTAGATTTGGGGATTTGAGAATATGGGAATTGGGGAATATGGTAATTTAAGAATATGAGAATTTGGGAATTCGAAAATGAGAAAATTTTAGAATAATTTTAGAATAATTTAGATTAATTCCAAATTTTCAAATTTCCACATTTCCGACCTTCTAAACACCTATCTTCCAAGATTTGACTTTTGGAAATTTAGAAACTTCGAAATGTGAAAATTTTTGCATTTTCAACATTCAGTATTTGACAAATTTTAATAGTAAATTTTGGTAGCTGAGGAATTTACAAATGTAAGTATTTGAAAATTAACAAATTAGAAAGTTTGTAAATTTGATAATTTAAAGATTTGGAAGCTGAAAACTTGAAAATGTAAAAATAGAAAAATACGAACTCGTAAAAGTTTGAATTATAACATATACATCATTAAACACATCACTTACAATCACTTTATCACTTAAAAAGGTCTCAGAAACAAACTTTCCCTTATTTCACAAATGTACTATAATTTTAGAAAGCTATTCCTCTTATACCATTATAATTACATAAAAATATCAAATCGTTCAAAAGATCATACCAATTCAAACCTCAATTTATGTCTTCGCAAAACATTCAAACAATAATCTCTCATTTTTCCATATTGTTTGCTTAACTCCATATTAATTTCTCTCCGTTCCACAGGAAATATTTCGTCGTTCGTCGCGTTTTCGTCGATCGCTCGAACGGAAAAGCTAATCCGAAAAAATGCATTTCACCGGGAATCGAGGTTCGTGGAGATGTTCCGTAGGCATTAGAGCCGAGGGGGATCTATAGGAAATTTATTCACGCAAGGGTGGCTCGAAGAGGATGTGCCGTGGGACGGGGTCGAAGAAGAAGGAAGGGGCCGTGGAAGCAAGGAAATATACCAAGACGTTTTTTGACCGGCCAATTCACTTCCACCCGCTCGATTTCTCTTTTTCATTCCCGTTTTCTTTTCCACCTTATCCGAGTAAACCATCCGCGAAGCAGCCGCCCACGGTTTTTCGCCAGTTACTTTGTGCGCCATCGGTCTTGCCCTACACTCGGAATCGATACGCGCGTTCCTGCACCGAACGCGGATGACATTACGGCTCCATCTTTGGTTTTCCTTCCATAATACTCGAATATCTGTTCGACGACGACGATAAAGAGGAAATTTTGGACGGTAATTCGCGGCACAAACTTATTTTCTAAACTAGGACTTATTAGTTAAATTCTAAACGGTGTTGCATTGAACGTCAATTCGGGGGTGAAAATTGTGTCTTCGAATTCGTTCCCTAAACTGCATGTGAACTATAAACTACTCGCAAATAGCACTGAAACGCATATACAGGCTGTTCTCGATTCACTACCCATTTTTTGCATAAACGGTAAGGAATTTAAAACAATAAAGAAGGAAAAAGTTTTAATGTCTTTCACTGGCAACACGAGGACATGCATCGATTTTTCGTACTTACATTGTTTCACAAGAAATGTGGGTTTTTTAAGTGGAATGCTGATTTTAAATCATATGAAAGCGTGCATCAAAACGAGTTCAGCTATGAACTATACGATGACCTTCGGAATTCAAGTACAAAAAGAAAAGGAATACTTTGAATATTTCGTATTACATTACTTACCTATATTTCTCATTGATATGTTTATATTTTGTGTTTAATTTAACTTAGAATATAGAAAATTTAGTAGTATCATTAACGACATAGTATCAAGGATATTTAATATCACACTGTATCGTGTAAATCGAGATAAATGTATTGTTTGCATTGTTCTAATTAAAGCCTCACAAAATTTTAAATAGATTTTAAGGACTTTATGCGATAAAACTTGTGTGTATATTAATATTCGACAGTTTAATAGCAGAAGTATTTAATTTATACAACTTCTTCTGACCTATAACTTTAAATTCTGTAGATTTTCTCAAGATAGTATTATGAAAGATGTTAGATGTAACAAGTGCAAACGTTTTGTTCTTACATCAACTTACAAATGTTATTTTATAATTATTAAAATATTTCTGTATTGTTACAATATGTACAAATAATGTTTGTACTTAACTGCGATTAACACGAGTGCAAAGTTTAAGACATTTGAAGACGTAGCTACTTTATATCTCAATAAAAATTTGTCTGAATAAAATTTTATAACAACTAATTTTAAAAACTGTTCCATATTTTATGAATCTGATAAATATCCTTCATCAGTTTTTTGTACGTACAGACCAAAACTATAAATATGACTTGTGCAGTTTGTAAAACGTAATACATTTGCGTAATTTTTATTGCAAGAAAAAAATCTGTATGAAGACAAACTTGCAAATACATAACTTCGCAAAAGAAGGAAGTTCAGGTCACTCTTTCTGGGTTCACATATAAGAACAACCTAAATATCTTTGACGTTAAAAGTTGGCGACTTCAGAAATTCAAAAGTTTATAAAAACAAGATTGAAAGAAAGTTGTGCTTTTCAAGAAAGTCTTCCTACTTCGTACTTTTCAATCTCCTTTATTTATCCTATATTTTTTCATCGTAAAGCAGATATATATTTCAAGAAGAAAAATACGTGTTGATATTCCGTGAAGCTTACGTTACACGGTGGCTTTTGGTTTCTTTATAAAGTGTTACCGAGAAGCGAAGAGCATAAGAAGCTCGTTTACCTTCTGAAATTTTTAAGCGGAACTGTTCTAAGTGAAGCTGTCCTTTGAACTGCTAATTACCGAGCTAATAAGGGAAAAATCGAGGCTTATGGCAAACTTCTTGGGCAGCAACCCTGCAAAAAGTTTCCTCGTTACCACCCTCGCTAATCGCCCGCTTTCTCGATATCTTGATCGTTTCATTAGCTATCGAAACTTCGAATCGCATCATTATTCGTCTTAATCATTAACAAGTACCCGATTAACGCGTTTAACCATCGAAACTTCGATCGATTCGAAACTTTCTGCTATTACGCGAACTTCCAAAGACAATCGCCGCCATTGCTAAGTGCTAAACCATTAAACCATTTGCGATAAGATCTGATTTGCATTTCGAGGTGGATCCGTACGTTCAGGAGTTAAGATCCATTCAAAGCGTTGTTCGCTATCTTTTGGATTAATAGGTGTTTGAATATTGCCCGTATTACGATTATCCTGATAAAATGCACTGTGTTTGTATTATACCTATCATTGGAATATCAAATTCCATTATTGAACTTTTGTTTCGTAATACTATTATTCGTAAATCGTAGTTAAGTTTTAATACTTAAGTAATAACAAGTTAAACACATAATTATTTCAGTGCTTAATTAAATATTTAATTAAATTAAGTTGTAAAACTCACTTGTACTTGTAAGTAAGTAAGTTTTCAAATGTATGGATTAAAATATTAAGAAATGCCGACATTTAGAAACCTGGAAATTTCAAGTTTGTGGAACTAGAAATGTAGATGTTTGAAAGTTTTCAAACAAATTTCTGAATTTGCTAATTTAAAAAGTTGAGCAAGTATACATTTCAAATTTTCAATTTTATAAATTTAGAATCTTCAAACTTTCAAATCTAATCGATCCAGAAATTTCAATTTCTCAAATTTTGTAAGTCTCAATTTCCAGATTTTCAAATTTAGAAATCCAAATGTTTTAACATTCTCAAGCTTCCAAATCAAACCTAACATTTCCAAATTGTTAACATTAAACGATACCTAAACCACAAATTTACTTCGTCATTTTTCTCGAGCATACACACGCAATAAATACCGAAAGACCCGAACGAAACGTTAACACGAAAACATGTGTAATTTGATCCCAAATTACTATATATACAACTCATATAGGGGCTCGATATAGCCCCTATTTTTCCTTCACCGAAACTCGTTTCTAGTCTGCAGCCAGTGTCGAAAATGGAGGAACGGTATCCTGCGGTGTTCGTTGATCCAAAACGCTGTCGTTCGAAATTCCTGTCGATTTTCGTTTCATGGGGATCGATGATTCGTCGCGGTTGATTGAATCCCGTAGGCGAGGTTGCGAGGTCACGAATTTTTCCAAGCGGCAAGGCAGGGTAATAATCCTTCATGGTGGCGGTCGGGAAGGAATTGTCGAGGGGTTGAAAGACTCTCGATGGCCCGTTTATTGAGCCACGACGAACAGCCTTCTCGCAAGGGACGCTTTCACGCTGGAATATACGCGTCAGACTGCATCGTGCAGCTCTATTCAAGCTGGCGGATATATGTCGCATTAATTATATCTCTGTCAATGCGCTGTCGGCCGAACTAGCCTGGACCGGTTCACGCGAGTCGTGTGTCAGTAACCACAGCGAGCCATTGTTCGTGGTGATGCTGATGTGCGTTGGTTGGCCAGCCTGGTTAGATACCTCGGCTGTTACCCGTCCAGGGAATTGTTGAGCTTATTAGCTCAAAAGTAGTCCGTGCTGTACCGAGGGACGCTTCATCCAAGGCAAAAGACGCGCGAGTTAATGACGGATCAACTGTTTGCGAGTTGTTTCCTCCTAAGCTACGTTTGTCGTCGAATCACACGAGACGTGTTGGTTTTAAATGTTTTATTTATTTATGCTTATAAGTTTTGAATACTTATGTAAATGAAATTCCGTTAAACCGTCGAATATGACCTGGCTCCTGCGCATCCCTGCCAGTTGTCTAGGATACATGTATGTAAACAAACTTGGTTGCGAGCTACCGTAAGTTGGATAGCAAATTACCGTGTGATAAATACTTATAAACGTGTCGGTTAAGACGGAAATAAAGTTAAAGCTATTCAGTTCAAATCACATTTACTACTACTGAATTATATTCGCTTCATCCCTGGTTCCAGCTCTCCTCACTGTTATTTTATTGCGAACGTTTAATTGTTACGAACGAGTAAAACTGACAGAAAGATTGTAGATTACTGATTCTGGGTTCTTGGCAAGTTCCAGTTTTATACGGTGATTTTGATTGTAAAAGAGGGAGACGGGGTACTCCTGGGAATTTTAGGATTGAGTTTAGAGAAGTAGATTAGATACATAAGTGCCTGGAAAATAGGGTCCTAATCTGCGATTAGGAATTTGGACGTAAAGAAAAAATTAACTGATCTTTTGAGACTAAGGGTTGATAAGATTAAGTGTAAACAGTTTTTGGAGTAATGCTCAACATGTTAACCGGATTCACCGATTCGAAACTGTGAGGGATTGTTTTAGCATTAATTAATTTCTTTTTCTCTTTCTTTGACTCTCTTCAAAACCTTCCAGCCATCTCGAAAACGTAAAATGCTCAAGCGACACATCGGTAACTATGTTCAAAAAGCAGAATCCTTTTCGTCATTCGTCATTTACTATAAAGTGGTACAGATGAACAAAATGTTGATTTTTGCGATTTACTACCAGTTGAACACGTTGACTGGTAGTATGATAGTCTGTTAACTATGATTTGAATTTATGCAATTTTTAATGGAAATAATAAGTAGTAGTACATATTATTATATCGTATTGTATCATACAACCATAATGTACAATAATTTATGATAAATGCAAAATTTTTTAAATTTATTATGAATTTTACATAAATTATAATTTTATATTATAATTCATAATATTATTCCTAACAGAATTTTATATAATTTATAATTTAATACACTTTATGACGAATAAAATGGAATTATAAATTTTATACATTTATTATGAAATAGCGTACATTATTATTGCACAATGATACAATAATCATTACTATTTATAATTTTCATTAAATACTGTGTAGATTTTTTACAATAAATTGGTTTATAACTTTTAATTAATTATTCTTAGAACAATGCATCACATAATAATGATATTAATCACATTCTAAATTACTTAATTTGTATTTTCAGCATTAAATCACCTCCAGTTTAAAAAATCAAATATTTTAGTCGCAGTTTCCCAGATTTATTAAGAATTCTGTATGTCAAAACAGAATTAATTAAAACATATTTAATATCGCTTTTCCGTGAACCAGTGTGTTCTCACACTTAATTTGCATAGCAAGAGATTGTAGTTACTTTATCCGCGCAAAGGTGGTGCAGTTTTTATTCGCGGTAAGCCCTCAAGAGCAAAAGAACAAGAGATCCGTGCACACGAGCAAGTAATTTCACCAAGCGCGAGTAATTTCACCAAGAACACGGACATTTTTTCTGAAAGTTGATTATGTACGAGGCCATGAATTCGCAACAAACTTCTTTCCTAGCCGCTGTTTTACATTCGTTACGATTTGTCTCGATGCAACCGCGGGACGATAAGGCACCGCACCGTTTGTTTGCTTTTTATTTAAGAAGTTTCTTATCAACGGTTCGTTTTCACGAGGACCACGGCTAACCATAAAGTTATTCTACGTTTTCGAGATAACAGCAACTGCGCCGCATTTTCTTCAAAGTATGCACTCGAACAACTTGCAGCCTAAACGCGAGTCGATCGATCGTTCGCGTGTTTGCCGTTCAATGATTAAATTCCGACACGCTGAGTGTTTCGATTGTGGAATACAAAAAGGGAAAACTGTTCGAAATTTACAGATATAAAAATAGAGTGCGAGAACCATAAGTTAAACTATCGATAGATGTAAGAAAAAGAGGAAGTAGGAGGGAATGATGCACTGAGATTCTTTATATATTTGAATATTCCAAGAATTGAAGAATTGAAGAATCGAAGAATCGAAGAATCGAAGAATTGAAGAATTGAAGAATTGAAGAATTGAAGAATTGAAGAATTGAAGAATTGAAGAATTGAAGAATTGAAGAATTGAAGAATTGAAGAATTGAAGAATTGAAGAATTGAAGAATTGAAGAATTGAAGAATTGAAGAACTGAAAAATTGAAAATGTAAAAATGGAAAGATTTGGAGAATTGGGAAATTGAAAAATTCAACATTTGAAAAGTGAAGATTTGAAAAATTGAAAAATTGAAACATTAAAACGGGAAAAATTTGAAAAGTTGCGAATTTGTAAATTAGAAAGTTTTAAAATTTTAAAAATTGGAAACGTGAAAGTTTGAAAATTTGTAACTAAATATTTAAAATCCCTTACTTCTCCAAATGTTACAATCTTCTTTCACTATATTGTAATTTTCCCTGTGCAATTATACCTCCCCTTGCACACTGTCAGTCAAAATCAAAATATCTATTCACTCTTAAAAAAAATCTTTAATTTCTCCAACTGATAATAAGAGAAATAAATGATTTAAATTAACAATTGATTGTATAATAAATGAAAGTGTAAAGTGAAACGAACGTGTCAAATAAAATTTATTCAATCTATGCCTTCTTCACGTACTAATCCCAGACTGAAGATAATTGATTAGGCATTTGTATTTCATTTTTTGTTCCTAATCATGTCTTTGCTTGTGAAATAGAAACTGAGTGTATGACGTTAATTAGTAGAGCTTAGTACAACGAACTTGTTGCATGTTCCATTTTCTTGCGCTGTTTGCCTCTCTGTTAATCTACGATAAACATCGCGAAACTTTTTATGCATTTGATCCCGTTCCTAGTTCGATATTATAGCTACTGATACGCGTGTACAACTGCGATTTCGAGAAAGTTTACAACATTATGCAAATAGAATCTATTTTCTATCTATTTATGGTGACTTGTTATTTCCTTCTTCGTTCGAGACCGGTTCCTCTTTGCTATCTCGAATATTAAAATTTTCTCCAAAGGTTTCGTTGAAGGTTGTAATGGCGATACGATCTTCCCTGCAACTCAAATGTCATTTGTATACGATCAAGAATATTGTTTGATTTTATCTCTCATTTCTTGCCCTGTTTTAAGACATTATCGTTACATATGTATTATGGGTTTATGCTTTTACAGTTTTATAGATTCACAGTTTCATAGTTTTACAGTTTTATAGTTTTATAGTTTTACAATTTTACAGTTTTACAGTTTCACAATTTTACAATTTTACGATTCTACAATTTTACAATTCTACAGTTTTATAGTTATTATATTGAATATCAGTACAACTTCGTTATTTCCCAGACTTATGTTTATATAGAGTTAAATATTTTCCATTTTTCCAGTTTTTTAAAATACAAATATAAAAATGTCACATCTAAATTTTAAAATTTGATAGCTCAGAAATTTAGGAATTTGGAAATAGGAGTGTTTAAATAATAGGAAATTTGAAAATATGTAAATGTATAAACGTCAATTATTTTTAACTTTTCAGATTTAACATTTTTCCATCTCTAAACTTTTAGGTTTAGAAATGGAGGAATTTAGAATTTTAGTTATTTGACGATTTAAAAAGGTGATTTAGACAATTAAGAGAAATTTCATAAATTTTATAAGTTTACGAAGTTTGAGAAGTTTGAAAAATATAATAAATTTGAGAAATCTTAAAAATTTCATGAATATTGTAAATTGTATTTTGCAAAACTTGGCAACTTTGAATATTTAGACATTTCGAAACTGTAAATATAAAACACATGAATGTTTATACTTAAAAATTTTTTAATTTACAGACATGAATTAGGTTTTTAAATTTTCCATTTTACTTACTTAACAGCTTTTCAATATCCGCTACCGTCCCTTATTTACGCCTTCACAAATATATTTATTCCATTTCTATAAATTTTAAATTCTATCACGTATTTCTACATCTTTCTTCAATATCTTTCCCACTAAAAGCTTCCATGAACAACCACTCAATCTCACGTTTCTAACTTCTCAATCTCTAATGTTTCCGCAAACTTCACGTTCGGGAATGATTGAACCAATCAGTTTCTTGTTTCCTCCTCATACTTAACCGTCCAAGTACCTCCAATGCTCAAAGAGTTCATTCACTTTTACATTCTTTTTTATCTTTTCTTCTCTTCCACCTTTACCTTCTAGCCGGTGCTTCACGAAGGGGTGAAACACTACAACTCGCTGACATACTTTCGCGCCTGTCAGATTTGCTTTTCCAACGACTACTTCCCGGGCTTCGTGTTACATTATGAGATTTAATAACAGACAATCAGATTGAAAAGTGCAATTTCCTGTGCGTCTTGATTTTATTCTTGAATGGCGTTGAGAAAAGATACGCAACGTTACGGAACTTTCCCACCGAGTGCGTGAATATTGCATTGTATTTATGCTACTTGACACAAGGCGTAAAAAAATAACATAAATGTTCTACGTGTAGGAATATAAATGTTATTGATTTTTAATACTCAAATTTTCAAATGTCTACATTCCCATGCTTTTAATTCACGAATTTTCAGAAGTCGAAATGTTTAGATTTTCAAATTTCAAGTTTTCAGATTTCCAAATTTTCAGGTGCTCAATTCTCAGGTTTTCAGATTTAAAAATTTTCAGATACTCAATTCTCAAATTTTCATATTTTTAAATTGTCAGATTTTGAATTTTTATATTTGTAAATTTCCAATTTCTCAGACTTCTAAGTAAGTTTATAGATTTTCACCCATTTTCAATTGTCAAATCCTAAAAAGTTCCTAAAAATCAACGAATGAGAGCTCTCTTCGCTCACAGTTGACATATCTTCCTTAAGAAAACCAGACTTGCCTTTAATTACTACAATCTGGTGCTATAAAACAAGATGCCATTATTTTTAGGACACTCTGTATAAACTATCCTTCCTATACACTGAAACGTTCATTTAATACCAGTGATGTACCATTTAATAATACCAGTTATTTACCATTTAATTCTACCAATTATATACCATTTAATAATGCAAATGGTTATATAAAGCATCACCAATTTCAATCTTTTGAAACATTTTCAAGTAAACCCAAAAGCGCCTTATAACATATACACACATTCATTCATACACGCTGAAAATTGCAGTCGTTTTTCGTATCTCTCGACGTTCCATGATCCTTTGAAAGAAATCGCGAAAAAAGAGAGAAGGAGAGATATTAAATTTTGACCGATTACCATATTTTTCGCTGTTATACATAACATACTGTTACACACGGCGAGTAAAAAGAGGAGATAATGAATAAAAAATCAGCGACGGTGCAGAGGAGAAGAAGAGGGAAACATTGACGGAACATAGAGGGAAATATGAACGGAAGAAAAAGAGGAACAAGGGGATAACTATAGTACTCGTTATTTTTCATCCGATATTCAAAAACGTCCAATCAGTTGATCTTGATACGTAATCCTCTTTTGCGTTGTTTTGTAAGTATGAATGTCGATTTTTGCGAATAACGAACCTGCTGGACAGGTTGATTAGTCTGGTAATTGGGTAGGTACAGTTTACGGACATATACAGTGTGTCAAATGCACTTCAGTAAGGCTGTCGACTTTTTTTTATTATGAATGAGGTTTTAAATTAATAGTATCACTTGATGAAAAGAACAAGAGTAACGCGGGAAATGTTGATAGGAAAGAATGTAGAACACTCGAGTAGAAACGAGTGCGTGCTGAAGAGAATTGCATTGTGACGATTTTGATCAAATTGCTCATATCATATTTGGTTAAAGTGCTGTTTAAATCAGTTTTATTAAACTCACTTTTGCTCACTGAGGGTCTCTTTATCCCCTGCCCCGTTACTCCATTAACCATCTTTCAACATTTTCCACAATTTTTCTGGGTGTTGTGGCCCATGTTAAGAAAGTTTAACTCTTTGTCAAAAAGTCATACAGTATTCACTCCGTAAATGTTACTTTTGCTGGTCTCGTTTGTAACATTTACGGTAGAGGTCCTACATTTTTTGTAGTGTGCCGAACGTAGAAAGAGACAGCGATACAAAAGACAAGGAGGGATAGAATTTCGAGCGTTCGGCAAACATGAAAGACTCGTGCGTGTTCTGTCTTTTAAATTAAAAAATTAAAATTCTTTATTTTTGGTTTTTCGTCAACGGAACTTTTACCATCGCATTTGTCTCGTTTTTCTGATTAAATGACACCAAACATGATATGATTACGATCGTAATTACTTATGTAACAAGCCATAAAAGTTTGGGATGTAACATTTACGGTAGAGGTGCGAATTCCTTCTAAAGGCTTGCTATACAAGTAATTATGATTTTAATTATACCGTGTTTGGTACCATTTTAATCAGAAAAACGAGACGAATACGATAATCAAAGCTTCATTGATGAAACCCCAAAAATAAAGAATTTTGATTTTTGAATTTAAAAGACAGAAGACGCACGAGTCTTTCATGTTTGCCGAATACGTCAACCTTTTGCTTCTCTTTCTTTTCCATTCGCCGTCCTCTTTTATGTTAAAAACTTTAATCACTCGTTACATACGCAATTGTTAACGTAATCATATCATGTTTGGTGTCATTTTAATCAGGAAAATTAGACAAATACGACAGTAAAAGTTTCATGAAAAAATATGAAAGAAATAAGAAAGTTACAATCTGTTCTTTTTCTTGCATTAGTATGTGTCTCACCGATATTTGATTCTCGTCTTTTCGGCGACTGTGTTTCATTCTTGACTGATTTCGAGGGGGATCTCCCCAGTAGTGGGGATAGAATTTTAACATTTACGGTAGAGATCTTTTTAACATTTACGGAATGAATACTGTATCTACACGGTTTGGAGTGCACATATGTATACGTGAGCAAGTGGTCGAAATGAGGTTTTATAGTATTTTGATTGTTATAACGGAAACTTTACACACAAATTAAATATTCAGAAGTTATACACATGTGTTCTTTTTCATTTTTAAGTATGTATTTGGGAGGTTGCATGTGAATCACAGCGTCGTCCTTTTAGGACGCTTAAAAGACGCGCGGAACTTTAAATCGTTTGAAATACTAATAATTATAAATGGATTGTAGGTTAACTGTATAACATCGATATGTTTTCTATTTATTTTTAATAATGTTACAAACTGAACAAGTACGTATTTGTATCCGATGTTGTTCCGATGCGAGAAACTTCGTGTTTATGTATCTGATATTGTTCCAAAATGAACAACCTCGTATCTGTTTCGTGTTTATCAGTTCGATTGCCTATTTCATGAGGTGAAGACTTAACATGGGCGTATAAATTTGATGAACGAGGTTGGGCGAAGCAATTTTTAATTTCTATTGGGTACACAAATTCGGATGGAAGTAATAATGTACTTACACGGTGAATCTAGGTATTCCCCAAAAAGTAATCGTAGCAAGTAATAAAACCAAGCAATACCTCGATATAAATGTGGAATTCGGTAAAGGGCAACTAATTTTTGCGTGGTATGAGTGTGTGTGTGATGTACGAGTGTGAAACAAAAGAGTGCGAATGCGAAATATATAAACGCGCGACAGCGTCGAAAACGAGAGTCTTGTCTTGACCGAACCGTGGAAACGTGAACTATAATCGATTACTTCAATTTTGTATTCCTTCCAATTTATTAAAATTTTTATTATTACTTTAATCCATTTCTCATCTTCTTGCTCCCATCCTACATAAATAGGAAAGTGTAAATAAAGGACTCTACCACTAAAATTAAGGGGTGTGGCAACTAAATGTGAATCATACTAAAAGTAAGTACTCGATAGAATGTAACAATTACTTAGATCTTATTGCTGCTACGGAAATCTTTTCATCTGAACTTGTACAAAATGTCCGGAGAAACTAAGAACGGTATTTTACTCTATCGATAGAAACTCGGATCGAAGTCTAATCCCCTTGCTATGGAATCACCCCAAAATTCCGACAGTTGAAATCCTGACAGTCAAAATCTTATAGCCCACAATCCCCACAACCTGAAATACTGAAAGCTAATATTCGGGACTTTGTATACAAACCTAATCTAATTTATTCTGTTAATTGCGTTGGACAAATATTCTCATCATTTATAACCCTGCTGGTGGTAGGTTCGTCGAGTATTCTCAGGATTTTAGGTTGTTGGGATTATGGGTGTCAAAAGTTTGAATATTACCTTGCCATGGTATAGAATTCTAAAATCTAACAGGAGTAAAAATTACTAACCCTTCGTTGAACAACGACGGCTAATTACACATAGCATATATATAACATAACATGCGCAGTGAGTAAAAAAAGGATATAATGAATAAAAAGTCAGCGATGGTGTGCGTAAACGGCGGAGAGAAGAAGAGGAGGGACAAGGGGATAACCATAGTACTCGTTATTTTTCATCCGATATTCAACAAAGGTTCATTCAATTGAACCTTACACACGGTGCACCATGCGACGTATGCAAATGGCCGGTGACAAATGATCTTGTTATTCCCGTGGCTCTTCTCTTGCTCGGGCGAGCGTGTCTACTTTCAGGTATATTGTGCGATCCCGTGTGTGCAGCCCTCCTCTTTGAACGGCATCCGGAATTTTCTTCGGTCGTTCGATATATTCCTGTTCATCCGTCTGCTGGCGTGCGTTCGAGCGTGAGCCACTACGGTTCAGAGCAAACAGCGCCAGAAAGAGTAACGGTATTTCATGGGGTGGCTCTTTGTGAGCGGCGAGCATAACGTTTCGGACGTATCTGTCTTCAGCGGGACGCGTATTTTTCATTTCCGGCTGCCTTCGAACTGTCTGACCTCGTGACCTTGCACCAGACTACCTCCTCTTGTTGCTGCGACCTGTAATTCTACGAATTTTGTGAATGGAAGTCTGAATGAGATGGATTTTTGATGATTCGCGACGGGGTTTTGTTATATGGCCGTGGAGAGTTATGCAAGTGGAAAATGTTGCGGAAAGAATTATATGAATAAATGGTAACACTTTTATGCGGTAGTTTGCTGGAATTTTGTTGGTAATTGGTGATTTTTAGATTTTTTAATAAAAATTTGGGAATTTTTATTCTTTTAGTTAGGAGTTAGTGGATTTGAAATGCAGGAAATTGACAATAAGTGCATTTCATGTTTCTGAATATATAAATTGTTACATTTATCAATTTTATAATTTTTGGTTTTATCAGTTTCAGGGTTATGGACATTCAAGTTTAGAAATTTTTAATTTACAAATATTTAAAGTTGAAAATTCTAAAGTTATTTATTTTTGTATTTAAGAATATCAGAATGAAGGTGGTTTTAAACGGGAAATATAAAAACTATGAAATTATAGAATTAAAAAATATAGAACTATAAAACGATAAAAAATAAAAAACTTCTAATTTACATTTTATAATTGAAAATCTTAAGTTAATAAATGTTCAGATTTTGAAATTACAAATATAATCAAGATTAGCAAATCTTTTACTATTTTGGTAGTTAAAAATTTAGAAATGTAAATTTTTAAATTTTCGAAATTTCTAAATATAGAAACTGTTATATTTAATTGATATTTTTAAGTTTTTAAATATGAAAAATTGCAATTTCTGAATTCCTAAGTGTACAAATTTACAATTTCTAAATCCTTAAATTTATAAATCAATATTTCTAAATTTCTAACTTCAAAAAATAAAAATTTCTAAATTCCTAAATATAAAAACCTGAAATTCTTATCTCAAAAAATATGAATGTTTCAGTATATCTTGAACATAATTATCCGAATTTACATAACACTATTTCTGCATTTCTGTGCTTTCTTATTACAAATCTTAAGATTAATCTAGAAAGTAATAAATCACCGCATGAGAATCAAAATGACAAGTCTTTTTTCTGCAAATCAACGAAATTGCGATCAGTAAATAGCAATTCACTGAGTCCTTGAAAAGGGTACTCGACATTAGACTTCTTTTATCGTCCATTCCTGTTCCAGCTATCTGCTACTGGTCGTTTTTCCTTGGTTTCCTCGTTTAGCCAGGGTCCGTTCGTTGATCGCTCGAATCCTGTTACATGGCGCGTCGCTTTTTAGGTCATAGCAATTATCGTAATCCCCTTGACAATGCAGGGAAGCTGTTCCCGTTGTGCTTCGGAGGCAGCAACGATAGCAAGCCGAGCAATAACAGCGGAAGAAAAGAGCCAGCAATCTGTTCGCGCAAGTAGCTACTCGTTCGCTTTCGCTTTTTCTCTGTCGTGTCAGTTGCGTTCCAACTATCGGGGTCCTTGACTGGCAACCCCATCTTGAATCCATCCTTTGAACCGACGGGGGTGAATCGTTCATCGAGGGAATAGGATTTGGCTGGTTTTTCTCAAATTCACTGGGACGATCAATGCTCCCGCGAAGAATGGCCGCAATTCGGCGCAGAAGGGAACAAACGCGAATGGCGGGAGCGAAAAGGAAACCGAGTCCCATTTCGTGGGACAAACGAATGTTTTTTATTGTGTCAGCTGGCCCACCCTGTAGCTGGCTGCTTGACTCGGATTATGGCCTGTGATTCGTCTCCCCGACCGAGCTAATTATTTCCGATGGAACAAAGGGATGGATGCTTGGTGGTCTCCCGTCACCTGGAATCTCGGTTTCGTGGAGCTGGGCGATTCGAGAAGTATGATTATGGGATTTTTGTGATCTTGAGTTAATGGATTGATGTGTTAATGCGGACTTATGAGTAGAAATTTGTTTGGTCTGATATTTAAAGTTGTCCATTACAGTAGAACTATAGGTAAAATAATAGCAAATGTTGGTTTCTCGTTTTGAATCTACGGTTCGGTTTTTTATTAGATGTTTTGATTTAGAGTGATTGTATGCTTTGTTGGGTGTTTGATTTCTGTTTATGAATTGAAGTTGTGGTATAAGCGGGTATATTGCGATGCGAAATTTATGGAGAGAAATAATTTTATTTGTATTAAAATAAATTTTAATTGATGAAAGTTAGGAATTGGTGGTTTGAAAATTGGAGAATTTGCGGATATCGTGACTGAGGGATTTACGGACTTGAAAGTACAAGAATTTAGAAATTTGGGAACTTGGGAATTTGGAAATTTGAGCTTTTAAAAATTTCAAAATTTAAGGATTTATAATTTGAAAATTTGAGGATTTAAAAATTTAATAATTTGAGGGTTCCAAGTATAATAATTTGAACACTTTAAATTTGAAATTTTAAGGACTTAATAGTTTGGGAATTTAAGACTAGTTTACAACTCTCGAAACACCAGAGTTGTAAACGGAAAATAATGAAGAAATGAAGCATATGATCAAGCAACGTATACTGTATATCCCGGAAAAGAGTCAAGTTATGACAAAACGAAAGGTGGGAATGCGAGATATTAACCTGTGTTAATAATGATATATGTCACAGTAGTAGTGTACCATATTAGTAGCTACTAAATTATATCATTAAATTTTAAACAGGCGTTTTAATTTTACGGAAAGCGTGTAAAATGCTGATTAGATCTGTTTGATTGAGGCGCTCCGCACCTAACCTAAGAATGTTGAATGAGCGAGTAAATTTCACGCTAACGCAAAAATAGTCAACCGTGACATCCGGTTGAATTAGTTGAGTGGTGCAAGAGAAAAACGTGGACAAAAATGTTGAAAAGTCAAGTACATAAGCGCGAGCAAATTCAATTTTGCATTGAAGTCTACGGGGATCTGCTTTTTCGGTGATTATTCCTCCGTGGTACGTCCGATTTAAAATTTTTTTTTTCTATGTTGAGTGGTGCAAAAGAAAAATGCGGACAAAGAAGTTGCAAAGTTAAGTATAAGAGCTTCGCTCGCCTTCGGCTCGCTCGCTCAATAGTGTATAGTGGTCGTAACTTGATGGCCAATGATTGTACACGTATAAAGTAATAAAAAAAGGGTATTACACTTTCAATGTATATTACCATAGTTAACCCCTTACCACATTTTGTCAAGTCTGACAGGTAACGTCCTCACGCTTCAACTGTAACCAATCTTACTCGAATTTATGATATCCTTCAATTTAGAGTTCAAGTCCAATTATAGTTTTCTTTTCTTTTCTCTGTTTTAATATTGCAGCTGTGATTAGTTCTGATATCACCAAATTACCCATACGAGTTTTTCGGCCCTACCCGAAACAGTAACATTTGATCGCGTCGCTTTATATCGTCAAATTATCCAAACAAATCTCACAATCCTATACGAAAAAGTAACATCCAATCGTGTCGTTCTATATCGCCGAGTAAATCGCGGAAGATTTCTGTCCAACTTGGAAACGGAATCTCTTAACAATAAGATTCGAAGTCGACGGAGGCTGCGAGACGGTAAAGGAAATTATTTAGCCCCCATTAACGTCACTCGCATTTACTCGTCGGGGTGTTTCCACCCCTGTAGCTGGTTCTCCACCCTTCGATTCGCTTTCCTCGTCCACGCGACTCGTTCTCCCCTTCTTCAACAACTCTCACCCTTTCGTTTCACCTCTCTGCAATCCACGACGCTTGAAACCCGCCACCACCATTCGTTATTTAACCTCCGCACTCGACAAGGGAGCGGATTTCATTTCATTCGTTTCGCGGACGAAGGATAATATTATGTTATTCTCGTAACTCTGATAACAACGCGGCTACCAGCGCTAACGGCCTAAACGATTATGCCAGTTAACTCGAGCCGCTTTCTGCATGTGCGGTTGCCATCGGGGACGTGCGGGTTGAGCTTCTGCACGGATTATTGGGCTAATTAGGATTCTTTTCCCAGTTGAGAGGTACTCTTGATTTAGTGATTTTGGCTGCGTTATACACAAGTAGTAATTAAGTGGGTTCTGGAAATTTTTGGGAATTCGGGAATTTGGAAAGTTTGGGATTTATATGAAATTTGAACACATAGAAATTTGGTAATTTATAAATTGTGGAATTGGCGAGATTGGAATTTGAAAATTTATCAATTTAAACTTGGAATCTTAAAGTTCGGATCTTGAAATTGAAAACGTGAACATTTGGAAATTTGCAAATAAGAAAGTATAGAAATTTGGAAACTTGAAAATTTAACAACTCGAAAGCTTGTAAACTTGTGAACTTGAAGATGCGAAAACATGTATTTGCGAACTTGTGAATTGGCAAACTTTAAAACTTGAAAACCTAATAATTCGGAAAGTGAAACGCTTTACAACTAGAAATTTGAGAATTATCGAGTTGAGATATTAGAAAATTGGGAATTTGGAAATTTAGAAATTCGGAAAAATGGAGAAGTGGCGACTTTAGAGTTTAAAGATTTGCAACTTGCAAATTTTTATTTTTCGTTTGTAACTTGGAATATATACAAGATTATAAATTTTTGAATTTAGAACATGAAAATTTAGAAATTTATAATAAGGAAATTTAAAAATTGGGAATATGAAAATTTGGAAATTTGCAAGTTTGCAATTATCAAAATATGCAAGTTTTGAAACTTAGAAATTTAGAAATTAGAACATGAGAAATTTAGAAATGTCTTAATTTAGAGGCTTAAGAGTTTATAAATTTGGGAATTTGCAGATATTCAGCCCAGAAATTTAAAAAATAAGGACATTCTAAATTTGGAAATTTGAAAATTTGTGTATTTGATTACTTAGGAACGCAAGAACTTGGAGGAAATTTTTTAATTGGTGTATGAAAATAAGGAAATCAGAAACTTAAAAGTTTCAAAATTATAATAAAAAAACCGAAAAATTTTACAACTAATATATTAGATATATGGCGTATGAAAATTTTTAAATTAATAAATTTCGAAATGTAGGAATTTGGAAATTTTGGAGTTTAAAAATTTGGGAATTTGGGAATTTGGCCATTTAGGAATTTAGGAATTTGGGAATTTGGGAATTTGGGAATTGGGAAATTTGAGAATTTGCGAATTTGCGAATTTGAGAATTTGAGAATTTGAGAATTTTGGAATTTTGGAATTTTGAAATTTTGGAATTTGGAAATTTGGAAATTTGGGAATCTGGGAATTTGGGAATTTGGGAATTTAGAAATTTGGAAATTTTGTAATTTAAAAATATAGAAATTTGAGAGCTATAAAATTTAGAAATCTGTTAATCACCTCATGTTCGTGCGCCATAAAATATCCATTTTACACATATTTCTATCAGAACATTTCAAATACAATTTATTGCAACTACTAAATATTTTTAAAAGTATAAACTACATTAATTTCTGTTCTACCATACGATATTCGTATCCTACAAATTGGCTACAAGTAACGTTTAAATTTTATATTTTTTATTTATATAACCCGTTTGGAACTCAGCGTTGTACTTTTGTTGAATAATAAATATTCCATTTCCCTTGGCAAGTACCTATACATATTGATTCGACGCTTTTTGATGATAAGAGATCACCGGTTTTCGGGATTCCATTTTCCTCCAAAGCTTTTTCCTTTCACCATTGCCGAACCAACGAAAAACGCCACTGAATAACTTTCATCTAGAATATCGTGCCATAAACCCCAATCCTTTGTGGTGTACCATCACCTTTGTTTGATTCAAAATGTACCGCGAACTATGCGAAATAACATAGACGCGATAAAGATACTCAAATATTGAAGTTCAATGGACTGACTAATGAAAATAAAAATTATCACTTCGTTTTGCTATACATTGCACAATATTTGAATTACAATTATTACTATTTCCGTGTAGAACAGCTACTATAATATTTCTTCTCGTATTATCGCGGCAACAATTTTTTAAACTCACTTCACCCGCGCGTGTTTCATGAAATTCAGTGAAACTCGATTATTAAATGACGGAACATCACGATTTTCTATTCAGAAAATATTCTGCTGTTTACTTAAACAGATTATCTAACATGTGTTAAATGTAAAAACCTTCGTTCTATACAGAGTGGCTTACCACATTTTGCCATCTAGATTTACGTCATTATTATTACTCATAGCAAACAATGCTTTAGATGAAGTTCAATGGTTTTGAGGTGGGCATATGCTGGTGGTATATTTTTTTTGTAGGTGGACGTGTAAAGGACACATGAAGGTCATTAATGTTTTTTTTTAAATGGAATCATATATTTTTTATTGCATCAGCAGATACTCCTTCATATTCTTCACAAAAAAGTATTAATCTATTTATGAGAAAAAATCATTAATTTATGAGATATTTTAATTCTTACTTGTTAGGAAATCGTGTCTTTCTGGTCAATATTATGAATTGCCCTAACTGAACAGCAAATGTTTTTCTACATGCTTTGAGAGGTCACGTGTCACTAAACGAATTGTGAGTTTTTGTTCTTTTTTTTGTTACGCAGTAATAGTGAAATTTAGTCTCTGTTACGTCTCTAATACGGCGAATACGACGATACGGCGAATTATCACTTCATAATGTAGTATTCTAAAGAAGAAAAGATACACATGTTATCAGTTTATTTTGAAGCTAGGAAAAGTGTCACATGCAGAAAGATTATACACTATGGAATATTAGTAAGTCATTAAATTCTCGATTCAGAAAGTGTTCTGATGTAAATGTACGCCGCATTGAACCTTTTCTGTAAATAGATATTAAAATTAAAAAATCTTCTAAACTAATAATTTTTTCACATAGAGAGATTAATACTTTTTAGTAAGAAATATGAAGGAGTATCAGCTGATGCAATAAAAAATATATGATTCCATTTAAAAAAAACATTAATGATCTTCATATGTCCTTTACACGTCCACCTACAAAAATAAGTATACCACCAGCATATGCCGCCCTCAAAACCATTCAACATCATCTAAAATATTGTTTGCTATAAGTAATAATAATGACGCAAATTTAGATGGCAAAATGTGGTGAGCCACCCTGTATATTACTAACGTTAATTATAATTTCAAATTTAATTATAATTTCGTCGTACCTATCTTGTTTGAGTAATTTTATTATTTATAACTTTTTTTAAATATTTACGTTTTGCTGAAAACCGCGATTTAATTCCTGGATAATAACTAGTGTTAAGAATTCTGTGTAATCTTTCTCTTCGGCCGTTTTCGAGTGTGTACTGAAAATTTTGCTTAATTTCTCTAATCGCATAATCGAACGTTTCTTTCTTGAAGAGAATTTCAAAGTTTAATTGAATTCCAACTGGATTTACGAGCCGTTTGTGGAAGCACCTGTTGTAAAACGTACGGGACAATTAATTTCTTTCGTTCTGTTATTTAACGCTAGAGTTTCTGTTCGTTCTCGTTTCCATTTAAACGAACTTACGAGAAGACCTTATTAATATAATGGTCGATATATTAATCCCTTTCCTCTTTGCACGCTAAACTTTGCTCTATTTACGGAGAATCGGAGATAAGCAGATGCTTAATAGCGGTTTGATGCGATTTTATTGTTCCGCTTAATATCGCTGGTTTTTTCCGCTGTGTACCAATTAAATTGCAAAAATCTGCTGTGAGAAATTACTACGTATTTTTATTCCTTTTCATATTCACCATTTTCTTACGCGTTTATTAGTACGAAACATGTGTTGTATGGTGGTGTATATTGTCATATCTTAGCTCATAAATCCATAGATATTTAAATATCTAGATTTCTAGATCTTTATATTTCTAGATTCCTATACAGGGTGTCTCACAACTAGTGTAGGTACCTGAAATGAGGGGTAGCTGACTTGATTTTTAATAAGATTTCCCTTTGCAAAAATGGGGTTTGAAGTTTCGTTTTTGAATTATTAAGGAAAAACACGGACCAATCACAGCGCGAGGATTACGCGCGCTCGGCCACTAGGCTCGAAGCTGTCGCTCTTGCGTCTGCGCACGCGCAATCCTCGCGCTGTGATTGGTCCGTGTTTTTCCTTAATAATTCAAAAACGAAGCTTCAAACCCCATTTTTGCAAAGGAAAATCTTGTTCAGAATCAAGTCAGCTACCTCCTATTTCAGGGACTTACTACACTAGTTGTGGGTACACTCTCTGTATATTCTCTAGGTATTAGGTCCTTAGATTTTTAAATTTCTATTTAGAGATTTCCACATCTCTGGATTCCTAAACATCTAATCTGTAAATACCTAGAGTCGTAAATTTCTAGATCTGTAAATATGTGTCTGTATCTGTGGATCCTTAAATCTTCAGATTTCTAAGGTCTGTAAATACTTGCATTTGTAGATTCTTAGATTCCTAGATTTCTAGTGTGATAAATACCAACAATTATAAATCCCTATTTCTAGATTTGTGGTGCTACAAATACCAATAACTATAGATCTCTAAATCTCGAAATACCTAGATTTCTATATTTGAATATGTCTATACTCACAATTGTTGAACACCTAAAAATTGTAATGTTCCACATTCTCATTTTGTATGCACTTGTAATCGACTCTTATAGATATTAAATGAGATGTTAAATGAATAAGTAACTAATTGATAATTAATATACGAGGTGTGACCCAAAAGAAACGAGACTAGTCCAATAAATCATTGTACCTGCAGAATTAGTTCTCTGTGACATTATCACCTTTAAGTAGTTCCCTTCAGTAATCACACACTTATGCATTCGGCGCTGCCATTGTTGGTAACAATTCTGAAACGAGGTTCTTGGAAGTCCCTTCAGGAGATTCTCCATTTCTGCCTGAACCTCTTCAACTGAGGTGAAATTGGTTCCCTTTAAGCAAAATTTAACTTTAGGAAATAAAAAAAAGTCGCATGAAGCCAAATCAGGTGAATAAGGAGGATGCCCCATCACAGTAATATTTTTGTTGGTCAGAAACTGCTTGTCAGATAATGCCGTGTGAGCGGGTGCATTGTCCTGGTGCAACAGCCATCCATCGCTCCACAACTGTGGCCCTTTTTTCCTAATTTTTTCACGAAGTTCGTTTAGTACATCAATGTAATAGTGTTAATTAACAGTCAGACCACTGGGAAACCACTCAATCATTACAATTCCATTAATGTTGAATTTTGATTTTGACATGCATGCTTTTTTGAATTTTGGAGATCCTAAAGACTTCCACTGCATCGACTGGCGCTTACTTTCTAGATCATAGGTAAAAATCCATGTCTCGTCACAAGTTACAACAGATTTCAACCAATTGTACAAGAAACTTGATGTTTATTCACTGTTCGGTTTTTATGTTAGGCATTTTTCCGGCAGAATGCAGTTGCACGTGTTCACTAAATAACGCAATACTTCCAAACGGTATGACCGATTCAATCGAAATTGGCAACATGGATAGAGGAGGTATGTGGGATGATGCCACAAAAACAATTGTTGCCAATTCCATTGTTTTTTCAAGCTACACACCTAGTCTCGTTTTTTTTGGGTCACACCTCGTATTTAAGCACGAGGAATATATGTATTACTCCTTTATGCTGATACATCAATCGTTTGTGCAAGCTGTAGTAATAGAAATTAAGCTAATGAAACGTGATTTTGTTTTCCTTTTGTGTACACCGGAAAAATGACATAATCCAATCCCTTCGTTACATAGTGCACGTATACATTATATTCTTCAATGTAAGCAAATATGTACAGGAAACAAGTATATGTAAACGCTGTGTGTAATCAGTAATTATTTGTATCCCCGTTTATTTAATTTGTTGTTAATTATGCATGATATCGAGCACCCATCGCGATAATATACCAGTGGTAGTAATATTCATTAGAATGAACGGAAACAGACACTGAAGAATTCGGTTATTTCATTAGCTTGTAAACTAATTACTTGAAGCATTATAAATGTTTTTGTCACTTAACGGACAGGCCACGTAAATGTACGTTTTCCCACTCTGCTTTACTAAAACGGGTAGATTTATGTTTTTGCTCGAATTTTTATTAAGCTTGCGATAATCTTCCATTTTTATGCAAATTGGATTTTTTCTGGTTACAATTAGCCGTAGTACTGTTTGTAGTACAATTAGTATAATATTTTAGTATTTCGATCAGTATTTAATTGTATTATCGTTTATATTTTGTTAACTGCCAATTATGTGCAAATTCAGCCAACAAAGAATAAAAATTGATCCACTACGTTAATTATCGGGAAACATGAACACATCCTTAAACAAATTCAAGAAAGGAAAGAAAAAATAACCTCGAAAACCTTGCAAAGTCTGCAGCACGACGAAAAAAAAGAAGCGAAATAGAATATATATGTCCATTCTGTCACGTTTCACTTCACAATGGTGAATGTTTTACAAAATATCACTCTTCCAAATATCAGACACGCAAATAAATAACTTTGTAAAATTTGAACAAAAACAGTGTTGATTTAATAAATCTATAACGATTTGAAACCATACATACATGTTTATTTAATTCCTTTATAAAATTTCCGGAAAGAGGGAAAAACTGAATTTGCAGCGTCCGTCATTGATGATCACCGTAGCAGTCGACGTATCAACCGATTAACCTACAATTTTCGTCACAATTGCGTCATTCAAAACTACCTAATTATTACTATGTTGAGACAAATAAAGAAACTAAAAATCTTAGACGCAATTTATATTTATCGTTCTTTGATTATGTAGTTTATAATTAGAATTGAACACAAATTAAATTGCGGTGAAGATACGAGTCTTGCTTGCCACATGCGAATTATGTGTGTCACGATTGCGTCGCCATATTATAGATCAATGGGTTTAATTCCCACGATCCCAGTTTTTGTCTCAGAAATAGCAGAAATAAATGAACGTATTCCAAATGTAATGATGGTGGAGTATTGTTATCCTATCAGTAGAATGATGTTTAACTCCTTCCCGTACAATTTATTTGTCAAATGCGTCAGTCAAAACTAACTATTCATAACTATAATATTAAAACAAATAAAGAAAATTAAAATATTGTGAGTATTTTATATTCAGTGATCATTGACTTATACAAATTATAGTTGGACTTAAATATCAAGCTGAAGAATATTCAAAATTCAAGGTTTGTCACATTTGAGTTGTGAGTGCGTCACGAGCGAGACTCGTTAAAGTACAGCAAGGGGTTAATGATCGAAGTTCATGTATGGTTCGTGTAAATTATTATGGACATTGCTCAACATTTTGTAACGAAGATAAGGAAAAATATTAATCAGTATTGAGCGTCTCGTGAAAGTCTAGCCATCAAATACCTTTAATCATGAAAACGTATAAAATTGTTCATACGTAATTTCATTGGTATTAAGTAGTATGCATCATAATTACTGATCAGATATTGATCACCTTTAGAATTATGTATGAAACATTTCTTATGTTTTCATAGTTGACCGAGAGAGATCTCTCGAAAAATGCCTAGCAACCGATAAAGACGGAAGAAAGGCAAAGCAAAATACAAACTGCTCTGCAAATCGCGTAATGCTTATAGGAGAATTATTTAACCCTTTGGGTACATTTGACGAGTGAGACTTGTCATCTGTTTACTTAGGCGAAGTTACATTGGACAAGTTTGACTCGTCATTTGAATTTAAGAAGACTTTTATATATTAATCCATATAGCGACAAATTAAGTCCGTCCCATGGGCATAAATATCTTCAAGTAATTTAGTATTCAAAGGGTTAAAAACAGTAAACGCTGAATTTCGAAATATTCATTTATCCAAAATCCACAAGCTATCAAGGACTCATCTTTCCATATTGGATAACATTACTCGCGTTTTGGTAAAAGCCGCGGAAGCCAAATTTCACACGATGAAGAACGCGAAGCAAGCAGAAAGACGAGGAAAAGTTGGTCGCAATTTTCCGGGCAACGGGGCGCACGAGAGCTCAAATACAAATTGCGAGGCGTACTTGGCCAAACACAGAGCGATAACCGGCTTGCTCGCACGCGCCGTCCGACAGAATTTCCCCGACATTTTTCACGTTGGTCACGGAAACGAAAAAGTCACTAGCGTATTCGCGGCGCGTACCGCCTCTTCTTCGTTCTTCCTCCCTTTCCCCCGTTGCCCTTTTACCCCTTAGCCAATATTTCCTCGTGACGCGCACGTTTCAGCCCCATGCCGGACCATTCGCTTCCCGTAGGCGCGCAGATATCCCGAGGGATACGAACGGCAGGCTCTATCGGCGCGCTCTTTTATAAATATTTATCTTCATTTGAATCCATCGGGAACGAGTCTCCTAACTTACTTCCCCTGCCCCTTTCGTCTTCTGAAATGTTCCGAAGTCTGTTTTCGTTCGGAGCTGCCCTAGTACTTCGAGCGTGGCCCAACTACACGAACGTGTATTTGTTCTTGCAAATCTTTTGTACGTTTCGTACGCGGATTTGCATTCATAACGCTCGCGGGCACTTCGTCTTTCTACTCCTTACACATAACGTTTGGATATGTATTTTATTCTACTACGTTTCTACGTTCTGTACGTAGCTGCAAGAATTTAGAGAGATAAATCCATGTTGCTCTTTGATCGGATTGGTGCAGCAGCTGCAACTGATTGTTTAGTGTTCTTAAATATAATATCTACTTTTTGAACATAAACTTATAATTTAGATATTTCTGTTATAATTTTATACTTAAACATTTACCGATATTTATATAACATTCTTTTCTTATAATTAACCCATTCAGTGTCAACTGAAAGAATTGTACTTAAGGGAAGAATATCGAACCGAGAAGATTTAATAAAATTTGGGAAAATAATCATTTAAAAAGTAGGGAAAATATTTATAAAATTCAGAAAGGAATAAATAAAGGGAGAATAAATGAATGCGAATTGTACATCGCAAGTGTTGCTAAGAACGATATATCACTGTTCAAAATTAAAAGGATTAATCATAGAATACCTCAATTCATTTCAAATCGTTACATTACACTCTTAAAAATAAGCAGAAAATAATTCACTTTACACTAATTTACTCTCTAGTAAAAAAATTATATTACGATGTAATAAAGAAATTCGTATAATTTTAAATTCGTATAACTATACTACTGTATAATAAAATTGTTAACAAATTCTTTTGTACAGTAAAATGTAGTAAAGTGAAATGTTCCTCAAATTCGTCCCCACTTTCTTCTGTCCTGTGAAAATTGATATCCAGCCGCAATATTTTACGCGTGGTATAAATTAAACATTACGATAAAATGTTGAAGTTACTCTTTCGAAACATATTTCTTTCACAGTTCCAGCTTGTAAATATTCATAAGGAATATTATGTATGTATGTATTAAGTTGCTTTTCTTCACCAGTGTCATTAATCTTTTATAATACTCTATAAGCACACGTGTAAAAATATACATACAAAGTTAATCATGTTCGAACAATTCGTTTTCATTTGGATCAGCTGCTTCTATATATTACTCGTCCAGAAAATAAGTTTGACGTAAATGTGTTTATACACCTAGAACACTCAGTACAGTGAAACGTGCTTTGCATTTAAATGTCTTCAGTGAAAGAGGACAGGCAATTATGGAGTCCTTGTTACCAGCGTGGTTCCATTTGAAAACAAGATCGGAATCGGAGCAAGCTGTCGCGGGAAGAATTTAAAAGTCTAAATTTACAAAAGATTTTTGCGTTTTGTCGTGCACTCTTCTGACTGTTCGTTTTTTCTCGTTGCCAGCGTGAATACACGGATTTGCAACTTGCCGGCCTACTGTACGGAATATTGATTGCAACAAATACGAAACGCGCCGCAATGCAGCAGCGTGATTAAACACACGAATAGTTGGTACGACCAGCTGATATTAGAATGCAATAATAAAAATGACACGAAAACCTAATTGCTAATAATGTTTATACAGTGTGTTACCTCCTATGCGACGCACAATTTTTCACTCGCTTGCAGGTGTTGCGATAAGAAAAATCTAAAACATCTCTAAATTTGTAAATTTCAATACTCTCAAGTTCCCAAATTTTCAAATACCTGATTTAATAACTTCTCGTTTCCCAATTTCCAGATTTCCAAATTTATAAACTCTAAAACTATCTTACAGTTCTCAGATTTCTAAATTGACACATTTACAAATTCTCAAGTTCAAAAGTTTTCAAATCCCTAAATTTTTAAACATGGACATTTACAAATTTTCAAATTGTCAAATACTTAATTGTTTCCAAATTCCTAGATCCCCAAAACAGATCTAAAATTGATCAATTTTCCATTTTTCAAATTCCTAAATATCTAAATTTCCAAATGCTCAAATACCTAAATCCTTAAGGAGGGCAATACATTTAGACAGATGAAAATAAGCTGATATTTGTGAATTTTTTTTGTATAGGACACCTTTGTATTGCATTTTCGAAATTTCAAGTATAATTTATTATAACCATTGCCTATTACAGAATATTTTCTGTTTTGCAAAATATTTCAAAATGCCGGAATTATGACAATTCTTTCTGGAAGTGCTTTGGCGTGTCTCTCGAATCAGTGTGGGTTCTAGCCTTAGATATGTTGGTCTGAAGCAAGTTTGCAGACAATGTTTAGAAAACTAACATTCACAGTTAGTAGATGAACCTCAGAAATGTGCAAAATATGTAAAATTGAAGAAATGGCACGCTTTTAAAGAAAAACTTTGAATTTTATTGAAAATTTTTGCAATGTTTTGGAATAAAAAGGACTTTAATGTTCAATTTATTTCATACTTTTAGGTTCATATGTTAGATAGTATTGTCATGGATATGTGCAAAAAATTTGAGCGCGATTGATAAACTAGTTTTTGAGTTATCAGCCACACCAATTTTAAGAACGTAGTTTTGAGAAAAACGCGTTTAAAGTTTCAGTCCTCCGCACTGAACGCGTGTATACCCGCGGCGCTAATCGGCCATAACTTCAAAAGGGCTTTGTATTTCACTTTAAAATTTTGAGACAATATTCTTAAGATGTTACACTAACATTTTAAAGAAAAAAAAATTTTGTAATTTTTTAAGATTCTAAAGGTATTGCCCCCCTTAAATCCCTAAACTTGTAAATTTCAAATCACTAATATTTTTAACTGCAAACTTGCAATTTCTCATTTTCCAAATCGCCAAATTCACAATTGCTCAACCCTTTCTCGAGTTCCTAAATATACAAATTCACTTACATTGGTAAAACCTTGCGTTACATCCAGAAAAGAATGCTCTATTCTTTCTTTTCTTTCAACACGAAACCGAATAAGCAGCGCGTAAATTCTGTCGCCCTACCACTCCGACGTCAAGCATGTTGTTGAACACGGCTTATCCTAAGAGCAGCAGGGATCTGGGGAGAAAAGATGGAACAATATTTCTCTGTGTCGCAACGTGGCTCATTGATCCTCGACCTCTTTAAAACAAACGAACCAATTGCTGCCATTGCTGTCACGTAAAAATGTATCCACGGCAAAAAAATTCGTGTTTGCTGTAATTCATGATTCGTTTCTGTCAACGTTTAACGCGGTTTCTCAGGCGTTTGTGAGCTGTGGCCACTTGTCGACGAAGGTTCTTCAGGGTTCACTGCGACGGAACATGTTATTATTACCCTTCCGAGAATATTAATTACGGACGTTGACAATAACGCGGCCGCGCAAACCCACGAACAGACGTTTCCAAGAAGGATTCATGTCGTTTAAGTCGTCTCTGACTCTGTAGCGAGATCTAGCCGCGATCTAGAAAATCCTTCGTCAAGGGTGAACAACGCGGCATGGAACTTTTTTATCTGCTCCCTATTCCCCGTCGACTTACCTTTGTTCGCTAAAACTTTTCGCGACTTAATATCGTGGTGCAGCTGCTCGTCGTCCTGGGAACTTTTTTATGGAGCGAGTTGTTATGAAGATAGTAATTGCACGCGTGTCGTTCACAAGAATGAATTGGATTCGCGTGAACTGGTAAATTAAGATGAATTATACATAGCTTCGATTCCAATGATCTTGACATATCAATGACATATTTTGTTAAAGACAGCATCCTAATTTTTGTGTATAATCTCTGATTGACCTAAATTTCATAGCTATTTGTAGAAAATGAAGCTTACATTATAATTGGTGTGTTGTAGGTGGGAACGGAAGCAAAAGTAACATTTTCTTTTTTTATTTGCTAATCATCTTTTAAGGGCAAAAATACGGAATTATTCTATAAAAAAGATGTTCACCGATTTATTATTTTCAATTTTCGTCTTTTCCTTTTTTTTCTTCTTAGTAGTTTTATATTGCACTGACTACGCGGTCATGAGCGACGACGTTAGTGTTAGTAGAGTTAAATTTTATTAATGCATCCTCAAAGAGGGTGCGTTTCTAAAACACACTGTATTTATAAAAAAAAAACAATATTACCTAGTTTCTACCTACAAAACATATTTTCTCTCTACTACCTATTATGTTACCTTGCATTAATAATTCTGACACTCTTGCATTTTCTACCTCTTTTAAAAATTACCAAAAAACTGTAGAGCATTAACATCTCATTTTGCAAATTTCCATCTAAAAGCAGAGATTGTTAGTTCCCGAAACTTCCTATTTCTCGACGAATTCGTGTGTACGTCTCCGTGAAACAGCGGACCGTTCTAAAAACGAGCGCTAAAAGGAAGAGGCGAGGAACACCTAGAGTCTGAGTGCGGCACTTGAGGCTGTAGTAGCCGGCAGTATTACCAGACAGAAGGT
Organism: Megachile rotundata; assembly: GCF_050947335.1. Lineage (NCBI taxonomy): Eukaryota > Metazoa > Arthropoda > Insecta > Hymenoptera > Megachilidae > Megachile > Megachile rotundata. The sequence continues at coordinate 3,495,907 of NC_134994.1, forward strand.
TTTTCTGGATGTGTTTTAGCGAGCGTGGCGTTACGTAAGCTCGCGTTTTTCCTGGCGGACCGTTTGGCTCCGATTTGCGTGCGGAAAATCCACGACACGAATGTTCCTCGCCGCTACTTAGCGCTTCCGCTTCCGGCCGCAGAGCAGCTCGTTAGAATCGGGCTGCTCGTGTGCTCGTCGTGTTGGCACGCACCCTCGAGTCCTGCGGCTTCGACGCCCATTCCTTTTTTTTTTTTTCGCCTCATCCCAATCCTTTCGTTACGTTGCAACGAGATCTGCGGCGCGTATGCAGACCGAACGCGAAAGGGGAGAGAAATCGGCGGGGTGGAGAAGGAGCTAGTCGGCTTCTGTTGCCAAAAACCGAAATGAAACGCGCCCGGGGGAGAACAAGGCTTGGTCGACGACTGCCAGAGTCGTTCTCCATCCTCGGAAGCCTGCTTGCCGATGATTGTGCTGCTTGCGCCTGTAGTCGAAGCTTCTCGTTTCCCGGCGTGGCTACCAAGACAAAACAAAAATCAGGGACAAATAAAGCCGAGGGGTAGAGTGTCGTAGGCCTGCACTCAGTGAGCTGCACAATAAACCGCGTTGCGAAACGGGAGAACATGCCGGGAGAAAGAACGATCGAGGTGAACAGAGATAAACGAACGGAGAACACAACAAACGTGATCGTGTACATTCGAAAGCAAATTTAGCGTTGCTGGGGAAAATATGGAAGTCGAGGGAAGAGGTTTTACTTGATCATTTGTAGATTTTTGAGATTTTGAAAATTTAGGGGTAGGTTGAGAATTAGGAGACGTAGAAATTTAGGGAAGTAGAGATTTTTAGATATAGAAATTTGTAAGTTTAAGCATTGGGAAATTTTGGCAAATAGGAATTTGGAGTCATAAATGCTTTAAAACCGAAGGATCCGTAAAATATAGAAATTTAACAATCTATGAATTTGGAGATCTACAAATTTGTGAATATAGGGATTTGTGCAATCAGGAATTTTAGCACCGAGGAATTTTGGAATGCAGAAATTTGAGAAAATATATGAGCTGAAAACCTTAGAGTTTGGAGATCTGCGAATAAAGGAATCTAGGAATTTAGCAGTCTATGAATTTAGAATCTTCGAAATTTCTAAATTTAAGGACTTCATGACGTCGAAATTTTGAGGGTGAAAAAATTTAGAGACATACATGCTTAAAAATTTAGAGGTCTGGAAATTTATAAATATGGGAATTTAGAAATTTGTGTGTTGGCGGATTTGGGAAACGATAAACTTGTGGGTAATCGATAATCTAGTTATTTGTTATCTAGAAATTTAATGACGTAGAAATTTGACAATATAGGTATTTATTAATCTTAGGGTTTGGAGACATGTATATTGAAATTTACAGAGCTGGTAATCCAGCTATTTAAGGACCTAGAAAGTTATGAATCTAGGAATTTGAGAATCTCACAATTCAGGGAAGTAGAAATTTGAAAACGTAGATATTACAAACCTTTGCAGATCTAAGTACATGGGAATACAGATACTTGAAAGTCTAGAATTTTCGAGTTCTAGATGTTTGGGGATTTGGAAATTTCGGGATAGAAAAATTCGGAAATTTCGATATTTATAAACTAAAAAATTCAGATATTTGAGATTTGAGGACTTGAAAAGAAGAAGTAGGAAATTTCAATATTTCTATATTTCGAAAAAGATTCTTTAGATATTTGGTAATTTAAAAAAATTACGTATTTGTAGTTTGAAAATTTGAAAATTTACAATCTGCATCTTTTACGCCGTAAAAATTAAAAAATTTATAAATTTGATTTGATTGAATTTTAGAAATTTAATTTAATTTGTAGTAAGTTCTGATATTAAGCGTAGCGTGTTGGAAGCATCGATATTATAAACTTATACTTTTAACGCATCTTATAGCCGAGTATGTTGTACACAGTTTTTGCTCGTTAAAAACTTCATTTAGAGGAAAAGAGTATTTCTGGCTACGGAAGATTGATGAAGACAGGGAATTAGTTTCCTGGTAGTTCAAATTTTCTTTTTAGACACGGATCATGATCCATCAAATTAAATGTTTTAATACTCAAGTGTTGATTAAATGCCTTAGAATGTTTCTTTCTGTGATTAATACTAAAATATAGCGTGCATTAAACTCCAACAGAAAAAAATAAATTACACAAATTATTTGTTTTAATTTTCTGTTAAACAATAAATCTTATTTCTGGATCTAATTATTTTTGAAAAAACATGATGAAAAAGTTACATGAATCTATTAAAAGTATAAATTATTTCTCTTAAATAAATTTTTCGCCGAATATAAAATTTAAGTAAGTAATAAAATGTTTTCCACTTGTTAGAGTTAAAAAAAAATGTATACCTTAATTGGTTTTAGCATATAATTAAAAGCAATAAAAGAAATGGCAAAAATGTGTTTTAAGTGCTTTTATAATACGTATTATGCTAATTATTGTAAATAATTTTTCTATATTTTCTCTTGAGTTTTCTAATATTATTGAAATCACCACAATAAGTTTCTTTTTAGAAATTATAAGTGCAGAATGTACAGAAGCACATACGAAAATTTTTAAAACATTTCACTTTTATTCGTTAAAGTTTAAACATATTAAGTTTATTTTATTATATATTAGTTTAAATAAAAAAGTGAAAGAGTTAGAAAAACAAAAGAAAACGTTTTATAAATTTTACGAATTCCGAAATCGCGACCCTTGAGTTTAGTAAACCTGGCATGTTTCCATCGGACTACAATACACTCTTGATTAAAAAGTATTCTCAAACACTTAAGTACAAATTACAAGAACTTAGAATATAAACTTCTCCCTTGTTTTCCGAATTGCTATGATTAAGCAAAATTATTTCTTTTGTAGTTCTTTGTAATAACTGCGTACAGTTTTAGTGAAATTGCCGTTCAAATGGTGGCGAAGTCCGATGTCTGTGTACAAAACGACAGTACTCTCCCGCAAACTTAATTTATTGCACGGATATCTCGATACATCTCTTCAATAGGAAGAATATCGATTTCCCATCGCCTCTAATAACTCACAAGTAATATCGCGTGCGGTGAAAACGAGCGGATCTTGGATCTTGATCTCGAGGCCCTTCATCAACGGGTCAGAAGCGATCGGGTAGCACGCGCGGTCACTCGATATCGTCATGTTTCGCTGGCGAATCCGATCAAAAGACGAGATACAATCGTTCATCGGACATCGACAAGTTCTCGTTCGAGTGGTTGTTCTCGCAATGCCCAGTGCAAAGTAGTAGGAGGACGGGGAACAGCGAGTTAATTATTCGTCGTGGCCTTCTTTCGCGATCCTTGCTGCGGGGGGGTTAAAGGACTCGGCGTAATTAAATCAGTGGCCCATTAGCGAGATTCATCAGAGTCAGCTCGTCACGGATTCCGTCTTATTAATGCAAAGCAATGCCGATGCTAACCGGTACAGACAGAATCGCAGACAAGCATGATGGCGTCGTCACGTAGGTCTACCATCGAGAACTACGAAGGAGATTCGGATGGTTATTCGGTGCGAAGAACCGCAGTTATGTGTTTATCATCCGCATGTAACTAGGTTGCGATAGGTTGTAAATTGTGGATCAAGTCGGTTTGGTAAAGCGATTCATGCATTTTGAAGAGGGTCGGTTGTGTTTGTTGCGGAAGGGTGTGTTTCACCCTTGAATTAGTGGCACGTGTTTCCGTTGGGTGAAGGTGAAAATGTTTGCTTAACTCGATTCAACTGGTAGGTGATTCGTTTGATTATTAGGTGGAGCTGTCGTGGGGTTCGCTGAGCTTCTATGAGCTCTCGTTTATGGGGTTGCCACCCCTCGTGTTTCTAAAACATTCAGTTTTTCTTTCTGTTTAAATATTGATAGTTAACAGGTTGAAATAATCCAAATCATTTGAATCATAAATTCCTACCCAATCGTGTCGATCTGGTGCATTTTTAAGCACAGCGTCTATGAAAAAGAGTTTTTTAAAGTGAGTGTAGATAATACAGTTCCTGTCAATTTTATTTAAAATTTTCGAAATTTCATAAACCTCCGTATTCGAATTTTGAAGTTTTACGAAACCTCATATTGGTTTTTAAAAATTTTGTGAAACCTCGTGTTCGAGTTTAGAAATTCGGTTCGAACCTATCGCTAGTTCCAATTAAGCACACTCTTAGTTCCTCCTTTTGCGCAGTTGTATTGATGCAGTAAGCTATCTAACTAGAGTAGAAAGACTCTTCGGCAATGTGGATGAAAAGGAGCAAAGATTCGACGGTCACGTAAACGGTGAACAGAGGGTTTGTCCAGTCAGTTTGTTTGTCCTGGAGGAGTGGCACATTGTTACAGAGACGCTCGCTGGACACGCGAACTTCTACTTAATGGGCTTTCTGTGTTTGACGCGTGGCCACGATCTTTGTCTTCTCCGCTCGTTTCCGACTGTTCGATTGTCGCGCGTTCCCCGAGTTAAATGCAAGTTTGTTCGGTTGCGTGGCAGGAATTTATCTGTGCCATGTAAACTCTAACAATACACGGTTCCTTGTTGAGAGGCCTCGATTACGATGCTGCGTGTTTGCAACGCACGCAATCGTTATTCTCTTTCATCTGCGACTCCTGCAAATCTCATGACGGTATTTTCTGTTCACCTTCAAAATTGGCACTTTTAACATTTTACTGTAAGAATTAGGGTAAAATGAAAGAATAGAGAATTTTTTATTTCATAGCCAGTTTTAAGTTTCTGACTTTGTATGTTTCTGAAAGGTACGAGGTATTTCTTGTGAAATTTGCGAAAGGCTCAGTTTTGTTTTATATCTTGTTTGTTTTATACACACAGTAAAATTAAAGATGTAAATAGATAAAGGTATCATATAATATTTTTTCAAAAACTAATGTTTAGTATAAGAACATTCATAAAATTGCACATCACTACGTCTATCTGTTGCTATTATTCCTTTTGCACTATTATAAGAAATGAGAACTTTCAAAAGATATCTTTACTTATTAAAAATTTTCAACAGCATTCAGTTGAATTTTTATTTCAGAGGAGGTATCTCAGTTAGTATTATCATGAACGATACTATTACCAATAATGATGTTAATAGCCGTCACATATAATAAATTCTATAAATAATTAATTCTAAATGAATTTATGTTATGCTTTATTCATTAGAGTATTCAATTCTTAAACAATATTTTTATAACGTGTGAATCAAATTATATTAACTAAGGAATTGTTTTAACTGCTCATAGATCAGAATAGTTTACATTACTATGGTTTCATGTTTTTATGCGTTGATGACCTTCAAAGAATATTGGCAAAAGGATAAGTCACGATAAAAGCGGTATGGTGATTAAATTGTGCGACTCGTTGGAATTTAATTGCATTACGCGTGAAATTTCCCAACCATCTGCTTTATTTTCGAGGGAGAAAGAAAAGCGAACAAGCTAGAGGGAAAAAAATGTGTAAGTGAACGCGATCCCGATTAAAACGCTGGTCTTATAATTTTTTTCCTCTTCAACAAAAAAAGGAGAAAAAAAAAGTAGAATGAAATAGAAAAAGAAAAATACTCTCTGGTACATTTTTACGGAACGTTGCGTAACAGCGAGCGCAATTTATGTTATAATTATCTCGAATTCTGTAATTAAAAAAATTGGGCATGTGGTCATCGTGAGCGTTACAAGTGAAATTACAGTATTTATTATTCAGAGTGATTTTGAAAATATGAAAATTTTTAGCTTTCGGAAAATGGGAAGTTTTGGAATTTAGGAATTCAGGTATTTAGGTATTTAGGTATTTAGGTATTTGGGTATTTGGGTATTTAGGTACTTGGGTATTTAGGTACTTGGGTATTTAGGTACTTGGGTATTTAGGTACTTGGGTATTTAGGTACTTGGGTATTTAGGTACTTGGGTATTTAGGTATTTTGATATTTAGGTACTTGTGTATTTAGGTATTTGGGTATTTAGGTATTTGGATATTTAGGTATTTAGGTATTTAGGTATTTAGGTATTTAGGTATTTAGGTATTTAGCTATTTAGCTATTTAGGTATTTAGGTATTTAGATATTTAGGTATTTCGATATTTAAGCATTTAGGAATTTCAAAATTTACGAATTTGGGAATTTAGGAATTTAGGAATTCCAAGTTTTGAGGATTTTGATACTTGACATTTGAGAATTTTGGAACGTTAGGCTTTTCATTTGGAATTTTAAAATGCTGGAATTGGAGAATTTGAAAATTTAGAGATTGATATATTTGGGAATTTGCGAATTTGAAATTAAGAAAATTTAAGAATTTAGAGACTGAAAGATTTCAGAATTTGTGGAATTAAAATTTAGAGATTTGGTTAAACATTAAGATTTTTAGATTTATTTTGTAACTTTGTAATTTTAGATATGAGTCTAGGAATGAGAAGCTTGAGAATTTAGGAAATTGTAATAGATTTGGACATTTGTAAATTTGGAAATAAGAAAATTAAAAAATTTAAGTATCTGATATATTGAAAGCTAGTAAATTCTTAAATTTGGTAAAACCTTGTGAATCTGCAAATATTTAAATTTCGGTATCTGACAATTTCGAATTCTAGAAATCTGAAAATTGAGGATTTGAAAACACGAGAAGTCTGAAGATTAGAAACTTAGGAATTTGTTAACTTGCAAACTAAAAATTTTCCCTCGTTCAGCAATGATTTTTGATTTACGTTCTCCATACAAACATCGATTACTCTGCTATTCCTCCTACTTTTCCCTCCATACCTCTTGCTCACACGAAAACGCCAGGCCGGTCGTTAACGCGCAGAGCAAACACGAAATCGCGTCTGTCGCGAACGAACCTAATGCAGTTTAAGCGTACAGGGTGCATAAAGCGAATTCATAAAGCGACACGAGCCTTGCAATAATCGAGATCGCAGTCTCGGCCGAGTGGAGCTTGGATGTGGAGAGGGAGAAAGGAGCGGGTGATGCAGGGTGGTAGAAATGGAACGAAAGGGGAAAAACAAGGACAGGAAGAGATGAAGAGAGAAAGAGAGAGGAAAATCTGGGAGCTTCGTTGGCATCCGGTCTACTCGGCACGGCAGACTCATTAAGGGGTTATTTCAAAGTTTAACTGAATCGAGTTGAGAGGGTGAGATGATAAAAACTCAGACCTCCCTCGTTCCTTCTCCCTTCGCTGCCTATAACCCACCCCTTCCTCGCTCTCTCTTTCTTTCTTTCTTTCGAACCCTGATCCCTGTCCTTTTTCTCCCTGTCCCCTTCGTCTCACGGCCTTCCTTCGGCTCGGATAGACTTCTTTAACCCCCCTCCTCTCAGTCGACACTCTGTACCGTCGGCAATATTAATTAACGTCATCCTGCAGCCGCAGTCTAGATATTTGCAGTTTGTTAGCTGAAAAGTCGCTAAGTCGTGACGCCCGTTTCTCCTTCTCTAACCGTCCTTCCTTACCCGCTTTCCAGCCTTGTTTCTTTCCACGAAACTCCTTTTTTACTTCTTTCACGACACCGTCGTCTCGTTCGACGCCTATACTGGTCGTTTCAAAGATAAACACCGGCAGTGTGGCTATGAAGCCGTTTTGAACAGAAATTATGCAGATTATTTTTATTTCTGCTTACACAAGAAGTTTATTTATGCAGAAAGAAATATAATACAAGAAAAAAGAGCTGTCGAATTATCTTGGCAGTCAAAATGACTTGCTTCAAGTCCAACGTTTTAAATAACAAAACTTTTTAAGCACTTTTCATGGAATATATACATTAACTGTTTTAAAAATAAATATTAACCATGCACGATATTTTATAGTTCTATTCGTTTATTGTATTACTGATATATGCATCGTCTATTACTCAAAATGTTTTTCCAAATATGGTTGCAAAATCTGCCGGTTTATATCTGGAATACCCTGTACACGTGCCACTTTCTTGCCGCGAGCCTTCTTTTTAACGGATTCGTTCATCGAACTTGCCAGCCACGAGGAGGGGTTGAAAACGCCCGAGGATTTTTCGAGAGCCGACGAGGTGCGAGGTCGTGTATTAAATTATTTTTCATCGGGGAATGGTGCTTGATAATCCGCTTAATCGCCAATATCGAGAGAAAGAGACGCGGCAGAAAGGAGAAAGTCATATACTCGGCTCTGGGGCGTAGAATCGAGAGTGAAACGACGAGAAAGAATGACGTCGTATTTATAGGCGTCGTCGCCGACCCCGGTCTGCTTCCTATTTAATTACAAAGTGATCAGCGTCCAGCCCTTCGGCAACACCATTAACGACTCCAGATGGAGTCTTTGTACGACTTCTCGCAATTTCTCTCAGCACTTCTATCACTACACGTACGGAAAGTGTCCTAGGAAAAATGTGGTATGTAAGAAATGTTTGTGTTTAGGACGAAATACGAAGTAGATATTAAAAACCTATATACAGGGTGTTACCTGTAACGCTACTCACGATTTTTCTCCCACTTGCAGCCACCTTACGAAAAAAAGTTTAGAATAAAATTTGCAGGGTATGAAGTGCACAATAGATATTAGTAAAGCAAATTTTGAAAACAGTTTGTTTTCTTGGCAAAGTCAAGGTCACCTTGGGTTTCTTAAATAGGAACATACATTTTTTTTTATTCATAGCTTTAGAGGACATCGAGACGAATTCGAAACATATATTACATTATATTTTTATTAACATATTACTCGATTTACAGAAGTGGAAAAATGTAAAGTACTTAGCTTTTGACTTTGGTAGGGTAACCATTATTTGGTTCCAAAGAGATCACTGAATGTAAACACGCGACTAGAATATAAGAAAAATACACTTTATTTAATTACATGTTCAAAATGTAACATATGCCGCCTTCCATCATATAATATTCCAGTCTTTTACTTCACTTTTCCACTTCTGTAAATCGAGTAATATGTTAATAAAAATATCATGTAATATATGTTTTGAATTCATCTCAATGTCCTCTAAAGCTATGAATAAAAAAAAATGTACGTTCCTATTTAAAAAACCCAAGGTGAGCTTGACTTTGCCAAGAGAACAAACTGTTTTCAAAATTTGCTTTACTAATATCTATTGTGCACTTCATACCCTGCAAATTTTATTCTAAACTTTTTTTCGTAAGGTGGCTGCAAGTGGGAGAAAAATCGTGAGTAGCGTTACAGGTAACACCCTGTATACATCTTGTAATTAATATTACTACAAAAGTCAACTATTTACCTATACCCGTAGATAATATCTATTACATCTTTTTTATACCTACATGTCCTTTCTTTCATCTTTTGAAAAGAACATTTTATCGCTTGGTGTAATAGCAAAGGAATGCGCATAACACAACGGTAAATGTCACTTACTGCGCATCGCTTTGGTTTTCAAAGTTACATAGATTGGTATAGTATGCAAGGTATGCGCATTACATAACGGTAAATGATATGTATGCGCAGTTAACTTTATATGATACCAATGTCATAAAGGTGTGAATATAAGGCACATATTTATTGCTTATAATAACCGACTGTGCATCACTTTAGTTTTTAGGATTATTCCACAGACTGATATGATATGGATGGAATGTGCAGTTCATAATGGTAAATGATAGATATACGCAATTATTTTCATATCATATAAATGTCCTAAAGGTGTAGATACAAAGTTACTGCGCACATTTGTTATTTGTAATAACTGATTGCACATCATATTAACAATCTTGATTGTAACCCTAAATATTAAATATATAAATAGTTTATAACAGAAAGTAGTATAAATATTATGACTACGAAATATTATCTCCTTCATGTATGTGCTCTCTTATACATAGATGGAGTGATGCCGTGGGCGCTGTATAATACTTTTGTTGTAAATGAATGATTTATCGGCTACGTCTGGGTTAAACGGCAAAATACCGTAGACTTAAACTGCGATTAATATTTCCGAACGAGATACAAGACGCTAAAATTGAAATCACTTGTAAAGAAGGTGCAATGAATGACCTATGAACTCTGTCGCGTTTAATAATTTAAGTGTAACAGTGAGATGAGGTGAAGTTAATAGACTAATTAAGAATTTGTTGGAAATTGTCTGTTTGAAAAATTTAAAAAGATTCAAGATGCTACATACCTTTGCTAATTTGAGGATACAGTTTGGGAATTTAAAAATTTGGCAATTTATAAATTAGAAACTTAGAAATTTGGGACTTTTGAAATTTTTAAACCAGGAAATTCAGGAATTTGTAAAATTTGGTCTTTAGAAAATCAAAGATTTGTGAATTTGTAATTTTAAGAATTTAGGAATGTAGAGATAAATGAATTTTAAAACCTTAAAATAAAAAAATTTGTAAATGGCTAAGTGTGGGGATTCTGAAATCTTTATACAAAATACGACTACAAGAAAACGTATGTTTTACGAGTGTTTCTATTTCTTAAATAGTACTGTCATATTTTGCCCAGGAAAGATATATTTGCTGTTGACTGTACACTAAGGTTCATCGAATCTCAGTGAGATACCATTCAGCAAGATTGTCTCGGGGCAAAGTAGCCCGAACAGGGGCACTTATCGACTTGACTTATGCGACCAATAAATACGCGGAATCCTGGAGTTGTTGGTACGAGGCGGTCGCTGCCTCGTGTTGCTGGCTACCCAGTGGCGTGTAAACAAATTGGCAGTAATGACGTTGCAATTTGTCAGATCGGCAGGGCACACGTACACCGCAACACGTATGTTTGCATATGTGACGCGAGAGGGGTGAGATTGGTGTCCGACGTGGCTGCCGTACAGGTATACACACCTGGCTGATTTACATACGTACACTCGAGTGCAACATAGGCCTTCTTTAGACAAGACATACATAAAATACGTAAAATTCAAAGTTTCCGAATTTACAAATTTCTAAATTTTTGTGTACAAGTTTTTCAAACAAATTTTTAAATTCTCAAATTCTTAGAGTTGTGAATATACGATTTATTCAATTTTATCATTGCTAAATTTCTAGATTCCAAATCGGTATCTCCCAAAATTCAGAAAACTACAAAATCTTACAATTTTAAATCCCAAGATTCTCAAATTTTCAGAACTCAAACTCCTTAGATCTGTAATTTCCTTGATGTTCAAATTCCTTATATTTACAAAATCAGAGATCAGAAGTTCCAAAAAACTCAAATTTCTGCATTTAAAAATTCCAAGATTTACAAGTCCTGAAAACCTAAATTCTTACATCTCCGAATTCTTAGATCCTCAAATTCGAAGATATCCAAATCTGCAAATTAATTCATCTTCAAATCCTTATGTCTGCAAATCCTAGATATCTAAGTCACAAAATCCTGGAATACTACACTCCAAATTCCTAGATGTAATAATCTCCATATCCTCAAATTTCTCTATGTCCAAATTTCAAGAGACCTATATTTCTCCATTTTTAAATCCCAACATTGATTAATCTCTAGATCCCAAATTCTTAGTTTCTCAAATCTCAAATTCAGGAATTCCCGAACCCCTGTATCTCCAAAACCCTATATCCCTAAATCCCTATATCCTCAAATCCCTATATCCCCAAGTCTCTGTATCCCCAAATCCCTATATCCCCTAAATCCCTATATCCTCAAATCCCTATATCCCCAAGTCTCTGTATCCCCAAATCCCTATATCCCTTAAATCCCTGTATCCCCTAAATCCCTGTATCCCCAAATCCCTATATCCCCAAATCCCTATATTCCCAAATCCCTATATCCCCAAATCCCTATATCCCCAAATCCCTATATCCCCAAATCCCTATATCCCCAAATCCCTATATCCCCAAATCCCTATATCCCCAAATCCCTATATCCCCAAATCCCTATATCCCCAAATCCCTATATCCCCAAATCCCTATATCCCCAAATCCCTATATCCCCAAATCCCTATATCCCCAAATCCCTATATCCCCAAATCCCTATATCCCCAAATCCCTATATCCCCAAATCCCTATATCCCCAAGTCTCTGTATCCCGAAATCCTTGTATCTCCTAAATCCCTGTATCCAGAAATCCCTATATCCCCAAATCCCCATATCCCCATATCCCCATATCCCCATATCCCTATATCCACAAATCCCTATATCCTCAAATCCCTATATCTCTGATTCTTAAGATTCCCAAATCGTTACATTCTAAAATTCTTAATCTCAAAAATTCTTAGGTTCGTATACTAAAAATCTCAGGATTTTTGAATCTGAACATTCCTAGATCCCTAGTGAAAAAACTTCCTAGGTCCCAAAAGTCTTGCATTTTACATAAAAATCCCTAAATCGCAAATCCTTAAATCATCATTTTAAACCCTTAAAATTAAAACCCTTATTAATTTACATTTTTCAAATTTCTCAATCTCGAAATTCTTAGATTGCGTAAATCTTTATTTACATATTCCCTAATTCCTGGATTTCTGTGTTCTTTACTTGTGAAATTGTGAAAAAAGTTAGTGGAAATGCAGGATTATAAACCATGTATGAATAAGCGATATTTGTTGTTGACTGTACACGGTCTACCTACCGCAGGTGTTCCCTGTTTGCATTCACGTGACTGTCGATGTGATTACGTCATTTCACGTTACTCTAAGGAATTATTCAATTCGAAGACTCGCATAGCGATCATTCATGCGGATTCCCTGCGGCTCTAGGAGGTCCGAGAGACTGAATGAGGTATCAATGATCACTTCATTTCCTCCTTGTTTTTTTTCATTTTTGAAATTGCTAACGGAACGAGGATACCAATGGAATTTGCACTCAGCGAAATTTCTGCTCGCTATAACTTCATTATAACTTTTACAATATTCGTTATGACTTGAAAGCTTCGGTATAACTCTCACAATATTTCTTTACTATTATCGATTGTTTTTAATTGTTAACAATTGAAATGATGGGATGTTGATTTCGTATTTTGATTTCATTTGTTTTGATTTATATTAGACTTTTTGTGGGAAGAATGATTTCTTTTTGTAACTAGCATTTTATCGCAGAAGGTATTTTATTAACTAAACTATAGATTTTTAATAATAAAATATGGATGTTCATGCAAACATTTTTATAAAATACACAAAAGAGACCTAAACAGAAATTTATCTTATCATTAGAGAGTTCTAAAAATACACGTCTTATTTTGCATAATATATACGTGTGATTTATATATTATGTATTTCTTGCATAATACGTGTACCACGTTCAAAAACAGGTCATAAGATAGTGTATACATAATTTATCAATTATTAATAAGTGTCAATGAAACTGGATTATTTATGAGTTATGCGAATGTGAACTTATCCGTTGAAGAATACTTACATGTGCCGTATGAAGCGAGAGGATAACCTGGAATAAATGCGGATTGCTATTCTATAAATAGAATTAAGAAATTCAATTCACCGAATAGATATTACGGTAATATAATACTATATATATAATTCTATTTAGAGGATGCATTGCATATGTCTTTGTGAATGTTGGTCTGTCATTTTTTCAAATATTTTTTTTTAACGAAGTATATGTAATTTAAATAAAGTGTAGCCTGTGTATTTCACTATAATAATTAATAATTTGATGTATGTTTTTGTAAAGTATAATAGTCACGGTTTATATTTATTTAAATTCCAGCAATTAATTTTAACTTAGACAGTAATTTTAACGTTATGAAAATGAATAAAGTATATAATCTTTATTGAGTGGGTAAATACTTTCGTAAATAACTGTTTATATTTACAAACGTATATTTAATAATTAACTAGGACTTATTGTGAGATATATATAACATAATATAATTTATATAAGTTTAAATACATAAATAAGTAATTAAATTATAATGACTTAATTCATTAATTAATTATACATTTAAGATTCCTTGAAAAAAAATATTATTTCTTTTAGTGAGTTGATACTTTCATGAATTTTTACAACAAAATATTCTCAAAAAGTATCATCTTTCACTTTATTTTTAGTTATTCTTTAAGTATACTTTGAATTATAAAGAATTAAAATATTTCACACAATTACTTTCACATATCAACAGTCACAAAGCAATAAATAATAGCAAAAATCAGTTCAATCATCTCCCGAATACGAATACATTTCTTAGAACTTGTATTAAACATTAATTAAAACCTCGTTTATTGAAAATCAATTTCCTCAAAGAACACAATACATTCACCACATATACATATATGTAAAGCACATGTAAGTTGCATCTAAAGCCGAGCCAAACAGAGGTACATAAACATGCACTTGCAATTTGTCCATGAATCAGACATAAACGTGGATGACACTCATTGTTCGACAGAATTCGCATTACATCATGGCATAATATCACGATGGTAATACTGGTAGGCGCACCGGTTAAAAAAAAAACGCGCCCTTCACGTGGCACCAGTATGGTGTCTGATTTACTTACACGAGGGGCGCAAGATTATTGAATGCTCATGTGTTTTGACGTTAACGAGCGTAATGCCCCGTTAAGAATCCCCCGGGGGCAAACGGGGTCGGGCTGCTGGCATACAAATCGAGAGCTCTCATTTTCTGCGGTAATATCGCGCTGTTAGGTAGGGGAACCGCGTTCGTAAATATGCCCGGGCCCCCCTGCCCGCGTTAAGAAGTTGACATAATACGGCACAAGTGGCTTCGTAAAAGTAGCCTTGAGTGTGGCGAAACGACACTTTTGTCGTTGTTTCAATTTTACAGCGGAACGATTCATTAGTGGATTAAAATTGATACCTTACGCGATAGAAAATGGTACACTCGTATTTACGTATAAAATTGTCTAATACGAACATCTCTTCTAATATTGTTAATGTGCACTTTTGCTTATATCTTCGGATAAAGATCACCAGTACAATAAAACGCATTTGTATGGCATTGTTATCGTTCTATTCACTTACACTCTTCAACCATTGAGAAATTACATTCATGAAAAATTGCGGTCGTAAAAAGGATTTGCAGAACGTAACATTCCTTTCGATTCTCGTGTGTTCGACTTCTTAGCATTTACGGAAATTGTTCAACACGAGAAACGGAGGTTAAAGTATCCCCGAGCAATAAACAATTTCTCAGGCGGTTATACGAGCGAAACCATTAAGAGAGTGCATTCCATTTCGAGGAACAAACTGCTTCGAACGTGCACCCGGAATGGGTTAATCTTACGAGTTCCGCTGGTTCGTCCCCACTCTTAACGAGACTTTTATGGTGGAATATGCAACTTCGTCCGGTCAAAAGTCGTTTTAACTTTCGCGACTGTTTGCGGCCACGTGTAGACCCTGCAGAGGCATTTAACATTTAACAATTCTGTGATCTTCCAAGCTCTGTCGACTGAATTACCACTAGCCTCCTATAATGTATTCGATAATGAACGTCAGTTAATTGTGCACTAAGCTGAAACGGAGACTTACTAATTTTCTCTTAAATGTGACCTTAAATATGTCGATTGAGAATCGTTGAAAGTTGTTGGATGAATGATATTAACTTCAGTTTTACGGATGTTTAATGACCACTAAGGTAGCTAAAAAAGTTTTTTTCGCTCTGACCCTCTAAAAAGTTAGTATATAGTGCAAAAAGATCCTCTCACAATAATTAAAAAAATTATAAAATCAAAATTTTTAAACATTCTTTTCATCTATTTAAACTTGTATACTTTATAAAGGGTAAGATCGGGGAATAAAAGATTTTTTTTATCCCCGCCAATGACCATATTTAAATTGAACCTTAACTGTATAAATAAATAAATAATAGATAATATGTAAACTAAATTTTATACTTTTTAATTTTTTGTCTCGATAAAGGTTAACATACTGACAAAAATTTCTCAATAATTTCTTAATGAAAACTCCTAATTTTCTTAAAATAAGAAATTTAAAATCTATCATCTTGTCGAATTTCGTAGTTCTTGTGTTAGTAAAAATAATATTAATGTACTTATATTATAGACTTATGTTTTATATGGAATGGCTGTATATGTTATATGGCATTGTATTGTTATGCGTTTTATCGCGACACGTTGTATAGTCACATATTAGATTGCCATGAGGTGTTTAGTCACGAGGTCTGGTGTTATATGTCCTATTGTTATGCGTTGTGTAACTACTCGTTGAATAATCTCGCATTATACAACCACGTGTTTTATTGCCACGCGTTTTATAGTAACGCGTCGTATAACACTGCGATGAATTGCTATGGTTTAAATCACTGAGATACAATGCAGCTTTCATTTCTGTGAGGATAAGAGTAGGAAAAAAGTTAAATTTTTTAATTTTCAAATTTCTGAACTCCCAAACTTTTCAAATACTGAAATCTTCAAGCTTTAAACTTTTAAATTAAAAAATTTCCAAATTATAAAGTCTTTAATTCCTAAATATTTAAATTCCTTTATTTCAAAATTTCCAAGTTACGAAATCACAAAAATGTCTAAATTCCCAAATTTTCAAATATTGAAATCATTGAATATTTAAATGCCCTATTTGTAAATGACCACATTTTAAAATTTTTAAATTCCTAAATCTCCACATTCCTAAAGATCTAAATATCTTCTCTTGTATTGCCATTTTTCTTGAAGTATCTCACTATTGTTCCGCTATACATATACATGACATTCATAATGTGTCTATCTATTATTTGTCAACTTCTCCTCTTATTTATTGCTCGATTATACTCGAAACTACAGTTTCATCAGTCTCGCATTTATATTTCGAATCGAAATACCATTTCCAGTGTGTCAGTTTCTTGCATAATTAAAATCTTTCTTCAGAAAGATATATATTACCAACATAATTATCTTGTATTCAGACGTTTATGTAGCTACAAAATGTAACTTATCAATTTGCTAATTGCCAAGTGTACCGCTGTCGTTTGTCTCTTGTTGACTTACGACATTCACTTATTACGATCTACATTATCGGAACAAATTACCCGTTACGTTATAACTAGAAAGCAAATGTATGCAACAGAGGTCTAACCAGTTCTTTATTATTTTTGTTTCAGGTAAGGAGCATATAACGTTGAACGAGAAACGTAAAAGCTCGTAGAGTAGTTTCGTAAGTATCGCGTCTTTGTTGTTTCACACCTGGTCGATAATCAGCGTGACATTTACGATATTGTAATGTCTTCCGTAACCATGAGCTCTCTGATTTACGACAAAAGAAAGAAATGAATCTCGTCGACTGCTAACTAGAAAATCTCATTGTGCCTCTCATTGTCAGTTGTGTCTATTGACCTTGGTCGCGAGATAGTTTCATTCATTACAGCCTTATTTCTCTAAAACGGTTTCACGTATTGGTAGTTATTTAAAAGTGAACAGGTTGAACCGTAAATTGTTTATTATCTGACAATTATCACATTCTCAACAGAATCGTTTAGATAGAGATTATGATAGTTTCTATTAACCTAATTTTTTATGCGTAATTAATTATACTTTATGCCAATTTATTTCCGATCTGGAAGATACTGAGGGGACTTTAAATAGCAAATAAATTTTGATGTAATAATTTTCGTATTTGTAGAAAAGGATCAGTTTTTGGTATTTCTTAGGACGATTAGTGACGATTATATTTATTTTTCCATGTACTTCGTTAATCCTCTTTGTATAAATTTTTTACACATTTCTTAATAATTTTTATTTTAGTCCGCAATGTTTAATACAGTTATTAAATATGAACCGTCGCATGAATTTTTAATTAATATTTTTGTTAAGACATAACATTTCATTTGTTACTGTTAAATGCTTACGCGAAAATTGCAATCAGATCATTTGGCGAATGTTGATAATTAAAAGTTAACATTCGAATGTTTAATTATCGCAATAATCAACTTATTGTAGCAATAGCTTTGAGGATAGGAATCACATTCTATTATCTTCCTATTAATTAAAATTTTTCTTTAGTTCCTTACATTAAATTGAAGAACATTTTTCCAGCTAAATAACTTAATTAGTATTTCTCATTAGTTCTCTTAGGTTTTTTGCAATAAATAGTTCCAATTTTTATATTACATTTTTTATATTACATTTACATATTTTGCAGCTATATTAAAAGCTAACCTGAAAACTTTCCTAACATAGCAAAAGCAGACGCATTAGAATTTAACCTATAAATTTTTCTCAATCTGTTTTCTCTTACTGGCTATTAAATATTTCCATTTTTTTTACTGAAATAAATTTGTATATATTATAAAGTAATACTCATCTTACCTCAAAATATATAACTTATTTAACATTTGAATTTTGTCGCAAAGCAATTGTTAAATTTCTAACAGAGAATTTAATTTTAGATTAAGTTTAATTTATACAATGTATGTTATCACTAAACAAGTTTGGGTTTGATTCAGGTTAGATTTACTGCTGTAGTTAATTACTGACCAGTCACAATGCAAACCAACTACAATCGAATTCGAACTTATTTAATTGCCAGCCGACTTGTTACTGAGGATCTGAAGTGTTCGAAATTACTTTGTTATTTATTACTGAATCCAGATGAAACTAAAACTTAACCTAAAATGGCGTTATTTTGTCCCAAATAAAACATAGTGCTAGAAACACTTTGAGCATAACTCGAAAACTATTTAGATTAGTAGAATTCTATTATCTAACATTTGAGGTTTGCATAAAATTGCATTTTAATATGTTCATGTATAGATATAGTAGTAATATCTCCAATACATTGCATTGTCATTGCTTTTTAAACATTCAGTGACATTTTTATCTTCTATAATTGCATTTAGGTCAATTGTCCGTCATTTTTATAGCAAGGTATAGTAAATTATTAAAATTATTTGAAAATTATTAAATAAACGGTGTTTACAGTATATAAAATTATGTCCTCAGTATGCGGTGCAACATTCAATGCATATTAGATTTAAAAAATATTTCTTACAAATATAAATGATGTTGTTTTATTCTTTATAAGTGTCAGTCATATTGTTTTATTATTTATAAATATAAATCGTGTAGTTTTATTATCTATAAATGCCAATCGTGTTGTATTGGTTAGAAATTTCAATTGTATTGCGTTATAATTTACAAATATGTTTCGTAGTTTATAAATATCAACCGCATTATTTTATCGTTTATAAATGTCATTTGTATTGTTTCATTGCTCGTAAATATATGTACATCATGTTTTATTGTTAATAAATATCAGTCGTATTATTTTATTGTTTATGAATGTCACTTATGTTGTTTTATTATTTATAAATGTCAGGTATGTTATTTTACTGTGTATAAATGTCACTCATGTTGTTTTATTGTTCATAAATATCAATCGTGTTATGTTATTGTTCAGAAATATGTACACTCGTAAATGTGCAAGCTGGAGCAGTTTTAAATGGTTGCCCACTGTACTATGTATTCGCCACAAGATGACTTTTAGAAATTTAGAGAAACAAGACTATTTTCCTAGTTTCTCGATTTAACTGCTAAATTCGAGTGCTATAAGCGAAACACAAAAGCGAGAAATACGCAGTTTGCTTTCACCAGTCGCAGCAGAATTTTCGTTTAGTATTTTTCAAGAGTTCATTTTGCAGTAGGTGAATAACACGTCATCAATAGAATTAACCCTTGTCTTGCAAGTTATTTATTAGATTCATCAGTCCTTACCAACTATCTGCTACAATATTAAAATAAATAAAAAACGTTCTAAAAATTAGAGTAAAATCACATTTTAACTATGAATGCGTCACGACTCAGTCAGACTTATTAAAATGTGGCAAAGGTTAAATACAATAATTACGAGCTATCGATCAATCTATTACATTTATTAAATCGCTGCATGAGAATATTTGCCATCCTTACTTAGTGTCGACAAAATCGTATAAAATCACCTAATTTCTAAATGTCTATACTTTTCAATTTGGTACTAGAAAAATGAGAAAACTCATCACAAATCAGACTCGTTAAACTATGGCAAAAAACTAAAGGACTACAAGCTTCCAGTAATCTATTACGTTTATTATTTTGCAAAATGAAATATTTACCACCCTCAATGGACAGTGTTCGTGGCACAAAATCTCTAATTCTAACTTATTAAATGTTCAAATACCTAAACTCCTCAATCTGCTACTTCATAACCCACCAAATTTCCGAATTCTGCAAAAATGCCGAAACTCATCAAAGTACAGCAAGGGATTTAACTCTCATCAAACAAACTTCCGTGCAACAGATGTAAAAACGGTGGGGAGGTGGTAAAGAAAGGATAGACAAACCGTAATCGATCGGATCCACATCCTGTTTCGTATCCTCCGGTTAATCGGGATCGAGATAGATCAAAGCTAAGCGTCGTGGAATGGGCAACAGCGGATTGACAACGGTCTGCTTTGACATCGGTAGGAGAACACAGTGGTCAGACGGGAAGGTTTGCGGCGCTGGTTTCATGGAGGAGGGTTTCGGGAGGGGAAAGGAGGCGACCGCTCGCTTTAATTACGCGGAGCCATTGTTGCGGCCGGTTGTTTATAATTAATCGTTCGAAAGCCTGTCTCTGTGGACGACAGATATGACGGCCAATAAAGTACGTCGCCGACCGACCGGCCGCACACTGATGTGGAATTTCGTTATCGTGGAATTTCGGTTTCCAAGCCGTCCGAATCGAAATCCTCAACGGTGATCGGCTGTGCCGGGACCGATCGGAACGCGAAGTGTCAGTCCTGTTGTTGCTTCGAATATTATTCGGCTCGGTTTGGAAACCGACGAGAAAACGCTCGAACGGAAACCCCGTACGATTGTTGTGAAACAATCGATTGGGAAAGTTCGAATAAATGGAGTTACGCTTCGGATGATAAATGTTTAGCAATACGTCGTGATCGAACGACTCGATCATGCTTTTGAAACGATTGCTTGTGTACGCTCGAGATTTGGATGACGAAGAGAAAATATGGCAACTGAGGAAAAGAGCTACTCGTTTATTTTTACAAAGTTCTGAAAATTAAAAAATATAATGAAGACTAGTAAATTGGATGATCTAGGAATTTGGAACATAAACATCTGGGGATTTGGAAATTTGGGAAATTTGGGGATTTGGGGATCAGATGTATTAAGAATATAGGGATTTGGAAATATAAGAGTTTGGAATATCGGGATTTGTGAATATAAGGATTTGGAAATATGGGAATTTGGAGATCTAAGAATTTGGGTATATAAAGATTTGGAAACGTAGAGATTTGGGAATATGAAGATTTGCGAATAAAGAAATTTGGTAATATAAAGATTTGGAAATATAGGAATTTTGAGGTAAATATAATGGGGGTTATATCAACCATTTAGGAATACATATACCGATATGGAGATTTAGAAATTTAACGGTATAAATAAAATACAATAGTAATACAATAATAATACAATAGTTAAAACAAATGAAGATTAAGTTAATGTTATCTTGGTTGCTTTAAAATAACAAATGCATAGTAGCCTTAATTAACATCACAGTCATCTAATATTTTTGTATACTATATTTTAGCACCACATATAGACAACGTATATATTTTAGCACTACATGTAAACAAAAATTGCAAAAAATATATGCAACTAATATTTCATGTGTAAAATATATGCAATATTGCATATTATAATTTGTAATAATTGTGTATAAAACATATGTAACATATTATATAATAATTATGTAATAATATATGAAAATATATTTATTCATTACAGCTTACATTATAGCTTTGCAAGTGATCGAATTGTATAAAAAATTCAGTAAATACACTTTCTTTTCCTTTCTGCAATGGAAGCGCAAACAAATTTTATTAACACATACGAATTATAATATTAATTACATCATAATGCGAGAATCATATCTGCAGTGGTAAATAAAAATTTAAAGGGAATGAACATTCATATTCATTCGGTCTGCTTATTGCTTTTGAACATTGATTAACTTTTAAATTACCTTGAATCAACTGACATAAAGTGTAAATGTCGGAATATATTCTGCTATCTTTCGTTCAACTGTATCAATGAAGTCCAGTGTTTTAATTATACACGTTCGTGTTAAGAAACTCGATTCAATTAAATAGATCACGATTAACGTATTCAAGCGGTATACATCAACTATTTATTGAATTTGCATTATTTTGAAACTGGTCGTCTTTGTCAGATTTAAATGAACCGTGCTTAATTTCATACTCTGATGATTTTGCCAAATCGAATCGCATACTTGTCTATTCTTGCTATCTATTATCGGTAGAAAGTAGAAACATATACTTTAGTCACAATTTGATCTAATTCATTCTACAGTTTCTGCTTTTTCTCCCCTTCCTGTGTTTTAACAATAATAATTGTATTAGAAAACTACATTAATGCATATAATATACGTAATTTATCTTTCTTAAATTTAAAAAGTATAGTAAATCTTGCTTTTATGATACATTATACTTGTCAGTAATCTTCTACAATCAAAAAATGACATTAATGTAATATTATGACATTATAGCATGATAATAATTACAATATTTTCAGTTTATACATTGCTAATATAACTATTAACCAGTTAAGTGTGTTTGACGATTATATCCGTCATGGAGATGTGGTAGAATTTTCTGTCATAACGACTATATCCGTTATACGTAAAATTTTGTTACAATTTGATATTTAAATTGTAATTTTGGCGAAAACTAAATTATATTCGTAAATTGTAATATGTTTAAAATGTTTAATTGCCAACACGAAATGAAATAAACAAATAAAAAGTGTAAATGATTTGAGATGGACTCATAAATTCTTGAGAGCTAACTCGTCATCGCTTGATTATCGCGACACACACTAGTGCGTGCTTTGCAAAAAGATCACCACAGTTAACTGGTTAATACAACCATTAATATATTATTAAATGTATTATTATTAACTTGCCTGGCACATTAACAATTTAAAATATTCCCTTAATTACAAAAGGATTACGTTCTGAATAACGAAAATAATTAACTATATTTTCAATGCTTACAACACAGCTGCACCGAATATCTTCAAGTGACGCAAAGTCACTTATCTAATCAATATATCTAATCAATAAAAATGATCGTTTCATCGTAAAATTATTGTTTCCCGAATTTGGTAAAATATTCGTGGGACAATTGAAGGTTACGTGGTAAGAGTAATTGAAGAAAAAGTTCCCCGTTCTTTTCGTATTCCACGCGCGAGGAAAGGTCGGCCGTTTCTGACAGCGGCGGCGATCGCCGATGAAATAATGCGGGGGTGCAGGGAAAGCAAGTACGATATTCCGAGGGGTTTTTCCGTCCCGCAGGAACCTTTTCGTTGGAAGCCATTCGATAAAGTGATTAGGTAAGTTCCGTGGATACGAAAAAAGTAGGTGGCAAGCGAGTAGCCGCGGGGGCGAGAGCAAATGAAATGGCGGTTAGCCAACGGTTATTGCGAGTCACTTCGGTGCCATAGAAATGGAGTTATCTTCCGTTGATGTGGCTTCGTGTTCCTGTGAACAGTTTTACGAAACAATACCCGCTACCCAATACGATACACGACGTGTTTAATTGCACGTAAAATCGGACGACATATTAAGTCTCGTAGCGTGCTAAGTATCCGTTGGAAATGGCGAAATTGTTGAGAATCTGGCAGATTTATTGGAAATGATGCGTCATACTGCGGCATAGGGAGTGTTGTTTTGTCACAAAGATGCTTCCCCACCTGCTCAACACGGAATGAAGTCTTTTTTATTACGAGAATTTGGTACGGCGAATTGAACGAAACTGAGGTTGTAATCATCATTCCAGTAATAATTTTTTTCTGTAAATTTAACGATTAGGTTGAAGGTTACGACAGAAGAGGTCTTAACGGGTTGTAATAAAAGAAAAATAAGGGATAATTATATTGCGATACTACAATTGATACCGTAATTTTGAATGATTTTATAAAATAAACGATTGTATTAAAAGTTCAAATTTTGTAATATACAAATATCAGTAATATAAAAAAATTAACAACAAACTGATTTCTAATTATTAGAAGGTGACACGAAATTAAATTCGCTTGATTTAAATTTCCCGTTCGTTTATACCAATTCAAAGGGACAAGTTTTGTCGAACATCAAAGGTACTGCTCGAAGTGTCACTTTTTGTTGTATGCAGTCTTCGGTTAAAAGTTCGAAGAAGAATGCGAAAAGATGGCGTCGTTCGGTATTACATTTACTGTTTAAGCCGTCCCTGCAGAGGAACGGAAAAAACGAAGCACAGCAAGGCAAGAATTATTACCAGCAACCTTGCGGCGAAGGTTGCGCAACGACGAACGAACCACACACGTGGAGCAGGCTTGTGATGCAGCTGATCAAACGTAAATGCATCTATGCACGCACGCACGTACGTATGCACACACGCACGGCACGTAACTAGGCACGCTTGGCCCTGTCAATTGACTCAAATGCACATTTACCCTACATCCTCGACAATTACATAATGGGGCTACGCCGAAGCCGCGGTGCCCGACTGACTTTTCGCCATTTTCGACGCGCGATTGATTTCAGAACGCGGATGATCGATCGTCGCGGTAACTGGCCGAGGCGGGTAGATCCATTTTTAATAAGAAAATAAACCATGATGGATTGGTGGCCATGTATTTTCTAAGTGACTTGAACCACATTTAAACAGACATATATTACTCGTGTATTACTTACAATATTAATGCAGCGGAGTTTAGAAAAATTAGTTCAATTTATGCGTCTGTAAAAATACTGTAGCAGTGTTTCTCAATCGTTCTTGAACGCGAGCCATTTTTTTTTTTTGTAATCATGCGTGTTTGTCTTAAAATGTTTCCGTAAACTTGTATTGCGTAATATATACCTAACTTGTAACTCATAATTAATTTATAAATTGGCTGCGTAAATTAACTATAGTAATTGTATGTTGTGTGAACAAATAAAATTGAGACGTCTGAATGTTAAGTGAAAAATATTGTTTAATAAAACGCACAAGAAATTAGTATAAACTTGTTGTGTATATTTAATATACGAGTTTATGTAATTTATAGTTGAGACATTGTACGAATGAATAAATAAAATTATGGTAGTTCAGTGATACGCGAAAAATAATGTTTGAGAACCTCTGCTACATGATAGAGTAGGTTTGTAGTTCCGCTATTTGATATAGCGAGAGATATATGGAAGATATATGGAAATTTCCTGATAGCAGAACTATTAAAATTAATTAAATATTCCGACGCGTTTGCTTGTACGAACGACATAATCCATATCGATTGATACTACCCACTCTAAGCTAATATTTGATTAACTGCCAAATGCTGTGCGTAGAATAAGCACATTTCGTAATGAGATGTGTATCGTAACGTGAAACTATGATTTCAAATTAATTTAGTTCAATCAATGGAGTTGGAAATAGTGTCATCAATTATCAACGTTTAAAGGTCAATATGTATTGTGCGTTTATATTCAGTATTGAACTTGAAGTATCAATAGTTAATGCTATAAGTATTATGTTGAAATTTTAGGGGAGCCATTAAACCACTTCAAAAACCTTTCACAACATAATTCTTAAATACTTAGTTGCCCCAGATGTTCAATTAATGTCAAAGCCAATGTGTGGATAAATTATACATTAGCATTATATGTTAGTTACAAAATAAAGTGGTATTTCTGCTGCTCTTGAAAACTTTATAACGCAGATAAGTTGGGTTCACATTAGGAGCTCCACAATTCAAAGACGTATTTACCCAAGATGTTCAATTAATTCCAAAGCCCATGTGTGTACGAAAACACATATACATATGTTAGTTCCAAAATGAAGTCGCATACCTACGATTCTTAAAAGCTTCATAACGGAGATAAATTGAGATCATATTAGAAAAGATCTTCAAATGAAGCAACTTAACCGTAATAATGTCTACATACCCCAATTTACAGCCATATTCAGATAGTTGACCCTTTGTTACGTGCGGGAAGCGCGCGTATAAAGCCTCGAAGATTTGTTTGCCCTAACAAAATTAATTGTTAACGGGACTTAATGTTTTGTGGATCCGGAGATACGCTAGTCCCATACGGGCCCTTTCACAAGATCGCAATGTTTAGAGGATATGACGGAGGCAATTAAAGAAATGTAATTCAAAATAATTAAAAGATACAAAAGATTATATTTTGTATAATAAAATATGAAATGGTTAGAATGGTAGCGTATGTAATATAATGTGAATCACAATGAACTGAACAGAAATATTGTAAATATCCGAGACGCGCAATTCGTAGATTTGAAGGAGAAACAATTACTCAAATACAAAATAAAATTATAATTCAGTGAGGGAAATCCCAAAGTTAAATAATTAACTACTGATTTACTTGCCGAAGAATTCATAAAATAGTTGGAAGAATAAAGGAAACAACTCACCGAAATATGTGTACTTGAATGAATTTAGAATTAACAACTCCCTTTGCAAAATGTGAAATGCCAACTACGCCTGGTTCCTGGGAAGAACAC
Source organism: Megachile rotundata (assembly GCF_050947335.1). Classification (NCBI taxonomy): domain Eukaryota; kingdom Metazoa; phylum Arthropoda; class Insecta; order Hymenoptera; family Megachilidae; genus Megachile; species Megachile rotundata. Next base: position 3,522,283 of record NC_134994.1, read on the forward strand.
ACACACATGAAAACGCTCCACCAATGAGAATTTTGAGCTGGCCAATTGTGAAATTCAATTAAACTATAAAATAAAATTATACTTTAAAAATTAAAAGAATAGAATTGAATATAATTAAATAGAAAAATAAAATAATTAATTGAATTGAAAATTTAATGTAATAATTAACGTGATTATTTAACGCGAAAGCTTTACGTGAAGATAGAGTCTTTATCTGAATTTTGCACTTTAACAAATTCAAGAACAAACTCGTCTCTAAACCACTTTACGGACCCTCGACACGCACCTCGCAATTATACACCGAAGAGTGTCGCAACTTGCACCTCTCGGAGAAGACCAGTGTGGGCCTAGTCCGAAATTGTTTATGTTGCAGTGATATGCGCCTAACGAATTAGGCTGCGAGGCCAATGCGTAAGAGACCGTGATTCGTGAATTAGGTGGTGATGGTGGGTGCATGTGTGTTCCTCCCTTGTCCAGCTCTTATCTCTCTCTCTATATATATAGTTCTTTCCTTTACTCTTGAGCTATGGATTGTTAACTAGCTATTGAATAATTTTACATACATAACCGATACAGTATAAAATGTTAATCTGTACACATTATAAAAATTTAGAATGAAACATTATCTATTTCGCTTTACAATTATTAAAGTCAAATTGCGCTTGGTACTGTAACTATTGTAGGACTGATTGACGTATGCGTATTTATAATAGCGGTATAATGAAATATTATGGGCAATTTATATAATATTGTAATGTTACAAAGACAATTTCTATTACAATTCTATATTGCGTCGCGGGCCCTCGAGGAACATTCCAGAACGCTTGGCGTTATCGGACCACACGAGTGTGACTTCCGTTTATATTTGGCGGTTCGGAAAAATAGAGTGATCTAAGATTTTGGCCGTTGGACCACGTTGATTTCAAGAAAGGAATGTGTTATATTAACAATCTTAGTTTAGTCGCCAAAAGATAGTCTATCTAATAACATAAAAGACTGTTACTGCGTTCGATCAGGGTGTTCCCAGAATACAATACGCATTATCGATACACATCCGGTCGGTGAGAACTACAAAGGAAATTTTGAAAAAGATTCCTGTTCGGAACGTAACACCTTCTAATAATATTAATTCAGAGTCAAATAGTTTGTCGGTTTTTATATATTATTGCAAACAGAAATGCTCTTTTACCACCTCCCTTTGTTTGTCAAGAAGCAATCGTTGCCGTTTAAACAAATATTATTTCACCGCGAATGAATTGCGAGCGTGGGCGTAGCCAGAAGGTGTAATTGGTTGGCGTTAACGAGTTCCACGCACCGTGGGATCTGCAAACAGAGCAAGATGTTTTATGCGAGGCAACCAATTCCTGGCAAGATTTACGAGCGTGTAGTTGAGATACTAAACGTCAATGTCGAGATGCTTCTGTGTACATCGGAACCGTTCAACAGGCCGAAGTTTTAATTACGCGTCGGAGAACGAAGCGTCGCGTCCGCGCGGAAGAAACAAACGTCGCCGCGTATTTCTCGTTAGAGCTTAATTAATGTAATCAGCCCTGGAAATTACCGTATTGTCCGATCGTCTATTAATTATTAGCGGTTCCTTGATTCCGCCTGGGTACCGTTTAATGGGGCGACATCCTGTGTGTGCCAGCGCAAGCTGCTCGACAGGCGTTGCTGTTTGACCTCGATCGTTACATGCTTTTACGTTCATGTACGTACATACACGCGTGCAGGCTAGGGAAATTAAGCTTGATCGTTACGTTTTTCCGATGCCAGTTAATAATACACGGTCCGGCGCTTCATGAAAACATAGCTGGCATTAATGCAGTTCACGAGAGAACGGTGTGGTGCTGTTAGTCTACAGAGTACTCAAGGTATTCGAATCGCTTTTATCTAAGTGGATCGAGAATAGATTTGCGGTTTGATACAGTAGTGGAGAACAAATGTTCCTTGTAACATGATTAAATTAGAAGGGTTTAGAAGTCTGGAAATTTTAAGATTCGGAGGTTTAAAGGTTTAAAAATTTGAAGATCTGAAGAATTGAAGAATTGAAGAATTGAAGAATTGAAGAATTGAAGAATTGAAGAATTGAAGAATTGAAGAATTGAAGAATTGAAGAATTGAAGAATTGAAGAATTGAAGAATTGAAGAATTGAAGAATTGAAGAATTGAAGAATTGAAGAATTGAAGAATTGAAGAATTGAAGAATTGAAGAATTGAAGAATTGAAGAATTGAAGAATTGAAGAATTGAAGAATTGAAGAATTGAAGAATTGAAGAATTGAAGAATTGAAGAATTGAAGAATTGAAAAATTGAAGAATTGAAGAATCGAAGAATTAGAGATTAGGAAATTTGGAGATTTGGAGATTTGCAAATTTAGAGATTTAGAGATTTGGCAATTTGTAAAAGGGAAGGAAACTGGAGTTTGAAAATGTGAGAATTTAGAGATTTGAGTATATAGGGATGTAGAAATGTAAAAATTCAGAAACTGAAGCATTTAAGGCTTTTAAGATTAGAAATTTTAGGGACTTGAGAATTTGGAGATTTAGTTAATTTGGAAGTATGATCATTTGATAATTTGATAATTTGATAATTTGATAATTTGATAATTTGATAATTTGATAATTTGATAATTTGATAATTGTATAATTCGATAATTCGATAAATTGATAATTTAGGGCTTTACAAATTCGTGTAATTATAAATTTGAAACTTCAAATATTACCAATTTACAGCCTTACAAATGTGTAAATCTATAAATTTAAATTTGTGAATTGAAATACATAAACACACTTCACACACATCACAATCACCCTTGCATTTATTATCAGGCTAAAGAGTTTTCAAAAGGACAGCTTCATCATCGGAATACGATATTTCAGTTACAACTATGACGACTCATCATTTTCCACGCTTTCCCTAGTCGTTGTCGTTATTTCTTGTCCTGTACTTTTCAACGTTCCGCCTCTGGATGTTTAATTCCAGGTTGGCGGTTTAGTAATTCAGTCGCGAGCAAAGTGGAAAACGACTTCCGTATTCTTCTCTCCATTATTCTTTCTTCATTTCTATGGTAATTAACCCTTCCGTGAGCTCCGCTTGTAAATGTATTACCGGAGAAAATTACACTCATGCGATCGCTACAGTTTATCTTCTAATTCCCCTTTCGACGGTCGTTCTTTTTGATACCTTGCCTCTTGGTGCTTTAGACAAATTGAAATTTCCTTGGGTACACATGGCGGAAGAAGCGGGCTTCACTTTACGTTTGCATTTTATTTTCAGAAAAAAATGAACCAGAAGTTGCGTTCTTCTCGAGTGAACGTAAGATAGATCGAGTGAAATCTTTCTAGATGGAAATTTAACGAGGACCTATTTTTTCTTCTCTATTTAATAAGATCGTTTCTTTCTTCTGTCTTATTTCTCTTCTCCCTTCTTTCATCTTCCTCATCTCTCTCTTCTTTCTTAACTCCTTCTTCTTTCTCATCTCTCTTCTTCCCCTCAGAAGAAACGAAATGTATATATTCCTTAGAGTACCAGGAAAATGAATTCATTGTAAAATCAAGATTGAATGTTCAGTTTGTTGAAAAATTAAAGAGAGACAATTTGTTTACGGCTGCTAACAATTTATGGCTTATTTCCGCGAATATTACGTTGCTTGCTTAATAGCTGCAGTCATGCTGCATTCATTTTACGCAATTAATCATCATTAATATTACATTTCCTCCGAATCGTTCATTCGAATTCAATATCATTTCCTTCGTGCATCGATCATACTCGCTTCTTTCTTCGTGGAAATAGAAATATCACGGATAATCATTATCAGCAAGATAACTCTGACATTATTTTTCTTTGAAGTTTAGGTTATTAACATATTTATAGGTTTGTATTAAGTATCTCTATATGTAGGTTTATTCTAAAGTATTGCCATTTTTTGTCAATTTTAACAGTTTATACATTATTATGGAAGTTATGTCAATACAAAATTCTTTAAATTATTTGTTAACATAATTATCTGAAAACTTTAAATTTATTAGAATTTATAAATTTCAAAATAAAAATTGAGAAAAAGCATATTTAGAGCTGCCTATTGCAAATAACGAAACAAAAAGAATATATTATTCAAGAAATTTGATGACACATTGATTCTTCGATATCATATAAATTTTGTTTATATCACTAAAATTAAAAAAGGCACAGGATGTCCTTTAAAAAGAGCATCTAAATTTCTCTTATTGTTATTATAAGTAGTAAAAAATATCTAACGGGGATTGTAAGGTTTTACGACACCACATGTCGGTGTCGATATATAAAGTATTTTACCATATTCTATATAAAATACGCTCTATGTCACTAAACTTAGGAGAAACATAGGATGTTCCTTACGTAGTGCATCTATTAAAAGTAGCAAAACATATCTGATGGAATTTGTAAGATTTTAAGTATCTAATCACTTATTATTTATTTTTCATATCTAATAAAAATAATTTCGATGTTCCAATATATACTCTGTACAGAATAGGTATAAAATGAACCAACCTTATTTACATGGTTCTGATTAAATTCGATCAACCACTTTATTCTACATTTTATCGTTAATTGTAGAATTTGAACGTATCTTGAACAACATGGCACCACATGGTGTAGACATTCGTGGCGTACGGGCGTATACATGTCCGCATGTGTATGCACGTCTCTAGAGCAAGGTATCCCGATTGTTTGCTCGATGTCAATAGGTGGCATGGTGCAGAGTTGGATTTCCATGTTCCCTCTAAAATCTAAAAGGTCAGTCGCGTAACATTCCGATTGCAAGCTGTAAAGTTTCAGCGATCGGTGTCCCATAACTGTTTTCGCTCGTTAACCGAGCGCACGCTGTTTTGCTCTTTAAACGATTGCCACGGCGGAACGGTTGAAAAATAGCTGTATTTGCTCTAGTTTCGACGATCGTGTATCGCTTCCATTTATCTGATGTTTGTTCCGTTATTCCGATACGTCCTTTTTTTCACCTGCACTACGCCGGTCGCCGAATTATTTTTCAGCCTGTAATAAAATTCGCCGTTCTCTCTATCGGTAAATAGCAGTGCGTGCGGAATTCCATATTTGCGTCGAGCGTTTATTAAAAGCAACTCTTTTTATTTCCTTTGTTTGTTCATTCGTTGATTTATTCACTACCGAAAATATTTGCATAAAGCGTTCTTCTGCAAAATCTATCGAAAATTGATAGTAGTCTATTTTACGGATTATTTAAAACAATCGCATAAAATTGAACTCGGTGAAATTTCTAGAGTAGATAATAGTGTTGCAATTGATATCAATTGTGTTTCTTATTCTCAGGGGTAGATACATATTCATTGCCTGCACATTTATCTCTAGAACGACTACTTTTACGAAAAAACTTATACAACCTTTTTTATAGAGAATTTCTTGCGCTACAAATGGTATAATAACTATTTTTAACGTAGGAGTAAGAGATAACGAGATATTCGCGAAATACTATTTTCCTGATCAGTTAACAAATTAATGTTTTAGTGTGGCACATCATTTAGCAAATTAATGTTCGAGTCTGACACATTCACACAGGTATTTTAATTAAAATAAGCTGATTAATAATAAATTAAAACTGAAGTGTTTTAACTATAAAGCACTGTTATATTCCGTTTTATTAGACTGCTATATGTGACACTTACCTGAGTTCTAACAGTAATGAGTGATATAATTCGTGAAGGTTAGAAGACTCCTAATAAACGAAAAATATTTTTTTAACTGAATACATATGAAATAATTTCAACTTACATAACTGTAACATTATATGTTATTCATTATTATAATAACTAATTCACCTCATCTGGATTCAAACCCTGGTCGAAGTATTTGTATCGCATCGCATTAGCCATTGGATCACTTTCGTTAATTAAAATATATATGTGTTGAATAAAATATACATACCGTGATATATAATTTTTTATAAGTACATTTTTTCATAATTAAAGCTAGAACATTAAATTTATTTACTTCACATACAGAACAATTATCATACGAAACTCTGTTAGAATCGCTTTAGACTAAAGCTACCCTTATCTCAGACTTTATATCGCAGTAGTATTCGATATACACTTTCTCACAGATTACAACTCTGTCGCATGTACAAAACGTGCGACCAAATGTCAGCCACCAACGAACCAATTATTCCTTAATGAACCAAACATCCCACGTTCCAGCAACTACGAAAATAATCGTGTTAATCAACTTGCCGAAGTCGCTCGTCAAAGTGTTTGTAGCCGTGTGACACGGGAGAAACATCGACGAGAGAAAGAAAGAGAGAGGGAGATGGTGCTCGCTGAAATTCCAGCAGTCTCCTCGAAACTGGGATGGCCGAGTGACAAAAGTGATTATCCCGTTATTATCGTTCGCGCCGGAGTCTTTCAGACCACGTGCATACACATTCTTCTCTCATGGCGTGTCCCTGAAATTCTCGACTTCCTGGCGCTATGACTATTTCGTTGCCATCTTTAGCTCTCGGGAAACGTAGCGACGTAATTACCAGCACTAACTGCCAGTACTGTTATATTCTACTCGCACAAGCTCGTGGGCGAGCTTCCTTTGTATCTTGTGAATCTACCTGTGGTTTATATTGTGGCTTTCACACTTGATGTCATCTGGGATAGCACCTTGACATGGGGTTTCTTAATTAAGTCTCGAATTAAGTTTCGATTAAATTTCGATTAAGTCTCAAATATCTTCACTGTTGTGGATAATTGTAAGTTCTACTGGTTCAGGTCTGATATATGATTCATATTACTGAATTTTTACGTTCTTGAATTCCTTGACTTACGAATCCGTCGATCTTTGAACGCCTATATTAATTTCCAGATCTCCGAACCCCCAGATACTCGAATTCCTGGATCCCGAATTCTATACTCTCGAATACCTAAATTCTTACATTCCTGAATCTCTATATCCTCAAATTCCTATATTTTTGAAGCTTAATATTCCTTAATGCTTATACATTCGAATTCCTATATCCTTGAACCCGTATACCCCGAATGTTTAGACCCATGAATCTTTAGAACCCTGAATCCCTATATCTGCAAATGTCTATGTTTCTGAAATCCTGCATTTCCGAATACCTCTAATCCCAAATACCTATATCCCTAAATTCCTATACTCTCTAATACCTATATTTCCAAATGCCTGTATTCCTAAATTCTTATATTTCCAAATCCCTATATTCTCGAATCCCAAGTCATCTTTTCCTTAGATTCCCAAATCCCAAAATCCACAAGTCTGTAGCTCTTCACATTCCTAAATATTCAAATTCTTAATCCTCCTTCAAGTTTGCAAGACCTCAAAAATACTTAATCCCCCAAAAAAATAACCAAATGAAATTCTTCTTTCCCCTTGATTGCCATGTTTTTTCTAAGAAAAGTCAGATTTGCTCTTGACTATACATCGTGTACACACGCACAGAAGAAATTGCCTGCTCTTATACCTCGGTTTATTCCTTCGTTCCTCCACACGTAGCTTTGTCTCTTATTCCATGCCTGAACCTCGTCGTCAGGGCTGTCTCTCTCGCGTTGTTTCGCCCCGTGGTACGTGTTTAGGCGAGTAGCCGGGTGATTTCGCGTCCTTGTGCACGTGTATGGGCATTCGCCGCAAGAGTTACGACGTGCTCCCCGCAACAGGTCCGTCGCGGTTTCCCCCTTGGCGTGCTGGCCAACGGGAGAAGAGCAGGAAGAGGGTGAGTGGACCGAGCCCGGAGGAACCGACCGACGGAAAAGGAATCGGCTGATGAACACGAGATGTCGTTTATATGGTTTTTTAACTTCGAGAATGAGATCGCTGGTCTGAAAATAAAACGAGGCAAATCGTAATACTGGAAACGGCTTGGCGATAGATCTGTGAGCATAATTAAAGCAACTCGTGGTCTATTCACGTTTTCGAGGAATTTTGTAATAAGATGACTCATCTTGCAAATTACTTTCTTTTTGAATTCATTATGGAAGTGATGGACAGTTTGATTTACTAGTTGCCGAACGTAATAGGACTCCTGGCACGATTTGTATTTGATCGTTTGTTTATATCACGTTACAAACCGATCTTGCGTGTTTAACCCCTTCCCGTGCCATTTATTTTTTAGATATGTCAGTCAAGACTATTCATTATTATAACATTATTATAACTATTCATTATTATAACATTAAAACAGGCAAAGAAAATTAAAATGTTCTGAGTATATTATATTTAGGAATCCTTGATAATGCAATTTGTAGTTGCACCTAAATTTCAAGTTGAAGAGTATTAAAAATGTTAGTAAGGTCAAAGCACGGCAAGAGGTTAATTTGAAATTTTGAGGTTAGACTCATGAGACATCCTAAATTTTCCAAATAGATTTTGGCGCAGCTCGACCTGTCGCCATCGACGTCGATCATCGTCGAATCGATTAAACATCGTGTTTTGGTATCGTTTTCAATAGTGATTAAAACGTAGAATTGATTGGAACCAAATTAGAAGTTTTATAACTCGTTGACGACAATACTTCGTCATCATTGACGTCAGTTGTCGTCAAATTAACAATAATCGTGTTTCGTAACCTTTTTGGATAGCTTCAGACACATATAACCTTTTAGAACGACTTTAAAAACTCTACATCACATTCTTATTCTACCTATGTGTTTACAGTAAGTACTCTAAATTTTAAATACACATTCGGATTTATGTAAGGTACGTGGTCTGTAGATCCGCTAATTTTAAGTTTCGTTAGTGTACTGTAAATGTATAATGGGCAACGGTGCTCAGAGAAACACGAACAGGTGATAGATGAACATTGATAAGCAGATTTGTTTTAAATTGAGAAGTTTCAGACTTATAATTAACTAAATTTCTACATTTGAAAATTAGCCATTTTTAAATTCCAATATTTGATATTGGAATATCAAATTTGATATATCCAAATTTGAATTTATATTTTTAAATTTTTAGTTTCTATATTGTCAAGTTTCTGTATTTTCAAATCTCTAAACTTCTAAATACCTGAAATTATAAATTATGCAATTTGTAAACTGCTATGTTTCTAAATATTTAAATCTCTGACCTTCTAAAAACTCTAAAACTTTGAAACTCTGAAACTCTGAAACTCTGAAACTCTGAAACTCTGAAACTCTGAAACTCTGAAACTCTGTAACTCTGAAACTCTGAAACTCTGAAACTTTGAAACTCTGAAACTCTGAAACTCTGAAACTCTGAAACTCTGAAACTCTGAAACTCTGAAACTCTGAAACTCTGAAACTCTGAAACTTCAATCAAGTTATCTAATTAACTTCTAAATTTCTACTTTCTTAAAGCATACTTGTTTACTTCTGAAAATTTGAAAATCCTGAAATTTTGAAACTTAGATTTTCCAATAAACTAGAAAGATATCAAATAAAAATTCACTTTTATATGATTGAAAAATAAAAACTGGGCTTACCAGAACACCTCAATTGAATAATTAAACTTTCAAGTCTTCTCGAAACCTATTAGTTTCGAAACATCTATTAATTAATTAATTAAAGTCAACCTTGCATGAATAAATTTTGTTGTTAACTACAACTGAATTTCTGTCAGAACGGTTTAGTTGTACCATTGTTTGTTTAAAATAAACGTCCAAGATAGAACAAAACAACGGTACTTTCGGTTCGTTTCATTTGATGTCGTTTGACCTCAGTGATGTGCGTTCTATTTTATGAATAATGAGCTGAAATTTCATTATTCAACAACGGTAAATATTTTCAATAATTAAAAACGTGGTCGTATTCAGCAGCGATTTTACCATTGAAAGTTTGAAGTATTATCCGTAAACTCTTTTTCGATAAATCTGGTATTTGGTTCAAGTATTCAACAGAATTATTCATAATTGATTATGTAAGACCATTCTTACTGAAGCAGGTAACACATTTTTGTGTAAATATATGCATATGTAAATGACTTAGTTTTAATGAAAAGCAAGATTAAAGTTCTAAATTTTTTAATTTTCAAAAGATTATATTCTTAAAATTGTAATTTTCTAAATTTTTCAAACATTTTCAAACAATTACAATTCACTAGATTTCAAATTTTCCTTATAAATTTTTTAATTTAGCAATTTTCAAAAATCTATATTTATAAATTTTCAAATTAACAAATTTTCACATCTTCGATACCTAAACACTAAAGTTTTTTAATTTTAAAGGTGTCAACTCCGTAAATGGGATTTTAAAAGTTCCAATATTACAGCTTTTTAAAATATTCACGTTTTCAAATTTCTTAGTTATGTATGTGTATACATATACATAATGTTTCCTGAATCAATTAATATTTTATTAATGTAATTTTGTAGTGACTACTACATTTCATATTTTGTATTCACTTTCATATCAAAGTCTAACTATTGTATATTGTCACTTATATCTGTATAGTATTATTATGTACAATTTATATACACATAATCGTTAACAGCGTGGATTTCGATAAGAAAATCTCATATTTGACGTATCTTCACATCAGCAAAAAGAAAATTGTCTAATATATCGCGCACTGTATTTTTTCTTCATCTGGTATTTTATAAAACAATCTCCAAGATACATCTTCTGTTCATCGGGCAAAATATTACAGTAATACGTTATTTGATGTCTTACGCCAGGATTTTTTCGCTGAATGGAAACTTTGCAATCCTTCCTACCTCTCATTAGAACAACATGTGGCTTTCCATTCTATCGAATTTCATCGAAACTGGAGGCCGAAGTAAAAGCTCGATCGGGTTTGTCGAAAATCTTCTCTCAATCGGTCAACCAAAGTTTTTACATACTGTTAAAAGCAAGCTTTTATGAAAGCTTCGTAACATTCCTGTTACCACGACTTTCAAGTCCGGACTAAGGCCGAAGCAGTCCGATTTGATCACGGACTAATTTGAGATATGAAATTGTGCCTCTTAATCATATCTCGAGTTGCCGCATTGGACCAAGTGGTGACTCAGACTCACTTCTCAAGTGTAAGGGATATTATGTACTAAAGTTTATTTAGATTATGTCACTTTCATATTAAGTCATAAAACAATAGTCTGTAACACGAAGCAGCTTATGTATAAAATTATCAGTCATGTCTCAATATTTACCCTAACATTTTGTAGCGTTGATTGCGCAATGCGACGATCTCGTACACGCTACAAATATACCGCTACCACGTCTAGGAAGATGGCATCTTTATTATAATCTCTTGCAACTTTCTCTCTAAGTGTTCACACACGCGACACTTGTTAACACAGTTCCATGAAAGCTGCAACCCCAGCTTCTTGCTCCATTCCACGTGCGAAGTTCAAAAGGTTAAAAATTTCAGTCGGACCCGTTTTTCAAAAAGTTTAATAATCCCTGACTTTTATAGAGTCAGGTACATAAGTACAGGTTTACTGTAATTGCGTCTGTAAACCGCCGATCAAACTTCCCCGGCGATTCTCGACCTTATTTATATCGTTTCGAGTATTCCATGGGGCTACCCCACGGTTTGTTATCGTCTGCTCTATCGTGCGTCACGGATCAAGCTGTACGTTGAGTTCCGAGCGAACAATTGGGCCCCGTATTCACGCATAAAATAGTGTTTTTATGGTTACCGAGGACGAACAGCGTTTCGCCGGTCTCGATTAAACAATGGAACCGTTCTCCCCGTGCAACCCACGCCCTCTCTTTCCCTCCTGGTGTCTCCCTTTGGCCGACTGCTGCCGGTGGCAGTATATAAATCAGGAAGACGACTGTACCCACCAACGACGGTGTATAGAATGGACCGGGGCTACGGGGCAACGGGGGGCCGTTTCCAGAGGGCTCGGAGAGGTATTAGGGGGCACACGATCGGTCCCACTGCATCCGGCGCAAACGGTGCAACCTCGATGCATTGTAAGAAAATCCGTGACCGGAATCGCGACGTGCCACTACGTTTCGCGCGGTTCGTTCTTCAACGACGATTTCGAATCGAATTTCCTTATTCAGTCGCCTCTTGGTCAGACCGTTTCTTTTGTTTTTCTATCTCATTTCCTTCCTCCTATTCGATTCGAGCTTGCTGATTCTCGAACAAACGCTGCTTAGAATGCTCCATTCGACAGCGTGAGTGATTTAGTGAGAATGTAGTACTGCAATGGAGGATTCGTACATATGTATTATTTACCACTGGGTTTAAGGCCGTTTGATCTGTAGTTACTTTTAGATTAAATAAAATATGTCGATAAATGTGAAATGGATGAAATACATATTAATTTATTGTAATAATTATCTCGACGAAAGTTAACGTACATTTCTGCAGAAGGATTGTAATTTTTCGGATTTAAAAGGAGGAATTTAAAATACGTTATTTTAATGCGTTCCGTAGAACTAGTGTTAAACGTAAATTGACTAATAGTTTCAAGATTCTCAATACGTTAATATGTTCTTGTTAAACACATTATTTATTTCTTAGACTGACAACAAAAATATGGAAAAATGCAATATAGCGCAACATACACACATATTCTGCGCGAACATTTTATATCTGTACTGATTTTTATGACGGTATACAATGCATTGAGATTTGCATATCTTTAGTATATATGTGACAATTTTTTATTTTCAAATTTCGTAAGCTTTTAAATTTCTTAGTTCCTACAGTATCAAAATTCTGACAAAAAAATACATAGCTTCCAAAATCTCCAGGTCTGAATATTTATAATGCCACGTATATAGTAAAGCAATTTATTACTTTATATATTCAAGAAACTAAATATTAGATATCTTTTTAAATAATGCGCATTTGCAAAAACTGTGACTTACCGATTGACTTATTTTTACTCTTAATTCGACTGCGATAATTCTTTGTTATTTAAAAGTTATTAAATGCAAAGGATTTATATGAATACATTATAGTATAATAAATGATAAGTCAAAGGTTTAATCTTGAGATTTAATATGGAAATAAAGTTATGAATTTCAAGGTAATGTATAGTTGAAAGTACAACAAACAGAATATTCACCGAATAAAAACAAAATTATGGACATCAAAGATTGTATACCCTACCTGTTATATAAAAAGTGTAAAAATTTCCGTTATGCGCTGGAAATAAAATGAACGAACGAAGAAAAAGGTACAACAAGCATTATGCCAACAATAATGAACAATTTGTTAACAGACAGAATAAAAATCGCTTGTGCAAGATTTTGCTTGCCGGTTGAACGGCCGCCGCGTTTCCGCCGGCAACACACTTTCCGGTCTAACGAAATCCCCGTTCCGGTCGTCGAACGCGAAAAAAAGGAAGGTTGTAAATGAGAATCGTAGCTGCGACCGCGATCACTTTCATCCGGGCAACGAAATCACGAAAAGATGGCCGATATCTGCATGTCGATTGCTGTTTTATTGGGTTTCGATCGTATTTTCGGGCGGTAAACGCCGTTGTCCATTGCATCGCGACACTGATAAAATGTAACGCGACGATAAACAGATAGAGGTATCGTTATCTGGTGATTTCATGCCGACCGAGGATCGATTAGAATAACAGTGTTCGCGTTTTGGATTCGCTTTTCCCGATTAATGCGCACTAACGATTGTTCCCATGTTATTTCGGCACACGGATATCATTGAGCCCGATAATTGCTCGATTTATTCGCTGACCGATATCCGATTGGAATTAACGCCGAACTTTGAGCTAACAGTGTTTCATGAAAGTAATTCAACATTTGCGATTGCAATTTTTAGTGGGCGAAGTATGGAAATAGAATAGGAGTGTTTGAAATAAGGGGTAAAATAATAGCAAATATTTGAGGAGTAAGGGAAAATGGCGTGCATTTGTACGTGCATTGATGGACAGTTAATTTTTTAGTTCAAATATTTGAGATTTGCAAAATTCTAAAATTTAATAGTTACCTGATTTGGCTGTTGGGATGTTTGTAATTTGTAAATTAAAGAATTTAATATTATATTATTGAATTTCTGTAGCTTTATGATTCGAAATTTCTGCGTTTGTATATTTCCGTTCTTTTACATTTATAATTTTTCACGTTTTTAAATTTCTCAATTTAAAAATTTTTACATTTCTGTGTTTGTATATTTCTATATGTCTATATTTTCCTATTTCCAGATTTCTATACCTTTACAAATTACTGAATTGCCAAATTTTTATATTTGTCTAAATTACGATTGATCTCCTAAACTTCTAAATTTCTAAACTTGCAAATTAAAAGATTTACTTCTAAATTTGAATGTACTTCTAAATTTTCAAATTACTAATTAGCTGCATTTCTATACTTAAAAATTTAAACTTTTAGTAATTAAAACATTCAAAACTTCTATTTCTCTGAATTTCTAGATTTTTTAATAAAAATGACAAAATTTCTATTATTTATAGATATTATTATTATCTGTAAAAGTCATCAAAGTATTGTTTCCTACTTTATTACATTCAAGGTTCCTTTGCAATCAATTAATAGCATTTAATAAACAGCAGTAATAAATATTATCTTCTCCATTTACTATTGCGCTGTTCCTATGAGTCTGTGTGGACGTCATGAAATCTTCACCCCCTATGTACGTAACGCTTAACGTACGAATTTTGCCATTTTGAGAAAATCAATATAACATATCAACCCTGAGTTACAATGTGTTTATTCTGGATTTTTGATCCGATCGATCACCCTGATTTGGATCAACCCTCTAGTCTGAAATTTCACAAATGCATTCAGAGGGTTGAAAATGAGTGTCCAGTGATTTTCGACCACGCTGTTTTCGAGTCTGACAACAGTTTGTTGGTCTGATCGACCGTCTGATGTGAATCAAGCAAAATAATCGAAAAATGCTAATCAATAAAAAAATTAAGAAAAAAGAAATCAAAGATTAATTAAAAAATGCTTTTCAAACGAAAGGGATCCGAACATAGCCCTACAAATTTGTTAACACGCATACACACGAAAACATATGTCAACTCATATTTAACCCCTTCCCATGCTATTTATTTAACAGATGCATAAGTCAAGACTATATATTCAGGGCTATAACATTAAAACGAACAAAGAAAATTAAAATATTGTAACTATTCTATATTCAGGGATCCTTGATGTAACTTATAGCTGGACCTAAATTTCAAGTTGAAGAGTATTAAAATTTTGAGTAAGGTTTGTTACAATTGAGCTGTAAGTGCGTCACGAGTGGGACTCGTTAAAGTACGGGAAGGAGTTAATTTTTCCGATTCCTTTCTTTCAGCCGGATCAAGTTGAATGATCGGCTCAAAAAATGTTATCAGATTCAGAGTCAACGTAGTCGAAACTCTGAACATTAATTTATAGAACATTTTCATCGAATTTTTAAAGTTTCGATATTCAATATGAAGCAAAAGTTGCATAAACAGTTCAAAGGGCATGTATATAGTAATATTATAGTAATAATAATGATAATTATCCATTATGAATATTGTATAATATTATAGTAATATTATTGGTTCAAAAATTATTTAAAAAGTAATGATAATAAAATTAATCTTCGTTCATGTCACACCGTTAAAATATTTACTGCAGCTTTTTAAATTTAATCAGTTATTGATTAGTAATATTAATTATTAACACTATTCAATTAATTATTATACATATATTAACATATTAGTTGTAGTAATTATTTTATTGTTTCACTTAACGTAATTATTTTATTTCGATATTTCTGGTCAAAGAAGATTGTAAGTACTTTGAGTCGCTTTGTTGATAAATTCAGGCTGTTTAGCATATGTAATTACAAAGCATGATTTCGTAGTAAAATTTGGTCAGTTTCAAAGTTCGTTTGGAATTAGTCGATTGCATTCAGCAACAAGTGTCCGCAATGAACGTTCAACATATTAATAAGCATTGAATTAATATTAATACATTGAATTCTCTTGTATGTAAACATATATCGTTTAACATATTAATATCACAGTACTATAATCATAAATTCATATTGTTCGAAATGGAATTAATAAACAGTACACTAAATTAGCGACCTTTATGCAATATGTGCATCGATTTGCATCTTTGAGTAGATATTTGTTCCAGGATCGAAACGTGTAAAAGAAATAAAGAAGTAAACTTTTAAGATCACACGTTAGACATAAAAGAAAATTAAATATGTTAATTTAACAAAAAATTGCTCTCAATAGAGTGTAGATTGTCCTAAGAAATAGTCCTAAAAAATAAATTATTGATGTTATTTCTTGCGTAAGTTATTTTAGTGACGTATGTTTGAAATGACAGAAAAATATTGCATTTTTATGCTTTTCACCAACCACCTTTTAACATTGTAAATTCCTTAGCTTCCAGTATTAATAAATTTTCGTATTCTCTAATTTCTATATTTGAGAATTTCCAAACACGTAATTTTCAATTTTATAAGCTTTTTAATTTCGCACATTTCATAATTCAAAAATTCATAAATTTTTAAATTTACATATAGCCTAAAAACCTAAATATTTGAATTTTCAAGTGCTTAAGGGGGGCAATACCTTTAGAATCTTGGAAAATTAAAAAATTTTTTTTTCTATAAAATGTTAGTGTAACATCTTAAAAATATTGTCTTAAAATTTTAAAGTGAAATACGAAGTCCTTTTGAAGTTATGGCCGATTAGCGCCGCGAGTATTCACGCGTTCAGTGCGGAGGACTGAAACTTTAAACGCGTTTTTCTCAAAACTACATTTTTACAATTGGTGTGGCTGATAACTCAAAAACTAGTTTATCAATCGCGCTCAAATTTTTTGCACATATCCATGACAATAGTATCTAACATATGAACCTAAATTTATGAAATAAATTGAACATTAAAGTCCTTTTTTATTGCAAAATATTGCAAAAATTGTTAGTAAAATTTAAAATTTTTCTTTAAAAGCGCGCCATTTCTTTAGTTTTACACATTTTGCACATTTCTGAGGTTCATCTACTAACTGTGAATGTTAGTTTTCGAAATACTGTCTGCAAACTTGCTTCAGACCAATATATCTAAAGCTAGAACCCACACCGATTCACGAGACGCGCCCAAACACTTCCAGGAAGGACTGTTATAATTCCGCCATTTTTAAATGTATTTAAAAACAAAAAATATTGTATAATAGGCAATAGTTATAATAAATTATACCTGAAATTTCAAAAACGCAAAACAAAGATATTCTATGCAAAAAAATTCACAAAAATCAGCTTATTTTCATCGGTCTAAAGGTATTGCCCCCCTTAAGTTTTCAAATGTCCAAATTTTCAAATTCTCTACTCCTTAAATTCTTGAATTTCCAAAGCTGTAAATTTATTCTCAAAATTCGGAACTCTAAAATTTCCAGATTCTCAAATCTTCTAAATTTCTAAATATCCAAACTCTTAAGTCTCCTAAATTCCCAAATATCCAACTTCGCAAATTTCCTATGTCTCTATATTTCTCAAATGTCAAAATTTCCGAAATTTCTAAAAATACAAATTTTCTAATTTCTTAAATTTCCGATGAAAAACCTCGAATTTCTGAAATGCTTAAATTTCACAAATTCTTAAATTTCTTGTGCTTCCAATTATGCAAATATTGAAATTTCTTAAACCCCAATATTTCTCAAGTTCCCAATGATTCAAATTCTCAAATTTCTCAAATACCTATGTTTCTCAAATGTCTAAATTTCCGAAATTTCTAAAAATACAAATTCTCTAATTACCTAACTTTCCAGATATAAAAATGACAAATTTCTAATTATACAAACTTCCTAAACTCCAAGTTCCAATATCTGCAACAGTCCTCAAAAATCCTTATTTTCTAAATGTCCCTATTCCTAGTTCCAAAATTTCCAACTTCCTGAGTTTACGTCTCTCCACGCATAAAAATGAAGAAATCCGAAATATCCATAACTTTGGAACTTCATCATTACCTACAATCTCTTACGCGACCACTTCATCTGCCCATCACGGTTATTTCTCGTTTCAAATCATTTGCAGCGCGTTCGTGCATCAAGAACGGTCGCCCATGCGATTTCTAAAGGGACATTCGTTGAACCCTTGCGTGACAATAAAACCAGTTTTCGCGTGTACCATTTCACGATGCGAAATCGTTAAGACGTCTTACCTGGCTGTCGGTTGGTATCAGTGATTCGTCTCACTCGACACGGAATCGTAAAAAAACAACGGGCCCTGTAACTTCCAAGAACTTGGCTTTTTTATTCTTTGGCAGCTAGCGCGACGTAAAAAAGGACTTCAAGGGGTTTACAGCCGAAGGAACAAGTCTAAAATTTTCCTAAGCAGTAAAACGCCGGCCCGCTTGATCCTCTTGACGATGGAACGTTCTCTGTGCACGTATTTATTTAACGTTCCGTGGAAATAAGGACGAAAACATGCCGCCTTTTAATATTCCGCGTTCTGGTGCAATCGAACGAAAGAAATTTACCGAGAAAAAAAATGTATGGGCTCTTTGAAGGCTATTCTTCGACAAAGGCTTATCGATACGAGAGCATAATGCGAATTTTTGTGAACGGCCAGAAACCGTCTGTTTCCTCTTTGCTAATCTTTTATGCTGAAATAATAAATAAAGAAGGTATTCTCGTTTAGTTTGTGGATATTGGAATAATTTGTCGGTGGAAGATTTGATTTAAAACGGTTGAAAGATGTGTGATGCTGATAGGTTAGATATTTATAACATGTATATTGCTGTATAAATGTATTTGATTTATTAATATTACCATTTAATATTTCGTGAAGTAAATAAATGTTAATATTGATAATTTTGTATCATATGTAGTATGACATTCAATATTTTATCTAACAAGTAAAAATTGATATCTATATAAAAATAAATATTGATATAGTTAATAAGTAAATTTATTTAATAACTCAATATTAATGCTTATACAAAAAATAAATAAAAATCTTATACTTAATTTAAAACTATTTTGACAATATTTCAAATTTGTTGTGATAAATCAATATTAACCCTTTGCGGTCGGCGGCTTTTTCGACCGCGCGAGGTGGCAGGTCGGAGCGATTTTCGCGAACGTGTTGGGTGACTTACATAATATAATAAAATAATGTTACATATAAATTATCCCACAAAAAGGTTATATTTTGATTGTTTATTTATGTTTACATGTTTAAAACTTTATTTTTACAAAATTTATATGCTGTAATTTCACTGTATATGGTACTTTATAAAGCATTGACCAAGATGCATTCGTGGCTTACTACTACTGTAGCCTACTACTGTATCATCATCTTCGTCGCTTTTGTCACTTTCCTTCTCACTAATTTCTTTATGAATACGTCGGATTTCGTCATAAACCGTATCAAAACAAAATTCGTCTTCACCAGAGCTGAGTTCATTTGTGAAATCCATTTTTGTAGGGGTTCACACAAAATCACGTTAAACAAATTCTTCTAATGCTTTTGCCACGCTTGCCAAGTCTCAACTAATGTCGAAATTGTGGCGACAAGGAAAGTTCCGAGTGAGAAGCGAGGTCTGGAATTTGTCTAAGACATTTTGACCTGTCGAGTCAAAGAATCGTTAAGTTGTAAATAGTTTTGCGCTGGCTCGACGGACCTAAGAGGCCCTCGGCCCTTTTCACTCGGGACTTCCTAAAAACAGATTTTTCTCGCCTATAGAAAATGTACTTTTGCTAACGAGGTTCGAGACATTACAGTCTCAAGCCATAGCTAGCAAATCGTGTTTTTGTAAAAATAAAATCAATCGCTCCCAATACGGGGAGTTTGTTCATTCACGTAGATCACCTCAGAACTACTGTCAGAGCTACACTCATAGAAGAATGTTTCAACATCTCATCTTTGTTATGATATGTCATTTCACACATTGTATAAGAGACCACCGATAGCTAAGGAACCCTTCCAAGAACCAATAGTGCGACCCTCTCGTTTGAAATTAACAAAATCTAACATAAACACCGATTGACGCCTCTCACTCGCCATCCGACCTGTCGCGCGAGACGCCGCGCCGTGGCGACTGAAAGTCGCCTTCCGACCGGAAAGGGTTAATAATATTTGTTGTGATAAATCAAATCAATATTTCAAATAATCGATATGATAAAATCTTCCGAAGATATTAAAATTGTTGAGTCAAGAAACACATGTTTTATGAAAGTGTTAAAATTGTTAAATCAAAGAGCAGAAAATATTTGATTCTTTTAAAGGCATGAAATAATGTGTTGCCTTTTGATATTACAAAAGTTGCAGTTGTTTCGGGTAATTAACTCGAGTTCCCAGATGGAGATTGCATCTTTATGCATGACGAAGCACCATACCATAACAGCCCTCACATGAATCCCATTGAAAACTTATGGGCTGTGGTGAAGAAAAGAATCAGACAATGCACCATAACTACAAAGGTTGATAGAAACGTTACTCGATGTATAATACAATGATAAGCAAATATACGTGAAACTGCAAAACGTTAATTAGTAAAACGTTAAAGAAAATAGAAATGTTATTAATAAGCATTCATTAAACGTATTAATTTAATATTTGATTATATTTATAAGGTCTCTGTATAACTGAATGCAACAGTTTTCATTGAATTTAATGAATTTAATTAGACTATTGATTCATAATATAACAGATCAATTTTAATTATTTTTAGATTATAATAATACCAAGAAGTTGATAAGCTTTCTGTTGAAATCAATTAACCTAAAGGAATTACATTTTAATTTTTAAGATACTGTTTTCAACCTTTTTCGAGTCACCTTCGGATTCATTAAATTTAAAGTAAACAACCAAATATTTAAAAATTGTGACAAAATCGAAGATAAATTGAAGGTAAAATAAAATAATTTTCAGAAAAAAAATACACCGACTTCGAAATGCACTAAAAAGTATAAAATAATTTCTATTTCCTAATGAAGTAATTTCTATTTCTTTGAATCATACAATTACGTCACAGATATGAATTAAACCTATTTACTCGTTAGGCAGTATATTAAATACATTTCAACCTTTTCGGAGGCGGCGCAAAATTAAAAGATTTTTTTGAGCATGTCAACCTTTGGACAGCCGAACATAGGCAAAGCTTGTATAGCCATTTTTTTTTCTATACATATAACTCGACAGCACGCCGCGAAGTAGGTGTTAATGCGTATAAAATGTAACTATGGTCTATCTAGCCCTTTGCGGACGGGACGGTTCGAAGTGAACCGTGGGGCCGAGCTCCTGCCGCGATAGTCATTAAAAATTGCCGGCGTATATTTCTGCCTAAACGCGGTTTTCGTTCATAGCATTCCAAGTCAAATTCTGGACATATTATATGTACATGCACAGATTTACGTGCATGAACACATGTACGCGTTTCTCGGCTCAATCAACTGTTTTCGCCAAACGCATATATGAGTTCTTCGGCCAATTTGATGATTTACGTAGAACGCATATATGCGGCGGTAGTCCGCAAAGGGCTATATTCATAGAGTATGCGACGGAAAGACTTGATCGCCGCATATACTATAAAGCTAGAGCCCATCTGTCGCAAATTTGGTAATTCCCGCGTCGTGGGCTCCGTTTATAGGTTCTTAGATCCATGGCTTCTACACGCGAACGAAGTCGATTCAATTTCATTTATATCAGAAACGTTGATCAAATGGAGATGCAGTCATTACATTTACGTATATTACCAGATATATCTATAATGGTTCGTATTCTTTCTCGGGATTTATTAATTTCCAATACGCCATACCACAATCAACTGGTTATTGGCAGCAACGTTTACTGAGGTATTTTTAATTTTGCGCCGCCTCCGAAAAAGTTGAAATGTATTTAATATACTGCCTAACGAGTAAATAGGTTTAATTCATATCTGTGACGTAATTGTATGATTCAAAGAAATAGAAATTACTTCATTAGGAAATAGAAATTATTTTATACTTTTTAGTGCATTTCGAAGTCGGTGTATTTTTTTTCTGAAAATTATTTTATTTCACGCTTTTTAGTGGAATGGGAAGAATTGTATAGGATACTGTGAGGCAGTTCTTCCGGGCTTTTTTTTTGGCTGCGTAAATGCCATGAACATAATTAAGTAAAAGACAACATGGATATTCGTTTTTCAACTTTTTTTGCAATAATAATCCTTTGCAACTAAAAAATGAAAAAATTTTTAATAATCGTATCAATGGGGAGTTTGACTCCACAAGATGCGAAAGGCTTTGTTCCGATCGGACCACCCACCTAGGAAAAACCGCCGAACATGCATAGAAAAAATAATCCTTGCAACTAAAAAATAAAAAAAATGTTTGTTAGAACGGTAGGGAGACTGTACCAAGCAATGGGAATAATACACCAACGTCAACGTGAACTCATCTTGCTGCATAAGTTGTGTGTCAAAGCGGCAAAGCTTAGTTAGTGTTTTGGTACAGTGCATTGTAATTGCACTTTCTTGTCTTTCCCGTGCATAGCACGGGGCGTTCCACTAATCATAATAATAATAGTTATTCGCTAATATCACGAAAACTAAAGTTTTCCGTCAATTATGCATAAGGAAAAACTCGTTTAGAATCATGCTACTAATAACGTATTAGAAGGACATAAAAATCGTTGGAAGTTGGCTTCAAAAGTTAACAACAATTTCTGTAATATCTCGAAAACAAAAGCTTTCCGTCAATTTTGCAAGAGGAAAAAGT
Organism: Megachile rotundata; assembly: GCF_050947335.1. Lineage (NCBI taxonomy): Eukaryota > Metazoa > Arthropoda > Insecta > Hymenoptera > Megachilidae > Megachile > Megachile rotundata. The sequence goes on from NC_134994.1 coordinate 3,544,890, forward strand.
TGTCCAGAACCACGCCCCTAAAAACATATTCAAAGGACATTAAAATCGTTCGAAGTTGATTTCAAAAGTTAACAACAATTCTTGCTAATATCTCGAAAACTAAACATTTCGGCGAAATTTGTATATGAACAAAATTGTTCAGAACCATGCCCCTGACAACATATTAAAAGGACATTAAAATCGTTCGAAGTTGATTTCAAAAGTTAATAACAATTTTTTTCGCTAATATCTCGAAAACTAAACATTTCCGCGAAATTTGTATATGAACAAAATTGTACAGAATCATGTCCGCGATAAGATATTGAAAGCGCACTAAAATCGAGAAAAGTTTATTTTAAAAGTTGCCGGTTTTTCTGCAATAACAACACTTTGCAATTAAAAAATGAAAAATTTTTTGATTATGGTACCAATGGGGAGTCTGAACCCATCAGATGCTAAAGGCTTCGTTCCGATCGGTCAATCCAGTTAGGCGTAATCGGTGAACATATATAGAAAAAGAAAAAAGTTGCCGGTTGTTTTGCAATAACAACACTTTGCAATTAAAAAATGAAAAATTCTTTGATAATAGTACCAATAGGGAGTCAGCGCCTACCATATGCAAAAGGTTTCATTCCGATCGGTCCATCCAGCTAGGCGCAATGCGCGAACATACATAGAAAAAAGGAAAATGTTGCCGGTTTTTTTGCAATAACAACACTTTGCAATTAAAAAATGAAAAATTTTTTGATAATGGTACCAATGGGGAGTCAGCACCTTCCATATGCAAAAGGTTTCATTCCGATCGGTCCACCCAGTTAGGCGTAATCGGCGAACATACATAGAAAAAAAAAAAAAAAAAAAAATATACTGGTCGAATTGAGTAACCTCCTCCTTTTTCGAAGTCGGTTAAATAGGTAAATATAAAAGTAAAAGTTACAGATAAAATTTAAAAATCGAGATAAAATTTTAAGGTAAAAGTTAAAGTAAAGTTTAAAGATAAAATTTAAGGTGAAATTAATATGATATTTAGGTGAAATTTGAAGGTAAAAGTTAGCATAAAAATTAAAGTTTTAAGCTAAAAATTGAGGTTTTCAAAAAACAAGATCAAAGAATGAAGATAGAAATTACGATAAAAATTGAGATAAAAATCAAGGTACTAAGGTTTAACACAGTACTAAGTATACTTGTACTAGTATACTTAGTACAAGGTACTAAGGTTTAACAATGAGTTCGATTCTCTCCGTACATTACTATCCAAGTACTGGATCTTTTAGCATACACATACTAGGAAAACATACAATTTAGTAAATAATCCTTAAATATAGGTAGCCTCATTCGTGCTAATAGAGGAGCAGGACAGAACGATATTATTTGCTGAATGGGGTTGCGCATTTAGCGGCATCTAAGACTAATCAAATCTTAATAGAGGCGCTAATGAGAGGGCATTCAGCGCGGCGAGAGATGAAGAGGCAGAAGAGGATACGGCCAAAGGAGATAGGGAGAATCGTGATTTTCTCGCTCGAATTATCCTTTGCGGTTACCTGACGGTATGTTCCGTATATTCGCCTCAGTTTTGCTTGACTGACCGAAACAATAATTATTATTATTCATCGCTGCGACTTTCACAACTTTATCTTTGCCCTTCGTGGTTTCTCGCGGCTCCTTTCTCTGCCGCGGATGAAAGGCGACGAGGACGCTCTTCCATTCGTAAAATGTTCATAATTATGAGCACGTGACTTGTTTAATTTCCTGTCAGAACCCACTGCCTCGACTGGATCGACCAATTTCCTCCTTCGACCATCATCGACGGTCGACTTATGTACCCTTTTTCCTACGATTCTTCCTGAATACTTTTGTAAAACGTGGCTGTCGATTTAGAATGACATGAGCCATTTTTCTTCGGGACAATAGATGAGAATTATTCTATACTCTTGTTAGAAACAGATAATTTGGAACTTGTTTGAAAAAATTGTATTGATAAATTAATTCGAAAATTTTTGTTGAGTATATCTGTCACATAAATAATTAGAGTTTAATTCAATTTATTGAAGTTTAATTTAATTTAGGAATTTAATTCAGTGATAAAAATTAGTTTTAATAAATTTGTTTTAATCATTACATATCATTGGTGGAGATAATAGAAATTGATAGTACAGCATTAACTTTTAAATAACAAAACTTTTGAGACATTTTACTAAAATTCTGTGTTCTATTTCTTTAAAAGCCGCTGTTGTAAACTTATTCTGTTTAAATCATTACAATTAACATTTTTTTGTACAATTTTCTCTGTTGAAAACGAATTATATTTTATATTTTATATTTAAAACTTTAATATATTTTTTCTTAAAAATTTATTTACATGAGAAACATATAACGTGTTATTTAATGAGAAATATAATATATAACATGTCAAATCAGGTACAAAAAATTTGTAATTAAAAAATATAAGTTTGATAAAAAGAATTTTATATCATGAAACTCTATAATATTTCTTTTTCAAGAAAGAATTATTGCATACTTGTAAAACATTGATTGGTCATGAAATCGTACAAGTACAAATAGATTTAAATTTCGTCTTAAAAGTGACCAGTTATTAAAAATCAATAAGGATATAGAATTTATCGAAATCAAATCATAAAACGATTAAAAATCAATTTGTTGCAAACAGTACGTGTGTACTCAGATTTTGTGATGCGAAAGTGATTGGATTCCATCTAAACTATTTTTATTTAACACTATCCGATTCAGTAGTTTCAAACTCTGAAGCTTCAACATTTATTTTTTATTTTACAGTTATTGTTCTACGAAACGCGTTCGCCCATAAAACATTGATCAACAACAGTTTACAAAATAAATAAAAACGAAGGGAATAGGTGTAATACAAGAATTGTTGTCTTTAATTCATGGTATACCCAAAATTCGTTCAATTTACATGTTAATTACAAATAAAAAATGTTTAGAGAAAAATGACATACGTTTTGAAGCTGAAATTATTTAACAGTAATTATTACGCTGTTATACCTAAAATAACTGACTTCAAAATATGATGAATCGTGTTGACTTGGTGAAATAAAAGTACTATAAAATAATCCTTTTGACGTATTAATGTGAAGTTTGAAGTTTGACAGTTTTGAGATATGTGAAATTATGAAAATTTTGTGGATAAGAAAATATAGGAAAATGGGAATTTGGAAATTCGAGAAGTTGCAAATTTAGAAACTTGGTAATTTGAACATTTGGAGATTTTTGAATGTGAGAATTTTGGAATTCATGGAAATTCTTTAAAAGATTTAATATTTTCGGAATTTAGGAAGATTTTGCAATTTGAGGATTTGAAAATATTAAAATTTGAAAATTTGGGAATATGGAAATTTGGAAATTTAAAAATATGAAAATGTTAAGATTTGAAGATTTAGAAATTCAACTATTTCTGATTTAGAAAATTTGGTAATTCGCGGTAATTTTGATAATTTTATAATTTTGTCAAGTAGAGTTGGAGTTTAAATATGAAAACAATTCGGACCAAGCTGATTGACAAAAAAATTAAGGGAAAGAATAACTGTACAACCGAAATATTATCAATTTGAAAATATATAGATTTGAAAATTTGAAAAATTAGAAGTTGCAAATTTGTGAAATTTAGAGTCTTAGGAATATGTGAGATTTTTAAGCTAGTACATATCAGAATTTTTAAGTCTAAACATTTTAGGAATTGACGTCTTGCAGATGTCAAAATTCAAAATTCTGAAAGTTTAGAAGTTTGAAAAGTTACTGTTGAACATTCATTTTAATTAATGAGCAAAAATAAATCTATATGTTGAGAGTCACTAGGTGTACAATAAAAAAAGCCTTGACTCTCTCTCCAGAGTCAATGGGTCAAAAACCGTGGTTATACCTTAGTACCAATTGGGCGAATACGTTGCAGACCCAGACTGTTATTTTTCCTCAGGTAGTGGGCGCCAGTTTTACTATGCGTTTTGAAAAAATCTTTTCACTTCTAGTACTTTTTAGTTTTTGTAGTTACTAAGTTTTTGTTTTATTTAAATAACCACCCATTACTCCAATAGTTACAAATTAAAAAATGTCGAGAGACAGTGTAACAACTCCAACTTGAATCAATTGAGTTTCGAGGTCGTATATGTATCGGATGTTGGGATACAGCACGTCCAGAACCAGACTCAAGAACCAGTCCTGGATCCTCCTCCGCGGGAGGTAGGCATCGAGTGACCTTTGACCTGGGAACCGGGGCATCGGCTGCTTTCTCACGTAACCGTTACGACAAGGCCTTGGCTACACGAAGAAACACCGACGCCAATTTTAACATACCAATACCGTCAATACTTACGGTATTCACGAAATAAAGAGAAATCCAAAAATAAACATTTTCCCCCTTTCAGATCCATCGAATTTAATACTAATTCTCATTTACTTCATAAATTTTTACAACTTTCAGTTTCAGTTAACAATTTCTTCTTGAGATATTACAAATCAACAGCGACTCATAACACAAGGTTCATGTTTTAAGTTCAGTGCTAATTGTGATTTTTACAATACGTAAAGACACGAATTGGTATCAAATTTTAAGTTATGTTAACAATTAGTTCCTAAAATATCACACATCAAAATATATTAATTTATGCTTAAGTTCAGTAGCTTATAACATCAAGTCGGACACGAAACGCACATTACAGTCCACATGTGATAAACCTAAATCGTATTTGCACAAGGATATTCCACTACAAAATATTAAAAACTTGTGCATTAATGCTCGATAATATTTTTAAATTGATTGAAACGTAAACCCTTTAATATCTCGTAATTACATTGAATTGCTCCATTTCAAAAATAAATGCCAATCAATCGATTAGCTGCCTCTGCCGCATCCATTAAGGGGTTCATATATCTCATCAAATTGTAGTCAGACCATTTTCTGTACCACATTCCGCAAAATCAGTGAATCGAAAATGGCTGTCGTCTGCCGCTAATAAATCTTAACACGACGAACCGAAAGGCTGCTGTCGACAAACAAAATTTCCCCATACCACCGATAATCGATTCAGTTCGCGGTGCAACGGGAACCGACACGTCTGCCTTATTTTTCTCGACAACGTTGAATAAATCAACAGGCCCGCCCTAGTGATCCGCGCGGGCGGCTCGAACAATTTCAAACGCGTCGAAGCAAAGAAAGATCGCGAGACAGAGTTAAAGTCGCGTACACAGAAAACGACGCGAGGGGAGGAATTGTGGAATGGCGGCCAAGTTGGACGTGCACGACCACGTCGCATGATCGCTGAATTATCACCCGGGGATGTAGCATAAATATGTATGCGCGAGCAGTATTCCGGATTGTGGAATGCGCCAGGAGCGTGCACCGGCGCTACCGTACGCTCAACCACCCTCTCTTTCTCACCCCCCAGGCATTGGCGTAACTAGGTTCAGACCAAAGGGATCTGGCCCTCCCCGAGTAACTGCGAGTTACCTATTGTAGAACTTGGGGTGTTTCGTATATCTTGTGTCAGAAATTTGAAAATTGTTTTAATTATAAATTCTTAAATTACTGATTTACAAATTTATATACTTTCTAGTCTTCAAATTCCTAATTTTCTAACTGCACTTTTGATCATTCTTAAGTACACAAATTTTCAAATTTCCAGATTTGCAATTTCAGACATTCTGAAATTTATCAAATCTTTAAACATCGAAAAATTAAAATTACTCAAATGCCAAATTTCCGACTTCTTACATTGAAATCCTCGAATCCGTCAATTTCTAAGTTCTCAACATACAAATTCTCCAATAAAATTCTACAAATTCTATAAATTTCCAGAATACCAAAGTTATACATTTTTTCCTAGCCCTTTATGTTCCAACATTTTCAAATTTTCAACTTCCTGCATTCCTAAATTTTACAATCCTCAATTTTCAGGTTAAAATTTTTCTAAATCCTCAAAGTGCCAAACTTATAAATTACTGAATAATCAAATCAAAAAATTCCAAAATTATTATATTAAAATTCCCAATTATTTACATTTTCTAATTGTACATTTCTTCATTCTTATATTCTCAAATCTCAAATCTCAAAGTATCAAAATTGCATAATTTTGAAATTTCCACTGAATTTTCATTAAATCTTTATAGCTCTAAATTCATAAATTATCACATTTGTAAATGCTTAAATTTTTATATCTGTAGATTTTCAAAATATGTATTCGGAATATAAATTCTAAAGTTTCAAAGTTCCAAAATTCCTAAATTCAGGAATTTCTATATTTTTAAAGTCTTAAATTCTCCAATCTATCAACCTGCAAATTCATAAATTCTTACATTTCTAAAGTGTTTACATGTCCCTAAGTCGATGAATTCTTGAATTTTGAAGTAGTGGAATCCTAGCTGTTGAAAACTTTTAAATTTGCTTATTTGCACATTCCCAAAATGTGCAAACTCACATTTTTAAATCACTCGATTCTCTAATTTCTCAATACTCAAATTTTTTAATTTTCAAATTCCTAAATCTCAAAACCTCAAAATCTTCAAATTTTTAAATCATTTAATCTCTAATTCTCCCCATTTGCAAATCCCTACACTTCTGAATTCCTATATTTCTAAGTTCAGAAATCCTTACAACTTCCAGATGCTATAATTTTTCGATATCCAAATCCCCAAATATTTAGGTACTCAAACCTCAATCCCGGAAATCCTCAAATCTCAATATTCCGAAATTCGCGAAAGTCCTCAAATTCCAATATTTCCATATTCGCAGTGATGGATAGTTGAAGATGAAATCTCCACCTTTGTTCAACTCATCGACCGAAAAATTTCCAATATTCCAAATCCATAAATTCCCAAATGTCCAAAATCCTCTCGATCCGACATCACGTTTGACCCTACTAAGTCCGAGTACCTGACGCCACCCCACACAAAAATCCAACATACGCCAATGCCCTCCGGGCATCCTTTCTCCTCTTCCTACTTATACAATTTCCTGTCCCGTTTTACCACCCACGTCCCAGCTTTTCGTGTCTCTAACCGGCTTCCCTGGCGCGCGTTTGATTTCGCCGTTGCCTAACGATTCGCCTATCGTTGAAAGTCCCATCCCAACCTATCCCGTTTCGTCCCATCCCATCCCAAACGAACTCAACCCATTCCATCCCGTTTCGTCCCGAGACATCGCGTCGTTAAGTTGCAGCTCGCGCGCGCGTGTCTACGTCTAGTTAGTCACTTTTCCCGGCTACTTCCTAGCTTTTAAGCGGAATCCAGCGGATAGCGAGGCTGAAACTGCAGCAGGGTGGTAGATGGTCTGCTTGCAGAGGCCTCTGCAGATGGCTCTGAAGATCGCTTGAGGAGCAGAGCGAAGAGGGACGAAGCTTTCGTGTTTTCACCCGCGTTCTTCCGTCCTGAATTATGCGCCCGTGCACGAGTCCGACCGGCATACCTCTGTCCTCTTTGTGTCTTCTCCCTTCCTCCAAGTTTCCTCCTTTTCGTTTTTCTCTTCTCCGAATTTCTTCTTACTCCTACGACGCGTTGTTCTGTGTCTTGCTTCTGCTTCGCTCTTTATTTCCTCTTCCTTGTTCTTTTTTAACTTTTCGACAGAAAGAGATTCGCTCTTTCCTGTGTACTTTTCTTCGTTGGTTTAAGTAGGAGCTTTGAGTGGAGATAGTATTAGGCAGATGCGCTGAATTGCCACATGTTATATTCCGGATATTATATGATCATTTTACGTTAAGTAGATATGTGTTGTACAGTTAGGTGAGATGGTAATGTGTGGGATTGCTATGCGTTAAATTACCATTCGTTTAATTGCTGAGAATATTCGTGTGGTAGATGGTAGCGTGATAGATCACCACGGTTTTTCTACTTATTCGTTGTAATTATGTGGTATATCACCATGTGTTGGGTTAGAGTGATTTTCGTAGTTATTTGTTGTATGCTTATATGGTTTATCGCTATTCGTTAGATTAGCGTAATTCTTGTAGCTATTTCTTGTGTAATTATGTGGTACATGGCTACGCGAAAGATTAGCGCGGTTTTTGTAGATATTCGTTGTATACCTATGTAGTATATCGCCACACGTTACATTACCGATAAATAATTGTGAATTTGATAGATTTGCATTGTACACTTACGGAAGACGATCATGTGGATTGCTATGCGTTAAATTGCCACGCGTTTGATTGCTGAGAGTTGTATATTTATGTGATGGATCGTCACATGATAGATCGCCACGGTTTTTGTACTTATTCATTGCCTACTTAAGTGGTATATCGCCACTCGCTAGATTACCGCACTTTTTTGTATCTATTATTGTCATTATGTGATATGTTGCGTTAGATTACTGTGCTCTTTTATAACTATTTGTTGCTTATTTATATGCTGCATCCCCATTAATTAGGTCACCATGCTTTTCATAGGTATTTGTTGTTAGTGATAAATCACCACGCACTGCATAGGTAACTATGATATAGGCTTGAAAATATTTTAATTTGAACATTTAGAAATTTGAGAATTTGATCATTTGAACTTCTAAGAGTGTTTGAAACTCAGAAATTTGGAAAACTCAAGGTTTAAAAATAGAGACTTGAAGAATTTGGAAATTAGAAAATTACAAAACTTTGACATTTGATCTTCTAGAAACTTGAAAAATTTCGTAATTTAGTAATGTAAGGATTTAGAAATATGGGAACAGACATATTTATAAAATATTTAAATCATTATTGACTCCAGTCACCTTAGCACGATTTACCAACACATTAACATCATCAATAAAACTTCGATATTTTCTCTATCTGACTTTGACCTCCAATACTCGTTACGCCAATGGTTTCCACACTGTTTGTTCCGCATTTCTTTTCCTCTTTACCTAGTTGTTGCTTTTTCTTTTAACTCCCTCCGCCTCTTTATCCCTTCCCGTGCATCGCTCGCAGTGATTAATCTCGCCGGGGGCATTCCCGAAGGATACTTAGTCCTGATCTACGAGCCTGGCCATCCTACGTCAGACACAGCTCTTTTTGTGACCTCTGCATCCCCCAAGCCCCTTTTCCTCGCGTTTTCTCTTCCGAGAAGCGGGTGAAAACATCGCGGAGAGCCTCGACCGCGAAAAACGCGAGTTTCTCGAATAATATCTCGACCGTGTCTCAATTAACATAGTTGTATTGCATAGTCAAATTCAATAGGGATATTATACAGAATAACGAAGTTTACTTTCAGTGCGGATATATTATGATCTTTATAACAAATTATCTTTTAAATGTGCTAAAAATGTCATTTGAACAGTTATTTCAGAGATATGATTATTTCAGAGATATAATGATATAATCATATGGTTGTTGCATCGCCTTAGAGTGCGATGCAGCTATCTTTTGTATTTTTACAAGGCAATAGACCGAGGATCTCGAACTGACCGTACAGGCAATAAGTTTATGAAGCCATTGACCATTTTTCGTTAGCAAAAAATACCTTCGCGTCGGTACCCAAGTTTACTGCTTGGGACCAGCATGTTTTAATTTCCTATTCCGTTACTTTCAACCATCGTCGTCAGGGTCAGAGTGCTTTTTCACCTTATTACCTGCTACGGGTTTTTCCCAAATCGCGGAATCCCTCGTGCGTCACCCCTTGGTCGCGGCTACTTCCAGGGGTGACCATTTCTTGTACGAGGGAGGTGACCATTTCTTATGAGGGCGGTCACCTCTCAAAAATCAACGACCAATAAGAAAACACACCCCTTCCAAATTACCGATTCCGAGGTAATATCGACAGCTACTTTGGCGAAAGACGATAGAACACGAATATATCTTCAATAACACGTATCTAAAACACGAAAAGAACACGAATATATCTCATACAACACATAGCGAATTCAAGAAAAGAACACGATAATATCTCAAACATCACATATCGAAATCACGAAAAGAACTCAGTAATACAACGAATAACACGTAGCTAAAACACGAAAAGGATCACGAATTATCACTTAAAACCAGGCCCAGAGCTCGTTAAATCGTGACTGGGTCAGAACAGTGTCGGATGCCCGAATCTGCGCTGTTTACGCAACAATGGTAATGATTATATTTTATTAATAGTATATTAGTAATATATTGTACTGCATGCAATAGCTTAGCTGAAAACAATTTTATTTTCGTTCTCACACGTATTAGACATAAAACACATCTTTTCAAAGTTTACGTCCTAAGTTTTAAGTATTTTTAAATTTTAGGTTTTGAGGTAAAAATTTGAGATGATTCTTTTGCGCCGTATACTAACTTCTTGGAAAGTAAGAACGAACAAAATTTATTTGAGTCACCCCAGTATATAATAAATAACTTTATTTATATTTTAAAAGATTCGAATATTAAAATAATGTTAAAATTAGACAATGTTTTATTTAATAAATTCGAATATTATATAAATCAAATTTATTCTGTTATTAACAAAACACTGCCTAAAATTATATTTAACCATTTACAATTTTTTTTCCCACTGTGAACAAAATTATAGCGCTACAAAGTATTTCTTGGTATTCGAATATTAATGTCACTTGCCATATTAACTGGTCTTATGGTATAAATTAACAAAAAGCAATGATTTATTGAATAGATTTTTCATTTCCATAAATTGTTCACACACACGTGCACATTCGCAAATATTCAAAGTAAAAATGAATTCAATTTCTAAAACATCCTCTATATTGCAAAATTTTCAAATTTAATTTATTCAATGTTTTCGTCTTGAGGTGAATTCAGGGCCGCCTGCGCTCGCCGGTTACAATACGAAACAAAAAACAAATATTATCTCAAAAACAAATACGAAAAAACGATATCTCTTCTCTATTTATTTTTGCACAAAAATCCTCCCCTCATTTATACCATCAACTTGTACACATCTTGTATTTTACCCATCAAATACTACTTTAAATGAAATTATTTCCACTTTGGTATCGTCTATCTTTCTGATGTATAGATATTGTTATTAATCGCATTCGGTTGAATTTTAAAGGAATTTTTTAACGTGTTTGCTATACAACCGCCTTAAGTTCCATGGCGCGAAATACGATCCCACGAAACGCGATCCCGCGTTTTAATTCCGATTTGGCGGTGGCTGGGTTTATCGCGATATCCGTCATTTATAACATTGTACGTCGTAAATTTGAACAATATTTGCGTTTCCTCGACGCGTGTAGTAGTTTTTTTTTTCATTTTATTTACCGTACCTGCACAGTTACTTGCATTCGGTTTTATCGGTTCGCCTTGCATCGACCAGCGGGTTTGCACTGCCGATAGCTTTTCCACGTGTTAGGCTGCTGAATGATAGATTTTGTTTGTTTCAGCGTGAATCTGTTATCATTTTCTGGATTTCAAATATCGAAACCCCCTGAAAATGTTGGTACTGGTTTTAAACAAGTGTAAATCGAAATTTTCGTGGTTGATTTTAAACTGATCAAATTTTAAAGATTAAGTTTCAGTTTATTTTTTAACATTTTAACACGTAATAGTTACTGAATTAGGTGTCGAAGAAGGAGTATCGGAAAGATTTTATTTTTATTAGGAGATGAAACGGCAGGATTTTGGAAATTTCTAATTTGAGAATTTTATTTAATTCAGTTTGATTTAATTTGATTTAATTTAAGTTGAGGTTTATTAAATTTTTTTAAAGTTATTGAGTTTGGAAATTTGTATCAACTTAGTTAACTAAACTTAGTTTAACTTAAAGTTCGTAAGATTAATAAATTTATAAAATGGAGAGTTTATGACCATATGATAATTTGTAAATTATAAAATTATATAATTCTAAGTTTCTAAATGTGAATATTCCTAAAATTCCTATTTCGAAAACTCTTAAATTTCTCAACTTGATTTTAGACTTGAAAGTCACCAAATCCCTTAGCGCTTATAAATGCATAAATTTCTGAACATTACAATTCATAAATGCATAAATTTCGAAGCCTCTGAATTCCCAAATTTCTAAATCTTTCAATTCAATTCTATATTTGATGCTAGAGTCGTCAGTGTCAGTACATTTACCCCAAACAATTCTCTACCAACTAGGTTATCTTCGCTCTAGTATTCAAACGCGTTAATTTACGTTCTATGAACACGTACAATCAGTTTAGTATAGTTTCTGAAATTATATATCAAACTCATCATCCGATTTGTTTCGTCCTATTGATTCGCGACCTAAATAAAGCTCGTATTAATAAAGATTCGACGAACAATCCTCTTACGTTGATCGGATCGCCTCAATTACAGTGCAGCCTCTGTAAACGATGAAATCCATCTTCCTTACCAACACTTTCAAGCCATTATAAATCCGTAAGGTGTACCCTCTGGATGATATACGCGATTTCATCGTACGATGCATGAATTTCCGGCCTCGTTTTTTTCTTTCTCGGCAACGCCTTCGCGTTTTAATGATGAAGCTGTATCGTTTGCTTGCCATTGCACAGCCAACAACTAAAATTTATCGCGTTTCGCATTGTAATCAATGATGTTACCTCTTTATCGTCGTTCTTTTAGCGATTTGTCATAGTTACCGATATTTCTGGCTGAAACGAAATCAATGACTACTTTGTTGTTAGAAAATGTAAGATTGAATCAGCTGCTTGATAATGCGTAATTATTGGTTGGACTGAAAATAGGTTATTGTAGAAATTGGAGATAATTTTAATACGGCACTTTGAGGACACGTTTTTGATACACGGTGCAAACATTGGTGATTTTTATAGAAGATTGTGTGAAAATAGTGATAATCTTTTTGGAATGTATCTTCGTAAAACACGATATTGACATATATTGCAAAAATTGATAGTCCTTTTATAATGTGACGTGTACCTGCAGAACTTGGTACAAAAATAGTGATAATCTTCCTATAACACAATGTGCACTCATAGAACAAGGTGCAAAAGTACTGATAATTTTCTTATAACATATTGTGTACCCGAGCAATATGATTTCCATATACCCCAGTTGTATTGTAAAAATTACAATAATCTTCCTATAATACTACATATATGTACTTATCAGCCATGTGAAGACTTGTGTGATGGCAATTCGATCTGAAAGCCACCTATCTTTCAAAACATTTGTAATTTGAAAACGTTAAAACTACGATCGGTTTGAACAGTTAATATTTCGGTAAAAGAAGAAGATTGCAATTACGATTAATCGTGAATAAAGGAATATTTAATAGTTATTTGCAAAAGAGTTCTCCAATTTAATTTCAATAACAAATTCAAGTTACCCTTACGTACATTATAGAACAATCTTCATAAGGCAAGATGGAAATAAAAAAATAAAATATAGATTTTAAGTACACAAATATCTAGAACATTCTCATTATAACAAGAGTTTCGTTTAACATCATTTTATAAGATAGAACAAATAAACCGTGTTATTGGAGGGTTGGATGCACCATACTGAAGCAGATATGTGCAATATGGCGTACTAAAATATTGATAAAGATGCGCGTAATTAATTTCCAAACACAAGCTTTTGATATAATAATGTTATACAAAGTCTGTCCTATGGTTTAGCTTACTAATTAATTATTAGCTGATTAGCTTTCAGTTTGTTGCTGCAACAATTGATGAACTAATAATGCTACTAAAAATTTATTTTTTCCTTTCACTTATTAATTAGTTATTAGTTAATTAGATTTCAGTTTACAGGTTCTAGTACTAATTAGTGAATTATTAATGTTGTTTCAAGTTTATTAACACTTCCGGTTTAGTAATCAATTAACTGTTGAAATATCTAAAAATATAAGGATATAGGGACACAGGAATATAGGAATATAAGGATACAGGTATAAATATATGTATACAGATGTAAACTATGAACCCATGAAATTAAGGATTTAGAAACTATTTAAATATACAGCAAGATTGAAATATAGGGATTGAGGACAGAGATAGGGATAAAGATGCATAGAGAATTGAGAATCTTGGGATCAATGTATTTAAGTTTCTAGGTATACATATGTATAGGTATCTAAGCATTTAGGGATCTAGATATATAATAATAGAATTCTAGAAATATAAGTATCCAGATGTATAAAATTCTAGAAATATAAATGATTAGATATATTAAATTCTAGGCATACATGAATCTTGATATACAATAAAATTCTGTGAATATAGCGATCTACATACACAGAAATTTAAGAATGCAAAAACGTAAAAAAATAAGTATCCAGAAATTTAGTAATATAAATCTCGATACAATAGATCATGTTTCAAAACATAAATAAATTAAACTGCATCAAGAATTTCTTTGGATTTTCAAAGCCGTCTCATAAAGACTAGAGATTCATCTTTTACTTTTATTCATTCACACTGCAGCAAGAATCAAGCTTTCTAATGGACGATCTAATGTACGATCACAAGCGTCGTGACTATTCTCTATCCTGTCTATAAATACATGAATATTCAAACGCGTCGTACTTACTCATGTAGTTAGAACCGTAGAAGAAACGCTTTTAGACAGCAAGCTCTTTGAACTATACTTCCATCACTTTCGGCCACAAAGTACGAGATATCCCTCCCCCGCGCCATTTATTGCATCCATTCAGTTTGCTCATTAAAGACGACACCGTACTGTTCTGCTGGTTCTTTAGACCTGTCTGAATAATATGTCGTTCTTCCCGCTACAAATCAACCAGTTTTATTGTATATGCATTTGTCGCCTTTATTGTACCATTTTGTGGATATATCAGCTCCGTTTTTGAGACGCGTTGGGACACAAATGAGATCAGAAATGAATGGGTCTTTAAGTAGTTAAATTGTACACAAATTACCCTTTGTGTGGCGGTAATAGCATTAATTGAATATCGTGGGAGGAATGTTCTTAAATTATGTGTTAGGCGTGGAATTTATGTAAGGAGAGTAAATACGATGAAAAATAGGTATGGTTTCTTAAAATTTGTGATTTTAAGAGTCAAAGTCTCTTTTAAGAGAAGTCAAAGAAAATTTTAAGAGAAGTCAAAATCTCTTATTTCTAAATTTTTCAACCTGGAATTATTAATTTCTCAAAGTAAATTTTTACATTTTTAATTTAAAAAAATTTTTAAATTTACAAGTTTCAAACTGAATTTTCAAATTTGTTATTTTTACAAGTCTTTCCAGGTTTCTTTATTTCTCCATTTTAAACTACGTATTTTCTAAATTTTTTAATTTGTAAAATTTCAAGTTTCAAAACGAAATTTTCTAATTACCCAATCCTTTAATTTTTCAATCAAAAAATTTCCAAATCATCGAATTTTTCAATTTTCAAATTTTTAAATTTCTAAATTTTTGTCCACCACAATTCTTAAAATAAATTATTAAGAGACAAATTTCCAAATATCCAAAGTACCAAAATCTTAAATTCCCAATTTTTACATTCGTATTCAATTTTTCAATTTCAATTTATTTTGAATTTCTCAATTTTTAAATCGTCTAATTTCTAAATAAAAAATCTTCAAGTATCTAAATGTTTCATTTTCCAATTATCAAAATTTCCAAATTTTGAAAATGTTTGAAAACTTCTATTTGTTACGTTCCGAACAGGAATATTTTTCAAAATTTCCTTTGTAGTTCTCACCGACCGGATGTGTATCGATAATGCGTATTGCATTCTGGGAACACCCTGATCGAACGCAGTAACGGTCTTTTATGTTATTAGATAGACTATCTTTTGGCGACTAAACTAAGATTGTTAATATAACACATTCCTTTCTTGAAATCAACGTGGTCCAACGGCCAAAATCTTAGATCATTTTATTTTTCCGAACCGCCAAATATAAACGGAAGTCACACTCGTGTGGTCCGATAACGCCAAGCGTTCTGGAATGTTCCTCGAGGGCCCGCGACGCAATATAGAATTGTAATAGAAATTGTCTTTGTAACATTACAATATTATATAAATTGCCCATAATATTTCATTATACCGCTATTATAAATACGCATACGTCAATCAGTCCTACAATAGTTACAGTACCAAGCGCAATTTGACTTTAATAATTGTAAAGCGAAATAGATAATGTTTCATTCTAAATTTTTATAATGTGTACAGATTAACATTTTATACTGTATCGGTTATGTATGTAAAATTATTCAATAGCTAGTTAACAATCCATAGCTCAAGAGTAAAGGAAAGAACTATATACAGGGTGTCCGCGCCAAAGTGTTACACCTTAATATCTCATGAACTATTGATGTCACGAAAAAGTGCTTATATGGAAATTGCAGGGTAAAAGAGGCCCTATGTTTTGGCAGAAGCAAAATTTTTTTATTGTTATTAATGTAAAAGATATGATGGTGAAGTTTCGTTTTTTTAAATGGAACTATAATTTTTTCTCGATCAGGCGATAGTGCTTTTCAAGACGAATTCATCAAGGTTTTATGTACTTACCCGATTTTTATTAGTTTTCGAGATATAACGCTTAGAAATTTACTGATTTTCAGCAGTGACATCTCGGTTTGACGAGTAAGTCATAAAAACGTTCTTATTGTTACGGTAAGTGCCGCTGGTTTGACTCTGCCTGCCGAAACAGATAGGCGGGGTGTATGGTCAAAATGGCAGGTCCGAAGAGTAAGAAACGTGAAAAGTATTGTCCATTACGGTTTAAGTTTTCCGTATCGAAGATGATATTAATAATTTGGAAGGTTGGGACATTTATTTAAATGTTTCAGTACAAGGTAGGTATAAAGACAATTTAACAATATAACTGACTTGAAAAATAGAATACACAATGCATGCGTAAATATCCCGTGCGAAATTATGGAAAACGTCGAGAACGAATTTGTAAAACGTATACAAACTTGTATTTCAAATAGCGGAAAGCACATGGAATAAATTTTTTGCATATTATTTTTTGTTAAATTGTCTTTATACCTACCCTCTACTGAAACATTTAAATAAATGTCCCAACCTTCCAAATTATTAATATCATCTTCGATACGGAAAACTTAAACCGTAATGGACAATACTTTTCACGTTTCTTACTCTTCGGACCTGCCATTTTGACCATACACCCCGCCTATCTGTTTCGGCAGGCAGAGTCAAACCAGCGGCACTTACCGTAACAATAAGAACGTTTTTATGACTTACTCGTCAAACCGAGATGTCACTGCTGAAAATCAGTAAATTTCTAAGCGTTATATCTCGAAAACTAATAAAAATCGGGTAAGTACATAAAACCTTGATGAATTCGTCTTGAAAAGCACTATCGCCTGATCGAGAAAAAATTATAGTTCCATTTAAAAAAACGAAACTTCACCATCATATCTTTTACATTAATAACAATAAAAAAATTTTGCTTTTGCCAAAACATAGGGCCTCTTTTACCCTGCAATTTCCATATAAGCACTTTTTCGTGACATCAATAGTTCATGAGATATTAAGGTGTAACACTTTGGCGCGGACACCCTGTATAGAGAGAGAGAGATAAGAGCTGGACAAGGGAGGAACACACATGCACCCACCATCACCACCTAATTCACGAATCACGGTCTCTTACGCATTGGCCTCGCAGCCTAATTCGTTAGGCACATATCAGGGCAACATAAACAATTTCAGACTAGGCCCACTCTGGTCTTCTCCGAGAGATACAAGTTGCGACACTCTTCGGTGTATAATCGCGAGGTGCGTGTCGAGGGTTCGTGAAATGGTATAGAGACGAGTTTGTTCTTGAATTTGTAAAGTGCAAAATTCAGACAAAGACTCTATCTTCACGTAAAGCTTTCGCGTTAATAATCACGTTAAATTTTTAATTCAATATATTATTTTATTTTTCCATTCAGTTATATTCAATTTTATTCTTTTAATTTTTAAAGTATAATTTTATTTTATAGTTTATTTGAATTCAGCAATTGGTCAATTTCAAAATTCTCATTGGTGGAGCGCTTACATGTGTATGTGTTCTTCCTCCAGGAACCAGACGCAGTTGGTATTTCATATTTTACAAGAGGTTGATTTATTCTAAATTCATACAAGTACAGATATTTCGGTGAGTTGTTTTCTTTATTCTTTCAGCTATTTTATGAATTTTTCGGCAAGTAAATTGTTGGAATATACAAAAATCAATCTTACGTTACTTCTTCCATAGCTTATTTTAAAGGCAAGGTATAAACATCCTGTCTAATTAGGAATTCGACGAACTGCGTTATCTAAGACGGTCCTTCTAGTGTAAGCATGCTGAGATATACAAAAGTATCAATGAGGCATGGGACCTCTCGAGCACGAGGTAAAACGGTCCGAGGACTAGTCGAAAAAGCGCACGTCTCGAATAAGCATCCAGTAAAGAATATATAGAGAAGAGTTCACTCATTCATTTTCAAAGTTAAATTTAACTACTGTGTTTTATTAAATAACACCTAGCTTCCATAATCCCAATATAAATCAGTAGTTAATTATTTAACTTTGGGATTTCCCTCACTGGATTATAATTTTATTTTGTATTTGAGTAATTGTTTCTCCTTCAAATCTTTGAATTGCGCGTCTCGGATATTCACAATATTTTTGTTCAGTTCATTGTAATTCACATTATATTATATACGCTACTTTCATATTTTACAAAATATAATCTTTTGTATATTTTAATTATTTTGAATTACATTTCTTTAATTGCCTCCGTCATTTCCTCTAAATATTGCAATCTTGTGAAAGGGCCCGCATGGGACTAGCGTGTCTCCGGATCCACAAAAACATTAAGTCCCGTTAACAATTAATTTTGTTAGGGCAAACAAATCTTCGAGGCTTTATACGCGCGCTTCCCGCACGTAACATATTCTTCCATATTATAAAATTTTGCAACAAAAAACGAACAAATAGTACTTCTCGCATAAAATATTTATTCATCCCCATTCATAAAATTTCAATTCGCAAATCGATCCTTCCGCAATAATTACCTTCAATACTTTTATCAATCTCCCCACGTATCAAAATTTTCCTCTATAGCATCGCAACACACATCCCTTTTATCAGCAGGCACCGTAAAACTTACCAGGAAAAATGAAACTGCAACGCCACACTATCGAAAAAGCGTTTAAAATTTACATGTAGGGTGCACGATCCGACAGAATCCCATAAAAAATAGCCACAAAGCAACCGTATCGTTTCGCGAGCAAGGATTTAATCTGCGCTCGATTTCGTCGAGCGGGATTTTGTCAAGTTTCGTTGTCACGTTTACCATTCGTGACGTACAGCTGTATTGGCGATGATAAACAGTCGATGGACAAATCATCGAGATATATGTTCGGCCACGTAGCCGAATTCGGAACGCGATTTCGTGATTTACATGTACCGACGAAGCACGCGGAAAGCGATCGGCCTATCCTCTACCGACTATCAATTGAGAGCAGCTCTCGCAGCCAGAAGCCTCGTGATTCGTGTAAACGTTGTAATACTTGTCCTAGCAGAAAGCCATTTATCGCTGTCCTCTCGTCGCATCCACGCAAATCACGCTTTGTCACGTCGATGATTGCCGTACGCCGCTCTGCACGCCACTCTACTCTTCCATCCTTGATACCTCGCATTATTAGTATCGCTCTATGGATTGTGAGGACAGCTCTTTAGCGCAAATAGGATTGCTAATTGTACATTCAATGTAATATCAATTTCAGATGTGGTCCGTTTCAATTAGAATCTATGGACGGCTTTGATGCAATAGTTGTTTGTGTGTAAACGATATTATTGCTTTATGGCCTCTTTTGTTGTATTCAAGTTTCCGAATATATTTAAAAAATGTTATTTTTCCGAGAATTAAAATTTGTAAATAAATTATTTAATTTCTGAATTTAAGAAACTTTGAATTTCTGTGATTTTATTGACTCGCTTAGCTACTAATTTACGAAAATAGGTTTTTAAGTTTTTACACTTGTAAATTCCTGAATTACAATTTATGAAATTTTTAGGTTATGAAGTTTCCACATTTTCAAATTCACAAGTTGTCAAATTCTCAGGTTAAAAAATTTCTACGATAAAATGCCAATGAATTTATAAATCTTTAGATACAAAAATTTTCAATTCACTGAATTTTTCAACTTCCTAAAACTCTAAATTTCCGGATTTTCAAATTGTCAAATCATTAAATTTCTAAATTTCCATTCACACTTAATGAAATTTTCTAATTCCCAAATGGCGAGTTCGCAAAAATTTAAATCATCAAATTCCCACTAAAATAAATATTAAAATTCCCCAGTTTTCAGATTTATCACAACTAAAATTCCTAAATGCTAAAATAGTCTAATTTTTAACATACAATTTCTCAAATACTTTTAAATATTTGCATATTCAAACCTTTCTCAATTCCCAAATTTCCAAAAATTGCAAATTCACAAGTTTTCAAACATCCTCATATTCAAATTCTGAAACCTTCTTTAATGAAAACGCAAAAGAGTCCGTAGAAATATTTCACCAATTATTAATAATAGCTAACGTTGCAAAAATTATGTTATAATCGCTCTGCAATAAAAAGAATCGATACCATAGTAAATATATAATACAATACCAATTCAGCATTTATCAATACCAATACAATCACACTAAAAATTTAATTAACACTATTCCTACCGACACTTCACGTATACCTATTCCTACCGCGACCGGTCAAATGACCGGTCTTTAGCACAACTTATATTTTTTAATATAGGATGAAAATAATAGCCAATTTAATAATATAATAATATAGTTTCTTTTATTTAGAAGTATATACTATATACTTTATTCGTTTTCACCACATTTTTTACAAATAGGTCTCTCGATTGTACATTTTCCACATACATAGTTTTTACATTGCAGACCAACTTTATTGGTTTTATTATCTTTGCAATATCTAATTTGACAGGTTTTACGTTTTTCTGCACTGTCATTTTCAATATCAAAAATTTCCTGATCATTTTCGGTACATTCTTCATCAATATCATTTATTTTTTCTAATAATGAATTTACACTCTTCAAACTTGACATTTGGGAGATAAATATTCAACTGAAAATAAATTTTATTCAAAATAAAAACTGACATGTATAAATGTAAATCCAAATATATAAAGAAATGAATAAAAGATAAAATGTGAAACTTACGGCGAAGTACTGATGATTTTGTCTAGTTTTTTGGAAATGACACTTATAACACATAAAACAACACTTATAACAACATAAAATACAGGTAGAATAATAATAGAATAGAAATACAAAATAATAAAAAACTGCTGAATATACTTCTTGTGACTTTGACGTACTGATGTTCTATGTTCACGTCGCAAGAGTTTATTGATTTCAATTCATCAAAAAACGTTTGGGCGTCCCCTTCGGCTAAAATTTTATTTATTTTATAATCATAGTAAATGAGACAGTGTTAGAAAATTCTAAGTTCTTGACTGCGTCGAATACCAATCAGGCAAATAAATACCGCGAGACCGATAGCCGAGCGAAAACTATACATATACACTTGGAAGGGCCGTAAAGCAGTTCCTGGAAGGCACTTTTTGGATAATATCATGCTAAAATTGCATTACCTTTCGTTTGTAACGTATTTATAAGTTCGGAATTGAGCCTCTGAGAAAATACTGTTACAAAAAGGTATAAATCGTTCTACCGGTCAAATGACCGGTCGTGGTAGGTAAGACAGACTACTAATTTTTCTCAAAAAATAAACAATAAAAACCGAAATAAATATTGAAAAAAGTATTATATGCATGTTTCAGGAAAAGTCATGAAGTTTAGAGGCGTTTCAATTACGTTCAATACAGGAAATTCTAATTGAAATTTTGAAAACGGTCATTTGACCGGTCGCGGTAGGAATAGTGTTAAAGTGTTAGATATGGTCAAATTTGCGTTTAATCTCCTTTGTTCGCAGTTTACTGTGTGTGTGTATATGCGTGAGCGTGCACGTGCAGTTCGTCAGTTATGTCCTGCGTTTGCCGATCTGCTCTTTTGTTTTTTTACGCCTCACTCTTGACGCGTCTGCCGAATGTTCAGCATCGCGAGATTCTGTTTGATTTTATTACTTTCGATTTCACTTTCTATCATAAAGTTATTGCAAATAACTAATACTATCAAATACTATCTCTGACAACATATTTCAAGATCATCGAAATTGACGGGATGCACTCGTTTGTACACAATCGTCGTTCTTTTTTATCACAGTTTCGGTGACCGCAAAAAGGGCGCTAAAAATCATCGTTGAACGACATTCTTCGAAATATAAAGGCGTTTGGGGAAACGAGTATTTGACGTTGCAAATAATCGTTCCGCCGCGGGGAGAAAATGGAGGTGTCGTTACATGCACGGAAGTCGCGTTAACGTTTACACGGTTTTCGAGTGGTCGACCGCTTTTCGTGTTCCCTTTGAAGTCACAAATGATTAACGCATAGAAACGATCGACGATGATTGATGGCCATTTGCATTTTCTGCTCGCGTGTTTTTCCACCGTTCCATGATTCTACGGAGTTCGCGTGGTGATCGACCCACCGCAAATCATTAGCCGTCGTTACGCGTGCAATTTGTGCGAACGCACTGTATGCGAGCATATCGCGGTAGAAAGCTATTTGCCAGCCCTCTAATGGCGGCTTGTGGCAAATTAATTGTCACACAGCTTCGTGCGTTCCGTCGCGTTCGTTGTTGATTCTCGATCGGTACTTGGTTTCGCCTGGAATGATAATCATTTTGGGGTTTCAAGGTTTTAGCAAAAATTATGGTAGTTGAAATGTCTGTATAATGATCTCTAGGTATAAAATGATCACTGTCTTCCACGTATGTTCAACGCTTTTTGTTACGTTTACGTTTGGCTTTTTTATTGATTTTTTATGAATACTTGATTTCCCTGGAAGGATTATCAGTTTGGTTCTTCATGCTTTTAACAAAAATTGCAATGATTGAAATATCTGTATAATGATCTCTAGGTATAAAATGATCACTGGCTTCCACGTATGTGCAACGCTTTTTGTTATACGTTTACGTTTGGCTTTTTTATTGATTTTTGATGGATACTTGATTGCCCTGGAAGGATTATCAGTTTGATTCTTCATGCTTTTAACAAAAATTACAGTGGTTGAAATATCTGTATGATTCCTAGGAATAAAATGATCACCGGCCGTCTTATATGTATATGTTACCGTGAAAGACCGAAATTGGAGAATGTCGACATTCACCGGTGAATTTTCGTAACATATATTCAGCTTTTATTGCGTTTACTTTTTGTTTTCTACTAATTCTCGATAGATACTTACTTGGTTTCGCCAGGAAGAACAATCACATTGGTGTTCTACATTGTACGATGGTTGACATGTTTGAAAAATGATCCTTAAGCATAAAATGATCACTGGTTCCCAGATGGAAATTATTAAAATGGTTTTCAAACTTTCGAAAAAATTAAACATTTCATTTGTGTTATGTGCTGTAATTTGAGTTATGGAAGAATTCTTTAAAAATATCATCGATTATGAATCTAAGTTCATAGGTATAATATAATTTGAAATAACATTGATTATGTTTTCAAAAATGAGTACTCATGGGTGTTTTTTTTTTAAAAGATACCTTTTGTTTTCTTCGCGCTTATTTAAAAAAATACAATTACATGTTTGATACATATTTTAACGAAATTTAATTACGTGTGTGAAGGATATTTTAATAAAATTTAATTATACATGTAGAGGAAATTTTAACAAAATATAGTTACCTGTGTGATACATATTTTAACAAAATATGATTACATATGTAGGATTAATATTTTTGAACTAAGCCTTTATTTGAGTGCACGACAAAACAACAATAAAAAGTACACAAAAATTACAAAGAATACACACACGATAGGTACAAAACGCGCACGAGAAACAGTAAATACAAAGTTCAAAAAGCCATAAGTCGTAAATCGAAGTCCGAAAATCGTAGTCCGTGATTTGTAAGCCGTAAAATCCGTGATTGCTTTTCGTAATTTGTGTCTTCGTTTGTTAGTCGTTATAATCTAAGTGCCCGCACCACTGTCACGTCTTTATATTTACGCGGCGCCTGAACGTTCTCGATTTTTGGCGTTTGAACGCTTCGCGAGTTTTCGCTAAACGTTAGGCCCGCGACCGTCTTCGCGGCGCGACCGTTGCCGCTGTCCTCCTACACATACATGTATATGATACATATTTTATCAAAAATAATCACACGTATGATACATATTTTAACGAAACGTAATTTCATATATGATACATATTTAAAAAAAATGAAATTACATATATAATACACATTTTAACAAAATACAATTACATAAATAAAATATAATTAGTCTTTGATCACAATATAATTTATAGTTTAATATTTTATGTATCAAAGTGTATGTATTAAAATTGATAAAGTTGACTATTTATTGTCCATCTATAATATGTTATTGTATGTGACTAAAGTTAATTATAATTTTCGATGATACTGTATACCTCTGGTTCTCGAACAGCATGAAAATTCAATATCGTTGCTACGCGACGTGGATGCGAGTTTGTTTACAATTATTATCGAGAAAACTGATCGAAAATCGCGATCTCGATATGAGTCGCAAGCGGTGGTATGCAGTTTTTGGCTCGTAGATACGATCTTTGACAGTTTCCCAGTTTTCGCAAATTGAAATCGCCGTGTTATTGCATTCGTTACACGAACCAACGACGTACCATTTGTAAATACGAATTTTAGAAGTTTGCTAAACTAACACTCTACATTTTGTCGCAACAAAACACATTAAAACTTACCTTTTTAGGATTCGTTTTTATTACCAATTCTCATGGGACTTATTTCTGTAAACATAATAAAAATAATAAAGTTCGTGGAAAATGAGGATTTTATGGGAATTGTGTTATTACCCAAAAAAGTATTCTTATTTTCATATTACTACTTACAAACTCTACTTTCAAATGTATCACAGTTATAATTGTGAAATCATTCTGAGCCGTATTTCTTTCTAAAAAAATACAGTTCATAATTAATTTTTAAATAACAGCGAAATTATTAAAGAATTATACCGATGCCCAAACAAAAACCGATTGAGGTTTCCTATACCATCAATATTTTACAGTTTGTAATTGTTTACAGTATTTTCAGCATTAATCAAATTTACCGGAGCTAAATTGTACCGTAATATACTCAGTTAAAAATAATTTTAACCCAAGGTAGGCTTGCGCCACTTCCAAAATAAACATCTTTCCAATCTCGTTAATCATCCGATCTTCCATCGCCAAAATATTAAGGAATTTGAATTATTTTCGCTGTAGATTGCTTACAGATTAAAATATTATTGTTATCGTTATTTTTATTTTTTCCAAAAATGTACTTGCTTCACTTTCTATGCACGTTGTAAAAACGATACATTCAGTACCGACACTGCACGATAATTTGAAATTGTAGTATACATTTTAGTAAATAATGAAACGTGAATTATGTTAAAGTGTCAATAATTGAATATTTTATTCCTCCTGTATATTTTTGAACGACACCAGAAACAGAGTAGGTAGTATTCTCCATTTATAGCAGTCTGACCAATGTCACGCCGCAGCCATTAAACGACGTTTCACAATTATCGCGAGGCATTTGACTCACTGGTTGCACAATCGCGACCAACGGCGAATCGTTTTGAAATGACTCGTTTAGCGAGAGGAAGAGGGGAACAGAGGGGAAGAGAGGGAGAGACGAACAAACGGGATTCAATCTAATTACCCGTAATACGCCGGAACACGGAAACGAGGGCTTGTCGCACGCCCCACCCCTTCCGGTTGCCGATGTTATTCATTTGTTCGTTCGGAATGCAGTTTCTCCTCCTACTTCGCTTGGCCTAGACGTCGAGTTTTTCTCTGTGATCCGTTTTCCTACATTTCTGCTTTTCCCGGGGTCAACCTGGGAATATTGTATCCAATCAATGAAAATATTGATTATCAGGAGATAAAGCGGGCCCAATTATAAGGATGTTGTTCAATTTTTGTGGAATAGGTTGTTGTTTAACTTTTACAATAGAATGTAAATGTGAACTGGTGGCAGAAGTAGTAACAGATTCTACTTGAAAAAATAAATCGAAAATATACAATATTTTTTCAGTAAAGTTTGGTTTTCAGGAATATTGAATTTAAATTTTGGTAAAATATTTGTAAAAGAATTTGTTTAAAGCGACATATAAGAGAATATTATAATAAAATGCTGTTAAAGCGTGATGATATTATTTAATTATATATATTTTCTTCAATAAGATAATTTCTTATCACTCTGTTGAAAATAATTTACTGATATTTAAGCATAAATACTATTTTTAGTTAATTAGTATTTAAAACTAATATTTTAAATTATTTGTATTATTCGTTTAATTTATGAAGGTACGAGATCAAAACAAATTCTGTTCCGCATTCAACGGTATTTGATACAAATATATTAATCTCTGATGTTAATAATTTTAGAGCTGTTTAATTACTATAATGTGGAAGCAAATGTCCATTCTCTACTATCTCAAATCACAAATGCACACAACCAAAGAATAATACCCCCATTTTATTAACATAAACGAGCACTAGTCGCGTTATAGCCAACTCTAACCTAACCCTCAAACATTAATGGCGCGAACTTTCAAACATTCCACCAATAATTTTATGCGTATCCTTTGATAAATACAGCTATATCAGCACGACGAATAACCAAGCACGCGC
Source organism: Megachile rotundata (assembly GCF_050947335.1). NCBI lineage: Eukaryota > Metazoa > Arthropoda > Insecta > Hymenoptera > Megachilidae > Megachile > Megachile rotundata. The sequence goes on from NC_134994.1 coordinate 3,571,498, forward strand.
AGAGTTCTCTCTTCACCTAATCGACATTCCATTTCGCGAATAAAAGCTTCCTTTTAGCTCGGACAGCTATTTTCAGCAGTTCACAACAGCAACACTTATCAATTTGAACGCAGTGTTAACTTTCGTGCACACTTGCAACGGCAAGCAAACAACGTTTAGAGAATTTAGTGTTGCAACGAACCTTCTAGACCGATCGAACAAGCGTGTGCTTCGTTTGGCCACGCACTGGCAGCGGGGTAACGAAGATTGCTTGAATTTATGGCGCGTAAACTCGCTCGTTTCGTGTGCTTTTACGAGGGGTGCACAACCTCGTGACAGGCTGTGCAGAGACCAAGCAAAAGCTTCGGGTATCATGCGAGAAGCTCCGCGTCGGCTTCGTCGGCAAACCGTGCGCTTCCTGCTCTATTTAATAGACGATGATTTACATGCGTTCCGCTGCTCCGACAAATTCTAGCTCGCGTCACAATTCTAACCCGCCCTCGTGCACCACGTCGTGCAGAGTTACCTGCTGCAAAAGTTATTAGGGATGCTTGTAAATTTTCAGATGTCAGTCACAAGATTGTAATTCAGGCAGAGTTACACTTTAAACAACCATCATTGTCGCCAGATCTGTTTATGGCTGACGATTAAATTTTTGTGCAATCGATCTATGGATCTTATTGTCTCATTTAAAGCTGGGTCCTATTTATAAAAAATATAATGTTTGGAATATTAAATGTTGAAAGTTGAAATTTCTCAATTAAAAAATTTCAGAACTTAATGATTTGAAAATTTTTGCATTTAATAATATCAGTATCATTAAATTAAAAACATGCAAATCTGAAAATGTTAAAACTCCAAATCTTAAAAACTAAAAAAGCTTCAAATCGCCACATAATTCCCTCAAAGTTAAAAACTCCTTCCATCCATTCTTCCCAATCCACAAGAAACCTAAATCCCCTTAACGAACCTAATTAATCTCATTAAACACGCTGATACTAAGCCCTAATTTTCGTTTCCGGTCTATTATCACTGAAGAAGGACTTCATCGATCAAACGTAACGTCCAACAGCAAAAATTCCAAAGTTCCAGTAAAATTTTCAAGCGAGTTGTGCGAATTATCCGTGGCGAATTCCGTGCACGAAATTTTAAACGAGTTTCAATGGATCACCTTAAGCCAACGCTAAAAAGTTTCTGGAACTTTCGGCAGATCGATTTAAGCGGATTTCCAAGCGGATGTTTTAATAGACTGCGATCCGTGCACTCGTTGCGGCCCGCGAACAAATTCTCGATTCTGAATCGTTTGTATCCCAGAGTTTATCGGTGAAACGAACGTCGTAAATCTCCCCGGGGATGCTCGATGTACTTTCTTCTGGACGTTTATCGTTTTATTCGTTGTTGCCTTTGATGTTTCGTTGGAAGTTCCGCGAGTCCATCGGTGATGTTTCAGAGGAAAACAGAATCATCGCGTCGTAACGTCAAAGAGAAAAGAGAAAAGATGAATGAGATAAAGTCGCAGTCATATCCGTGATATATGTGCGACAAAAATCGATACAAGCTACGGAAACGTAAAAATTCGAGCTACTGCTGATGTGACGTGAAATGGGTAACAATGGCCTTGTGCGTGCGACAACTTTGTTAACAACTATAATCCTTTCTCGTTAACGCGAATTTTGTATACCCTGTTCACAAGCCTGACTGAATATAAAGTCATTATAAGTATTAGTATTGTTAATATGTTAATTGTGAAGATGAAATAATTGGTACTAATAATTGCGTTCATAGGAATGAATCTATAATATTTTAAACATAGTTTTAATTATTGTATTTTTGCAAGGTTAAATATGTTAATTATGTTAGCTGTCTTCGAAATCTCAAATTTTCAAATTTCGAGATTCTTATAGTCTCTTTTCTGATTCTAAAATTTTCAATAATGTTTTCCTAGTTTCTAAGTTTCTAAGTTTCTAAGTTTCTGAGTTTCTATGTTCCTAAGTTTCTATATTTCTAAGTTTCTAAATTTCCAAATTTCTAAATTTCCAAATTTTCAAATTTCCAAATTTCCAAATTTCCAAATTTCCAAATTTCCAAACTTCCAACCTTCTAAACTTCTAAACTTCTACACTTCTAAACTTCTTAATTTCGAAATTTCGAAATTTATTAATTCCTAGATTAGTGAAATCTTAAATTAATAAATTGCCAGATTTTTGAATTTCATTTTATAATCAAATTTTATAATTTTCAGATCTGCAAATTTCCAAATCTCCAAAGTTCTTAATTTCAAAATTGGACTTTTTAATGAATTCTTATTTGAACATTAATGTTCAATACTATTAAAAACCTTATTAATCATTTTCATCTAAAACGGAACTACATTTCTACAAATTCATTGTTATGTGATAAAAATCATCCTTTCTAATAAAAATTTTGAAATAAATAGTAGATATGTTTATATTTATGTTTTTTGTCTATTTTTGCTTAGAAACGTAAGTATATGATGATTAAGTGTAGATAATATAGTATTAATGTATTTTAAAAAATCTCCTAAACATAAGATTGTAAAATTATAAAATTATGTTAACTTAACCTTTCCCTTTTTTACTGTTTCAGGTAAGCTGGTGTTATATACTTTAAAACATGGTTTTCTCGTCGTGAGTATAGTTAATACTAAAAAAGGTTAGAAATTGTTTTATAGTTTTCTAATTAATATAACGACTAATAGGTAATTTGAATGAGTATTTAGAAAATATATTGTTTGCATTGTATAAGAATATTATATACGAGAAAGTAGGAGAATAATTATTTCTTTTTGTGTATGACAATAAGCAAATTTGAAAAATTTACACAACGTAATATTAAATAAATATAAACTGTTAAGTATTCGGTTTAAATCTTCCTTGTTTAATATACCTATATTCGTTTTCTTCGTGATCTACCCGCATTTTAGTACATCATCAGCTAAATTATAAAAATAATTTATAAATATTTTAAAAACACATAAAGTACATTACCGGATGAAATACCAAATGCAATTAAATCGAGTACAACATAAAGAAAAATTTGATTATTATTATTTATTGCTATCAGCACTGAATATGTAAATCATTTAAACCATGTTCATTAAAACTTGTTTTTATACATATAACGGGAATTAATAAAATGGTACTCATAGCCTACGGATGTTTATGCATTAATATATCAAACGTAAAGTAAACATAAATCATTTAATCGACAAACTGTAGATCGCATAGACACATGATTTATGTACATGGTTCATTTGCAGACTTTGATATATCATTCATGCATAAAGTGTCCGTTATACATATAGCCCAAATATTAGTACGATTCCTTATACTTTTTACCCTTTGCGTTTGACAGGCAACTCATACTCAACATTCTATTTGATATGTTAATTTAAAATAAATATTTTTGAAGTAAATGTATAGAGTTATATGTGTGATGTATAATCAGAGTGAAACAGACAATAACGGTAGAGACATAGTAACATCAAAAGTACTCATCAAACTTTTCAAAAAAGGTTTCAGAGTTGTCAACAGTAAAACTACCTTCGAGTGCAAAGAGTTTACACTAATGCTACCGGTGTATTATACTTATTTGAAAATTCAAAAATAGATAAACTATTATATAAATCATAAATTATTATACACATTAATTCTTTACCTTAATAAAAATCAACACACATCCGACAAAATTAGTTTAACAAATATAACCTAAGAAATTTGTAAAACGATCGTTTGACCACTTTGGTAGTTTTAGTGTTACTATTAACACGATTTAAGGAATCATTGTAAACGGTTGAAAAGGTGCAATATTATTTCCCTGTCTCAGAGAATTCGAAGTACTGAGAGGAGTTTTAATTGCATTCGTAATACAATTTGTCCGACCTCAAACCGAGTGGATGTTGCCCACTTACGTCATAATTTTGAATTCTCCGTTTGCTCAGACGATGAATCTTTCCGTGAAATTAGTGTCTTTTATGCTTAGCAATTTCGTAAGCCGTACAAAGGGACACATCCAGGTTAAGATAGAATTTGCCCCGCGTTGTACGAGGCATGTAAATCGCCGTAATAAATAGGTCAGGAAGCGTCGTTGTGGACAAAAGCGAGCATAAAAGTGTCAGGATATGCACTTTGCACGGTGCGACGTTCTTAATGGAAATACTGTGCGCTTCGTCTCGCAGCGACGCTCATCCTCCAATCTAGTTGCATTTTTAAAAAAAACTACATCGCACAGGAGACACGAAAATAAGGATTTCAGTAATTTATTTTTATTAACTTCCTGATTCAGGTCGTAAGCAACTAACTAACGTATGAACTTCTTTTTAAATTGTGAAGCCACATTAGATGTGAAGCGATAATAAGGAGACGCGCGTCATATTTGAATTACTGAGTTATTGTATAAGTTTTGAGGAGTGGGTTGATATTATAATTGTTCATTTAAAGATATAGTATGTGAAATTTGAACAATACGAATCAATGATGTATTTGATGTAATAGTTTGTTTATTGTAGGTTGTTGTTTTGTAGATTTTGAGATTTGAGAATTTGAGGATTGGAGAATTTGTGGCTTTATAATTTGGTGATTTGAGAATTTGAGAACATTAGTGTATGGGGGAAAATATCTTGAAAATCTTCAAGTTTTCAAGAACTTAAAAACTTGGTAATTTTTTGTTAAGGGGGGAAATACCTTTAGAATCTTAAAAAAATGTTGATGCAACATCTTAAAAATATTGTCTCAAAATTTTAAAGTGAAATACGAAGCTCTTTTGAAGTTATGGCCGATTAGCGCCGCGGGTATACACGTGTTCTGTGCGGAGGACCGAAACTTTAAATGCGTTTTTCTCAAAACTACATTTTTACAATTGGTGTGGCTGATAACTCAAAAACTAGTTTATCAATCGCGCTAAAATTTTTTGCACATATCCATGACAATAGTATCTAACATATGAACCTAAATGTATGAAATAGATTGAACATTAAAGTCCTTTTTATTGCAAAATAGTGCAAAAATTTTCAATAAAATTCAAAGTTTTTCTTTAAAAGCGCGCCATTTCTTTAATTTTACACATTTTGCACATTTCTGAGGTTCATCTACTAAATGTGAATGTTAGTTTTCGAAACATTGTCTGCAAACTTGCTTCAGACCAATATATCTAAGGCTAGAACCCACACCGATTCACGAGACGCGCCTAACACTTCCAGGAAGGACTGTTATAATTCCGCCATTTTTAAATGTATTTAAAAACAAAAAATATTGTGTAATAGGCAATAGTTATAATAAATTATACCTGAAATTTCAAAAACGCAAAACAAAGATATCCTATACAAAAAAATTCACAAAAATCAGCCTATTTTCATCGGTCTAAAGGTATTTCCCCCCTTAATTTGGTACTTTTGTAATTTCATAATTTCTTAATTTCGTAATTTCGTAATTTGGAAGTTTAGGAGTTTAAGAATGTAGTATTTTTTATTTTAAAAATCGACCATTTGAAAAGTTGGAATTGAAACATATCTGAAGTTTGAAATTTGGGAATTCGAAAATTTTAGAGTTTGGAAGTTTGGGAGTTAGAGAGATTGGAAGTTTGGAACTTTAGGAACTTGTGAATTTAGAAATTTAGAAATTTAGTAATTTATAACAGTAATTTGAAAATTAGAAAATTTGATAATAGACAAAAACGAAGAAAAGTGAAGAAACAAAAAAATATGAGAAAATTTTTGTTTGAAAAATTGAGCAGTTGTTAACTTCTGAATTAAGACATTTATAATTAGAAAATTTGAGAACGTAACAATTGAGAATTCATGAATGATAAAATTCGAGAACTTGAGATTGTGAGAATTAAAAAAAAAATTTGGTCATTTATGTAGGATTATTTCCACGTGCTGTCATGGTTTTTTCCATAGAATGACCGTTAACATGGGTTTTTTCCATCAGCGATCGTATTTTGTTTTAACGGCGTTGGCGCGTGCGAAAGACTTGCGGGTCAATCGTGATTTTACTCTCTTGCGTGTAGCTTCGACGGAAAGCAGTGCCGTCCGAAGTGTTGTGTGTCTTTCTTTGTGTGCATTTTTAAATATATATATTGTTAATCTCTTTTGTTTATTAAAACGTACTCGAGTGTTATTTCTCCTTACCCTCCTATCCTACATTTATAAAAAATTTTGTTATCTGAATTTAAAGTTGAACAAATCTTTTCTAGAGAACGAACGATTCGCGCGACATTAGTGAAAATCGAATGCGGTCCTGCAGATGAATTAATCGCATCAAACGCCGATTAAATACGAGCGTACCCTTTATGCCTGCCACGGTTTTGACGTCAAAATTGCTCCACTAATATCCTCCGTGATTAAAGCTTTGCGGACTCAAAATCGACCTTGAATAATGCATCGATGATCCCAGCCACGGGTCCGAAACTGCGGTTAATGCGTTCACCACACGCGTACACAAACGAAAACTGTGTGTACCAGTTACGCAAATCGAGGGCGAAATTGCCAGTGTAACTGTTCGCGAGATACGGATTTAATTAACCCGCGAATACAACTTCCTCTTTGGATTTTAATTATTTTTTGAAGAAGAGAGAAAGATACTTCGAACCGTTAATCTCTCTATAGATATATGTGTATTATGAATTTGAACGTTTAAAGTTTAGGAATTTCGGAATTTGGAAATCAAAAATTCGTATGTAGAAATTGGTAAAAAAGTGGGAATTTGAAAATTTGTAATTTTATGATTTTGTAATTTTGTGATTTTGTGATTTTGTGATTTTGTGATTTTGTGATTTTGTAATTTTGTGATTTTGTGATTTTGTGATTTTGTAATTTTGTGATTTTGTAATTTTGTAATTTTGTTATTTTGTGTTTTTGCAATTTTGTGATTTCGTAATTTTGTAATGTAATTTTGTAATTTTACATTTTTACAATTTTACAATTTTACAATTTTATAATTTTATGATATAGAAATTCAGGGTCTAAACATTTGAAAATTTAGTACTTTTAAAATATGTATAAGGAAATAAAGAATATAAAGACTTTAAGATTTACAAATTTTCGTCATACTTAACAGACTTACAAATCCGGAAACTCTAAAATTTTTGAAATTTGAAGATCTAGTTAATACTAAAATTTTAAGTTTACGCGCGTATCTACTGCGCCCGCGTAGTCGCAACTGTGCATCACTCTTCAGTACAATTGCCCGACAAAAACAGTATTTTATTTCTTTTATCTTCCGTCGAAGAATATATCGTGTAAAAATAAACACATTAAAATCAACCAAGGTTTGTAACAATTTTGTTTGAATTTTTAATTAATTATGCAACCCGGATACATTAATTTCTGATATTCCAAAGGCTGCAACACAGAGGTAGAGCTTTTCCGTGCTCTTCTGTTCCTCACCTATTCGTCGTATAATTAAACCACATTCCACGGTACCCCCAGCTGAACGTCCATTTTACACGTTAGAATAAAGGTTTCTAAATGATGGTACCTCGTATTATAATATTTAATTTATGCATAATCGTTGTCAGAAAGCGAAAATTGCAGTTTTGCTTACATGTTTTTCTTTCGGCCGTGTATTTTCCACGACTTGCTGTTCGATGCTTTCAAGATATTACACGTCAGTTCTGTACCGATGTTTTCGGCCACTTTTAATCTCGGATTTGTATTAACCCTCCTTTTTCGTTCGATCGACCTGTTTCACCCCTCTTTACCACCTTTCATCCCCCTATTCGCGGTTTTCGAAGCCGGTCGAGTAATCACGATCCACGGTGATCATGATTCTTCAGATAATTACAAATAGTTCTTGCTTTACAGCTGAAAATTGTTGCTAAAGAACTTGATAATATTGATAGCTTTCTGTATAATTAAAAGATGTAAGGTAAAAAAGTAAATATGGCGTATTGTCAAGGTAGAATTTATTTTAATATAGCTATAAAGTATAGATGAAAAAAGTTGCTTTGTATTTTTGTAAAACCAAAAAATCTCTTACTCATAAAATTTCTCAATTCCTGGATTTCAAAGTTGCTAATTTTCAAAGTTCTTATATTTTAATCTGCTCAATTATTCATACCCTTATAATCTTGTCCCATCCTCAAATTTTCGATTATTCAAAAATCTCCAAAATTCATCGAAAATGAACTCGTCAAAGACCTACTCTCCCATTCAGTTACCATTTTCTCTAAAGAAGCTAGATTTCTTGCTCACCATACGTGAAACCTTGATCAAAATCTCCATTTTGGCCGTGCCGGAACAAAACTCTTTTCCAGCAAATCTCGTCTAAATTCACGAACGTAGAAGCGTATTTTAAACCCATTCGGTAACTTCGAATCCGTTTTACGATCTGTCCGCGGCCGCGTTAAACAAACGTCGTTTTTTAGTCGGCCATATATTCGTTCCGCAGATCGAGACGAGCCCGGAAACAGAGAGGTCAGCAGAACTCGCACGGGGTCGAGGGCAGTTTGCAAAAACAATTTTTCCCGCTGTTGGTCGAAGATTTCCAAGTCGACATCGGTCGCGTCCGCAGCCTGTTCAGGTTCCAGGGGCGGCTGTGAACCCTTAAATCATTCCGCGCTGGACGTGCGCGAAAATATCCGGAGAATTCGGAAGTAAGCGGCTGTAGAGCCGCTTCTTTTTATCCGTAAGGGTGCCAGGGGGATGAAGAGGATGTGCATCGAGGTTGGATGGGGATCGGGTGTACGCCTACGAGGAACGTGTCCCAAATAATCCCGAATTCGAACGGACAAGTGGGCGGACCTGGCCCAAGTCCAGTGGTACTTTCGGCGTGGTGTAGAGCGTGCCATGGGATGAGAAGCATTCAGCCTCCGTTTTCGAAGGCAGCAATCGTTCTCCAAATCCCTCCTTCGGCGATGCTCGTCGCCTTTTTCATCGTATCTCGTAGAAAACGACGCGCTTTGAGCCATGGACAGAGTTGGCCAACTCAACGGAACGTATTCAGTCTTCATTTTTACCGAAGGAAATCGCCCTGTAACCGTTCCGTGTTTTGAATCCTCTTGCGCGTTTTCAATTCGTTTATTCTTTTTGCGAGTCGGCTTTTGGCGAAATGCTTTTCATCGGACATTGAAAAGTATGTACACTGTACGCCAAGAGTTTGCACCGTCGTACAGTGTGTCGTTTGGCCAATTTAGCGGGACAAAAATCAGTTTTGCAACTTACACAGATATGTTCACTGACATTATACATATATCGATAGTAGAATGTCCATTTTATAAGAAAATATCAATATTAATGTGAAAAACAATATGTAATGATCTAATATGTTAATAGTATCTGAAGATGTAGTTTGACGCAGCTGCTTCTACGAGCACTTTTACCGCACTTGAGATTTTTTACAATTGTGTTGAACCAGTATCCAAAATTAATATTTGTGTATATGTAGTATTATCTTCTATCATTCAGAATGATTTCTACACTTGTCATATTTTAAAATAGCATTTTATTAATCTTTTATACCTTTTCAAATGTTAGCATATAATTTAAACTATATTTCACAATATAGGTAGACTTTTAACATAGTATACCACTTTATACAACGTTCCCACTTCTTGTGTTGAAAGCTGGACTTATAAGCAATATAAACTTGAAAGAGCATTACAGACAAACGTTGACATCTATCAGTTTTATTTAGACATATTGCGCTGATGCATGCGCTTCTCGTGAAAACGGAAAAGCTTATAGAATGAATACTAACAGGGATTTATTAAACAGATTATTAATTTCTTCAGATCCGATTATTTCACATTTACGAACTTCTCCAAAAACTGTCCGGAAAAATATAATAATAGAAATACAACAATTTTTGGAAGAACCATTAATCGATCCCAATTCCTCGGAAGACGTATCACACAAAAGCAACGCTCACTAAAAAATATATTCATGTTTTAAAAAATATAATAAAGATTTTGTATTGTGACGTCGTGCGACGACGTTTGATCTAGTTGCTTAAGGACTATTTGTCTAAGGATTATTATTATTATTATTATTATTATATATATATATATATATTGCGTTTCTGACATAATTAGTTATAAGACACTGTCCCGCGTGCGTTATAAATAAGATAGCATAAGTTTTATATTCCTTTACTCCTAGGTCCTCAAGTTCACCCTTTATCTTATCCTAAACATCCTGCTATGTACATTCCTATCTAATTCCGCGAACCTTTATTTACATCACGCAATCTCCAGACAATAACAGATCATAACTAATCTCTCTTTATCTTCTCTTCTGACACCACTGAACAATATAAAAATCCCAGTTCGAGTAGCCTCGCGAGCAGTAGCAGTCCGACTAGTCGCAGGGTTCGATCCCCTCGTGCTGGACTCTGCTAGTTCCCATCCTGATTCCACCCATTTCCTACCAATTCCAAACTACGCGTTTCATTTATATTACAATTCTAAGTTCATTTGTATTAGTTTATATTCCGACATCATCTTTAGTATTGAATATATTTTATATTTAGTTATATTCGCTTTTAATCATTTCCTATAAACCCGAGATCTCTTTAAGAGCTTTTGATTATTTAAAATACGTATACTCGATTACGCTGGATCTAGTGGTGCGAGACATAGCCGCACGAGATCCATTATATTGCAAAGTCGAGATAGGAAATCCACATTGCCACGGTGGTGCGAGACATAGCCGCACGGTGCGTATATGATGTGTTTGATGCCTTTGCATCTTTAGTCACCTCATGGGGAGACAAAGACGAGAAGGTCGTAGATACCAATTACGTAAGATCCTACGCACCCTATACCTACTGTTCCGAAGCGCTCGGAATATAATTAGCGTAATATTTATGGGTGTTTTGTCAAACCTTTACTCTTGCAATTTCAAACGGATCTTCAAGACCACATGGATGTCTCTACAGCTTGACATTCTTAACTATTGACAGTAGCCTTTTAACAGGCCAGAAAAGCACATCTTTATAACGCCAATATATCTTTCCTTAAAGAAGTTTATGTCCATAGTCCTAAACTGTGCACCCTTGCTGTGTGCAGTGTTTACGAAAATCCTTGCGTACTCGGCGGACTAGGCACCTTGACTCGGTCATTCAGCAGTCTCGCAATGTGTCCCATTATTTAGTTCTTTTGGAGGACCCAAATCACTTAACTGTTTGGGTCACCTTATTAACGAAACGTTATTTACAACCCTGGAGTGAAGGCTAAAATCTTACAATTTCATTCGTCGAATCATCTCACCAATCACTGTCTTTTACAAATAACAATCTGTCCTGATTGGTCCTTTTTGGCAACGCCTTCACGTCCTGAACTTCTTCCCTTGCTTTCTTTTCTGGCTGTTTAGAGGCAACTAGTCAGTCTTAGATTAACTTTGTAACTATCAACTACATTAACACACAACAACCAGTATAACTAGTGGGATAATGATCTACATCCTTCATTGACCTGGACACACCAGTGTGGAGGACTCTGAGCCGCTATATAAACTCTACTTTACAATAAAATTCTACTTCATAATATTAACTTTAGAAATATTCCACTACTGTAACAGGTTCTGGAAACGCCATGGGTCGACGAAGATTTACAACCTTCGTAAATAACTGTAAACAGTTTATATTTTACCCATCGCGCGTAACACCTACCCTGTCTAGCCCCTACTCCGCGACCAGTTATCCGCGAAGTTAAGTATCAGTTATTGCCTATTGATATACCTGTGAAGAAGATCACAGCGAAGGATCTACCTAAGGATCCGAGACGAGAAATCTATTGTAAAGGTCAAGGACGAAGTTTCGGGTAAGTACTGTGTTATACTTGTACACCCTGGGATCCCTGACATACGACGGGCGCACGTACCGCGTGGTCTAAAAGATTGTCAATTCAAGAGCGATTTCGGTCCTTCATATTGATATCAGCAAAGGTACCATCCGGAACGTAACAGTATATTAGTTTTATAGCATAAATAATGTATAATATAACAGAGAAATTTGTATAATGATTTTGTATGTTTATTTTATTGTTATGTTTATTTAACTGTTTAATAATTTAGTAAATATATATAATCATTAATGTTTAATGAAATATCATGTTTTTGATTCATAAAAAACCAATAAAACGAAAAATAATCAGTATTTCTTTGAAGCAGGATTTTTGTCCCGCTAGATTGGCCAAACGACACACTGTGCGTCGTAAGAATTAGAATTCCTTTCCCACGTTGACTGTCGGGCTAATGCAAATGAAACTTTAATTATAATGATTTTATTTTCACGAATTTTATTGGAGATTTTGTTATACTTGTTATTCTCGTTTAGAGGAGATAACGTGTTAATATTATATGAATGATTAATATTAGACAAGTTATTAATGGTATACGAGTTAAGAGTATTATACGAATTAATAATATTATACGAGTTGATAATATTGTGTATAATATTCTAGATAATATTGTGAGTTAATAATATTATACTAGTATACTATACTAGTATTTGTAATTAGATATGTCACAAAGAGGTGGTCTAGTTTTAAAAAAAGATCAATATCTTCAATTTGTTATAGAGGGATTTTAAGCGAGAGACTTAAAAGCACTCTTTCTTGTGTGCCATTTATAAAAAGTTAGCTAACAGAAATTAATTGTTTAAAGACAGGTGCTGTATTTAGAAATATATCAATATTTTTAATTTTTTTTTCTAAATCTTAAATGTTTTGAAATTATAACAATTCGGAAAATTAAAAGTTTAGAAACATAGATATAAAAATATCAAATTTTCATATTTACAAATTTACAGAATTTACAAACTTAGCACAGAATTTAGAATTTCAGGTTTTCAGATTTTTAAGATTAGTAATTTAGAAATATATTTTTGTATTTAAAAATGTGAAAACATAGAGATTTACATACTTAAGAAGTTTAATATTTGAAGATTTGGTAATTTAAAAATTAAAAAATCTTTAAATCTAAATTTTTCGCATCCGCTAATTTTGAAAGTAGAAAATTTATAAATGTCTGTAATATAATAACAGGTCCTAAAAATTGCAAATATTCAAGTAAATTTGTATTCTGATAATTTGACAAGTTAGAACTAGATGTATGCAAATTTTCACATATCAAATATCCAATCTCTAATTTGAACATTTTTATATTTATAAAATCACAAAATTATTTAGTTTGTTAACAATAGACGGTTATAAATTTATTAGAGAGTTTGCTTTCAACATAAATCAACAGATAAAGTCTAAACGTGTATCCTGCAGAGTGTATTTTTATCGCGTCCTCTATTTTTAACTCGGTTGTATTCTTCTGTAAAAAAAAATCCAGCTCATTCCGTATTTTGTTCTTTCTTTGGTCTATGTTGTTCTTGACCGAACAAAATGATTCAGTCTGCTCTTTTCTTCAGTTCTCTTGGGAGCTACAAGACATACCAGGAAGGATTTCTGTGTTATAAATATCTCCGCGTGCTTTATAGCCGCCCTTAATTCGTAGCTTGAGATGCAGCGTAAAAGGGGGTTAATGGAGGTCACTTAAGCAATAATTGTGTTAAATTGTTATTGTTAGTTACTGTTAACCAACTTAAATTATTAAATTATTATGTTTGTAACAAGATATCCATCTATCTTAATGTTTTTCATTAAAAATTTACATTTGTAATTTCAAACTCAACAATTTTTATATCATCATACTTTCATATTTTTAACATTTAATTTTCCCTAAAATTCAAGACTTCCAATTTCTTAATCATCAAATTCGTAATATTCCTAAATTGTCAAGTTCCTGAGTTCTCTATACCCCGAAAATTTCAAATTTTCCTGTGTGACATTTGCAAATTTTATGATTGCATATTTTCCTGCGATTATCTCTAAGCCAAATTAGTTTTTGGCTATACGGACTGCATATTTTTACTAGGATCTTCTCTAAGCCAGATTAGTTCTCGCGTATATGTATTGACTACATATTTTCTCTAGGATTAGTTCTCGGCTGTACATTGCAAAACAAACTTCAACTGCTGCTCGCTTGACGAATCAAGGGTCAACTATTTTCGACGATAGGTATTCAAAATGTTTGATCGTGAATACCATACGCGTTTATGAGTTCCCTGTTCGGACTGCTTGCCTCTCGGAATATAATATGTAAAATAAGCGCGGGCATTGCTGACGCGGAAGATGAATTATGTATGTACACGTGTTAGCGATGTGAAGCGAGACCGGTTGATGGAATGATCGACTTGGCTTTGTGTAAAGGAATCATGAAATTGAAATACGCATTGTTTGTTACACGTAGCTACATTTAAGGTTTCCTCGATTACCATATTTACATTCTTTTTTCTTACGGACTCGTACATTTTTGTACGTCACTAGCACAAATATAAAAATAATTTATAAATATCTTAATACAAAATGTTAAGTTTTGTCGAGGTGAAAAATCATTGTATAAACTAGTTCAGATATCATCCCTTATTTATTTAGTCCTTTTTTTTTAGTTTGCATTTAACAGTAAATAGTCATCCAATGTCTGTAGAAAGTAAATTACCAGATTAATTACCAGAACTAAATTAAGTAAAAATTAAGTAGGAAATTGTTTATTATTGTTTACTGCTATTACCTCTGAATATAGATATATGTATATCTTTTAAACTATGTTCGTTAAAACTTATGTCTATACGACAAGAAAGAAGTATCCTTAGATGTTTAACTCTTTTCTATTAACACCCTGTATAAAATATCATTATATGCAATAGTATAATTGAAATTATCAAACTTTTCAGCTAAAAGATTTTAAATTGCTCTCTAAAAGTATTAAAACAAGTTACGTTATTTTAATTGCATAATATTCAGTAATATACAAAGAATCTTAATACAATGTATCATTTAAAAAGTTATTTATTTATTAATTAATGCATACCCATGAACAATTATTACTATTGTTCGGGAAAGCTGAATATTTCATGGTGGTTTATACTCTTAATACGGAGATATTTCGTCTGCGAATGATAGTCATTAATATTTATTTGCGACAGTAGTGTTTATATTCCTGAAAAAATGTGGAAATTTCCATTTTGAACAATTTTTGAATCCTTCGTGCTTTGGAGAAAAGGAATAGTTGCTATATAATTTATTTTTTATTGAAATTTGGACGTGTTGATAAAAATAGGTAATGCATATATTGTATAAAAATGTTTAGTATAAAAATTATAAACTATAGTTTTTGCATCAGAAATGATTTAACGGCTTTATATAATGAAGAAAGATTTATATCGAACAGATCTATAAAAGAGCTATATTTTCATTAAAAATATATAATTTCATTTAAAAAATCAGATTTGAATTTCGATTTTGACACACCTACGTAGAAGAAATCTATCTTCTTATTGATTTAAGTCTCAAGTCTATCCAACAACATAAAAGCTCGCTCCCTCTTACGTATTTTTTCATTATGAGAGTTCGTAAAAATGGAAAAACTGGTATCCAATTGGGGCGTTGGTCGAATGCGAGATTTCGAAATCCTTTTCACGAATCGTGTGTTTTTCCAGCCGGTGGAATTATCAATTTAGGCATTAGGACCACTTTCCAGTCGTTCCGGCGACGAACCTCGAGTTTGCCTTGCAGCTCGAACTCCGGGATGTTCAATTATTCATCTCCGGGTCTATACCCGTTTCTTCTTTCGTTTACTCTTTTTACTCGGGCGCAAAGGAAACCGCGGAAACCCTTCTTCTTCCCTCTTCGTGTTCCTTCTTCTTCTTCTTCCTCGTCTTCTTTACTGTCGTGCTTGCTGAGGTTACCCAGGACCGGATAGAGGAAACTTACGGCTCTCCTTCTTCTTCCCTAAACGGCTCTCTTATGCTCCACGAGAACTCGCTGTAATCTTCGTCATTCTCCTCGAGAGACAAACAAATCGTTCGTGTTGCTCCTTTAATGAAAATCGTTTCCAGCGGCGACAGCACTTCATCGAACGGCGGCCATGATAAATGCATTCGTGTATCCTCGAGGCGATCTTCGGCGAGAAGAACGGGAAAACACTGTTTTAGGAAATTGAATTGCCAGAATTTGATGACGCGTGACACATCTACAATGATTATTTAATTGCATTTCTGCAAATTTCGGAATATAGGAAGTTAGGAAATTTGGTACTGTAAGTCTATGTCAGGATGAAGAAATAAAAGGCTTATACTCGTAATAGATGGAAGGTTAATAATCTGTATATATCTTACTCTATAGTATAAAATCTTACTTCTTACTCTATAGTCTTTTCTTCTATATCTATAGTATAAAATCATAAGGTAACGGTGTCACGCGTAATGCTGTAACGCGGATCGCTACCCCCTCTACTCCACAATCCAAGGTCCACTCACCATATCACTTTAGAAGCGTATTCACACGAAATAGGCTCTAAGCACCTCGGGGGTTGGACCGTGAAGCGGCCAGGGGGCACCGCCCCTAGTTTTAATAAAAAACAACGGAAGGCGATCTGCACGTCGTAACAGGTTTCAATCGACTGTCCTGTTTTTTCAACCGTTATTGCCACCGACAACGTCGATGGCAAATGCCGATGATCGTCTTCAGGAATTTCGGGTGGCCTCAACGCCCGCTACCGATCACGCCATAATACAATGTATTACTCTCATGCATAACGTACAACACTACAATGTATCAATCTTATGCGTAATACCGTATTCTTTTACAGTAGCTTGAATTATACATAAAATGGAAATTACGGATTTGGTGATTTAGGAATTTTGGGGGTTAGAAATTTGACGATCGAGGGATTTTGGAAATGTAGAGACTTGGGGACATTAGAATTAGAGAATATTAAGATGTAGGGATATTAGGAATTGGGGTATTAGAATTTTAAGTCTATAGGGATTGGGGAATACTGGGATTTAGGAATATTGGGATTTGGGAATATTGGAAATTAGGGATCTAAGGATTTAAGAATACTGTGATTTGGGAATATTGGAATTTCGGGATATAGGAATATAGTAATTTGATTATATAGGAATTTTAGAATTTGAGAGTATAGGGATTTGGAGATGTAAGAATGTGGATATATAGAGCTCTGAGACTATAAGGATTCAACAATATTGGAATTTGCAAGGTTAGCAAGGTTTTTATTCCCCCAGATCCTTAGATTCTCCAATCCCTATATGCTCAAATTTGCATGTCCTCAAATCCCTGAATACCCAATTTGCTATGTACCCAAATTCCTCAACCGCTAAACACCTTGATTCCTAAACATCCTAAGTGATTGTGTCTTCAAATTCCCATATCCTTCAACTTCAAAATTCTCAAAAATCCCTAAAAATCATCAACTGTGAGTCCTGTTTCTCTTCAGTTGACATATTTTTGAGTAATCCAGATTTGCCGTTGACTGTTCATCTTACTTCTTTGAAGTTCGCTTGCAAGATTTGCTGTGAAAAGATGAGCCAATAGGGTCGCCTTCTCACCTAGCACCCGCATTGCAGGCTGGCCAAAAGACGATTTACGAATCGTCGTTGATGCGGGATCACCCTTCTACTGTCCCCTGTCTGCCAGTCCTCGATCGATTTGCACCGGGGCGAATTTAGAGACGCTTCGTTAAACCGCGGTGCAAAAAAGTTCGGCCACCGATTGGGCCAACAGCCCTGGAAGCCTCTTTGAGAGAAGACAAGACGTGTATTTGTAGCTGGAGCTCCCCTCCAGAGGCCGGTTCCTCTCGTTCAAGGAAGAGGATCCTCGGACTGGATCCTCGTCGACGATGGCTTTTGGATTGCCGCCCAATCGCCTCCACATATTCCTATCGGCATCCAACCTCCTCCGTCGCCACTCATTCCATTATCTTCTCTCCGCTAAGCTTCGTGTGCGTCGTTATCCTGGACGCGCCGCTCCTAGGGATTTATATGAATGGCCCGCTCGGGGACGCAGTACAGTCAACTGCAAATCTGACATCCACAGGGAATACGTGCCAATTAAGTGAACGGGTATCCGGTCGTTGAGTTCAGGTTAATAGATTTGTATGTTTAGGACTTTGGAAATTGACGAATTCGGTGATTTGATAATTTCGTAACTTGGATATTTTGGAACTTGAGAATTTGACAAATTTCAGAATTTCGAAATTCGGGAATTTGAGAATTTTAGTAGTTTGGGGAATTTGTAATTGAGTGATTTAGAAATTTAGAAATTTGGGGAATTTCTATTATGAAGGATATGGACATTGGAAGACAGGTGTTTAGTAAATTAGAAATGTGGAACCTTTCAGAATTTGTGGAGTTTCAAGGATTTGGAAATGCAGGTATTTCAGAATTTGTAAGTTTTAAAAATTTGAGAAAATAATAATTGGCGAATTTGGAAATTTGAGAATTATAGATCTCAGAAATTTGGTGGTATTCTATTATAAAAGATGAGAATTCGGATTTTAAGGTTTTTATAAAGTAGGAATTTGGAATTTTTACAGGATGAGTATTTCGAAATTTTCTGTGAAATTTGACGATTTGTTAACATGAGAATTTGAAAATACCGAAATTTGAGATTTTTAAGACTTGAAAATTGAGAAATCTGGGGATTTTATTGTTGGAATATAGGGGCTTTGAAAATCTAGGAATTCGTGGTGTATTTGAACGTCATTGTATCAGAACAACCCAATTTTTCCGACGGTGAATACGTACAGTTTATTTCAATTATTATATAACACACGTATTATAATTTAGTCTGCGAGTGACATCAATATTACAATCAAAACCGAAATACTTGATCCCGCAACGAAAGTCTTTGCAAATACAAGTAAAGTCCGTAATGACAACAAGTATGTCCCGTAATGACAAGTTATAAGTGAAGCCTCGTAACAACAAATAGAAAGAAAGAAGCGCGTAGCAACAAATATAAGAGAATGAATCGAAGTGAAGCGCGGGCCCGGTGCCCTCGCTTATTTTATACGTTTCACTCCCCTACGACGTCTCCTAGCAACCACCCGATTTCTTCGAAATCTGCCACGTGCCCTCCGTCGACCTTGGCTTCGCGGTCATCCCTCTACGACCGATCCTTGCGATGCCGCCCGCCCTTTGCGGCCGAGCCGCCGCGCCGCCACGCCGCGCGCCGATACCGATGTCGCGCCGGCACTTGCCGGTACCCGCCGTCAAACGGAGCGGTCCGCGCCTTTGTACTCGTTTCTCGAAAATTACGCATCAGGAGACGTCGCCGAGGAGTGTCTTTCTTTTCTGCCGAAGTACGCACCTGGGTTCGCCGGCATTTCGCGGTGGATCAAATACTTTCAATTGGCATTTTTCTCGGAATTTCAGAGCATGTGCCACGTGCCACTTTTGCCACGTGCCATTGCCACGTGCACCACGCACGTGTACATTTCTTAGAAAAATTAATTATCTATCGTCTTCGAGTGCGACCGATCCCGCAGACAGCTAGCCGGAGCGCAGGGCAAGCAAGCTCGCCCTCGCCCGGGTTCTCACCTCTCCCGAGCGGAGTGGCCCTCGGTGTTTTGGTGAGCACCACCACTCCCGGGCGGATTGGTTACCCCCGGTGCTACGATGGTGTTTTTCATGCCGAGACACTCATGGTGTTCGACGAATACGGCCACAGGTTTCCCCGTGCACGTAGGGCTTCGAGGCATGGAAACTCGCCATGCCTGCTGCTTTTGACCAGTCGTCCCCGAAAACCCCGCTAAATTCCTTAAATCTTATGTTTATCTTTAAATTCTCATCCCATGCTCTGAAATGCCTCAATTGGCCAGTTCTATCCGTAACAATCCTCCCCCTCGTACAAAATTCATTTAATTTTGTACCTCATTTATTCCTAGTAGTTTTATTAGTTTTCGTGTCGGACGTATAAAATCACCCGTTCGTGTGCGCACCTCGGCCACTCTGACTTCTTTATCTACACCGGGAAATACTCGTGTAACGGTCCCTTTTCGCCAACTATTTCGCGGTGCTTGTAAATCTACGATCAACACTATATCGCCTACTTCTAAGGGATTTTCCTTTTCGGTCCATTTCTTACGTGGTACGAGCGTAGGTAAATATTCGCGCAACCATCGTTTCCAAAACGCCTCCGCGAAACTTTGCGCTGTTCGCCACTGTTTTCGCAAACATACATTTTGGAGGTCATATCTACCTAGCTGAATCTCACCCGAGGACGATCCTATCAGGAAATGATTTGGCGTCAGTGCCTCTTTATCGCGAGGGTCTAACGACACGTGCGTGAGCGGCCGCGAGTTTACCGAATGTTCGGCTTCTGCAAAGAGCGTAGAAAGAACTTCTTCGGAGGGTGCTTGTTCCCTTAAGATCACGTTTAACGCGGTTTTTACCGACCTAATCAATCGTTCCCACGCCCCACCCATATGCGGTGCGTCAGGGGGGTTGAAACCCATTTCACGCGTTTCGACAATGCGTATTCCTCGATCTTAGCTCGGTCCATACTCGCGGTCGCGTCTTTCAGCTCCTTATCCGCGCCCCGAAAGTTCGTCCCATTGTCGCTGTAGACCACCTGCGGTGTGCCTCTTCGCGCCGCGAGTCTTTGTAATGCCATTATGGCCGAACTAGCACTTAGCGAATGCGCGATCTCTAAGTGGATGGCCCTTGTCGTGAGACACGTAAACAACACTCCCCAACGTTTCTCTCTTCGCCGCCCGATCTTTACCATCAATGGTCCGAAGTAGTCGACCCCACAGTGTGTAAAGGGTCTCTGCCGAAAAGCTACACGCCCGACCGGTAGCGCGGACATCAGCGGGTTCTGTGGCCTGCCTCGCCGTATACGACATACAATACACCTACTTATGAGCGAACGTAAAACGCGTCGAAGACCGATTATATGGTATTTTTGCCTTAATTCATTGACTACCGCGTCGCTACTCGCGTGATAGAACTTCCGATGGTATTCTGCGATTAGTAATTTGGTCGCGGGGTGTCGACCCTCGAGTATGATTGGTCGGTTGTCAAAGCCCTCAAGTCCCGTTGCCGTTACGCGCCCGTTGGCCCTTAAAATTCCCTGTTCGTCTACGTATGGATTTAAACCGGCGATTTTACTTCCCTTGTTGATATTACGGCCGTTTCTCAACGCAACTATCTCAGCTCCGAAATATTCTTCCTGGATAACGCGGTACCAATATTGTTCCCCTATCTGAACTATTTCCAACGGTTCTTTCACGGTGTTCTTCCCCTTCCAACGACCGACGATCGCGTGTACTCGTCGCGCGATGACGAGAAGACCGCGCCAACCCATCAATCTTATCGGTAGCGAAAATTCTGCTTTTACCGTCGCCGCCACGTAGACGCACGCTTTCCGCTGCTCCAATCCGTCGATTGTCGCCTTCTCTTTCGCGGTCAACGTTTTTTCTATCGGCCATTCGGATTCCGGACGTCGCAAAAATTCCGGGCCTTCAAACCATCGCGGGCTTATAAATTCGGAGCTATTTTCGAAGCGCGTCGCGTCGTCCGCGGGATTCTGACCGGTCGGAACCCATCGCCACTCCGTCGTCCGCGTGTTTTCCCCGATCTCTCCTAAACGGTTCGCTACGAATACTTGACGCGTCCGCGGCTCCGATCTGATCCATGAAATCACCGTGGTCGAGTCTGACCAAAAAACTCGTCTACTAATTTTAATGTCTAGCTCCTTTTCTACGAACGTCGCGAGTCTTGTCCCCATCAGGGCCGCCTGTAACTCTAATCGCGGTATCGTCAACGGTTTTAACGGCGCGACTCTACTTTTGGCCATGATCAAGGAAACGTGCGCGGATTCAGACTCATTTTCGTTTTCGAACCGCAGACAGGCTACCGCCGCGTAAGCCGTTAAGCTCGCGTCGCAAAACACGTGGAGTTGCGCTTCTGACTCCCGCGATTCCGTTACCCCGTAACACCTCGGCATCCGGCATTCTTTTACCCTGTCTATCATGGACACCCACTTGCGCCAACGGACAAAATCTTCCTCCCGTAGTGGGTCATCCCAATTTATACCGCTTCGCCATATTTCCTGCATGATGATTTTTGACTTTAACGTGAACGGCGCGAGGATACCGAGCGGATCGAAAACCGACATGATAACGCGTAAGAACTCTCGTTTGGTGGGCTTCCTTTCGCCTAGCAGGATTTCTTTTGGTATGTTCTTTAACTCGACATTGAATTTGAGTTCGTCAGTCTGTGTGTCCCAGAAAAGACCGAGGACCCTCTCTCCCCCTCGGTCGCCTAACCGCATGTCGCCCTGCTCTAACCGTTGCCCGTGATCGACGGAATTTCGCAAAACCTCTACCTTGTTGCTCGCCCAACCATGCATGGCGAAATTCGCTCGCGCGTTTATCGCGATTACATTCCGAACGAGCTCAGCCGCTTCGCGCACGGTTCTTCGACTCGATAAGAAATCGTCCATATAGCTATCATTAATAATACTTCTAACTGCCTCCGGGTGAGCTTCATTACAGTCTTTCGCATTCTTGTCTTTGACGTAGATCGCGCTACACGGGGATGATTTGGCGCCGAAGATTAACGTCGACATCTCGTAAATGTCCGGTTCTCTATTCCTGTCTTTTCCTCGCCATAGGAATCTCTGCGCACCACGATCGCTTTCCCGAATTTGCACGCGTAGGAACATATCTGAAATGTCCGCCTTCACCGCGACCGCGTATTGTCTAAACCGAATTAATATTCCCGGCAATGATTTTAATAGGTCCGGACCTGACATCAGCTGGTCGTTCAAACTTATTCCTCCGGTTTTTGCCGCGGCATCGAAAACTAATCGAACTTTATTTGGCTTGTTTACGTTTCGCACTCCGAAGTGCGGTAGATACCACGTCCTAGTCCGCTCCAACGTTTTCTCAACCCTTTGAGCGTAACCCTGATCCAGAAAGCGCTGCATTTCCTGGTAATATAAACGTGCATATTCGGGATCGCGATCTGACCTTCGTTCTAATAATTCTAACCTTTTCCGCGCAGTAGACAAACCGTTCGTGCTCGGCGCGTGATCGTCCTTCCATAAGAGGCCCGTTTCCCAGATTTTTCCCTTACGCGAACTAGTTTCCTCTAGTATCCGCAACGCGCGATCCTGCTCGCCTTTACACGCGACGCTATCCTTTATTCCGGTATATTCTAGCGCGAAATAACCCTTTACTAAGTCGTCTAAAGAAGTCAGAGCCTCCCCTGTACATTGGTATTCGCTTACATCTATTTTGTATACCGCGCGTGAGGAGCATTTTGCGGACCCATGCACGGTCCAGCCAAGACGGGAGCGCGAAACCGCCAAATCTGTACCTATTATCTCGCGCAGTTCCCGTGTTACGATTAGGTCCCAATTGTCCTGACCGATTAATAATTCTACTCGTGCTCCGTGGTACGGTCGGATCTCCACGTCTTTGGCGGCATCGTGTATCCGCGCAATAATGTCCCGGCTGATCGACTGTGTGGGAAACTTCAGATTTTTTACGGTTATCGCTCCGCGGATCCGGTGCGTGCCGAAGATCCCCTCTACGTCAAAATCTACTTTTTTGCTGTTCTCTAATCGAATTTCTCCTTCGCCTATTCCTTTTATAGACACGTCTATTCGCGAACCCTTTACCCCTAGGTCTCGCGCCAGCCTATCGTCTATCAGGGTGACCGTGGAACCCTCGTCTAGTAACGCGAATGTATCTATTGTTCGCTTCGGCCCACCCGCGCGTACCGCTATAATTTTCAGCAATACGCTTTGCCCGTCTAGTCAACTATCTAAGGAACCACGATTTTCCCCCGACCTGTTGTCGCTCGCGACGTATGCCCTGCTCGACGCACTCTCTCCCCCGGATATCGCCCCGCGCTGAGCCTCATTTTCCGCACTATTTGCGTCGACATATTTATGCAACAGGATGTGATGCTGCCTCTTGCAGACCTTACACATCTCACTCTTGCAATCGTTTCTTGAATGACCGGGCCTCAAACACCCGAAGCATAGGTTGTACTTTTTCACGAGATCCCAGCGCTTACTCACGGGCTCACGGGCGAAGAAGAGGCATTTCGGCGACGGGTGATTATCCTTTTTGCAAAACGCGCATTTACGAGTTTCCGTCGCGTTTGTTTCTACACGCCTATCTCGCCGTTCTGCTACGCATACCACGGCCGTTTTCGTCGACGGCCGCCGCGATCCACCGAACGCGCCGCGATCCACCCTTTGTGTCGAACGTTCCGTCGTGAAATCGATATCAAAAATCCCGGCTTCCGTAGCTAATTCGGCTTCCGCGTATATGAAATCCGCGAGTTTCTCGAGTTCCGATTTCTCTTCTCTAACGCTTACGGCGTACCGGTTATATGCATATCGCAATGCTATCGGTATCTTATGTCCCACGGATTTTACTAGTTCGGGGCTGTGCAGGTACCCTAATAACCTAAACGTTTTAAACGCTACCACTGCACTGCGTAACTTCGTCGCGAATTGTACGAGAGAAATTCTCCCCGAATCTATCTCCGGTAATGTCTTTAACTCCGCGACGATCTTCTCGGCAGCGGCCCGTTTATTCCCGAAATGCAATTCTAACGTCTTTATTATTGTGTCCGCGTCGCGGCTACTCGCGAGCAAAGTTTTAACCACGTCGCGCGCCTCGCCCTTTAGGGCATCGAACAATCGTGCAATGTTTTCGCGGTCCGAGTATCCGCCCGATTCGGATGACGATATATATGCCTCCTTAAAGTGTAGCCACTCTAAGGGATCACCGGAGAAGCTAGGTAATGCTTTCGCGGTTGTGAGACGATTTACTAATCGCGAACTTCCTTCCCCTGCGAGCGACGCTTCACGTACCGCCGCTAACGTACGTTCGATAGCCGCGGATAGTCGATCAGCCGGGTCAATAAAGGATTGCTCACTCACGTTTCGCTGACGCCTTACTGGTAACGCGGTGCTGTTGCTCCATGGCTGATGCGTTGCCCTGTCGTCCTCGCTGCCCTGGATTTCCTCCGCCTCGTCGGAGAAGTCCGTGTCCTCGTCGGCTGCGGATGGGATGCTCGCCTCCGTGGGTCGCCGCTGCCGTCCTGCTCCGTGACCGCTGCCTCCTGGCAGCTCCTGCTGCCGATGGTTCCCAGTGGTCCTTGTTGCCCGACGCCCCTGTCGGATGACAGGTAGGATGGGAGACGGTGCCCTGGAAGGCCCCGCAGAATCGTTGTCCTCCATGGTTGCCGGTCCTGGTCCTGGATCTGCCAATGCTCTCGCCTTCGCTGGTCTGCCCCGCTTGGCCGCTGGCTGCTTCCCTGACTGTTGGGCTGTTGCTCGTTTTCCTCGTACCATTGTCTCGAGTAAAGTCCACTTTGTGTGTCACTCGCACTTCCACACAAGTCACGATATCGCGTCAAACACCGTCTGTCCGGTCAAAGTGTCCCGGGTTTCGGCACCAAAAATTGTATCAGAACAACCCAATTTTTCCGACGGTGAATACGTACAGTTTATTTCAATTATTATATAACACACGTATTATAATTTAGTCTGCGAGTGACATCAATATTACAATCAAAACCGAAATACTTGATCCCGCAACGAAAGTCTTTGCAAATACAAGTAAAGTCCGTAATGACAACAAGTATGTCCCGTAATGACAAGTTATAAGTGAAGCCTCGTAACAACAAATAGAAAGAAAGAAGCGCGTAGCAACAAATATAAGAGAATGAATCGAAGTGAAGCGCGGGCCCGGTGCCCTCGCTTATTTTATACGTTTCACTCCCCTACGACGTCTCCTAGCAACCACCCGATTTCTTCGAAATCTGCCACGTGCCCTCCGTCGACCTTGGCTTCGCGGTCATCCCTCTACGACCGATCCTTGCGATGCCGCCCGCCCTTTGCGGCCGAGCCGCCGCGCCGCCACGCCGCGCGCCGATACCGATGTCGCGCCGGCACTTGCCGGTACCCGCCGTCAAACGGAGCGGTCCGCGCCTTTGTACTCGTTTCTCGAAAATTACGCATCAGGAGACGTCGCCGAGGAGTGTCTTTCTTTTCTGCCGAAGTACGCACCTGGGTTCGCCGGCATTTCGCGGTGGATCAAATACTTTCAATTGGCATTTTTCTCGGAATTTCAGAGCATGTGCCACGTGCCACTTTTGCCACGTGCCATTGCCACGTGCACCACGCACGTGTACATTTCTTAGAAAAATTAATTATCTATCGTCTTCGAGTGCGACCGATCCCGCAGACAGCTAGCCGGAGCGCAGGGCAAGCAAGCTCGCCCTCGCCCGGGTTCTCACCTCTCCCGAGCGGAGTGGCCCTCGGTGTTTTGGTGAGCACCACCACTCCCGGGCGGATTGGTTACCCCCGGTGCTACGATGGTGTTTTTCATGCCGAGACACTCATGGTGTTCGACGAATACGGCCACAGGTTTCCCCGTGCACGTAGGGCTTCGAGGCATGGAAACTCGCCATGCCTGCTGCTTTTGACCAGTCGTCCCCGAAAACCCCGCTAAATTCCTTAAATCTTATGTTTATCTTTAAATTCTCATCCCATGCTCTGAAATGCCTCAATTGGCCAGTTCTATCCGTAACAGTCATATAAATTGGTATCTAGAGATACTTATATTTAAGAAAGTGAAGTGCAAAAAATATAATGATCTTAGAATTTTTAGATCTAGAAATTTGAAAATGAAGAAATTAAAGAATTTAGATATTTGGAAGTCTATAACGTCGTGGATATCACGATTTGGAAATTTGAAAATTTCAAATTTTTTGTATTTTGTAATTTAATAAATTAAAAAAATTAAACAAGTTGACATTCAGAAACTTGAAAATTTAAAAATTTGAAAGGTTTATAAAGTATGATATTTAGAAATTGATTTTGGGGACTTGAGAATTTGGTAATTTATAAAATTGAGTGTTTGACAACTTAAGAGTGGGATGATTTGGTAAGTTATTATTTTGGATATTCAAAAATTTGGAAATTTATTTTGGTAATTTATATATTTGAAGATTTAAGGATTTAAGAATTTGACGATTTCATTATTTAAAAATTAAAAAATGTGAACATTCGAAAGATTCGGAAACAATAATTTCCAAAAGAAATATAAAAACTTTCTAGCTTAAATGCGTGTTCCTATGCAACGGAAGTGTACGTTGCACCGAAGTGTACATTAGAGAAACACCTTCGCGACGATATTGCCTTTATTAAATCGAATGCGTTGCTCATTGCGTACGCGCGCTTTTGTTGGACCGCGAAATTTTATAGTCGAAATGAAGGCGTGGTTGGAACTGATCCAACGACCGGATGTGGAGGATCGCGTGTGGAGGCGGCCGTTTCGAAGCTTCGATGATCTTCCGGCGGATTCAGTGCTGTCGGAAACTCCTGCAATGATCGTTTTTCTATACCAATTTTTTCCGATCAAATAGGGTACATTTGTACAATAACGATCACTCAAACAGTAAATATAACAAAACCATCAGATTGAATATCAACTTAAATTAAATACCCTAATCATATCAAATTAAGAATTTACTGCAAATTATTATTTACAAGCTAAAAGTGTCCAACCATTATCTATATAACAGGGTGACCACATTATTCTTCTTCGTAGATAAAATAAACATTTGTAATAATAAAATTTTAATAAAATATCACATAACTGATTCATTTACAAAAAAAATAAGTAATATAAAATTTCAACACTGGAAGTTGAAATTCACTTCAAATGAAAGAGTAGATGTCATTGCACATTTGACGCATTACGTGTTAATAATGATAACATATAGTAAAACAATTATCGTATAATAAAGCTATTAGAGAAAATATCAGTTCATTTTAATATTACAGCTATTGCTATTATTTTAAACTGTTTGTTATTTGTCGCTTTAGATTAGTGATTCAGTAGACGAAATTTTAGTAAAATTCTTAACGTGCAGTTCATTTTATGTTGGATATAATATAGAAATCCTTTGAATAGTAACTGCCTGCTCCCGTGAAACGATGCACGTAAACAAATTTACTAATTTACAGTTTGCAAATAAAAACATTGGGATGTTGACTGAGGTAAAGTACGAAATTTGTATAGGGAAGGTACTATTTACTCAGTTCTGTTTCATCATTAACACCAGAAGCATCGTCCAGCACTCTGTATTAAAGAGCTACTTACGTATCTCGAAAATACAGGAAAACACGAGTTAAATTAAATTTACACTGCGGCGTTGCAGAAATTAATTTTTAATGCGGCGAATTAAATATTTGAAGTTATTATACAATTAAATACTAATTATTAGACGATGTTTATGGATTTGGGATATATCGAGAATTTCAATTTAAAAATAATTTGCAGACGCTGGTAGTTTCAGTATTAAAACAGTTAATACAAAATTTAAATTTACCTAAAAGAAAAATCAGTCCATATTAGGTCATTTTTCTTTGCATTCATATTTGGTTCTAACAAATGCAGTTAATATTTTAATGACATATTTAACAAACTTGAGTGGACGGAATTAAACTATTAAGATAACCCGCATTAAAATTGCCTAGTTTATGTTATTTAACAGAAAAAATATAATATTATTATAAATTATTATTATAAAAAAAATGACATCAGGAGTACATATAGCGACTATAAACATCTCATAGATTTAAAAGGCTAAATGTACTTGAATGCAAGTTAGTAAACGGCGATTTAATAAGACACATGACCGGTTGATCGGCGCGGAGAAAAATATTTACTGCGTTGTCGTGTTGCGATTAAAAGTTTTCTTCGGGATGTCGCGTGGTAAATAGTTAATATTCCGCGTCGGTGGCCCGCAGAGCATGGCACCATCTGGAATTTTAATTCGTCCGTCGGCCATTTTCAACCCGGTTACGTCGCTACTTGCTCGCGGATATTAATTTCTTCGTCGTTATCCCCGCGGAACACGATCTCGTAATGTAATCAGTTCGTAACGTGTTTCTTGCCTTCCCTAACTGCTTGCGCACCAGTCTGTCTGCCCTCGGCCACAAACCAGTTACTCAACCCCAATCTACCCGCGATGTATTAATTATGTATTAGGTCTTTCCTCGGATCGAGAAAATTATGTCCGCTGCACGTTGATTGCCACTGGAGGTCATCGGGGACCGACGATTCAAATTTCAAACAATGGAATGATGAAAATGGGAAGAAGAGGGAAATGTAATAGCGCTGCTATTAATCTCGTCGAGGCTTTTTACGTGTATGTGTGTACCGCTAGTTCTCTTTTAAATTCAATAGTTACTGTTAATTTAGCGACAGCTGATAAGAAAAAGGTTATAGGGCAATGTTATAAAGTAGTAGTAACATTGATAGTAGAAACCATCATAATTAATATTATGTGTACCAAACCTGGTATAAACCTAGCCTGTGTTGGATTGTTGCAAAATTATTCTGCTAACTTAAATACAAAAATTGTGTTGGAAACACTGAATATTCAATAGAGTAATCCGAATAGAGTAATGAAAAAAAAGATTAATTGCTTATGTTACCGGTAGTAACATAGTTAATGCTTACATTCTAGTTGCAACATAAATATTTATAAATGACTTGTTAGTGTTGATCACATGTGTCAGTACGTAGACACTATCACTGTTTTTATACGTTATTAATGCTTTTGGAATTTTTTTTATTTAATTGCTATCGGTTTGAGACAAGTAGAATGAGAGAATAATACGTTCTATTCTCATTTTATTTTTATTTGACGGTCATCGTTTTTGATTCCTGGGTACAATGAGACGCACTTCACAATTGCGTTCAAGCTAGGGAAATTTTTAAAGCTTGATTAATTGCCCGATAGTAAAAATGTTAAAAGGTGGGCTCGATCCATCAAAAGTTTCACGGATTTTACGCCCTCCGTGTAACGATTAAAACTCCTTTCGCAAACTTTCCTTGGCCGTTTACCGAGGCGATTCTGATCGAACCGTTGTCCAACTTCCATTCAGAACTTCGCAGGAAATCAAGTCTGGATTGAGCAGATGCCTAAGAGTCGATAGGCATGCTTTCTATCCAATTTGAAACCCTGTCAGAAATCGTACAATCGGACTAACGATTGTCGAACAATATTGATACATTCTATGTGGGATACGCATTCTAATTCGGTAGGTATAATTGTTCAAGTGATTATTTATTAGTTGTTTAATGCATTAGTTGTTTAATGTATACGCCCAGAGCTCATTACAATATCATTATAATTATTTTTTTGTATACATGTAGAAAAATTGCAATTTTATAATTGAAATCAGTTATTGGCAACTATATATCAAAGACGTTAATGAGTAGTCAAGTTCTGAAAAATTAAAAATATTCGGCAATTTATGGACTATAAAATTTCAAATTTCTAATTTTTACATTTCTAATTTTTTGAATTTGTCAATTTCAAATTTTTAAATTACTAAGTTTTCAACTAAGAAAATTATGAAGCAATCACTTATTAGTAATTAAACTATGAAGCAATCATGTTATAAAGTTATCAGGTTATCAAGTTATAAATTAATCAAATTACGAATTAATCAAGTTATCAAGTAATGAAGCTATCAAGCAATCAAAGTAGTAAGTAATCAAGTTGTCCAGTTATCATGTAATTAGGGTACCAATTAATTAGGTAATCAAGCTATCAGGTTGTAAAGCTATAAAGTGATCAAACTATTAACTTATCGAGTAATCAAGCTATCAAGCACCAAGCTATCAAGTAATCAAACTATTAAGCTACTAAGTAGTCAAGTATTCAAACCATTAAGCCATCAAGTAGTCAAATTCTCAAGTAATTTATTAAGTTATCAAGTAATCAAATTATCAAGTTACCAATTTATAACCTAATTAAATTATCAAGTAATTGAGCTTTTAAGTAGTCAATATAATCAAATTATTTAATTTTTAAATCATTAACATAAATTTGTGAATTTGAAAATTTGACACTTCTATTTTGTTAAATTTCTTCCGCATATTTAAATTCTTCCATCAACAATTTACCAAATTTTAAATCTTACAAAAATTGATATCTCAGTAAATTATCTTACTAAATTATCAACTTACTAAACTACCAAAAGAATCCCAAATTTTCAAATTACTGACAGCAAGTTTACAAACCACACCTAGACGAAAATTTTCAGGTTTACATATTCGATACCCATATAAAAGAGTCGGTAGGAGAATTCAGACTCGCGAGCGTGCGGCGAAAAAGGAAGATGAAAAAATGCAGAGGCTAAAAAATCGCAGGACCGAGAGGGAGAAAAATCGGCATTGGAGAAGGGAAAGTCGATAAAACGGGGAAAAGGTGAAACACGACGGAACTGGCGGTGTTTTGACGTGTCTGTGCTAGCGCGAGATTTTATTACCGGCGGCAGTTTTAACTACGCTTATTATCCGGTATCAATGGTAATCATCTGGCGAATTCACATGCGTTTCGGTCTCGGCCAACGTAGCACACGTCACGAGATGGCAGCCGGAATGTAAAATAATGAAATGCGGAATCCAATCCCGCGATACCGACCGCTTCTAATTAACTGCTAGTTTAAGTCGTAATTATACGCCTGCATAGAACCACTCCTCTTCGTTCTTCGCTTTCTGCAGTTCTTTTATTTCTTCGGTCCTTCTTAACACTTTCCGGTGAGAGTCTTTCATTTTTCAAATATGGGCGCAAACATTGGGAAGTCTGATGTAGATTCTTTTGTAAAGTACGGAATATGCTGTCTTTTGTGTTTGCAGAAATTTTAAGTGAAAATACGATTTGTTTAAACGATGTATTGTGTGTAAGAACATGGTTTAAAATAGGAGACTGATTCTTCAGTGAATGAATTTTTGACCTTTCGGTGCATGAATTTCAGACCTTTTGCTGCATGAATTTTTGACCCAGAAACGGATGGTAGCATCCTTTTCCACTACATTACCATTTTCCCAAAGGAGTATTATGACTGTACAACCAGGAGCAAGTTTGACTTCATAAATTTCGGAATTTCAAAATTTGGAAATTTAAGTATATAGGTAGCAATTTCGAGAGTTTGAGTGTTTTAGAATGTCGAGAGTAAGAGATATTTATATTGAGAAACGTGGAAATTTCGAAATTTAGAAACGTACACATTAGCAAGTTACAGATTCGGAAATTTGGAAAATTTAAAAACATAAGATTTTATAAGATATAAGAATTTTTAAATTAACAAATTTTTATTAAAAACTAAATTTTAAATTAATATTTAAACAATTGAATATAAAATTTCGTTTAAGAATTTTGCAATGGAGAAATTTTAATTGTGGAAAGTTAGCAAATTTAAGAATGTAAAATTATATAATATTTAAAAACTTGAGAATTTGAAAGTTTAAAAGTTTGAGAATAATGGGAACTTTAGGAATGTGAAGTTATATGAAATTTAAGGACAAAAGAATAATAAAATTCAGGAACATTAAAGAATTTAGTTATTTGACAACTTTAGAAAGGTGGATTATATCAAATTTATAAACCTTGAAAATTCGAGGATTTAAGAATTTAGGAAGTTTTCTCCAAATCCCAATAACCCCAAATCCATAAGAATTCTTTTTCACGAATGTTAAATAAACATGTGTCACGATAAAATATGAACAAGAGTTAGGATAATAAATGTACAATTGTGGATAAAAAATGGGCAAGTGTTCATTTATTGTCTTTTTTTATATTTTTCTCTAAAGAAAAGTAGATTCGCTCTTGACTGTACACATGTATGCAGCTAGCATGCATCACGGACGAAGCTCGTTTCGTACGTACACGAAATTAACCAGTCACATTTTCGAGGGTCGTTATCGGAGCGCTCGGTTGCTACTTTTCGTTGATTTTTCGTTTCGCACCCGGTCCCCGATGTAATCTCGTTTCGTGTCACGCTTTTGATACGACTTTATACGTCACGGCAGCTCTCTCTAGCCAGTCGGAGCAGCAATCCTATTACGCCGTCAGAACAGACCGACAAATAATCGTACGTTCTCTGCGGGCCGTGTGCTGTGCTCCTTTTAATTTCGACGATTAGATCCAGAGCTATTTTTTAGCTTGATTCAAACGCGACGAATGGTTATGCGCTGTAACGCGTTCAGACTGTGATTTTTCTTCCCGCTTCTCGTTTGCTCGTTCTGCACCGTCTTCGTCAGGGTTTATCGTCGCGCGTCACGACGACGTAATTGCTGTTTACATCGGCGAGCCATCCACGCTCTATTCGTAATACCGTCGCCGTTGTTCTGGCGAAATCAAACATTAGGTTTGTTCTTCGGTGATATTGCGAATTAGTATTTTAAATTAATGCACGGTGCAGAGCGAATTTTCCTTCGTCGAGGAAAATGTGGCAACAAAAGCGGACAGAGGTCTCCCGTTCGTTGAATTTTAAGGACTTTTTAGAATTTGAGTGTTTGGGATGACATGTGAATTTTGGCACATAAACATTTGAGGATTTTGTAATATTGGAATTTCAAGATTTTGAGATTTGGGAATTTTGAGTTTTTGGAACTTAGAAATATGGATTTAGCGATTTAAAGGTATGGAGATTTACGTATTTGGTAATACGGAAACTTACTGATCTGATTCCAAGTGTGATCAGTTTAGGGACATAGATATTTGGGCACTTAACCTTTTCGCTTCGGCTGTCCAGTCCGCCGAAGTACTGTAACTGAACGGAAGCGCGCGCCGTGAATACGTGCAGTACGCGTTGTTGCTGTATATACGTTTTCCTGAGTCTGAAATGATTATTTTGCTGAATAAAGCAATCTTTGTCACAATATAATGAGTATAATTTAGATCTTTGATATGAAAATATTTATAACGTACAATTGTAACTTCTGTTACGCGCGATGGGTAAAATATAACTGTTTACAGTTATTTACGAAGGTTGTAAATCTTCGTCGACCCATGGCATTTCCAAAACCTGTTACAGTCGTGGAATATTTCTAAAGTTAATATTATGAAGTAGAATTTTATTATAAAGTAGAGTTTATATAGTGGCTCAGAGTCCTCCACACTGGTGTGTCCAGGTCAATGAAGGATGTAGATCATCATCCCACTAGTTATACTGGTTGTTGTGTGTTGATGTAGTTGATAGTTACAAAGTTAATCTAAGACTGACCAGAGTAAGTATATTTCAACGAAACTAATCTAAGACTGACTAGTTGCTTCTAAACAGCCAGAAAAGAAAGCACAGGAAGAAGTTCAGGACGTGAAGGCGTTGCCAAAAGGGACCAATCCGGACAGATTGTTATTTGTAAAAGACAGTGATTGGTGAGATGATTCGACGAATGAGGTTGTAAGATTTTAGCCTTCACTCCAGGGTTGTGAATAACGTTTCGTTAATAAGGTGACCCAAACAGTTAAGTGATTTGGGTCCTTCAAAGAACTAAGTAATAAAACACATTGCGAGACTGCTGAATGACCGAGTCAGGGTGCCTGGTCCGCCGAGTACGCAAGGATTTTCGTAAACACTGCACACAGCAAGGGTGCACAGTTTAGGACTATGGACATAAACTTCTTTAAGGAAAGATATATTGGCGTTATAAAGATGTGCTTTTCTGGCCTGTTAAAAGGCTATTGTCAATAGTTAAGACTGTCAAGCTGTAGAGACATCCATGTGGTCTTGAAGATCCGTTTGAAATTGCAAGAGTAAAGGTTTGACAAAACACCCATAAATATTACGCTAATTATATTCCGAGTGCTTCGGAACAACTTCTATAACTTATAAACATTTATAACTTACAAAGCTACAGTATTTTACAATATTTACTATATTTGCAATATTTTAATTATGAATTAATTATGATGCGCAAACAAGTTAATATATTAATGTCAAATGATTAATAGTATAAGCACGCTTAATTTTGTTAAGCGACACTCGTACCCACAAGTCATATTGTGCGCGCCGCTTATAAGTGGCGCTCGAAGCGAAAGCGTTAAGAGTTTGAGAATGTAGGGATTTGGCTATATAGAAAATTAGAAATGTAGGGATTCAAAGATGTAGAGAGTTGAGAATATAATTTACGGACATAGAAATATGGGTATATGAAGGTTTAGGGATACAGGTATTCTAGGATATAGATATTTGAATATGTTCTCAGATTTGGGGATGTGGAAGTTTAAAAATAAAGGAACCTAAGAGTATAATGATTTGCGAATACAAGGACTTGAAGGTAAAGAAATGAACTGATCTAGAAGTTTAGAGGTTTAAAAATTTGGTGACATGAGAAGAAGAACAGATCTAAGAACATAGATCTAGAAATTTGAGGACGTACGAATTTGTGGATATAGAGATTTCAAGATCATGTATGTTTAGGCATCGAATCAAACGCTTATATATAATAAGTTCTCTACTAATTGTAAGGACGTTATGAATGGATTTATTCATTCAGTTTTAACAAATACAATTGTCAATGTCATCAACTTTATATCAAGAATGTTAATGAATACCGTACTTAATCCTACCTATCAAATTTCAGTCTCTAAATTAATAACCACAAATATTACTCTACGTTTATTTTATGTTTTTCAATATTTGATGCGTTACAATATCTTATTCCTAAGTTAAGTCCTACCTTATTCCTTTCCTCGCTTTCAAGAAAGAAGTCCAGAAATTCTACATTCGATACGTTACAATAACTTATCCCTAAGTTAAATCCTACCTTATTCCTTTTCTTGCTTTCAAGAAAAAAGTCAAGGAGCTCTACATTCGATACGTTACAATAACTTATCCCTAAGTTAAGTCCTACTTTATTCCTAACGTTTCAATGTCTTGCTTTCCCTACAATTCCAAAAAAGATTCAGATCTAAATACTCAGAATGTTAAATCCCTATCCAAAGGCGTTACTTACCTGCTAGGAAAAAGTGGCAAAAAGGTAAAAATAGCAAGGGTTGAATAGAGTTAGAGCCAGGAGGATTTATGTATATAGAGTGTGGCGCGGTCACCTCGAGAACACGAATTCAGTAAATAAACGTCGCGGATAAGGGGGGATGATACCTATCCTGGTGGGTGTAAGGGTAGAAACGAAAGAGAAAGAAAGATGGAGAGTTCCAGCAGTTCTCCAGGAAAGACTTGTCCGGCCCATAATCGACCGGAAGAGAGGCCGGCTCTCCGGTGGTTTTAAATTAAGCCACGGTACGTTCGTTAGCCGGCTTGACACCATTGTCGCCCGCCGCTGTACGAAACTATAAATTCGTTCGGAAACAAATGGCCGGAGGGCCACCGCGATCGTGCGCGGCTGCGGTTGTTTCCACGGCTGTTTTTCGCGCCCCTTTCGCCTTGCGAAATTAATCGAGCCCCTGGCTACCGCGAAAATATTCCGAACGACGTTTCTCGGAAAAAGAATAACCCGTGAAACGATACTGAACGGTGAACATGCACGTTTCCCCTGTAATTTGATGGACGATTTCGATGGGGGATATACTGCAACCTTTGCGGTATAGTTGCTAGGTGTTTGTGAGATACAGATATATATCGGAAAAATATCGGAACTTTTAAAATTATTAAGATAAAATTATTTCCTTTTATTCAAAATACATGTTTCAAATTCTTTCAAATTTTTATATTTTGAAGTAAGCAAGTTTTAACGTCTCCAAATTTTAAAGCTTTTCAAATTCTTCAATTTCTAGATTCCAAAATTCCTATATTTCCATATTCTCAAATTTCTATATTTATTAATTTTCAAATCTTCAAATCCTTAAATTTCCAAATCTCGAAATCTTGGAATCTTCAAATTTTCAAATCTTCAAATCTTCAAATTTTCAAATCTCAAAATTCCTAAATTTTCAAAAATCTCCAAATCCCCAAATCACTCTATAAATCTCCTAATTCAGAAATTCCTAAACTTCAAAACCTGTAAATTATAAAATCTTTCAATTAAAAATTACTAAGTAAAAGCTGTCTTTCTCTGTCACATTATCTTATGTACAGCAAACTTGCTCCATTCGATACATCATGAACATCTCTTAACGCATCCCTGAACATCGTATATTGTACTATTATAATTAGCAACTAAATTTGCACGTACAAAAGGTATTAAAATCCACAGTACCTTTCTTTCGCGAAAGAAAGATCGGTCTATGAAGTTGAGATTGATGCGTTTCGTGACTGTTCCGGTATATTGAAAGTGGGTAGAAGAGTAGTAGGTCGAGCCTGTAGGAAATCGATCGGGGGATTACGTGCATACGGGGAAACGTATGGGTCTTGAAACTTTAAGCAACTCTGTTGAAAACGTGTCTGTAGTGTGACTTTTAGCTTCCTTTTCTGGTCTCCGTTCGTTTCGCGATTATTCTTCGCGTCGACGCGCAAATCGTTCGAGAACACAAGTACAAGTGGCTTCGATTGACGGTTGCAAACGAGCAGCGACCACGAAGCTGTCTTCTTTCGCATTAATTATCCTTTAAGAGCGACCTGCTGGCCGTCATCCTCAAACTTTGCGACGATCTTGCAGCGGTTGCAATTAATGTCACTGGTATGTCAACATCGTTGAAGGCCCGCGGCTAAAACACGAGAAAAATGCAGTTACTGTTTACCTGTTGACGTTCATGTCCTATTTAATTAGAACAGCGAAGACTCGAAAGAATCTTTTTGTATCGACCATTAAAAGGACGAAAAGATTCGCTATTATTCTCACCTTAATCCCATGGAATACTTATTCGAGCTCTCGCTTCTTCTTGCTCTTTCGTTGCTCGGTCAAACGAAATTCTTTCAGCAAATAATCGTTTTCCCTTCGTATTATTTCGGATAACGTTAAATTAAGCTTGATGCGCAATTAACATGTTAATTACTCGATTAGCGTATGTAGAGCGAGTTAATGAAAAACATTACAGACTGTTCACACCTGTTAACGCGTTAACTGCAACGGCGAAAATGAGCAGCTGTAATGGGCCACGGTATAACAGCGAGTATTGAGGACATGGTTGGCTAATTTTCAAATTTAACTTTTATAGTTTGTTACTTTCATGATCCCATAATATTCATGGTTATTGGTACAACGTTAGTTTCGCTCGGTGCTTGCTTTCTGGTCCATTTTGTTTATTATCCAGTTGTACTGGAATTAAACGCAGTGATCCACGTGACAGGTAACGTATCCGATAACAAAAGAAGATTGACGCGAAAAATTAGCATCAATTGTTTTTTGAACTAAATATTCGGCAATTTGTTATACTGGCATAGTGATGGGCAGATCAGGGACTCGTTAATTTTTTGCAGCGACTACATACAATGTAGGTTAGAAAATTCGTATGGTATAATTTTATACTTTTATAATTTTTTTTAAGATAAAATAATAACATAGGATTGTGCAAACAAGAACAATTGCATAAAACCAGCTTAAAGGATAAAATTAAACACGTCTGAAATGAAATTACAAAAGTCTATAAGTTAAATGTTATAAA
The DNA here is from genome assembly GCF_050947335.1 of Megachile rotundata. Taxonomy (NCBI): domain Eukaryota; kingdom Metazoa; phylum Arthropoda; class Insecta; order Hymenoptera; family Megachilidae; genus Megachile; species Megachile rotundata. Next base: position 3,609,687 of record NC_134994.1, read on the forward strand.
AGCGGTTCAAATTACGTTACAACAAATTTTTAATTGTCAAAATAAAATTAATTTTTGTATTCCGGAAATTGCAATTTTTGCAGTTATACGATTGCAATTTTGCATTTTGGTAATTACAAATTTTGTATTTCTCCTATTACAATTTTTCCACTTCTGCAATATCAATTTTTCAACTGCAATTTCATTAAAAAATGTAAGTTTCGAACCCAGTGTATAATTCAGCCTTTCTATCCGCACCACACAATTTAACAAAGACAATCCCAAAGAATATGGAGGCATATAAAATAGCGGGAAAGAAAGGCAAATTGAAACAAGATAAATAGCAAAAGAATACGACAGAAGGGTCACAAAAGAATGGGTTAGAGAGAGGAAACGGTTGCGAATAAAATACGAAGAGAGAAAATGGAGCAAGAGGGACGCCCTAGTTGTAACTAGCTGGAAAGTGAGCGGTGGCTCGGCACAGGGACAATAGCCTCGTCGAGCACACGAATATTACGCGCGGAACATGTGCGCGGCATACTCGCGAGGTTTATTTGCGTTATATCTGCAAATACGTGCGGCAATGCGTGTCCGTCGAATGCTAATGCGCTAAGAGAGAGAGAAACTGCAGTGACGTCCACTCGACTATAATACTCGGCCACGTACAGTCAACACCAAATCTAGCTTTTCTAGGGAAAATGTGACAACGAAAGGTGAAGTGTGCGATTCTTTCGGAGATCTTTAGAGACTTTTGAGAATATCAGCATTTGGATACAGGATAAGACATCAATATGTAGCACAGAATATAACCAAACAAAACGTTGGAAACAGGACCCAGTCGTCGCTAACAATCTGAAAGTCGATGCGACGTAAAGCCTGAATTAAAAAAAAATTTTGGAACCTTGAATTTGATGATCTATAAATATACATTATGAGCTAAGAGTTCGTGGATAATAGGTATTTGAGGATCTTGGGATTTCAGAACTTTGGAATTTGTCTGCCTAAGGATTTTAGGACTTAGGAATTTGGGCTTTTGAATTAGTGATCTTCAGAATTTAAAAATATGGAAATCTAGAGATTTGGCAATCTGGGAATTTTTTGAAATAGATATTTGAGGTGTTGGGATTTGAGAACCCAAGAATGCGTGCATCTAACATCTTCGGGGTTTAGGAGTTAGGTGATTTTGGAATTCAAAGACTATGTATTTAACGATCTTGGAATTTGGGAGTTAGGACTTTTAAGCTAAGAAACTTTAGGATTTGGATATCTAGGTATATGGAAATCCAGATATTAGAGAATGTAAATATTTGCTAAAATGGGAATTTACTAATTTAAGACTTTAGAAGCCCAAAATTTCAGAAGGTATTTGAGGATTTTGAAATTTATGATTTGACGATTTAGGAATTTTGATATTTAGGTATTTGGAACCCTAAAAATTTGACAACACGGGAATTTACGAATCTAGAAATCTAGGAACCTAAAAAGGGGATGTATGAATTTGGATACCCAGGAATGGGAGAGCTCAGAAATGTATAATAACCATGTGATCTACCATGTATGAACTTAGAGAAATGGGAATCTAGGAGTTTAATAGACTATGAATTTGGGAATTTAAAGATTTGATACGTTGGATATTTAGAAATATAGAGATTTGAGAATTTTTAAAAGTTTGACATATTAAAAATTTATACATTTTTAAATTGAATAATTTAAAATTCCCAAATTTGATAATAAATTTGTAATTTCTAAGTTAGAAAATTTGGAAATTGAGGAACGTGCAACGTTGAATTTCTTATATGTCTAAATTTCGTAATTTTCTAAATTTCCTAAAAATTGCAAGAATTGGTAAATTTGAAAGAATAATAGTTAAATTTCAAAATTTTTCAATTATTGAGTTCCTTAATATCTGCAGTTTTAATCTTTTAAAAATTTGAAAATTTCTAAATTCCAAATTTTTAAATATCCGTGCTTCTGAATCTCTAAGGTATCAAATTTGATTTTTCATCGTACCCTAATCCGCCCATCATTGATTCATAAAACCAATACAAAAAAAGCTAATTATTAACATCATTAAACAAACATAAAGAAATCGAAAATTTTCAAAATTTTACCAGAATTGATAAAACTGATCTCATTTCTCGTTCAATATTTTCACCCTTCGTACCTTGTCTCCCCTTTCCTACCATTCTTCTTGTATCATTTACAACGCTGCATCCCCTTGTTCTCTTTTGTTTCGTGCTGTTCCGTTCTCTTCGCGCTGTTCTTCGTCACCGCTGTTCCGGCGTTCCTCTTTTACCTCGGTTGGTAAATCGTGCACACATGTATATGCACTCTGTTGCCTCTTTTTTCGCCCTTACCATTGCTCGAAGCACCGTTGCTAATTGCGAATATGCCCATTACCGTTATTTACAAACACCAACACATTCGCCACGGCTTGTCGTTCCAGATTTCCGCGGATTCGAGGAATCGTTTGATTCTGCTCTCCTCGTTTTCTCCTCTTCACCCAATAGTTGCTGCTTTTACCTTCTGTGATATATTACACAAGATACCTCGAAACATTTGCAGTAAAAAGCGAGAAAACTTCTTTAAGTTTTTTTTATACATGCATGCGAAGTTATAATTAATACCGACCTACATTTTTATGCAAAAAGTACAAAAATATTTCTTAGTATTTCTTCATAGAAACAAAATATGAGAAATTGTTTAGAGAAAATATTTCAAAATTAATAATGGAACTTGTTATACAAAAATTAATTATGAGAAAAATTGATAATCGGTGTTTCAATTTACTGACTCCTTAAATATTCATCCGTTTAAGAACCGTTACAATTTCTGCTTAAGTCCTATTAACATCTCATTACAAGCAAAATATATACATTTTATTCAATTAGCTTTTAAGCGTGATCTCTACCGCAATTACCCAGTCCTTCTAAAATAAAAATGCTGTACAATACCGTACATAAAAATACTTTGCAATAAATAAAAACAAAAATTTTTGTTGTTGTAAAATAGTATCCTGGCCTATTTTATACATTTCCGGTGTTAGTATTCAAAACGGTCCAGTTCTACTGTGATCTAAAAAATTAAGCTGTCGGTACGTCTCATTTGTCGGCGTCTCACAATCGGCGACAACCGTTAAGAGCGCGGCGATGGAAAGAAGCGGAAAAATCGCGGTTGAATCGACTGGCGAATACAGGAGCCGGAAGTTCTTCGCAATCCCGAGCGCATTGTAGCATGTAGAAGCGGAGTGGATCGTTTGTAAGAATTCTCGCGGGAAAAGGGGCCACCGCGGTCACGGTGCGGGGGTGAGTTGAGGCTGGAGGCGCGAAAGAATTTTAATGCCACGTTTCTTCCGTTATGAAAATTCTGGCAGGTGGGAAAAAATGCGCTCGTTAAATCGCCCCTTTGTGTCTTTGGAATCTTTCCCGTACGACGAACGCGTCCTTTTCTCCGCGGTGGCTTCCAAGATAAGGAGACAGTTTCACGAAATTGCGGTTAGCGATGATTCTTAAAATTTCAGACAAAAGCAGCTCGTTCGTCATCCCTGTTTACCGTCATCAGATTAGACGGCTCGTTTGTGCTTTACAGAATGCCACCGCTTAAATAGTGTGCAGTAATTAAATTTAAAATTAACCCTTTTCACTCGAAAGATGACTCACCGTTGTATTTAGGGGATTTTCAGCTTAAATCTTTAAAATAAAGTCATCTTTTCGTTTTATATTTTCTAGAAATAAACATTTGTAAAACTGTTTAAGATTTTTTCTTAATTCGAAAAATTTCAAACTTAGGACGCCAGTAAATTAATAGTAAAAATTGAAATGTTATGAATATTTTACATTTAGCAATTCATAATTGAGCAGTAGAATCAAATACAAGTAAAATTATGCTGAAAATTTAATCATAGTCACAATATAGATCAGGTTCGAAACATTTAAACTGCAGTATGCGTCACAAGTGTAACAAAATATAAGAAAAGGGGTTAATTACAAACTCCAGTAATTTATACGGTAATAAATGCGCGGTACTGAATGGAATTGAACAATTTATTAAAGAAGACCGTACACGAGTTTCGGTTTGTTCATTGATCGGTGAATAAAAATGAGTCGATTTGGTGGCAAGACATCGTGTTGGATAAACGTTTGCGAAGAAAGATTTCCGCGATTAAACGACGTGATTAAAGTTGTCCTGGAAAATGGGAACTACACGCAAGATTTAAGGAACAAGGTAATCGCTTACATGAGAACTATCTGATCGGGGAACGGAAATTTGATAACGAAATTGTGTTCTCTTTTTGATAATAAATCGTGGATTTAAAATTATCTTTATTCTTCATTGCACGAATCTTACAAATTAAAATGCAATTTTTATTAATTCTTACGTAGTACGACATAATGTTCTGTACGATTAATATCTACCTTTGTCATTATATTGTAAGGGTTTTGTAATCTTTGCGTAAAATTATACTGACAGGTATGATTATGGCTTGTTTCATTGGCGTAACTAAAGAATCTTATGTGGAGACTTTCAGTTATAGTCTCAAGCTTCACTGAGAGTAATAATAGCTCATATGAAGTGTGATGGAGGAATTTTTTGGGAAATTTAAAGAAAATTAGGGAAAATTAAGGAATTTTAAAATCTCAGAATTTTAGTATTTCAGCATTTGGAAGTTTGAATATTTGGAAATCGAGAATGTGGCTATTAGAGATTTGGAAATTTGGCAACTAGAAAATTGGAAATTTGAAAATTTGATAACTAAATATCTAGGAATTCTAAAATTCGAAATTGGAGAAATTTGGTGATTCAGAATTTTTTTATAAGAAAACTCAAGAAGTTGAAAATTTCAAAATTTAAAGATTTGGGATCCTAATGATTTGAGAATCATTAGAATTTTTATTTGGACTTTTGGAAAGTTGGAAATGTAGAAACTTTAAACATCAGAAAGCTTGAAGATATATACGAGGTGTGACACAAAAGTAACGAGACTAGGTCTGTAACTTGAAAAAACAATGGAATTAGCAGCAATTATTTTTGTGGCATCATCCCACATACCTCCTCTATCCATGTTGCCAATTTCGATTGAATCGGTCATACCATTTGGAAATATTGCGTTATTTAGTGAACACGTGCAACTGCATTTTGCCGGAAAAATGTCTAACGTAAAAACCGAACAGCGAATAAACATCAAGTTTCTTGTAAAATTTGTTGAAATCTGTTGTAACATGTTATGAGACATGTATTTTTACCTATGACTCACAAAGTAAGCGCCAGTCGATGCAATGGAAGTCTTCAGGAACCCCAAAATCCAAAAAAGAACGCATGTCAAAATCAAAATTCGACAATAATGGAATTGTAATGATTGAGTGGTCTCCCAGTGGTCAGACTGTTAACTAACACTATTACATTGAAATACTAAAAAGACTTCGTGAAAAAATTAGGAAAAAAAGGCCACAGTTGTGAAGCGATGGATGGCTGTTGCTCCGGGACAAAGCACCCGCTCACACGGCACTATCTGTCAAGCAGTTTCTGACCAGCAAAATTATTATTGTGATAGGGAATCCTCCTTATTCGCCTGATTTGGCTTCATGCGACTTTTTTTTATTTCCTAAAGTTAAATTTTGCTTAAAGGGAACCCATTTCACCTCAGTTGAAGAGGTTCAGGCAAAAACGGAGAATCGTCCGAAAGGACTTCCAAAAACCTCGTTCCAGAATTGTTACCAGCAATAGCAGCACCGAATGCATAAGTGTGTGAATGCTGAAGGGGACTACTTTGAAGGTGATAATGTCACGGAGAACTGATTTTGCAGATACAATGATTTATTGGACTAGTCTCGTTACTTTTGTGTCACACCTCGTACACCCTTGGACAAAAAGATAGCACATGTGTGCTATCAGAAGAAATATACAAATAGTGCCGGCGAAATGACAGCACGTTCACAGAATTTATACATATATTTTCATAAAAAAGAAAGTTACATTGCAATTAATATAAAGTTAATAATGATATGATAATAATATTTGTATATTTCTTCTGCTTGCTCAGAAACATAGCAAGGTCAACCATATTTACTAAGAAGTTCCTTCTCTCTGCCATGTAACAATTAGAATGGTATGTATTACATTAAAAAATTCTAAGTAGTTTTCAAAAAATTAAAGATAGCACACATGTGCTATCTTTTTGTCCAAGGGCGTACAATAAATTACTGTATTTTGCAGTTTAGACTTTTACAAATTTGTAGACCTACAATTAAGGAATTAATATATCTAAAAATTTACATATTTGAAAAATGTTACTTTAGAAATTTTGCTATTTGACTCTTGGAGATTTGAAAATTTACAGATTTGGAAATCTATAAATGTGATAAACTAAACATGAAAATTTGCAAACTCAGGAACATAGTTTGAAGATTTGTAACTTATATACTTTCAAATTTCATATAATATAATATATATCATTTACATAATGTCATTTACTCAATATTCTAAAAGTGGTTTGTAAATATGCAAATTTAAAGTAAAAAGGAAATTTACATGATGCGAAACCTAATCCAAAATTTGTAAGAAGCTGATTGTAACCTCTACCTAGTTACGCCAATGTGAGCATTTCCTTTTTCTTAGAATTACTCCACAGAAAAGTGGCGTCTTTCTTTTGATCGATAAAGGGTAAAGTAACTTGCCCAGTCTTCCATCCACGCAAGTCCTTTTTGATTAAGGTAGGCTATCGGCAAGATTGGTAAGGTAACCGATATTAAAAAGGTCGCATCGATTGAAAGAGACCCCAACGAATCGACCATCCCATTTTAAGTGTCTTTCGATGTCTGAGACGGCCTTCAATGAAATATTAAAGTGTTTTATGAAACTGTCGTATTACCGTGAACTCTTAATATAAATCATTTCTTCTTTGATTTTACAATTCTTGCGGCTAGTATATCTTTGTTCACGAGTCATCAAACACTTATCAATTTCTATTTTATACTGAAATTAACATTTACACAATATTAAACCAAACGATTTAATAACTTTTTACAATTGGATTCATGAATTTTCTTCTGTAAGTGTAATTTTTAATTGGTAAATTATATCACAAATTGTTTGTACGAAGTTTCGAACTGTTTCATAAATGTACAGATAGATATCATTCGCAATAATAGAATATTATAATTTTGTACATGTGAAGTTTTAAACTGTTTTATGAATAGTAGGGGTCATTTTTAATAATAATATAATTTTGCATTTATGAAGTTTTCATTTTATTTCATAAATGTATATCTATGAATAGGTGTAATTTGCAATAGAAATTGTAATTTTTTAATTTTTGTACTTCCACGTACAGTATTTTGTAAATCAACCACCTAATACTATGTTGGCACACACTCGTGACGCACTCACAGTTTAAATGTATTAAGCCTTTGTTGTATTTTCAGTGCAGTTAAATATTTGATTTAAGTCTAATTGTAATCTGCGCAACTAAGAATCGTTAAATGCAAAAGAATCGTGATATTTAATTTTCTTTAGTTGTCTTAACATTGTAAGAGTGAATATTTCGTTACATCTGACGCATCTACCGAATAAAGCACATGAGGTAGCATTAGAACGTCTCTAAGAACTTTATTAAACTCTAAATTTTGATGTATAAAGTGCATTCATATAAATGTCTATAATTGTCAGGGTTTGGTCGAGCCCTGATATTGCACTACGTGCCGTCTATGTACTATGTTGTGAAGGACCACCCAATTTGATTGGATTGGGGCCGTTAAGAATTGATGCACGTGATTAAATAACAAAAACAGTTTATTGAATGTGTGAATTGAACTATATGTTTGTGTGTGAAAGAATGTGTAAATCTTGAATTTTCTAAGTAGTGATTACTAGCTAGTCTGATCACTAACAAGTTTTAACTAAAGTGTCACTCTAAACTGTGACTCTGCTATACTATTTGTTAACTATTCTGATTGCTATCTGTTCTGTTGGATATCTGACTATTTTCGAGTTTTCTACCTTAGTTAACACCTCTGTTCTCCCTTCCATTGCGCCCTTAGCGTGGTACTTTTCTGGAAGGGGAACAGAAGTTCGTACGGGGGAGGACGGCGTTCCGGGGAGAATCTGGGTTTTTCTCAAATTCCGTGACGTAGCTCCCGGTCTGCGGGAACCGTTACTTTGGAGGTCCCAGATCGCCCTCTGACCTTCTAATCTTCGAGGTTTATGACATGGCCTGTGTCACTGAAGCCAAAAACTCTAATGACTAGTGCAGCAATAAATAAATCTGCTAAAAACTACAAATTGTCACGTACCATCGTAGTGATGGCACGTAGATGGTACGGATACTAAATTATAGGGTTCAAAAGTGACCGCTTTCCCTCGTCATGTCGTAAACCTCATCTATGCGAAACTCTAACAATAATATTATTTAAGTTATAATTTTCCGTAAAAAATAAATTATTCTAAAACCTTTAATACAAATTTAAATAATACCAAAAGACAGAGAATCGATTTTTGATTCATAGTATAAGTCCCAGTAGCCTTCGAGGTTTATAAAAATTTCAATATCTGTAAATACCATTTACGTCTGCATATTTACATTTACAAGTATCATCTCCGTATATTTACATCTAAAAATCTCATCTACCTTTGTATATTTACATCTATAAATATGATCGTCTGTACATTTGCATTTGTAAATATGATCTACGTTTGTATATTTACATTCACAAAAATGTTTAACCTGAAAAAATCCTAAGATGTCCAATTGCTTATTGAACGATAGTGTCATAAGTGGAGTTTTGTGATAAGAAGCGAAGAATAATATTTATCATAAAAATAATATTTACCCTGTATAATTTCATCTGACAAACAGCTCGCTGGACCAAATTTCAGAATGATTTTCCTCGTTTTTTAAAAACACATGCTTCGCATTCAGATCCCGGCTACGTGCCTCCACTCTTTCGCTGGTCGAGCTATGTGTTCTTATTTTTTTTTTTATTTTTGCCAGCCATCTCCACGACTGCCGACGTGGCCATTTATACCGAGGCAAGCAGACAGCGAGGCGGTGAGGCGGCTCCTTTACAAGTGCTGCCAACAGAATAGAAACATCGCCTTCGCCTATCAATTATTTGCCGTGCAATTTACGAGGGCCAGCGGCGAACGTCAGAACGTGAAGCTGGAAGGGCAAGGGATGGGCAGCTCCGGGCAGAGATGGGGAATGCAAGACCTACGGGTCACCGATTTCGTTGAAACTTTGTACACTTACAGATCTTGTCCTCCTGTTTACGAATGTAGAGTGGCTGGCCAAATTATTTTATTCAAACAAAAATTCCATATTTTCATATATATTATTTGCACGGTATATTACTTTACAATGTATTTTGCAATACATAGTTTACAATACATTATTTTTATAATATAATATACTTGTGTTACAGTTTATAATATAATATAATATAATATACGTATATTTTATTATAGTATATTATTATTTAGCAATATTTCATTTTATAATTTTGACAGATGGAATAGAACACAATTTTTATTGTAATGTTGCACTATTTTTATTTTTACAATACAATATATCGAATATTTTAATGCAATGTACTATCTCTTAACAGAGGTTAAGAGGCTCAAGTGTAAGGGTTTACGATATTATGTATTAAAGTTTATTTAGATTATGTCACTTTCATATTAAATCATAAAACAATAGTCTGTAACACGAGGTAGGTTATGTATAAAATTACCAGTCAATGTGTCAATATTTTCCCTAACATTTTGTAGAGTCGATCCCGCAACGCGGCGACCTCACACACACTGCAAATACACTCCCCACCACGCCTAGGGAGATGGCATCTTTACTATAACCTCTTGCAACTTCCTGTCTGACTGTTCACCCACGCGACCCTTGCTAACTCACCCCCTCGAAAGCTGCAACCCCAGCTTCTTGCTCCATTCGACGTGCACAGTCCAAATATTTCCATCCCCATATTTTAAAGATGAGCGTGCCGATTTATGGCTCGGCTTGTGCTGCTGCTTCCGCCTTCTAGCGACTCTTTGGGATACAAATTGTTCTGTTTTTCGACGGGCCATGTCGTGAGGGTAACGTCTCCGTTGGCTGTTTCACCGAGGGGTGAGTTCTAACGAAGAAAATCGAGCAGCATTAAGTCATTCCTCCGCTTTGTTCGCTGATCACGAACCGAGATTTATTTGCCATCGTTGGGCAGCTACCGAAGTTTCTTTGGCACCCGCAATTGTTGTGTCGGGATAGCAAGCTTGCGAAGCAGGTGTATTTGTCGAACATGAACCTCCATCTTGAATTGAATTATTCTTTTGTGTCTCTTTCCTGTGAGTTTGGCACACGAAAATTTTTATCAGCGATTTTTGGGATTTAAAATGCAGAATATTTCAGTGGTATGAATCTGGAAATTAGGAGATTAGGGCATTAGATTTGAGAATTTAAATATTTAGAAATTTGCAAATTTAGAAGTTTAGTAATTACAAAGTTATAAAGCGTTTTTAAAACAAAGTAACACCGAACTACACGCGTGTTACATTTTTCAGCTATCCCTGGTTTTATCTTGCCTAGGGATCAACGTGTCGCTGTGTAAACTAAAACAGTATAATCTCCCTAATTATTTTAAGTAATCCTAAGATCGTTCCACGATTATTTTGAAATAATTATCACGGTCGTGATAGTTTATTTGTTTGTAATCACGAAATGCGATTTAGCGAGGGCCCTCTCGCTCGGCGGATAAACGCGCAACGCAATATGTCGCCGTTTTCAGCTAGCCTGTAGCCGGCGGCGGCCCTCGGTGAAATTCGTTAATCGCACGGTTAAATTTCCACCGTGGCTCGGCCGGTTTTGACGCGATAACGCGTTAATTATCGCTCGGTAATATTTCGCCGCTGCGTCGGCCCGTATTAATTTCAAAAAGGGCCGCTCCGTGAAAAGCGCCATTCAGCCTAATTACGGGCTGCGGGAGACAATACGCGTCGTTCTTTTCCTCTCGCCACCTCCACCCTAGCATTCTGTCCTTTTCGCTTTTTTTTCCATCCCTCTTCTCGCTCGTTTCATTGCCGTCTCTTTCTTCTTTCACCCGTCAACTCGTTCTTCGGGGTCTCGTTTCTCGCCGAGAAAAGGGGGACGTCGGCTGGAAGTTTCATTTTTTGCCTGGCCCCCATCCTTTGCATATTTTTCACGATCGTGAAAAAACAACAGCTTTTACAGAAGGGGATGTTTTTTTTGGTATACGACTGCTCTTTAGGATCGAAAGTTGTGGTATCTTAATTCGACGCTTAGCGTCATCGATTAAATCTCGTTTAAGACCTTTCATTACGGCACAAGACGAGGTACAGTGCGTTACATAAATGCATCGCCCCTCATATATTTAATGAATCGAGCTTTTGGTAAAAAATTATGGTCAGTATTTCTTAAATACCAATTCATAGAACATAGACTACTTGTCTGATTCATTGAATTACGTAATTTGAGATAGTATACTTTGTTTTGTACCATGGTTTTAAGAAATAGGTTAAGTTCTTGACTTCTATTTTGATTAGCTTCCTGCATCCGTGATTCAAGTAATAATCTACATAATACATAATCTGCAATTATAATATGGATGCATGAGTCATAAATTAACATGAGGCATTCTTTGTCATGTTGATTTGTACGCGTGCTCGATTCTGATTCCGTATGCGCCGGTAATAGACCGAATAGTGGAAAATTCGATCGACAGCAAATATTTAACGATACGTTCTAAAACGATTAATAGGACATTTAACTGGATAAAATGGATTACGTGCCGACCGTCATTCGAAATAATCAAATTGTTCGTTTGGGCCATGGCCAGAGCAGCCTGCTTTGCTCGTATAAATACTCGTAGCTACGTTCGTTACAAGTTTCTGATGAATACATTTATAATCACGGGGCATCGACGCCTGTCCACGTGAATAGATTTACACCTGCCGCCGGTTACACGTGATCACCAATCAATTCGAGATATTAATTTTCCGGTTACGGCCCTTGCTAATTTGCGAAACTCGTTTAACATTCAACGAACCCTCGTATCGACAGGCTTTTTCATTAGATAATGACGTGAATTTATGGGTTCGGGACGTGTCAACGTATATTAGCATCGATTTAAATCGGACGATTGTTAAAATCAATGATTGTACCATTTATATTATATTTCTGCGAACGTGGTGGCATTTCTGCTCGAATTTACTGAAATGTTTTTAATACGTCGTATGATTTTTTCAATATTGAATGAAATGCAATTTTGAAATTTGATAAGTAATATCAGGATAGTAGGAAAATTTTAGTAGGATATTTAGTAGGAATAATTTATAGTAGAAAAATTCTGTGAATAATTATGAAAAATGATATTAGTTGCAGTTTGAAATTACTTTGAAAAAAATAATAAACAATTGTAATTACAGAATGTAAGAAATATGTTCAATAATTTCGTTGATTATAAAATTTACTGTTTATTTATGTAAGTTATAAGAATGTGGTAGTATATTATTTGATTGATGTAGCAAAATGTTAACAAATTTTATTGATATTATCAAAATAATTTTTTTGAGTTTTCGGTCGCTTCTGTTTATATTGTATTTACAAGAAAGTTTTTACATAGAATTCGGTAGCTATGAGTAATATTTCTAAAGTTAAAATAATGAATGTTTTTCTTAATATGTAATTACAAAACAAATTCAGAAAATAGTTATCACTGTATACTTAATAAAATTAAATCTCTTTTCAATTATTTAAGTTGTAACATAAAACATTCAAACAAATATATAAAATAAACTGTGTAATAATACTTTCTTGCCGAAATACGAAAACGTATTAAATTCTGAGTAAAAAAGAATTAAGTTACATTAGGCCAAAACCTAATAATTATTAATAATTTCATTTCGTGTTTTGTTACGGAACGCTCAGAAGATGCCAGAGCCCTTCTCAGGTTACATCACTGATCAAAGATATTCCAACTACCAAGCAGAATCTACAATCTACAATCCGACGATTGGAAAGTCGTTTGTGCATTCCATCCTTTCCACCAGTAGTTTATAAGCGTCATAAGCGCCGTTCGAAAAATAATATTTCACACTCGTGGTACGTTGTTCGACGCATTACATGAATTACTGGAACCACCGGAAGCGGGTTTCAATGCATCGTCCATCCTGTTAACCCAGTTTCTAGAACGGTGTCGAATTTCAATGTTCCTTGTTCGTTCTTGGTCGTTTTAGAAGAAACTCGCAAGCCGGGTCGGCTTCATCGAAATTCATTCACTCGGTTACGAGCTGTCTGATGGCGTCGCGTCGGTCGGCATAGAAATTTCGCGAATGGGTCTCCTCTAACTTTCTCGACTGGAAATCCACGAATCGGCAGGTCCGCGTCGGTTTCCCGTTCCCGAAAGCGGAAGATAATTTCCACGCATCCATATGCATCGGACACATTAGCATTCCAATTAATCTTAGCGGAGCGTTCGGAGGGAACGGGCGGAACTGCACTTTGCCACGGAACTTCTGGATTATCCTAGGCTTTTTTTTCACCCCCGGACGAAACTCCGAAGTGGAAGACGGCAAAAACAGCTGCATCAGCGTGTATACGACGCCTGAAACGCGACCTGGTCGGTAGCGAAACGGCCGCCATAAATCCACTGGCGAACACATGTTTTGCATAATATAAGCTTCGCCTCTCGAGCCACACCGTCTTTCGTTTCGCGCATTCTTCTTCCTTTTATCTGCTACTCTTCGGGATTTATCCTCCGGCCTCGTTCGTTGCATTTTCTCACTACATTTTTGACATCCTACTGTCAGAATCGCAGATATCCTGCCCGAGGATATCGATTGCTTTTTGGACGGAATGATTTTCTTGACGTCTCGGATAAAAATGTATCTCTGAGTCTTAGGTGATATCTTGATCTTTCATAGGCCAGTACTTGGTTTAGTTATCTACGTTTAGAATGTAGGACTACCTCTGTTGGGAATAAACATTATGAGCATTTTTAATGGTATGAGTGCAAAATCTTGTTGGTGCTGTTTGAGGAAAATATTCTTTTTTTACACCCCTCGTGCATTCTTTTCTGAGTCGTTTACTTAATTGACAGTGAGTTTTCTAACAAAGAACGGTATTTCAGTTAGTTTTGTTAATACTTGTAATCTATATTACTAAATATATATTTAGGATAAACTCTGTTGTTCTTATTCAGCAAGAAAATATTCAGTAATCTCCTTCCGTGGATAACTAGATACTCGGATACCCATTATCATATTTGCTTGAACAGTTTTATTATGTTCTTACGAAGATGTCATAAATCATAGCTACTCATCATTTTTATTTACCATCGATTGTGGAATAGAAATGTATGCAGAATGTTTCGAATAATAAAATTTTACTTTTATCTTTTATTTTAGTTGTTTCTTAAGAGATAAAGAAACTTGACTGGTTGTTTTTAATTTACAGCGAATTTATTAAAACTAGCTTATGCGATGATTATTTCTCTCAATGAAGGTTAACATACATTTTACCAAGTGTCAAACATCAGTTGACAAAAATCTTATACCGAGTCTGCGATAAAAACCGTCGACTAGACAATTGATAGTCCAACATCTTTTTTTGAAAATGTGCGATTATTGTACCATGAAATCGCAAGTAACAATATTTATATGTTAACCTACAAGAATTAACACTTACAACTTAAACTAAATAATAATAAAGCATAATCTCTATCATGTATCGTCTAAGTTGCATATATTGCTGCAATTTTTGAGTATTTATTAACAAATTTTTCTTTGTACAATGAGGTTAGTCTGTATACCTTATAGAGAAGGCAGTCAATTTCTATACATACATGTGTATCTATACAGAAGAAGCAGTTAAAATTCTCAGAAATTTCTTTCACACTCTGCAAAAGAATTTTCCGATTTCTTCTCTGCACCACACTGCTTGCGCAGACGCCGCAGCGTTAATTAGACACTGAGGTGCAAATTAAATTTTGGAATTGAAATACGGTTGCCGTTAAAATATAAGCGTTCCAACTTCCGGAAACAGAGCAGCGATAATGGACGGGGCGTGAAACGCCGGCAATCGAGATGAATCGACGCCATCCGGACGATGTTTCCCGCTTGTTACCGTCTGAAACTCATCGTGGATACGTTAATGCAATTCGTGCCGCTCGAACTCGAGAAGAATCGTTTCGTAAACGACCAAAGTGTCCTCGCTCCCGTTCCCTCCCGCCGTTGAAAATCATCAGGGAGATTGCTTCATAGGAAACGTGGAATACTTCTCGATGAAAAGCCCGGTGGATTACCAAGGTCGACGGTTTCCCAGTCTGCGGAAGGAATAAGTCCTCCCCCCTTGCTCCTTCTCTTTTTCTTCGTCTCGAGGATCTTGAGTACGACGATTATCGTCGTGAAAATCTCAGAAGGAAGCCGAGGTCCTGGGTTCTCATCGACAGATTCTATCTATATCCCCCCGGTAGACCACCCTTCTCCCTGCCGCTTTTTCTTTCCCTCTTTTTATGCTTCTCTCTTTTCTCTTCCTTCTATGGAGTCCCATCCATCTCTTCCCGTCTTGCTTGCTGGGTGCTTCCTCCCCCACTGCCCTGTCGCCATGCTCCTTTTTACCGCGGCTCGATTCCCCGTGAAAACCGGTAGAACTCGTTCAAAAGGATACCGAGTGCTGGCCAAGCTGCAGGAAACGAAGGAGGAAGCAACACGAAGAGACACCGGGGAACAGGGATTGTTTAGAGTATGAAACGGGAGATGATTTTCATGAGACGATAAAGATGACAGAGAGGGGTTCCGATGGGTGACGCTGAAGTTTTCACAAGCCTCTGCACAATGGTAGAACTTTAAAAGCTATAACTAATGATGTATAACGATATCATGACAAGTGGTTTATAGTTTAGGAAGTATTCAACAGACAGCTGTTATTGTTCAATACAATTGTTATTGTTATTGAAGCCTAGGTCTTTGCATGATGGTAGAGCTTGAAAAGCTGTGCGAATGATATATCACCCTAAATGGTTTATAGTTTATGAAGTATTCAACAATGGACAGTTATTATTGTATAGTTGATGAGACATACATCTTCGCACGTTGATATAGCTTAAATAGCTAATCATATAACGCTTCAGAATAAATGGTTTATAGATTATAGTGTTGGATTATTTTTGGTTTATAAATTTAATGCTAGAATATATTACTATATAATTCTTATATATTTATATAAGAATAATCTATACATATAGTATATTGTATACGTAATATAGCATACATAGTATATTTTACAGTATATGTAATAGTGCATATTATTACACAAGATGGTTCACGTAACTGTAATTTTAACATTTTACACAATAACATAGGTCTAAGGTTTAGCATATAATGGTAAGCTAGATTTATGTACACACATATGTATAACACAAGTGAAAGATTAAGATTGTTAACACAAATGATTGAAACTCTTCCCATTTTTGTGATTTTAATTTCTTTTAGAAACTTTTAATTTTCAAATTTAGAAATATGGAAATTCGAAAATTTATAAATTCAGAAATGTTAAATTTCCAAACTCAAAAGTGTAGAAATTTGGTAACATGAAATAGTAAATCCACAAAATTCAAATAAAATATTTCCACATTTGCAGATCTAGGAGATGAGATATTTGATAATACTTAAACTTACATATTTAAACATTTGAAAATTAATAATTCATAAAATTTAGTAACACAGAAATTTCCAATTTTCAAAGTAGGAACTTCAAAGTGTCAAAGTTCAGTATTTCAAATTTTAAAAATTACAAATTTAGAAATTGCGTCCACATAAAAACCGAAATACAGAAGTTTCGATTTTCAAATTGCAAAATCACATAATTTTCGTAATTGCTATATTTTTTACATCTATAAAAACGTGTATTTTGAACATTTGCATTCGTATTTCCACTTCAGTTGACATTCAAACTTATCATTTTGCTGCTGTTTTTGTTCGCGTACATTATTGTACCAGTTGATTGATTGTGACGTAGATTTCTATTTCTGGATCCGTCCGTAATTAACTTTATCTGCGAGAAATAAATGAAAAAATTTTCATCCCCGTCGGGGAAATAAATGAAATAGAATTTATTTGACTTTTTAAACTTGGGGAAGTTTAAAACAGAAAGTTTAGATAAATGCTGCGATCTTGATAAATTCTATCATACTTTAATAGAGCAATGTAGCGTCTGGAGTTAATAATAGACTACAGATGAGAGATGGAAGATGAGAAATTGCGCCAAGTTGAATCATTAAATATGATTTATCAGCACCAGAAGTCTTTTCATCGGTACACTTGGTGCTTGAAGGTACCTCTATGCTGTTTAGTGAAAAAATGATGCGCTAACGATTCTCTAATTAGACATGCTACTAAATAATGTTGCTCGTTTGGTAACTATTCAGTTAATTTATAGGCTGAAACTCTTGGTGAACAGCATTCTTCAGTTGCCTTTTGTATGAGAACATTAAATGTATGATGAATTTTATTCATCGTCAAGCTAGGAATTATTTTTTCATTTATACCGTGTGACCGGTTAGTAATTTTAATATACTTACAAGGAAAGGCATGCAAATGTCTCCAATTTTGGTGAAACTTCGTACGTTTGTTAAGGAGGCAAAAATAAAACACACGTACTTTTTTTGTCATGTGAGATACGATTTTAAGGGGTGAAATGACACTTTAAAGTTTCGATCCACTTGTACTATCTCGAAACCCGCATAAGATACATTACAACTTTTAATAGAAAAGTTGTACTTATAACAACAGCGTGTTAATAAATTGGGAAAAATGCAATTTATTCGCAATAAACAAATTTTTCATAACCTTATTTTACATTTCATTCAAATTTGCACAATGACAAAAAGTGATGAAAATTTTATACCAAATTCGTTGATATATACAAGGTGTTCCAAAACTGCTGTAAGAGCCGAAAAGGGATGGTACGTGATTCTGATCAACTGTTTGTTTCGCCAAAATATTGGTTAAGGTTTCATTTTTGAATTATTAACAAAAGATACTCACAAATGAAAGCGTGCGTGGACTGGAAGTTTCTTACTATACTTATATTATATTCTTATTACATTATATTATACTTATATTATATTCTTATCACATTATATTATACTTATATTATATTATATTCTTGTTATTAATAGTTTCTTATTTTACCGACGCTATATCGATACGTTTGTTCACGACTGCAGACGGTTTTTACACTCGAAGCTGTCACTCATGCGGTAGAGCACGTGGTCTACACGCACTCTCATTGATCAGTGCTTTTTACTAATAACTCTAAAGCGAAGCTTCAACCAATATTTTGGTAAAAGAAAAAGTTGTTTAAAATCGTCCGCTTACCACCCACTTTCGATTGTTGCAGCTGTTCTAGGACATCCTGTATCCATACGAAATTGTCTCCTACAGTTTCTCAGATTGTTATTGTAATACTTATTGATACATCATGTCAATTTCATTAGGTAACGAATAATTTAAATATGTTAGACAACATAATCGCGGCATTAATGATATTTTTCAAAGAAATATTTCATACAAAAAATATTGTCTGCATTCTTAAAAATCCTGAACCATTTCTCCTATTTGTAGTATTGTACGTTGTATGAAATTTTATTCATGGCATGTTTCTACAGAGACACGGTATGAACACAATTGATGTGTAAATTGATTATAAATTTTGCAGAAATAACAAACAACTAAATTATATATAAATCCTTCCAATTTCATTCTTTTCACTAAACACGAGAAAAAAGGTACCAATTATTTATAATTTTCTTATAACTTCATCTACTATAATTTTCTTATAACTTTGTAAGAAAGTATTTTTATGTATCTTTATAACTTTGTGATAAAGTATGTTTGTCGTCTTTATCATAACTTAGCAACGAAGCATTCACGATCGTTCACATAACCTCCTTACTTATTTTTAATCCAAGAGTATGCCGATGCGAACCGGATAAAAACAGCTGCATAATTTTCAATCTAAATGCTTGAAAAGTTCAGAAAGCAAATCTCGAATCGTGCAGAAGGTGTTCCTTATTTATTTGAACGATAGTAGAACAAGATTGCTGGTCGCCGAGTTCCGATAGAGCTATCTTCTTGAAATGTATCTCTGGCACATTTATTCAGTCCGCGTCGTGGTCAGTATAATGAGTACACTTGTAACGCGGGTTTCTTTGCCCGTCTCGAATCTCCACGCTTATAATGCGATCGATACGTATCGGGGTTGTCGCTCCATTCTTCACGTACCTATGGACAACACACGATAGGAATGTCCGCGCGTTGCATAATTCAATTTCCAGCTGCGGCACGCGACTCGAGTTTCACCGAGCCTCCGCATCGCCGAGTTACTCCACTCGGATTATGTGTCAGTCGATTTAAAACTTCGCTTAAATCCAATTTTATGACGATAACGACCGGTCACCTGGCCGGACAGATAAGAAGCACGTCACTTATTAATCTTTGCGACGTGGGTAGCCACCGCTTTCATGGATCGATGCGTAAATGGTGGTCTTTGATGAATCGCACCAAGTGGGACTCATCGAACTAGTACTATTTTTTGAGATATTGTATTTATAAAGTATGTGCTCTAATTACATTTCGAAAGCGAAGATCATGCAATACATTCACACTAAATCATACTGTACAAAATTAATTGTGTAAAATCAAATTAACGTTTTAACTTAAATACTCACCTCGGTTCTATAAAACGTGATTATGAGTGTTATAAATGTACCTTTTCATTTCGTATCGTAATTAAATATGTACTATTACATTGTATCTGCAGTAACTGACAAAAGTTTGCGATTATATTATAACGTTATGTTCCAAAATGACAGTGTTATAAAATGTGTGTCTAATCTACGGTTGACGAAAATTATTTTTCGTTTTCACGCTCCAAAAAATTAATATACGGTATAAAGAAATTCTCCCAAAGTTTGAGCTAAAAAATTTAAAAAGAAGTCGCTGAAAGTAATTTTCTGTAAATATTATGAATTTTTATTATATGAATATTTAACTACAATTTAAGTAATTATAGATATCATTATGATAAAATTGCATAAAATGAAATGTCAACAAATTTTTTGTGCCACCCTAATTCAACATTTAGCATTTTAACTAGATATTCGTTTATTGAAAAAGAGATATCTGAAAAGTGTTTACAGTATACGACAGTTTCGTGTTTTTATAGCTGCGATAAAATGCAACGGTGGCGAAACAAAGTGTAATTTCATGTACAATGAACGTTCGTTATTCGACTTATTACTAGCTCAGCCACGCCGCCTAATTGTGCACACTTTTTGGCGAATTGGCCAAAATTACGGACGGCCAGGGTGAAAGTTCGATCTGACAACTGTAATTAAAGCTACCCTCCATTCGAAACGGAGAAGGTGAGAAATTTATGTAGATTAAATGGCAAAAGTTCGAAGCACGGAAAAACGAGCTGAAATGGAATGCGAAAAGTTATCTCTGCGTGTCTGACTGAAACGTCCACGAAACTGTATGCTATAGTGAGGAAAAAGTGAGAAATTGAATAATGAATCACATCCATTGAATTCAGGCATTACAGTTATTTCGAAATTAATTTATCGCACTTGAGGGAGAAAGTTTTTGTAAAGAGTGATCACTGGCAGTACAATTGTTTTAAATTGTTTCGTACATTTGTTGCAATAACACTGTATTATTCGTTTTCACCAGCGTTTATTAGAATTGTTTAATTGTTAAGAAAAAATGAAATAACATTGGTTTATGTGCCAAATGCTGTAGGTTGATGATATGCATATATTGAAGTTATCAATAATTGAAAAATTTAAATCAGTAGATTTAAATACAATTTCATCGTTTTCGAATATCTCATCTTCTTTCTTCGAGAAAGATAACATTCAAAGATAACACAACGTTATTTGTATACTCATTACCGGATGCAATATGATATTTATATTTATTTTTAATTTTCAGGAAAATCATGTATGTAAACAAGAATTTTAAAAATTTCTAGAAACTTAAGTTTTGACAATCACAGTGTTCTAAAGATTACAATTTCCAAAGTTTCATGGTCGCTAATCCTAAATTTCAAGATTCAAAATTTCTAGATTCTCAAATATAAAAATATCCAACTGTTCAAATTTGCAAATTCTGAAGTTTCTAAGTTTAATTTCTGAATTTCCATATTTTTTAATTTCCAAAATTTCTTAAATTTCCAGATGTCCAAACAATCAAATTTTCAAACCCCAAATTCAGAGATCTAAAATTTTCAAATTTTTAATTTTTCAAATTCTCTTTCTCAATTTCCTAAAATTCAACTTTTTATGTTCCTGAATTTTCAATTTGCCACTTCCCAAATTCGTAAGTTCTATAATTTTCTAAATTGTGAAATTTCCAAATCCCTAAATACAAAGTTATAAGATCTCTTTACAGATTTTGAAATTTCGAAATCCTCGAGTTCCCAAATTTTCAAATTATCAAATTTCCGAATGTCAAATTATACAAATTTACTCAATAAAAACAGAAAAGTACTGGATTTTCATTCCTTATGTCGCTATTTCCTCCAGGGAACCCTGGCGTACACTCCCTACCTCACGTTATGAATACAAGAATACTTAAACAAAAATATATTTAACATATATCTAATTTTAATATTTTATTTTATGTATCTTCATATACATTTCACATTTATTTACATATAATATAAAAACGTCAAATTCATTCTTAATTTACATCGGAACTATATTTATTAAAGCTTGTTCATTTTATAGCATTTATCAAATCTTCGACAAGACAGGAAAGAGACCATAAACATTAATTTGACAGGTCGTATTTTGCTTTGAATTAGAAGCATGAACGAAATAATGACCGATCAAAAATCAGTTGCATTGATTGTTTTCATAAATCAAAAAAGCGAGCTTAGCCGGTAAAATGTGCGAAACTCATGAATCAATCACAGTTTACAATGCCTTTCGTTTCGACGACAAGCGAGATATCGTACCATATCGATGGGATTCAGTAGGAAAAATGGCCAAGGTAATTTCAGCCAAGAAATATCCTTACGTTCATTAATCGTCCCAGCTCTGATAATTCTATTTTACGTGGATACGGCCAGCAGGGAACAATGGTCGTCCCTCGAATTTTTCGTCGAGATCAACAGGTCCGTGAGTGAAAGAGCCGCGTCATCTCATCTATCCCTCTTTCAACCCTCTTCGTCTTTCTTTCATCCCCTGCCTCGACACTTGGAGATAGACGCGTACCGAACGTAGAGAAGGGGTGGTCGTGAAAAGTATTGGGTACAGATTTCTAGTTAAGACACCTGACTTAACTTTATTTTAGAGTATATTTCGTATCTTATATAGAGAATACTATTATTTTTGGAATAGAGATATTACAGTAGAATATATCTAAATTAACCCGTACACTCCTATGTTGAATATGGGTCGGCATCACATTTCTCTTCAATTTTATAAATAATTCAGATTAATAGATCGGTTGAACATATTCAGGGCGGCTCACCATATTTTTCCATCTAAATTTGCGTTATTATTATTACTCATAGCAAACAATGTTTCAGATGAAATTGAATGGTTTTGAGAGGGGCATACGCTGGAGGTATATTTTTTTGTAGGTGAACGTGTAAAGGATATATGAAGGTCATTAATGTTTTTTTAAATGGAATCATATATTTTTTATTGCATCAGCTGATACTCCTTCATATTCTTCACAAAAAAGTATTAATCTATTTACGTGAAAAAATCATTAGTTTAGGAGATATTTTAATTCTAACTTGTTAGAAAATCATGACTTTCTGGTCAATATTATGAATTGCCCTAAGAGAACAGCAAATGTTTTTCTACATGCTTTGAGAGGTCACGTGTCACCAAACGAATTGTGAGTTTTTGTTTTTTTTTTGTTACGCAGTAACAGTGAAATTTAATCACTGTTACGTCTCTAATACGATGAATACGACGATACGGTGAATTATCACTTTATAATGAAGTATTCTAAAGAAGAAAAGATAGACATGTTATCAGTTTATTTTGAAGCTGGGAAAAGTGCTACACATGCAGAAAGATTATACACTACGGAATGTTAGTAAGTCATTAATTTCTCGATTCAGAAAGAGTTCTGATGCAAATGCATCACATTGAACCTTTTCTGTAAATAGACATTAAAATTAAAATATGTTCTAAACTAATAATTTTTTCATATAAAGAGATTAATACTTTTTTGTAAAGAATATGAAGAAGTATCAGCTGATGCAATAAAAGAAAATATGATTCCATTTAAAAAACTATTAACGACCTTCATATGTCCTTTACACGTCCACCTACAAAAAAAATATACCACCAGCATATGCCCCTCTCAAAACCAATCAACTTCATCTGAAACATTGGTTGCTCTGAGTAATAATAACGACACAAATCTAGATGGCAAAATGTAGTGAGCCACCCTGTCTATTTTTTATTTCTTTGCTACCTATAATAAATAAAAAATATAAATGTCGCCTACTCTGCACTGTTACAATGCATTTTATCGAATCCCTTTCTTAATCTATTCTGTAAATTTAGAAGTTGGTAGGTAAAAGAAATTAAAGAGTGTAAGGAGTTAAATATATCTGAATTAACTTCTAAATTAATTATTGGTAGGGTTGATGGGAGATGAAACGATGCAGTAAAATTCGTGCGTAATTGGGCAGGAAATTGAGTAGTACGTATTAAAATAAAAGTACAAGTATGTAAATTGTAAATTGATGATAAAGTCCACTTATGCAGTATGAAAAACAACGTTATAACAGTTGACAATTAAGTAAAAAAGTTTCAGCTTTGTAAGGTGGAAAGATAAACATGACATTCAGTGGGAATGTCACCTGTGAATGGACTATAGACAGAATTGTACAACTAACTTTTTATTCGCACCTGATTTATTTAAACACTTATCAATGTTTCCCTGTCGCTCTGTGTTCTTTATACTTTACGTAGACACTATAATTGCCAAAACAAATTTTGCATGATATAAAAGTAGCATTGTACATTCTGTGAGCGTGGATTAAATCGTTTAAAAGTTACAGAATATATATTATCATATGTTCACATGAGTAATAAATAATAAATATTGTTTTAAAGCACTCTATTAATTCAGTAAAATAATTAAATGTACCGAAAAAGGATTAAAAGCTGCATACAATATATTTTTTATAGTAATTCGATAATTCTCTGATTTGGGGGCTTTAAAGGTTACTAATAACATTAGTTTATGATATTTTGATACATTGATAAATATATGCGCATTTTTTAGTACTGTAATTATAATATGGATTCCTTTTTATGATATTCTTATTGTCTATAGTATATATTTTATATTGTTTACATGGATATTTTTTATGTTTACAGGTACGTATGACGGCACGGTTATTTATGGTTTTCCTGAAGGAACTTTTGCGACATGTGTTAACCTAACTCCGTTGTTCTTCGCCATTTTATGAAACGGTATAGTGAAATTAATTTGCATACATTTTAACGTTTTTTTGGCCCTACTGAATAATAATATAAATTTTTTATATTTTTAATAATATAGGTTTTTAATATACAGCACTACTTCATTACTCTTATTTCTACATATTTGCTAAGGCAATAGTCATACTAAAATTTAATAAACTATTTTTGGAATAACATTTCATAATCTAATATAAACTAAGAAAATTATAGTTCTAATCTTGATATGTTTAATTTTAATAGATTTATAGATTTATCAGAGTCAAATCTAACTTTATCATGGCATTTGAAGCTTAATATTGTCTGTATACAATCTTATAAATTTCTCATAAGTATTATAAATATAATTGTTTATTTGCAACTTTTCTACCTTCATGATTCTTGTCAACATTAAAGGTCTCATGTTTATTAAATCGTTAATAACATATAAAAAAATATCACCAGCAAATTTGTTGAATAGAAAAAAACGGAATCACCAATTACAATGACATGGTAAAATCTACCATATATAAAATTAAATTACAATTTCATTGCAAAATTTAACATACATAAAACTGAATTACAATTTCATTATGAAGTTCACCATACATAAAACTGAATTACAATTTGATTACAAAATTCACCATATATAAAACTGAATTACAATTTGACTACAAAATTCGACATACATAAATCTGAATTACAATTTCATTATAAAGTTGAACACATATAAAACTAAATTATTATTTCATTGTAAGATTCAACGTACAAAAAGTAAATAAAGCAACAGTCATTAATCCTGTCTACCGAAAAATAATGTATCTATTGCAGAAAAAAATAGAAATAAAAACAGTGCAATAAATAAGTAGGAGTTGATCTATGGACCTAAAGGATTTTCATGCTGCGACTAGAACCACTGCACTGCAGTGATTTTCATAAGAATACTCTCCCAATATCTAATGTTGCACAGGTTATAAGATTTATTTGAAAACGTTTACGAGACGCATCGAGTGTTTCACACATAATATAGTAGACATAAATTACTACCTTGTTGCAAAGTGTTAGAAAATAGAAATCGACGAACGATCGACACAAACCATGTGCCTTTTGTCATTGCATTTCCCCTTTCTCAGGGAAACTTCGCTGGACCTAAGTACCCTAAACGTCCATGCTAACGGAGGTGTCCTCAAGACGAGATCATGTCTACGAAGACATTCTTGTATTGGCATTTGCAGAGAAAAGACGACATTAAAAACCTTTGAGAATTTTCTAAATTGCGTCCACTAAGTTATTCGGTAAATCGTACCCTTTTACCGTAATATTCCTGATAGGCTAATAAAAGTTTCGCTCGATTCGATGTCACCGAAAACAAACCGTCCCCGCAAGTGACCACTATTTTCACGATTGTCTGAATCACAGAAAGGAGTCCGTGATTATCCACATAGGAAAGTAGACGCATGATGGTTAAGTATAGCTCGTGACTTTCGGCGTGGTTCGGGGTCATTACGATTTGCATAAAGGGCGTCGAGATACGGGGACGAGGTACGTGTACGTGTCACAAGCTACGTAGAAGAGCTTTTCGCACGTGCGTGCTCTCTCATTACGACGGAATCGCGATGCGAGGAACGCGTTGCAGAAAAACGTGAGGGGCACGCCAATCGCAGGCTTCACGTGTGCCGTGCTCGTCGTCGCCCTTGCTTGCTTGTTTCTTTGGCCCGCCGGCTGTGCGCTAGGTGTTTCTTAATTCCGTGACCAAACTCAGCCTGAAGGAGACGTTAATTGATATCCCACGCTGCGAGGGAAATTACGGACAAAGTAATTAGACTTCTTCTGGTATTTACAGATACTTTGCTCGAGTCGTTTCTTGTGGTTTCTTTATCGTAGTGTAAATTCAGAAATTATTCTCCTCGAATAATTTGCTTCATACGTGTTCACGTGGTGTGTTGTAAAAGGAATTTTTTGTAGCGGTATTCAAAAATCAATGTATTAAGTTTCGATTATCTGTGTTTTTTTTGTATCGTTACTTTACTGAATTATTACATAAATTATTTATTGTATAGACAGAATAATCTAAGAGAAGTTTCCAGAAGGACCCAAATACCCTTAAACAACGATTATGCTAACGGGGGTGTCCTCAGGATTTTATATCATCGAAGATATTCTTGTACTTGCCTTTACCGTAAAAAAACAAAATTAAAAAATCCAAGATCGCCCATGAAATTCATTAGTTGAAACCTCACACATCCATTGAATTATTTTAGTTATTCTTACAAACAAGAATGAAAACTATTTCTCCATTCTATCTTGAGTCAGCAGCAAAGAATTGGTTAGGTCGTATAACCGTACAGATTCGCGGCCACATATTCAGAGATCGGTGTAATCGAAGTCCCTGTTGATCCGTCCATCTGTGCTTTAGTAGAATTTTAACAGGAATTTCTCACGTATCGACGATTACGTGGCACTCGTGACGAGATATCGAGCGGTAACCCCTATCGGTAGATCGATGGACTTAGCCAGCTCCTATCTTCACAACTATATCTCGTCTGCCGACATATCGCGATGGATTGCGTGTCGCGCGAACGAAAAAAGGACAGAAACGAGGAGGCAGGAAGAGGAGGGATGAGTGGAATCGAAAGGGAGTCGATAGAAACGAGCACCCTGCCCTTTATCCCTCTCCGCTGTCACCGTCGAATCCTCGCAATCGTCTTTTCCTCGCGTCCTGCTCCTTTCATCTTCGCCCCGTTCCTCTGCTTCTTTCCCGTCTACCACGTCCCTGAGATCCCGCACGTGTCCTCTTGCCCCGCCGTAATTTTCCACGTCGGGATATCCACTCAAGATCGCGGAACGTGTTGGCGTTTAGTCTTGCTTTTATTTCAGATTGAAACGAAATTGAGACTTCGATACGCTTCCATTCCCCATCTCGCCGGGAGACCGCGGTCGATATTCCACGTTTCTTTCCTGCTGCCCTCGAACGTTTTCAGGGATGAACGATTTTTCGCCCGATTTTCGGACAGAGGGTTGGTTAAGCCCGTGTACCACACGAGGAAACAAACTTTGTTTTATAACCCGTTTCTGACGTGCTGCGACCTCTTCCGCTTCTTTGACCACCGAACAAAGGGCGGTTTCTTAACTTCCCCTTTTAAGGTCGATATATTCGTCAGAATAGGGAACGTACGACAGAATTAAGAAGACAACTTTTGACAGAGAGATTTGGGATAAGAATAGTTTCTTTCAAATATTTGCAATGTTAAAGGTTTGGTATAAGAAAATTAAGTATTTGAATAACTAGCAAGAAGGTCTATGCTATGCTTTATCGTTAGAAAGAACGTAATATCTGTTAAGTTGCATAGAAAATTCTGCTGAGAACATTTTTTAAATATTTACTTTTATTATCAATACTAGCATCCTAAATAATTGCAGTGTATAATGGTTAATATAACTCTTATTTACTAGAGATATTCAAGAGAGACAATTATTACTTAATTCTGACTATATTGCAGACTGCTATTATTTATTAACATCTATTTAAATTATTATTTTTACTGCTATTTATCAAAATTATTTAATACTAATTTAATCATCGTATTTTTACCAATTATTAATAGTCAAATGTTACTGTACTGTAAATCAAAATTATAATTCAATAAAAGCAAATATTTATAAAAATTAAAAGAAAAATTCTAATAGATATTAAGAATACTATGGGATTTTATAATACAAAATTCAAATAATCTAAACATTTGCGAAGCACGATCTCATCAAAATAATTAACATTTACAACCTTCCCGAATTATTTTATTAGGTCGAGTCATAAGTAACTTCCGTTTTTTATCAGACATTTATTTCGTTCTCATTAAACAACAAAATTATATTATTTTATTATACATATATTCACCACTATTTTCTATAACCTTCTCCCATTTTCCTGGTAGTTTATCAATTCCTTCCTTGTAAAATGTGGTTGGTTTGGACTGGAAGAAGCTTTCAACAGCCTGCCTGACTTGCTCTTCAGAATTGAAGGTTTTTCCATTTAAAAAGTTTTGTAAGGAACAAAAAAGGTGCTAGTCTGTCGGGGCAAGATTTGAGGTGTAAGGTGGATGTGGTAAAACATCCAAGCTCAAGAATTTTTTTTTGAGTCACCCTTGCTGTATGCGGTCGCGCGTTGTCGTGTAAAAGAATGACATTTCTACGATTGACGAGTGCAGGGCGCTTTTCTAGGAGTTTCTCTTGCACTCTTTGCAATTGCTGAATGTATTTATCCGCAGTAATCGTTAAATTTGACTTCAACAACTCGTGGTGACTTATACCTTCATAATCTCACCATACACACAATAAAATCTATTTAGCTGCATCGGAAGTTACTTATGACTCGACCTAATAAGTTCTGACAATTCATTAGTGTAAAAATCCTGGTTTCTATATGCAAAAAAGTAGATTAAATACTATTTTAATCCTTTGAAATGCTTGCAAAAAAAATTACGAGGACTATGGAGTGTTTCTATAATTTCTTTACGGGAATAATTTTCCATAGTCTCATAATTCTTTCGCAAACGCAGCGCTTTTTATAATTTTGGTAAATCAGAAGAGCAATGCGAGACCGCTCATTGTCATGTAAATGAACTATATACACAAATACGAATTGAATTTTCATGAGTTTGCCAATTTTATCGATTTCTTTGCAGTAAATATTTACAGTATTAATTAATAACTTTCATGTATTGATAAATGTATAAATATGCTAATACATTTCAATTTATCTCTACTAAAAAGGCTGTATAAACTTCCGCTAATTAATTTTAAATTCAGGAATAATTTTCGAATACTTAACTTCTCTTTTAATTTCCAATTTACGAAAACTCATAACAGAAAGAAATTTAAAAGGCATCGAGGATTCAAATTTCTTTAATTTAAATTCCTGTTTTAAATTTCTTCAAATTTAAATTTTTAAAACTTAAAACTTTTAAATAATTCTTATACAAAAATGTACTGGTAAATATTTGTAACAGAGAAACGTTTGTTTTATGTTCAAACATTTTACGATGCTGAAATTGTTCGAAGTTGCAAACGAGGTTAAAGTTCGCAGAAATTAAAAATGTCGAGACCATTAATTGCTACAAAATTAAAAAGAAATGGACGCCAAAGGTAGTAGAGCTCGCAAAAAAAAAAAATACGATGAGAATAGTTGAGCACGCTTTAATCGGGCGTCGATTGATTTTCACTTAATATCGATCGCATCGTTGAAAAGTCCTTGCAAAACCGAGCGAATTTTAATTACAGACCGGCCCAGAAAAGATCGACGGGAAGCAATCAACTTAACCGAAACTTATATAACGGCTTTCATGGTTCACCGCTGTTTTAACAGTTGAAAAACGAACGGGGTGGATTTTAAATATACGTTGGATCAAATGTGGCTACGAGACTGAAGCAATTTATTTCGTAATCGTCACAGCTGTTACCTTTTAAACTTGTCTGCCCGACGCGACGTAGAATGATTGTTGCGGATACGTATATGTACCTACTCTTTCTCTGTATTTTCGTTTCACTGGATTTTAAATAATTAATCTGCGCCCCGGCGAAAGTTAGCTTTTCAGTTTTGTCGGTCTAAATTAAAATTCGTGAAATACAGACGGATTTGTACGAGACAGTTAACTATTTTAGGAAAATATACTCATCCGAGCTTTTCATAGCCATTATAGGTTGAATTTATAGGGTAGATTTAAGTGAAATTGATTCTAACATTGTTACGAAAAATTTGTATATACAATTTTTAACAGTCTTATTTACTACGTATACATGTATAAACTTGAAAACTTTTGCAATCTAATATCGCCTTACAGTCACAAAATAATCAATTTCTGAAGCGAGTCCTTTTGGGATCCATAGCGGGAGAAAATAAATTATCATTCAACTATATTCTTCACAAAAAGGCGAAAGCTACTGAAATACAAGAAAGATGTAAAAAGCAAATTTTCATTCCATTTGGAAAAATATATTTAGACAGTCACTTTATCAGTAACTGATCTAGATATCAGAATGTATCTAGCATTATTATGCACGAATTAATATGTAATAACATAAAATGATTCCCTGAATTTTCCGCCTAATGATACGCCGTTCAGCGGTTCCATCGACATTTCCCTTTAATACAGTCGTCCCTTTTATCACAATGCCCTGTAACCTTTCGAGGGCGGTCTATTCCATCCTGATTGAATCCATAGTCATCTATCGAAGAGCTCGCCTCGTCGAGCAAAGAGGCCGCCAGTTTCACGGGATTCTCAGCCCCCTTTCCAGCCAGAAGGGGGTAATGAGAATTGAAACGTAACGGCGGAAGATAGCTCCTAATCCTCGGCTCGTCGGTCCGTGGATTGCTTTTCCATTTATCCGGCAGGACTACGAAATTAGGATGATCTCTCTCCTCCTCGCCCTCCTTAGCGTCGATCCTCGACGAAACGTCGGCGTCGCGTCGCCCGATATTGACGGTGGCACGTGTACGAAAGCGAGTGTCCGTGATTAAGGAGACTGTCACTTTGGATCTTGATTGTTGATTAAACCCGTCGGCGGCCATTATGCACACCGTCGCCATTAATACTGACGCCGGGACGTGCGTTTAGAGGTATTCGCCAAACCGATCGGAAATTTCACTGAAACATTGACACGATTACATGCGTTAAGCACGACGTATTGACTTTAATACTACGCCGCAATATTGTGCTTTTCATCGATGAAATTCTGCTTTGAGGAGAGCTCAAGAGTATGTGTGGCGGGAAATATGAAAGTAGTCTGTGGTAAGATTTTAAAGGAATTTACCTACTGAACAGATGATTATGATCGAAGTTTGAGATATTTCTGGTAAAACTTCTGAACTTTTAAATGTTATGATGAAGGGTTAACTTTATTACGAATATGTTTTAAAATGTTTTTAAATATTTAAAAAATGTTTTTCACAAGTTTTTATTCACCTTATTACAGTGGCTCTTATCACTCGAGCACTAAGTACTACTCTGTTTTGTATATAATTAAATTCCCATTTTTGTTTTTCATTACCACAAAACATGTATTCTTCTTAACAATATTGCAAATATTACTTCTGAACCAATTAATTTATTATACAATAAGTAATATATTAGGAAATGTATGATTCTTTTCGTCGCAAAATATTTGGACATTCAATATTCATCTATTATACAATATTTTTCCATAAAAAGTATGCAAAATGTATATAATACGATAAGTCAATAAATTAAAATTGATTTCATGCTATGATATGTAAGCACAGAATTAATTAACGAAATTTTAATTATGTATTATCTCAAACGAAGTAATTATGTTTAGCACAGATACATATAAAAGATTGCACATTAAGTTCATTAAAGTACAATCATTTCATTATATGAAACAAACTAATCAATACGAATATTTGAGTAATATTTAATTTTTTTAATAGTTGTATTATTTGAATTTTGGCAATGCAATTTAGCGTTAATTATTCTAATCATTTTATTACTCATTAGGATAGCAGTTATAAACAAATAGAATTTATCAGTTATTGTTTGAGATAAATAACTACATTTATCAGCTAGTGATTAATTAACTATAACAATAATTAATAATTGTTTCCCAATTTTGTATATAATCCTCTCCCTTCAGTTTTACGTACAACATATACTTCTAAGTTAGTGTTAACAATTTCTTTCTTGAGATACAGAGAAATTAATGACTACATGATTGTAAGAAGTTCTCATGTAACGAGGGTGTTAAAGAAAAATAGAAGACACGAGAAACGAGTAGTTATGATTATCCATTGTACATAACCTCACAAATCAGAAAGATAGAGCAGCATATGAAACTGTACGTCGACAGTTAAGGATTAATAAAGGAAAGGAACATGCATCCCATAACATTAATACTTCAACGTAATGGCAAGCAGTATATTTTGTAAATCTATTGCCTATGATACCACGGACAGAATTGTTTTACTATTATTAGCATAGTTGCTAATGCGTCAATTCAGAGTTGATCCAATGAAAGTGCACGTGCATTGTGCATTTGTCTCAGCCAGCGAATTAACGATCTAAGCGAGAAAGGAACGAGAAGTTCGCCAGACAGGGTGACAATCCGCGAGAAATAAACCTAAGGAATCGCCATCGTCGTTTTACATAGTTTGTAAATAAAGCGAAACACACCGGTCTCCCGTGGGATCCTGAGGAAATATTATGATGCCGTAAATACCGGTGAGCTCGTTAAAACGTGATAAATTGTTGTTCTCCGACCGGCGGAATATAATATCAATTTAATCGGTTGGCAGTGTCGTTAGAAACGCGACTAAAACACGGCTGTATTGCAGTAAAATGGACGCGCTGTGTCCGAGAATGAATTAGTACAAAATATCGTGACTTCGAATTTAACCTGCACCCTACGAATTCTTGCTATTTGTCATGTTGACTAACATTAACTAAACCTGTCGTTCCGTGGCAATCTCTCTGTAATGCAATTAAATTCAGAAGCGGTAGAATGGAGGAGCTGTGAAAAGTTACCTTTAACATTAAATCAGATGAAATTACAGATCTTTGTTTCAGAATTAAATTACGTAGACGTAGACGATTGATTGTTGGGCATTGATGTATCGTGTTGGGAATTGAAAAATTTGTCTTGTAAATGGCAGTTTGATGTATGTGTTTTTATTTACGGTTAATGTTACGTACGATATCTATGAAATTCTGTATGCATGATATTGTTAATTTCCATTACATGGGAGCACTCCGGACCCCACGATTGCATGACAATTTTTGTCATATTTTCAGATTTATAAATTTTCAAATTTGCGAATTTTCTAAATTACAGATCTTTGAATTATCTTTTATATTTGTCGTTAATTTCTTATATGTATCTACGTAGCCTTATATGCATTCACCAATAGTGAATGTCCATTTAAGTGAGAACAATATCTACATCAGATGTGTAATGAAAGTAATATCTACGTAAAATAAATCGTACAATATTTTTTATTGTACTAATTTATATTACAATAATTTACTATTAAAAAAATGAATAATAGTTTGCTATGCACAAAAACAATGAAGGGTCAATAGGTATTTCATTTACAAGTTTATGAACAATATTCTTATAGCAAAACATTATTAACAAATAACAAACGCCTGTATTTCAGTGCTCGTTTAGTGAATCCTACTGTATACTTTGTCTAATAGTAAACGCACCCCTATTGCTGCAAGTTTGTTACAATACTGTTACAATACTGTTTTAGCAAACACTATTATCATTATACTACAAACATATGTATACATCTATTAATGGTTTCCCGTAGCGCCACAACGAAGTATTAAATTTAACTTTCTAGGGTTCGCAATTCACTGTTTCAATTCCAGGAAACATGATATCAGAACTCCATAATCCGTGCGCGAATCGTCCCTGCAATTTCAACTTCTACTTTGTTGAGTATATCAAGATTTTACTCTAACAGAACTGCTTTCACCAATCAGACTGTCATGCTTATTATTGCCTTCGCTGTATGCAATTTGCATCGACGTAACACTCTCGATCGAAGTCGATGAGAGTATCGTTGAGGTCAGGCTCGGATCAAGATTTTTCGGGATCCGGAGTAACTTCGAGAAGAATCTTGATTACAAGAACATGGAGTTAAAGAGTAACAAATTGTATATATTTAATTAAATACATTCAATGTTAAATAATCAACCTTTAATATAACTGAAAATATAATGATTTAGATGTAAATAATAGTAGAAATAGACTAATAGATCCGAACTTGCTCAGCATGTGTACTGCTTTTATATTCTAACCTTTACTTTAACAATATTTTGTTATACTTTGTAGACTGACAGCTTTATAATTTTGTGCATTTTAACAACTTCGTAATGTCCTTATATTTAAACAATTATAATTAAATTTACAATTATAAAAGAGAAACGGTAAGCAGAACTTCATTTAACTGTTATTTGAAATGAATTAAGAGTTTATACGCCAAAGTGGATACCGAAATTGCACCCCTCGTTGATTCATTCCTGTTCGTAGCAAGTTTTCGTCGAATTGTACCGTTCGACTGGTGATACATGCGAAACAAGGGGTGAAGATTGGCTACAACTATGCTACAGATAAGGTGCTGTCACTTAAAACTGAAGAATTTACCGCGTTGGAATTTCAAACGATAATTACACGCTGTGCCAAGTCGTGCTCGTTCGCAAAGACAAATTAAACCGGCATCTGTTTCACGGCTTTCTATCGGGCCCAGGCATTTCTTAATGAATTCTTGATGTTCGTGCGAGAAGTATTGTTACGAACTTTCCAATTTCACGACAGAAGAATCCTCTTCTATTCTTCCTGTTTGAAACACGAATAGCGCACGTTCTCGAGAACGGTGCGGCATTCCTTCCATCTGCAATCGATAACGAGCCGTTCAAAACTCTGTTTCACTCTGTAAGTCTGTGCGAGAGCGTCTTCCACCGTAGTTTTTATTGGGTTGTATCGATATGTGAAACTTTGGGAGGATTGCATTGGCATAAGCTGGAATTTTTATCAGCGATATAGCAGATCTACTGGTTTCACTATTGCATTAATAATGTTATATGTTACGTTAGGCATGACTAAGTGGCTTTGGAAAATTTTGAGATTTAGCAATTTGGGAATCTAAGTATTTGATATTTGAAAATTTGAGCATTTGAAAATTTCAGAATTGGAAAAATTAAAAATTTGATGATATCAAAATCTGCAGACTGAGTGTCGTTTACTGTCAAATAAATAAACTCCATTCGAGAATGATTTAAATTAACAGTAACGTAAAGTTACACTTCCTTCTGTAAAGGTCAGATAACAATACACCTGCAATTAATAACAATCTTACATATCCAATTTATTGTTAAATAAATGCTATTATCTGAAGAACAATAAACTCATGTAAATCTTCCAGGAGTATCCTAACACTTTAAACGATTTTTCTACAACAATTTTATCAACTAAATTTTGACAAAAGCAAAATACGTGTAATGATCAAAACTCAGAACATTAACCTTACAAATCACATATGTAATACTTGTTTATAATTTCAAATAACTTCCACATAGTGGAGTAACTAAAGACTAGCGTAACTAGTACATTTCACGGATTCATCAATGAGACCCTAACTGTCTCGACTCAAGCAAAAGTCGCTAATTTATCAATTAAAGCCAGTAAAAGCCAATGGAAAACTGGTTCACCGATCGAATCAGTTCGTTAATTAAACAACATATCAGTGATTTCAACTAAGTATCCGAGATAATGACACAACCTTTGCTTCTTAATATAGTCATTACAAAGCACAATAGATGCCGGTAAGACATGAGGGAATGGTAGATAATCAGAGAGGTAAACGAGGGAGAGAATGAGGAGGGTGTCGAAGAGAATGGCGAAGTTCGAGCTTTCGGCAGGTAAAACCGGAATCGAGGATCAAAGTTGTCGGTTCTTGTGAACTGCTTTGAGGAACCTCGGAAGACGTTGCGGATGGTAGAATGTTACGATGAACACCGGAAATGGAGGGGAACAAGGATACGTGGAACCAGACGAGCCCCCTCCTCTGAACGAACTGTAACTCGATGCAGAGAAACTTGACGGGTCCTGCCGCTGATTAGAAGGGCTCCAACAAGTTTCTCCTTACCAGGATTAGGCAGAAATGTCGGGAGAACCGGGTTAGGCCAGAGAATGAGGTTGACAGAGAGTAGGGAAAGAGGAAGTTGCGACATGTAAACCAGCGAATGTTATCTTATCAGCGTATGCAAATCGACTGGCTCTACCTGCTTAACATATGCTTGATCGTAAAATATACCGACGATGTTTATGAGAGACATTAACGCCAGAAAACGTGGACATAGCGGTGGTAACTGGATAAACTTCAACACCTTATTCGTTGACTCGCTGTTAATTGTATTGTACTTTGACATAAAGTTTAGCAGGTTATGGCGAACTCGAGATGTGACGAAAAATTGATCTGTTTTACTTTCTAACGTATAACGGTTTTACAGATCGCAGATCTTCGTACTTAAAGTTTGCGTTCGAATGTTTCTTCTAAGGAGGCATTGTAAATTCCAGACATTTTTAGTATAAAGGTATAATGCAAATATAATACAAGAGTGATAGTAGAAAAGAGAAGAGGGAAGTTAACACTAGGTTTATAAAAAATGTCAAAATGACGCATCTTAAATTACTTATTTTATATAAGATGCTTTTAGTAGTGAATGTTAACTATTACCGTTTATGTTTCATTCCTTGTATATTTATTGTTGTACTTTATTTTTAACCTAAATATAACTGCACATCAGATGTTCGTCAGTATAAATAGCAGGTAGTACGTGACATGAATGTATTTAACGTGAAGGAACTTTATTGTGTTTATGAACTTTATAAACATAAATTTCATGTAAAATAGAAACATCAGCTATATATAAGACATTCTAATGCGGATAGATCCAATAGAAAACAGTGCCGAATTAATATAAAATTATACAAAAATTCAAAGATGGATGTTCATTGGTATAAATAGGTTAGGATCTATCTTCAAAATATACCTAATCAAAGTTACCCCAATTTATGGCACCCTATCTAAATTAATTTTTTTGTAAGATTGCATTGTATTTTATGTTCGACTCCAAATTATTTTGCATTCGTTGTTATAATACTTACATAAATAGTTGTGTCAGGGAGAGCTAATCATTCTTGGAATATTAAAATAAAAAAAAAATTGAAATGTTAGGTATATTTTAAATTTAGCAATCATTAAAATTATAATTAATATTGAACTCAAAACTCTGCAAATATAATTTATATCTACTATACTTGAATCGTAACCTGCGTCACGAGTGTACCTTGTTATTATAAATCAAGAGGTTAAGTAATTGTTGGTCTGTGAAACAACGTCGTAATTTTTAATTTAAGAAATACAGAAGATTAGTTACCATTAAGTATAGAGCTTCATTTCATTCGACAACTATTGAAGAATGCGCCGGTGCATTGTCATGCAAATGAAGTCAAGACCCACTTCCCTGAAACGCAAGCCTAACGCTAACATTTTCGACTAAAATATTACGCTCTGTCCTCATTGATACCTGTCATCTCTACCGCCAAACATCTCTGAATAGAGTTCATCGATTCTTTCTATAATATTTCAAAAATTGATCGATGGTTCTCTTCTAGTCATTTCTAACTTACAGCTCTAGTTTCTCTTCCAAACAATTCAAATGCAGTTCATATAAACGTTCTACATCATATAAAGTTTTCAAAACTTTAACTGTTTGAAATTTTGTGAGGAAGAACTGATAAAGAAGAACTATTTCACTAAAATAGTAGGAGTCTTTGAATGAATCGATTAGTTAAAACTTGCTTGTCATATAAAATGTACTTTTAACTGTCCTACTTTATCATTAACAAATAACGTTCGTAACATTGCTATTATAATATTAGACCAAGAGTTCAACTGCCATACCATGTGTAACAACCCTGGAACCTAAGTTCAGCTAGTTACAAGCGCTAAAATGTAAAGAGCGGTTTTTACCCCTAAACGACTCGATTTCGCAAGTAAAGATTGTGGGATTCGTGTGGTGTGCGGTTAAGAAGTGAAATCCACAGGTCAATATCTTTCAACAATTAGATTTATTCAACAAAACGATAAGAAATGAAACTAACAAATAACAATAACAACAAATAAAGAAAAATATATAGATTATAAATGATTAATTAGAATAGAGAATCTAAATAGACTTTGATATAAAAATAGTAATAGAGTTTGATAAATTAAATAATATATGATTGATAATTATGAATTTTGACGATATGAAACACGCTATTTAATACTTTATATTGGACCGTATCTGAATCGGGTCTCTGATAAAGCAACTTCGTATTCGTAATATTAACTAGGTTTGATATTCGATTTTTGCGTTCGACGCTATCGCAATGACAAGATTTTACTTGATTAACACATTTATAAGTTATAATGAATCCTACCTAAGTGTAATTTGA
Organism: Megachile rotundata; assembly: GCF_050947335.1. Classification (NCBI taxonomy): domain Eukaryota; kingdom Metazoa; phylum Arthropoda; class Insecta; order Hymenoptera; family Megachilidae; genus Megachile; species Megachile rotundata. The sequence goes on from NC_134994.1 coordinate 3,648,179, forward strand.
TTTCTAGATTTAGATAAATGAAATTTTACAAAATTTATAATGTTAGCGCTTTGTAATCTACCGCCGCGAGGAATTCAACGTAAGTGAAATTCTCTAAACGCACTTAAATACGCTTTCGCAAAATTAGACAAATTTATTCTACTATCTAACGCGGTGTAGTCGACTACGTAAATTACGCTAAAGCGAGAACAGTATTCTTTATTAACTCAAATGACCAAAATTTATTTGTATCTAATGAATTACTTCTTCGGAACAATCACTCTTATGATTTGACTCGACAACTAATTGTTCATGACCCTTTTTGTCAGAGCGCATACTGACACCCAAAACCAGATCGCTTAATTGGGGAGCCCGTTGTTCACTAGCTGCTAAACAACCCAACGATCCAGAGTCGTTGAAGTCCAGAGATGAACAATATACGTCCAACAGGGTAGCAAATTAAAGTGACTCTACTTGTAAGTCGTGATTACTTAACTGCCACCCAAAAAACACGGGCTTCAGAGACCAAGCCGCTCAAATGGGGAGCCTGCGTTAGCTAGCTACGATACTACCCAGAACGAGCTCCGAGAATCTGAAGGCAAGTTAGTAATTCGACAGAAAATTAAGTATGAGTAGCTGAGAACACTCGGTTTGATGTCTTAGCCTTTCTTGGGGCTAAGCATAGCACTCTCCTGACGGAGTTTCGGATACAAGACCGCTTGAACGGGGAGCCCGCTGTTCGCTAGCTGCTAAAACAACCCAGCGATCAAGTATCCAAATGGCATATGCCCGCTTGCCAATCGAGAACTTAGAATCTATTTGGTTCGTACAGCGAAAATTGTTCCGAGTATACTTATTACTGAGACTTGTGAATAGCTCGACTTCGAAAACTGTTCTGATTTTAGACGGGTTTCGCTCGCCCTTTTGTACTCGCAAGTTCGCCGAATTCCTGGAATTTCTGTGACGTCAGAATATCTAAATTTTCATATAACTTCGTTATTATACATTAATTATAAAATCGAACGGTTTAATTATGATTTAAATGTCGCTCTTTAATTTCTGGCTAACAATTTGATATTAAAATAGTAGTATAACGGTGTTTTAGCGAAAAATACATTTTCTATCCTTTTCTAATTAACTGCGTACGAATTTTATGAGAGCTGAATCTATTCCGATTTACAGCTTTTTAATTGAAGGAAATAATTGTGGTTCCGACCATGAATAGTTTAGTAATGACTGATTTTACGTATATAATTTGATTTAGTTAATTAATTAATTTAATGTTTGATAATGCCGTAAATAGAAATAGTATCGCTATCCTTTTCTAGGATTACCGCTGATCTCAAGGATTTCGGGCGAGTATCGCAGCACGTAGGCACATCATAGCGTAGCGGAAATTTCTTATACAAAACTATTTATTAGAAAAATAAAATAAAATAATACATAATCTTGTTTTAACGATTCAAACTTAATATTCAATTATTGGTATGAAAATATTACCTATTTTAAATCAAAATTATAAGGTAATTAATATAAATGAATATATATATATATATATATATATATATATATATATTGATTACCGACTGTCGAATTTGATAGATATGGTAATAGATACCTAATGTACTGTCGATAATTGGCAACTACGGTCGATAATTGACTATTTTAATCGATGGATAGAAGATTGTCGCGATGACGCCGGTAGAAAGAAAAAAGGTTTCCCCAGGGACGTTACACATGTACGAAAGTATATTTCTGTTGCTGTTTGTTTCTTTGCTGATAAAGTAAATTTGTTCAGGCCATGTTTGAGTAACCTAGAATTTCACAACTTCTTTTCATAGTTCACTGAATAATATTACTATTCTGATTTATTTAAAAGTACCTTTATTTGTATTTACGATAACATACAGTTCGGCAAAATTTAACTTGTAAATTTTGACCTGTTATTACTCAGACTACTTCTTCAAATTCTAAGGGGTGTAAAAATAAAGAACAGTAATAGAAACTCGTATGAATATTAACTATGTAAATATTAATGTTTCTAGTTCGCTGCTAATAGGAATTTCAATTCCGTAAATTGTTTGATGAGGTGACATGAGTACACGAGTGTTTTGACATTTTACTAAAGTTTGTTTTCGACATTCTTCACACATGGTGGTTCTAAATGTTGCGGGGAACGTTCGTCATGAGCTGTTTGCTTGTCACAGTTGTAGTTCACAACATACAGCTCATTATTCAACATTTAAATTTAGAAATTCGTTTAAGCGAGACTAAAGGTGTTGCTTCGCATAGTATATGATACATTGTTTATTTGCCGCGTAGAATAAGACCATTTCGAGAGATTTTTTGTTACAGTGTAGCTTTTGGTTAATTATAGGAACGACTGGGCACACACTTCAAATCTAAATAGCTTTAAGGTGACTTGCAATGAGTGTACCAGACCTCGATTTTGTGCTCGTAAATTTAGACTCAGTTAGAACATTGTATCGACCTCTTCTGATACGCTCTTGCGAAATGGTATTTATTTAAACTTAGTTGCTAAAATTAAAATAAAGTGTGTTTACCTTGAACACTGTACCAACTTCTTTATTTACTGAGTTTATCATAGTTGTTAATTATTGCTGTAACGGATTCTTCAGTTTCTCAGTAAGACAACTGATAATACATATTTTTACATAATCTTGTTGAGGTTACTCATTTTCTGCTATAAACTATCACAAGTACCACTATTGTGTATCGAAAAATGCTACGTTTAAATATCACATGTACAATATTGATTATGACATTACGATTGTAATACTGACTATGATATGATAAAATATTCACTGTGATATGAATGTCGATTATGTTACGCACAAAAAATATTAATCTGAGATTGTAGCATTAAACCAAACGAGCGCGAATCGGTTTTCAAGTGCAACCTGTTAAAGATACAGCCTGGCCCAGTTACACTCCGCATACTTATAACAATATTAATTTTTCAAGCCACATTTAGCAAACCTTCCTTCATTTCACGAGCACTGTTCGCGTTCAGAGCCCTAAAAAGCTTTATTCCCAACACTGTGCATTCAACGTTATTCTACCAGCCGGACAGAGTCTAGGGCATTTCTCCATTTCCGTCAGCGCTTTCCTCGATGAAGAAGCCAGCTATTAAAAGCGGACAGAAAGGAGGCCGTGACTTTTGCAAACAACGCGTAACCGAGCGTCATCGGAGAAGAGAAACACGGGGGAGAATAAAAAAGGCAGGACTTTTCAGCGGTAAGCGCGTAACGATCCAACCTGCCTGCGTACACACGCTTATTATGAGCTCTCTGACCCATTTTCTCGTCTTTCTTCTCGTCTTTGCGAAGTTTTCGTACCTGCAACAACGACTTCGTGCAAGCGCAGCTTCATTTACGTTTTACTGCCGACTTTATTGCTGATTTACACGCTTCGACCGCACCGAGTAGAGAAAGAAAAATGGACAATGCTGATGTTCCGTTTTCAGCGTGTCCATAGACAATGAAGTTATAATGTACTACGACGTATATATAACTATGTCTGGTTATAGTGCAATTGGGATTTCTATCAGGAATTGATGAGACGCGATCGAGTTGATATCATGAGTTACGTCATAACTGTTCAGGTTGTAGATTACTTTGAAATGTTCTGTAGATATCTATATGTTAAGGATTTATCGATAAGTTGGATTAAGTAGGTATGCATTATTTCTTTATTGGTTGATTGGTAAATTAGGAGAAATGCTATGGCATTTATCTTTTAAAATATAGTTGAGATTATTTCAAACCTTGATTATAGGTTATGGACCCAGAGGGAGCAAAGTACAATTTAAGATTATCGGGTTTTAAAAGAATTTTGATTAGGTTCTAAAAGATGAGTTACAGTGTCGATTTTTTTAATTTACTTTTAGAAAAATGTATTTAAAAGACGCACGTTACATAAATGTAAATATAAAGTTACGTTAATGTAAATTTTTATTTATTTTCATTGTATTATGTACTGTCATCAAAATATTTGATTTTTCATGTTCTTTATATGTAATCTTACACTTGAAAGCAGTAAATTCTTTAAAAATATTTCTTTCAGATAATTACAAATAGCTGTGTAATTGCACTTTGTATAAATTGTAAGAAGTTCCTGAAATTGTCTAGAAATGACAAAACTTCAAACTTTTAGAATTTCTGAATATTTAAAAATTTCCATACCTCTAAACTTAAAAATTAAAATACTAGAAAATGTTATTATCCGGTAATTTGACAAATTCTAGCTTATTAAATTTGAAAACTTTAACAAATCCTAAATTACAAACTAGTTTAGGAATTTAAAATTAGGAAAATTTTTAAATTTGAGAATTTCTAAATTTTGAAATATCCATATTTTTATACTTGGAACTCAGTAAATTAAAAAATTGTATTATTCGATAATTTGAAAAATACTAGTTTATTAAACTTGGAAATTAAGTAATTTGAGAAATACATGAATCTGAAATGTTAAAATTAAAGAATCTAAAACTCGATCAATATAAAAATTTCTACATTTCTCAATTTGAAAATTAAAAAATTCGGAATTTTCTAAATTCGATAATTTGCGAATCTTTATATACCAATAGAAATTCTTTAATTTTCAAATAATCTTTGCAACTAACATGAATTTCGTATATCTTTATTTGCCATAAAGCCTAGCCTGGTATTATACGACGATAAAATAGCACAATAGAGGCCGTCGATATTCAGTGACTATTTATAATTCCGAACACAATTACCCTAAAAGTATCCGTCACAAATTGCGCCATCAGAACGAAATACCGAATTCTATCAGACAAAATTTGATAGCAATGACGAATCATTTTGATCGTTGAATCGTTTTTGCATTCTAACGGTATCGTTAATCGAACAGCAATCACACACGAAATAGATAGGCCTGACAGCGTCGTATTAAGGATAAGAATAACCCATGGCAATCGAAACCTCGACACGTTTCTATTTCGGAAAATAAAAATTCATCCGATTGGCAGCCCGCGAGGCAAATGTTTAGCTACGGTAAGCCGATTACGTGAAAAATTCATGCGGAAAGTTCGCCTCGTCATCTGTGATTACGCGATTATACGTCAGAATGGCGAAGAAGGTATCGATTCAGTGGGGTAATAATTTCAGTCGGTCGAGCAAACGTAGCTGGAATGAAAAATATAATTTAGATAAACGGCCCTGCGGGGGTGCTTATTTATTGGCTGGTCTATATTTTACTGATGCACGAACGAGCGAGAAAATCGATTGACTTCGTACGGACGTAGAAAGGTACAAAAGTTTGATCTTGATTTACGAGAGGAAAGTAGCATAAACATTTTTCATTCCTTTTTTCATTTTCAGTGTATTTTGATGCATTTATTGCGTTAACATTTATTTTATTTTGTAATAAAATAAAATGTAACAGATAATTGCGCAAAAATGGTGTACCATTTCGTTAATAGAACCATTACGTTTTGCAATTTTTAATGCAATTAATGGTCTGATATATCTATATTGACTGTTTCAGTCCATTAACAAGAAAAGCTTCAATATTATTTTTTACGCGTATAATCTTGTTAATACTACGCTTGTAAAATAAATTTAATTGCATCAAACTGTGCATAAAATATGCTTGAACGATTCTTCAATTATCAACGGTAGAACGGGTTTAAGGCGAATCTACCTGTAATCTATGGACAGGTGTTCCATGAACGCGTGCCCATTTACATGTAAAACACGTGGGTGTCGATCCCTGGTGCGAAACAGGTGCGTTGATTAATCGAGGCAGAGTAATACCTCTTCTCCTTGATGTTCTTATCGTAAATCGGTTTACCTTTCCATTAAGCTGGATGTCAATTACCACGCTTAATCAATGCGTAAGCGACGATGTATCCATAAAATCAATTACTGGTCCGAATCAAATGTCTCTCTGTGTAGAGTCGCATGTCTGTAACAGAAATCGATTTAAACTCGAATGCTTCGAATTAAAACCCATATAAAATGAATAAACCGAGCATACACGTTTCATTTAATTGCACGGAATATTTTGTTATACATCCACGTTCTTTAATCTGAAGAAAGTTCTTGCATTATATATTAGTTAAATAAAGATTTCTTTAATGTTACAGTAAAATATAAGATAATATTCTAATCACTAGAATTACCATAATGAATATAGTTATTTCTTGTACAATTTTTTACTTGCAATTTTTTATCAATATCATTTCTAGTCTTTAATAATATAATTAAATAAGTCAATAATAAAAATGGAGTAACTTTTTTACGAAAATTTGATTTGTTATGAAATGTAGAAAAGAAATCCTATTAATAGAATGTTATATGACAGTATATTGAATTTTCTAAAAAATTGTACTTTTTTTACTTTTATCCATTTATGAAATAATTGGAATTATGGTCTTCCTTGCAGTTTAATTCTCTTTACAAATATTTCGATGAACTTAACATTCAATTTTTTTTCAAAATGAACTACTCTACAATACAAATGAATTCACGAATGAAAATGAAATGTTAGTAAAAATATCATGTAATATGTATTCTGAATTTGTTTAGATATCTTCTACAATACGGTAAAAAAATACGTGTTCTTATTTTTAAAACTTCTAAGTAAAAATTCTAAAAGTTTAAGTGAAAATTCTGAAAGAACGAAACTTTTCACAAATTACACAATTAACAAAATATGATGTGAATATTATCGTTTAATAATTTCGAATAGAATTTAAAAATTTGTTTCTCTGATGGCTGCAACTAGAAAAATCGTGTATTAAAAGAAACACCCTGTATATTCCTTCACTTCCAAATAAATCCTGTTGATCTTTCTCTCACAATTTTATTTAATCCATCGCAAGATTACACTCACTTCCGTTCATCTTGAAGCTGTCAATGTTGGAACAAGCAGAAGTACAGCTGCAAATTATAGAAGACAGGTGTAAGCTAATAAAAAGCGAGTGACTGGAGTATCTCGGTTGTAGCACGTCAGATATATATTCGATAATATACATTTGTAAGGTAGTTATGTTCGAAGGAAACCCTAGTGGCGTCGAGAATCAGGAAGAAAGTAGAGCCTCGGTAACAGGGATTATTAATGGCTTAGCCGGAGCCCTTATTCTCTCTTTAGCTGGCCATTTCTTTTTCATGAAATCTTCCTCGATCTGTCTGTTCGTTTCTTCTTCCGTTTCTCTCTCGGGTTGCCTATTTCGCGAGCCTTTCGACGAGTCGGCACGCGGATGCGGAAGAACCGTTTTCTTCAGGCTTTCCTTGTTTCCGATTCTTCGTAAACTCGTTATCCGAGCTACCTCATGAATTATTTATTGCCGCCACTGCTGAGGCAATGCGGCGGGGATCGTGTAACCGCGAAATCTCGATTGATTCCCGAGTAAACGTGTGATATTCACCGCCACCCGCGTCTGTCAGCGAAAACGGATTATTACGATTTGTTGCGGGGGAATAATACGAATTGCCATGCTGGAATTTTTACAATCACGGAACATATTAATACGCCAATGTTATTGAAAATTGTATTACGCATTGTTCACACGCTGTTTGCCATGGTGGTCGTTTGGCGCTGGAAATTCAATTTAATTAATTATTTATAGCAAAAGGTTTTTGTGGGTTCTTAATTTTGGACATGATATACACTTACAGATTAGAAGATGAAATTAAAAGATTAAATATTCTTGTCTTTAGTTATTTATATTTATATCTGGTCACAAACGTCAATTGTCACTGACGATCAACAGAATTCTTACATAAGATTACATATAATAAAGTAGAATCCTCATATACAATAGAATCTTCTTTTCTTTTTTAATGCATTAATGTATTAACCTTTATTAGAAAGATAAATAAATGCTTTCAAAAATATACTCTTTTCTATAATATGTTTCGTTTTGTACTTATTATGTTCTTCTCAATATTAAAATTTAATTTATTTTAAATAAGATAAGTTTGTATAAGTTACTTAAGTCTGCACTTAACCCCTTAACCTACGATTGACGCTCGAGAATTTTGGGCCGGAAACATAGTGTTTATGTTTAACTCGTTCATTTTACACAGGCTATGCCCGTAATATTTACGTTTGGCCCGATCATCGTATACGGGCTATGCTCGTAGTTGTAGGTTAAGGGGTTAATTGACGTTTTCTGTCCATCTTTCATTTCGATAATTCAATAGTATATTCAAGAAACAAAATGTCGCCTCTTCACGTTTCCGTGCCGCCATTTTGGTGTTACAATCGTCTTTTATTCCCACGTGTCATTGCATCATAGTTGACTGTATGCAATTTGATAATCTATTTTCTGTTTAATATGATAATGCATTGAATATAACAATTTTACATAATACACAGAATATAACAATTTAGGGATAATAAATTTATAAGTTTAAAAGGTTAGAAATTTTCAAATATATGAGTCTTGATTTGTACATTCCTGAAAAAAAAACTTAAAACTTTCTATAAATATATAATATTTACTGAATTTTAATAATAAAAAATGATAAACAATTATAATATAACGATATTTAATAATATTAACATGATCACTATAGTCTAACGATTAAATATATCAGATAAAACATTTAATCCAAATAATTAGTAAACAGTCGTAATCTAATGACAGCTAATAATGTTAGCACATTAATAATTTTAACACACTAATATAACATTAATAATGTTGACACATTAATATAACAACATTAATAATGTTAATAATGTCACTTGATAGTATTATAATTGATTAAAAATTTATTAACTTAAAATCGATTTATAATTAATTAAAAACTGATGTAAAATTTATCAATTTTAAATGAATGCAAAATTTGTTAATTTCAAATGTATTAACTTAGAATGTCAGAATATTAGCTTCGACGAGGAGGAAACGTCATTATAATTACATTCGGATTAGAAAAACTTGAAATCGTAAGAGTCTGCATAAAAATAATCCAGAGTCACATTTTGACCGATTTGAATACTCTCTCCGGCTATATATTTTACATAATAGCCGGAAAAGCAAAAATACTGAATTAAACGAATAGTTTCTTGCGGGTTGCCAGCAATTCACGTGGCTCAGAACTCGTTAACGAATGGTCGAGAGCAAAACTGCCCGTTCGGGCCAGGATCAACGTTCGAAGAAGTCGGGGTAGGAAAGAAAACACGACGATTCCCGTGGTGGAAAAAGAATTCTGGCATTCATAAAGTTCGCTGGAGCGCGTGAACGCGGATCCCAAACCGCTCGAGAGCATCTCAAGTATCTTCAACATTCCCCGGCAAAGTCGCACGATTCTTCTTTTCCCTTTTTTCTTTTTTTTATTCTCCTCTTCCTTCCCATTCGACGTTGGCTTTGTGCTCACGAGACCAGAGGACGCGAATAAAAACGATGGGCGGGAACGACAACGACTGCCGGTGTAATTAATTGTTTTTTATTGTAAATTGTCTAGGATAAGGGCGAATTGCCCCATGCAAAGACTAGTTGAAGTTTGTGAACACAGATGTTCCAGTCTCGTGAATGTCTAGAGACATTTTAATTCTACAGTTGTGGTTTCTGCGATGTATACATACAATTGTGAAAACGATAAGACTTAGTGGGGAAAATGGCGAAGTATTCGAAGGAAGTTCGAATATTTGTTAATATTTAGTTAGCTTGAAAATTTAGTATCTTAGAAATTTGCGAATCTGGGGTATTAGTGAAACAAGAGTTTGATGATTTGAGAAATTATTAAATATAGGAATTTGTGGATTTCAAAAATTTAGAAAAATTGGGTAATTGGGAACTGCAAAATTAAGGACTTTAGGAAGTAAGGGAATTGATAATTTGGAATTTTAAACATGTACCTCAAGCTAATTATGTAAATATGAAACTAAAGGACTTATAAGTTCGAGAATTAAAAAATTTGAAAATTAAGAAATTTTGAATGTTGAGAATTTGAAAATTAAGAAATTTTAAATGTTGAGAATTTGAAAATTTAGTGTTGCATAAACAGCGCGGATTCGGGCACCCGACACTGTTCTGACCCAGTCACGATTTAACGAGCTCTGAGCCTGGTTTTAAGTGATAGTTCGTGATGTGATGATTCGTTTGAAATTCGTTGTTCGAGATATTAGTCGATTCGTTCGTGGTTTAGGTGTTTATTAAAATGAGTTCGTTCGTGATTTAGATATGTCTTATAAGAGATATTATCGTGTTCTGTTCGTGTTTTAGATACGTGTTGTAGAAGATATATTCGTGTTCTTTTCTTGATTTAGCTACGTGTTGTATGAAATATTATCGTGTTCTGTCGTCTTTCGCCAAAGTAGCTGTCGATGTTACCTCGGAATCGATAATTAGGAAGGGGATGTGTACGTTCATTGGTAGCTGATTTTTGAGAAGTGACCGCCCTCGTAAGAAATGGTCACCTCCTTCGCACAAGAAATGGTCACCCCTGGAAGTAGCCGCGACCAAGGGGTGACGCACGAGGGATACCGCGATTTGGGAAAAACCCGTAGCAGGTAATAAGGTGAAAAAGCACTCTGACCCTGACAACGATGATTGAAAATAACGGAATAGGAAATTAAACATGCTGGTCCCAAGCAGTAAACTTGGGTACCGACGCGAAGGTATTTTTTGCTAACGAAAAACGGTCAATGGCTTCATAAACTTATTGCCTGTACGGTCAGTCCGGGATCCTCGGTCTATTGCCTTGTAAATATATGAAAAGATAGCTGCATCGCACTCTAAGGCGATGCAACATTTAGAGAATTGAAAATTTGAGGATTTGGTAAATTTGACAATTTAGAAATGTAGAAATTTGTAAATTACGGGATTTGAAAGTTGAGAACTTTGGCAATTGAAAAATTGTAAAATATTAAAATTGTAAAACTATAAAATTTGAGAGTTTAGAAATTAACAAAGTTAAAGGTTTGAAAATATTTAAAATTGAAAAAATGAGATCGTGATAATTTTATAATTTTGGAATTAAAAACCTAAAAAAATTGCGAACACACCCAAAATATGATTGTACCTACATATCTTCAATAACCGCAAAACGAAACTCATAAAATAATTAATTTAAACCATGAAAATTGTGCATTTATTTCTGCGATACCATGCTAAAATCGACTGTTTTGGCATTTCCGTGCAGAAATCAATTCCTCCTACTGTTCAGAAAGACAGACATTAATTTCTATTTAAGTCTATATTTTCAGTTGTTCGACACGGAACATCGCTCTTCTACTCATGAACACGTACTGCTTTCTTGAAAGCGCAATTAATTCTCGCAAAACGTTGCAATAGTTCGAACAAGATGAAGTTGTATTCCTGTCCAGTTTACAGCAAAATATCGTCTTTAAAGGTGAAACTCGAAACAGTGGAACGTATTCATTCAAACTCAACGTTGTGTCGGGATGTGTATCGTGGAAAATAATAACCGGCGAACGTGTTAGCTTAGAAAACAATTCAGATAAGCTGAGCCACGTGCAGCGTCGTGGAAACGTAGAGCTCGATAAAGAGAATTTACGTAATCCAAATATAGGGGCAATTGAAATGGCGTTTAATTCAGTCGACGCTTCCATTAGGATTGCAGTGAATATATGGACTCTTATGAAACGCCTACAGCCACATAAAACGGCCACGAAGAATGAAATACTTTGAATTTTAAAAGAAATAAGAACGAAGCTGACATTGTCGATGAATTTAGTAAATGATAAACTATTTTATTTTCTTACGTTATTGATATTTTTCTAAATTATTTCATGTTTGACAAGAACGAAATCATAAATTTTTTATTTTAAATTAAAAAAATTATTAAATTTTCGTGAAAATAAATATTAACTTTCATCGAGATAAAAAAGCTTTGCATAAGTTAGTTTGCATATCGTTCCTTTATGTATTTTTATACTTTAGTTATTTATTTTTAAATAAATATAATTGTGAAAGTTATTTAAAAATAAATAATCCTCAAATATTCTTAAATTTATTAAATCATTGTTATTCATAAAAGTACAAAATGTTCACTAATAAAATAAACAGAATAATATTTCTCTCGAACTGTAGTTAACTTTACATGTTTTCTAACCTCAAAAACAGACGTTTATTCAATAACCTACAAAAACGGGCACGAATTATTTACACGATATAAGTTCTTCCATAACTAGCTGTTATTAAGCCGATGAAAGATTATTACATAATTTCCTAAATAGAGCCACGGGTAGAACCGCGCGGAAAATAGAAGGGCAAACGACGAATGTAACCTGCAAAAACGTTTCAACGTAACCACGAGTTGTTTGCGTTAATTACGTCCGGCGTTGAAACCAGACGTAATATGTAAACTGGAAACGCCGACGAAATCGAATTAAAGATCAAATTCCGGGAAATGATTATGCAGTTTACGCGCGATTTTAATCGAGTAAATTAACGAGCTACAATGGCACAGAGATTTTCACGTTTCATACTCGCCCCTTTCCTTGATTCGCCAATGCACACAGTAAAATGTCACAGGTTTATTTTCGTGTGCATGCATGATTTAACAAGCCAGAACAGGATGGCAGAAGATTTCAGGACGAATTTCAAAATTTCTGCTCTGCTTCACTTGTTCTGTGAAACCTGCACACACGGATGAAGATTAATTTTAGTCTAAATAGAACCCGAGAGATGAATAAAACGTGGTGGACACGTTTATACACGAATTTGCAAGAAAAAAGATAGAAACGCAGTATTCGAATGATGTATACGAATTTTACCGTAAACTATGCATGAGAATTTTAAGAACATCGATGTAACTGATCGGTGATGAATTACGTTTGTGAAAATTAGTTGCTTTGATAAAGCAGACAAAGCATGACTAGCTTTCTAAGATAAAACAATTCTAATAAATATAAGAAATATTTATTTTTCTAAGGTTAATCTTAATCCAATGATGGACTACTAGGTTGAAAATCTGTCCATGAAAATTTACAACTCCTTAATTTTTAAATTGAAAAATTTATTTTATATTGAAAAATGAATGAAAAATTTATGAAAAATTTAAGTATGTATTTTGAAACTAAAAAGTTAGTAAACATGTATGTTTAAATTAAAAAGTCAGTAAATATATATTTTCTAATGAAAAATGTGTAGGTATGAATTTTCAAGATTGCGAACATGAATTTTCAAATTAAAAGATTAGTAAATATGAGTTTTCAGTAATTAATCCAGAATTACCATGTAATTATCTTAAAATACATTCTCTCTACGAAGAGATATAAATGGCATTACATTTTCTGGATTTTCCCTTTTCGTAATTTTAACAATTATTTATTAAAGTCCCTGCGAACAGCGTGTTACGTAAAACGATTTAATTATTACGATAAACCGTTTATATCATCGAGGACAATATTATGTGTTGCTGTGGCAGCGTTTCTCGTTTAATTCACAATACACCTACACTAATGTGGAAGTGTAACGAGCGTCTGCGTTGTTACCGAAACGAACTAGCTTCAGCCTGCCTGTCTCGCCTGCTTCTTTTTTTTCCCGCCCATTCTCGCTCGTACTTTGTCCGCCCTTCTCTATTTCGTGTTGCGGCAAGAATTATCGGATTTTCTGGGATGCAAAAGATGGGTGGTAGTTGCAGCATAGGACACTGTTATGATAGCAGTAAAAATGTTTAGTCATTTGCGTGTGAAGAATTCATGTTGGAATAATAAAATCCGAAAATAAAAGAAATAGAAGTACCGTTGCACACGAGCAGCAACGAATAAAATTATAGTAAAGGTTTGTTACATTTATCTTCCTTGAAGATGCATGTATGTGTTGGTAATTACAAAAATGGTGTCAGATTCTAAAAGAATGAAAGTTTTTACTTGTTTGCACATCGATGATTTACACTATATTATGAAAGAATTTTTTTTAATATTTTAAAAAAATTTTAAATTAAAATTTAGGTTATATTTACATTGATGATTGTGTAATTAGTCTCTTAAAATTTTGATTTGGATCACTTTTATCACGAGAAATATCACTGTATACTCTACACTATGCAACGTTTATTCTGAACTATTCCTTATCAGATAACTGCAAGAAAACTCATGCGTCGCATTAGAGATAACGTATACACAAACTCTAAATTGAAGTGTATTAAAAATTCGAGTAAAAATGATCGCATCTGTACTACGACTACGTTACGACTCAGTGTAGAGCTTAAATAAAAAGGCCATGCATGTCAATAATCCTCAAGGGTGTAGCAAACCCTTCTAAGATACACAGAGTAACGTTGGAAAGATCTTTTTATCTAGTTCCACATCTGGTTATTTCCATCCTTATTCGTGTAATTCGTCGCACACGTGCCAGCGTCAAATCATCAGTCACAACGCGAGCTGTTCAAACACAGGTGCGCTTTCAGCGTCGGAATCTCTTCGAATAACTCCTGAGACCGTTCTCCCAAACCAGCGAATACGTTGCGGGTTCTAGCGTCTAATAACCCGCTCGTCGATCGCAGTTCCGTGTAATTATGGATCCACCGATACGCAACGGGTGTGCTGCACCGGGTATACACGCTCTAACCAATCTCTAGTGCAGCAATGCACGTGCACGAAACCGCACGCTAGAGCACACGCGTCGATGTCGGAACGAGGAAAGCACTCGAGGTACAGTCAACAGCAAATCTGCCTTAGATACGAAAAATATGCCAGTCGAGGAGAAAGGGGTGTTGATTTCGAGGAACTTGAGCATTTGAAAATTTGGGAATAGATTCAAAATTTTGGGACGTAGAAATTTAGTGACATAGGGACTTGAGGATTTTAGGATTTAGAAATCAAGATGACGGTGTAAGAATTCGGTAGTACAAAAATTTTGGGGAGCTAGAGATTTTAGAGCATAGAAATTAGGGGATCTAGAGATTCGGAATATACAAATTTGGATATATAAAGATTTGGGGATATTAGAATTTGGTAATCATGGTATTTGGTACTATAGGAAGTCGGAAGCATAGAAATTTGAGGATGTAGGGATTTGTAGATATAGGGAATACGAAGCTGTATGCTTTAAGGATTTAGGGTTATGGACCAAGGAATTTGGAGGTTTTGGAATTTGGAAATTTAGGAATTAGTGGGGCTAGGGGTTTAAGGACTTTAAGATTTAGAAATCTAGGAATATGAAAATCTAGGAATTTTTAATGTTCAAATTTTTAAATATTTGAATTTCTAATTTCCAAGACTTTTAAGCTTCCAAATTTGCAAATTTTCAAATTTTTAAGTTCTTAAATTCCCATATTGAGAAATCCCAAAATTTCTAAATTTGTAAATGTCTAAATTCCCAAATTTGTCCATTGCTAAATTCCTATATCTTCAAATTTGTTAACTCTCAAATCCTTAAATTCTAGTATACTTAAATGTCCAAATTTGTCGATTTTCATTCCCTTTGATCCCGTAACCTTGATGTTCTAAAATTTCAATTTTCCTAAATTTAAAGTAAAATAAAAATAGTACCAAATATTTGTTCGCATCGTGGTACACAGTGTTACACCTTTTACGCCAAACTTTACATACATTTCAATTTATAATGTATTATATTAACGTAGAATTTTAAACACTTTATTAAAAAGTTATAACAAAAATACAAAATGCCTTCTGACTGCTTTGTTATATATAACAAAAACCTTAATACAAAAACTTAATAATACAAAACATTCATCAGCTTGTTTTATAAATAAAAATAATAAACAATTGTTATATAAACATTTACTCTTAAAGATGTTATAAAAAAAAATTATAAGGAATATACGAAATGGTAATGAATCCCTTTTTTCTTCAATACCACAATACAATACAAATACAATACAATACGCAATATAACACAATACAATACAATACAAATAATTGTCATCTTTCGCATTTTCTTAATAACTATTATTAATATATTTAACAGCCTACGTGCATATAAATATGTTTTCTTATAATTATTTATGGAATATTCTATTAAAATTGCGTGCACAAAATTGAAACACTCCGTACATAATATCAGACAACAGAAGATAAATTCGTATTTTCGTTATATCTCTTCAATAAAGTGTTCGTAACCCTACGTTGATATAACATTCTTTTGTTATTCTTATAAGTAGAATATATGAATTAAGTTTAGTGGCAAAAACCGAGGACACCCTGTATTTTCATATTCAAAGGAAGTCTACGTTGCACCCGAGTGTACCTTCGGATATGTAGGAGGACACTATCTCGAGCAGCAGACGTCGTTGAAGATGTGGCAGGGGTTGCTCGAGAGTTACCGTCGGTTCATTTACCGGTATTGTTGCTCGCCACCCTTCCCTGCTGGCAGCTTCTCGTACCTGCACCCTTACACAACCACCCTTCTCGTGCCTCGTTCCGATGCAACACAATCTCTCGTTTTCTCACTCAGACACTTTACCCTAGTCGTAGTTGTACCCTTCGGATGCCCGCGTTCGCCAACATCCGTCGCGATGCGTGCAGAAGAACGAGCGCATTGCAACCATAGACATAAGGAATTATTACATAAGGAACTGTTATAGTCTGAAAAGATTCATAAGAAACCTCTTTTAGTCAAGTGAGATATATGAGGTACATAAGTGCAGAAATTACTATTTTTGCTGAAGTACGATACATAAGGTACATAGATGCTTAAGGAATTAGTTTTAGTGAAGTAAGTGTAAATAAGGAACTACTATTAGTGAAGTGAAATGCATAAGGATCTACTTTTGGTGAAGCGAGATATACAGGGTGTTCCACAATTAGTGTAGGTCCCTGAAATAGGGGGTAACTGACGCGAGACACCCTGTATGAGTATATGTATGCATAGGAAACTACTTTTGCTGAAGTAAGATGCATGAGGTATATATGTATATAAGCGCATAGGGACCTACGTTTTTCTGGACTACGATGTAGAAGGTATATAGATACTGAAGGAATTATTTTTAGTGAAGTGAGATACATAAGGAACTACTTTTAGTGAAGTGAGATGCATGAGGAACTACTTCTGATGAAGGGAGATATATGAGGTACATGGATGCATAGTGAACTACTTTTAGTAAAGTCAGATACATAAATTACATAGATAAATAAGGAACTTTTTGAATCCTGAATCAATTAACTACAAAATTTAGTCGTAAAAATTCATCCTAGAATGTATAATTAAAATCGGTTAATGACAAGTATACATATATGTATATGTCAAATGCAGGGCAAATGATTCTATTATAAGTTTTAGGAGGAAAGTTAAATGAAAAGAAGAAGGTAATTTGAAGATTTAGGGATTTGAGAATTTGAACTTTAGACGACCTGAAAATTTTTGAAATTATAGACATGATGATGTTAAAATTTGGGGATTTAACCATTTGGAAGTTTGTAAACAGGAATTTAGAGATTCGGATAACTGGATGATTGGTAGTTTGGAAAGATAGGAATTTGGGTACTTTGACATTTGGAAATTTAGGAATTTGCAGATTTGACATTTAGAAATTAGAGTATTTAAGAAATTTGAGGTATAAAACTCTGTACACACAGTGTAACACAATTTAGTCAACTTATCACCACAGCACTGTAAACAGATATACCAAAAGCGCATTTCACAATAAAATGAATAACACGTTAGTACAGCTAACATTGTGGCGGAAGTGGCACTCGAAAACCTGTTACGGTATCCATTCTGAAAAGGATAGGACACAGCATGCCGTTAGAGGAACAGCAAAAAAAAAGAACGAAGTTTTTTATTAGTGACAATAATTACCGTGCTCATCGAGGCGCGCATCAAAGCATCTCCAACTCGGACCCCGTTGCATGAATTTAAACTTTGTCCCACTCGTGACGTGTTCGCCTTTTGAAATGCTGAAAAAATGAAAATAAAGCGTCCTCGGAAAAAGCTAGGAAACAGAATCACGAACCAAGCCACAAAAACCGTATAATTTTCTGAATTCAACTACAACACGACAACAGTTGCTGGCAATTTGAAAGCGGGGTTTTGGGTATGACAGTTTGGAAACACCGTGCTCCAAAATATTTCATAACTCGATTGATTGAACGAGAAAACCGAATAAAAATTGTTGATACCTTGTCCAGTTTTATAGATTTACGTATTTAGGAAATTTGAAGTTACATATTTTTATTATTAATTTATTTATGTTGAAAATAATCATCAAGTCAATTGGGTCAATCATTAAATAGAGATTTCAGTAAGTTTTAGGTTTTTATTGCTCATTCATTAATATTTATATTAATCATCAAGGTTTAGTTCACTTCGTTATTATATGTAGAGGGTGTCCACGCCTAAGTTGCGATATTTCAAGAACTATTGATCGCACGAAAAATTATATGGATCTATGTAAAAGATATAATATATAAAGATTTCACTATTATCAAATCTTTTGTATAATCTATTTAGTACTATTATTATTATAGGGGTAGTAAATCTCTTGGTTCATGATAAATTTCTGCAAATTGTAAAAACAAAACTTCACCGTGTGGAAATTTGTTCGGACTTTCACCAAGTTTGTTATGTATCTCATGAGAATAAAGTGACGCCTCAGGACAGTAATGAAGTGGATACAGATTTCTCTTCTACATATTTCATAACCCGATTTGTTGAACGTCCGAATCTGTCGGGCATATTTTGTGTTCAAATTTGCATATCGAGGACGCGAAGAAAATTCATAAATAATAACGAGTCCACTTCGCGACGTCCATATCGGCATACGGTCATAAATAGCGGTCTCTGGGTCTATAGTAAGATCGTGAAGTATTTATATCGTCCGTCGACGTAATCGTATAAATGTTGCAAGACCACCGTTTCCTAGTAGTACGATCGACTGGCAGGCGGTGCCTTTAGGGAGTAGCTTATGGACACCAAACGGAATAGGAACACGCTAGTGATGTTTCATATAATTGACGATATCCTATTTTCTAAAAGTGGGAATACTGGAATCAATTAAATATTTGTTACGTGTTTCCTTTAAAATACTTTTGATTATCTTTATTCGACAATTTCACTGATAATTATATTCATTTAGGTAATTTTTTAGCGGAGAAAAATGAAGAATTCAACATTTACCTTATATTGTAATTAAGTTTGAGTTTATTAAGTTTATCAAATAGTTCGGATAGGAATTTTACATTTTTAAATTAATTTTGAACAGTTTGTATTTTTTTAATTTAAACTTTTTAATTTTTCAACTTTCAAACTTTGGGAAACGAAAATTTTCAACTTGTTGAATTCCAACATTTATAAATTTCTACTTTTGAATTTTCAAATTTTGTGGTTTCTTCCTAAATTTGAAATTCTCCACTCTTCACATTCCCAAGTCCCCACATTTCCACATCCTCATACTTCCAAACCCTAAATGTTTTATATCCATAAATGCATAAACTTCCACATCCACAAGTTCCAAATGACTATTTCTAAACATTTCCCCAATGGAATCCAGATTTGCTACCGAGTGTTGCTTATAAATAGTAACGAGATTGTAATGCACATTTATCTATCCGTACCCTACAATTTTCCCTCTATTTCCATCCCCTATAATATACTTGTTACGTCACACTGCATCGCGACTGTACGCATCGAATGGGCTACGAAGTAAATTTGAATTCACGACAGAAATTCCACGTTACCTAA
This sequence comes from Megachile rotundata, assembly GCF_050947335.1. Taxonomy (NCBI): domain Eukaryota; kingdom Metazoa; phylum Arthropoda; class Insecta; order Hymenoptera; family Megachilidae; genus Megachile; species Megachile rotundata. The sequence continues at coordinate 3,667,764 of NC_134994.1, forward strand.
ATGTTACCCGAATGCATAAAGAGTTAAGATCGCAAGTTAAGAGTTCGGCTGCGACAGCGTACTTTCTTTTTGCCACATGTTCAAAAACTATCTCGTGAAAGGAGGAAACATTGGTTATTGGCAGTCGCCGTGGGGGGCAGTTCGTCTGCTGCTCACGTCGCGGTTTACGCCGGGACTCGCGAACGCTAATTTCGCAGAAAATCGTGAAGACTATCGCCAGGTCCGTGGTGAACGTGCACGGCTTGGATATCTTCCTCCATCAAAGTGTCCGTGCCCGGAATGAAGCTGGACGTAAATGGAGTAGCCGGGCGCGTCCTTTTTTTGGCGAGATTTTTCCCGATCAAAAGATCGACGCCGACCTGCCTCCATCGATACACAGCCAGCCGAGTTTTATTGGCGGTCGTGGCTATCTATAAAAGAGAAATACGGAACGTACAGCCGAATAAAGATGCGCTAACGTTCGCGGGCTTTGCCAACGCAAGCAGAAATCAAATATTTGAAACACGCGCCGCTTGCGGACTCGATCGTTCCGTCTCTCTTTCTTTCTCTTCTTTCTTATTCTTTTTTTGACTGCTGCCATATTTTCTCGCTCTTTTTTGTCCGCGATGCTCGCTAATCCGCCTATAGGAGATTGCTTGGCCGGTCGGCTGAGTTAAAGGGACGCAAGAAGTATATGGACCTGGATGAACTGTAAAGGAAAAGGGTTCGATTAAAGGGAGGCGGCTTGTTCTACTAGCCACGTTGCCGATTCGCTCATAGAAAAAGGGGTGGTCTCTCTCTCATTGACAGGAGACGCATTACATTTGGCAGCGATTTCACTCAGCGAGATTAAGCTTATTTTCGCCAGGCCGATTTTTCTGGCACCGTGCAGCCTTCGGTTTTTTTGGACGCCTTTTTCGTATACCGTCAACGGCGCACTTCTTTCCCTATGGCGCTACTATTTGTCCGTTTGTCCATTCGACTGATCGTCCTTCTTTAGCTTTCTGTTTTTTCCGGAAACGTTCGAATCCTCATTTCAGTTTCCCGTGGAGCGTTACTGTCATGCTGGTGTGGAAGATTACATCGCGTTGCAAGTTTTACGTACTGAAAGAAACGAAGAAATTAGAAAGAAAGGAGAAAATTCAGGGAAAAATATAATTTTTTAATTAAACTAAGCGTTTTAAAGTAAATAGACTTTCAGAGTCAATTTGTAGTTAATTCTTAATTGATATTTTTATTATCATAGGATTATTGCGTATATTCTGCAATACTCGGCATGTCTTTTCTAATTGCAAGTGTGGTTAAATGTCTTTTCTCTTTTTTAATAACAATAATAACTTTTGAAGACAAAGTATTTTTAAACGGACGTTGTTAAATTACATAAAAGTGGCTATTGTGCAAAAAAGCAAGAAACAGCTATTTACAGTTACAACATAAATGACAAACCTCCGTATATTATTTTAACTAAATATTTCTAGTATAAACGTTAAGTATAAAACGTTAAGTACAAAAGTTTTTAAGTGCAAACATTAAGTATACAAATTTTTAAATACAAACATTTGGTATTAAATATTTTAAGACTAAACGTCAGGTACAATATCTCTAAAGAATAAACTTAGAATATAAAAATTGTTAAGTATAAGTATGAAAGTTCCACGTATAACTGTCAAGTACGCAGACCTTTAATTATAAACGTTTCATCAAGCGTTAAATAGAGTACTCATTATTTACCGCTTTCAGCGATCGTTGAAAAGAGTACTCATTGTAATATTCTTCGTAAGAAGCAGACGCGCAATTACCGTGTTGTCTTCATTTATCATAAAACCACCGAATCAAAGCAATTTTCATCTCAACTCTAAAGACGTCTTTTGGCGTTGGTCTTCGATGATGAAAACCGAATCGTTACCTTGATAAGACCGTAAAAGGATGCGGATTCGGATTATTGTCTAAAGCGACTCTCCTCGTGGAGTGGATGTCATTCAGCCGGATAAAGCCGGACCAGAAACGACAGCAACGAGGGTAGGTCGCAATGGTCGAATAATGGACCAGCCATCTTCTTTGAAGTCCCCTTCAGAGTTTTGGCGTTAATTGATGCGAGTCCGGAGTTCGAAAGATCGTCCAGCACTTCCAGCCAGCTTCCTTGCTCACTGGTGGACCCTTCTCCTTGCCCTTCATCCTTAACGAGGGGAGATTACGTCGACGGTTACAGATCTACCCTTCGTACTGCTTCTTCGAGCTATCTTCATCGAACTGTCCGGGTTCATCGAAGTTTCGTAAATTTTCGCTTTCGCTTCGTAATTAACAGATCGTTGCCAGACGGATCATTCATTCAGGTTTTAAGATTATTTAAAAGCCAACGAAGCAAACACACTTTTTTGTGTTATTCGCCGTTTATGTTCTCTCTCTCTCTTTCTTTTTTATTCACTTATTATAAAAGGTAAAATCGTTGGTAATCCTTGTTCCGAATTAAATCCAACCATTCGACAGAACGGCCGTTGAAATTCCACGCTGCCGGGACGAAAAAGGGGTTCGTTCGACGCTTGATCATCAGCCTTTTCGAAACTTTTTAGGCGAAACTAATTCACTTCGCCCCGGCAGCAAACTTTCTGCCCAACGGACCGATTCAATTGGCTTAATTAAACGCTGCCCGATTCGTCTATTTTGCGCCCAAAAACTCGGAGAGTCTTTATTAAGATGACGCTGCCAAAGCAAACCCTGAACTGACAAGACTTTGTTCTGAAAGTAACAATAAGAGTTGTTCTGGACTGACGGATGGGAGTGGATGAAGTAAATTTTTGTAGAGTTTGGAGGAAAGCGACTTTTTAGTAGAATTGGGGGATTTGTAAATTTGGGAATTGGAGACACGAAGATATCGGAATTTTTAAGATGTAGAACTTGTTAATTTGGGGATTTGTATGATTGGTACTTGAGATTTAGAGAAGTTACAAATTTTAGTTTCGACATTTGTGAATTTGGAAAACTAATCTTTTGGGATTTTGAAGTTTGAAGATTTGGAAATTTGCGAAGCTTAGATATTTGAAAATTTAAGAATTTGGAGAATTGAGGATTTAAAATATGAAAACTTAGAAGTTCTGGGATTGAAAAATTTGAGGATCTGGAAATTTAGGAATTTAGGAATCTAATAATCTAGGTATTTATGAATTTAGAAATCTAGGAATTTAAAAATCTAGGAACCTAGAAATTTACAAATTTACGAATTTCAATTTACTCTTTTAAAACTATAGAAGTTCAAAGATTTAGTAATGTAAATATTTGAGTAGTTAAAGATTTATAAATTTCAAAATTTCATGATTTGAGAATATGAATATTTGCAAACTGAGTTTGAATTATAAAATTCAAAAATATCTAAATTAAATAATTTATAATTTAAAATATTTGTAAATTAAAAAACTAAAAATTCAATTGCGTGACGAGTTTTAATTAAAAACAATTCTCTGAATCGAAATTGACACAAACAACATACAACTCGCATAAACAGATAAATTTTATGATGTACTAAAAAGATATTGCTTAAACCCATCTACCAATACCATAAATTAGTTAAAACAATTGTTACACCGTAAAACTGTTGGTAACACAATCTCCCTGTGAAACGATTGTAAAATCCAGCAGCAGAATTTATTTTCCGCAATAAAGCGTTACAGAATTGCATTGATGCTCGGAAATTGTAAATTCGCAGGGCGATAAATGAACATTTTATTCGAAACGAATAATTGCAACATTTAACCAATTACACTTGGAGAAGAAAGAACGTACAAATGAACAAATAAAAAGCACAACGTTCATTTTAACCGAGCAATCCATTTAATAGATTCTGAATATGTTTTAACCATTTTGCGATTGTACAATAAAATAGATTTCAAAATTTGTTCCACTTAACAATACACGTTCAGTGAAAGAATTGATTCGTTCCGGTGGCATTTTCGTTTCAGTAAAAATGGCGCGTCGAAACCCGAATATTTCATTGTTTGTCGCTTTATCAACCAGAATAATTCTCGATTTATGTTCTTGGTGTTCTCCGCTTGTAAAAGTAAAGCGAATCAGCGCGAGGCGAATAAACACACAATAAACGCTTGATGCAGCCGCGCGTGTCTTGCATGTTATTACACGTTCAAATAACTGACCGCAACGTTTCAACGCGCCCGTTACCTTTTTATTGGATGGATTTACCAGCGAGAGCCACGGTAGACAGGTAATATTTAAACGTAAATGTTTATTATCGCTCGTGAATCGAAACGATAGACGGGAAATTTTCGCGTGACGAATGGGAATTCGAATTTGGTCGACTAACAACGTTACGATGCGCATAATGATGCGCTGTTCCATCGATAATTTAATGGCGACGTTTCACGAAATCGTAATTGAAAACGTTTCCCTTCTACGTAGATTTACATACGTTCAGATGTTTCTAAAATTCCTCTCCCAAAAAATAGAAAAAACAAATTAATTGTTTCGGTGGTGGAATAAAAATAGTTTGAAAAAAAGCAAACTACAATAACGTACGATGGGTAGATTTTTTTCTTTTGACTAAAGCCGGCACGAATATGTGGAATATTTCATATTTAGGATTTTGCAGTGTATGGAATTTCATACTCGGGAATTTGGAAGGCATTTTATCGATTTTTATTCTTTATCTTCTTAAAAATTGGAATGGATAAAGTTCTCTTTGAACACAGAATATTAGTACAAACACGGTATTCTGTAATTGATAACAGAACTTGTAAAAATCTAATTTTCCATAATAAAATATGCTCATATTGAACAAAATTTTTTATATGCATTCTTCATGATATGAAGGTTTGGTTCGTGCAGACGATGTGTATTTTTAATAACTTTTTTATTGATTTTACAATTGATAGATGATAATTATTAGTATCTATAAAATAATTTCGAGCTCCATTTCTAAATATGCAAAAGTAAAAATTTTCAAAATCATAAGTTTGAAAATTTTTTAAGGTATTATGTTCACTTTGACAATTGAATGACTCAAGTAGAGATACTTCACTCACTTTAGCAACTAAATTAAACGCCTCAGTATCTCAAGTATCCGGAGTATCTCAGAAGCTCATTTTACAACACGATCCAGTTGTCATCGCAGCTCTCAAATTCGAATGCAAATTGATTTTGAAGATGCTCCCCGTACAAAGAAGGTACGAAAACATTGAGCCGCATCGACTTTCAAACACAAGTGAAAGACGTAAGCGAACAAGATTATGAGTAGCTCCGCGTGTTACCCGAGAAGGCGTTCTTGGATACAGCCGCCCACGCTTCGATACTTCGGAATAACTTAAACCACGTAACTGGATCTCGAGGCTGTTCTTTGAAGTGCTGCGTGGAAGAGCAGCGTCGTACTCTGTTCTACATCGCGTGATAATGATAACCTTGGAGCGGATCGAGATTCCAGTCGACGGCTCAACTTCAGGAAGCCAGAACTTGGTTTCGACGGATCGATTTTCTGGAATGTCGTGCAACTTGCAGCTGACACCGTAATCGATATATTATAACTCCTTGTTTACGAGCTGCGATCCTATGATATGATAATGCAAACGCAACTATATGTCTCTTGCTGTCTACATTCGATTTCCATCTATTTTCTTGGATGCTAACATTGACGACTGATTTTATCGGTATCTGAGTTATAGTGAAATTAATTCTGTATCTGAATTGAAGTTGTCATAACCGTACTGCCCTTTAACCTCTTAGGCATGGTTGTATTTTATTGCTTCTTTGTACAGCAGATTTCGTTATAAATTACTCGTGAAGGATACAGCACTACAATGTGTGACAATGCTCTCTACGCGAATACATTGCAATTAAGTTTTTGATAATTAAATTATAATTTTTCCTAAAGATATGTCACATAGACTTTAACTTTGATAATTCATTTTTTTATAACATTCACAAAACATGTAATTTCCAAACTCGTGTATTATGTTTCCAATACCGTATATTAGTGCGAAGAGGTGCTCTGTCTATAGTGCCTGAACTACTTGGCATTACCTTTTATTTACACGTAATGTATTTTTGTGGGATTTGTTAATACGTTTATAAACGTGATGAAAGCAAAAGTGCAAATCAAAACATGTGAAAACGATCGTTCAATTCAAACGGTGAGCGAATGAGCCAGTAAAGTGAGCCATTATAGTGCCTCGTAACCTACGATGACGTTCGTAAAAGCCACTATAGCGTCGAGTCATACAGAGACTTGGTATCTTTTCATAAATGATTGGTCTCATAAGTAAGACGTTCATATTTCTGTTTCAGTTCTTAGGTTTTCCAGTGAAATTTTGCTCAGATATTTGTTTGATCAAATAAGATACGCTTTTATGTCAATTTTGGGAAAAGTTTTCGACTTTTGAATATGGTTTATGAATTACATTGAAAATAGTTTGTATATTACAATATGGATCAACGGTACACAGTTTGTTGTTAGTTTGCTTCAATTGAAATTATCAATTTCTAAATATCTATAGACAAGTTTATATATTTATTTATACTTTGCATTTTGCATAAAAGAGTGCAATGAGGATTATAAATATGAATATTTTATGAGACATTTTCAATTTAATCTCAGGTCTTAAGTTAATTTATGACTCATATATATCAAACTCATATTTGGCATCAATGTAGAGATAATTTAAATTGAACTCAAGTTTTAAATCAATTCAATAATCATTTAAACCAAATTTAGGTTATGAATCAAGATAGAAATCATCTAGAACAACTCTGCTTTGATTCAATCTAAGAATCGCATACACCAACCTCAGGTTTTATATCAATTTAATATTCATTTAAATTAGGCATGACTTCGAACTAATTTAAAAATCAATTTATAAATTATTTGTGTTCATAGGAAGAGCACAATTTTTTCAAGAAATTAATGAATTGTTTGGTACAAATAGCTAACAGAAATTGTACAACTAGGAATAATGAATTATAAACGAGGTATAAGTTATTTAAGTACCAATCAACTATAGAACTAAGGTAATACAATTGTTGTAATACATAATATAGATACTGTGCTAAAGTAACACAATTGGGGTTCTCCGAAATCTTCTGAAGCTTTTATTAGAAAATCAAGTACCAGTCGAATCCAATCTCGGGACAATTCTCAGGGGAGTAGTTAACCCAGATTCGCCGTACATGGTGGAATAGTAGGATACGCGAAGCGTTGCATAAATTAAAAGGTTAGAGGGAAGGGCATTTTGATCGTCGTCGTATCTTCACGCATATTAAATGTTTTGTTCTGGTCGTTGAGGCACGTCAGAATTCCGTCGTCAGCCGCCACTTATCTCCGATTTTAGTTTCCATTGTATGAGAACCTTGTTGCACTGTGAACATTGGTAAAATTTAGTTTTGGACACGTTTCGTGTAACAAGTGGTGTAACAAAAGACAGCAACTCTATTTTACTTCTTTTTACGAAAATGTAACAGTCTTTGAAGATTTTAATACGTATTATCTACATTTCCGAAGAAATACCCTAATCACAGGGATAATATTAATTTTAATATTAATATTAATTTTGGTTTAGTTCTGTGACTGATGATATGCTAAATAAAAATAGAATAATAGCTTTTCAATTTACATGATTGTACATGTTCATGCTCATTAATAATTTACTATTGCAGGAGAAATCAATATGCAATAACATATCAATTATTCATTGTATTATTATGTATAATGTAAATTGTTTATGAACATTTTAGATATCGATCTGCCAAAAGAAAAATTGTGAGTTGTATTCAGAAATAAATTTCATAATTTATTCAAGTTGTCAAATCTGCAATTTGTATAAAAGTTCTTTATTTTCTTCCCCAGAAGTTATTTTTTGCGGTTAGAATAAGAAATAATCTCCTAAACTATGTAATTATATTTTACTTATTGTAGCAGTATAAAAATTAAATAAATCAGTTACAAAAGTGTTAAAAATAAATGATGCTCACATCTTTCCTAATGTTATGAATCTTTAGATACAAAAACTATTATTTATCCAGAAAAGTAAATTTTGTGACTATGAGTGATTTATTCGATTTGCTGAATCTTCAACCGGTATAAAATTAAGTTGTACAGATTGTTTATCTACATGCTTGAACAATAATTTTTTGAGGGTAGAATAAGAAGTAATCTGCTTTATGTGATTATTTTAATTGTATAAAACATATGTAAAACAAAATTTACTTTAGTTGTATAAAAATTAAATAAATCGTTTATGAAAGCACTCAAAATAAACGATGCCCACATATGTAATTATTGTTTCCTAAATGAAAAAAAATGTTTCTATGTATGTCAGAGTTCAAAGCTACTGAAAAAAATAAGTTGACATAATACAATGATAATTGTGTGAAGTAAATTTTACTCTTTTATACATATAAGGAAGAGAATTTCTGTTACTTTTATTCATTGTAGCACTTGGACCTCATTTAACGTAATTTTTTCCATTTTACCAACATGAAAAATAAATAATTACATTAGTTATACAAATAAAATTATCATTAAGTAATTTCTACAGAAACAAGTTGTTTTAGAACTTTTATAAAATTGGATAAAAATTCCTAAGCCTAAAATGTTAAATATCATCTTAACTTTATTAACATATAACACGTTTTATAACCAAAAATAGGTTACAAATATTTAAATAAAATATACATAATTCAAAATTTGAGACAAAAACTACACTCAGTAAATATGTCCGTTTATTATCAATATTTATTTAAATATTACAAATATTTATTATAAATAAAACCTAGATTAATATACGTATGCCAATATGCCAATAAAAATCAGAATAAATTTTAAGGAGAGCATCTCACAAAACTTCGCAAATTAAAGTAGAAGTGAACCAGTCGTTCGATCGGTTTGTTTTACTGTTTAAGAACAATTCCCGAGTAACTTGTTCAATTACCATCTGTTCTCTGCTCCGAACATAAACCGTGGCGAGCATAAAAACACTCGAACCACGGTACGATTCGCGAGAGGAAGAAGCAGCAAGGAAACGTTATCGTGCTCGACGAAACCGAAACGCTTCGTCTGTCGTGCGTTTCCGAGCGAAAATATTCCGGAAAGTATCACGATTTTACGACGACGCGTCTCCCTGGTTTTCTGGTAAAAAATTTCGAAAGCCCTCGAGCAGCTTCGACTTCTTTGCTTTCAGCTAAAGCAAAGTCTGCTTCATGGGTTAGCGTGCTGAGATTGCTCGACGCTTGAACCCGACCCGATAGCAGCTCAAATACGCTTTCGGCTCTCAGATTTTTTCCTTACGCAACCGTGAAAATCGTTCAATAAGTTGTTCGGCGTTAACGAGGGTTTGCCACCGTGCATTTTCCCCGGGTGCGTCTAAATCCACCCGGGGAACATTCAGTTTCGATTACATTTGCCAGAAGCTCGTTCCCGTTGGGCACTTAGCGCTCGCATATCCGCGAACCGCTCCGCTATTTGCGCGCTCGTTAACACATTTTCGACCGTATCCTCTTCTCGTCTGGTTTCCCGTTTCCTGAAATTCCACCACCAAGGAATCCACGTTAATTAAAGCGTCCCAATTCTGCCGGGCGCTAACGACGTTCGCCGATAAACTCGGCCGACCAAGAAAGTCTGGATCCGTTTCGAACTAGCCTCCGTGAACGGAATATTGTGTCCTTGCGACTCACTATCTACCTTGCTTCTTCTTGCTTTAAATGCCTGCAAAACTTTCTTGGACTCGGCTTTCTTGCTCTTTCATTTTACCCCAACGGCTAAATTATGCTCCTCTATTTGGTATTTAGAGTAGACCGTTCAATTTTAAGTAATTCTATTGATTTTAATTTTTGTTTTAGTTCAATGGCAAAATTACATTTCGCTATTTAGTATTTGGGGGATGTAGGATCACTCAAGTTTAGGTGATTCTATCGTCTTTAATTTTTGTTTCAGTTCATCCGCAAAGTTATATTTCGGTATTTAGCATTTGGAGGATATGAGATCGTTCAAATTTAATTAATTCTATCGGTTTTAGCTTTATTTATAGCTCAGTAATAAAATTACGTTTGACTGTTTAGTATTTTGGGGATGTGAGACCACACAAGTTTAGGTAACTCTATTGATTTTAATTTTTGTTTTGACTCAAGGACAAAGTTACATTTCAGCTTAATGGCAAAATTACGTTTTTACGTAAGATCATTCAGTTTTGAATAAATCTATCGGTCTCTGGACTAGTTGTTCAACGGCAATTACATTTCACTATTTGATATTTAAGGAATGTAAAATCATTCGATTTTAATTAATTGTATCAATCTTAGTTTTAATTGCAGTTCAACGACAAAATTGCACTATTTAATATTTGAAATATCAAGTGTGGTCATTCAATCTTAGTTGATTGTACCGGTTCTAGCACGAATTTTAGTTCGATAGTAAAATTACAATTCTCTACTTAATGAGAATTGAGAAATGAGAAATTGGAAAATGTAATTATTTGCAAACATATAAATTCGGTATATAAAAATTTGGGAGAATGTAAATTTGGAAAATATAGAAATTAGGGACTATAAAACTTTAAGTATGCTAAGTGGAGATTATAAAGATTTAACAATACAAAGATTTAGGTAATGTAAAAATTTGAAAGTATAGTAATTTAAAACAATGAAGATTTAGGAATATTGTAATTTGAGAATATATAAATTTGTAAATACATGAAAGCATGAAGCTTAGAAAATATAGAAATATTTGTAGAATTTTTGGAGAATATAGGAATTTTCTGAATGTGACATAAAAATTATAGATGTACAATGTTTTCAAATATAGTAATTTAAGAATATAAAATTTTAAAGTTACAGATATTTCCGAGTATTGATATTTGAAGTATACGAATTGAAGAATATAATAGTACACAGTAATAACTAATTAGCCAAAAATTATAGCTAACAGACAATCACCATTTCTTATCTCAAATTAGTTCAGGACCGTGAGTCGAAGTGCATCTTCGATTAGTTTGTATTTAAAAGTCCTACTAGTAGGAATTACTTTCAAAGCTTTTGTAAAGTTTCGCTTTTAACAGTATGTAGAAGTTTTGATTTACCGATTAAAAGAAGATTTCCGCTAGACGCAATTGAGTTTTTACTTCGACCTCCATTTTCGATGAAATACGATCAAATGAAAAGCTATACGTTATTCTAACAGCAGTTAGAAAGGATTGCAATGTTTGCTCAAAGACATCAAATAACGTACTACTTGCTCCAACAAGTCGAGGATGCAGTTTAGAGATTGTTTTATAAAATACCGTACAAAGAAAATATAAAGAACTTAATATTTACCAAATTTTCTTCTTCCATCAAATATACGAAAAATTGTCTTTGCTTCGCCCGAGAGAAAAATATATCCCAACATAAAAAAGATTCTCGAGTTGAATAAAAATCCCAATCATAGTAATCATGGTTGACATTTCATATCACGCACCTGTCATACAATATAAACAGCAATATAAACACCGTGTTTCGGCGACATTTTCGCGGATTTATCGAAACGATGCAAAGAAAATCCCGGTTCGTTCTCTGCAGCTGCAAAACTCATTTGTCGCCGGACGCAGGAGATTCCTCGATCGTCCGCAACGACTACGTCGAAATCGTGGTGCATGTCAATTTTTTTCGCTCTGCAATTAAACCAGCCCCGTCCCATCGTGGATGTTCGATCCTGCGCCACGCCACGACACGCCACGCCACGGCTAAAAGCCATCTCTGTCGAGTCTGTCGGGGCTGTCGATTTATATTCGAGGATCGTCGTAATCGCGCAAAGTACGGAACACGAATCAATTCCCCTGGCTGGAGGGTCGCAAGATGGTGGTGGCGGCTGGTTCGAGGGTGAGGGATGGTCGTTCGTACGAGAAACTTTCCAGGAGTTCGCTTAAAGTAGCCGAGATCCTTTCCTCTCCTTCTCTCCTCTGTCTTTCGAAAGCGATCGCAAAAATCGGCTTTCGACTTGAGGAAACAGTCGAACCGATTCCGGTTGCTTTCCAAACTTTCCTTGATAATTGATTGTTTAGCCAGTGGAGGTGACTGTTTCCACGACCCTTCCCTAGGCTACTGCCTTCCCGTCGTTGTGCGCTCGTGATACATTGCATGTATTAGCTAAGGATGATTACTTTCGTCTTTCAAATAGATTTTTGATACGTTTATTAATATTTATTAATGACTTGATGGTGATTTGTGGATTTCTGTAGCATGACTGGTCTTAAGGGTGAGTATCTTGAGCAGTGACATTATCAGGCAAAAAATTTCCGGTAGGCATACATTGTGATACGTTGGGTATACAGGATGGCTCACCCCATTTTGCCACCTAGATTTGCATCATTATTATTATTCATAACAAACAATGTTTCAGATGAAGTTAAATGGTTTTGAGAGGGGCATATGCTGGGGGTATATTTTTAAAAGATAGACATGCTATCAGTTTATTTTGAAGTTGGGAAAAGTGCGACACATGCAAAAAGATTATACACTACGGAATGTTAGTAAGTCATTAATTTCTCGATTCAGAAAGCGTTCTGGTGCAAATGGTCGCCACATTGAACCTTTTCTGTGAATAGACATTAAAATTAAAATATCTTCGAAACTAATGATTTTTTCACATAAATAGATTAATACTTCTTTGTCAAAAATATGAAGGAGTATCAGCTGATGCAATAAAAAATATATGATTCCATTAAAAAAAACATTAATGACCTTCATATGTCCTTTATAGGTTCACCTACAAAAAAATATACCACCAGCATATGCCCCCCTCAAAACCATTCAACTTCATCTAAAACATTGTTTACTATGAGTAATAATAATGACGCAAATCTAGATGACAAAATGTGGTGAGCCACTCTGTATATGTTGGATGTATAGGTGTAACGTAGACTACATTTAGTAAAGGACGTATATGCAAGATTGATTGAAGACTCAAATCTCAGAATTTCCAAATTTTTGCATCTTGAAGTCTCTAGATCCATTCTTAGAGAATCTATACAAAATAATGTAGAATTAATTTAATCAATTCATTATATTAGTCATCCGAATTCTCTAAAACGTCAATTTTAAAATTTGCAAATTCCGCGTTCCACAAATTTGCAAACCTTGAAATTATGGTAAAGTAAGAACTTAACGGTCGTTCGTCGTCGCATTCTTCTTCGAAAATTGTTCAAATCGTTCCCAATGCCGTCGTCGTACGCTACAATCTGTGATAGGAACTTCCTCCCAAGAGATTTCGAAGCAAAACTTGTCCATGTGTGCGTTACACGCGTGTGTGAACACACGATTAGAGTAGGTAACGGTGTTCGTGCACTTTGTGATCGGTTTCGTAAACTAAAAATGGAACGCCACGTCTATGTAGCTCTTGGTGTATCTTCTCCTCGTTTCTTTGCTGCGATCGATCGGGAAAATTCCGGTGAATCGATAAGACAATTTGAATTAGTATTTGTTAGTTATAGGTATGCGGTAGTTGATTGAATAATACCGGTATAAAGACCACTGGAAAAATCCATTAACGCCTTATCTACGAGAAAGTACTAAAAGCTCTGTCGAGATTTATTGTAAATTCAACGACCGTTTAACTTTCTCCCTCCGTGCGGATTTTCAAGACCCCCTTTTTTTAAACGGAGGAAAGCGGAACACAATAAGCATATATCGTTCGAACACCTTTATCAGCGATCGAAGGAAAACGAAATAACGGATTTTCGGCGACGGGTGTTCGTGACTGCACAACTGCGCTCGTATTTGAAAGCGAAGTTGCTCGTCCGATAAAATTTCACAATGGATCGGCTATAAAATAATATTTTAACCGAATTCTTGTACGCGCTGCTCGCGCGGCGAAAATCCGATTCGGTATAAAACGATCATTTGATCGAAATAAATGTCTCGTACGAATGATTATTTTTATTCATTATAGAAATGTCTGCTATTAAACTGGTTATAATTTCGGTATAAAAATATCGGATATAATATTGGTACCAAAATGTTTGCTATTAAAACGATGTTCTTTTCAGAACGAGTGTTTTTTTGACATCGAACGAAGAGATATGATCGTTTAATTGCTCGTCATCGTGTTACGAGTAGGTATCCAATCGTTTTAGCGAATCCAACAATGGAAATTATAATATGTTGCATGATTGACTTCGTGGCAGATGCGATTTGCGTGCAAACGCGGACGAACTGACGCAAGTTAGGGAGAGTTCAAAATTATACGCGACGAACGTGCAAACTCGTGCCTTCTCCATTTGGAGTATCGGCTCGATGTGCCATTGAATGCATTAGAATAGGTAACTGGTTCGCTTCTACACGTACATCAATAAAGAGCACCTGTTAGTTCCCTTGAATTCGCGTTTACGATCACTATGTATTATACAATCGCGTTGGATGCTTTCTATCTGCTGAGAAACATGATCGAATACGAAAAGTCGTCCATGTTTCCCTTCTTATAGAATCATGTGATCTATTCTGCGAGAATGTTTTAATGTTTCGAAATCGGATATGAAATATTATTTGTAATAACACATTAAAACATTGTTATTTAAAATATACAATGTTGTAATTTAGATGCTTCAAGGAGGCGAAAAATTAATTAATAACGTTCTCTAAAACACTAGACTGATTTGTCGTATTTATGTAAATTGTTTAAATTAAAATATATTTATAACTAAACAATTTTGGATTAATGTTACATTGTTCATGCTATTCGTTATTTATATATTACATTAATTAATAATGCCTTATTCATTTAATTAGTTTAAAGTGATATACTTGTATAGGAACATGTATTGTTTATACTTAAATTAATTCATATGTTAGGATATTAATACAGGAATTAATATTTTAATATATAATTTATAATTGAATTAATTTAAATTAATTTTGCACCGCTAATAATATTCGTCATTAATATATTATAATAATTACTAACTTAAAAATAATTAATATCTATAATAATCTGGAAGATGCGATTGACTGATTAAGGATGCAATCCAACGTTTGGAATTCTGAAATTTGTGATAGTATGGAACTTCACGAGTTCAGAAATTTATAAACTTAAAGATATCATACGGCTTAATTTATAAATTTATGTGTGTAAAAATTAAGTAATTTGAAAAGATAGAAAATAAAAAATTTAGTAATATAGAAATTGAAAAAAATTAGCTTAGAAATTTAGAAATATAGAAATATTGTGATATAAAGATATTTCTGTATTTTATAGAATTATTGAAATTTTTATATATTATAGAGGTATAGAAGTATAAAAATAAAAAAGTACAGTTTAAGTACAGATACACTTTTGTAGAAGTGGAGAAGCTAGAAGTACAAAAATTTCAAGTCTTAAAACTTAGGATATAAATACTACAAATACATCAATCTAAAAATTTTCAAATTTCCAAATTTACAAGTTTTCAAATTCAAAGATTTACAATGTAAAATATAGAAATGTAGAAATTTGGTGATTTCCGAAATTTAAAATCCTGTAATACAGGAATACAACTTCAAAAATTTAAAAATATTTTAGTAATCCATAAATTTACAAATATCGAAATTGAGAAGCCAATTATCTATTAGTGCCCTCTGCACTGCTGCATAATGCTAACACTTATTAGAGCAAACTAAATCGACTATTTAAACCATAATCCAGAATTTCAAATACTTTGGAAAGTATGACAATATCTGTGTAATGAAGTTCCGTGAGAAGCGTCAGGTCGGAGGGGTTAATTAACCGCGATTCGGCCACAAGCGAGAAATAATATTCACGTTATCTCCTTCGAATTCGTCGCGCGTGGATTACCGGCCGAGAATTAATTCCTGTATGCGTAATCGGATCACGAATTCGCATATATAATCTTCGCACCTCACAGCTCAGCAACATCTCGACTATAACCACCTAGATATTACCTGTATGAAGTTAGCATCCCATTTCGAAAATGTTTAAATTCTAAAAGTTGTTCCAGGTTATTCTAAACTTGTTCTAAATTGTTCCAGAAGATAAAAGTTTTATACTAATTATTTTGATAAAAAATGAAAAAAAAAAACAGTTTTTTGGTCTGGCACCCCATTTTGCGAAAATCAAATTTTTTATGGTTGTCCCAGATTGTTCTACTTGTTCCAAATATTGTTCCAAAGTAATAATTTCCCAAACAAAGTATTTACAAAGATATAATAAAAAAACGATGTCGAGCGCGCAAAGAGTATTCTTATATCTTCGGATATTATTACCATTTTCTAAACACCAAATTGCATATTTGATCTAATAATTAACGTAACAACCTGGAACAACTTTGCTTTTTGTCAGAACAAATTTTTTAAGGGCACTTTACTCTTGGAAGTAAACAAATTTTTCCCGTTATGTGTTACTTTTCACTGATGATGACGATTTTTTTTTTTTTTTTTACGTGAGAGATAATCTTCGAAAGATACTCCGCATCCTTGGCGGAGGGCGCAGGGTTATGTGGGATTTTTATCCACTAAAACCCCCACGGTGGTCCTTCCCCCGCGCATGAGGGGGAGTTCGGGGCCCCCCAAAAAAGGAGGAAAAATTTGTTTACTTCCAAGAGTAAAGTTCCCTTAAAAAATTTGTTCTGGCAAAAATCAAAGTTGTTCCAGGTTGTTACGTTAATTATTAGATCAAATATGCAATTTGGTGTTTAGAAAATGGTAATAATACTCGAAGATATAAGAATACTCTTTGCGCGCTCGACATCGTTTTTTTATTATGTCTTTGTAAATACTTTGTTTGGGAAATTATTACTTTGGAACAATATTTGGAACAAGTAGAACAATCTGGGATAATCATAAAAAATTTGATTTTCGCAAAATGGGGTGCCAGACCAAAAAACTGTTTTTTTTTTCATTTTTTATCAAAATAATTAGTATAAAACTTTTATCTTCTGGAACAATTTAGAACAAGTTTAGAATAACCTGGAACAACTTTTAGAATTTAAAAATTTTCGAAATGGGATGCTAACTTCATACAGGTCTAGATATTAAAAATTATCCAGCCCGTGGACACATTTTATTTTCATTCTATCAATGGACGTTCATCAGAACCGTTGCTCCGTTTCTGGCAGATCGGACCAAAAAAAAATAAACAACACTTTTCGAGAATGCACGTAACACGGACAATGGAGTCGGACAAAGAGAGGCCAAACGGGGTAAATGTCGGTAATACCGTTATCAGGGTGCAACCGTGTGTGTCAGCTCGGTAATGAGCCAAACGAAAGTCAATCAACGCCGGTAGCGCGTTTGCAACAACGCCGATAACGATTTTGACGATTTTACAGGTTATTCTCACTCCACGAATTTTCTGTAGGAGTTACGAAACTGCACAGTGAATTACGCTGCTGCCTATCGAAGGATTTTATACGGTACCGTTTATACAGGTACATTGTACGTACATGAAAACGTTATTACGTTGTTGCATATTAAATATTAAACAAGTGAATAAAATTAACTATTGGCAAATAAACCTATTATGTTACAATATTTCACGAGCTTTCTTTTCATTATTTTTTCAATATGAATATGAATAATCAAATATATTGAAATATTTGAATAAAATCAATATAAATAATTTATCTGTGTCAAGCGAAAGATTGTTTTTCAAATTTTTATTTTTTATTAAAAATTTAATACAGTGAGCAATTATATAGTATATCAGTAATTTTGATGAGTATCTTAAAATTATTTTACAATCTTTTTAAAACAAGATTGATAAAATTAAATATAACTCATTGTCAGTCCGATCATAGAATGTGGAAATTATTTGATGACATGTATTAATGACATTAATACATTTATCAAATCTTCAGCTTCAAATTGACTGAGTTGCTTGCTATTTAGATAATCTTGTTTAATTACCGTATAAAGTTTCTGAAATTATAATTTCTTAAATGAGGATTTATCGGCAATCATACGAGTTTGCTATTTATGTCTTAAGTTCTGCCACGAATTGATATATCCGAGGGGACTAAACTTCCTAACCTAGCACATCTTTATTAACGCGTACTCTCGATTTATTTCGGGGTCGATTAATCCTTCCACGAGGCGAGCATCTAGAGAAAGAAAACTAAAGCTTCACGGAAGTCTATCGTACCAGCTACATTTATAGCGGCCTCTCAACTCGTCACGTTACATACTGCTTCGTCGTTTTCTGCTCCGGTCACTTACGCGGAAACAGTGAATGAAATAACGAATGGAATCGCTTTGCGCTCCAAAACCAACAAACTCGAATGACGCACGAAAATCTATCCTTTAAAATTTGTCACCTTTATTCTAAGTCTTTGGCTCTTTGCATTCCAAACGTATTGCTTGAGGGACGCCGTGATTAATTGTTGAAAATGTTTATTATTATTGAATTAAAGTATGACTCGATGAAGTTAGATGGTAAAACAATCCTTATAAATTAGTCTTAGATTATAGTTTAATAATCTAAAATAATAACGGAGCGTATGTAGTTTAATACTAAATTGACATATAATGCACGTACACTGAAATTAAAAATCAAGATAAAAACTAAATAAACAAATGAGGAAATTAATAAACTCGATGAAAGTTAAGATTTCAAGAGTAATAAAAATTGTCAAAATTCAATAACTATCTAAATAACTTTTGTAATATGAAATAAGAATTTGTAAAATGTTCATTTGACCGCGTTAGTAGTTCTACTGTTAAAATTGTCAATTGTTACATTTATTAAATACTTTAATCTTCATGCGTTTAGAACACGTTTTAAAGTGTGCTAGTTATATTATACAATATAAAACATGTCAAAGATGTAAAAATTCGTAAATACTATTTTTATTCTTTGCTGGTAAAAATCCCCCTACTTATACGTTTCAAGACTTTACGAAGAAAATAAAGAAGTTCTAACAATATTTTTTCTAATAAATAACGTGCCACTCTGTATTAGACAATAAACCGAAGTGGCTATGGAAAATATATTTTTCAACGTCTTACGTTAAACGGCACTTCAAATCGTGAGGATAGTCGGGTTGGCAAATTCCATTCTCTCCTTGCATCTCATTTGGAAGTGCTTTCCCGGATTCGAGCGTAAATTAGTGACACGACGCCGTTACGTCGGCATAACCGCCGGCATAATTTCTTTGGAAGTATGTCGGAACACCTTTCGAAAGTTATAGGAACAGGGGACGGAACGTAACCGTTTCTCGGACGTTTGACGACTCTCTAAAATTCACTCGGGTTCCGATTACGTATTCGAAGATTCGTGCTAGACTAGGCGTTCCACGCTGAAAATACGAAATATCTGGGTGGTAACCTGTTCCCAAAGGGTAGTACCCGGTTCCAGAAGCGTGCAGTAAGCCGCGTACGCCATGGAAAGTTCAGGGGAATGTCAAATTTTCAAGCGTTCGCTTCAAATCAGTGTCCAAATAAACTACCCCACGGTCGACGTGGCTTCTTCTCATGGGGCTTGGCTCTCTTGCTTTCGCATTCGCTTCTGTCTTACGTTCCTTTTCCCGTTGGAATCCCTGGTCGCCTCGTTTCTACCCTCCTCCTTCGCTTTCTCGAGCTTCCCTCAGGATTCAGACGCGGCGCCTTCCACATCGACGACCATCCACCGTCAACGGCTAAGACGTCTCACTTTGCTCGAGATGCAGGCTACACCGGATGTTTGAAAACATTTTCTCGCCTTCACGTTCCTTCCCCGTCTATCCGTTGCCTCTTAGCCAGCATCTTTTCGTGACAGATGGAAATCTCGCGACCGATTTGAAGCCAGAAATGTTGATGAAATGCTCTCGTGTTCCGCATTGTCGGTTACTCGTACACTTTGGTCTAGACGATTCTTCTCTTTCGTCTGATCACGCATTCTTTCCTGTGTATTGCTTTTTTCATTCTGCTCTCTTTTCTTACTGGACTTTATACTAGACTTGATTTTTGAGCTTTTCAAAGTATTTTGATGTTTAATCATGGTCATTGTTAATGCTTGCTTCGAACTTTACATGATATTTGATACATGCTAAAATTGTTTCTTGAACTTATAAAAATTTTGAATGTTTAATCAACATGTCGATTGTTAATTTGTGTATAAGTTACATGTAACCGTATTCTACAACCTGCATAACAATAAGTCAGCTGTTTAACAGAATAAATCACATGTTAATGCTACTTCAACGCTTGTCTAAATTGCTGATAGCTTCATTTTAATGCTAATATGATATTGTACTATAGTGTATTAGAAGTAGAAATGGAATAATTCACATGCTTATGTTAATTTTAATTTTATATTTAATTTTTTAAATTTTTATTTTTATTTTTTAATTTTCAGTAGAAACTGATAGTAATCTCATTGTATTACGAATATAAAAACTATTTAGTTGCCAACAAGTTTATCGTTTTGCCTAAGTGAGAATGTGTTAGATGTATTTAAATGTGTAATTCACATCGTTATATTAATTGTTATCTCCTGTTTAAATTACTAATATCCTCACCATATTATATCGTATATAACATAATGTTAGATGTACCAGATGATAACGCATATGCCTATGTTGATTAATAATTACCTCAATTGCCAATAACACTGCTCATGTAAAAATGTACTAATGACTATCTGAAATATCTATATTAATTCTTGAATCCTACATAAGTTACCAGTATTCTCATTGTGTTGTCAAAATGATAATACATTAGATGTACTAGTCGACAATCCACATCTCTGTGTCGATTGTCAGTATCTGCCGAAGTCACCAATAATCTAATTGTACTGTCCATATCATAACACTACAGGTGCATCAATAAATAATTTTCATACCTATGTCAATTATTAATGTCTATCTAAATTACTAATAGCCTGACAATGTCCTAGATAGATCAATAAATAATCCAGGTGAATTATGAATGTCTTCCTATGCCGTTAATAATCTCATCGGATTACCTATGTGGTAATATATCAAGTATTCCAATAAATGATCAGTGGGTCGATCATGTCAATCATATCAATTTTTAAAACGTATTTAAGATACAAATATTGTCAACCACATGTTTGTCATGAAACAGAGAATGTTATCTCGTGGAGCCCTATATTATGACCTTTTAATGCTTTGCATAATTGTTATCTATTTTGAATTGAAAATAATACATTTCTCAAACCCATTATATCATACATTAATACGAATTTGGTACTATAACTTGGGACATCTTTTACCAGGTTAACGTAACTGTGTCCCAGAGATAGGGGATGATCACTGTCGATTTTTTTGCTCTACAAATTGTTAAAACCTGTACGGTAGTAGACGTTAATAAATACTAATGAATGATTAAAAAGATTGACAAATTATCAAGATACAAAATAATTACTTTCTACCATTAGACCTAAATAACACTAAGTTGAGTGTAGTTACACACATCGTACAATTGGACTGCTGCTACAAAACCTTCTTTCCATAAGCAATAACATATTCAACAAAACTACAAAATGATATATCATTAGGTAACATTGTAAAAAACTGTGTCATCAAGCAACATTGTAACAAAGAACTGTGCCATCAAGCAACATTGTTACAATGAACTGTAGCTTAAAATAACATCGTAGTAAACTGCAATATCAAGTTGCTTCAAAAGAAAAGCCTCAAATAACTTCGGAGCACAAATAGCATTGTAACAAAAAACTGTATCTTCCAATACCATTGCAACATAGTACTGTAATCTCAAGCAACAAAGAAGTGCTTCATCAAACAGCATTGTAACAAAAAACTGTGTACACAAATAACGCTATAAGAAAGAACTGTAGATATCAAATAGCACATTAATAAAGAACAGTAGTCTCAAATAACATTGTAGCAAAGAACTACATATAGCCCCAAATAACATTGTAGAAGGGAACTGTATTATTAAACGACATCCGAACAAAAAGCTGTGGCGGTTTCAATTCTACGCTCATCAACACTAGAGGGCACATAAGATCAAAACCGGCTTTCTCGCTAGTACTCAAGGAGCCTTCCGATTCCTACAAATAGTTCTTATCTATTTCTACCATACATCCCCACGAGTCCACTAGCAGGTTCCAGGTCAAATGCACTCTCCTTCTTCATTTTTCCAAGCCTATTCTTTCTTACTATTCTTTCTAACCAAACCGCCAAAGGAATATCAAATAACATGATAATAAACTGGTAGCATCAAATAATATCGTAGAATAAAAAATCAAATAAAATTGAACCAAAAAACTGTGCCATCAAATATCATTCATAATGATAAACAGTATTATCAAATTACGTCACAATAAAGAACTATAATGAAAAAACTATCATGATATAACATCGTATCAAAGAACGAATACAATTAAACAACATTATAACCCAGAAGTACATCACCAAAAGCTATATTCGTTCATTATCGATATTTCCCGCGCGTTCAGTTGAAATCTCTGTGCCGGTTGATCCTTCCGCACCTAACGAGTAACCAATGAGAGCTCTCCATCGTTGTCGAGGGTCGATACATCAGGTAGATCGGGCAGCAAGCGTTCCAAGCTTGCCAAAATACCAAATGCTCGAAACATATTCCCGCAACCACGGAGGGGCAGAGTATCGCGAAGCCCACGGCTCGCGCGCCGGTAATCTTAGCCCGTTGAACAGTGGTAGCGGTAATATTTCGAGCGAGTCGGGAGAGCCGGATCCAATCGAATCGCAATCAAACGGGCGCGGCTCGAATTAATTCCGTAAGCGGCATTCAATTCGAACGGTCGGTATCTGGTCGCGAGAGCCGGCCGCGCGCGTTAGCTTGCTTCTAAATCAAGACGGATCAGCCTGGAATCCTCGTACGTCAGAGGCCGTGGCCCAAGCGTCGCGTGCACGTGCGTGCAAGCGCAGTCACGTGTACGCGTACGAATCTATAACTGGTTACAACCGACCCGTTGGGGTTGGTTGCACTGCGGCTTTGGGGATGAAGGGCAAGGGGAGCTCCGATCACATCTATAGGATCCCGTTCTACATGCAGATACAACGTAGATTTGATATGGATACAACGTAGACTACCTTTTGATAAACGAGATCAACCTGACAATTGTTAACCCTGTTACCACTAATATTTAAATTGAAACTAGATCATGAAAATAAATAAATATTGGATAATACGCAAACTAACTTCTACAATTTGCTTTAATACAGGTTAACACAAATTTTGATAAAACATTCTTCATAATTTTTGTAAATAAAAATAAGAATTATAAAATGCATCACTTTGGCGGGCCCAATTTCAAAATATGTAAATCTTTCAAACTTACCAAGTTTTGAAATTTCTGCATTACCAAATCTCTGTCTTAAAAAATTGTTTGATTTTTGAAATGTTACATTGTCAACATTATTGTATCTTTTAATTTTATTGTTCTAAAATCTCTTACAAGTAAACCTACCCAAGTGTCACTCTGCGATTTTTATGAAATTTGGATATGTTATAGTACATGGAAAATTTGGGGACACGTATTTTTTTTTATCTGCGGTAAAACATATTTAGGGTATGAAACAACCCCCCAAAGTGTGAGGGTAAAATGGAAAAATTGCGATATTTTCGAGATCAGTGAAGCAATTTTGACGATTTTTGGTATGATAGTATCTCTCGACAGAAGACAAAAATTGGCCTAGGTATGTTGGAAGGGGAGTGAAAATTAGGGGGTGAAGTACCCTAAAGCGACCAATTTCTTGCTGCAAAAAAATCAGTTTTGATCTGATCGAAATAAAATCTATTAAAACTTCAAGAGGAAAGTTAATTAGGGAACACGTTTTTTTTTTTTTTTTACATAAATATTTGGGACGTAAATAACTTCTAAATTACCGCGCTCGTTTGGCACTACGCATGAAACACCTTGCAAAACTGTATCTCTGAACTGTTCGATCTTTTTAATATATCGGTTTTTTACGTTACTGAATGGAAATCTGAAATCAAAATTCAATATAACGGATCCATTATGGCGGACGAAAACTCGAAAACCTACTTAAATAAACTGTATCTGTGACATGCGATTTTCTAAATATAATACAATTTCTGACATTCATTGTTAGGTATGTAAGGTGAATCAAGCGTGTTAAGAACATATTGTATATTGTTTATAACAAAATTGTTTGAACAATATAGCTTAAAAATGAAGTTTTTTAAAATCTGATAACAGCATTCATTGTATGCAAAAAATGTCTGTGGAAACATTGATCACATATTTTATTAATTCCTTTGGTTTTGTTTTAATTTTATTTTATTTTTTTTTTTGTTTGAATAAATAATTCCACATACACCAGAATATGAATAAAGACGGTTATATTTGTCAAAAGACGATATAATAAATATATATTTTTTTAACGAATACCATGTATGCAACACTTTTAGAAACTGATTTAATCGTTAAATCAGCCATTTATAAAATAAAAGTAATAGCAAGAAGATAAATGAAATGCAAACACAAAAAAATAAAATTAAAACAAAACCAAAGGAATTAATAAAATATGTGATCAATGTTTCCACAGACATTTTTTGCATACAATGAATGCTGTTATCAGATTTTAAAAAACTTCATTTTTAAGCTATATTGTTCAAACAATTTTGTTATAAACAATATACAATATGTTCTTAACACGCTTGATTCACCTTACACACCTAACAATGAATGTCAGAAATTGTGTTATATTTTGAAAATCGCATGTTACAGATACAGTCTATTTAAGTAGGTTTTCGAGTTTTCGTCCGCCATAATGGATCCGTTATATTGTATTTTGATTTCAGATTTCCATTCAGTAACGTAAAAAACCGATATATTAAAAAGATCGAACAGTTAAGAGAGACAGTTTTGCAAGGTGTTTCATGCGTAGTGCCAAACGAGCGCGGTAATTTAGGAGTTATTTACGTCCCAAATATTTATGTAAAAAAAAAAAAAAAATACGTGTTCCCTAATTAACTTTCCTCTTGAAGTTTTAATAGATTTTATTTCGATCAGATCAAGACTGATTTTTTTGCAGCAAGAAATTGGTCGCTTTAGGGTATTTCACCCCCTAATTTTCACTCCCCTTCCAACATACCTAGGCCAATTTTTGTCTTCTATCGAAAGATACTTTCATACCAAAAATCATTAAAATTGCTTCACTGATCTCGAAAATATCGCAATTTTTCCATTTTACCTTCACACTTTGGGGGGTTGTTTCATACCCTAAATATGTTTTACCGCAGCTAAAAAAAAATACGTGTCCCCTAATTTTCCCTGTACTATAACATATCCAAATTTCATAAAAATCGGAGAGTGACACTTGGGTAGGTTTACTTGTGAGACTCCAAATCGGTAGATTTCGATATTCGTGAATCTCGAAGTTTTTAAATATCTCAAGCCATTGATATCTGTATTCCTATACCTTCAAATTTTAATATCTCTAAATTTTTAATGTATTCTTAAATTTTCAAGTTTTCAAATTTATGTTTCCGAATGTCTGAATCTCTATATTTCCAAATTTTCAAGTTTTCATATTTTTTAATTATTTAAATTCGCAATCTTCTAGCTTTTAAAAGATCCAAACTTATAATTCTTCAAATCCTCAAATTTCTAGATCACTGAAATGCTATATTTTCAAATTTTCTAGTTTTCAAATTTCTAAATTCCTGAATTTCGGAATCGTCTAATTCTACGATTTCAGAATTGGTTAATTCCCAAATTTAAAGATTTCTACACATATATTTCCAAATTTCAACATCCTCAAAACTTTAAATTTGCAAATTTTTAAAACTTACAAGGAAACATATCGAACCGCGACACACCGATTTTAATGAAACTTATGTGAAAGATAGTTCTCAAGAAAATATTTGACACGTATTTTTTTTATCGGCCATCGTTCACATTGAAGGGGTGAAAATAGCCCTCGAAGTTGGTGGTTGAAATCATATTTTTGGGTATAGCTCCGGAATGAAAGAAGATAATTGAATTCTTTTTTTGTAAATTGTTGGTCTTTAAATGGGGAATTTTTGTGCGTAAAAAAATTTCAATAAACTTTATTTGTTTAAATAATATTTTGAAAATTTATAATTTTTGTTTAAATTTTTGCACTAAGTAAATGTTGATCTATTTTTTTACAACTTCGTGTACGTAAACTATGGACAAAAATAGAGGATACGTGTTTTTGGAATTTGTTGTTTGTTGCAATGTTTATTAGATATATAATTTTAAATCACCTCCTGTGTAGAAGGGCAATCAGCATTTTTATTAAAAATATCATTATTTTTACAATCTTTTACAATATTTTAGACATTTTATACCTCTTCATATGCCGTTAATTGATTTCTGAATGTGGGAATGTGTATGAACGATGGCCGATAAAAAAAATACGTGTCAAATATTTTCTTGAGAACTATCTTTCACATAAGTTTCATTAAAATCGGTGTGTCGCGGTTCGATATGTTTCCTTGTTAGTTCCTAGATTTTCAAATTTCTAAGTGCTTACTTACTTAAATCCTCAAATTTGTACGGTCCTAAATCCCTAAATCTCCAAGATTCTATACACATGAATTTCCAGAATTTCAAGTTTCTGTGCACCTAAATCCCCACGTTCCTAAATTTCCAAACTCTCAAAGTCCTTGAACCTCGAATTGATAAACACCTAAATCCCAAGGTCCTTAAATTTGTAAATACGTTTGCACTTACTAACTGGATTAGTACATTCGTCCTAATCCAATATCCCCAAATTCCTAAGTGTCTAAATCCATATATACTCAAATTTCCAAACATCTACATTTCTACATTACCAAATCTAAATCTTGACAACTCTTATCCTATAAATCCATAGATCCCAAAGTTCGTATATCTTTAAATTTCTGAGCCCCTAAATTTCTATACAATTAAATGTCTTGATCTCCAAATTTCAAACTGTTCAAACAATAATGGCCCAAAATTCTTAGGATTCCAAATTTTTACATTCTGAAAACCCTAAATTCTCAAATTCGTATCTTTCCAAATTTCTGTACCATCAAATTTCTGTGCTATCTAAATGTTAATAGAATTCTAAACTCACATACTGTTAAATCCCTATATGCTCAAATTCCAAAGTCTCCAAATACCTATGTCCGAGACTTCAACCTCCTAGATACTCCCGTAGCCCTGACCCAAAAATCTCTTTATCTCCAAATATGCAGTCTTCCCAAATTCTTTTGCCATCAAATCCTTAAAAGTCCTCAAAAATAAATGAGTGATAGGATCGTTCCTTCCTTCGTTGCCATATTTCTCGTACGGAAACCATTTGCTCTCGACTGTACGTCAAATGTACGATCGGTCTCCGTATTCGTGCATGGCTGCACATATGCACGTAACTGCGCACGTGTGCACGTACACAATTGACAGCGTACGTTCAAATGTATATTACGTACATCCACACGTGTTTCGAAGTTATCGGGTGCCTTTTCAGTTGTGCAGCGCGGTGCAGCGCCGGTAGCCTAGCGGGTGCAGCGCGGCGGAATGCGAACGCTCGCATTATTTACGGTAAATTTGTCGGTGCGCGTGGCAAAACGCAAAACGTCGAACACAAAATGCAAAACGGCAGGGTAGACGTCGACACGAAGCAACGAAGGGAAAAAGAGCGGACGAACGGAAAGGCGGAAAGAGAAGGCCACGCGGTATGCGGCCGGTCGAGTTCAACCGATTGGAAACCAGCACGGGCCTCTGTAATCTCTCAAATTGTTCGCTCTGTTATTTTCTGCTTTCGTCCGACGGACTCGCCAGACCCTCCCTATTTCCTCCTCGTTTTCTCGCGCAGTTTTCTGCACAACCCTGTCGTATAATATTCCGCCAACTGCGCTGCCGGAAGACAGTTCTCTGGCTCGGAAGGGAATCGAATTGTAAATAGAAATGGGGCTCTCGCAAATGGAAATGGCGCCTCGGAGTATCGTGAACACGGACGCGAAACAGAACCATGGAAATGTTACGTACAATCTGAATGTTATGTGTTAAGTCCTTGCGTAAGTTAACCCTTTATACTGAGAGGCGACACTCAGTCTGTTGCATAGAACAATTTAACATACATCTATCGGCGTATAACATGCACTTAACACGTTGTTAGAAACAATTTTACATTGTATTAGATAGTATTTAAATTTTTAATAAATCTTACCAAATACTTTCACAATATATTGTTACATTTATTTTTTATAGTTTCAAGTAAAAAATATCTATAGCGTTGGGTGTACAATTTTACCATCATCCTTAATCCCTTAGCCTACAAGTTTTTCGGCAGGTGTGTCAATCAGAGCTGTCTAATTATTATTATACTACAGCGTTAAAGTGAATAAAGAATATTGAAATGTTAAATATATCTTGGATGTAGCGAACTTTAATTGTAAAACTGCAATTGGTATCGTACCCAAAACTCGATCTTTCTGCAAATACCATTTTGTTCTATTTGAACTGTAACGTGCGTCACGAGATTGGCACGATGTTATAGGCTGAGGAGTTAATTATTTAACTTCCTCTATGCCAGAAATTGTGTTCTTTTTTTGAACAACTTTTCATCCAAATACTTAATATGAGTATTTTCAATTAGATAAGTGGTAAAATTCTGAGTAATATGGATGTTTAATCTGTATGGAAATGTAAGTATCAGCCATATGTGCGACATGGCAAAGTGTTAAAGGCGAAACACATGCTATCGTTTGAATTGTGAGCGTAGGTGCGATCGAACGGTAGTTTTAGCACAGTATGTGTCGTCCCGCGGTATTGAACATAAAAGATCTAAAAGTAGAAGCATGTCATGCACGGAATCATTGCCACGAACGTGTCTTCTGGTTACACCGGTACGACAACCGTGGCATCGTTTGATTCACAACGCGATTTCACCGGCTTCGTCACGCACGCGTTAAAAGAGATAGTAGGCTCGACACGCGAGCCCCTAACATCGTTCGAACGTACGAAGGGTATGAAATGGCCGATACGAGGGTGTCATTGTTTTTACGCGTTGATAAGGGCCACGTTTAATGGCCTGTGGAATTTTCAAGCGACCGGTGATTTGTCCTCTCTCACGCTTTGCATTGACACCGCCGGTAATCCACTCGTTATCTCTCGCTGCTTCTTTCTCTCTCCTGCGCTGTCCTAATCTCGTCTTATCGTAAGTCATAAATACATTTCGCGCGAACCGTGATCACCGACGCTTCGGCGGTATCTCATGCCCGTGAATAATTGATGTTCCGTTTAATTACTTTTTTCAACCGTGCCACTGGACGTGATACTGGCCGCGCGGATTATCAAACGTTTTAATTGATCTCCGATTATTTTGGGGTTTAAACTTCCTCTCTTCTTCGCTGTTGTAAATGGAGCTACTATTTGGTTTCTGCTAGCGTCAAGTTTTGGCAACTATTTGGTAATATTTGGGCTCTATTTGTAGAAGTTTCTGTTGATTTGAGAGAGAAAGGCAAAATGTATTACTGTGACACGTCTATGACTTTTTACTTTAATACATAGACTACTGAAAACTGAGAATTATGGAATGCGTGAGATTGTAATAGATACAGATATGTTGTATATTTAATATACAGAATAGGTGTTGCTCATTAACCTATGTAATGTAGATTGCTAATCGGTATGTATTTACTGTTAACATCTCAGTTTCCATCGTTAGAAATGTCGCACAGGAATTTGAGAAATTGAAACTTTCGGAAAAATTGGTCTGATAAGAGAAATTTTCATTTTAAGATACTTAAAAATGTATAATTGAAGTTATTTGTTCATAAGCTATAATTTTGCAAATAATTGCAAATAATTATTTTAAGATATTTAATGGAGAGTAATAAAAATTATTGGACCCACAAATAAAATGATTTAATAAAGGATTAATAAAAGTTTGCTTTCAGTTTCGAACATTCATATAAATTTCTTAGCCCCAAGTTTCATATTTGCTAATGTTTATTTCATATTTGATATAAATTATAAAAATTGCAATAAAGATTATTTATTTTTTGTTGCAATATAATTTGTATAAATTTTTATTTTAAATTAACAACCAATTATTATATTATAAAATATTGTAAATAGCTCATAATATAACATATAAAATACAATTAAAAATATTTATTTTTTATAACACCTATGAATAAGCTAATAAGCTTTTCATACTCGTAATCTAAATATATATAATATTTTAAACATTTCTTTTATGCATTTATTTTATCATTTCTAGAATTTCAAAATTAATTTCTCTAATTTCATCATTATTATCAATTTCTGAACTTTACTAATTCAAATATTAATAAAATACTCTTAAACTTTATTCAATTAAATTTATCTATAAAAATAAATAATTTTCCACTTACAATTAATTTGTCCATTTTCAACTCTTTCACAAACAAAAACTTAGATCGATTGAAATTTCCCCGAAAGGGCAAATGATTGTCGTATGCAGCAAATATCAGTTGTCGATATGGGACAAACAGTATACATTGTACACATTGTACGCAATGTATAGTTAATTACCGCATCGGTGTCGATGAAGTGTAACCTTTCAAATTATTTCATCTGGCCTTCCTTTTATGTGTTTCTGTGCGTCGTAAAGTTACAGGTAATTACACGGTAGCCTGGTATACTATGATAAATTGTAATCGATGCATGCAAACATGCGAGCAAGTCTAAAGCTATGGTGTTTCCTCTACGAACGTTCCATGATCAGCGAATATTCGTTCTCCGTTATTAATACGCTGCTAAGTGGCTTTTTGCTAATTGCTCAGTTGCTTATTATCTTTATTGCGTATCGGCTTCGCTGATGCTAAACGTTCGTGATACACCTCTATTTACAGCAGCTTCGATTACGCGTACGATAATTCGCGTAATGCCTCTACACAAGTAATTCGATAAGATGAGATATTTACGATTAGCCGAGCTTTTAGGAAATCGAGTAATATACATATAATGTCGAGAGGATATAATCCGTACGGTAAATTACATGGAACCCGTTTTTTCTATCTTTTTTCTTCTGCAATCGATAGTATCGGCTTTCGTACGACAACCTGACAAATTACTTAATTAGCATTGTGCTTTGGATGGAACTTATCTTGCCGGAATTTCTCTTGTATTTCGAGAGACTGGTTCAATACTTACATTTGTAATCACAGGTTTTTTCTTGTTTACCTACATCGATTTATTTTTATACTCTTCTACATTGAATTTTATGTAAATTGAATTCACACAAAAATTAAGAGAGTATAAAAACGGAGAAAATTGTGACTTTTATTTATTCATCAAATAATTTATTCTTATCATTCTAATAATTACCTAAATCAATTTTTATAATAATGCATTTTTAATTTGAATTTATGTAAATTAAAGTCAATTTAATTTTATATTCGTTTGATATCAAAGTTGAAATAATTTAACCATAATTTTTTATTTATTTTATAATTTTAAATTATATTCATATTCTGTTAACGCTCGTGATTGAAATAAATTCGTTCGAGCTTTGTTGAATATTGCACGTGGTGTGCCGACTAAATTCGTGTTTATTTTAAAGTAAATAACTATTTCCTTACTCGAAGGACCACTCCAAAACTTGGAGACTATACAAACTAATACAAGATGTTGCTATGTCGAATATTGAGAAGCGAATGACATTTTTCTTATGAACATGAAGGTACGTTACACGCTTACAGTTTTTACATGGTGAGGGTGAGGGAAAAATACTTAATTTCTATTGGCTGTACAAATGGGGTGGAAATGGAGGCTTGTGACGTATGAAGAACATGGCTTTTTCCCAAAAAATGACCATAGCAAGTAATAAAACCAAGCAGTACCTCGACATGAATAGAAACTGAAAATAACGGACTCTACTGTTAAGCTTAAGGTTCTGGCAATCAGATGTAAGGCAATAAACTAAAATACTCGATACAATGTAGCGACTCCTTGGGTGTTATTGCTGCTATAGGTAAAGAAATTAACCGAAGGTCTGACCCTTCGCTATGGAACTAAATTCTAAAAATTTAATAACGGGCCTAAACATATTCTATTAATCCTTTCCCGTAATAAATTGCACACAGATCAATTACATTTAATGTAAAATTAAATTAATAAAAATATCCGTTAAGATAATAACATAATGTAAGGATGGCTTAAATTTAACATACAAATTAATTCAAGAACTTTTAGAAAACACAATTGTTGTAATTTTGTAAACGCGCGCGGTTGAGAGGAGCGAATGAGGGCTAGAGAGAGAGAGAAAGAGAGAGAGAGAGAGAGAGAGAGAGAGAGAGAGAGAGAGAGAGAGAGAGAGAGAGAGAGAGAGAGAGAGAGAGAGAGAGAGAGAGAGAGAGCGCAAGAAACAAATGGACGCGAAACGGCCGGAATCGAGAGAGTGCGATTCATGTAGAGAGCGAGTGTACAGTGTAAAGCGTACGCGGAAAAATATAGCAGCGCATCATTGACGGCGAGTCCGGATTACTTCCTTATTCTTTCTTTACCCTAATTTTCTCCTTTCCTCCCCAATTTTTCCTTTCCCCCTTTTCCTCCAATAATACTACACAATTATTCTTTATTTGTGATTAATTTAGACTGCGGTATTCTTCTAACTTGAAACAAAATCTTAACCGCTCGATCACAGTTTTCAACGCTTGTAAATTACAAATGTTTCGTAAAAGTGTCTTCACACAGGCCTTCAAACACAGATGTCTTTCCATAAATCTTCAAACGACTTATAATAATCTCAAAGATATTCTATATATTAATAACTTTAAAGTTCCCCGCCAATATAATTAGATCGAGTGTGAAATAAGCCAACATTAAACAGAATGTCGAGAAAATAATCTTATTACATTTAGAATCCAATCTTCTCTCAACTAACCGTAATCAAACTACCTCTCCAGTTGTCCATTTATCCCCATCGATCGAAGTATCTCTTCCCTTGTACCTCGAAAACTCTCTATCCTTTGTGCAGCATTCGGACGAACAGCGAATAGTCGATCACAGGTAATACGCGATAATAGAAGCGTATCGTTTTCCCTTCAGATCTCGCGCTCCTTCTTTCGTCCTGCCGTTTATACTCGAATCCTTTCCACGGCGGCTGGTTCATTTAGTAGGGTAGTTTCGTAGTTTCGCAGTTTCCCGGGGTTTCGTCGGTGGCTGTGCTCGGCAGCGGCGTCCATTTGTATCGGGGTAAAACGGCTTCGGGAACTCGGAACGCTGGACCGTGGCCAGGAATTTATCCGATCCCTTTCCCTAACTCTGGCTCTTCCTATAGCTGCAGGTGGACCTGGCTCGGTCTCCGTGTAAACGCTGTATTTATTACCTCGTTCCCGATGTAAATGCGCGTGCCGTGGATTATTGGGAACTGATCTTCCACTCTCGAGGATAATTCCAATTGTAGCCGGGGCCCTTTGCTACCCCGTTCGCCCTTCTTCCAGCGCGCAACGGAACATCGTCACCGATCGACCAGATCGGTTATCCTTGTTCCGGCAACGGGTTTCGGCAAATAGGATAGATACGCCGGGAGAAGCGAAGCGAGACGGCCATGTAAACTCGCTGTACGAGCAATTGCGCACGTGGACCTCGCGGCCACAGATAATATATCAATTGCTCGTCTGATGTATATGTGGGATCGCGCGTAACCGGACCACGCGAGCTATGCCCTTAGGCTTAGCCCTCGATCGTCGAATCGCTTGGCTGCTGAAACCGATTGCCAGCCACTGCCCAGATGAATCGCTACTGGGTTCAATCAGGATCCAATAATGGCTTATAAACTTCGCTTGTCTGCGTACGTCGTGGATACATAGAAATATTGCGCGATCTACCGGAAGAGACTGATACGGGAATGATGGAAATATGGTGTCCTACTTGTACGACTAACAAGGGACATTACCCAATCGCCAATCGTCGATTTTGATGCGCTTTGAGTATGATATAGAACGCAAAAAAATATTTGACACGTATTTTTTTTTATCGGCCATCGTTCATGCTGAAGGGGTGAAAATGGCCCCCAAAGTTGGGGTTGCAAAACATATTTTCTCGAATATCTCAGGAACTATTAGGCCTAGACAAAAAATTAAAAGCGCAAATTTTTCTGTTTTAGAAGGCCAATAATATGGCCTAAGTGGATTTTTGAAAAATTTATTTGTTTAAAAAATATGTTAAAAATTAACATTATTTTGCAAATTTTTTAAATAAAACTTTGTACTATTTTGATCAAATTTTACACATGTAAACTATAGGTCAAAAGACAAAATACGGATAAATTGAAATTTTTAATTTCGCTTGTGGAAAAAATATTATTGTTGTTGAAGTTATACGTACATTTTATACCTTCCGTTCGGTGCACAATTGATTTTTATACGTAATATTCTGGAAATTGTATTATATTACATTTTTTACACTAACATATTTAAAAAAAAGAATTTGAAGGTCCAAAGGTGCCTGTATAAAAATATGCCGTTTGAGTCAGATATCGCATTTGATCCGCATTATGGGCGCGTACTGGTGGCAGTATTCGACGCACGGAGGATCTTAACGCGTAAATTGGACTTGTGCGAAGTATAATATCTTCATAATGATGTAGAATACGTGCAATTAAAGGAATTACACCTGTTGATCAAGAATTGCTTTATGATTGTAAGATATATAGTAACACTGAAATTATAGTCTTTTTATAATTTTCAAAATTATGTCTTTTATTTTGAAATGAATTTCTAATGTATTATAAACGATAGTAAACGTAAAAGATGTAATGATGTTATGCATTATGAAATCGAAACGGATATTAGTATTTGTTAGCGTATATTTGCAAAATAATGTTAATTTTTAACATATTTTTTAAACAAATAAATTTTTCAAAAATCCACTTAGGCCATATTATTGGCCTTCTAAAACAGAAAAATTTGCGCTTTTAATTTTTTGTCTAGGCCTAATAGTTCCTGAGATATTCGAGAAAATATGTTTTGCAACCCCAACTTTGGGGGCCATTTTCACCCCTTCAGCATGAACGATGGCCGATAAAAAAAAATACGTGTCAAATATTTTTTTGCGTTCTATATCATACTCAAAGCGCATCAATATCGGCGATTGGCGATTGGGTAATGTCCCTTGTAAGAGAATAAAAGCTAAGTTCGTATTAATTGGGTTGAATACGTTATGTTAGGGGTACCGAAAAGTAATCAAAATTTCTTCGATGATTTCAAAGTTTTTCTATCAAAAATCGAAGGACTTTTTTTAAGAAAGGAACAGTTGCCTTTACGCTGGTAAAAAGCGCTAGAAAGTGATGGAAATTATTTTGTTGATTTAAGATTTCTTTAATAAATAAATATTTTTCGCTAGCAAACAAAATTTTTATTACTTTTCGGTACCCCTAATATAAGTGATATGACTCTAACGAAGAACGGCAACTACATTTTCTTCAACTGCATTTGAAAAAGGAAAGCTCCTCAGGTGGAGATGTGATTCAGGTTAGGGTGGTTCGTTCGTCACACGTTCATAAAAATGTCACCAAGCCTGGGCTTCTCTAGATTATAAATCAAACAAAAGGGTACAAGGAGAATCTGTTCCTTAATCTTCCGACTGCGGCGTGCTGCAGTGAGAAATTATCAGAAAAATGTGGCGCAGTAACATATTTACGTGACCGACCTGACAAGGGATATCACCAAGGTGTTACACGCGGATTTTAACGAAATTTACATATGTGGTAGCTTTTTAAAAATCATTTGACACGTATTTTTTGATATCTGCGGACATGCATGTTGAGAGGGTGAAAATAGCCCCCAAAGTTCGGGGTTGAAAACACATTTTCTTTAATATCTTGGAAACTAGAGGGTGTAGGAAGGTGAATTTTTTTTAAATTGTGTAGTTTTTAGTCAAGAGTTTAGTTAGTGACAAAAATTTCGGGAGAAATTATTTATTTAAATAATATATTAAAAAATTGGACTTCTTTTTCAATTTTTCACCCTAAATGCAGTTACCACATATGTAAATTTCATTAAAATCTGTGTGTAACACCTTGGTGATGTCGCTTGTGAGTGGTGGCGTGCGTCATATGCATCATTACTTACAAAATTCCACAAGATCTGTGAGAGTGTATATATAGGTCTTTTGTAAATATTGATAGATCCATGAGAGTGTATATAATACACCTTTGATTAACGTTCATTACGCTGTCATATCGTTACTCGTCCCCAGAAAAGAAGTACTCGGAATTGAAGAGGCAAAATATTAGTAGCTCCTCTTGCCTTAACTTGAAAACTGATTATGCATTGGCTACAACTACCATTGCTTTAAGATTGTACATATAAATTGTACGAAGATGTAAAAAGGATGAGAGAAACTTCAGTAGAGTAGTAACATCTTCAATCAAACTTAACTCTGAATAAACTAAATCGGCAACAAACCGAACTCTCAGAATTCGTATGCTTAACATATCGACCTACAATTACCATGTTACCTTCGGAAAAAATTAAGAATGCTCTGTAGTATAAAACAATAGAATTGGAAACATGTAATTGCACTAATTTTCCCAGAATTATTAAGCTGCACTTCCGTGGTGTCCAAAGCGAGATACTCGGCGACGAGTTCATCCCGTACACTCGAAATTGAGTTTCTGGACCGCGATATCGCAGCGGTTAACACCCCTTTTCGTCCGTAAAGTTGTCCGGTGGTTTACTGGCCACTATCAAAGATTCATACGTTGCAAACACGGCCGGGAGGAATCGTGCGTGTTACATTAGACGCGTTCTCCTCGCGTGAGGATCAGCTGCACCAGAGGAGAGTTGGTAACAGGCCTGACGTTAACATACCGCGGGATTGTCCGGGTGGTGGTCGCGGTTGGCAGCACTGCACACTGCACACTGGAGACCCGATGTCTGTGGTTAAGTCGAAGCTCTGGATATCAAGAATTCATGACTGACCTACAGTGCCAGTGTACAGAGTTAGGTCGTACTGCGAGACCATTTCTTATGGTTATTCAATGTTCGCTTTAATCCTGCATTTACGGACATTTAATGACCACTTATATTTCTATCAAAATGAATAATACGTAACATAATACGTAAACTAGCATATGCAATGAGTATGTTGTGGGATATCATTATGACAATATCTTCTTCAAAATAAAATATCTAAAGTTCATTTTAAGGGGTTCCGCAAATCTAGTGTTAATCGTCAGCGTATTTCTATGTAGTGACATGCCTTTACGTGCTGTTCAATCTTTTTCCTATTTGCATTTACAAATAACACATAAAAGTCTTAAGTCTTTCAAGGTGTAGATTCGTACAATTAGTGCCTGTTGATGTCTATGCAGAAGTTTTGTACTTTGGATCAAATCGATGATAATTAGACTCACCCAATCCATTCATCATTCTTATTTGTATTTAACTTGGTTTGATCTATGCACAAGAAATGTGTAGATGTGAAAATTGATGAGTGTGGAATTGAAGTCGTTTGGCTCTATAGTATGAAATATATAGAATTTTGATTCCTTTGTGATGTGCATACAGTTAACGTAATTCTCACAATACGAAATGTGGAAGATTTATTTATGAAGCTTTCGTATAATCCAAAACTATATCTGGCATCACATGTGTCTCAATGTAACATTTATTGGGTCTTAGCATAAACTCTCATGTGCATAATTTGCACTCTGGATCCCGAAGTATAAACCTTTCTCTGGTTAAAGTAAATCCGGTGGATTCACATAGCTAATTAAAATTTACTAAATTATGAATGTAATGGAATAAATAATTTTTTGAACAATATTATAGGAATATTGAAATTTATTCAAAAAACAAATTATAGCTGTCCTTTACTAAAATCATGTATTAATATCGTATCAAAATAGTACTCGTATTACGTGTGTAACACACTTTGCGGTTTTTATAACTTTCATATGGGTGTCGTTTTACTTTTTTCTATATATGTATTTGGAAAATATGGAAATTTAGACATTTTAAGCTTTAAGATTTTGACAACCTAGAAATTCAGGAATTTTGAAGTTTAGAAATTTGAGAATTTAGCAATTTAAGAATTTGGAAATTTGGAAATTTGAAAGTTTGGGAATGTGGAAATTGGGGAATTTAGAAATGCTGAAATTTAGGAACTTGGGAATTTTTTTATTTAATAATTTAAAAATTTTTTAGTTTTAGATTAAAAAATTACAAAATTGAAACGTTTGCTTAGAAACGTAGAAATGTGGTATTTGTGGGATTCTAGAATTTAGAAACTTTCAGAATTTAGAGATTGGAACATTATTGTCATTGAGTAGGTGAAAATTTAGAAACTTAAATGTTTGATAATTCTTCAATTATCGTTATTTATTCATTTATATGAGTCGTAAGATCTATGTTTCTTATCTCGTAACTTCTCCTAACTCAAATTATAGTATTCAATAATTTCGTCGATCATCTTGCCCATCACCATTTTCCTGAATAAACATACCTAATCTAACCTCCATAAAATATCCTACCCGTCCCCCAAAACACCATCTCCACTAATTACACTAATATTCAATTACAAATACAATTAAATTATAAAACCCAATTATCCAAGAAGATGATAATCTTCGACTTCAAATAAAATACACTTAACTTGAAATACTGCACTGAAACAATTTAATTTCACTTTCTCTTAAAAAAAATAATCCTGTTATGTCACGTACCAACTTTACCATAGTATTTCAACGTCCAAACATATAAACAATTAATAATGGCTTTAATGTTTGATTTTGACCGTTCGTTTGTTCCACTTCCTGGAATCACCAGGAATGTATGGGTGTTCGTTCGATCGAATGAAAGTTTTATGTTTACCAGAAGTTTGTTGCGAAGACGATACGTTGCACGGCCTCATGGGAAAATCGATCGACCCACCGTGATCGGATAAGAATGCCTGAATTACGTCCTCCTCGACCTGGACGTCGTGCGGCTTTATTGAAATCTTTTTTAAGGGTCACCGTGATTGCAAAGATACGACCAGCTAATGGTATTACATGCCACCTAACTTCCCATATTTATGATTTTTTCTTGTCGGAAATTTTATGGTGATCGTGACGCGATATGAGTTTTATGCGCACGTGGAAATCGAGCGTTTCATTACAGTCTTTGTTGATTTGTGGAAGATCAAAATCTTCGAGGTTACAGATTAATCTCGGAGATTAAAACTTTATTGTACTTTCTTTATGCTCTTGTTAACGTCGTTTGAAGAGTTTGATTCAAGACTGGAAAAGTAATTATATTGTGGGGTAGTAAATTTAAAAGGTCACGGTATCATTTTGTGAGAGCAGGAGTTGGAAGTTAAGAAAATGGCAGAAAGCTTGTTCTGTTGTGTGCTATTGAGTTACGTTCCTTTTTATTTTGCATAGAGGGTTCATCTTTTTACAATTTTAGAAATTGTCGAATAACTTCAGATTTTCATTTCAATCATTTTTATAAGTTCTGTAATTTAAAAAATTTTAATTATTTTAATAAGTATGGTAATTGGAATAATTTTATCGATTTTAATAATTTCAATGAGCATAGTAATTGTAGCGTCTTTATAGTATATATAAACCTTAACCATTTATGACTGTACGTGACGTCAAGGAAAAACCAAATCGTTTTAGGGAACCATAATTTTTAAGCAAGATACCGTACTTAACCGTCATATTGTAAACCAGTCCCTAAAAATTAGAATTTTTTCCAAGTACCTGCACACCTAACCGTTAGCCCAGCCTTCCTCCCTCTACCTTCTACTTCCTCCCTCTACAACGCACCCTGCGATTGGTACAACCACCACTTTAACACGAAAAAATTGTCTTCTTCGCACATTCCAAACTGTACAAAAATAAAAATCAATTTAACTCTCAACAATTTAACTTGAATAAGCACATTCAGCAGTCTAAGTAATTTGTGAATTCTTTTAAAACCTATTTTATACAAAATCAAGTTCACCCGGCACATTGGGTGCAACAATCGTGCTGTCTTCAAAAACATTGCGAACGATACAACAATAATTTTAATAATTTTAGTGAATTTAACAAGTTTTGCGAAATTAATAGTTTCAATAATTTTAATGAGCTCTGCAATTTTTAATAATTTCAAATAATTTCAAAAATTTGTTTTGAAATCAATGTTCTATTACTCTTACTCCGAGAACATGATACCACTAGACTCTTTTCTTTGAGAATATCTGTAAGCCAGAGTTCACGTTAATAAACGTTGAACAGTACAACAGCTTATGATTAATATTCTTAACAACAATAATACATCCATTCATTAATAAACAGTATAGGACTCATTAGATGAAATAACAATTGTCAGATAAGCTCATACTCGCAAAGACGGAAGTGAGCATCAAAAATATATCTATTATTTACTATCTCCAAGAAAAAGAAGTCAACTGAGTTTATAAATAGAAAGAGTTATGAGCCACCCGGAATGTCCGCGAAGAATCAAGATAAACAGTATCGCTTTCGTGTGAAAATTAACACCGAATTTCAGCAGGCAAGACTCGCGATACATAACGTGATGCTTCAGGAAAATTACTTTCGTTCCGAAGAAACGTTTCTGGAGTAATATCGGTGCGGAGCGAGCAACGATAAAAGGCGACTGCTCTGGAACGAGTCGAGATCAATTTGCGATTTCGACCTCACGTTTCGCGCCGAAACTCGATCGAAGTCCCGACAATCTAGACCGTAAATAACGAGCGGAAGTTCCCAACAGCGGAAGATCCCTTGGCAGGTCTACACTTTGTCAGAGACGGATGATGCGGAGCTTTTCGCTGCGATCGAATCGGCCGGTGATTTACGGCGGGCCCTCGGATAGCGATCGTTCTTGTTTCGAGACGATTTCGATAGGCGCGAATTACGAAATCGACCGAGAAACGAGCACGCCAAGATTGAGAGCTCCCTCGAATCCACGGTAAACAATGGGTTGGATCTAATTGAGGAGATTGCGCGGTTAAACGACGTAACTCGACTTATACCCTTTTGAATTAATCCTGTAACATGTATTTACTGTATCGTATATCATATATTAATTATATGACAATGTAAATACGTTTAAATATAGTACTCAAGACAGTCTGTTGAAATCACACAAAATATGATAAATACGCCGGAAAGTTGCGATACTACTTTAGAAGTGTTGTTACATCTTTGGTGTTAACAGATAGCAACTTTTAATTGTTAATGAATTTTTTTGACATTATTATTTCTCTATCATTAGTTATTATTATTGTTTGGTTTGCTGTGTCTGTACATCATATTTATAACGCTACAAATTTCTTCCAGAAATACCAATTTCAAATTGTTGCATAAACTGAATGCAAAGACATATGTATATGACACCTTTATTCACTTGTGTGAATAAGCAAGTAATATTTACTTGTGTGAGTAAATCTTTAATTGTTTTTACAGCGCTTAGAAATTAATCAAGATAATAGAACGAATCTTGTCAGAATTTTCAGAAATTAATCATGTGATGTTATTTTATACAGCGCCAATTTTGTTCATACTTTGTCTAATTACATGGGAACACCGAGAGTAAGAACTTTGCAAAACTATAGCTCGCAACTTTTCGAAATGAGGAAGAAATTTACGTTTATAGTTCTTGTAACTTGTGTTGAACTTTGTCTGAGAATAGTCCGGAATGAAGATGTATTGTAGCCTGATAGAAAGGAGTTAAGTTTATTAATCAAGCAGACGCGAGTTCAAAACTTGTATAAAATTATATACACTTTTCTCATCATTTTTCTTTAAAACTAATTAAGG
This sequence comes from Megachile rotundata, assembly GCF_050947335.1. Taxonomy (NCBI): domain Eukaryota; kingdom Metazoa; phylum Arthropoda; class Insecta; order Hymenoptera; family Megachilidae; genus Megachile; species Megachile rotundata. Next base: position 3,709,403 of record NC_134994.1, read on the forward strand.
AAACAAGTATTTTATTCAATATGCGTGTTGTTATATTTCATGTGTGACATGTATCCTTTTATCAATTGTAAACAAATTTCTAATTTTTTAAAAATATTAAAATATTTTTTCATTCAATTTTAATAAATAAATATTAGTAAACAGAAAATTGAAGTGAATAAATAATTGATGTTGACAAAGTCACAATGTCTCCTTGTTAGGAAATGCAAATGAAAATATGCGTATTTAATGAGCGATTATAATTGACAACAATCAATAACGTTGTATCGTCGATCTATTTCTAATGTATGTTTTCTTTCTTTTTGCAGGTAAGGTAATCAGAATATTTTACACGTCCCATGTAGGTCAGCTCGGTGAGTTAATCATAATTCAAAGTTCTTCGACTAACAAATGACGATGAATATTGATAATTTGTTACAGAGACCATAGAACTACAAATTAACAGTTCGATTGTGTTTCAAAGCTCCGCGTTGTAGCTTGACGATTACATGTCTCGAGAGTCATTTTTTCAACGACTCAAGGGAAATCCAGCCTCCCAACGACACGAACAAACACGGAACCAGAGAATTTCTCGTTCTCTGCGGATTCTAGTTTTCCACGTCAGCGCGTAGATGGCAGTACCGTACACTTTCGTGTTTAAAAGCTATCCGATTAATTTTTTTCACCCCCGCAATTGCATGTTGCTTCCAGTCGACGTTGATAGCCTGATCCTTGCAGGATCTCCTTGAAAATTGAATTGTATCGCGCTGTAAAGATATAGGGAATCTTAACACGTTATCTCCAGTAGTGGAAACTGATGTATGTGGTCAGACACACTATAAAATTATTAACTCCGTGCCAAACCGTTTTTGCCCCACTTGTCGTTCAAGCTGTTTGATATTTTGACTACAGACGGGTAATGCAATTATTAATTATTGTATATGTAACATTAACAAATAAACAAACTACATAAACAAATGTATGTATTAGGTTGTCCGGAAAGTTCTTTTCGCGTTTGTCGCTCGAGGCTTTACATTGTTGTGCTTAAGTAAACAAACATCCAGATCACCCCAAAATCAATTGTTTGGTCCAGTGTCATTCTCTGGCACTACAAAAGGACTGTTTTCAGCATCAGTAGAAATTGAATCCCGTATTTTTCGCGTTGTGAAAGATGGAAGATCAAAAGATGCATTTGCGCCATGTCATGTTTTACTGTTTTAAAAGAGACATTACGCCTGGAATTACCGCAAAGGAGATTTGTGATGTTTATGGGGATCATTCTATAACTGTGCAAAATGTCCGTAATTGGTTTAGGAGGTTTATAGCCGGAAATTTCAATCTTAAAGATGAAGTTCGCAGCGGCCGTCCATCCACCACTGATACCGATCTTATCAAGGCCTACCTCGATGAAAAACCAAGGGAAACAATTAACAACGAGAAATATTGCATGCAACTCGAAAAACTTAGGGAAGCTATATTCACAAAACGTCCAGAATTGGTGAATAGACATGGTGTCGCGTTCCACCATGACAACGCGAGGTCATATATTTCTTTACCTGTGCGAAAGAAACTTTTAGACTTCGATTGGGATGTTCTACCACATCCCCCATACTCTCCAGACATTGCTCGATCGGATTATTATTTGTTCCTTTCCCTAAAAAATTTTCTTCGCAATAAAAAATTCACATCAATTAATGAAATGAAAAATGGTCTTGAAGAATATTTTAACAGTAAACCAAGAGAATTTTGGGAAAGTGGCATTATAAGGCTTCCAGAAAGATGGCAGAAGGGTGGTAGAACAGAACAGATTATATATTACTTAAGAATAATACACTGAACGCAAAATATTTTAAACTTAACACCTATTAAAAAAACGAAAAGAACTTTCCGGACAACCTAATAGTTTGTTTAATACTACATTTTTTATAATGTCTTATTCTTTTAGTGGAAATTTACCGAATTAAATTTGTTATGAAATATATGCTTTCAGCGCATTGAATAAATATGTCTGCGTGTACCATTCACGGTGCACGTGGCACGGACGTGTCAACATTTCACAGACGGGCCACATGAATTTACGTTTTTACATTTTTGCTTCCTAAGATGGGTAAAGTTTTTACAAAAGGATACATTTAATTAATATTTCCATTTATATCCTACAGTAAATAGTTTCAGAGATATTTATCGAAGTATGGATAATAAATTTCTGTATGTCAATTTTCGTCTTTTAGATACGAACTATTCTAACTAAAAGCAATACGTATTACATATACATATATTAACTTAATATTATACTCAAATTTCATCTGAACTTGAGGGATAGACTTGCTTAACCTGATGGATCCATTAGAAATACTATCTTAACACCTTTTAATGACCTCTTGAATGTAACCAATACAAAACAGTTAATGATTTAGATACGCCATTCCTATCACTCAAAATTAAGCATAAATTCACAAGTTCTCCAGTTTACAACTGAAACTACACACTATTCTTCAACTTTCAACTAAAACTACATTTCTTCGTTTTACAACTGTAACAACACACAATTCTTCAGTTCCACAATTCAGATTACAACTGACACGACACCATTTTCATTACCAGAAGTTTTTCAAACGTACCCAGTTTAAAACCTAGTGAAATTTAAAACGTCAGTTTCTTTACAATACCTAGAATCGAAAATCGTCGTTAAATTCCCATCCACATTTCTCTCATTTCTCTTCAAAGCCTTTCTCGATTTCTATCACCACTTGTTTCAAACAAAAGACACACGCAATTTGGTCAGTCTCTCCCCCGTTTTCGACCGAGCAGAGGAACGTTCGGTCATTAGCCAGGACGATTTAGGCGTTTCGAACGCGAGCTACAATTGCCTACAGTTCCGATTACCTCACCAAAATTTGGTCAGCAATAAATCATTTTACTGTATTCGCGGTGGTCGAGCAGGCACGCAAACAGAAATAACTCTTTTTTTTACGTTGGTGTACGTGCTATCGACTCGATACTGCGTCGTCGGCTACCCGGTTTTCGGTATTTTTCTACGTTTCTCTTTTTGCGGGCCGTGCTCGAAAACTCGAGCCGTCGAGAATTTACAATCGTGCTGACATCGGCCACGATTGTGTTACGAAATCGCGAGCGAACAATGCGCGGCAATTAGGTCGCCGATTACAATCAACGAATCACTTTTCATCCCTTCTGCGATCATAATTCGCGTCACAGAAACGCGAAAGTTTATGCATGAAAATGATGAATAATTATGCACATGAAGTCTGTTGATACGGCATGCGAAATGAGAACATCATTTTGAATTGATCTTTTAATCGAGTCTCGCTATATGGCCCTCAGGATTGTAGGAAAAATTGCGGGAAGAAATGCGGGATTGTATGCGTGTATACTGTGAAAGAATTTTCTATTTTTTAATAAAGTAGAACTTTGATATACTATTAAAGTAGTTAATACTTTTTAATAGGATAGAATAATTAATATGATTTCTATTTTTAATGGAATGGAAGGATGAAATGTTTTGTGAAGAATAAATATACATATTAAAACTATGTTCTTTCCGTATCAGTTCTATGTATTTTTGTATCCAGAATATATTCTTTTTGTATAAATATTTTGTTCAGTATACGTCATTACTGCATAGGGGTACTCTGTTCCTTTTGTATACACATTAGGTATAGTATATAACAATTGTATAGGAAGATTTTGGAGCGTATTTGGAAAGCTTTGAATTTCTTAGTATGTAACTCTAAAAATGCAAAACTTTCAAAATTTGTAAAATTTTCAATCTGAAAATTTCCAGATATGAAAATTTGAAAATTTCCAAATACGCAAATTTGAAAATATCTAACTCCACAAATATGAAAATTTACAAATCTTCAAACTCGCAAATTGAAAAATGTTTAAATCGACAAATGTGAAAATCCGCAATTTTGAAAATCCCACGATATTTTATAAAATTCATGGTACAATTTTTTATATGTAATATTGATTCTAATTGATCCTGTTTTTTTCTGTCTGTATTTAACTTATACACATATTCGACTGCTATTTGCGATTGTATAATTTATATATACTTCTCATTGAACGCATACCATTTGGTAATTATAATTCATCTCCCTCTGGAATATTTTACGTCTGTCGTGGAACGAGCGATAATTGAAATTCGGTGTTTTGCAAATTTTCTCACGCATCACACACACATCTTTGTCTATCGTTGCCTCTTTGTTCCCCCTATTCTTGATTTACCGTGTTGCCCAAATCCAATAATTAACAACACTCGATAATTAATTCCATTGAAGTTCGTTTCGTCCAACAGCGATGTCGAATTGTTGGATTTCGATGAGTATTGGATATGCTGGTATGTATTGTGATCATCGGATCATGAAACGTCGTTCGCGAATTATGGCTTTCAAATTGTAAATCGATTATACCTTTATTTCCTTTTTCTTAATAACATTTATCAGGAATTTATTATTTATTTATTCTCTTCAATCTTTCATTCATTAACTTTTATCGATTTTTATATTCAGTCCGGGATTTCACGCTGGTTTTTCATGTTCAATTGAAATTTGCTGCTTCGTTATGCAATTTTGCATTTTAACTTATTTATGTTTGAAAATGCACGATATGCAATTATATTATAAAACAATTTGTAGCATTGTTTTGTTATTTATTTATACATTTATTCGTAAATTGTACAGTTGTAAACCCGATATATGAACGTAAATAAAAATTACGAAATACGTAAAAACTGTCGTAAAAATGAAATATAAAATATGAAATTATTTAAAGTATACTTATATAAAGCATAAGCAGACTATAGCAAGTTTGCAAAACTTTTGATTGCTTATGAAACAATTAAACAATTAATTTCTAATTAATAATTGAATATTTTTTTAATTGAGAACTAAGATATAAATAATTCTTCATTAAATAATTTCATAATTAGGAGTTTTCAAATTAAGAATTAAAATCTTATTTAATTAAGAGCCTTTTCAATTTACTATTACCTTGTAAATGTTGATTGAAAATTTTGACAATTGAGAATTTAAGTTTTAGCTATTAGTTTTAAGAAACTAACTTTTAATTAGATTCTAATTAATTACAGATTATAATTTATATTAATTTTTAACAATAAATAATTTCTTTAAATTCTTAACTAAAATTTTATTTATAATTTTATTTATATTGAGATACGACAAAAATTTCTACTTAAATTTCTTAAACATCATAACATTTATTTCTATTTAAATTTCGTGAAAAATCGTAAAAGTAAATAAGCTACATTTTGTTCGTCGCTATTGACTATATATTGCATTATTATGCAGAGTATCTCACTGAATTTGAGCATCTAAGTTATTTTAATTCCTCTAAAAATTAAGAAGAAGCCACTAATGAAGCTTGCATGAAAAGCAAAAAGAAAATTCTGAGCATATAAATTTCCGCTAACTATGTTCTGCAATCTTTAATGTCAACAAAAGTGAATTGAATGCTTAATTTAAGCGACACTCAGTACTTTTACCGGAATTCAAATCTCGTAGCAGCTTTTAGTCCGCGTACCGAGGGTGATTGGAGATGATTATTTGACCCGAATTGGCTCGATGATTTTTCGATGATCGCGCGAAATGACGTTGCAGTAACGCGAGTTCGCAACGGCGCGTGTGCAAAGATCAATACGAGCCAATTAATCGTTAATAAATAATCAGTGGTGCACGGCTGGAGCCAGCCAGATTGCAGCTCGTCCTTTGTTTCCAATATGGAGCCGCGGCCGCGTGTGTAGGATATGTACGCTCGACTATCGGTGTGTATATCGATATAGGAATCGTATATTAACGGCATTACCATATAGAATTCGACACGGAATTGCGAGATTTTGCAGCGAGCACGATTTGCATGATTGATTGCACTGTAGTTTGCGCGGCTCATCGTTTACTCCTCTAACCTTCTTACTTTTTTACTGTCAAATTCATTCCCTCTGAAACGATTAAAATATATAATACCCTTAATACCATTTCGCAAATTTTCATACCGCAAAGACCAATAGTAACATCCTTTGTACTGAAATAAAGATCGTATTTAAAATTCAATATGTATTACGCGAGCTAACAGCTGTTTGCTTTTAATAATATCATTTATTGTAAATGTTCATCATTAGATTACTAAACAAAAATTGTCTTATACTTTTGGCTCTCTTTCGGATAATTCTATTTCATTTTATAAACTTTTAAATTGCTTTAGGGACCACTTAAATTTTAATTTTTGTGCTCAAACTTTGAGAGGTTTTTTTACACAAAATATTCTTTGAATGATTCTATTCATCATATGTAATTATACTAATAATATGAATATAAATTCATTATGTACAACATATAATAATAATATGATATGCATATAATGATTCATCACATATAACAATAATATGAATATATAATGGATTAGCACACATAAAATATGATAATAACATAAATTATTTATAATGTCAGTAAAATTTATTGACTTTAAAAAAATTATTTTTATTGAATTCCTTATTAAAAATGATAGAAAATTGTGGATATGTTGGATTTATAATCGATGAATAAATCAATATACCGAATTATATAAAATGTTAAATAACGCTGTTCCAATTTAATGTCAAGTTTCATTGCAGTGCCAGAGGCATTCAGAAACTTTGTATAATTTCGCCACATACTTCTGAACAATGGAAATTATCGTTGAAATTGTACCGTAGGTTAGATGTTTCGCATACTTTTCTGCGCTGGCAGAAACTTAAACCGAAACTCCAATCGATAAAACGTAACTCGATTCCAACGAAGTTACATTTGTTATCTATATGGAAATAGCTATCGGGTTCGCTAAGACGATTTTTGAAATCGAATTGTCTCCGTCGTGACTTTAATTTGATTTCTTGAGTAAAATTCGATTCCGCCGCGCTGATGTACGAGCATATTTTCTTGGCATACAACCCATACGAATAAATCTCGATTCCTCGCTTTAATGGGATTTCATTCTCCATTCTATTTCCCGTCGTTCCGCTAAATGCACCTTCATATTCTTCTCGTACAATCATGGTACACATATTTCGTCCTGTTCCATTGAATACCTAAGTGAACAAATGAGTAATCAAACCTTTCGACTACTCTTGTAATTCTTTTTTATCAGGGCGTTTTGCACCCCCATTCTGCAAAACTGCACGATATAATCTTACCGTGCTATTATAGTCTTACAAAATCACTACCTTTTAGTAGGAGAGAGCGAGGACAAAAATAATATTTTTTTACATTTGATCTATTTATCAATCACGTTTGAAAAAAATTTCTTCCTTAAAGCTTATTTTTCAATTCGTGTTAACATTAAATTTATTGACAACGAATGTACATTGCTTATGAATTAAAAATAAAGTACAATGGTAAATATATGAGGGATAAAACCCAAAGTACCTTGTTAAATAATTTCTCGTGTCGATAAAAGTTATACATTTGGACCAAAATATTTTAGTGATACCTGTAAATTAAAGTAAGGAATTGACCCGGAAGAGTTGAATATTTGAGTGACCCATTGCAGCTAATTTATTGCGCTGAAACGGCTTATAACTCGAAATAGTTAAAATCCTTGAAAGCAGTTTATGAGAGTCGGCCACCGGTATCGAGCATCAAAGTAACCTCGTTCTCTTTTCATCTTCTCGTCGTCTTCGTGAGATTGAAAGAGAAAAAAGGAGACTCTCGACTCAGTGCCATTGCTCTTCCTTTATCCCGGTATCTTATTCCAGTGTTGCGTTCGCGTCGCGGGTAAGACAAGTAAGAGAGAAATGCAGCCGTAATCCGACACGACGCGATCCAGTAATACCGGTGCACCGTGTGTAATTTCAGATCGGCATTCGGCCGCGATTTAATCGCTTCAGCGTCGCTCTCGCTCGCTTGTTCGCCCGCCCGTTTGCTCTATCGCTCGTTCGCCCGCGAATTAACTCGACGTGTCGCCTCGCGACAGCTCGCGTAACGGACGTTGAACTGATTTTCGAATTTCTGCGCGGTAAATAACTGATCTACGAGCAGGGGTAACGATAACTTGCGGGATTAGTGTCAGGTGTTGAGGATAGAAACGATTCACAAAGAACGCAATTTATCCTGAATAAAGAATACGATCATATGATCTTATAATATGTTTGAACATATCGGGATAAACTGAAGGATATTTTTGTATAATAACTTATACCTTGTAACTGTATAACTTCTTAAGGTGGTATTCTCTTTTTAGTTTCCAACAGTCAGATTACGTTTACAGAAGTAAACGTAAAAGATAAATAAATAAATAAAAATTATACTTTAATTCTTAATCAACAGAGTTAGTTAATATAATCTTTTATTAGAAATTAAATTTAAATTATATAGTAACTTGAAGAATTACAATGAGGGATGCAAACAAAATTAATTCAAATTTGTACAAAATACAAAATAAATTGCAATTCTCTTCAGTAGATACGAATGAACTATAAATTGAAGTTTTATTCTTAATTAGAAACAGCTCCATTTAACAACTGAGAGCTAATTAATAATGGAAAGCACTTCCGATTAAAACTAACTGCCAATCTTTAATTTGACAAGTCAATTATCACATACCTGTGAAAGCGAGTTAATATGTTATAGTACCATACATCTAACAACATATGTCACATCAAATAAACTTATGAAAATAAAAGGTAAAAGATAATCTGTGAAAGGTTCCTGTTTCTGTAACCAACGAAAGTGTTTATTCTGTTCTTTCCTAAACAAAAACATTCTCCAACTTCTTTTTCATCAATTACATATAAATATTAAATTCACTATAATACAATATTAAGTTCACTATACGACCTAGATTAATTCCTATACTTAAATAAGACTAAAACTGAAGATAAAGAATTTTTGAAAAACAGACTAATTAAATTTTCGCTATCATCCGATGCTTCAGTTTAATCCAACCTTATAAATCCAATTCTCCGCGGCGGCGAATGAGTAGAGCATCCAAAATTAAATTTACATTTCCGAAATTGTATCAATTCTCGAGTGTGCAAACGTAGTCGAGCAATCGGTCGAGGTCCTCAAACACGCAGCTTTTCCAATTCCACGATCGAATGAATCAACGTCTGGTGCTCGCATCCGCTGGCTGCGAGGATCTCCCCTCGAAGATTATTTTCCAGTCCGTGTGCCGGGATATCCATCTCCGCAAAACCCGTTCCGCAAATTGGCGTCGAGGTATCCGAGTGGTCGCTGACAACCACTGTTAGAAACGAGGGGAGGTAAACAAGAAGCCCGGAAACATTCGGATGGAAAGAGACGGAAAGACGTAAACTGCGATAGCTAGCGGATTCCAAGAGGGGGTCGAGTGGATGCGGATACTGCAGTCGGCCAGGTTCGATTCTGCCTGAACGGCAAGTAGATACGCCATGATCCAGGAACTTCCGTTCCTCTCAAGCTTGCACGAGTGTACGACTAATCTGGGGTTAAGCCTGACAGTCGCAAGACAGAGAGGGAGCAGAGAAAAGGCCGAGAAAGGAAGGGAAAGCGCGACGAAGGACGGGGGTTGCAAGGGGGTTCGAATTAAGCCGAACCCCGACGCGGGTTCGACCCATAACCCAACTCGCGGAGCGTGTACCGGAGATGCATTAGCCTAACTCCACTTAAATTAAAGCAATCTATCCTACGGAACTCTTGCGCTAAGCCGGCAGGTTAAGCGACCGACTACTGCCTAGGAGGAGCAGTCGGTGTCGTTTTCGTAGCCGCCCAGGAAAACCACTTTCCTTTACTTTCCACGTGAACACGTTGTCGCCTCGTCCTTGAGGATTTACCTTCTTTCTACTTGTCGTCCACCTGCCCACCTGTCTTCTGCCTTTTACACGGTTTTGTCGCGTTTAGGGCAAACGCTAAATTATTGTTTAGTGACGTTTGATTCTTAAATGTACCCTGTTGTCGATTCAAAGCATATCTGCAATTTTTAATTTAGTATGAGAGAAATTGGGGAAATTTCGGAAGTGTACACTTAAATATTTATTTTTTTTAAGTTGTTATCCCCACTAGTTCTTAGAAAAACCTGGTTGCTTAGCATTCTATTTGCGTATACCCTCTTTTCTTTCGTCAGCTGACAAGGAGATTAAATTAAATATCCTGTTAAATAAATTAAATATCCTGTCAAGGTTAATTGAATTCGCAAAACTCATGTTTTCATTTAAATGCTCGTATTCGGTCCTGATTGTGGACGTTCATCTCTCTTAAATTCTATGCACATAATGCACTATAATGTACGTGACATTAATTTTGTCTTTAATTGAAAAAGTACAAGTTTTTGATAATGTGTATTGATTCTTTGCATCAAGTATTGTACATAATAATTTATACTAAATTTATTTATTTAAACTTATTTATTTATTTATGTTTTTATTCTTCTTAATTTCAATGCACAATTTTGTTAGGCACTAAACAGAATTTTATTGCATAAATTGCAAAATCCTAAATATTGTCATTATCATATACTAGCTAAAATATAATAGCTAAAATATCTGACATAAAATATTATAAATAGTACAGATAAAATTATCTGCAAATTATATCATATTACCTATTTATGCAAATATCGTACTCCTTCCGACTTCAAAAATACATATGGTGTTTTAATGTGATAATAAAATGTTTGAAATGTCTAAAACTGTAAATGGATTACTGTAAGAGTCTTTGTCAGGATGAAGAAATAAAAGACTTATACTCGTAATAGATAGAAGGTTAATAATCTGTATATATTTTAATAAAAAGCAACGGAAGGCGATCTGCACGTGGTAACAGGTTTCAATTGACTGTCCTGTTTTTTCAACCGTTATTGCCATCGACAACGTCGATGACAAATAATACAATGTATAACTCTCATGCATAACGTACAACACTACAATGTATCAATCTTATGCGTAATACCGTATTCCTTTACATTACTAATTCATTTATAGAGATTAATATTTCCTAGTTTACCTTATAATTTTATACATAATTATATAATTTCTATTACATTATAATAATTCTTAATTTTATTGCACGTTTTTAGTTACTAAATAAAGTTCCATTATAGAGAATTCATAATAAATCCGTGTTCATGATAAATATCTAACTAAACATTCATTTAACGTCATTCTCAAGTTTGCACGTGACGTAATCAATTTCCTCTTCCAGTTTTCAAATTACAGACATGAGCCTACGAGCAATCGCTTTTGGTACTTCAAATTCAGTTCTTCCATGAAATTGAAGTTTCATGTAGAAATTAATGGAATTCAAAAGTTTGAAGTATCTTCCACGGTTACATCAAATGAACGAAACGGCAAAATTCAGAATTGTCTCGAAACGGAGTTACGCGCGGAATTTCTCGAAATACGTGTCACCGATTTTCACCGTGAAAACACAGAACCGCCACGTACAGGTTGTCGGTGCTCGGAAAAATGCGCTTAAACCAATTACTCTGATCGGCCAGTTAAAAGAATTAAACAGAAAATCGTGTCGCCCAACTGGGTTCGCTTTTATTTCAATTTCCCCAAAGCTGTCCCGTCGCTCTCCTTCGGGTTATCGGCCGAAATTAAAATGCTCAACCCGCCTTGAAATGAATTTTCATGCAACGCGTTACTGTGAGAAGGACACCGACCGGAAAAACAAATCTTTTTCATCGCCGGCATTCCGGACGCGATATTTATTCTCACCCCCGTGGCGTCGAACGCACGAGCAACAAAAATTCGCCCCTCTTTTGAAACTGTGTAAATTCATGCATCGGCTGTTCTCTCTCTCGGTCCGTTCGTTCTTTGACACCGTCTTTCTCTTTCGCGCGGACAAACAAAAGTCCGTTTGATTTTCATTTCCTTCTGAAAGCCATTTACCGTCGATGTTTAAACGACCTCACGTTCGATTTAAACGAACGAGTTTATACAACTGCCCATAACATCCCGTAATTCTTTCGTTTACTTGTTCACTGCTCGCGTTAATAAATCAATAGTTATATTGTTAGCGGGATAATGAGAGAAGGTACAATTTCAGCGCTATTGGTTTCATTTAAGAAACTAATTTGCATTGCTGCGGATTTAATGAGGGTTTAAAAAGAAGTGAAAGAGGATAATTTATTTGTGCTCGGAATTTTATCGTTCCTTTCGTTACTTTTCTTTGAATCGGTATTACAAAGTATAGATTTTAATCGTATGTACGCGGAAACAATTATCGAATATAGTAAAAAACTAATATTCCTACATCAGAAAATTTAAATTTTGTACAAGATATTAAATAACTTATTAAATACAACATTTAAAAAAAGGTTTACTCATATTTTAAGTAACGTTAAAATTAGACAGTGTTTTAACTAATAAGTTTTGAACATTATAAAACATAAAATATTAATCATCACTATATATTCGCACACATTGTGTTTTGCTTAAAATAGACAAATACCAGAAAAGACAGACACGTAACAATACATACGTAGCGTATAAATACACACTCTTTAATTATTACCTTCATAACTGAACTAGAATGAAGTTACCATAGAAAAGTTAGGGGGATGAAACAATGGAAACAAAATTTATATTTATTCTACCATTGTTAAACGATTGAATTAATTGGTACACTCTATAATTTCTCAGAATTTAAACAAAATCAGTTTTTCTAACACGTGAAGTCGTCATATTAAGTGTTCTTATTCTGTACACCCTGTTAAAAATGCAAAATGCAGTGTAATACAAAATATTGAATCCAAATGTCTTCACGATAGAAACTTATAACAAGAATTCAATAAACAATTTGTGTAATTAACTCAAAGTATGACTAACTCCACAAATTCTTGAATAATCACCATAACAGCCTCTAGGTCGCCATGCATAAAGATTTCCTTGATTAAAGAAAACAAGGCAATTGAGCAGCTTATCCATAGGATATTCGAGAGTACGGATTTCAATCGCGAATGTAACTATCGACTTACAATGGTCACGGCTATGATAACGAAACCGCGTTCTCTGGAAAGGCAAACGAAACGTGGCGAATCGAGCTGTCGTTTCAGGGCGTGTCGATCCACCGATCGCGGTATGTATGCGCGATCGTCACAGTTGAAATCCGCGAGAATCAAATATTTATATTGGAGAGCTCGTCTAGGCTGCGGCTCTGTACGCCCGAGCCGCCTGCTCGATTTTCAAGCGGCGACTCGCGTGAAATACGCGCCGCGATATATCACTCGTCCATTGGGATGTTCGCAGCTACAAGCTATTTTTCCAGCGTCCCTGCTAAAATTGATCGCACGCTCGGACGCCTCTATTTATCGTCAAGAAATAATAACCGTGCATATTCTGACCCAGATAATCCGCCGCGAATAGACCGTGTACTCTGACCCGCGTCTCATCACCGTAAATTGAACAACGTTCGAGCATCACGACCGTGATCGTCCTCAAGTAGATAAATACAGTAATGTTTAACTCTTATTCGGATTTTTAAATTTCAATACTTTATATTATTTTGGGAGATTGATACTTAGCGATCGGGGATGTTGGAATTTAAGAACTTTAGAGATTTGAGTATTGTGGGATTTGAGGATTATAGTACTTGAAAATTTAGAGATTTGGGGGACTTAGGATTCGACAATTGGAGATTTGGAGACGTTGGTATTTGAAGATTTTGGGATTTGAAGATTTTAAATCTGGGATTTTTTAGATTTGGAGGCATTGGACTTAGGAGATCTTAAGATTTGAAGACTTTAGTGTTGTGAAACTTAACGATTTAGAGTCTTAAGAATTTGGGAACGTAGAGATTTGAAACTTTGAGATTTGGAGACGTTAAGATTTGGAAACTTCAGAATTTGGGTACTTTGGATTTGGAAATCAACGGTTTAGACGATTTTAAATTTTAAGACTTAGGGATTTGAAGATTTCGAGATGTGGTAATACTAGGATTTAATAATTTTAAATTTTATATTTTTGGGATTTGAGAATTTTAGAAATCGGAGCCTTAGGAATGTGGAAATTTTACGATTTAGAGGCTATAGAATTTGAAAATTATAAATTTTAGATCTTTGAAATCTAAGGATTTTAAAATTTGTGGTCTTAAAAATTTAGACACTCTGTATTTAGAAATTTAATGATTCGAAAATTTTAAATTTTCAGAATTTTGGAACTTTTTGAATTGTAGATGTACAAATATACTAATTTAGAAATAATATACCTAGAAATTTTGTTATCTAAGAATTTCGAGAATCAATGTTGACTAGGTGCTATAAAAATATTAGGAGATCTAGGGATTTGTAGCTTGAAGAATTCTATAATCCCTAATTACTCGAGGAACAATCTAAAGATATATAATAAATTAGTATATGTATACATATAATAAGTTAGTCACGCACTGTTAAATAAAAATAATAATAAGTATAACATATTGCAAGCATTTTATTTTGGACACCATACGAATATGATTATATCGGTTAGGCATCAATGCGTTTATCTTTAATTACAATATATTATTATACTCTGACATTTTAATATTTTAATCTTGTTTATATTCTTTCCCTCTTACAATGTGATTTGGTAACTAATAATTTATGACATTGATTTAAAATAAAATAAGAACGAAAATAATTTGAACTGTCTTATTTATTACACATTACACCAAAACTGGTAGCAATTTTGGTATTTATTTCACATTATACCAAAAACTGTTATTAAACATGTTCAAGAAACCTCACTATACATTCCACTTTCCTCATTAAACCAATTCTTACGATGTTATATCAAGTATAGTGTAAATAATACACCAGGAAGAAACTAGAACTCAATAAATTTGTCGTAGATGCGTTGGTGGTCCAACAAATTATGAACGAGCAGCTGGATTGACAATTTGGAAGAGTGAGCAGACTCGTTAATCGCCTTCGACGAAAACAATTTATTTCGCCATCGAATTACCACGGCATCGTTGTCGGCTGTCGTACACCGAGCATAATGAAGTATACGTTGGTTCTCCAAAAAGCCCAGGAAATTGATGTAACCACCAGAACGACACTGATCGAGGGATTTTCCTGTCGAACGGTTCTTTTCTGGCTGGTTCGATGATCCGAGCATCGAAGATCGATGATCGGCACCGTTTCACGGCTGATCTCGCGTCAGTTGACTGCCGCTGCCTCGAATTTATCGCGTTTACGCGAATATGTGCGTCGCACACGGGAAAAGTGCCAGAATGAAAAGCTGCCCTTTGTTACACGTGGAAAATCCTCATTTACCAAATTTAAACACCAATCGCTGGCCAACTACTCAAAATAAAGATCACCTATGAAATTTTACTATGCGCAATTCACTTCATTTTGTTTGTAATTTATTGCTGATTTGCTTTGTGAAATATACTTTGAAATTCCTATATAATATAGTATATGAAATTTCTATATTTTGTCAAATGTTGCGAATAGAAAATTTTTATGAAATTGAAAACGTTCCCTGTATTTTATAATTACAATATCCGTCTTTTCAAACTGGTACGAACTTTGTATTATTATTCTTGAAATTTTTTAATTAGATAAAATTTCTTATTAGTTTGTTATTCATATTAATTGACTGCTCTAAACTGTGCCTTCCACAGGATATGAAAAAATCAGAGTAAAAGGATTAGCTTTTTATCATAAAAAGAAAATCAGGTTTTAAATAACCATTCTAATATTTAAGTCAATTTCCTTCTACACAATTTATTTTTACAAACTACAAATTAGAGTTTATGGAATACTGCCCAAACATCCAAAGCACCTTCGGTCCTACTAAAATTTCAGATCACTAAAAATATAAGGGGTTTATTTATGCAACGTACTATATCTCAAGGTGGATATAACGCTTTCAATGTAAATGATGAGTGTATAAAATCCTGGATGCGTTAATATCACAAGGATCGAACGACATAAATCACCGACCGATTCATAAGTGATCTGAAATCACTCGCGAAAAATAACGAGTCTTGGTTTACGTCACGTCGTTGTCCTCGTGACCTTTTCGTTTTACGGACCGTCGTCTGGTTTCGCCCGTTATTTCGTCCGTGCCATTTCTTTTCTCGTCCGTTGGTTGGCCGCTAATCCGCTCTCCGCAATCGTCGAAAGTAACACAGATTATCGAGCTGGTCGTCCGAGACTTTGCCCCAACCCTGTCATCTTCATTCTCTTTCGCCTCGAAGGATTAAGACCTTAAAACCTTATCTTCGGGGAACACGATGCGCTCGTGGATCCCGTTCGCTTGGAAGTCGGATATAACTCACACCGTTCTTCCGCAATGTCGACCGCTTCTGTGAAGGCATTTAAATTGCTTGTTTTGGTTCATGTCGCGCTTCTAGTATACTTCTGAACTAAATTAGGTGCTGTGGAACGCAGGTTCCGACATTTTTTGTGCTCTCTGCAGTCGTTTCTAGGGAGACTTAGCTCATGGTAGTCTGTAATTACTGATTGTGTTAGCGTTAGGTTAGGTTCATTATTCATCTCGAAAAAAATAAATGAATGTCAATCGTTTTATAGTGTTATACTAAAATATAAATATTAAATTAATTTAACATTACTTAAATGTCACACATGTGCTGGTTGTGTATCTGCACATAATCTGATTATGTGCAGATTTAATATCATTGGTAGACTTTCAAAGGATTGTTTAGTAAGTATATTCTAGTTTAAGATTCTTGTTACAGTGTTTAAATTATCTTATGTTTAAAAGTGTTTACATTGTTATACTGGAATGCAACAGTGAATCTTATTATAGGAAGAGGAGTAGTGCATGGACTTAGAATTTGAAATTTTCAACTTCAAAAATTATTAAACATCTAAATACAAGTTTGAAAATTTGTAAATTAAAAACTTCTATATATTTAAATTTGCAAGCCTGTAAATTTGAAAACTAAGAATTTCTGTTTACTTAATCCTGTAAGCTAAAAAATAGAAAATTTCCATAAAGCAAAACTTAATAGCTTATAAAGTTAAAAAGACAAAATTTCTATATGTCCAAACCTGCAGGCTTATAAATTTAAAAAGAAAAAATTTCCGTATATCTAAACTCTAAGCATTGTACAAACTCTAAAAAATACATATTTACAAATTAAAAACGAAGGAGCGGTGATACTATTTATCTCAATGTACAATTTCTGTCAACTGTACATATCCACATTGAAAACTGCATCCAGAAGCCACATAATCGTTGTAATAGACTAGAATATCTTCCATTGCATCTCCGAAAAGGTCAACAAACATAACACGATAAAAGTTGTACAGCTTGGCAGTGTGAACAAAAGAGATCGTATTGTTTTACATCGGAGTCCTCTCATTTTATTAAAAATCGAAGCAGACGAAAAATAGAAAGAAGGGAAAAAATAGGTGGATTTTTCATCGCGGTAGTTACGTCGTTCGCGGTAGACGTCGCAACGGAGAACCATTAAAGTCAAGTCCACGGGTGGCGGCGTTGATTGTCATCGGGTGTTTTACGAAGCATCGCGTTGCCGGCTCTTGTTCGTTCATGGGATTGATATGGGGGATAGGGGGCTTCGTCGTTACGGCCGATTTTATCGCGGTCGTCGTGCTCGGAACGCGGTTCGTTTCTCCCCTGAAATACGAGTCACCGGGTTGTTCAGCAAAAACCGGATTGCCTGGCCGAACGATGCCGCTTGCGATCGATACGCTTCACGCCGGTTAGGTTTAATCCACCGATCGATCTCTCCTCCTACATACTGACACCCCTTCTCGTATTTTTGCAAACTGAAAATTCTACCGTCGTGAAACAATTAACCGTAGCGTGAAGCATCAGATCCTTTTTTCGCCCTTACTGCTGTATTATTAAATACAATTTGTAGTGAAATTTTCTTAAATATCATCCGAATATAATATTATCTATACACTCGTAAGAATTTACATTAACATGCGATGATCACCTGTCATTTCATTCTATCAATACATCTTGCACTATATACGATATTATACGCATTTTATTATTTGAGAAACACAATCGTAAAAAATTAAACGCTATTAATTAAATACTATTGTGATAAAATTGTAATAAAATTATTAATTAAATGCTACTAATTAAACATTATTTAAATTGAACAAGGAGCTCAATTATTGTCAATTTAATAGTTTTACTTACTAAAGAAAAGGAAAATTTCATTATAAATACAAAACTTATATAAAATGCAAGCGAATAATAAATTTCTTGCTGGATTACACACACCAATGCATCAGTTAAAAGAAAGGATTTTAGCAATGCGCAAATTGCATGATTTTAGCAGGCAATGTATTTATTGATGCACCAACCGAGCAACAATTGACGCACCATCATTTGCAATATTTGATGATATAATGTCATATTTGCTAGAATGGTAACGCGACCACATGCTACTGCGAGATGTATGTATGCATATTGTGTGTACATGCGCATCGCTGGCACGCGTGCATCTCACGTATGACTGCAGCACAACGTAGATTGCAACGGAACTGGTTTACGATGTAACCTCGGTAGCAAGAGTTTCGGTGTTCTCGTTTGTCGGTGTGGCTGTCACTAATCAGTGTAACGGACCATTGAGTAACTCGCATTGTACATACATTTATACATACATACATACATTCATATACATACACGTTTGTCTAATTTTCGCTGGCTGTGCGAAACGCGGACGTATTCGATTGCTCGTGATTAATTCAAATTTAACGCGTCGCTGTTTTCGATATTAATTGCATCTCGTTCGGGCTCAAGGCAAGTCTCAGACAAGCCCCTTAGCAAAGAGTGAGTACAATAGGAGGCGACACTCTAGGCTCTAGGCGGTACGTTTAATATTCGACAAAACCTGTCCTTTTAAATTGGTTGTATAGACGGGCAGGTAATTATGTTATTTAGGGACGTGGTTGATTAGGATCTTGGTTACCGAGGAATTTAATTATTTAATTACTTAGAAATTTTCTTAGTTAGAAATTTTCTTAGAAATTTGATTACCTAGGAATTTAGATATTTAGGTATTGAGGAGTTCGATTATTCAGTTATTTAGGTTTTTAAGAATTTAGCTATGTATGAATTTGATCATTTTAGAATTTAATTATTCAGGTATTTAATAATTCAACAATTTGAAAATTCAGCAATTTCGGAACGCAAAAATTAAAAAATTGTAATATCAGCAAGTTCGGAAAAATTGGATTAATGGTCTACAATAGGTACTAGCATTGCAATATGAATCTTTGAACAAATGTCCTAGTTACGTTAGTGAAAACGATACACGAAAATTTATGTAACCGAGTGAAAGAAACGCAGCAGTCTGAAATGCTCAAGTACCACTAACTTAATTCAAACAGAATGACAGCGAGCTGTACCCTTATAACTCTTTGTTCTTTTAGCAAGATTTCAAGAGAACAGAGAACGGGCGTTGTGAGCAACCAGAAACTCTCAAACAAAGCTGACTACAGAAGTAGACTGTTTTTTAAACGAGTTAAAGGAAACTCAATTCTCCCTGTTTTTCATTCGCAACGCCGTGGCTATAATCAAAGAACGTTGCCGAAGTAGCGAAGAACTGAAACCGTGTTACCATTTAATTTCTTTTCTTATGCCACAAAGAAACCTTAAGTTACAGCACGAGAGTGCACGGTGCTGGAACGTTAAGATCACGTCGATAAATAAATTTAAAACACGAAGTTAAAGAGAGCAAAATAATTGTAACGGAGCTGAATCATCGTATAACGGGTCTTTGATGATTGCTGTGCCCCAGGAAACGTCCCTGTATTTAAAGTATATCTTAGATGGACGATAAAGATATTCGCCAAGTTTAATATTAGGTTTGCCATGCAATAAGTCAATTGCGTCAAGTGTGCTTTCTGTACTGCATACGGATAAACAACACTTTTTCTATAAATAATAGAGCTGTATCCACTAATTATGTCAAAAAATATATAATTCTATTTAAACATATGGTGCTGACCTTAAAATTTCTGACACTTCCTCTGCTTTTTTTTGTATGGCTATATTATCGGGTTTCCTTGCAGAAAATTTATAGTTAGTAAAGTCAATTATACGATCACATATGAATTCAACTAAATATGAATCTATATTATCATCTAGATGCTATATGGTATACATACATATATCTACCACCTATAACATAGTGAACATATTATAGTAGAATAATTTCTGCCACCTATGACATAATGAATATGTGACTAAATATTCTACTAATTATTATATCGATTATACTGTCAGTAAGTTTTAGTAACTTACTGACAAAATGAGATAATGAGATAATGAGTTTGTAGCGGTAGAATATGTCGATCGTAATGTAAAAATTTAAGTTTTAATGTATTCGAAATTAAGGTCCAGTATATGTATATCGGAAAAATATACCCAAAATACTGTTTACGATAATATATTTTAAAGTCATTGAAATCGGTCAGGTGAGATTTTTTTTTGAAATCTGTTATATTTTCTTAGATATTTGAACGTAAAGGTTAAGTCAACTACCCTCGCAATCGAAGTTTACTAACCTATTGCTCTTACTTAGCAAAATATAATAAAAATTACAATACAAACTCGATAAGTGATTTTAAAAATAATATCTGAATATCTAAGTATGGTAACTTTTGGTACTTAACGTTTTTATTATGTCAGCCATATTTGGATGACATATAAATTTATATTTGTACTAGTCAGCTATTATACAATCAACGTCCTTATTTATCCAACCATACTAAATTAATTTTATGAAGTGTTTCACAAATTATATAATAAAAAAAAACTAAATATCGCCTAAAACTAAATATTAATTAATTAGGTTCATTAAAATAAAGGAACTATCAGTTACAATTTTTGACGAATTTACAATGGCAGCGAAAGTGTTAAGATTTTCTTAAATAATTACATACCAGGTTTTGTTGAAAATGAAGTTGTCGTGCGTTACAATTTTGGGTGAGTTTAATACGACAGTAAAAGTACTAATTTAAATTTGTTTGAGTTGTTACGTAACAAGTGTTAAGTGAGATTCCCTTAACCTGTTACCTAACAAGTATTAATTGAAATTCTCTTAACTTGCTACGTAGCAACTTAAGAAAAGCTCAGCACAACCATCATTTTAAATTCATCGAAAATCGTAGTGGACAGCAACTTTATTTTCAACAAACCTCTTACGTAAGAAGTTAAGAACATTTGAATACTGTGAATGTCATGTTAAATTCGCCAGAAATCGTTACGGATAGCAACTTTGTTTCCAACAAACTTCTTACGTAACAGAGTAGAAAAATCTCAATACCTCAAACACCATGTTAAATTCATCGAAAATCGCAACGTACGGCATCTTTATTTTTACCATGTTAAATTATTAAAAAAATCGTAACAAATAAACATTTTTTTTTTTAACAAACTTATTACGTAACAAATTAAGAAAATCTCAACATTTCATCCGCCATGCTGAATTTGTGAAAAAATTGTAATATATAGCAATTTTATTTTCAAAAAAGATTTTACGTGACAAGATAATAAAATTGCAATAAATTATGATTTTATTTTCATTGAACCTGGTAATAAATTTAGAAGTGCCTCAACAATTTGACCACCATGTTAAATTTTTCAGAGATCATAACAGGTAGCAACATTATTTTCAACAAATTTGTTATGTAATAAGTTACGAAAATCTCTTTATTGAAAGTAAATTATCTATTAAAATTAAATTAACCATTTCCTATTAAAAGTAACATTATTTTCAACGAATTTTCAGTAACTCATTATTAATCTAAATATGTCAAAAAGTAAAAAACGCACACCATATTAAATTCCTAAAATTCTTAACGGTAGCAGCCATATTCTCAACTAAGCCCGTTACGTAAATTAAGAATTTCGATTAACAGTTTGACCGCCATATTAAATTCGTCAGAAATCGTAACAGTCAGCAACCACAATCGCACAAAATCCGTTACGTAACAAGAAAAATTAAGCTACGTTCAAAATTAGTCAACTATCTTTGTTTTCTCGTACCGACTTGTGAACCGACTAGTTGTCTTCGTCTCGAGCGTTCGCCGCAATTATTCATTCCGCTTCCGAGCGTCGTAGTTCACCAAACCTGCCGACAGAATCGGAGAATATTCTGCGACGCGTTCGTGCCGCGACAGTTATTGTTTTTTAATTGAAAGCTGCGCACGCGCTACGAAAGTCTGCCGGTCCGCGTGAAAGGCATCCACCACTACCAGAATCGCGGCCTGTAAAAAAGTTGGCGTGGAAATTTTTTCAATTAAAAACCGTCGGCGCGTACCGCCCGACGAGCTTTAGCGACGGCCAGAAGCCAGGATGGGACGCGGCGCGGCTCTGCTCGACTCGGCTCGCCGTGGCGTGGCGTGGCGTGGCATGGCGCGGCGTGGCGTGGAACGAACAGCCGAGGAGCGGACAGAGGGGTTACTTTTAATTACTGTAGCATCGTTACGCATGGCCCGCTTCAGTAAGACCGAGCTAGAAAAATTCTGGCGGCAGCTGCGACTGTCCGCTCGTCCCGTGACATGTCCCTGGAATAACCTAAGAAGATGAACGGTCCGGAAGGAAATTAGGTTACGGCCGTTTTCCGGTTTCGTTCAGACGAGATACGTTTTTACTTCTTAGCCCAAAATGATCTTCATGAAAGTTGCCGACGAAAAATTGTGAACGGAACTGGATTTTACGATTGTTTTTTGGTAATTACAATCTCTGGCCATCGAATTAGGACCATTACGAAAATTTCACGTTTATGGCTATAATATTATATCATATATGGAAAATTGTTTTGGGTCATGCAAATGATGACTCAATACGTTGATAACGATATATTCATAGCAATTTGTTACTATCGTAGTAATGAATTGTGTGGGTGATGAACGATTAAGTACCATGCGAGCGTTTACATTAGACTGGAGTATCAAAAGAGCGTGAGGTCAAATTTGGTGAATGGAGTCTGCTCAAAGGGCTAGTTTACTCTTCCAGCACCACATTATCTGTCTTAAAAACAAGAATTACAGATATTTGGGAAAATAATAAAGATATGAAAAAGATATAAAAACAAAGGGTAAAAGCAAAGGGTAGAAATGCAAGATAATATGTGTTAATAATGTTATGTGCAATAATAGTATATCATTTTAGTAGCAAATAAATTATATTACAATTCGAACAGGCTCTTCAATTTTACGGAAAATGTGTAAAATACTGAAAATTTATAGTGGTTCTAATTCGATGGCCAATGACTGTATGTAGGATAATAAGAAAAGGGAATCATATTTTTAATATATGTTATTATAATTAACCCCTTGCTATATTTTGACGAGACTGACGGGTGACGCCCTCACATTTCAACTGCAACCAATCTTATTCGAATTTATAATACGCTTCAATTTAGAATTCAAGTCCAATTATAATTTTCATACTTTTTTTCAACATTTCTACTTTTTTCACTGTTTTAATATCGCAGCAGTGATTAATTAACTTCCACTGATGCATTTGACAAATCATATTGCTAGGGGTTTATTGATGAAGAAAGTTCGTATAAACTTGTGTCTGTAAATGCATTGTTGAAAAGATATACTAAATGACATTAAATTAAATTATTGAATGAAATTGAATTAAATTATATTAAATTATTAAATGATTAAATGTTATTTATAGTTTAGTATGGCAATTATAGAAAAATATTGGAATTTAAAATTGATATTTAAATTCAATATGGGAGTACGAAAAAATTGTTTAGGTACATTTCTAATTATGACACATGAATTATTGTAGATCTACTCACAAAACTAAAAAATTATAGAAAAATATGATATAAATTATTATTTAAAAAAAGAGTATTAACTTCTATATACTAGATAAATTAATATATCGCAAATTATAACCAATATACCACATTTCCCCAAAATATTCATAAATATAATATTAAACAGTACTTAAATAAAGGAACGAGCGATAAAATGAATATGCATATTAATTCTGCAATGTAAGGAATATGCGGATCGATTTGATCACAACAACTAATTCAATCGTAATTTAGATGTATTTAAGAAAAAATCGTAAAAAACAGTGAGAATATTTACAAAATTCAAAGAGGAGCATATTACGAAATAAAGGAAGAATAAACGCTTCCTAATTGTATTTCACTATCTCTTGCAAAACATACTAATAATATTAATTCAAAATGACCCTGTCCACTACTTAAAGATACACCATTGTTTTGCACTAATTAACAAATTTTATAATAATTAAATAGGGAACAAACCTGTCACTTAATCCTTTTGATAATTTTAATAAGTTTTATAAATCATTGAAATTCCCCATACTTTATTACGTTCATAAAATTGATCGTCTATACTCTAAAGAACTATCGATCGTTTGTAGACACCGAGAAATGCAGTAAATGATTAAAAATCAGGTCCCACCTCAGCGGCTGCAGGTTTACGATAGAATGACCCGTATGAGTTCACGCGTTCTATCGAACAGTTCCACAGGGACTCATAAAAAGGTTTATAGCACTCGGTGAACAGTTTTTCGTGACTCGCAGATGGGTTCAAAGCGCTTAAAAGGGTTAACGAAGCCGAGAAATCGTGCCGTAGCAAGCGGCGATTGGAGCAAGTCTATCGCGGCTACGTGCTTCTGAAAATGTTTAACGACGGACTCGGCTGACGGAGGTGAAGAGAGCACGAGAACACAAGCACGTCTGTATATTTATAGCGAGTAACGGAGGTCGTCACGTGGGAATAGACGCCCGGCGTCCATTGACGCGATAAATGTCGCCGTCAGCCATTAACGACGCTCGCCTTGCCTCATAATCAATGGAACCTATCTGTCCCCTCGCTGCTTCTCTCTTTCTCTCTCTCTTCTCGACCTGTCCCCGCAGTTTCCACAGAGTCGAGCTCGACGAATTAATTTTCTCCGTTTTTCTGCCTTCCAATTACCGCGCTGCCATCGGATCACGTTGTCTTCTTCGGGAAGGGGTAGACTCGATTCAGGGGTATTAGCGGATCCTCTAGCACGACATTTCGAGCCGGAGAGAACCGTGTCGTTGCCATTCAGATTCGGTGGAACGTTGCTAAATCTGTTAACGGGCTAACGCGATATTTTCCCGATGTTGCATCGTGCAACACGCTAGCAGAATGCTTTCGTCGCTAGCCTGACGCACGAGCCTTTGCTGTTCGCGTGTACGTATTTATAACGCCGCGACGAATGAGCCTGATATTCCCGCCACCATGGGGGAATTAACATTGTTTTGAAGAATATTTGACACGGCCATTCCAATTTTTCAGCTCGTTTGTTCGGAAGGAAGCTGTGACGTGCGATACGAGCTATATTTGTCACCGTTCCGGTTTTGACCGATGTTTTCACTTCTCGTTGACTCTTTTGATATGCACAGTCGTTTATTTTTAATCGCTTAACCTGCTGATTGCCATGAGGATCATCGGTCATCAACGCCCTGGATTTCGTTCGGATGAATTTGACGAATGAAAACAAAAATTTGTGAATACTGCTCCATTTTGCTGGGCAGTTTGAAACAGCTAATTTTCGTAAACGAGTTTTCGAGTTTATACATTTTCAAATTTTTTAGTTTGGTTTTTGTAATCTTCGAATTTGCAAGTTTCCAAATCTTTATATTTTTAAATTTCGCAATTTGCAAGTTTTAATAAATTTCTATATTTTTGTCATTTCCAGGCATCTAATTCGCCAAATTTTAATTTTCTAAGTTTCTAAATATAAGAAAATCAGGAAAACGAGCGGAATAGGTAGAAATAACAGTTTAAACGCAATTTAACTATTAGATGCCTTGTTTATTCCTGTGACGTGTTGCGACGATCACAGTCTGCACAAGAATGCCTCCTCGGCAAAATCCTGGCCGTGAGGACACCAACGTCACTATGGCCCTTAAAAACTATACATTGTATTCTAGCCTCATAAGCTTTCCCTTGCGACCCGGACAGCTCTCTGACGAAGCGCACATGGCTTACTCTCGTCCGATGCATCTACCTAAACTCTAAATTTCTAACATAAATTTTAAGTATCTGAATTTCTTAAATATCTCAAATTTTTCAAATTCCGCAATAATCTGAAATATCTTAAATTTCTCAATTTGGTCAAATATTTTAAATTTCTCAAGTTTTTCAAATTTAGAAGTATCCAATTTCTCCGGATTTCTTCATTCCCAATCTCTACATTTCTAAATTCCTAGATCTTCAAACGTCTACATCCACAAATTCCTAGATTTTTACATTCCTTGATCTCCAAATTTGTATCATTCATGAATTTTCAAATACTTAAACCCGTAAATACTTAAAGCCCCAAATTTCTAACTTCTCAAATCCCTAAATTCCCAAGTTTCTAGATCATTAAATTTTTTAGCGACCTAATCTCTAATTTCCCATATCCTTAGATCGCAAAATATCTAAGACTCTAGGCATATCCATGTTCTGAAATTTCAAAATCCGTAAATACCTATATCCACAAAATCTTAAATTACCAAATTCTAGATTTCTATACTCCCAGATCCTAAAATTTCGAAGTATCCAAATCTATCTGTTAGCGTCAAGCCGTGTGCAAAGGTGGCACACGTGACAGGGTCATCGTATCCCGGATTTTGACCCGGTTCTCAGGGGTCTTGGGATGACAATAATATAAACTTATGTCCGTCATCGAGCTAAAGATCGGTGGTAACCGATAACTAAGAACCGCGACGAATTCTAAGAGTTGCGAATGTTATGGTTAGAGGTTGATGCCATTTCCTTTGAGAATCACCGAAGGTGTTCCTCGTGGCCGATGACCCGACGTCATGGAGCTGTGTGGCACGTGCACAGAGATTAGGGTATTCTAGTAGGATCGGGTCACAGAGTGTGGAGGATATTGCATCCTTCGTTAAGAGGACCTTGAGAGACGGCAAGGCACTTAACCCAGAACCGTAAAAGAATACGCATCGCAGATTATTATAAAGACTACTATCTAACATATCTATATCATCAAATTTATAAGTCTACAATTTATTAAGCTATTAAATAACCACATTTCCATATCTCTGCATATCTAAATTCCTAATTCCTGAATTGCATAGATCCTAAATTCCCATAACTCTAAGTTTACAAATCTCTGAAAGTCACCTTAAATCTTAGTGAAAGGTCTTTTTTCTTTTATTGCCTAGGAAAAATCTGATCTTGATTGTACTCTACAATAGTTATTAGTTCCATACAAATTTTGAAATCAAAGTACCTTAAAAACAAATACTCATTCTAAAGAAAGTCACAAGCGTTTTGTTATACTATATGGGTACCACTATGATGCCTATGTGTTGTCATTCTAAAACTGATTGCAACATTTGTGCTTCCTCCATGTTGCGTTAGATTTTACTATCGTGTTCCTTCTTGTGATAGATTTTATTATCTTAATTCTTCGTGGATTTATCTAAGCATAATCTTTATTTTGATACACCATCCTTGATGGACCCTATACTAAATACTAGACTGTAGACTAAAATAGTAGTAATATAAGTATGTACAACTGCAGCGCAACAAATGGGAACCATCATCGTTATTAAGACACTAGCGCATCAGATGATACAGCTCTATCGGCAGTGTTAAAGCATGCTTGATGGTCGTTCGACCGTTTATACGTTCACTTTACAGGGTACTAAAAATTCCTTAGAAAGGAAGGTATAACGTCAATTTGTTCGGTGGACGTGTTTTACAATCCCTTCGCGAGCAAGTGTCCGCTTAACGAGGCCTCCTCATCTGGATACGTATCTCGGGACGTGGGCAGGATCGCTCGGAATCGGCTCGGTTGAAAGCCGGGACCGGCATTATAGGCGCCAAGAGAACTCTGTCTCGCATCCGCCGTTAACAAGATAATAACCACGCGATTACACGTTTAATTCGCCGTGCTTAAGATGCGTGCCGGCGATAAGACGTGACAAATATTGCCCATAACCTCGACATAACAGCCGCCCACCGTGCTGACAGCCGCGCGGCACCAAGATAAAGCGAGATGCAGCGACGGCGAAGAAACGATGGAAAAAAGAAAGAAGGAGATAAGGAGACGCGCGAACACGTGTGCATTCGTGCGTGCATACGAAAGAGAAACCATAAGGGAAGGAGAAAGAAACTGGGAACCTGTTTCGCCATTGAGACGCGGATGCTGGCTTCTGGGGATTGTTCCACGATCGTCTACTACCTGCCACGATTAAAGGATACGCAGATCGCAAAACCAGATTCGCCGACTGGAAATCGACCTTGCTTGAAGATCGCTTCGACATAAGTACTTACCTATATCACTTTATTCGCATTTTATCTAACAGCGTTCGAACTACAGTTTTGCACCTACACCTTCATTCTTGCACTTTGATGAAAATTGATTCGTAATTCAGCTATAAATTTTCATTATATTTTTTATGTATGCAGATTATAACGAATTAATTGAAAAAGAAATTGTCGAAGTCTATGCAGTTTCTGATTCCTAAGAAGGCAATTTCCCATGATAATTTTGCTAAGATAAGTCTGGAAATTGTGATTAAATCTGAGTTTAAAGTCTCTAAGTTTCAATCGTCTTGGTATGAGCTCGTTCATGTTTTCCTGATGTTCTTTTTATGCGATGTAATGGATACAAACCTTTGTTGCGTACTGTTCTCTTTATGTAGGTAGTAGCCGGTAATCTTATACCAGTGCGTTGGGGAAAAGGTGGTGAGAACCGAGTTATGAATGAGAGTGTCCAGTTGCTTGAAGCTTTATTTGAATGGATTTTAAGCTTTATTTTGATTAACATTGTAACTTGTGGCGGGTATTTATTATTTATTTGTTTCACAAGTTAACATTAAGATTTACACTTTTAATCTCTGGATATACACTTTCGTTGCCAAACGTCTCACATGTGTAACGCAAGAGCTACGTAGAGCCTAGCACCGCATGTTTATTCATTTGATATATTTTGGTATTTATCTGATTACATATGTGATATTACGTACGATCATAAAAATTGATGAAAGTCGAGATTGATAAAAACAAATGATGTACATAGAAATTCCTTCATTTCTTTGGAATTTAATACAAATTTGTACAATATAGAAAATATAATGCTAAACTAAAGTAAATTTATAAATGTCGATATTTCCAATGTTTTATTGTTTGTCGCGTTGTACGAAGAATCACTCTATATAAAAACAGTAGTCGTAGTACTTTTGGCACATTGCAGAAATTTGCGTAGTGAGAACTCGCGTTATGCGGGAGTTTGCGGTACAATGCTAACAAATAGTCATACCCAATCGCTTTCTAATCCATTTCCTAGCGAGATTCTACTATTTCAACCGTAGCTCGTATGTAAAGGAGAAAATGATATCAATAACGAATCGGATAAACTGATAAATCAGGATTTTCGTGACCGATAGTAATCGCGGGCCGTTTGCGCCGTTCGTATCGAGAATTTATCACGATACCATAACTTTCGCGGTAGCAGCCGAAGTTCGGGCAAAGAATTTTCCAGCGGAGGGCACAGCGAGGATACAAGCGGTCGTAATTCGAGTTGAACCGGGAATCGCATGCACATAAGTCGAGTCAGCGATTCCCTTGTGAAAGATTACAACGTAAGGGAAATAACGACGTAGATAGTATGGATAGGTTGGAGTATGGGAGACGGAGGAGAACAGGGAGATATAATGGGTTAAGTTTCATCGTCGTGCTTCGACGAATTTCCGGGTCGAGCTTGCGCTAACGCGGTACTTCCAAGGGAGTACCAGAGGCTCTTCTTGGGTAACCAAGTTAAGTTGTTAATTTCCACTTTACGCTTGGCTTGAATTTCTTATGCGAGCCTGATATGCACCACACCACGCTGCCACGCGAAAAAACTTACTCGACGTTTGCATAGAGATTTAGCCACGAACGCACTGTTTATTTCGGTTTGCAAACGCTTTGGTAATTTCCTCCGCTGCATAACGATTGCGGGGATTCCCTTCAAAACATCGAATGCTGTTGAGCGTTAAATTGTTATGTGACGATACAGTTTGTGAATTAACTACGGGAATCGTGACGGTTCAAGTTTGGTGTATGCGAGTAATTAGTATGAGCGAGGAGAATACAAACTTTGAACAGAATTAATATGATGTACAGGATAATTTACCTCTTGCACTACGACTTGTTCAACAGATGTGTCAGACATATATTTACTGCTACAATCTTAGAACGAATGAAAAAAGTTAAAATGTCATGCGTATTTTGTGTTCAACTTTAAATATACGAATTACAGTTGGTTTAAAAATTCAAGCGTACATAAAACATAAACAAAGTCATATTTGGATTGCGAATGCGTTGCAGGTAGTTATTATAGGGACTTCACTTGTACTGCTAATGTAAATTGTATTTGGGTGTACCAAATAGTTATGCAAAGTGATTTGATATTAAAATATAAGTTACAGGAAAAGAATAATATTTTTCGTCCAAAATTTTGTTCATTCTTCGTAACATTCTTCGTAAGAAATTTGGTCGAGAGTCTCTTCGTATCCTCATCTTATGCGGTTAATGTCGGAATGAATCTATCACAACGGAAGGGTTAATCGAATGGAGCATCATTTATAGGGTGGACAAAGCATGGGTCAAACCTCAGGCATCTTTGTGCGAACAATCATCGGTTTATAGGAGCTAGGCAACAAGGCTACACGTTCAATTCCGCCTGATTTCGCGACAACCGAAGGCGAATTGTGGTGAGACTCGGCACGCTCGGCACGAGTTTAATTCACCTGGAGTAAACTATGGTGACCATTGTCCATTATCCTCTGTCCTTTGTCCGGTCGCATTCGGCTTCTAGAAGCGACACGCTTCACCAGACCTTGCACGATGTTTCCCCTTGGTAATTTTGGAACATCGTTTGATCCGCGCCTATGACACATCCGACATCGCTTCATCTTGGCGAAATCCGCATGACGAATTCATTACCCGAAATTGGAACTCCCGGTTTAATAACTTTTCAGTTTTAATTGCTAATCAAGCCAAGCCTGAAAAGATTACGGTTGTCCGACTTCGCTCGGATTTCAAACGAACACAACTTTCAGGACCTCCTGTGACGTAAGAATCGTCGTTTTAATATTGAATGATCTTCATCATAATTCGTCGAAATTTTTGATGGACTTACTATTCTCTTGAGGATAATACATTTACTATGTTGATGCAGTAAAGATAGCCGTAACTGAAATGACACATATTATGGATTAGCATGTTAGATTTAATGTCGATCTTTTATTTTATAACGCGGTCCTAGTGGATCTAAAAGTTTTATAGGAGGATTTATGATGTTTGTAAGAAAGTACAGTTGATTGAAAGACGGAAGATTTTTACGGTAAAAATGTGACGACATTTTTACAATAAATGAATTCAGTTTATTGTTTGAATTGAATAGTTTGTAGCTTTTTTTTCGAGAAATAAAACAGATTAAAATAAATATTTTGTACACCTACACAAGTGGGTATTATTTCATATAGTTTTATTACTCCAAAAAACGAATCTGGAATAAATTCGTTATTTAGGATCAATTATCTCGAATAAAGAATTTGAGTAATTAAAAAAATGTACAATTAAAAAATGTCAGTAAAGATTCAAAAACAACATACGAAATGTAAAATTTATTCCGTTAAAGAATATAGCATTACATTGCGAATAATTTCCATTTAAATTGTAAAATTGACGTAACATACACCATAAAATAACAACCGAATTTCAGTACATCGTAGAGTGAAAAATCGACAAAGTTCAAAAAGATCTTGTTGGGAGCATTAAAATCGATTAGCGTTCGCTTCGTTTTCCCACTTTCCCCATTGATCCACAAATTAAATCAAACGTAATTTCCCTAAAAACAACTAATACCGATACATAATTAGCAAAAACGAAGCGTTTCGGACCTTGCCGCGGCGCGGAATTAAATTAAACGCGGCCGACAGACGAATAATGGAAACGAACGCGGCCCGTGATTAAAACGCTTCGTTTACATTCCAACGTAACGAATATAAATCGTGTGAACGCCCGAACATTCGATCATCTTTGAAGCACCGAAATCAATCAGAAATTCAGACTTGTGTATTTTTCTATACTCCATTGAAAATGCTCGAAAAAGTTTGGAGAGAAGTTCGTGGAAATTGAAATGTAGATTACAGTTTTTCAATTTTACCATGATTTTTATTACGTTTTGTGGCAGATAGTTAATGGTAAAGAAATTTTTAATTGATATATGGCGTTTTTTTTGTTTTTCACACGTGTTGAAATGACTTTTGTAATAAAAATTTTGTTAGAGAGAAAACGAAAAAACGATGAGCGATGAAGAATTGTTATAAGTAGGCATTACGTTTGGGTAGTAATCATGTTTCTGGTTATTCTGTGTACACAAAAAATTTTTTAATTTTGGCGTTTACAAATTTTGGACATTTTAAGACTTCGAAATTATAGAATTTGAAGGTTTGGAAAAGTTTGGTTTTGGAGATTTGGTAATTTAGGACAATGGAAATTTTGGACTTTGGAAATTAAAAAATTTTTGAATCCACGAATTTGGAAAGAATTCTAAAATTATGTGATCTTGAAACTTTTGAGGTCTAGAAAGTTGGAACCTCGAAGATTTGTAAATTTGGGATACTCTAGGAGTTTGGAAATTAAAAAACTTGGGAATTTACGGTTTTGGAAACTTGTGAATTTTAAAATCGAGGTCCTGGAATTTATAAAATGAATATCAAAATTACAAAGTTTCTAAATTTGGAAATATGTGAAATTTGTTCTTTTAAAAATCTATTAATGGCAGTTCAATAGTTCGAAAATTTTATAATTTAAAAATTTTGAGAATTTGATAATTAAACAAGTTGTAGATTTGGAAATTTAGAAGTTTAGGGATTTGTATATTTAAAAGTTTCAAAATCTTTCATACTAAAATCCCACATAAAAAACCAGATCTTAAAATATAATAAAATTATCAATATCATTAATATATGTATAACTTGTACAACTTCTCATGCATACAACTCATTTTACTTTAAATTATTTCTTGTATCCACTCTGTTTATCCACTCTCTTCAACTTTCTTATCGAAAGCTGCCTCTCTATTCCTTCCATTGCTATCAGTTCCTATAAACAAAATTATTATTTATCACCTTCACTCCTATAATTACCTTGATCATCGGTTGCGTTCCACTCCATAAATGTCAACATAAATATACGCATCTCCATTAACATCGCTACTATAAGTAAATACTTATTTACCGTGAACATTTCACATTTGGAAGTCGGTTCATCGCCATGGAACCACAGAACAAGATCCGGTCGGCGGTATCCGCGATGAAACAGTAGTCATTTCGCGGAATCCCAGAACAGCGCAATAAAGCGCGAGCGCGAGGGCGCATAAGAGGTGGATTTGGGAGAAAAATCCGCAGTAAGCGGCAATAAAGTGTGACCACGTCGCATCAACTCGTAACGACTAATTGCCACGAGCAGCAATAATCGGCCGCGGTCGTACACTGCGGCTAGCAATTATTTTTACGACGACGATGATATTGTCCATTTATTTACCGCAACGTGAACCGGCAGCCGCCTCGATGCCAATACCGCGTTTACCGCGGTATAAATTTCTGCGATTTACACGACCGTGGATGACTCTATTCCAGTGGTGCTACGAGTTCCTTGCCAGCTTTCTGTCGATTTCATGCACCGATTTTCACCAACTTTATGTCTTGAATGATTGGGGTGCTTGCGGGATTTTGTATACGTTCTTGGTTAATCTTGGTCAGAGTTCGAGGACAGTTACTACGATACAGTTTGTGACACTAGAGTGTTACGTGCTAGTAACTAAATTCGACTTATTTCTATTTCTCTGTATATGTAATTTGTT
Source organism: Megachile rotundata (assembly GCF_050947335.1). NCBI lineage: Eukaryota > Metazoa > Arthropoda > Insecta > Hymenoptera > Megachilidae > Megachile > Megachile rotundata. The sequence continues at coordinate 3,743,214 of NC_134994.1, forward strand.
TAAAGTCGTAAAATTAGTAAAAAACTAATATTCTATAGGGGCTGTATCGCTATATGTCTCTATTACCATATCCTTAGGTGGATTATTTTTGATGGGGGGATGTGTGGATGGACTAGGACTTTGGGGCGGAGATAACAGTTATAGGTGGATAGGTGTATAAGAGACCGTTTACTATGCCAATAAGTCGTGTTAGTAGTACGAACCGAATTTCGTCGTAGTAGTAGTCGAATTTCTGCGTTTCTTACTTTTTCTGCACCAGGCCCTGCATCGTCCTTTGACCTCTTTTAGTACAAATGTGGAGATTGAGCCAAAGTAATAGACGCAAAAATTCGACTACCTACTGACCCATGCTACTAGCACAGTTTACTGGTATAGTATAAACGGTCCCTAATTGTTTCGGGGGAGAAGTGTATGACTATTTCTGTTGATTGGAACTTTGGGGATGATAAAAGATAATAATCAGTGCCGAATACACTGCCTATCACACAACCTTGAGACTGTGTTATGGGAGCATAGGTATACATATGTAAAAAAAACTCCCTTTTGAGTTGGCTGAAGTAGATGCCTGTTTTTATGTTAAGTGGTGACATGTATAAAGACATAAGGAGCAAACTTTTAGTTTGAGATATGATTACTAGGTTTTTAGTTTGAGATGACTACTGCTCGATTACATGACCGTAAATCTGTCCTTTTATATGGCTATTGTGGAACTGCTGATTCAGGACAGAGTAATTATCGAAGATTTTTTCTTATGTTTTTGCACGATTGCCTTAATTGGATTACTGAAATTCGATGAAACTGTTGCGTTCAAAATAACACCAAACATGACGACTGTATTAATTGTTTTGCCAATTTTCAGGTGAGCAAGTAACATTTTTTGGAGAACTGGAAGGTTTTGATCTCAATAACGTATGTACATTTTAAATTAGGCTTTAGTTAAAGTATTTAATAATAAAGTAAAACTAGGATTTTAGTAACTTTTTCCGGGTTTTGAATATTTTTACAGATACATTAAAGGAAATATTTAAGTCTGGTATTCTTTTGATATTAATCACGATCAAAATACTAACAAATTGTCATAATATGGCCACTTTTATATCTCTTTAGCTTTTCGAATTCTGAATAAGTAGTTGATAAAATTACAAAAGTATGCAAGAAAGTATAAAATATTTAGTATTAATCTTAAAAAAAAGCAACCAAAAGAATGTTCTGTTATGAACTCTTTCCTTAATTAATAATTAAGGAACTTATTTTCTTCGTGTTCATTAAATACGAGGTAAACTTTTTAGACGAGAATCATAACTTAGAAATCAATTAGGTAAATAAATTCGTCAATATTCAAAATTAAAACTCAGTTACATAAGATTAAATTAATAAGTTTGAATAAGCTCTATAGCTTAAATTAATCAATTTGAATACATTTAAGAAATTAAATTAATAAATTTAAATAAAGTAACAAAATTAAATTAATGAGTTTGAATAAATTAAAAAAATTAATTTAATAAGTTTGTATAAGTTTACAAATGTAAATGAAGAAGTTCAAACAAGTTTCAAAACTTCAATTAATAAGTGTAAATAAATCTGAAAACCTAAACTGATAAGTTTGAGTATGTTTAAAAACATAAATTAGTTTGTGTAACACAAAAAATGCACCTAAATAAGTTTAAGCAAGTTCCAACTAAAATTTCTTACATTAAATGAATTTCAACTGCAGCTTCAAATATTGCTGCATTCTAATCGAACGTAATATTTTTATATGTCCATAGCAGACAACGTTTAACGTGCTTTTGTGAAAACAAAGATGTTCCCTTTGTATTGTACCATGTAATCTTTTTGCAAACGTACCTTTATTTCCACGGATAATACCGATGTCTATATTCTCTTTCATTAAATAAACTTGAATCTTTTACAGAGATAAAGTAAAGTATTTCTTGTAAGGTTGAATAATCGCTTTATCCCCGATCGATATAGCGCTTCTTTTAAAACCTCGATCAAGTAGGTTATCAATGGTTCTTGTATTCTTAAATCCTTGAACTTTCTTTTGTACAAACTGCTTTGACTCGTGCATATTCTGCTGTCGCTGCAAAAGACATTTTATTATTGTCTTTTGAATGGTGCTGTAGGAAAACTTTTTCAAATCGCTTCGCGTTTACTGAACTCATCACAGAAAATGCTCTTCGACAAGTTTCAAAGATGCTGAACAGATCTCATTACTGTACATTCTAAATGTTTCATTGTCGATGTTTCTTTTGAAATAAAAAATACTATGCTTTTGTATAACAGATTGTAAAACGAGTTGTTAAATTAACAATGAACGAATTAACTACATAGCTCACCGTTTAGAAATTCTTAAATACTACGAAACACAACAATGCGTTTCATAACACAGCTTTAAGTGAAGCTTAAATATTAATATAATTGTTTTCGTTGATAATGAAATATGGTCAGTGATAGATTCTGTTAATTATTTATTCAGATATTGCGATGTTTTATAGATTACATTTTTCTATATTAGGTGTAGTTATTTTATTAAAATGTTGTCTTTCTAGAATCTCTTCTCAACAATGAAGAGAAAATTAATTTAAAGCAATTTTTCATGATATTACAAAATTGAGAGTGCTTAGAATTTTAACCAGTAATAATATTAACCCCTTCACTTATCATATCGTATCACACTTATCATGCATATTACAGTTCAGATACAAGAAACAAAAATTATAGTCGTAGCACGACTGAGTCTGGAGTTTAACACCAATTATAATTTGCATAATGAAAGATTTTTAAATCCAAAATGTAGCTAACATTTCAACTTCTTTTATTTGTCTCCATATTGTAACAATAATTACCTCAGACTCAGACGTCACTGTTAAAAAAGTCATCGGTTAAGAGGTTAAGGTAACAATATAATTCATAAGTGTAGACTACCAAGAAATTGAGGGTGTTTATAATTTTGACCACCAATGTTTGCTAAATAATTCATGGATGACACTTAAGTATAATAGTTCCTCATCCTTTCTCTAAATTTTCCATCATAATTATACACTGAACACACATTCTGCAACGACCACGTACGATTACTCATCGTTGTCCCAGAACTGTCGTCCTAACGCTATTCTCCACAGCGGACACGAGAGAACTTGATGGAAATAATTACCTTCACCACGGGCCATAGAATAAGCGACTCTTATTAAGCATCGGGCAAAGAAGAAGTCGCGTAAGTCACGAAAGAATCTCGACCTGATACAAGAAACGAACCCGTGATTGCGGTTTTCGTTTCTTTCACGACAGCACCGTTGTTTTCTCCACCCTTTCCTTCTCCTCCTTTTCCTTTTTCCCCTCTGTCCCTCCCGGGTTCTGCTTAGCCATTGTGTCTTCGCGTTCTTTGTATTTTTCGCATTTTTCTCTCTGTTCCTCCATTGTCCCAGGCTCTGCTCAGATTTATGGCGCGTTATTACACGCCGCGATTCGTTTTGCTGTGTCGCTTTGTCGGCCGACAGTTTTGGATAAAGAGATAAATATTCTGGTCGATGCATAATTCTTGGCCAGCAACGCTCTGCGCAAATTTAATTGGCTATCGCCGCGATGTTTATTCGGGAAACTTTCATGAAAACCGAATGGCGGGCTAGGCATTGACGCAAGTCGATGGACGATAACGTATGGCTGGCTCATAAACTGTGAATTGGTACATATGTTACGTAACAGATGTAGAGCATAAAAAAGTTGCAAATCTGAAAATTTGAAGGATTTACGATTTTACGGTGCGAATTTGCAAACTTTCGTATATTCAAAGTTTAAAGTTTTCAGATTTTCTGCATTTCATATTTCAAAGTTTCAAATTTTGATGTTACAAAGCTCTAAATTTCCTAGTTTCCATACTACAAAGTTTTAAATCTTCCAATTTTCGTATTTTAAATTTCCAAAGTTTTCAGGTGTAAAATTCTTGAATCTTTCAGTTCAAATTTCGAAGTTCTCAAAATTTCCAATTTTAAAATTTATAATTTGCAAATTTTCTATCTTTGAAATTTCTGAGTTCATAAATTCTGGGATTCCATGAATTTCGAAATTTCTAATTCTCCAAACTTCCTAATTTTCCAAATTTTCCACTTTTCAAGTTTCTAAGATCTCTTCCTTTGCTAATTCCCCAATATTTTAATTACAAAATTTCCTAATGCCCAAATACTCAAATCTCCGAATTTCCAAGGCAGCTAGGAACGTTGACACTGTTACTAAAGCTAAATTACCTTACCCGCCTCTTACACAAATTCCAGTTACACTGTTAAAATAAAAAGAAAGTTGTTTGCGTCACTTATGCGCATATATATCACATCTCGACAAGAAAATACGACTTTGCGAATGTAATTATAGGCGGTTGGTTTCGAAACGCTCGCTGAAATAGGCGCATAGTGCGCTCTATGTGTCAGAACTATTAGTCAAAATCAAAAAATAACTTTGCCGCTCTGATCTGCTCATCTGGCACCGATTGCATGATGGCGAAATTAGGATCTGGCTTTCAACGTATCGATTACTCACGATCGCGCTAGATTGCTCTGTCACATTGATCAAAATGCAACGAGGAGTAATTGAAATGCTAGAAACTGTTGCTGAAATCTCAAACGTGCAGCAGATATTTGATCCATTCTGCAAAATAGTTGAATTTTAACTTCGAAAATCTCGATCATTCAATTTCAAGCACTGCAGTTTTCAATATCGGGTCATTTTAAATTGGATGCAGTCTTCCTCCGACTATATCTGTGTTGATAATAGATTTTTAGTAGGTAAACAAAGGAAATTGAATTTCGGTCTGTCAATGTTTAATTTAGTGCATAGAACGGTCAAAGTTTTAATCGACGCGAGGCATTAGTAACGGTATTTTGTTTTAATTGTAGTTCGGTGCTTGAAAATATCCTAAAAATTGATTCATTCTTGGTCATTTCACAGTTTGCTTGCTAACAAAGGGTTTTTAATATTTGTATCAATAAATTTTATTCTGTGAAGTAGATAAAACAATAATCTTCTTTAAGTACTGTTTAATATTTTCTCCATTTTTCAGTGTTACTTTTATAATTAATGAAAGTACAGTTTGATCATTGAAAAAGTTGGAAATGAGAAAAACTTTATTGATAATATATTGATGTAAATACTAATGTAAATATTTATTGATAATATTAATGGAAATGTTTACTAATATTAAGGCAAATGTCGCTCAAATTGTGAAGAATTTTGTTACAAAAGAAGTTAAAAAAAAATATTTTCTCTTTCATTTCCAACAATTTTTAAACTATTTTTTACTGTTATTACTTACAGTTCTTGATCAGAATTAACACTAATATCGTCACTATTAAACTTCAAGATTCATTTATGTCTCTTATTTTCATATACAGTATTACATAAACGATTATGGTAGCGTATCTTAATATTTCAAATTAGGTAAATGATCATAAAAGTATATCATAATATTCTGGATCCCAATCAAGCACATCAAAATATGTTCATTAAGAAAAGAGCTGAATACGTTATACTAATAATCTACTAACCAACTGTCCAAACAGCAGAATATTGGCATAATGGTAGCCGAGATAATACAATTTCCCTCGTGCTCCATTTAAATTATGTCAGCAACGTAATTAAGCTTTCTATTATACATAACTTTTACCGAGTACTTTGGATTAAAATTAACTCAAATTTGCTACCGCACAATGCAACAAAATCACAAGAAGGCAGGGAAAAATAAAAAATGTTTAAGTCTGGCTTTACGTCTTGATATGCACATAGGTACATGTATTTCGTGAAATAATGTAACGAATTGTTGAATAAGGAAAATATATGTTGTGATAATTATTAATCTATTCATAAATGTCAGTAGTTGGTATAGTTTTTTCAACCAAATTTTAAATCAAGTTTGTAAATTTTTATTATGAAAAACAAGAGTACCCTTTGAGATCCAAAATAAGTCATATCGATTCTAGTAATTAATAGAAAATAATTAATCACATATTTAACTTTTTTTGGGCAGAAATCCATTAAAAAATCATGTTATAAATTTTTCTTGTTAATTTGAACATATTATTTTATGAAGATAATAACTTCAAAAATAATATACAATTTTTATGGGAGAAATTATGTAGTAATTTGAATTTATAATTATTGTTATAATCTATACAAATTACTACAATAGTTATTATGCGAATTTAAAAATTTGGGGTTTTAGAAATTTTTAGGTCTACCATTTTGGGTGTTTAATAATTTAGTAACGATTTGATTTGAGGATTTGAAAATTTAGAAATTGAAAAGTTGGAACCTCCAAAATTTAGAAATTCTGGAACTCATAAATTTGGGAAATTTCATATTTACAAATCTTAGAAAATCTTTACAAAATTTGAGAAATTTGCAAATTTAAAAATTTGTAGATTTGGAAATTTGGAAATTCAACAATCAAAAATATAAAAATTTAGACTTTCTCTTATTCAGAAATAATAAAATTTGAAAATTAATTACATTTCTTAAAATTTTGGTACAGACCTGAACAGAGTGACAATTTTAAGTGTTCTTCGAGATGAGGATGCAACGATTTGAAAAGATGAGCAACGGAATGCGATGAAAGCGTAACGAATGTTGCAGCGGGACCCAGTGTTATATAAATGCAGCGTTGCTAATGTTAAATCGCCAGCCTAGTAATTACATGCAAATAGCGGCGGCCACTGTTTAAACAGCGCTGCGTCTGCAGCCCAGCGTCGATCCTCGTTTTCGTTTCGACCGACCACCACCATTTTAAAAACTCCTCTTCCTGCTCCATTTTACCTCGTAAATTCGAGCGTTCGTTGTGAAATGGCGGATTGACGGGGCGCTGTATCTCTCGACACGTTCGAAACGCAATGCACAACGGAAATCGCAAAAAAAAAAGAAACTTAACGTACCATTTTTTGCGTTCAAAATGCCAAATCTTATTATGGTACTTTACAAAAAGATTTTTACGCGTGTGAAAGAGATTTGAATATGCATTCTGCTTCAGTAAAATTTCATAGTTCCTCTAGAATTACGAAAGAAAAGATGCATGGAAGAATAATATATGTATCATATCATTAAGTGTTAATAAAGTCCTGATAATATATCGACAATTCGTAGTAACATCTAGTTCAGTAACGTCATCACGAAAGACAAAGAGACGACCAATCTCGTTAACTAGAATACGTTCATTAACCATCCATATAATCTAATTAATTGGAACTATCCGATGAGCAAAAAACTCTCAGTCGTCGGTGAATTCAGCAATTGAATCGTTCTCATTCCTTTCATCCCATGCGTATTTAATTCTACCGCAATTCTGTCCGAGTGAAACTTCTTCTATTTCTAAATTTGTAAAACCGTATTATTATACATTCAATGATTTAATCTAGATTAAAATGCGTCATTCATTCCTTTATCTTCAATTGGCCACCTTCCGTCAAGATTCATATCTTTTCACCGTTCAACCTCCTTCCCTCCTTCCAAACCTCGGCTCAAGTAGTCCTATTTTCCGTCCCCATCTTCACTTTCATTGCATACACAATTATTATAACATCAATGTTTGACAGAATAAAGTTCTGTTTTTCCACGTAAGGTCGTTTAATTACGTTTATCGAAGAGGTACATCAAATCCACATCAGTTCTATTGGAGGTGAGTAGAAAAATGATAATACTCACACGAATATTTCTATTTTTAAGACTTTATTTTCAAAGCTAGCAAGCACTTCATTATTCTTCGAAAACTAAACAGAAAGTGAAAAGAATTTGAGTGCTCAGTGAAAATCTGCCCAAACTGCAACGAGTTTATTATACGATCCCATAGGACTAAATAGTCAAGAGATGGTGTCCTAAATATTATTTCATTCACTTACTTAACAATGTTTCTTGACAATATTAATTTTTTCATCTGAATGTAATTCACTACTTTTAAAATTATCCACGAAGTTCCAAAGAATTTATATGGACCGGGGTTTCCTCGGATCTCGTGGAGGAGTTGCTGTAAAGGATGCGCGCAGCTGAGACCGCGTAAACATTCCGTCGAATGGCATCGTGTAAGATGTAATTCCGTCAACGGTCTCGATTCTAGTCGCTGCTGGGCGAACAGAAACGTCGTTGAATCTCGCTCGAACACGCCATTCTTGAGTTATAAATAAGCGAGTCTCGAGACGATCTACGAGAGAGAGGTTAGGAACGCGTACACGAATGAATACAGGTAAAAGAAGAGGGATCGGGAAAGGAGATGGGCGACAGAATGGACGAATGAACCGGCCACCTGACCGTGTCGCTCATCTCATTGAGATTCTTATAACAGCTGCATCGGTCAATGGGGAGAATCACCTCGTGGATTGACCAATTGTGGCCCGGACTTAAATTAGCCGCACCAATGACGACGGCGCTGCTTTAACGTGGAACAGCTCGGACCAACCCGTGCTCGACGAAATTGTTAGAGAAACTAGTCGTTCTGGATGCGTTTCCCCCGCTTTCCCTCCTGGCCTGCGTGGAAAATTCATTGGAACCGCGACCGGCTCCAACTATAGTCCGCAACTTGCCTAACGATGCCCGATCCGGTTCACCGCTCGCTTCAACCGCTTTAAACGCTTCCCCTATGTTACACGCCATGAGCTTCAGATGGATACTAAACGCGGTTTATATGGACAAAGGCTGAAATTCATAGTACGACCTCGAAATAAAACTTTAGAGCTGATTGAACCATTCAGAGCTGATTGAGCGTCTCATAACGTTAGGATAACTCGGGGAGTGATCGATATCAATACTGTTAACAATATTTCATTCGAAAGCACTCACTCAGTAGAATAAGTTTCGATATGTAGTTAAGACTTTAGGTGACTAATATATTTAGGTACCTAGTATTTTTAAGTATCTAATATTTTTACGTAGCTTATAATTGATTCTTCTTTGATCGATGCCAAGTCAATACTGTATTAAATCAGAATCCGTCTGATGTTCCACAAAGGTATACCCTAATGAAAATGTCAATTGACGGTATCAAAGATTTTATACTTCTTTGATGCTTACATATAGAATGTATCGATTCTCAAATTCTAGCAGAAAAAAAGCTAAATGACAGAATAAAAAATAAAGAATTATATGAAAATTCAATTGACTTCGAATTTTTAAGAAATAATCTTCTCTTTTTTCTGACCTAATGTAGAATCATAATGAATAAGTTCTTTGATCATATCTAATATAATAATATCCAATAAATCTACCCACAAATATGTATGCGCACCATATATCTTGTAGAGTGTACTGGTTTGCATACTTCAAGGAGAAAAAAAGTTGCATCGGGTAACATCTTTCTGTCCAATATTCGAAGTGGCTGCGGCACGAGAACTAAGTTGTTTCCAAGAATTTTGTTCGTTTCTGAATTTTTGTTCGTCCTAAAAGATGCAAAGCGATACGTCAACGGTTACTTTTAATCCGTATAGTGGTTCCGGTATTTTCCACGGCTGACGAATTCTTTGAAGTTCTTCTGTTCGTCCGAGATTGAAAGCAACCGTGAATAACAAAGTACTAGATTCTGTTTTCCCTCGTTGCGACCGAGTGATTTTTTCCGACGTCTGAGTGGCCCGCGAAATGTACCTGCGTTTCTGAACTTCTTTTTACAGAAATGTAACAAATTCGCAGAATTTACGTGGCACGAAAAATGTACTCGGTATGTGTCTGAGTACGAAACACGTCAGCCGTGAATATTTTGCACGAAGCGTTCAACGTGACTGCTTTTAAAGTAATGAACACGTATATTTCCACTCTCAACCTGGTTATCCCTTGTATAATTTATTATTGTACGGTAAAATTTTCGTTTATATGTAATCTAAACTGCGCCACATAAATATACCAACCCTTTTTGGTTTCCGTTAATCTGAGCCTTCGGAAAATGGTAATCAATATTCTTTAAATACTATTTCGTATGAAATGAAGGTATTGTTTATGAACTCTAACATAAAGATGATATGCAAGGTTGGTATGTTTATGAAAAGCCGGAGAATAAGGTTTTATGTGACCCAGATTAATATCCACATCAATACATCAATTTTTATTTATAAAATTTATTCTTTATACGTTGCGAGGTGCTTAACCTCTGAACTTACAATTTCTTAGGCAGTTGAATCATTCGCAGCTGAGTATCGCTAGTGTTAAGACAAATAAAGAAAGTTAGGTATATTTTGCATTCATGATCTTTGATTGTAAAGATTATAATTATTGTAGAACTGAACCCAAAATTCAATTGTGGTAACGAATCGGTCATATATGAACTGTACTGTGCGTCACGAGTGTGACACAAGATTGTAGGGAAAAAGGGGTAAAGGAATGCAGACCATAATTTCCTATGGAAAGTACACATCATTGAAAATATAAGAGATAGGTATATTTATGTAACGTACCACAAAGTGGATACAACGCTTTCAACTAAAAAAGTTTAATTAATTTTTCAAAAACATGTCATGAGTTACACGTTTGAATCGCGTGGTTTGCAAGTATCCGATTTCTAAAGATTCAGGAAGGAAGAATGTCACGACAACATGCGAGGATTACACGAAGGTAAACGAAGTAAGTACAGTGTAGGCAGTGTTGTAAAACAGATCAGGTGGAATGACAAAGAGTGCATGGGGAGGGTACAGTTTTTGTCCTGCAAAGGAAGAGGGTGGTCCTTGCGACCGTGTAATTTCTGCGGAGGTAATAAAACTCCAACTCGCCAAGGAATAACATCGGCTAAATTATCCGCAACGAGGTGCAATCCTCTTCATAGAACCTATAAGAGCGTGCACGAGCATGTTATTTACGTAAATTAAGACGCGGTCGTGTTGCAGGACCGAATGCATGTCGGTACCCATGAAAGAATAAATTGCACACGTCGCGTCGTCCGGTGAACGTGTACGGCGACTATCGTGTTCTCGATGTGACGTTCAGCTGGAAATAATACGCTCGGTGGACAGTTTCGCGATGGAAAATTGCGACTGAGACACTGGCCATTTTGCGGCTGAATTTAAACAAACGTCGGAACGGCAAATTAAATGTTGCTGTTTCTACATGCGATGTTCGCCTTTTTTTTCATGTGCGAGTTATGCAGTTTGAGGGTTTGATAGAAATTTGAATAAATGTACGGTAAAACAAACGCGGGTTGTACCGATGAATTTTGCCGTCCAAATTAAAAGGTTCACTAGTTTTATTTGCGTCAGAAAGGTAATTTGATATTTCATACTGAATATTTAGAAATTGAGGTGAAATCCATTTCCAATTTTTTATACAGAAAATTATAATTACAAAATAGATCAGAAATTGTGTAAAAACAATGGAGATAAAATAGTTTGAAGAATTATAACAAATAAGAACTACTTTTTACTTTATACATGTTTTTTATTATAATTTATTATTTTATTTTATGACCTATAATAATATCACCGGATAGAAGAAGTACGGAGATTGTAACTAAATGTGAAGACTAAAAGAATCTATTTAAATTGCTTGTAACGAAATTAGAATTTTTCTAATTTTTCTAACAACAATAACGCGGTAATGAGATTACAACAAAACTCAGTTGAGATTATTTTTCTGTCTCGAAAACGATCGATTTTGTCGTTTAAAGTTCAAAACAGCACACAGAGGGGAAAAAGAACAGAGGCGAACGGATGACAAATGTCAGGGAACCGGTGGAGGGTCGATGGAAAACGTTTTCCATCGACAGTCTGTAAATCGAATATTACGCGGTGGCGAACGGCTCGTTCCACATCACCGATCATTCTTTAATCCCGACGATCGACGTGAAATTATTTAAATCCCGATTTCCGCTTAATTGCCGGGGATTTCAATTCGGTCGCGATCGGTCGTCTACTTTCGGGATCAATTGGTTCTACCTATTGCACTGTACATTCACCAGTGATGTAGCCTTCTTTTGGTTAAGGAGACGAAGGTTAAGGACGTGAAGTTGAAAACTTTTAAATTATCAAATTTGTACACTTTTAAGTTGCAGTTATTCATTCAAATTTCAAACTTAATATTATCGGATTTTCAAGTATAAGAATGTTGGAATTTTCGTGCAAATATTTTCAAACTTTCGAATTTTTTAAGTTTCGTATTTTTTTCTAAAATTTCCAAATCCATACATTTCCAAATTTCTGCGTTCGGAAATTTTTATATCCTGAAATCCAAAGGTAAATTTCCAAATTCCGAGATTCCCAAATTTTTAAACCCTGAAATCTCTACATCCACAAAACATTACGTCTCCACATACTGACATCTCCAAATTTCTAGACTTCCAAATAGCTGAATATTCGAATTCACAGGTTCCAAGATTCCTAAATCGTGAAATCCCTACATCCACAAATCCCAACATCGCCAAACGCCTAAATTCTCAAAATCCCAAATTCTGAAACTCCCCAGATCTACAAATCATCAAATTCCTAGACCTTCAAATCGTTGAATCTCCAAATCGCTGTTCTGCCAAATTCCTAAAACCCCGAATCTCTACTTTTCCAAACCTCCAAATTCTGAAATACATAAAAATCGCTAAAATTGCTTCTTTCCTTTTTTGTCTTATTTTTCCAATGATACAACAAATAAAGGCAAAACAAGATACGCGAAAATTCAACTACCTAGCAACTGACATCATTTACTGACATAATCTGGATGCTTCTTGCACAGGGTTTCCCTTCAAACGGAATTAAATTTCACGCTTAAATACGGAATTTACGAATCTCCTGTGCAACAATAGTCGTGCCGAAACTTCTGAACGTTCCCAATCGTATAACGTTGTCTTATCGGCAGGATCCACTTTAACCGGCGCTTTCTTAACCGGATCTTTTGATTCAGCTTCTTTCGAATCGAGGTGAATTCGGCTACTGTTCGAAGACGAGCCGCGGGTTTCAATTAACGAAAGATAGTGCAAGGCGTTAATCCAAGAACAATCGGCCCACGGGGGCGGCGATTACAGGGGGCAAGTTCGACCAGCCGCGAACTTTGAATTAATTAAATTCCCGTAATTTCGTATCTGGTTTCCGCACACGTGACCCTGGCTGCCGGAAGTTCGATCCTGGAAAATATCGGCTGCCGAGTGAAATGACAGTCGATTGGGTTCAAGGAGAGTACAATTGCTTTTACAAAAATGTATAAATGATGTATCATATATGTATGTAAGTAAAGGACAAGTCTACATATCATATACATTTTAATGTAAAATGCATTTATGTATGCATTTTAAATTCGCATATAATATTTGAATTATTGAGGATTTCAACATTTGGAGATGGAATAAGAATCTAATAATATAGGTATTTGGAGATTTTGATGTTTAGGGACTTTCGAATTTCGAGACTTAGAAATGTATTTACTTATCATTTATTACGAGTTAATCAATTATTTATTTATTCTTTATTGTCTAAATGCGAGAACGTACATATATGTATAATTTGGAACAATGAATATTTGGTCATTTAGAAAATCGGAAATTTGAGGAATTTGGAAATCTGAAATTTTGGAAATTTGGAAATTTGATCATTGGAAAATTTGAACATTTGAGAATTTGGATATTTGTGAAAGTGGAAATTTAAAAATTTGGGAATTTTGGAATTCAGAAGTGTAGAAATTTTAAAAATGATATATTTGAAAATTTTGAAATTTTGAGAATTTTGAAATTCGATAACTGGGAAATTTGGCAGTTTGGAAGTTAAACTTAATTTCTAAATTTCAAAAACAGAATACTGGATAATTCGAAAATTTATAAATTTCAAAAATAAAGAATTTTTAAATTTTGCAAATTTGAGTTATTTTTTCTAATAATGAATAGCTCATCCTCCCTCTAGCATTTGTAAGTACCTAAACCAACAAATACTACTTATACAATGTATCTTATAATAAACCCAGTACAAAATGAAAACTCCAAACATACTTAACCTAAAAAAAAAATTTTTTTCGTGAACATTTCATAACATCCGTGTGCAAATAATGTCTCGAAATATTTCTTTATAGCCTCTTTACGTTAAGCTGCCTTACCGTCACTGAATTACGAGCGGAAATGAAGCGGAATTTATTGTGTCTTGCCGTTGGTAATATTTCAAGCAGGACGCGAACGTACACAGGTGTGACCGAGCGTGAAGCATTAGCGTTCGTAATGGAAATATTTAGTTCGCATTAGCGCGAATGCTTAGCGAGACGGTGAGGAAATGTAAATTGGTTTTAGTTTATGGATCCGCGTCTGTGAAAAAGCTGGTATACCGTCAAGTGGCCCCATTTAACTGAAACCGTTCCACCATCGGAACGAAGAAATTACGGCGACGATACGTGTAATAATCTATTCTGGTTACGAGCTCGTTAATGGTACTCGTTAAACGAACATTACCTATCGATTGCCACCTTAAGAAGCTAGCAGTCAAGCTGGAAATCACTTATCGACGTAATGCTTTTCTTTCAAACTCGTTTAATGCCTGGAGATGTCTATTTAGATCAGAACAGGAAATTATCCCTAAGCATAGGGTGCGCGAACGTATAACTAGCTATCTAAAATTGATTCATAATCAAATTGTTAATTAAAAATTGGGAGGCTTGAAAATTTCAAGCTTTACAAAATTTCAGGCTTTTATATTCCTCAGCTTGTGAATTTTTGAAGGCGATGATTTGGAAATTTTAAAATTTCGTTTGAAAATTAAATTTAAAAATTTTCATGTAACCTAATTCTCAAATTTTTATTTTTTTAAATGTAAAAGTTTGAATATTTGGTATTTTCATGTTTGAAAGTTTGAAAATTATTAGCCACCAAAATTATAAAATTCTATACATTTTTAAATTTAGGAAGTCGGACGTTTTAAAATGTGATATTCGTCTATTACTAGATTTATAAATTTTTGTGTTTCTATATAACTAATTGTAAGTATGAGAATTATTAAATTTTCAATTTTCTAGTTGTCAAATTATTGAATTTAATAAATTTATAAATTTCTAAATTATTAAATTTAAAAATTTGTAAATTTGTACATAAATGGAAAAATTTGATGTTTCTGTCTTTCTAATTTCTAAAACTTCTAAAGTTCCAAATTACCTATTTTCAAGATTATAACATTTCAAAATTTTGAAATCTGACGGTCTAACAATTTAATATTTATATTTCTCAGCTTTTATATTCTTATTATATAAAATTTGGTAATTAATATAAAAATATTTATATATTTTTTTATTAATTACCAAATTTTCGCATTTCCAAATTTTTCAGTTCTTAAATTTGCTATATCTCAAGCTCACAAATTTGCTAATGTTCAAGTTCCTAAATTTCCTAGTTCCATCACTGAAATTCCTAAACTTCGAAAATTCTTAATTTTTAATTTTCTGTATGAATTGCTGTAAATTTAATTCTTTTAAAGAATTAAAAGAATGAAGTAAATTATGAAGTAACAATACATTTACTTTTTATATATGTATAAAGTATTTTTAATACCACATAACTATACGTTATTATGTATTTTTAATAATAAATAATTGCATGTGTAATATTTTAATATAAAGTATCCATATTATTCTTATTCTTTTAATATGAATTAAATTTAACGTAATCAATTTACAATTTCAGAAATGTGAACAAATTACCATGTTCAAATTCTACAATACAATAGTGGAACCAAAAACTTTTCATGAACATACATAAGCAATTACTGATTCAAATAATGTTTAGTTCAACTGAAACCGACTGAAATTTTTTTAATTCTACAATAACGTAATCGAAAAATTCTTATTAACATACCTAAAATGTTATTAACTCGAATGATGCGTACTTTTACTAACAATTAATTCTCCAATTTTAAGGAACTAACGAAATACCAAAATAACTAATTATAGCTAACGAAAAACAAAAATCACAAATGTAATTACCAACCAAGCAGAACTAATTTATCATACCGCAATGAATTACTAATTTACTATAATTTTATCGAACTGATATTCACCTCCCAATGCAATTAAGTCTAAATATGAAACCCTTGAACGCAGGAACTATGATTAGACCCAATCTAACTATAACCCACCGATCAAAGTGCAACCATGATTTAGTTCATCATATCGCAGAAAAAGGGACGAACGTTCGCCAAATAACCCTGATATAAAACACGTCGATTTGGCATGTTTCCACATTATCTATCCGAAAGAGGTGATAAATATCGCGAACGTCAGGTATTCATTAGAACCGTACCCTAAGTGTTCCATCAATATTTAATCCCATCGAGAAGTCTTTACAACGTGTAAATCTGCTTAATGTACAACTTTTAATATTTCACCCGAGCCATTTAAATGAAATTTATGAACTCTTCTTACGATTCGACTGTCTTAAATAGTGGCCTCACTCGTCGCGTAATAAAGTAGCTAGTATTTCCGGCACCGGTGCTCTTAGAATACCCCGTGGCAGAGGCCATCGATAAATCAAGTCGGAATTCGTATATTAAGTGACGCCGAGTTCACGTGTTACAACGACCCTGTAATTAGATCGTGCATTTATTAGAATGCAGAAACGTTAGCCTGATGCTTCGAGCTAACGTACACTTTTCGTGAAACAGTCTGTTTCTCATAACGTGATACGCATCCTACTTCTCGTAATTAAATTTCCGCCGTGTAATTTTCATTTTGTAGAGTTTCTTAGTTCAATTGTGTGTATTGGATTAGTGGAGGCTGCACTTGTGAGGTAGCAATGCGTGGGTAAGTAAATAATGGGCATTCGCGGCTACTGTTGGGTGGTCAGGTTTTCAGATTGAACATCTGGGAATTGGTTAATAGGAAGATTTAATACTCATGTACATCTATATTTCTAAATTTGAAAATTTAAAATTTCTTTATTTTTAAATTTTTTAATTTGCAATTTGTATATTTGCAATTTGAAAATTTGAAACTATAATGTTTTTAAATTTGAAAATATTGAAAGAATCAGCTGAATATGAACCTGATTCTGAGAAAGCACATGTAATACCTTTATTATAATAGTTACTCAAACTGAAATAAAGATATAAGATACTCTTGTCCACAAAATCGAAATAAAAACATAGAGCAAGTTTTTAACCACAAAATTTAAAAATAAAAATATAGAGCAGTTTTTCATCTACAAAATCAAAATGAAATTACAACAGAAACTTTCGTTCTTTTAAAATTAAAATTATAGAACATTGCCTTGTCCACCAAATTGAAAGAAAGTATAGATCAGTCTTTCGTCCACAAACATTGTTAACATTGAAAACGTTAATGACTAATGATATTTCATTGAACATATTCTTCACATTGCCATTATTTCTAACTGACAGAGAAATGAAATTAGATCGAGCAAGCTGGAACGAAAAGACAAATGTGAACCTCAAACATTAATTCGACACAGAAGGTAGTCGAATTGTAGCAGATGCATTGAATTCGAAAGTGCACGTTGTCGTCGGATTTACAGCTCACAAAGAACAGGTGATTATAACTGACAGACGTACCTTGACTACCATAGTCTCCCGGAAGTGACGAGTGATGTCCAGAATAACTCCGCAGGACATTTAGAGGCCCGAAACACGCTCATAGCCAGAAACCTTATCGCGATTCGGGTGAGTCGACGTGACGATTGGTCCAGAGCCAAGAACGGTGACCTCTTGGGTATCTCGATGTATATCCAGACGAAAACGAAGAAAATTTGATGTCTGGACACGTTAGAAATTTTCTGACCATGTCTTTTGATCTTATTTCAAGAGCGTATGCTTTATTTTCGTGATCGTGCCTCGAATAGCGAATTTCACCGGCGCCACTGTCGATTCTTTTGCCCCATTTTTCGTAACGCCATTTTAGCACGGACATACGTTTCCCTTCGTGATTTTTATCACTCTTTTTTTGGAGACGTTTAACCCCTGGGCGGATTTTTCAATCTTTTTTGATGGATGAGGGAGTGGATCTCTTATGATGCTTGAACGTACAAGATACACGCACTATAAGATTAGGTAGTATTTAATTTGTTAATTCGAAAATTTGAGAGTTTATGAATTTTTAGAGTTTCAATTTTTTATATATTCAAAGTTTGCAACTTGTATATTTTTAAATTTTTCGATTTTCTGCATTTCTAAATTATCAAATTACCTCATGTGTCCATTTTTAAATTTCCATATATTCAATTTATGTATTTAGTTTCTGCATTCCAACGTATTTAAATTTGTGGGATTTTATATTTGTTATATTCCTGTATGAAAATTTCTTCATTTCCAACTGTTAGGATTGTAAATTTTTACAAAATTATTAAATTTTCAAATATCTAAATATCTAAATTTCAAAACTTCTAAATTAGTAATATTCTAGAAGTTTAGAAGTATTTATAAGTTTGATAATTTGTAAATTCGACAGTTCGTAAATTTGACGATTTGCAGGTTTTAACAATCTGTAAATTTGACAGTTTGCAGAATTTGACACTGAAAATTTTATGATTTATAAATTTCACAATTCATAAATTTGATAATTTGACAGTTTGCAAATTTAACAACTTAACAATTTAACAATTTGACAAATTGACAATTTCACAATTTAAAAACTTGGAAATCTGAGAAATAAAAAATTTAGCAATTCAAAAGTTTAAAGATTGAATTTCCAAATTTTGTATATTCATATCTCGTAAGACTTAAAAGAACTTTTCATAATTTTTCCTCAAAAGAGAAGATAAAAAAATGAAAATTTTTCATGGAAAATATCATGAGGAGGTTGAAGGTTCCTTATTTCTCAAATCCTGATTATAATTTCCCGTTATCCACCGCGAAATAGTTAATACTTATCTAGGATGCACACCTGCACCCCCTTTGTATTTGTCCTCCCATTTAACCCGTTGTCTTTTCAACAAAACACGACTTACAGATTCGTGTAATTAAGCTGGTTCAGGAATTTCTCATTCGCGAAATCATCGAGCAAAGAAAAGAGAGAAAAGGAGAGAAGTAATCCCTTCGTTCCTATCTTTATCTTTCGACCTATTCTTCTCAACTAGAATACAAATGCCCTCGGTGTGTCATAAAGCGTGATAGCGGGTGATTAATAGCGATGAAAACTCACCGTTCGTTTGTCGGCGACAGAAATAAAGGGTGTGAGAAAATGGGAGGGTGAAGTGCAATCAGGAACAAATCTGGCTTCCGTAGGTAAAATATGGCAATCAAAAGAGAAGCTATTGCTCGATAACTGATTTTTAGATATTCTTTAAAGTTTTGAGGTTTGTAAATCTTGTGATTTGAAAATTTTCAGATTTGGGAATCTACGGATATAGAAATCTGAGGTTTTCTAGATCTTCGAATTCTTTCGAGAATGTATTGTATTTAAAGACCTTGAAAGTTAAAGGCATTTATATTTGAGGATCAAGGAATATAGAAATCTAGAGATTTGATACCCTACGTATACAAGGATTTGAAAATTTGGGAAGTTTGGAATTTGTGAATATACGAGTTTGAGGACCATTGAATTTACATACATAAGTACCTAATTTAGGTATATTTTTAAATCCTTCAAGTCCCATATCGGTAAATCTGACAATTCCAAAATCTCCAAATCTCTAGTTTGTCAAATCATTACGTCCTCAAATTACTGGATTCTCAAAATCCGATATCCTCAAATATCTCGATTTTCAAATACTTCTTAGTCTCACAAATTTATACATCTGCAATGCTATTTCCAAATGTCTATATTCCTAAATTCTCAGATCTCGAAATCTCCAAACTCTCCTATTCGTAGGTTCCCAAATATCAATATCCCTAAATTCGAAGAACCCCACATTCTTAACTCATTTCCAAATTACCAGATCGCAAAGATCCCTAAATGATAACAAATGGAAGATATCTTCGCTGCTTAGTTTCTGTATCTTCCCCAGGGAAACCAGATTTGCTCTTAACTGTACAAAGAAGCGTCTTGAATACCGTAAGCGATCGGGTTGAAACGAGTTTAAAGGTAGGAAAAAAGGCAAAAGAAAAATCAGCAGTTACGATGGCTACGTCGTAGCTTAAGAAAAATCGAGCAACGATTCCGGTCACGCGCGTTCGCGGGATTAGGTTCTGTTTCCATGAGATGGCCAACCACGTATTATCTCGCGTTGCAGTTTACACTGGGCGATTATTTTGCAACGAGATACCGAATTCCGTTGCTATCTCCGTTACGTTGAGAAGTTGCTGGTGTTACTAAACGCTCGTACACCGCTTTAAGTGGCCATTATTGAAATCGATCGAACGAATCGGTTGAATAAAACTTTGTTGTTTAAATGCTGTACAAGATTTTTATTGAATATTCTTCGACTGAAACAAGGAATTAATGTATTTATATTATCAGGACATTTAGGTACATTTATTGTTCCGAGGAAAAAATAATTTTGTATTAAAGTGGGAGAAGAGACACAATTTTTGTAATAGAAATTATTTTTTCCTAGAACCTTTTACATACGTTTGTGAGTCCAAAGAAACGATATAATTTTACCTTAAAAAATTATATCATTTTCTTTCATTTTTTAATATTTCGTTCACGATTTATAAGCAGTTAGATAGACAAAAGAAAGGGTCGATTTTTCCCTTAAATTAAAAAACAGACATCAACGAATTACAAGTATATTTTTAAATAGTTTTAATTGTACAGAGTTTCATGAACTGCGGTATATGTCAGTTACTGAGGTTCCTTTGTAACTGAATTACAAGTATAATAACTCTTATTGTTACCTATATTGTTCCATCATTTTCCAAGAAGATGGCCGATACATTTTTCATGTTGAATGTGTATGTTAGTATCAAGTCGTTTGAGAATATGGTACACGCGTCAGGGTCATCGCACCCCGGACTTTGACCTGGTTTTCAGGAGTCTTAACATGTTGATGGCATGAACCAATGTTTGTCATTGATCGGAAGATCGGTAGTAACCGATAGCCGAGGACCACGACGAATTCTAAGAGTCGCGGATGATATGATTAGAGGTTGATGCACTTCTTTTGAAAATCGCCGAAGGTGCCGTGTCTCGTGGCCGATGACCCAAATCATGGTGCTGCGTGGCGCGTGCGAAGCGATAAGGGTATTATAGAATGATATGGTCACAGAGGGAGGATATTGTATTTTTCGGTAAGAGAACCATGAGTGACAACATGGCACGTAACCCAGAACCTTGATAGAATACGTAACATGACTAATTAAAAGAATAGTTCATCTAACATGTAAAATAACGATGTAAAGTAAGTTTTCCTCCTGGAGTGCCAATACTCGTCTCTTTTAACAACTCACCTTTGAGCCGTAGATTTTTTTATTAAACCACGAGAAAACGGTTGCTTCATCGAGAGTTAATCCCAAAGAACTTGCGGAAAACGTTGGGAAACGGCCTCTCGTTTAACAGCTTCGTAAGCTGAAAACGGGTCGAGAAGCAACCGGCTGAGGCGAGAAAGGAAAGATAAGTCTCACTTGAGTCGAGCAGTTCGGCGCGTGCTCAAGGAATTTATTATTAAAAACAAGGGCTCTTCGACAACTATCTTAATTCCTCGGTTAACTGCTTCACGGTCTTCCGGGCTTCTTGCGTCGGATGTGCTTAAACTTCGTCACATTCCTTCGCCAAGATATTCGCGAAAGTACCGGAACGTGCCAGCACGAGCTTCGCGTAAAGGAACTTTCCTAATACTCGCAACCTTTTTCCATTAGCACGTCCACGGCAAGCTTTATGCTCGTCCACGAATTTCTTCCGGGCTTAGGTTTATTTATTCATGCCATTCTTTCTCGCCGGAAGGAAATTAGCGCAACAGCATCGTTAAGCAGAGGAACATCTTGAACGGTGAAAGCTTATAAAATTTTTGGCTAAATAATTGCTCCCTTGGGAGTATTCGGAGGCACGAGAAAATTAAATGCCGTAGGGAACGGAAATGAAAGATTACTGTGTAATTGATGCTCATTTATTTAACTGGTACTAATGGCACGAATCTTTGGTTTTTATTTAGTAATTGATAAACTGCGGATATTGCTGATGCTTATTTAATGTTTTGCATATTTTTTGTTATGTCCGTATTTACATCGTTTTTATACTATAAAATACCATTTCAATCACTTATTCGCGTATACAAATGTACGGAAACCGTGTCATATACGATTTTTTGTCAAGGAACCAAACTTTCTTAAAATGGGCCAGAACCTTCAGAAAAATTGTCAAAAGTTCCGAAAGGTGGCTAACGGGTGGCCTGGGAGACAGAAATACCTTTAGCGAGCGAAAGCGGGTTTTTTTTTATCACCATATTTTTATTATGATTATTATTACCTTATTGTATCGTTTTTGTTATCGATCTCATTCATAAACGGCTGATATAAGAATGAACAATGTTAGCCATTTCTAACGTATTTTGTATACTTCGCATTTTTATATCTGTTTTATTTAAAATAATCTATGAAAATATATATTTTCGTATTATTCACAAAGGACCACAGAATTGCAGACACTCACACATTGTCAACAATTGATAAATACAGTTTAAAGAATATTTTTGTGTAAATATTACTTTTTCTTAAGAGGTTATAAGTTCATTAATATTTATTTTACATACAAATGTTCAATTCGAATAATATTTCCCAACATTAAAATTAAATGTCAAGTTTATTTGGAAGTTATTTTAAAAAATCATTAAGATGATTTTTATGTTAAAAACTTTTATTATAAATATTCTCCACAGTATATTTGCGATTCGATGCGATTTAAGCACAGATGAGAAACATTTTTCATATTATTACATCTGAAGGGTACATTTAAGCGATTATTTTGTAGTTGTCATATCATCAGTTTAGATTAGGTAATAATAGTCGTATGATCGGTTTAGGTTAGGTAACAATTTATATTTTTAATTTTAGTTGCTAAATGTCCATCTTTGATATAGGAGTTTTTTTTCTGAGCTTTAGCACTATTGTACCAGATTAGCTTTAAACTCACTTTGTATTAGGTCGAGTCATAAGTAACTGCCGTTTTTTTATCAGACATTTATTTCGTTCTCATTAAACAACAAAATTATATTATTTTATTATATATTCACCACTATTTTCTATAACCTTTTCCCATTTTCTTGGTAGTTTATCAATTCCTTCCTTGTAAAATGTGGTTGGTTTGGACTGGAAGAAGCTTTCAACAGCCTGCCTGACTTGCTCTTCAGAATTGAAGGTTTTTCCATTTAAAAAGTTTTGTAAAGAACAGAAAAGGTGGTAGTCTGTCGGGGCAAGATCTGAGAAGTAAGGTGGATGTGGTAAAACAGACCATCCAAACTCAAGAATTTTTTCTTGAGTCACCCTTGCTGTATGCGGTCGCACGATGTCGTGTAAAAGAATGACATTGACGAGTGCAGGGCGCATTTCTAGGAGTTTCTCTTGCACTCTTTGCAATTGCTGAATGTATTTATCCGCAGTAATCGTTAAATTTGACTTCAACAACTCGTGGTGACTTATACCTTCATAATCTCACCATACATACAATAAAATCTATTTAGCTGCATCGGAAGTTACTTATGACTCGACCTAATAAATTAAAATTCGTAGTATTACCAATTCTGTAACATTTTTCAAACCACTACATATTATTCAAATTAAGAAAAAGAAATTTCGATTCTTTTAAACCTAAAAGGCAATCTAATTCTTTAAATATCCCAAGTTTAATACTGGCATCCAATGAAATTATACATTTGTAAAGAAATGAACAAATTGGAGTTTCGAAGAAGCTGAGTGCAGAATTTCGTGGCATGGATATGAATTAATATTCCAGTGCAATTCAAGGGTCACGGGGAAATAAAACAGCGATGGCTCGTAATTCTTCGAGCGTCTTTTAATCGCCACTCGCTTCGCTAGCGTCCGCAGAATCTCGTGAAGCGCTCAGAAGGACATTTTAATCTCGACGGCCACTTAAAAACTCGCCGCATAGATCGTGTCGCTATCTCGACGGTCAGATCAGGGTATTCTAGGAACGGAATAAAACTTCTATGAAATTTAATAAGTTCCTCTGCTGGCGGTCGTAAGTTTCCCCGTAAACGACGGAAACAAGCGGCCTGCTCTTTGCGCACGGATTAAGTCACTAAATTTAGGGGCGTTCCTTTGCATCCGTGCTCAACTCCAATTTATCTGCTTTACAGAACCTATTAAATCGAGCACACGATTGTCCGGTGCGGATATATTTCGTAGGATCATGCGTGACAATCGGATATCCAACTCGTCGAATCCATTTATCAGCGAGAAAAATGACCGTCTCGCAGAATTACCGAATAGATTCTATTAGTGTAGTAAGTAGTCGCGTGCTAGAAGAATTCACTTATCTGCAGTTGTATGTAAGAAGAAATCACATACATATAGTTGTGTATAAAAAAAGAATTCACTTATATGTACATGAGAAGAATTACACTCGACTATACATGTGAGAAGGATCACACACGACTATATATGTACATATAAGTGAAATAAATTGGTTTAGTGAATTTTTGGTGGATAAATTAACGAACTTTAATATATCTAGTAATGGATATCAATGTTTAGTTTGATCAGTAGTGTCAAAGACTGTGAACGTACCTATGGATTACATATGGCCCGCAAACTTGTACACTAGGACTCGAGGCTGATTTTTTAAAAATAATACAATAATAAATATTACTTAATATATCTTAAAAATATAGAAAATTATAGAAAGACGTATCAAATCTTATGTAGAAATTAATAAATGAACATGGAACATATATGGGAATATTAAATTTTAATATATTTATTATACAATCATTATGCGTTCAAAGTAGTTTGTGATAAAATTATATATATTATAGTAATGTTTCAATCTATTTTATTAATTTTATTTATTATAAACGAAATTCGTACGTGCTGAAATAGAAAACATAAATATTAAAAGCCTTTCAATATATATAATAAAATTGGTATACTTAATTCCTTTTAAATTTTTTATCAATTCTTCCATATTTTAAAGCGACGGTGACGTATTTGGTACTTATTGCTAACAATTCATTATTTAATTACATGTTTTGCAATTTATTAGCGGTTTACAAAATGCAACAATTACACATTGTTTTACATAGTATACGTACATCAGAATGCAGTGAATGATTAATCAACTATCTATTCCAAAACCGTATCTCGTGAAGTTCATTTTGTACTTCCTATTCTTCTCTTTGGTCATTAACAAAATAGAAACACATGAAACAATTACCATTAGTCTACCGAGCTTTTTATACCGTGTATAGCTTAATTTAAAGGGCTGCAACTGAGGTAATTTTTCAAATTACAGAACTTTTATTCAGGAGTGCATTCTTTAGTATAAAATGTTCGAAGAAGAATATAAAAGAAAAATTCTCAAAATCCAATAATATAATATAAATGTACAGTAATTGATTGATTTTCTTTTTGTTTCAGGTGAGTAATGTTAACGAAACTTATTTGATACCAGTTATCCGGATTTATACGTAAGTTTTAGTAGCTTAAAAACTTGCATTTTAAGTAAAGAGCCGTAAAAAGTTGAAAGTACTTTCAATTTACTCTTTAATTTACTTTATCATTCAGTCTTCACTTATTTTATCCATTTATTTTTAAAAAATCATGCATTTATTTTGGTCTTTGACTTTAGGTTATAATTACAAACAGAAGTGATTTAATTTATTTATTAAATTATTATATCTTACTTATTCAAATCCTAATTAAAACTAGCAGCAGTTAAATACACAAATTGCAGAAGCATGTGTAATACAAAAATGTAATAATGATCACATATGTAATCATAGGTTATTGTATTAATAAAAAACTTAAAACTATAAATATTCTGAAGAGATGAAAGAGAGCTAATGCAAAGTTCTGTACACACTATTTTTCGCGAACATTATTATTCTTTCTTTTTCTCATATATGAAACAGTTTCTAAAGCACAGAGATCTGCTATTTGTTTTGTCTCTTCTTTTCCCGGAATTGAACGTTCCGGAATTTTTATAATCACTGCAATGAGATGCCACGAAAGGAATAATAACAATTATTGTACCGTGGCAATGTAATCATAATAAATGGAGTCTGATGAGGTCGAACGAGCATCAGCGAATTCTTCGCTGGAAAATTACGTTAATTAGATACAATTACATCCGACAGAATCTTTTTACAACGTCGTTCATTCCATTCACTGAAATCAACTCCAGCACCTCGCTTTTTCCTCTCAAATAGCTCACTTGTGTGTTTTACATGATCAGTCGCATACAACTAATAGCTGTTTATGTCAAAGAATTATATTTCGCTGGATTATAATGTGTAATGTGAAAATCGTACAAAAACGTAGATTGAATATTCGCCTGTAGGTTTAATAAAAAGATACGACGTCAAAAGTTTTTCTTAAAATTTAAGAATATAGACTAATGAAACACAGCAGTATTTCAACAATTACGCAAATTTATCACTGTATCTATAAAATGTTTAGAAATAAAAGATGATACAAGATGTTAGTAAAAATAATTCTTACTTAAATTGAAACCAGTTATTAATTGTAAAATATATATTTCTGAAAATGACACCTTTACCAACATTAATTTGACGACTTTCATTTTTGATTCCAACTTTTTGAACATATGTATTTTACACATTTTGTCAGGCGAATAATTACCATTTTTTAAATCCGTAGTAACAATTATTATTGCCAGAAATTAATTTTAGTTGCAAATAACTGTTATCGATGTCAGACATTAATTTTAGTTACAAATAACTATTATTAACGACAGAAATTAATTTCGGGCACAAATAACTGTTATCAACGACAGAAGTTAATTTTGTTCACAAATGGCTATTATCAATAACAGAATTTAATTTTGGTTACAAACAACTGTTATCAATTACGAAAATTGTATTGCGGTTATCGTTAACATTGATTAGTACGGTTTATACGTGAATAAAATCTTTCTTTTTACGTAAAAAACTTCTCATATTTGATAATACTTATAATATTTCTGAGTAAAATTCTGGACAGTGCTACTTTAAACTAGTAAAATGCATTATTTACGTAACTTGCATCTTATATTTAGAATATACTATTATCTACAATTTAAATTTGGCGCCACTTTGCTGAAAAATGAAAGCACCAATGGAATACCCTTATTTCGTACTAGTAATCAAAGGATCTGTAAAATGTAACATTACTATAAAATATAAATGTAAAATTGCATTTCATTGAACTGTAACCAAGAGAATTTCTCTTCACGAAGAATAATATAATATTATGCGATGGTTCTTTATTTTTAACAAAGTACAGGAAAATCGGGCATATTAGTCGTAGTTACTCTACCCGCAAGTTTGATGATCGCGTAATTTAGTAAATAAGAAATTGCTACAGAAGAGTCCTAAGGAAACATGGTAGAAGATCCATATTTTCCATTCCGTTTCACCGTGATCGACTTAACAGCTTCGTTGATAAAACCATCGTCAAGGGACCTCGTTTACGAATCTCGATGTCTTGCTCGCTCGCAGCGTCACGAAATAAAATTAATGTGAAAAGAGGAAGAGAGTTCCGAATAGCGAAGATCCCGAGAGGGAATAAACTGAAAGTGTTGCATCGTGAACGCGACGTTTCCTAAGATGGTATCTAAGTGTCTATAAACATCGCGGCAGTACGAGGCAAGACGCAAAATAATTAATTCGCCAACGACCCGGCTGCACCGTGGAAGTTTGCCGTCGACGAGAAACTAGTCTCTGAATCGTCGACTAATGCTCGGAGTCTCGCGAGTGGCTAATTAGGTATTATAATGGCGTTGAATCAGTATTGAGTCGCGCGAGACGAGACGGGACGGGGCGAAGCGTGAAAACGCGACGCTAAACCCCTTTCCGAAGCTGAATAATCTCGCCGACGGAAATAATTAAAAGGTGAGATTTTAATCGACCTAACACGCCGCAACTTTTTCACCGAATTGACCTGGTTCCCGCTGCGGAATCGATACCATTGCCTCGGCCAGATTCCGTGAGCAATTAGAAAAATGCACCGTGGAAAGAATACGGATTTCGTTCTCTTACGGACAAAGGTATTGAGAGTTTGCAATTCCCGGTGAAAGGAGGAATATTATTTTCAACACTACAGGCTGTTCCAAAACATTTACTTACACTGGATATAACACTTATACTTTAAGGTTATTCGCCTGTTTATAGGGTTGGTAGAATAAGTAAATAAGATTTAGTATAACTAATAGGAATGAAAGGTGTTCACCTTTATGGACAGATGTAAAGTTTTTCACATAAAACAGAAAGAGCACTGCTGTGTTTAAGAAAGTTTACTCAGTTTACAAGATACGTGCATAAATTAACAGAAGTGAAAGATGTTCACATTCATGGACAGATGCATGTAAAGTTGTAGAAAGTTGTCGGTAGTCATGTTGTTTTTATCGAATGCGTGTACATCATGCATAAGCCATGTTACCTTTAAGTCATTGCATTCGAAGGTATTTTTGTTATCGGTAAATTAGTAGAAAAATTTGATGAACTGTTCCGATGTTAGTATCTCTCTATTAATTATCTCTATTGTCTCGTTGACTATGCTTGTACATTGCACGTACAACACTATAAATCTGCTTAAGAAGTACTTATTTCAAACTATTGTGTGAAACCGAGTATGAGTCACGTTTCGAACGCAGATAGTTAAGTTTCTATCCAGTTTGCAATATACATATATGAATTGATAAAAATGAAAGAGATTAACGACATCTGTAGACAAATGTGTGTCAAACGTTTCCCAAATTGCTGAATGTAAAAATGTTGAAAATTATCACGTAGAAGCAAAACTCTCTAATTTCGCTTCTAGAGAGAAGAGTGAGTGTTCTGAGAAGGCGTGAACGGTGATAAAAATTGTTGTAGAGTATCGATGATAGGAAACGTAACGAGGTTTCGCAATATCAAGGAAGGGTTCCAGAACTGGCAGTTTAATTCGGAACGGGCCGCTCCGCGTTAACAGAAGCGAGGCGGAAACGAATGAGGGAGTTTAAGTTCGGCACGCGAATGCGGCTCTCATCAATCTATCTTCCCGAGCCGGCGTCTGACAGTCGTTTCGAATGCATTTAAGCTTCCCCTCGCGCTCCAACGGTTCTGGCTTCTATACAGCTGAGAACATTACTCGACTCGATCCTCCTTACATGACGAAGTGAACTCGCTCGAGGAAATTGCTCCGCCTTCCTGCTATCCAGAGACAGACGGCTGCTGGATGATTTGTCGAAAAATTCCTCTCTGTAGCGCCTGCCTCGATGAAATCGAGCGGGATTTATTAAGACAAAATTACGTTGATGATGCCCGCAAGTGTGTTCGCCCACATGGCTAGATGTAGCCTGTTGACTTTCGACGAAGATGCTTGCTACGTGCGCTGTCACGCAATCCTTTTGAGGAAATAAGCGCGTGGGCAACCTTTCATCTTGGAAAATTAGAAATTTAGAAATTGTGAGATTTTTTTAGCTTTTGGATTAAAAATTTGTAAATAGAAATTTGCAAAGTTTTAGCTTTTTGAATTGGAGGTTTTAAAATTCTAAATAGCAAACGAATTTGGAAACTTAGCAATTGGAAGTTAGTTTCCGAATAGAGTATTTGGAAATTTTTAAATTGTGGAATTTGGACGATTTGAGAAATTTAGTACAGAGTTGTTTTGAATTTTTGGAGATTTGAAAATTGAAGAATATGAGGATTTGAAAATTTGGGGGATTCGCACAATTAGAAATTTGAAAATTTAAAAACGGGAAAGTTGAGCAATCGAATATTAAAAATTTAGAAATTTATTAGCGTTTGAATTTTGTGTTCAAAAATTTTGAACAGAAATTTAGAAACATTGAAATTGTAAAGTGGAATTTGTGATACGGAAATTTAAAAATTAAAGTACTTGGAAAATTTAAGTTCATAAGTTCGAGTATTGTGAGTTTCCAGGAATTTGGAGATTTAATAATTGGAAAGTTTGGAATTTAGAAGCAGGCAGTTAAAATTTGCATAATAAGAACTTGGGGATTTGAAAATTGAATTTGTACAATTAAGGAATTCAGAAATTTAAATGTCCGCAGATTTAGAAATTTGGAAATTTCAATATTTGTAGAGTTTGGAGATTTTTATAAATTTTAGAATTTGATAATTTGAAAATTTGATGTTTTGAATGATTTCGTAATTTCATAATTTGACAATTTGACAATTTAATAATTTCATAATTTAATTATTTGATAATTTGATAATTTGATAATTTGATAATTTGATAAATTGGCAATTTAATAATTTAATAATTTGCTAATTTGATAAATTGGCAATTTAATAATTTAATAATTTGATAATTTTATAATCTGAAAATTTGAGAATTTCTAAAATCAGTAGTTTGATAAGCTGGTTATATGACAATTTGGTGATTTGAAAACCTGAAAACTCGATAGTTTAAAAAATTAAAAATTTTGTGATTTGGAAATGCAGAAATCGTAATATTTACATATGTAAATATCGTTCCGTATTAGTATTTCGTACGGAACTTTTGTGTATTTTGTAGAAGCCTTTTCCTCGATTACATTGTTCATACAACGTAAATACCAAATAACAATTCATAATTGTCATCTATGTATTTATTAAACGTACTAGAATACATACTTTTCTACTAAGAACGTACTAAGCTCTCCCTCAAAGAATGAAACTACAAAATTGCAGCGTAAATTTCATGTTCGAATAATCCTCTAAAAAGAAGAAGAATTCGACTAAGACGGTTCGATTGAGATCGGTCAATCATGCGGGACGATTATGCGGAGAATCGAAGATCCGACTGCGGGCTTTCCCCTATCATTTGAAAAATTAAATCGGCCGATTTATCGTGAATCTTTTCTCGCTATATTCGGGGCATCGAGGCGGGTTTTCATCGAGGGAAAGGGAAGGGAAGTGCATCGGATCGTTCCACGGGATAAAGAACGCGCGGGTAGAGGAAAAGAAAGAGGGAGCCGATTCGTTTCCTTTCGCCACGGTCGATGAGGGTGGTGGAGGTAGATTTATAAGAAGGAACCCTGTTTGAAATCTCATGCAAATCAATGCAGAGTAGAGGTGCCAGCTAGAACTGGCGGGGATAGTAGGCGGAACGTGTTGTCGATCGTTCTCTGCAGATACACGTAGATACAGCCGCGACCTGGAGAGCGAAACAGCCAGGGCTGCCGTAGGTGTGTGACTGTATTATATATCCCCTATCGCTGGTTTATGCAGCCATAAATAGCGTTTATACGCTCGGTAAAGTATTCCCGAAGCACCGGCGGGCCTGGCTTCCCGCCTATCCGCTATCTATTCTATTATGCCTCGGCATAGTACCTACCTACCTACACCTACCCCAATACCAACTACACCCTGCCATACCTCTCCATCTCCACCTCATTCTTTTATTCCTCTTTGCTTTTCCATCTACCTACCATCGCCGAATTCCATCACTCGTTCAACGATAAAATTGCACCAGATATCTTCGGGTTGCTTGCTACACACTGTACCGCTTCTAGTGATCAATCACATTTTATAAGATTGGGCCACAAATTATGCTGGTGTCTTCAAATTCGACTACATTGTTTTCGTGAACATAATAAATAATTCAAATTGCTGTACCGTTAGTGTAAAAAGATATTTTGGTTTATTGTGGTTTATTCGTTGTGTTAAAACATTATAACGAAATAAGATATGCGGTTAATCTTTTAAGTGCGGATTTGAATCTCGTACTGTAAACACAGCAGGATGAAATTGTAATACTAGGGTGACCTGCACTTTACTTCAATTTTTCCACGTTTATCATTTGACATAAATGTGCGGTATAATTAAAATCGATCTCGGTAAGTTTGCGGTGACTTGAGGCATTGCACATTTTGTGGTGGAATATATGCAGATGACTATAGTCATCCTGCGCATTTAAAAGATTAGGTAAACGTAATTTTATACTGATAATGTGATTAAGTTGATTCTATTTTTTACTCAGTGAACACTGTTGTAATTCATGAATTAGTTGTTCTAGAATACTTTTAACTTCATCTCCAGAGGTTGCAGACAATCAATATACATTACTGGTATTTCAAAATTGTCAATCTCCCACTAATTATTCAAAAATATATTTACTGCAA
The DNA here is from genome assembly GCF_050947335.1 of Megachile rotundata. Classification (NCBI taxonomy): domain Eukaryota; kingdom Metazoa; phylum Arthropoda; class Insecta; order Hymenoptera; family Megachilidae; genus Megachile; species Megachile rotundata. The sequence goes on from NC_134994.1 coordinate 3,775,281, forward strand.
TATTAGTGAAATACAGTAATATTTACTGATACATTATATTCAGATTAAAATTCAGGTCAAAGTAATATATTATTAAGTAATAGAGATTGAAAATTTTAAAATGCTGACAGTGTATATTGACTGTCTGTGATGTATTAGTAGAGTAATATGATGGAATTACAAAATTACGTTCAACTTTATATTTCTACGGATTATATAATTATATAAAAGTATTGAAAATATTAAAAGTTTGAAACGCGTTGAAATACTGAAATATTGAAAATCTACATCTATTCATATTTATAAATGTATGAGTTTGGAATTATTAAATTTTGTATGCTCAATAACTATATCATTGTAATATGTTTGATTTCACTCGCTTATTATATTAACAATAATTTCGTTCTCCCCATTTGAAAACTTTTTACAAATCCAAGTATAAAATAAAATTTATCAGAATTGATATCCAATATGAGACGGTTCTGCATGCAAGAGGAATTTACCGACATAGTTACTCGCTGCGTAAGAGGAAATCGTTCCGATGAAATACCTCTTCGATTTTATGGAATCGCGTAAAACGTGTCTTTCGTGATGTACCCATGCGACGGACAGAAATCGAGAAAAAAAAGAATCGCGAATCGATCTTCTAGTAAGATGTAATCGAGACGACGAAACGTTTTATGTGGGATCTCTAAGTTTAACTTTGAAGAGATAGAAAAATTGTGCTGGTGTCAGTAGCGTATATAGAGGGTTCTTCCTCCTTTTAGAAAAAAATAACTATTTTAATTGACATATTATTTTATTTTAGTTCATTTTGAAAATGTTGAAACACTTATATTTATCTTGCTACTAGATAGATCACGATTGTATGTAGATCCATTTAGTATTATTTAGATTATGCTGCAATAGTTAGTAGTTAACAATTATCATTTTGTCAGAAAAATAAATGTAAAAACCGTTTAAATACGATATTTATCTAAAAGCAAATTCTACCCTTCATTCTGCCTGCGCCCGCCGTACAAAACAGCACGCCGTCCAGAAACCACTCCATCTTAACATTAAAAACAAACGAATAAACCTAAAGCACTATCTCAGCCTTTTGAGCGTGTTCCTTAATACCTCGATGCACGTTTCCGGTTTCCTCGACGAAGAACACCGAAGTCAGCAGCATCGGTGCCAAATAACACGCGTCTTTTCGTATCATGCTGCGTCGCAAGGAGTTTTGAAGAAGCTAGCCGAGCGAAAAGAACGGTCGAAGAAGAAGCAAAAGTAAGATTGCCGTAGAACACGCGGCTTGGCGTGTTCCGATTCTTCAGGAACGAACCGAGGTTGCATTTACTTCCGAGTGTACTCGGTCGGGTTTATTGAGCCTTCGAACGTTCCAAACCCCCGTTTACCCCCTGGCGGCAAGGTGTGTAACGAATTCGATCTAATGCATTCCCGCAATAAAGTTTATTGCCGTGTTGCTTGCGTACGGGGCTGCTTCCATTTCTCGTGAGCTTCAGCACCGGCACGGTGCCCGTGCTGCTCGCGTGTTTGCTCGCCGCGCCTCTGTGTGTGCGCGACTAGAAACGTGGCTAGAACCCATGGAAACTGTCGCTGAAACATCGATGAAAATGGAAAGCGAGCTTGTACATTTGCATGGCAGTCGAATCGCGATTTTATTCTCGAGCGATGGGATTTCGGTTCGGGTGATTCTGAAAATTTTGCGAACCATGGCAAATATATCTTGCTCGAATTTTTAATTCGCTCCGATTTGAAGTTTAGATTTAAGTATAATTTGCGTAGTCAAAAGAAATAGACATAATATTATAATTTCTTTTATTTGTTGCAATATTGAATAGTTTGTTCTGGTGAACATATTTGACAAATAAATTGCATGGAATAAATCTACAAATGGTATAGACTTTAAAATTTGTGTGATTATTGTAAATGATCAGATATATTAACATATTACAAATTGACAAGTTCGGTGTATGACTGAGCAATATAAATGTATTCAAAGAGATATATTTTATAATAATAAATTATTTTGGAAATTTGATAAAATTCTTCAAAGGTCAAGTGTTTGTCTCTATAGTAGTTTTGGGTTAAATACATGGCCTGTTGAAAAAGTGTTTTTAAAAGAGGATTGTAGAAGGTGCAATCTTATTGTACATTATAATGTTCTATTTAGAGGGTTCGCAATATTATCAGGGTGATCTATTAAAAAGTAGAGAAGCTTCAATTTTTCTGTGGATTTTGAATGATTAATTAAATGCTCTTTTATTCTTTCTTGTTTAATATTCTACAACTTTACAGAGTGCTATCAAAATTTAATGGCAATAGTTGAGTATTTTATGGTAAATAAATTGGAAACAGTATTAATAGTATTTTATGGAAAATAAATTAAAAGTTCACTATTTTTCCATTTCGTCATTTTACCATTTTACCACTTTGTTCTACTATTTCACTAATGTATTATAATACTATTTAAGTATTTTATTCCCACACTTTGCTTGCTACTATTTTATCATATTACTATTCTACTAAACTACTGCTTCTCAATTATAATATTTCATTCTTCTACTATTACTTAATTACTCTATTACATCATTTTCTTATTTCGCTATTATTCGACCATATTTCACTGTTATACAACTGTACTAAACAATACTAAAGGACGGTTTAAAAATTTTAACAAATGTATTTTACATTACGCTTCATTATCTCATTACTCTCTAAATCTGAATGAGTGAAAATCGATCGATTATCAGTGAATGGTCACTGTTCCAATAAATTATAGATATACCACTGCGAAACGATGAACAGTCACTGATTTAATCAGTAAAATAAATTGGTCACTGATTTAGTTTGTAAAATAAATTAGTTACGGATTTAATTTGTAAAATAAATTACTCACTGATTTAATCCGTGAAACCTTCACTCGTTCAATGAATAAAATTCAGATTAATGTATTCCGCTGATTTATTATTTATTTGCAATAAAGACAACTATTACCACATTGTGATTAATCGACATCTATACGCCATACGCAGTGCCTTGACGGCATATTAGTTTCTATATTATTCTTTGTTTGTGTCACATTTTCAAAACGTCGCTGTCCAAACCTGTATATACGATTGTAATAAAAACCAAAAGGAAGATATACATATATCGTCACCATAGATATCCGTATATTTAAACTAAAACTGTTACATTTTAAATACAACCACTCTTCCCTGCAATGTTCGTTGAACATTCGAAAAATTTTTTTGCTCGTAAGAATCATTAAACATCCATCACGCTATTCACAAACTATTTGCCACTTTCGTCCGTCCATTGGCAGTGTTTCCCATTTAAAAAGTTCGCCTGGGTTCCCGCCGCGGCGATTTCTCGGTAAAACGCGCGTGCATTCGTCGACGGCAATGTACCGCATCGAGTTTAAGCGTCATTGCCGAGGGAGCCTCGTGTAACATGCGAAAGTTTCGTAAAGTAAACTTAGCCTCGTGCGAGCTGCAGGGCTTCACGGTTAGCAATCGGCCGTCTGGCTAGCTGGCTGGTTTGCTACTCCTGGTGGTTTTGTTGCTTCAACTCTGCTCCCTTCAACAGCCTCTTCTCGTTTCGCCGGTCCCATTCTGTTTCTCTGCTTCCCTCTTTGGCCACGTTTGTTTCCCTCGCGTTCGACCGCTTCTCTGTCGCCCCTTCGTCGAGCTACTGGCATCATTGTGTACCGGTAGCTGCGTAGAAAAAAAAGAATCCATGTAAATTACCCTCGAAGAACAATGCTGCCCCCTTGCCCCACGTCGCAATTTCTCCTTCAATGGCACAGCCTTGAAGCCAGGAGATAGCGATCGACGACGCAGCTACTTGCTACTCGAACAGCGAAGTTTCTTCCTTTACTCGGCGATCGACACGATCGTTTCCCTCAGGGACTTAACCAACAAGATCACCGATCGGGTCATGATGGAGTGGTTAATGAAAGACATCGCTCGATAATAAACTTGTGTACGGACAAAGATACCTGTCGAACTGTCGTGTTCATGTTTTGGCGGGAAGTGATGCGTGACTACGTTTGTGTAACTATCTTTTATGCTTAGTATCTGAAGGATCGAGATTTGCTTATTGATTTCTAAATGTAAATATTTTTTTCATTCAATCATATATACAATTTTATTATTTAATATTTATATATGTACTATATATGTAATATTTATTTAATATTATTTGTATATGTTTTATACGGTTTGTATGTACATACAAAATATTTATGTTTATATGTTATATATGTTACATATGTTGTGCAATATATTATATGTGTATAGGTTATACATATATGTTGTTTTATTGTAAATGAAAGATAAGAAGCTTATACTGAAAATGAAGGAGTTGACATAGTACGAAAATTTTAACATTTGGTTCATCAAACATAGATTTTAAAAATTAGTATCTCTGTGTTTTCAAATTTCTGAACTAACAAACTTATGAATTAATAAACTTTTAGGTTTGATGGCTTGAAAGTTTAACACTTGAAAATTGATTTCTATAGTATATCTATGTTTGTAAATTTTTACATTTGTGAATGTAGGAGTTTAAAAGTTCGTAATTTGTAGTTTGGTAAATTTAAAAATTTTATGTACCTGTGGTGCCGAATTATTGGACACTTAGTGGGTAGTTTTACCGATCACGTTCAGCTGCGCGCGCTCTGCGTGCATGTGTTATCATGTAAACCGCGATCGACAATTGTTTGTTCTTCCCGCGAAAAGCGTGGATTGCGTACCACGACGGCGTCGTAAAAAGATCGCGCGGCATCGGCTATCGTTTTATAATCCCGCGGATGTACTTCTTATTGCGTTTCAAAACTATTTTTCATTATTAAATCTTTTCTTTTAACACAATCGTGTTTAAATTTATTTTTATCCTACATACCTATGCCTCTAAATTTTGAATTACCACGCTAACAAATTGTTTTTCTGTTCAATATACAAGTGGCATCTGAATTTAACTGCCAAGTATTTTGTAAACTATTAGCAGAATCAGGAAAACCAAGTGATCGTTAAATTGTTATTCGCTGTTATAACATACACAGTAAAATGTTTTTATTGCGATCGTAAATGAAAGCAAAGAGAAAGATGCAGTAGGATGTAGCAGACACCGGAATCCATGTAGAGAAAAGATTTATAGGATACGTGTATTCGCGTATATACGTAAAACATGCACAAGTGCTTTAACTCTTTGCTTTGTGATATCGGTCACTTTGTAATTCCAGGTGTAGCAATTCTCAGTTGTACACATATGTTTCTTTATACGAATTTTAGAATTATTATAGAATAATTTTTAAATTATTGTATAATACAATAATGTAATAAATTGATATAATATTAGGAGCATGACTTTGCATATATTAAAAAATGTGATACATAGTACTATTCATTCAATTTTGTTCGCACGTTCCACTTTTAGAAGATGGGGTAGTTTTTCACATTTCATATTTTTAATTAGAATTTCTGTATAGTGTCATGTGTAATAAGGATTGGATGACGTGAAAATTTAAAAATTTGGAGGTTCGGATATATAGGATTTTAAGAAATTTCTTAATTTTGTCTTCAAGAAGAAATTTGTCTTCAAGTCTCAGTCTCCAAACTGCAGTTCCCTAAATCTTAAAATCATCAAATTCTGAAGTCCCCAAATCTTAAAATGCTTATATTCCAAAGTTCCCAAAGTGCAAAGCCCTCAAATTTTAAAGTTCCTAAATGTCTAAGTCTTCAAATCCCAAGGACCTCAAATTTTAAAGCACCCAACTCCCTAAGTTTTCAAATTCCTAAGTCCCCAAATTCCAAAGACCTCAAACTCCAAAGTCCCCAAATCCCAAGTATCTGAAAATCTCAACCAATCCTCAAACTATCAACTCCCGAAAAATCTCTTAAAATAAATAAGCAGTAATTCTCTTCCCTCTAGTTCCTATACTTTTCCTAAGAGAAACTTGACTGTACAATTATTTGCATTATCCACCTACGACTACCGCGTCGTCGAAGTAATCAAAGAGTTCACTTTCCATCGCGATTCAAAAATTCGTAAAGTCGATTATCGATAAAAAGAGCACTAAAAGTCCCGTTTGTTCGAAGGTAATCCAAGCTTAATAGAATCGCCAGGAACGTGCCTGGTGAGTGAATGATTAGCCAGGTGTCTCGTCAAAGTCATCCGTTCCGATCTGCTCGACGTATTCCCATTAAATCTGGTCGGAACCAACGGTATACTAGTGGGTATGAGAGAACAACGAAACCATTTTCATACAGACATGCAGCAAAACTTTTCGATCTTCTAACTGGCATATGTAACCTTCGTTCCTGTATCTGACAGCGCGATATCGCGTAACCTTGTCTCTTCGCGTGGCAAAAGTCTGGACACGTGTTCCGTCTCGTTTCAGCACGCGAACAGACGAATTCGAGTCGGCGTAGATCGATCCATCACAGTGAACGCGCATTTCTCATTAAACACCGGCCGAGAAATTATGAAGCGAGTTTAATTGTTCCGTCCGACACCGCTCCGCCACCCCGCTCGTCCTCTTCGGTCGTTTTTGGCAGCCGGCTCTTTTCCACTTGTCATTACACCGCTCGATCCGCGATAATGACTCTCCACCGTAGGGATTTCGCGCTAGCGGAGGCCAGGACTTGCAATTTATACGCGAGCGAACGAGCGGCAAACGCTTTTTAAATCGATTTGGAGTCGCGCCAATCGTGCGAGCCGATTTTCTTCCGGCTCGTTCGTCTCCGTTCTTTCTAGACGTTTTTCGCGGCACGCCTAATTGGTTTTATTATGCTCCAGAGCCGGACTGATAGTAAGGCGACTGGCCTCCCGCGATAAGGAACGTTCCAACGACTATGCTCGCCCTCCACCTGGCCCGGATCGCACGCCGGATAAAGCCGATCTCGAATAACTCTCGAAATTGATGGCAGAATTACGAGCGGATGAATAGAGAGCTCCGCGAGTTATTTCGCGGCCGCGGCGGACCGACGTTAATGCATGCAATCGCCTGATCTAACCGTACGTCGCGGAATATACGCTTGAACGCTCGAGAATGTGCCGCTCCTTGCATCTTGCCGGGTTATTTCAGAGATAACCGCCATTCAGTTAATTTTCGAGGGTTCGGAGGATATATGAATACGATCGTATTGACTTAGTTCTCGACTTGTATCTTTTGACACTTACACCCACCCCCATAAGTATTAGAGCACATCAGACTTATTTTAATGATCACATTGTATGACGTACTTTTGTATTTTTAAAAACTTCTTGTAGAACTTGAAGTAAGAATTAGATACTGGTAATTTGTTCTTTGGTATGGAACTTTTCAAATTATGAGCATACGAAATTTAGGAGAGACTTTTGCCTAAGAAATCAATTTAAATAATATTATAGATATTTATGTGAATTAATCAGTATTTTGTACGTGAAACTTTGGAGATTTATTTAAAAAGTACTACTCATGAGCCTACAAAATGGACAAATCATATATTATTGCCAAATCATTGAAAGATTGTTTTACATATCTTTTATACATTAATTATGACTCTTTGAAATCAATATCAGTACTTGTTACAAAACATGTATGAATCACGTTAACCGTTTTGTAGAATTCTTAAACGATCTCATTCATACATCTACGCAATAACCGAGTATAAACGGAGGCTAATTTACCTGTGGCTGTAAATCTTGCCGACACTTAGCAACAAGCAAAGTCCGACTTGACCCATTACAAACCGTGCAAAATTCAACAAATCAGTGATCGTTACTCGGAGTATCTTTCACTATATCCAACATCTTAATTCCTCGTATGACGCGTTTCATCTAATACATTCATTCGACAGTTTGCAATTTCATGATTATAAAACGCTTGTTAAATCGACGATTTCTCGATATCTGAGTTGTGACTCACTTGATGAAGATGGACTAGGTCTCTTAAAATATGAAGCAATCTCTGTCTTATTTTTTGCAAAATATAATAAATTTATTCTACGTAGTATAAGGGACATAGGACGTAAGGCATTTTACGATTTGGACACTTGAATAATTTAGATATTTAGATATTTGGATATTTGGATATTTGGACATTTGGACATTTAGACACTTAGACATTTGTACATTTAAATATCTGGACATTTGATTATTTCGACATTCAGATATCTGGACATTTGATTATTTGGACATTTGCACAATTTAAAATTCAGACATTTGGACATTTAAATATGTAGACATTTTTGAAATTACAAATTTTCCTACTTTCGTGTTTGCATTTTCGCTGTCACACTAGATGATATGATGATCCTGTACGTCCCGCTGCTCAGTCTAACATATCTGTCACTTTTGCTTATAATCAATCTTGCCTTTAAATTTTACGGACAAAACGAACGTATAAATGCATGTGTGTACTTGTGCTTCAAGCACGATTGTCATTTCGACTACTAAAACTTTTGGAATTAAAATTAACACGGACCTTGTATTCGATCTTACAGTATTCTCAAAATTTGATATGTTTCTCTGAACATCAAACGTTGTTTCGCAATTCTACTGTGCTTAAGGGTTAAAGAAAAAAAATTCTTCACAATGTGAAATGTATGATAAATAGATAGCGTTTATGTATTTATATGTACAAATTTACAAATTATATGTAAATCGTATGCAATGCGTAGTCTACAGTTTACATTCTACATATTGTTTAAGTCATGTAGCTCTTGATATACCATAATTGGATAACCCCACAGAATAATTAAATCTTTTCATTGACCAAGAAAGAAGAAAAGCGCCATTTTTGGAATCTCCCACATAATCAGCAAGGAAAAACAACTACCAAACATCTATCCCATAAAACTTAATGACCCATGTGCATTACAATTTTCTTCTATGTTACGATTATCTACCTCCTTTTTTAACATGCTGTGCAAATATCATATCGAGAAAAATAGAAGAAAAACTGCACCTTGCACGTGGACCGGTGTATCTAGTAACAATCCCCGTGATCTCTCGGGCTCGATATATCTGTAAAGAGCCGTAATTACGTATCATTCGCGGCTGCGGGCTATAAATTCCGCAGATTCGTCCGCGAGATAGCAGGACCTCCGGCACAGCCGGACAATAATTCACCGCACGGCCAGTGGGAGTTGCATCGGCCACGGTTAAGAACACAGTCAACAAGTAGCCATGGATACACGGACACGCTCTGCCAAGCATACAGGCTGCCAGTGCAAAAAGCATTACGTTAACCGGATGCCTTGTTAAGCCGGTCGGTGGAAGTCTCTTTGATCGCGCGGCTACGACACGCTCAGGATGTTTCGCCATCAGACGCGGAATCCGAGTTACATCGTGCTTGGCCGTGTTTTTCCGCGGACGAACGATCGACCTTGCCGCCTGGTAATTGAAGAATACTTCTACCGTAATTGAAGAATGACCGGGCCGAGCGTGCACTTTCTTTCATTACGACATTGAATAATTACACGGCTTTCGCAAAACCGGCTAATTCGAGACAGAATGATACAGGTGGGAATTAGGATGATTTCGACAAATTTATTTAGGGTTTTTTTGGAAGGGTATTAATTTGGTAACTTCTCGAATTTACATTTGTAAATTTTTTCAGTCTTCCAGTTGTTGAATTTTTGGCTTTTTCGGTTTTTAAGTCGGTGAATTTTCAGACTTTTGAATTTTTTAAGCTGTTGAATTTCCGGACTTCTGAATTTTGAAACTGTTACATTTTCAAACTTTTCAATTTTTAAATCACCGACTTTCAAGTTTTTGAATTTTTAGGTTTGTGAATTTTTAAATTTTCGAATTTTATAATTCAGAGGTTCATAAATTATCAAATTTCTAAATTTGTTACAGTCGAGATTATTAGTTTCAAATCTCTGCATATCCAATATTTCAAATTTTTTTATTGTCTAATTTCTTATATTCGCAAGTTTCTAAATCCGCACATTCCTAAATTCTTTCAGATTCCGAAGCTTTTAAATTCAATAAATTTCCAAATTTCTAAATCTTTAAACTTTTTAAGTTCTTGTATCCCCAGATTCTTAAATTTCTTGACCTTCAAATCCTTAGACACCCTTAGATTTCCACATTTCATCTTCATCGAATTTCTAGATTGTCAAATCATTAAGTTTCCATATTCTCAAATTCTAAAATCTCTAAATTCCAAAATCCAAGATTACAATTAATCTCCACATTTTTAGATCATCAAAAATCTCTAAACATTAGCAAGTGGATAGTCTTTTCCTTTTAGTTGAAATATACGAATGTATAGATTAAAAATTTTTACCGTTTGGAAATTTGGGAGTTTAGTAATTTGAATATTTGGGACATTTTAGGATTTATGAAATGGAGAATTTAAAAATTTGATGATTTGGGACTTCGAACATATTTTCTCCAGGAAAATTGGATTTACTCTCAACTGTACCTAAATTCAGAATACATATCACCTAATCGGCAATATTAAGACCAATCATTGAGCATTAGAAAGTGTGTAATGATTGACAAAAGATTTGGTGTAATAATAGGTACTTTCAACAATCATAAGTGTTTGAAGTTTATGACATTTGCTCTCTACCAAGTATAATTTAAAGCTGCATCATTCCGATAATTCCATCATAGTTACCTTTAACGAATATGCACAATCGAATAATTCATCAAATTTGTTGAACAAGATCACTAGAGTAATGACAATGGTCCATCCCGTAGCAAATTTCTTTGTTTGCAAAACACACGCAAAGAATCGTTCGTCGTTAACGTCCATTATTCTTTGCGAAGTATATTTAGCCTCATCCTCATTGTAAGGCGTGCTCGCACAAGAAACAAATCCAGGATTAATTACGTAAAGCACGCGAAACATGTGGTATTTTAATGGCGACGCTCAACCCCCAGGATTTATGGTGATCCGTGACGTACGACGAAGAACACGGACTCTTCACGCGTGAACTCATTTCGACGCTGTTAAACGATTCGTTCAAATCTCCCGCGAACGGTTCACAATGTAGGAGCGTAGTAACTTCTAATTACGAGCTCCGCCCTATGAAACACTTGGCTCATTACCTTCAAATTCTCGGTATCATCAGTCTTAGTCGCAACTCGCCAACCTATCTTGCTGTTCTGGCTTCCTTCTCACTTCCTAGTCAGAAGACTTATTGGTGTATCTTCGTAAATGCGAGCTCATCTTTTTTCATCGCTCTGGATATCTGGATGTTAATTTTCATTTTTAAATTTACTGATTTCCTTGAAATCGACTAATTGTGATCTCTGAAATCTATGGTTGCTTATGGAAATCGTTCTATGTAAATTTTTAAGTTTATAGTGAATATTTAGTGCAATAATTATACTTACACTAAAGTGACACCATAATTTCAACTTGCATGTACATATTAAGAAAAAATCCTGATGGTCAATAATCAGGTCAAGTATAATGTTCATTAATAATTTGACTAGGTTCAATGTTGTACTTGTAAATTGACTGACTTATTTCTTATTTACTTTTTACTATATTTCCTCTAGAAACCTGAATAAACAAACACTCCTTGATAGACATCATGCACAAATCTGGATATATTAAGAAGAAATACATTCAATCACATTTTTACATGTCCTATAATGAGATCATTTATCTGAGCACTTAGGAAACACGAGACGATGCTCATGAATATTAGAAGCGGTATATTAATATTATCAGAAGATGAAACCAACTATCCCGCAAACGCGGTGAAATTAACCTAACCCGACCGAAATCACGTTTATCTCCTCTTGAAGAGCAGTCGATTATGGCGAGTGACATCTACCCTTTTGCACCAAAATGTACATCGTTACAATCAATGACACGGAGATCGCATCAAAGAGATTCATCTTGCCAGGTAGACTCGTTTTCCCTCCGTTCTACCCGCCCTCTGTTTTCATCCCTTTCATCACGATCCGTCGAAATAGCATGGAGAATTTAGCGGTCTCGCTGGGGAAAAGGTGGAGAAAACGGATCTACGAGAGGGGTTCCGGCTGATGGCGGTAGACGAACGAAGTTAAGTAGATCGGGGAATTGAGGATCATTTTAATGCTTGGTTAAATTGCGTAATTGTGAGTGCTGGTTGCGAGAGCGAGTGAGACGGGAAACCAGAGAACGATATTCGACAGTGGATAGAGCGGACAAGGAATGAGAAGGGAAAGGAGTTTGGACCGGTTGAATCTTGGTTAGCTTCGTATTTACATGAGAAAGAGTCGGAGATTTATAACCCGTATTAAAGTTACTTTGGGTGAGCCAGAGAATGCAGTTACATCCCGATAACAGTAACCAGATAGCTACGTCTTTTCAGCGAATTTCTACGCCTTTATTGGTTTTACTCGGTTCCTCGGTATAATTAACTTATGATTTAAGATATCGTGTTTGCACAAGTGGGCAGAGAGTGGTGTGTGGATCCACAGGGTCATACACTCATGGGCTTTAAAGGGTAGTTTCTCAATTTGTAAATTCGGAAATTAGAAACTTTGAATATGTTTCTTGACTTTTAAAATTTTAGATCATGAATTTTATAATATCAAGTTTGACTCGTGACCTACATTATATTTCAAATGTGACAAGTCTAAATTTGCGCCATGATTGAGTTTTCAGTTCAACATTAATTATAATTTGTGCAATTTATTTCCATGCGATTTGTTTATCAGCTGCGTCAATCAGAACTAATTTTTCATAATTGCAATATCAATACGAATAAAAGTAGTTAAAATATTACATCTACTCCATATTCAGCTATTCATGACTATTCAAATTGTAACTGTACTTGAACATCAAATTGAAGTGACAAGTCAGATTCGTCAAAGCACAAATAGTAAAAAGTCACAAGATCCAAAATATACTTATTATTTCAGCTTTCTATATTTATCTTAACATCGTAAAAATAGTTATCCCTATAACTATTTTTTTAATAAAACAATCAGAGAAAGAATTGTACATCCATAGGTTAATGCAAGCATCTCCAAGATAAGTAATCAAATTTTCAATAACACAATTCATATAACATTTATATGTACATATATGCATGACGTGACAGTCAAGGAAAGAAACAGAGGAGGAATCTTTTCAGTCTTCCAATCAACTTCCACTCAAATCAGAAGTAATCTCGATTTACAGCCAGATCCAGCGAATTTTTGCGCGATTACTTCACCCTCATTGCCGGCGGACACTTATTACGCCGTAATTACGTTTGCCGTGTTTACACTGGAGTTGAATCTCGCAAGCGAACAAGAATAGAGAGAGACAGAAAGGGGAGAGGGCTGAAAAAAGAAGAGCCGTGTAATTTACAAGCGCACCCATAGGAATGCAGCGTGTTGTTTTTCACGGGGGACGTAAACGAGGGTTCCTCGGAGCTCGAAGAATCTTACGCGTGCAATAAACTGCCCTGCTCTCCGCGTGTCGTGGCACGGGGCTGCAAGAGTGCCACGGCGAAATTCACGTCGCGTCTTATGAACCCTGTAAACCGACTGGGAGCGACGCTTTAGAGGTCCACCGGCTGCCCCGCGGAAACAAAACACTGCCATAAAGTATCACGGAGGCAGAGCCCGGGTGGAGAGCACGTAGGCCTTTATAAATTTCCCTTGAACTCGTCCCGCTCGCGCCAGGGATACTCTCCTAGTTTTTCAAGTATTCTCGGCACGTGCTGTTCCATGCCCTTTTTTTTCTTGACGATGGGGGAAATGCATTTACGTACACTCCCGCTCACTGAAGTAGTGTAGGACTCAATATAGGTGTAATGCAGTGCGTAATACTCACTAAAACCCCTACCGGATTGGCAGTATTCCCCCGGTTACCGAACTGTTTCCAGTTTTGACCAATCCGAAGGCTCACGCTTCTATGAGGGGTCAATTGATGAAGTGCGTGTCATACCACATGTGTTGCAACATGTTTAAGAACGTGGCTTTGCAACATGTGTCTCTGCAATATGTCCCTGCAACATGTCTCGCAACATGTCTAAGAATGTGGCCCTGCAACATGTGTCGCATGTCTCTGCACTATGTCTCTGCTATGTGTCCCTGCAACATGTCTTGCCACATGTTTAGCAATTTGCCTAGCAATATGTCTAACAACCAGCCTAACAGCTTATTTAGCAACATGCCTAGAAACATATCTAGTCTGCTTAACAATCTGTCTAGCAACTTGTCTTTTCTTAAAATATGGAACGCTGTACGATTCTGCAAATTACCATTGCGCAGGTGCCATGCTAATTTTCTCTAGATTGTTCCAATTTTATTGTACTAATCTGATTCTATTTTGAATTAATGGAACTAAAAAAAGTTTGATATAATCTTACTTGATTCATGTTAAGCAAACATAATACATTTGAATGATCACATATAGCTAATCTAATTTAACTTTATTTTTCCTATTCTATCAAAATCAGACAGGTTTGAATGATAAAATATAATTTAATACAACATATGAACAAGTCTGAACTACATATGCTGGCTTAAGTTGAGCTGTTCTATTACACCTTTCTTTTACCGAACTATTTATGAGAACTTGTGCTGTTCCCTGCCCAGCGCACAGAAACACAGTGCTGCTTCGTGCTTGTTCCAGCTGGCAGCCCTTTTTTTCAAGGGTCGTGTTCGCAGACAATCGCCACTCGAAAGGAACCTAGGCGAGAGAGCTCGGCTGAAGTTCATCCTATTCTTCGAGGAAGGACAGCTCGTCGATCCCCGATCCTTGGCCGGCTGAAGGATAGCTGCTGCTCGAACCCGAATGATCCGTTTCCCCATTGTCCACGGATGACATTGTTATCGATGATATCGAGATTAGAGGTTGGCTGATGAATTCAGAGCGTCCTCCCGGGACCGTGTTCCCTTTTCTTTCATTTTCTTGCGAACGACCGATGGGGTGTCTCGCCCGGTCTACTCATGGACCGTGGAGAAGACCGACCCGACGGATTAGACTCGTTACGTCGATACGTTAAGTCGAAGAACGCGTCGTTAAGGACCAGCGAATCCTGGGAGGGGAAAACTACTTCGGAGACTGGGGACGATTGTTCCAGGCCAATCCGTCTTCCGGAGTGTCCTTCGTCCCTTTTCATGGTTACAAGCGGGACCTGGGATTCTCTTTTTTTCCGAGAACTTTACTGATCTATTCTTGGGGATAAATGCGACTACCGGCGATTCGTAATCGGACGCTGGTGTAGATTTATCGGTGAGGGGCAGCTTGACTCTCTGTGTTCTATTTCTGCGAGGAATAATGGATGGCGAGAGAAATTTGTTATCTAGCATTCTGGATATAGTTACAATTTCTTATACGTATAATGCAGTATTATGAGTGCATTATACGTCCAGATTTTTATACATATGTACTATAAGAAATATAAATTTTATAAAATTTTATAATAATTGAGAACTGATTTTTGTGTGGAATTAAAATAATTTAGTTACTTTCAGTAATTTCACAGTATCATTTCAATATTGACAATTATGAATATTACTATAAAAATAACTCAAATACTCGATGTAAGCACGATCAAAGTTTTCTTTAATTTCTGTGGCCGATAAAAATTGATTTTGGAAGCACAGCTTTTAGTGCATCGTTGAAGTTCAACGATCTGTCAATATTTGGCTAGTCTTCAAAATAAAAATTTTCACATCGAAATTTTGAAAACAATCTTTAAATTCTATTACCCCTTGAATAATTCATTGCACAATTTTGTCGCAGCTACGGTTGCAATTCTACCATTTTGAAATATACTGCGTGCAATATCTTAGATGGAGTCTAAACGATGTATATTTAAGCACCCGAAGTTCAAAAAACTCATATTAGTTCCTACGACTTTACCCTATAGTTATATTGTACGTGGAATATAATTACGCAGAATACAAAATGGAAATTATGCAGCGGTCTAACATTTCCCTTTAAACGCGATAATTTGATCTCACAGGTATCACTACACTAAAAAAAGCAAACTCATTCTTATTCCCGAAGAGAGATCCTTCAACGTTTCCGTTTGACACGTACCATTTTCGTTATCTAGCAGTCGGTCTGCCCTATACCCTTTCACGTCTCCTTCAACGAATAGCACTTTATTTGCATTTTCCAGCAGGTATCGCGTCGTTAACACTCTCTGACCACAGCGGCTTTCTTAAAGAGATTTTTATCGACATCCGCATTTTCCATTTCACCTGGAATAATGCCGAGCGATCCGTATCAATACCATCAACCATAATTTCCCGTTCGTGCTACCAACCTCATAAATCATTCGTCTGGACAAATTGTCCATCTGAAATTCTTCCTATGCTTGAGACGATTCGGGAGGAAACGATGGCAAGTGACTCGTCAAACCTTTCGGTCGATTCTTCCGTCAAGTTAAGATTATAAATTAATCGCTTCAAGACAAATCATCGCGATTTTGCGCCGATAAACACCATGTACAACGTTGGATTTATAAGTCAGATTAGGAGAGTTTAGGACCGATACGTAATTAAATGAATAGACGTTGAATAGCTACTCCTTTACAGTCCGTGCGTTATACATATCGCTATGTGTTGTGTTGCAACGCGTTATATTACCACGCATTGTATAACTACACATGCTATATTACCACACGTTAAAACTCAACATGTTGCATAATTACGCGTTGTGTCATAAATCAGATAAATTCCTCGCATTATATTGCCATTTATTGTATCGCTATGCGTTACATAACTACACACGTTATATTGCCACACATTATAACTCGACGTGTTGCGTAGCTGCGCGTTGTGTCGCAAATCAGAAAAATTCCTCGCATTATATTGCCATGTATTGTATAATTTCACGTTATTTTGCCATGAGTTATACTGCTACTCGTTAAACCTCGGTCGTATAGCAGCGCGTTACGTCATTAAAATTCTTTATGTTATATTACCACCCGTCGTACGACCACGCATTGCATCACCATAAATTAAAACACGCGTTGTACAGCAGCGCGTAAAGATTCAATGCGTCATACTGCGATGCATTGTATAGCTACTTGTCAGCTGATACTTGTAGTCACATTTATAGTCTCGGGTGCGAGTTCTATCTTGCATATGAAAAAGCTAATGAATAAAGAAATAAAGTAATGGAATAAAACAGATTAAAATGTGCAAAGTGGAATAAATTTAACCAAGTAGAATTTATACCGGGTATAACAGTACCCATGTGGTAAGTTGGAAGAATTTTATTGCACGTACGTGTCCGTATAATTGGAGCACTTTTTCAGTCATTATCGCTATAGTGAAAGGGTTAAACAGAGAGTAGAGTATGTTCACTAAAAGTTTGCCAAGTTGTGGGATGTAACGGTTACCCTGTGGTTGCACGCGGCCGTTTCGCATTTACATGCGATTAGTCGATACACATGGTAGAGTGTTTTAAGAGAAAGAACCCCCTATTTTTGGAGACCATATCATTAATTCAACCTACCATTTATTCTAGTTGTTAATTCTCTTCATTCACGAAATTTTACAGAATAAAATAAAATGATTACACAAAAAGTTTTTAATAGGATCTCTTATTTCTTCCGTCCCCAATACACATATATGTATTTTTAAAGATAAATATAGTACTAAATATTTGTACGTATAACTTGTAGTTATGTTATACAAATTAATCACAATTATATATTAATTAAATATTCATTATTCTGCCGTCGATAATACTTGCTTGATATACGAAGTGCGATCATTAAGTTCCCGGACTGTGTCTGCTGTGACCAAACGGTTCACACAATTGACATGCGCTCGCAGAACATATGAATAACAATCTTCAAGACAAATAACACGAAGTTTGGAAGCGATATGTTCATTAAATCGTGTGTTATACAATTTTATAGTAGCATACACGCGCGCTCCGCTGCGAAATTACGATGAACTCCAAATTGGAACAAAGAGCTAACATTAAATTCTGTGTGAGACTCGGGAAATCGGCGACCGAAACGTACGCAATGTTAAAACAGGCTTACGGGAATGAAGCAATGGGTCGGACGAGCTGTTTTGAGTGGCATTCGCGATTAAAAAATGGTAGGACATCTTTGGAAGACGACGAGAGATCCGGGCGGCCACTCACGTGCAACACTTCCGAAAACGTGGAAAAAATTCGGGCAATTGTGCATGAAGATCGACGCATCACTATCAAACAAATTTCCGATATCATGATGATGTCATTTGGGGAGGTACAAATGATCTTGACCGACAGTGTTTGGATAACCCGGAACTCTTAACAAAGATCATTACCGGTGATGAAAGTTGGATTTACGGGTATGATCCTGAGACTAAACAGCAATCTTCGCAGTGGAAAAGCCCTCAATCTCCACGACCGAAGAAGGCGAGACAGGTCAGAAGCTCAACAAAGAGCATGATCATTGTTTTTTTCGATATTCATAGGATTGTGCACCGCGAATTTGTTTCCACGGGTCAAACAGTGACTGGTGCTTTTTATTGTGACGATTTGAGACGTCTCAAGGAGGACATTCGTCGGAAACGACCACAACTGTGGGCAAAGAGGAATTGGGTGCTTCAAGACGACAACGCGCCAGCACACAGAGCACTCGTAACACAAGAGTTTTGTGTACGAAATAACATGATCGTCCTTCCTCACCCTCCATACTCGCCAGATTTGGCACCCTGTGACTTCTTTTTGTTCCCCAAAATGAAATTGAAGCTAAAGGATCAGCGGTTTGACACGGTGGACGAGATTCAACGCGAATCGCAGGAGGTGCTCGGCACGCTTCAAGAAGAAGACTTTCAGGAAGTTTTTCAAAAATGGCAGGATGTGAAGAGTTCAAAATTATTAAGGGTATCCTTTTTCTACATAGGTTGCAGTATTGTCCTGAACGGTACAAATGTTGATACTCGGTTAGAATCGTTCAGAAATTGCTGGGAAACAACATTACCGTTGAAAGCAGCGAGGAAGAGTAATCATTAGGTAGATTATTCGTTGCTATTGTTTCAGAAAACTTGTCGCTACGTTCGACGAAATGATTATCGGAAGTTGAAGGGATTAAGAGAGATAAATTCTTCGTCACATTGTGTTCGCAACAACTCTACGTTTGCTGAAATGGTATCTGATGTCTCGTTTAAATGGAGATTCATTGTCTGCACTGTCTCTTTCATTTCCCGCTCTTCTTGCATAAAATGTCCTTTGAACTCCGACGTTTTTCCTATATTTCTTGGCATAAATAACGGATATTCGTGAAAAATACATGTTTGCGCAAATTGTGGCCAATTATCCGGCCAATGTGCTCCGTAAACGTCCTCGTGAAGACTATCCATTATGAGGCAGAATTGTTAAATTATTCCTCTGTTAAATTAGCTAAACATCGTTTCACAAATACTTAGCGTGATTAACAAGAGAAGACTGTTAGTATTTCTTAAGTAACTCGATATAATTAAAGAATAAACTACTATTGAATAAACTGATACAAACGTACTGTGAAAAATGTACGGTATTATTCGAATAAAATCATAGAAAAAAGTTTATTAACATTTTAATTACACAATATAGAAATATCATTATTTTGGTTAATTTATAATTGTAACGTATGATTTTTGACATACAAAAATATTTAAATAAAATTCTTTAAAGTATTTACAAAATGAATAATAACTAAATTCACACTAACAAAATAACTTACCAATGTTTTATAACTTCAAAGTGAAATGAAAATTACATGCGAGTTACAACAGATTAAATTTGTAAAAGAGAGAAGAAATTTTTGTACCCTTCTTCATGAATACTCTCTATGAACTTAACAATAGAACTATTGAACAAATTTTAACAAATAAATTATATAGAGTATAAACAAATATATATAACAAGAAATTAACATATTTGTAACATAGTGTTACAAATTTTAAAAGATACAAAAAGAATCCACAATTACGAAAGACAAAAAATGTTTTTAATAATTTTATCAATTTTTGGTATTCATTTCTCGCAGAATATAAGAACATATACATTAGTTCATATAGAATGTAAAAAATGCAACGAGGTGTTAAACAGCGAGTTTCAATCCAGTCAGTCTGATCACCGTTATCGACATCTCAGCCCTACCGCAAGTATCAATAATAAATCACCCAGCCCGATATTTTTGATCGAACTTCGGCAAACTTGTGCATACCAGGTTCAAGCACGATAACAGGATAATTCCATCGAATCGCATTAAATTTGAACTCGTTCCGTTATCTGAATAGTTTCGGCGGTCAGATGGTAATTTCACGGCCGTGTCATTCGGGTTCCGTTTGCCGCATATTTGCGTTCACGCTTTACGAGCACGTGAAGCCAGATAAAAATCGGCCTCGTAGAAAACCGAAGGGAATAATAAGAGTTATGTTCGTGGGAGTGGTCGCAACGTTTTAATTATCACGCTGGCGGTCGATGTAACCCGTTTTGTGCTCGCGCGAATTTATCAAACGCCATTTAATCGGATCAAACGGCGCGCTCGTCCCACCCTTTTTCCATCCCCCTTCTGCCGCCCTTCGACCTCGCTCGGAAAACAAAAGTCGAATATTCGCGACAGCTAGGGTTTGGTTTGCACGCCGGCAATCGCTCGCAAAGTCACCCCTTTTACACGTTTCACCCTCACCCCTATCTGCTTCACCCTATCTCTGTCATCCCTTTAACCTTCAACATTTTCTCTTCCATCACGTTCGCCGTCTCTACCTTTTCTCGCTACCTGGCCACACCATTTCTTCCCTTTGTTTTTTCCCTTCCACCCTCGTTGCTCGAACTAGACCTCGTCGTTTAAACGTTGCAGCATTGTGGCGTCCATTGTCGCGACGTCGAACGTTGCGGCCGACCAGCACAATGCAAATGACGGTGGAAAAAAATGAAGTTCCCGTTCAGAGAAGAAAGAACGAACAAACGAGCGACACAGGATGCGCCGTGTTACTACTGTGTGTCTCTAAACGGTTTACGGCTGTTATTTCGTGGGAAAAGTGTAAACAGAGATGTGGCACAGCTCGCTATATGGAAATGGTTCCACCGAGAACGATGAACTTATTCTGATATGAAACGAATGTGGATTAACGATGTAGATGTTTATGGATTAAATAGGACATTTGAAAGTTTGCGTGATGGCCTATAAAAATGCGGAGTTGTAATTAAATGAAACGTGAGCTATTGTTTTTGATAGCGTATGTTCTATTTTAAGAAATTAGTGAGTTTATAGGTAAGCACGTATGTATAATAAAGTTGTTCTTTTTACGTTTGCGAATTAATGTAATTGCTGACGTAAGGTGAGTCTGGTATATGTATGAACTGACATACATATAGTTTGAAGGACATATGATATTTTGTATGGCTTGCATTGGCAATTTTGATATTTGCAAATTTAAAATTTTTTAATTTCAAAGTTTCCAAACTTCTAATGACTCAAATTTTTAAATGCTAATTTTCCAACATTTGAAATTTCCAAGTACATTTCGAATTATACAATTATTTAAAACATTAAATACTATTTTACACTTTATACACTATTTCAAATTTTAAGAGCGTTTTTACCGTAATTATTTTGCCACCTAAAGCTTAACTTACATATAAGATTATTTCGACGTTATTTCAAACATTAAATACATTTTTCTCATAATTATTTTGTCATTTGAGGCTAAATTTGCAGATATGTTCATTAAACACATAACATTATTATTACACTAAAGTTTACTTCCATTTTATCACTGATTGCTATATCATCTACACATGACGTTCAAATTTCCAAACAAATCTGTCATCTATATTATTCATTCACTTTTACAATTTATTCATTTACCTAATTGAAAATACTTGTATTAATTACTCAGAACTATAAACAACAAATGTAACAAAATTTAACGAAAATATTTTATACAATTTGTCGAAAATAAAAATACTATCCACTCAAACATTCACCCATTTCAATGTGACAGTCCATGTTAAACACATTATTCTCATAATTACAATAGTTAACCATTTTATATCAAGGCTATGTGTAAGTTTATTTTCACTATATGATTATCATCATATTCGTCGACATACATGGTAAACAAATTGGAAGTTTCCCCGGCTAGATCAGGTGGAATCAAATACGACGGATCGTCGAACAAACTCGACGTCGCGAACGGCTCTGAATAAATCTTCGATCGAACCGGTGCGCGGAAACCGTCCAGGGGAATAAAAGAATGACCAAGGTAGACTAGTTGAAATATATTTTCGCTGATTCACCGTCAACGCTGGTTGTCTAGTGCTTCGAGAGCTGGTCGGCTGGCTCTCTCACGCTGTTTTTCCGCATTGCCGACGAGGGCGAACAGCGTGGACGAGCACAAAAGTTGCTGGAAAAACTTTCCGACCGTGGGCCAAATGCAGACTATCTGGAATCGCTGGTGCTGCTAGATAGGAGTTTCAGCCACTCTGAAGAGGGTGAGGGATGACCGAAGAGAGAGTGGCCGTGGAATTGCGGCCCGCATAGCGGAGTCAAAGGCGCGTGCTGTGCTTTCGGATCCTCCTGCTCGACTATCGCCTTTGTACGTTTGAGGTTTCGTGGCCAGTAAAAACTGCGGGCGAATCGAGGGCCTGAAGTAAAGGGTGGCAACGGAGTGGCGAAAGGTAGCGGTTCGAGGGCTGGTCAGGTCACGAGGAAACATTTCGTATGTTTCGTGAAACCGGTAGGGTCAAACACTGGTCGGCTTAGATCCGCAGTGGACCGCGATTTTGTGGCACAACGGCAGGAACAGCCGGACGGAAAATCGAGCAAGAATGTACGGGGATGATCCGGTAAAAACATCGGAACCTGTTGGAACGCAATTCGAAATGTCCCGTCCACTGTGGCGAAGAGTTTTTGGTTCAATTGATCGGGAAAACAGTTTTTTTCTCTTGATAGCTATTGGATATGGTTGTTTTAGAAAATGCGCCGCCGGGACGAGGTTGCATGTGGTGCATGTGGCATGCGCTCGCGGCCATTGATGGTCAGTGAATTTCCCACTTTGCTATTTTTTTTATTTAAAATATTTTTTCTATACTTCTGTATTTCTACATTACATTTCAAATTTTTCATGTTTCTACTTCTCCAGATTTATAAATTTGAATTACTCTAGATTAGTAGGTGCATCTCTACATTTTAACATGTAAAATAACTATCTTTTCTGATTTTTAAATTTGACATTGTTAGAACTAGTTACAAAACTAGTTACATAACTAGTTATTGAACTAGTTCTTGAATTATAAGTCATCCTGTACTTTTCAATCTTCTGATTGCAAAGAGACAGGATTCGTATCTATAAATTCAAAGTGTACTCAGGTACGAAAACTCAGATATCATCTTCAAGTACATTAGCTTCAGATCGCGAGATCGAGCCAATAATTTAAACTTTAATTTCCATTCTTCTCGTCGACTTCCAACAAACTCGGTTCTCTGAAAAACTTGCGGCCGAACTTTTCATCAGTCCGCCTGTGAAGAAGAACGTGACCTACTCTGTTCAGCGGAGGAAACGAGTCCTATAAAATGTTCCTAAGAAATTAACCCTTTGCATTCGAGGGTACTTTGGCTATTTATAAGTAGCAACTAAAACTTCCTAGTTAAAAAATTCCAAGAATTCTTTCGAAGTTACTATTTCTCTATTATCAACTCTTAGCCAACCAAATGGGAAAATCTTCCCGCTTTAACATTTTAAGCTACAATTTTCTAGTTAGTTGCGTCACTACGTATAAACGTTAACTATTGCTACAGTGTTCAGATAAATAACAAAAGTTAAAATGTTAGACACTTAGAGACACTTCATTGTGCAGATTACAATTCGAATTAATCGTAAAATTTATATATAGGAAGAATCCGACTATTGTTAGTTACATTTGAATTGCATTTGATCTTTGAACTGCAAATTGCAAGTTGCATTTGATTACAAAATAACTGAACGTGATTTATTCTTGTTTCAAAATAATGTGTCACATATGACGTACTCTGCCGTGCAGCTCATACTGCAACTATTAGGTTTATCACATGTGAACAATAGAGTGAATCACACGTGGCACGCTGTTTCAAAACAAGGTGTTTATTTTTACCCCTAAATAAGCCTAATAGTTTATCATATGAAAGAAGTTGTTTTTCAACCACAATGAGTCGTTTTGTAAAACAAGTGTTATTTAATTAATATCTAAATCAACTTCTCTTACGCAAAACAACATGAATAGCATTATGTTTGAATATCAATGTGAATAACTTTGAATTTAAAGGCAAAGAAAAGCGGATAGTGTTATTGCACAAGATGGGGCAGGATCATTCATCAAGGAGAAGTTTTCGAGTATTCTGGACACGAAACAGCTGGCAGAATTTGACGCGATGCAACCCAGTTCCTTTAAGTTTCGAGGACACTCGTAGCGAGCGGTTCGAAACTAAGTCGAAGCGTACGAATCGCATCGCGAGCCCGGTCTGCTTTGATTTACTGCGACGGGAAACACAAACAGCAAAGTGCGGGAAGAAAAATAGCGGCAAGCGAAAGGCGGGTGAGCATCGGCAAGAAACTGACAGAAATAGAACGATATCGACTGGTATCAGAGCAGACCGAGGCGATGCTCAAAAGCTTGAGAACTGGAACAGAGGAGCGATGTGGCGCGAGAGGATCGGTGCCGGGTCACGGGCGGATACGAAGGATTCCTTCGTTCGAAGCCATCTCGAAGGTGGTTACATTAAGTTGCACAGCCCTCGCTGCATCCACATGTTTCCGCAATATCCACACGATGGGTTAGGGGTGGCGGTTAGGCCACCGACACGGAATCCAGGTTCCTGGAACACGATTGTTGCATTATTCGAGGGACGCGGCTTTCGAACTTGCGGCGTCGGGTTTGCGACGCCCTCGTTCCGCTACGAAACCGCCATGAAAGAATTAACCTCTTGAATACACGTCAACCAGCACTGGCTTTTAGTCGTTACCGCTGTTCTGCTTTCGCAGCTTCTTGCTCTTTTTCATCTTCTTACCCTTTTCCTGCTCTTTCGTTTCTGCGAAACCCCCTTTTTCTAAGCGTTTTTCGTCATTTCCCGCGCTCGAGAAATTGCGAGAAGAGGCTGCGAATTCTTTCCGTTTCGCGGCTCGTGGATACCGATCTGAGAAACAATTAACAGACTCGTACTTTGCGATCTTTTTTCACTACATTTTCTGTTACTTTATTTCCTGTTGTATTAATTGGTAGCATAATTAAATTCTTCTTCTCGATTGCACGATTGTATTTTTGTTCTCTTCAACTGCTTGCAATTTATTTATTTTAAAAAGTTTCGAATTTTGTAAATTTTTGAATTTAAGAATTTATAAACTTTAAATATTATAAACCAATTATGTGGTATCGAGAAATTACCATTACCATTGTATTACTAATTCCGTTCATAGTGGCAGATGTGTAAACCCCTAAGTTTATTCATCTATTATAAGAAAACAATTTCGAAACATCTGAAAACATAAAATTGCTTCGAAGCTCGATATAGTATTTGAAAGCATCAACTGCAGCATCGTTTGGCCTGTAGGAAGCTTTTCCAGTTGGCAGGAAACGATTAACCGCGACGAATGTACTATCGCGATTCTTCCCCTTTTCCCTTTTTCCATGGAAAAGCGAGGAAGAGGAAACTATGCAAACTTGAGCGCGTTCGCGTGCAGCAGTTTTAATTTCCAACGTATATTTAAACTCCTTAAGCCGGCTGTTTTTGCGTGCGTTGCTGTTCGGTCGCATCGCCAACCCACCGGCATTTTCCTTTTTCTCCTCTTTCGCTCGTGTTTGCCCACTTTGGCCCGCGGCGAGCAACAGACAAACTCCTCCATACGGAAAAGGAAACTTCCGTCCTGTCGGCGGAAATGAAACGTCGAGGTTCGGCAACCTCCCGGCGTAAACGCTACTGTTCTCCTCTTCCTGCTGGAATTCTGCTTGTTCGCTCAAAACTGTTCCCCTTCTCCCATTTTCGATTCACCGCTCCGCGACGATGCGGCAACGTCGTCCGTTAAAGAAAGAGAGATAGAGAATGCGACGTATAAATTGCCGAGGATATTATTATTCGTTCGAGGATGTTTCGAGCAAAGTTTCAACGTTGAGTTTCGCGGATGGTGGGTATTTTACATTGACTCACATTTGTTGATGTGCTTCTTAACACTAGATTTACCCGATGAAATGACCGATCTTAGATTTCTTATTTTTAAGTACGAAAATTATTAAGAAGCTTCTGTCAAAATGTATGTTCACCTTCATCATGACACAGAATTGTGCAAGCTTGTCAACGTATTATTTAGATATTTCTATAGTTTAGTTTTAGTTTAACTATAAGTGATCATTGACCGGGAGTCTATGGTTAGTATTAATGTTTACAGTATATAAAGTAATCATTCTGTTACTTTACACTAATAACTACGGGAGAAATTTCTATACTCTTAAATTCCTATATCCCTATATTCCTGTACCGCTAGATTTCTATACCTTTAGATTCCTATAACTCTAGATTCCTATATCTTTATATTCCTATACTCCTACATATTGCCATACCCCTAGATTCTTATAAGCCTATATTCCTATTACCCTAGATTTCTATATCCCTAGATTCCTACACCCCTAGATTCCTATATCCTTAGATTCCAATACCCCTGGATTTCTATACCCCTAAATTGTCATATCCCTACATTTCGATACCCCTAGATTCCTATATCCCTAAATTCTTATATCCTTAAATTGCTATATCCTTCAATTTCTATGTCCTAAACTATATTCCTACGCTTTTCTACCCCTACAATCCTATATTTCTAGATCCGTAGAGGAAAAAGGCAGCAAGAGCTATCCTTGGTACCTAATATTTTATTTCGGTGTATCCTTAGTTATGCGAGGACCCTGTGCTTCAACTTACTGAGCGTAATTGTGAATCCAGCTCTGAATACTCAGCTCGGGCTCGTTAGTTTCGTTTGAATAATGATGAACAGCACTTTGACTCGTGACTAGCGGATGTTTTCAAACGGACGCTCAGCAACGACTCAAAATAGGCACACGATGAGAGAGCATCCTCGTTTGTTTCGGTAGTCGTGCATATATCTTTATGCCGCGCCTGGTACAACCGGAAAGTGGTTATTGAGACACACTTATAACGATATATCACTTCTGTTTTTCTTTCTCTTCTGAATTGAAAACATACCGACAAGCAATTAATTAAAATGAACGGCAGAAAATATATGGGAATATTAACTAAGAGACAGACTGAGGCAATAGCACTTTACTGGACGAATCTATAATTCTTCGATAAAAATATTTTTGGTTACTAGGAAAATAGTTGAACAGTTCATTGAACTTACTAACAAATTTGTGATAGTTAAATTGTTCCTTTAACCTTCCATTTCATTCTGTAAGAAATATCGGTCTTAATTTTGTATTATATTCTATACACAATATTTTATTATTGTTAGATTCCGATTTATTAATCAGATTTACAATAAGCACTTAGGGTCAAGCTGCGATTCAATTTCTGTTTAAACTTGAGTATATCGATGACAATGTTACATAGTGGGAATGACGAAAAGGACCAATAGGGATTGTCGGATATCGAGGAGTCAGGCGTATTATTCAGAGTCAGTGAGTAAGGGTTTAAGGGTGACTAATTGTCTACGGAAAGATGACGGGATTTAGTTTGGAACATAAAAATATTGATTATTCTAGAGTGATAAAGATACTGACTAATCTAAAGAAATAAAAATATTGATTAACCTAAAGCGATATCCAACATTATGCTTATATACAATATAATAAATATATAAAATATGAGATTGCAAAACACTTTGTTGCACATAATAGAAAATTTACTATAAAATTCTGTACTTTGTTCAATCGATATGAATCACAAATTTCCTAATTAAGAAATTTATTGCAAATGTATCTTGCTTTTCATGATTACAATTTTCTGTTGTTCCTTGTCAAAATGTTTCAAATTTGCAATATTGCATGATTTTTTATAAATCAGTTGTCTATATATTAATTTTGATAAATCAATTTCTTTAACAGAAAATATTTCTTATAATTCATTGAAGTTTACAAAAGCATTTTTTCAATGACAAAGCCATGCAATGAACAGTTAAACTCCTTGATCTGACAATCAATTATTTGACTGATGACTAAAACGACAAATATTGCTTGTATTAAAGGCTCAATTTTGGAATTCTTTTGCAATTTCATCACTCCATGTAAATATGCAGTAAATAACACAGGTGATGATATCTTGACACAAAAAAAGGATACATCTTTCGACTGAGAGAATGATATACAGCCCTCGTATTTCAAAACTACCAAGATTTATGAACTTTCATGATTTTGGAGATTATTAAAGTGGTAATAACTGCACGTTCGCAAATATATCAAAGTAAAGTGATTAATAACGGCGATTTGTTGATATCACGGGGTTAAAACGGTCTCGATTGCGTCTCATCTCGCAACATGCAGCCCCGAATCGAGGCAAGCAGGTCGAAACGAAGGTGAGAATGTCGGTCCTGGTGAAAATGTCTCGCAATGTCCGATAGATCGACCTTTGGCTCGCGTTTTCATTCACACTTCTGTTGAAACGTGCTAAATGTGATCATTGTAGATGAAACATTCACCCAGTTCTGGCTGAAAAAGAACTCACATCGATGCACTTTCAAATCTTTGCATCTTTATTGACCTTACATTTAATTCAATTAAACTCGAAATAGTTAAATATTTTATCAGCTTTGGTCAAGATTGACTTTTATTTGACTTTAAACCCTTCACTATAGCCGTCTCTGTTAGAAACCTTTCTGGTTTTTATATTAAACTAAATCAATATTTAAATTTCAATCAAATATTTAAACTTGTAAAAATTAATTGTCAACAGTACATTTCTTAATACATTTATCTTTAATTATCTATAACAACTACTACAGTCGAAAGTCTATAATAATATTAAAAATAATAGTGATGTACTGAAACAATTATAAGGTCTTTGACTACCTGATAAAGTAGTTGACAAGTTCCAAACTGAACGTCCACATAAGTGTAGACATCCTCCATATTAAATAACCTTGAATGGAAACAATCTGCATCAAGAACATATTAGTACCAAAATACTCTATGAAAACTTGTATTATCTATAAAATTGCGTCCTATAAACTTGAGTGATATAATACAAATTACTATGAAAGTTGTCCACTTTCATTTAACGATAAAATGTTATATGCTGTAATACTTGTAAGAGAAATCATGACATTGTTCGAGTTGTTTCACGAATTAGCCAGTCCATTGACCTAGCAACGTAACAAGAAATTCAAACAAAGGCTATAACTTTTTTTTATCATGCCGCACAAGGATTATCGGGGCTAATAGAGTAGGTTGCATCAGGCCACCAAGCCACGCCAAGTTTAGCAGCGTGGAATCCAGCCCAAACACGACCGAAATAAATGCTAATCGCGATTCTTAATCAACAGATCCCGGTCTCTATATATAAAGACCGTAATTCTATCGCTGCCAAATCACTTCGAGCCTTGTGGATTATTTAAGGTAAAGCCTGTCACCCCCCGGAGGCTTGCAAATTGATCGTTCGCTAGAAATCTCCATGATTTTCACGTTGCTTCGCACTCGCCAAACTAAATCTGGACGGCTGTGTAACGTTTCGTGAATCGACGATTTCTGCAAGCCCTTCAACAGCTTTCTGCAATTCTATTATTCAAGATGAATTTTAACACCTCGCAGGATTCGTTGGATGTTTGCTCTTTTAATGATGGGAACGTTGAACTTTATTCTCTTAATTAATGTACGTCATCGTTTAAGAGATGAAGTCGAATTGAAGCCATTCGGTCTTTCGTAGACACTTAATTTTAATTATGTATTCGAATGTTCTTCGTTATAAGTCATTTAAGATCGCATTTCAGCTACTTAAGATACTCGTATGTTTCTTTTATACACACTTCATTCGTATGTTACTTTAGTGAAATATTATCCCTAGAAACATCATTAACAAATGTTCCCATAGGACAGATATTTTAGAATTTGTACAATAAGAGTTCGATGCAAATCAGTTATTTGGAAACAATAAAATCAGTAAAATTGCAGTACTATGTATTAGCTTTATTTTAAAAATTAGTATTATATTATTCAAATATTTATTTCATATACAATGTGCAATCTGTAATACAAATAATTAGTAGTTTCATAGCGACGATTAAGCAAAAAAGGAAACCTGTCAAATATAATATTTAAATAACATTTTTATTGTGTAAATAAAATGAAATATATGGAAATTTTATAATACAGTTTATAATAAACATATTCCTATAATGCAATATACGAACTTAAATTTATCTTAATATCGATATTATAATATAAACATTAAAATCTATGTTTATTTGCGACAGTAAATAAAATAAATTAATTATAGAATTTAACTAATAATTAATACTGTTATAACTGTAGTACTATTCAGCGTACAGTATTCTTTATTTGTTACAATAATTAAGGACTTGTTTAATATCGATTTTTCTGCATCAATTATCATAAAAATTTATCAGGTGATAACGCTTTTTATAAATTTCAGAATTTATATTTTAAATAAAACATGTTAAAAAGTAGTATTATTTTTGATGCTTGATAATGACAGCTGTGATGTCTGATTGCAATCAATTAACATCGACCGAAATCGAGCGAGACCGACTGAAACCAACTGAAATCGACTGAAACCGACCAAAATAGATCTAAATTGATTGAAATCAATCTAAATCGACCAAAATCAACCGAAACTAGCCGAAATAAACCGAAGTCGACTGAAATCAATTGAAATCAACTGAAATAGATCTAAATCGACTGAAAACAACGGAAATCGATTTTAATCAATCAAAGTCGACAAAAATCGATCCAAATCGGCCAAAATGAATCGATATTTAGCTAAATTCACCGAAAGCAACCGAAGTCAACTGTAATTAATCGAAATTAACCGAGGTATCCTGGGATAAGCCGAAATTAACCGAAATCGATGTAAATCTACCGAAATTGATCTAAATCGTCTGAAATGGATTCAAATTGAAATAAATCGACCAAAATCGCAATAAATGGACCAACATCAGTAAAAATCGATCGATATCGACTGTTCAAGAAATGCGTGCAAATCGTGGTCGGAATATGACCAGCGAAGATGGACGTTGGAAATCGTTCATCAGCAACAGGACGAATCGTTTCATCATTGCCGTTAGAGCATTCTCGTTACACAGATATTAACGGATCGCGAATCACGTTGCACAAGTGTGCTTGGCATAGTTTCGTCTACGAACGATGCGAACGCGTTGAGTTCCCTCTGCTCGTGACGCGGCGAGTTCAGGCCTCCCCTTAGCTTCTAATTATACGTGATCTATGTTTGGACACCGGGCCGATACTTTCTGGCATTGACAGTACAGTTTCCCCTTTTCTTTCTCGTTGAACACGCGACGCGAATCGATTCGATTCGATTCGATTCGCACAAGTGAGTCGAGTCCGTCGAATCCAAATTCGATTCCTGGTTATTCGCGAATGGAAATTTATCTCGGACACACCGATTGTTCCCCCTGCGAATCAGCCATTTACTTGTGACCATGAGGGGAGACCGGATTCCACCGATTACGGTGATAAATTTCACTTGAATATTTGATGCCGGCAAATGGAAATGAAGGCTTCAGAGTTCAGTATATTGAACTCGACAAATTTTATATTGTGCTTTTTTCTTTGAGATCGCAAAAGATAATGTTTAGGTTACGTTGTGATCACTCAGTTTTTGGTGATCTTTATGTCTACATTGAATAAAATTCACTGCAGAAATTAAGTGCTTACATGACTTACAAAACCTTACAAACCTTCAGTAAATCTAAAATAATCTAATTATTTATAATTTTCGAGTATATTCAAGTTGTGTGTCACTATATTAACAGCAGTACCATATACTTAACTATTATCGAATTTGCAGTAACATCGAAAACATGAAATATCTTATCTTTCTATGTGTATATGATTTATTTTCCTTACAATCTTCTCACAAAAAGGAAACCAATTGCAAGTAAATTGAACCATACTACATAATAAATAATGTTATTATTAATTGTATTTTTAAGCAATACAAAAAATTCTTCGTTATTTTTCCTACATAAAAAACGTTCTAAATGTATATAACCAAAAAACTGTTTAAAAGTAGTGTTTAAAATATTAATAAGAGCGAAAGATATTTAGATATCCCATTTCAACTGAAACACCCAGTATATCGCAATACAACTCGAGCGATAGGAATGAAAATGTATGTTCATGGAGTATTGTTTCTGGATTACATCAACCTAAATACATGATGCAAAAGATCACGATTTTTTGTCCGAGGCCCTTGCGATACGGATATTGGCGTTAAGAAAAACAAAACTACTGAACTGATAGAAGATTAAGGAAAAAAGAGACGAGTCGAGTTGTACCCGTGCATAGATGTTCGAGTTAACCTCCGTTAACCCCGACTGTTCGGTCTCGTTGAATTCAATGTATCGGTGACGTCAAAACGTTGCTTTAATTCGAGCGTATCGGTACGGATGTCTGCATCCTCCATTAATGTCTGACGAAACGTAAAATTGGGCCTCTATTCATGGAGACCACCTTAATACGCCTATAAATCTATGGAAACGTCGTTGAATTATTAATGATATCAATAAATTAGAACGATTTGTTCATATCATTGATAATTGCTAACGATTTTTCATGGCTAGAAATTGAAACATTCGAACATAGAAATAGGAATTTCAATTTTGAGTTGGGAAAATTTGGTTTTACACATACAAATTGGAGTAACGTACATTTTTAGTGTAAAATATACATTCACAGATAACACGTACAATTTTAACATAAAACATGTATAGGATAATAATATAAAAACATACATAATACAAATTCATTTTGTTATATTTGAATTTTATACATCACTCGTGTGTTATGAAAGAATTACGAAAACGAGGAAAGCGAATCGTTATCATTCTCGTTCCTGTAATGAACAGTATTGATTATCAATAATTTAAAAGAAAAATTTTCTTGAATGCCCATTATGTCAAAATTGCATAAGAATGTCAATAACTGTAGTACGTGGAATTACTGTAAAATATAAAAATATAATAAAATATAATAAAATAATAAAAATTCTTAATTAATTCTCATCGAGAAAGGAAAGCTTAAAGAACTAAAAACATAGTCCCCATAAATTTTGCATAAAAATTAAATCGCATGGTTTTTGAAAATTCACGCTACTAATGTTAATCGATACAGCTTTTGCAATTATGCAGAGATGTATCAAGAACGTGGCAATTTAATAGAGCAACGAGCAGCGGTAGATGAAACGAGAGAGGAGGCCAGAATGAGTTGAAACGCAAATAAAAACGAAGCGCGCGCCAGTGAAATCGGATTAAGAAATCGAGCTGGATATTGCATTTTTGATCGGGTTCTGCCGGTCGAGTGGTTTCCGCGGCTCGTAACGGTCCGGGCTTTCCTATTGGATTGAATTATTAAATTCAATTTTTCGAGTACTGAGAGATTTGAATTATTAAGCCGGCCTTGGCGCCGGAGACTTTCTTTGCAATCGCTGCCGCCGCGCCGTATGCGCCCCTTTTTGTTCACCCCTCTTCCACCCCCGATCGTTCTACGGTCCTTCGTGTCGTCTAACCAACCCTTCGTACAGTCAAGAGCAAATCTCCTTTCTCTATGAAAAATATGGTGACCAAAGGCCTTTCATTCCATGATTTTTAGGGATTTCTGAGGACTTCATAATTTAGGGATGCATTAAGAATTTGGGTAGATAGGAAGTTGGAAATCTACAGAATTGGAGGCTTTTGGATTTGAGAATGTACGAATATGAAAATCTAGAAATTTGACGGTTTAGGAGTTTGCGAATGTAGAAGTTTAGATGTCTGGGGATTTGGGAATTTATGAACTTCGGAATTTAAAAAGGTAGGAATATAGACATTTGAGGATCTAGGAAATTGAGGACTTTAGGATTTAGAACTTTAAACATTAGGTCGAGAAACTTGTGAATCTAGAAATCTAGGAATTTATGAATTTGAAATCTTAGGAATATAAGGTTATCTATGTGGAATGGAGAGTCTAGGAGTTTGGAGACGTAGAAATTTGAATGTCTAGGAACTTTGGGGTTCAAAAATTGATAGACCCTGAAATTTCTCTAGGGTTTCTAGGAATTTGGGGATGAGAAAATAAAAAAATGTTGATATTTAGGTGTCTAGATATTTATGATTTTCCGTATTTGGAAATTTGAAAATTTTAACATTTAAATACTTGGAAATTTGGTAATGAATGAACCTGACAACTTTGAAATTTTATTTTTTAATTTTCAAGTTTTTACATCCCTAATTTTCCACATTTTGAAATCTCTCCATTTATTCCCAAATTTACAAATTCCCTATATTTTCAAATTTCCAAGTTTTCAAATATGTACTATAGCGGCACATGGTTCGCAGCGTTGGTAGAAATTAGCATTGACCGTTTACAGATGTTTAGGTGTAGGCAGTTAAGCCTACCCTAAAGTCTGTAAGCCGGCGAAATTATTTTATGTTTTTTTAGACGTGCGTAGCTCAATAGGCTATCCTACCATAAACGCTGCCAGCCATGCCCCGTTACGGTTGATTAGGCCACATGGCCAGCGCGGTCCGGAAGGACATTTTCGACTCTCAAGTTCTAATTTACAACACTCTTTCCCCCGTCGAAAATGGGAGGACTCTGCGAGAAAAATAACTCCACCCTCAACTGTGTAAGGAGTTACGCCTTCTCCGAAAAGTTTATATATACTGCGGAAAGGCGTCAAAACGGATAAACAGTCGAGCCTCCGATTCTGCATCATCGAATATTCTATACCAATTCCGTAACATTGTATTCTACATTCTGTAACATCACACATAGTTTCCATAGTTCACATTAAACACCTTACCTCTTGCAAACACAGTGTTGCGAGTTTTATTCACATCATACCTAACCTACCTCGCGACAGTACATTCAAAAATTTTCCAATTTCTCAATTTCTCAATTTCTCAATTTTCAATTTTCAATTTTCTTAAATTCGTAGTTACCAAATTATCAAATTCATAGATATTTACATACCCAAATTTTCAACTTTTCTGGTTTAAAAAGAGCTCCTGAGTTACAAAGTTTTGTTTTTTTGATTGATTCCTATATTCCTAGGCTCCTAGATTTCTAGATTCCTAGATTCCTAGATTCCTAGATTCCTAGATTCCTAGGTTCCTAGATTCCTAGATTCCTAGATTCCTAAATTCCTAGATTCCTAGATTCCTAGATTCCTAGATTTGTAGATTCCTAAATTCCAAATTCCTCAGAAACTTACGTTCCTAAACTTCAAGTTCCTAAATCCTTAAATCACTAAATCCACAAATTTCTATATCCTTAAGTTCCTATGTCCTAAAATTTCTAAACCGCCAAATCCCTGAATTTTCATAGTTGCAAATCTCTAAACTCTAGAATTGCGAAACACTTACGTTCTCAAATTCTTGGACTTCCAACTCTTTAGATACACATATTTCTATGTTCCATAATTCCTGATTTCCAAAGTTTCTAGATTATCAGAACCCTGGATTTCTATATCTGCAGATGCCCAAACTCCAAAATTCCTAAATACTTATGTAACCATAGTCCAATGTTTCACTAGATTCTTAAATCTTCAGATCCACCAATTCCTATTTCTGCACTAAAAATTTCTGTACTATCAAGTTCTCAGACTGCCATACTCCTAACTTTCAAATGTGCAAGCTGCCACATAACCAAGAACCCAAAAGAAACCTTCGTTAAAATGACTAAACCCTTAAATCCCTATATTCACAGATTCTGAGACTACTAAATCCCTAGTTACACAAATTTTAAAATTCCTAGAAATTTCTAAAAATCAACTCGTGAAACCACTTTCCCTTCGATTGCCGTATTTTCCCTAGGGATAGCAGATTTTCTCTCGACTGTACTACCATTTCAAAGCCGGTTACGG
Organism: Megachile rotundata; assembly: GCF_050947335.1. NCBI lineage: Eukaryota > Metazoa > Arthropoda > Insecta > Hymenoptera > Megachilidae > Megachile > Megachile rotundata. Next base: position 3,811,223 of record NC_134994.1, read on the forward strand.
GGGTAATATTGTATCGTCCCGTTGAAAATGAAACCGCTAGATCGTAAGGGGAGAAACGAATCAGTGCGATCGTAGCGCGAACCATCGTCGATTTCTCGAGAATTTAAGCGAGACACTTGAGTATCGAAACGAACAGCTCTCGAATCTCTCCTCGACTTTTCGCAGGGCTAGAGTCTATCGGGTTCATTCACGGTGTTGGAAATCGAAAAACGCTTTACGCTCCAAACTGGATATTTCACGGACAGGACGAGCGTAATATCGGAGCCACAGAGATATCCTGCGGATGTCCTTCGTTTCTATTTCACCGGTTCTGTTCAATCGTGACGATCTACTTCACTGTATCGATAAAAATCGCCTACTCCTTCGTTTCTCTGACGTTTATTTGTTTTACGTTCATTTTATGCTGTCTTTCAAAACCTGAACATTCAATTCTCGCTTGTTTTATAAAAACTTTATGTACGTTATTTCGTAACGTGGTCACTGGTCATGAACTGTAAATAGTCATAAAATGATTTGTGATTGATGATTAGCTTTTAGAATAATTTGAATTGAATGGATGTTTTAACTCAATAATGTAATTGGTAAAATTGCTGAAAATACTTATTTTGTGATTAAAAATAAATAATGTGCTTATTCACAATGTTAATTAAATTGTGTAGACTCGAGTGCAATATTGGTTTCTTTTTTATAAGTATAGATACATAAACTTGCAGACTTTTTAATATTAAAGCTATCATATCTCCGAATTTTTAAGTCAATAAACATTCAAGTCTTAAATTTTTTAAATTACGTATTTTAATTTTCTGAAATTTCAAATTGCTCAGTGTTCAAATTTGCAAGTTCTGAAATTCTCCAAAAACGTTATCTAATGTCTACATTTCATTATCAGTCTGTTTAAGAAATTTTTTATACTATATTTGCAAAAATAAAGACACGTATGAAGCAATATTTATATATTTTTATTCATTTTTTCTTGTAAAATTAGCTTCTTGCTGTACTTCCATCAGCCATTGGTTTAATGAACGATTAACATTATTCGTTCTCATAGAATTAATCCATACCGGTTATACTTCCAGTTTTGCAACGCCCTGTAGATATAAAGTAAAGTAAGAGCGTGGTGCCACAAATGCGTTAATTGACGCACACGATCCTTCCATGGTGATAACGCATTAATAAAAGCATTATATCTGTATCTGGATGTACGCAGCAGCGCTTAAAACAAACGTCGGTTGATTTATAGATACCGGTGTAAATCGTAAGCGGCTAGCCGTACATTTTTGTTTCTCTTTCATCCCATTGGCCGGCGATTAAACGAACGGACACCGAATTTATAGACGACCGGTGCGGTGCGGCGGTACGAATACGTTTATACTTTTTGGCTGTCGGATCAACCAGCCACCGTTTGGTCTAACGAATTTCATCGTGGCTCGTTTGCTTTGTTCTTCAGCGGGGTTGTAGCAGCGCGTTTTCGAGCGTAGGCGAGCATTTTGAAAGCGAAACGAGATTTGGCGACGATGAAGCGTTTAATGCATGTCGCGATATAATATGCCGCGGCTTTCCTCTCTCTGTGTTCCCGTTGCATTGTACTTTCCGCGTGAATCGCGAATGCCCGTTTTCGAAGTCACCGATTCACCCAGTCGGACAGCGATTGCATTGTTTTGTAATAATTCGTTTATTCTTTTGGCCCGGGTTACACGGATCGATTTGCCGTTGAATCAAATAAATTGAAAAATATTGCACGGCCGAGGGAAGAATCATTCTTTGTTGCGCTTTTGTCGGTCGATGAATCCGATCGATGAACGCTCGTATTGCTCTGATTTTAATTCGTGCCCGATCACGCGAAAGAGTTAAATTGCTTGTCTCTATAAAAGTTTTGCCGAACGACAGAGAAACTGTACTTCTTCGGATTAATGTAATGAGATTCGGTAGAGGAAGTGCAGCATATTTCGGATGATAGTTTTTTCGGGACGAATAACAAATTACGATTGAGAATTAAGGAAAAATTATTATACTTTCATGTTTAAAACTCCCAGTTTTAAATGTTTGCTCTTATTGAAAAATTATGAGTAATGATTTTTTACGGTATATAATTTGCAATTTAATTTTAATTTATAAACAGTTATTTTTTCTTTAATTGATACACTGGATAATAAAATTTTCTAACAGATGTCAGAGCACAGCGACTATCGTCTTAAGTAAATACAAATTTTATGTTTTAGAGTGTCTCACTCTAACTCATAGTAAAGTTAATTATTCACTCAAATAAATTTTTAGAGTGAAATATAAAAAGAACATATAAATCTGGATCGAAAAAGCTTCATGTTAATGAAAAGAGGCTGAAAAGAATAATATCGTTGAAGTTCACAGTAATGAAGTTTCTTGAGGATTGTTTAATTTCATTTTCAAATTATTTTTACCACAAATTCCTTTTTTTTGTTCTAAGTGTTTAAATATGTAATGTTGTAAATTTCGAAATACAGAAATTCAAAAATGTAGAACTTTATAAATATCAAATATTCACGTGTTTTATAGATTTCACAATTTGTGTTTTGTAGACCTAAATGTATAATAAATATATAAACATGCGTCTACTGATAAATAATAGAAAATGAATTATTCCGAAAGAAACTTCACTAAGGTTTCAAAAAGAAACCTTTGAACTGTTTCCTGCATCCAAAATATCGTAAAGAGTTAATTTTGAAACGTCAGTGTCTCATAGACTTTGGAAGAAAATGCTATTATTCAGCGAGTGTAAGATAAAGCGAGTTCCCGTACGAAAGTAGACACTGTCCCTTAATGGTGTCCGTCGAGGTGAGACGTACGAGCAGGCAGAGGCCGATGGAAACGCGTTGGAGAGGATCTTTACTGGCTAGTTTTCCGCGCGATTTCCCGCGAGAAAACGAGAAAGGATTGAGGGCCCGAGATTGGAGCGGAACGCTCGCCCTCTTCCTTTCCTAGGATCGAAGAAGTCGAAAAAGCTCGGCTCGGAGCTTTGTAAGTTGGTCGTCGTGAGAGGTGCAAGAAAGAGGAAAATCAGAGAAAGGAGAACAGAGAGAACGTATAAGTGAGACGTGGAACAGAGTGACTTAGCGAGGAGCATTATCGTATGAGAATCTCTCATCGGATCCAATAGTTCGAGCGCACGGATGTGGAATAAAGCTCATCAAGGATTCAGGCTGCAATCCGCATTCGATGAATTAAAGATGTCGCCAGGAGTAACAAGAACGAAGTCCTCCGTCTTTCTTCTTTCAGCCCGGCGCGGGTATCGTTGCTTCCCTCTCGTCTTCGATCCGCCTCCTCTTTTCCCGACCCGTGAAATTGATCGGATACTTAGCCGTCTCATTACGAATAGGATTAACCTTGGTCAGTGGTGCTCGCACGATCTGATTCACGGGACGGAAATCTGCGATAAGGGAAACTGAATTTAGACGGATAAGCTGCCTCGGATCAGATGCGTTCGCTGATTGGATACACCGGAATACGAGAGATTCCGGCTGTCTTCTTGGCTTTCGTACCGTTCCTATCAATTTTATGCACCGCTGAAATATCTTCGAGACGTTTCTTCCTGTTCGTAAAATGAGATATGCTTTGAAGAGGAAACCAGTAGGTAGATCGAGTTACAGGAGAACGATCCGAATCCGGAAGTCTCGTTCACCTGTTGCAACCGAATAATTATATTTACGAGTGATTGAACTGTTGGCAAGTTGTATTAATCGATGAGGGATTGAAAATATTTTTATTGAAATTCCGAGATCTTATTCGATCTTTGAATAATTGTGTTGAATTTTAATAAAGAAGATGAGAAAAATTTGTGTTTAAAGTTCTTGAATTTGTGTTTAGCTATTTTATGTATTACATGTAGTATTACATGCAAAAATATGGGCTAAGAGAAAAACGTTGGATTTATTAAATCGATAGGCGGAAGTTCCAGACTAGCGAAAGATAAATATACCGTTTTTTCATTTTCTAACCATTTTAATTTTTTATTGAATGTAGAAAACAAATATTCCTAATTCAATTTCTTCGTTTAACGTTTCAACGATTATTTGAATTTTATAAAGATTTTAATTTACTTGTGCATTTAAGAATATAAAGTAAAAATAAAAATTATTGTAATTGAAAAAGATGTAACATAAAAGATCGGTTATAAATATTCCGGTACTCAATTGGAAGAAAACGTTCAATTAAATTTTTGCAGTTCTACGTGTTCCAATTTTGAAATCACCAAATTTCAAATTTTTCCAATTCTACAATATGTCAAGTTCCAAAATCATCAAATATATGACTTCTCAAATTTTTAAACTTCTTAGTTTGCGATTTACTGGATTTTCCAATTTTTGAATCGCACTGTTACTTTCCATTTTTCGTTTTCCCTAATTTTTTAATTTTTATAGTTTTTAGTTTCGGACTTTCTAAATTGTTGAATTTTTAAGTTATTTCTCAAATCTCCTGATCTCCAAAATTTTGAAATTTTCAAGCTGTTCAATTCTTCAAGCTTCTTAGTTCCTAAAATTTTAAATTTTAAATTTTTTCAAATTATTAAATTCCCAAATTTCAGTTTTCGAATCCCAAAATTTCCAAATTTTTCAATCTATAATTTTCACGATTTCCGAATCTCCCTCTATTTCCAGATTTCTAAATTTCCAACCCTCAATTTTCGAACACCTTAAATTTTCGAACTTCACTTCTAAAAATTTTCCAAATTCCTGAAATTCTGTACATGTTGTTTGAATCTGTATTTTAAACATAAGAAAGTTAAAAATTTCAAATTTTCAGATTAATTTGTACAATTAATTTAACATATACAAATTTTTTAGTTTCTTAATTTTTGGTTTACAAGTTTAAAATCTTGATGTGGTAAAAGCTTTTAGCATCCAAAATCCGATAAGTGATGGTGTCTTTTTATTATTATCATCTAACTGCTTCTGACGTACACTAAATTAAGAAGTGCTGCTATTAATATACTATAAACTTCCGCGTACACGATACTAATATGAATTACACGACAGGAATGCGATTAATACACGATAAAAATTTAATTGGGCAATTAAACTACGTACAATCTCGTCCAGAACAATTACCAGTTTTAGCTTTATGTTTAACTTAATAATACTAAATATCCCCAAAATTATATTACTTAACAATTTATTACTTCGTTACACTAGATGCAATTTTGAACATATTTGAGTAGTTTTGCAATTGTTAGATAATTAAGTTAATTAAATATATTCAAAATTGTATACATAATATGGCTTTAAATTTTGTTATTAATGTATCAGTCAGAGCAGATCATCTTCGCTGCAATCAAATTTTCATAATTTTGTCTATCTTGTAGGCTAATAAATATTATTTTTTAAATGAATCTTTAAAATTTGATGTATAAAATGCCTAGAAATAAATGTAAGTAATTAATTGTAAAATACGTGTAAAATACCTAATTAGTTAACTCGCCTGGATGACTATAATACTATTCAAGTTATAATTTTTTAAGCAAAAACTAGCTCTAAATTTAATATTCATAACTTAAAGTTTGAGTCATACCAAAAAACAAAACACCAACTTTCACTTCTTAACTGTGTTCTACATGTATATGAAGTTTTTAAAAATAGTAGAGTATGTACTTACGAAGTGTGATCATTTCGCGCAGAATAAATCTGACATGTCTTAGTACTTGGAGAGGTAGGTGTACATACGATTTTGAGATTATACTTCAAGATTTTATGTATTATACTTCAAGGTGTATAATACTGTATAATGTTATATATTGTGCCTTAATATTGATGGATCACCGTGTGGGTGTGCATACGTTTTATGTATAATTCTTCAAGATGCATAAGATACTTGTTAGGGGGCAGAGTTAAATAAAATGTGAAGAAATGTCTAGTATTAAATTTAATCTAGTATTAAATAGTATATTAACTAACGGATTACATAGGATATTGTTTTTCGTTAACACGTGCTCACTTGGACGAGGTTACGAGGACAATGAGTGTGATTATCGTTACATACTTTCGAATAAAAACACAAACAAGATGTCGCCGCTGTACACAGGTGACCAGCGTGGCCTGTATACATAAATTCGAATTCGCGCAAACACTTAACAATACTTATTATGTAAATATTATGCTTTAACCTCTCTGCAGTATAACCAACGTCGCAGTTGCACAGTTACATTCATAATACATTAAACACCTCAATTAAAATGACTTGCCATCAGCATTCGTGACACTCTCAATGCGCAGTGTCCCGATCGTAGATATGCATCACATTGGATGAAAACGGGTCAAAAGTGGGTTAACCGCGAAGCAGACGCGAATAGCCGAATCGAACGGACAAATAGATGAAGCGGATAAAGGGTGGTTTGGAAAGAGAAATACCGTACGAAATCTGTGTATAGAGCAAAACGAGGAAGTGGTCATAAGAGGGGGTTCGATCAGCGAAAGCGGAAGTGTCGCGGTAGCAAAGAGCGGTACCGGGGCAAAGTGTCAGCAGAAAATCGCTCGCTGAAGGAACGTTAGGGCAGAGAGGGCGCCAAAGAGGGTGCGGGTAGATTTGTACCTGCGTGGTTGCCATCATTAGGATGGTGGGCCATAGCTGCATTGCGGGCACCCATGCGACCGAGTGGAGGGGCAAACACTGGGTTCCCACTATGCACCGACTATGCACTCTCACTATGCACCGACTATGCACTATCAAGAGAGGTGTAGTAGTGGGGTTGGCCCGTGGCCAGGTAAGCTCCAGGTTCTGTCATCCCTCCTACGTTCCAGCCTATGTGCGCCTACGAAATCAAGCAACCCTCTGAACCCCCTACAGCCCCTCGCTATGCAGATCGGCCCTCGAGGAAAATGACTAACTAATGTGTCTTCCCCGTGGTTCACCAAAGCCCGCGGAGCATAAAGCACACGCGAATGCTTTTATCTTTTTGCGGTGGCTGGCTGCTCGCAATTTTCTGCCATTACCGATATTAGCGATCCTCTTTTTATTTTAAATTCCATCCATTCAACGGCTGACCTCGCCACAGACCGTCCTTCTTTTGCCAGATTTCGTCCGGTTCACTGAATTTTCAGGGATGGTAACGACGGTTTAAATTTGTAGCAGGTATCGTGAGGAAGGAGCCCAATAACCTCTGCCAGGAAGAATTAATTCGTCCTTCGGATGTGTCTTGCGATCGGGGTGAAAAGAATTGATTGCTATAAATTGGCCTGATTAATAAGTTTTATCGTTTTTATCGGTAGATGATATTTCATTTATACGTCCATTCTTTGCTTTGAAATGTATAACGGGCCTTTGTATAACATCGCTTTACAGACTATATTTAAGGGTAGCTTGTTAGGAAGGACAGTGCAAAGTCGAATGGTGTTTTTCATGTGTTATACGGTATATCATATGTGTATATGGTTAAGAGATTTATCTAAAAATTAAGCTAGTTTGTAATAGTTGAAACTATAAATGGCGATTTGGAGGTTCGAAGATTTTGAATTTGAAAATTCTGGGGTTTTGAAATAGCTAATTTACTACAGTAAAATCTTACATGTATTGAAACACAAGTATAATTAGTCCTTTTAGTTCCGATCAATTTAATGTAATGTAATATTTGTGAAAAATAGTAAAAATGATATTTACTTCAGGAAGAAACGTATTACAAAACAAAAGTATAATAAATGAACGTTCATTGCATTTTAATATTTGTTAAAAGACATACCAATAATACTTAAAAATTGCTACCGGCAATGATATATCATTGTTCCATACTAAAATGCTCAAATCACGATCTTCCGTACTGACAGAGTTCAACAAACCCTGCGACTGAGCGGGCATGGTGGATTTCGTCGAGTTGTCCGAGGTGGACGACAGCAATTAGCCGACGACGCCTGCGTGTCGTGTACACCGAATAAACAAATAAACATTGCTTCGTTGGCCGGACTAGGAACGCAGGCAGTCACTTTACCACCCTATCTGTTCACCTCGGGCTATATTGCTCGGGATAGCCAGAGACGAAGAAGAAAGGGGCGAAGGGGGTCGAGTAGAAACCGTTTCGCGTTGCTCTCGTTCGCGTGCCGGTCTATTTTCGCGAATACACGCAGTATTCCAAAAAGACCCATGCTACGTGTACCAGCCGGCTTTTACGTCGGACCATTAACGGCGTTGTGAGTATAAACTTAGGACAATCCAGCATTCACTACGTCACTACCAGATGAACGTCGCAAAATTTGCCATTCTTGATTCATCGATAATTACTGAATGGATTTACGTTGAATAAATATACCGACCCCTTTTGTTTTCAGTAATCTAAGTTTTCGGCTAAAAATTACTTGAAGTGTTCTTCAGATACTAATTCATAATGTGTAAGCAATAAATTGTATAAAATGAATTTGGCGTATTAACGTAAATTCCACTGATTTACAAGAAAACTAATTTTCAGACGTTCTATAAATACACCGACTGTTTAAGGAAAACGAAATTTTCATTTATATCGAAAATTTGATTTGGTGCATTACCAATAACACTTTCTACTATATTCTGAGATATAAAAATTAAGCTCTTCTTTTTTTTTTAATTATATATTTCTTAATATACGTATGCATAGTTTTTAAGGTTATGGAGTACAATTACAGTAATAAACTTCTTTCCAATAATGCGACAAGTGACGATATTATTTATGAGACAATCAAATGCATACTTTCCTTCATAAAGTTTTAATCCAATCGTGAGCCACGCTGTTCGCCACGAAGAGTTTACCGCAGCATCAGAAGTCTTTTCCTCAGGGTAACACAGAGCAGGGTATTCCCTTTTCGCCAGAGGACATCTGGAGCCATTAATATACTCACGGCACGCTCGTTGCTCTGTCTTTCTCTAACCGTCTATTTATCTATCCGTTCTCTTCACCGGTTTCCTAGCTCGTAACACGGAACAGTAACTCCGCGTTTATTCAAATGATGCTTTAGGTTGAGTCTTGAGCGTCCTTTGGCGAAGGATAAGTAATCCTAGCGGGTACGCAGGAGGAGAGAAAAGAAGAGAACTGAAGGCGTTCAAGAGTCACGAAGAAAAAGACTAAAAAAGGAAAAGAATCGGAGAGACAAAAGAGGGACGAAATCGGGAAGATAGAGAAAGAGTAGTAACAAAAGGTGAAAGAGAGAGGAGTGCATAAGGCCATTCGTTTCAATGAAGGAACCAGCCCTTCTTCTTCCCATATCCCTACTCTCTATCCACGTTCTTACTATAGAATAGGATAAAACTCGCTATATAGAACTTTATGCGAGTCCTCCCTGAATAGAAAAACACTCGAGAAGACCAACGCTTGCCATCTCTCTTTTTTATCCCCTTTCTTTTCACCGTCTTCTTACCTTCTTAGCCTGCCTCTATGCTATTGCCCTCTCGTGTAACCCTTCTTCGCTCCCCCTGGTTACTTCTCTAGCCTGAATCTCATTTAAATGAAACCCACCACCCTGGCATACCTTTTTCTTCTATTCACTATCGCCCGGGTAGCCCAGGCTTCTCGACGGTACCAACCAATATGTTCCGAGGACTCGATTTTACGTAGTCGGGCTCTATGATGCGAGACGGAAGATCCTTCGAGAGGAAAACGGGCAAACTGGAGGGTAAAAAGGTGCCAAGGAAGGAAAGGAAAGATTGTGAACCAACATCCTCGGGCTGAATGGTAATTCCGAATTTCCTCCGTAGGCCAATCCTTTTGGAGACCCTCGAATTGATAACTGCGCACGAGTGTGGAAACGACGTGAAATAACGCCGTACCCCTTTTCTTCGACCATATCCATTGTGTACGAGAAACCGATAGAGCGTTTTACGTATTCCGTGCCTCGATTCGAGATTGATAACCGGTAAAGTGGGAAAAATGCGTGACCCTTTGCTGTACCCTCTGAATTTTTCGCAGCTATGTTGTTATCGATGATTTATGATGAACACTTTCGCGAGAATACGAACACGCGTCTTGCAAAAATTATTGAATTGAATCGTGTACGGTCAATTGGAAGTGAATTTCAAATGATAATATTTTGGGAGAAGAAACTAGAATTATGAGAAAATTTAAATAAATAAGGATGTTTATATGCTTATATTTATCACATATGAAAGTGTACACATCGGTACTGCTTTAAAAATAAATGATTGCATTCTTGGATATGTAAGTATATGATTGTCCAAAAATGGTCAAAAATTTGTTATGTACACGAGTACATACATAAGTACAATTTTTGCATGAGTTATTGATTATCGAATATTGATTCTAACATTAATTATTATTTTAAACATTTAAAAATATCTAAATAAAGCAGTTTTAAAATGCAACATTGAATAATTAGAAAATAAATTGTTATTAAAACTTGTAACTGGATCATTTAGAAATTTAGAAGTATCAATGTTTTATAATATAAAAACTTGAAGATTTGAAAGATTTACAAATTTTAAAGATTGAGAAGTTTCAAAAACGAATTTGAAAATTTAAAAATATAAGGGACTTAGGAACGTAGAGCCTAAAAAATTTAGGAATTGAAAAGATATAAAGTTGTAAATTTAGAGTAGTTGAAAATTTAGGAATATGAAGGTTTTAAAACTTGATACTTGAAAATATATAACTCCTCAGAGATCGAAAATTAATATGTTTGAAATTTGAAAGTCTTTATAATTTGCAAATTTGAATTTTTTGAACTTTATGAAAAAAAAAAAAAAATTGAAAAAATGAAAAATTGAGAAATGGATAAATCAGACAATCGGAGAATCGAGGAATTAAAAAATCGACTAATTGCAGAATTGTAGAATTGCAAAAGTACAAAATTGGAGAAGCGTAGAATTGAAGAATTGAAGAATTGAAGAATTGAAGAATTGAAAAATTGAGAAATTGAAAAATTGAAGAATTGAAGAATTCGAATATTTAGAATCTTAAAAAGTATCTTGGATCTTTGAATCTTATGGTTTGCACACATTTACTTCTCCAAAGAAAGACTACATTATAGTAGTTCGAGCGTACATAAACGACACAAAAGATTTTCAAATGGTCTCTGTTGTCAACACTTTTCTTGACCATATCATTTTTGAAAGGTCGTACACATACGGAGAATACAAACTCGATGTGCTCGTAGTCGACACGAAACGGAAATCTAGATGGCAGGTTCCCTTTCGAATCCTAACAGGTAACACTGTGACGCGAAAACAGTCGCGTGTCGAGCGATCGTTTCTCTTCTACCCCATTTTTTTTAATTCTTTTTCCTCCGCGATACGGAACGAATTACTTTGCCCTAAAAGTGCCTTTTCCGATCCGTGATTCTCGACGTGCTCATAGTCCGGACGAAATAATTCAGCAAGTTCTCGGTTTTCGAGCGCTCTCTCCGCGAGAATCACGCGCAAAGATTGCGCGGCGCGTTAAAATATTTAAATCCAGCTAGCTGCCGCGTTTCCCGCCAGAAGTCCCACGGGAATACCATCTGTCCCGGACGGATTCCCAACACAAGCACTATCCCTTTGTTCGCTGCGAATTTTTCTCTTATTAAAAAGCTGTAATTTGACGAACAACGGTCAGTTTAAGGAAATTACGTAGCACCGATTTATATAAGAGCGTTTTAATATTTCACTGCGGGTTACCGAAAGAGATGCCTGCCTTTTCTTTTCAAGGGATCTTCTTAGTTTAGAAAGCACTCTCTGTGCAGTAAGGTAATTAAGAATGAAGACGAATAATATAATCCTTTCCTGAATTGTGGTTCAACGATTGTTTTCATTTTTAAGATGAAACCGTTCTACTTTATTAAATGATTATATGCCGCAGTAAGTTCTTTTTGTGGTATTATCAAATAAGTATTATTTAAGACCGTCTAAAATGTATTTAAATTGATTTCCTATAGCTTGGATTAACATTTAGATTTTATTCGTGATTTGTTTGAATATTGCGTTGTGTACGATTTAATTTAGAATATAGCTTAAATAATTTAAAGTAATTTAATAATTAAGAAAAATCATAAAATATTAGTGTAATAGTAAAATAATGAGATTGTAGAATAATAAAATAATAGTAAACTGATAAAATAATAATATACTAGCATAATAATAAAATACTAAGTTGTTACAATAACATTACAATACAAGAATAACAATACATGCAGAGTAACCCAATAATGGCACAAAAATTTGATAAAATACTAAAGCAACAAATTGTCGAAAACGCTAAACTTATGAAAGAAAACAAAATAATAAACTAGAAACAATGTTTCTGAGAGTATGTTAGCAGTTAATTTTATAAATTCAACCAGCACTCAACAACACGCCGTCATTATTTAACTAACCTCTCATAAATAGCAAATTATCGCTGTTTACGAGCTGCTAAATGTTGTAGTTGAAGTTCTTCAATAACTTCGCGATACTATATAACAACACGATTTCCTTTCGATACTGCGTGTCTATTTATAAAATTAGCCCAATAGAGACCAGTTAGCCGGTAACTCCTCTCGCATAATTCTGCCGTTCGAGTAAATTGGCACCATTTGGCTCGTTCAGCCGGTTACCTGGCACTGCGGATTTACGATTTCGACGTGTTCTGCTTTCTCTCTTTCTCTCTCTCTCTTCCTGTCCCTCACTTAGCCACCCATTTTGAGAACTTCATTCCGAGAAACAGGAGGGACTCGATAATCGTTGACAAATACACAAAGTGCACAACGAACCTTGGATGTGACTAAATACTGGTGTTATGGTAGATAACAGGACTGTCTATATCTTCGACGAGTGTCATAGTGTCAAGAGAGAATCTAGTTTCTCTAGGGAAAAGTATGATAGCTGAGAAAAAAAAATCTACTACTTGTTGCTTTTAGCTATTTTGTAGGAACTTTTAAGAATTTAAGAATATTGGTATCCAGGGACTGATCTACAGATATTAGAATTTAAGGATTTAGTGGTTTACGGATATTGGAATTTAATTTTTAGAATTTGGTGATTTACAAATATTGAAATTTAGGGATTTGATAGTCTAGAAATATGAAAATGTAGAAATTTCATAATATGGGTTTTGGGACATTTGAGATTAAAGAATTGAAGATTTGACGGTATTTTTTTTTTTTATTTTCCACGATTAATTTGCAATTTGTTTAGTATAAACATTTGGTAAATTGTTTTAACGTAGTGTGAATAAGAACTTGTAGATATATGCCCAGTGGTCTATACCTTTCAATTTGTTTTAGACAATACTAATTGTAAGTGTTAGCTATAAGATCGCTCGGGTGTTTTCTATGAAGTCTTCTGATGATTTCCAGAGAGTATAAGTATTGAGTTAGCTGGTTAGGGTGCTTTGTCAACCTCTGTTTATATTTGTTTGCAAAGCGGTGGATGGCCTTTTCTACCGATTCGACTTCAAGGTCCTTCCTGAGGTCTTCGTTTCTTATGTACCACGGGGCGTTTACCACAGTGCGTAATATTATTGATTGCAGTGCCTCGACCTTTTTTACATGACTATTGGCAGCTGTATCCCAGAGATCAATCCCGTATGTCCGTATGGGTTTAATAATTGTCCTGTAGATTAAGAGTTTATTGTCTGTGCTTAATTTAGTGTTTCTGCCTGTTAAGTATCCCATATTTCTTCTTTTGGTTTTAATTTGTTGTATTTTTTTCTGGATATGGTGTTTCCATGTTAACTTGCTATCAAGGTACATACCTAAGTATTTAACGACGTTGGTCTGTGGAATAATTTTTACCTTTTAGGTGTACGACAGAAGATTTCTGTTTTCTAAGTGTAAATATTATGTGGTTGGATTTTCCTTCGTTAACTTTTATCTTCCATTTTTTAAACCAGGTTTCGAGGATTTAAGTAAGTTTTGTTGCAGAAGTTGTGTTGCAGTGTTAACGTCGATGTGGATGGCCAGAATAAGCAGTGTCGTCCGCGAAGGTCAATAATGAAGTATCCTGTGATGTTGGTATATCAGAGGTGTAAAGTGTAAAGGTTGTAAAGAATCGGTCCTAGCACACTGCCTTGCGGGACTCCAGCGTGTATCGTGTACAGTTTGGAATATTCGTCCTGGAGTTTTACATGAAATTTTCTATTAGTTAGGTATGACTTTATGAGATAGTAGTACGGTGGAAGAAAATTGGTTGCTATTTTATACAGCAGGCCTTGATGCCAGATCTTATCAAAGGCTTTCTCGATATTTAAAAAGACAGCAGAGCAGTATGCTTTGTTTTCAAAGCATGTAATGACCTTATTGAGTATCCTATGTATTTGCTCGACGGTTGCATGTTTATTGCGAAAACCAAATTGATGATCGGGAATAAGGTTTCTTTCCGCTATGATTGTTTTTATTCTAATTAGTATTATTCTTTCTAGGATTTTAGACATGATTGGAAGTAGAGCTTTGATGGTATAGACACAAGAATTAATGGTCTCAGCTATCTAAGAATGTTAAAACCTAGAAATTCAGGATTCCTTGGGAATTAGGGGTTTAAGAATATTAGGATGCAGATAGTTAGGGACCTTGGAGGTTGTTGATTTACGAGTATGGATATATGTACAGGGATTTTGTAACAATTAGGAAAATAAGGAATTTAAGGACTTAGGTATAATGTCTAATTTGGCATTTGGTAATTTGCGGATATAGGAACCTAAGTATGTGGCAGTCAATGAGTTTGATGATGTAGAAGTTTGAAGACATAGGAATTTAGAAACACTTGAGGACCTTAAAATTTGCTGGTCTACGAATATGGAAATCTAGGGATTTACTGGTTCGAGATTTTAAAAAGATAATTATTTATAAGTCGTGGAATGTGAAAACCTAGAATTTTACCACTCGATAATTTATTAACTTTGAACTTTGATAATTTGAGGACTTTAATCTTTTGAAGGTTAGTTTAAAATTTTCAAATTCAAAAACACGAAAATGTACTAATTTTCAAGTTCAAAAATTCTAGAAACATTTATAAATTCAAAGATCCATAAATTTGAAAATTAAAAATTCTTGAAAGGGAAGCTTTAAAAATTAAAGAATTTTCAAGTTCACTGAATTCAATGAAGCCCGGACATCATCTCACAGTTTGTTTCCTTTTTCTTCCTACGTTTGCGTTTCATATAGACTTTTTCCCTCGGGCTCGGCAATGTCGCTTGACGTCCCTGTCGACAACACCTCTTCCCGTTGATAAAATAATTCCCTGAGTTATTTATGCCCGTCAAGTGTACTCTGCACCCAACGTGTTGCTAATTCGCACGAGATTAACGATTGCAAATCGTTTACCACGCCAGTACGATCGCTAAGTGAACGTGTCGCTTGTCGGTAACACCTGTGGCTTTCTTTCACCCTGTGATGGCCATGACGTGTTATGTGCGTCAGCGCTGAAAAAGGGATTGGATGATGGTTAAACGATTCAAGAAGTTACGCTACTTTCAACAGCCAAATATAACTTAACTGACATTTTCAAATGTATTTTTTAATTACTTATAGAATACATTTTCATTTATTCTCTCCTTTTAATTCCTTGTTTATCCTCCAAAATATTGTACTGTACGTACAATATCACCCAAAAGATTGAACCATCACTTACTATAATACATTTATTTGTGGTGTGTGTGTACTTTGTAATTGTATGGTATGTGTGTGTTTGACATGGGTGCATAATATGAATGAAGCTTGCGTATGGTATGATTGAAGTTTGCATGTAATGAAGGTTGCTAGAAGATTGTCTTTTTGGTGCGATTGAATGTTTTGAGAAGAAGCTGAGAGGGCATTGCTTTGTGAGAGTTTGAGAGGAAAAGACGTGAGAATTTTGTAATTTGAGAAGTTTCATCTTTGTGTTGCAATTCATTAATTATACCCAGTAATATTTTGTTAATAAATTTCATGCATTATATTTAATTATTAAATATTATTCTACAAATTGAATACGTTATATTAAACTTAGTATGTCATTCTTCAGTTTCAACTTAGTATAATTCTCTTTGTTACAGTTCATTTAAGGTTATATTAAAACCAGTGCCTCAACAACTGTGAGGTTTCCTTATCTGTTAAACAATACGTCATGAAGTCAGTTACAAGCAACTTGATATTCTTAAAAGCTTAAAAATAACTTTCTTAAAGGTCGAATCTTAGTTGATGAAAAACTATTGTTTTAAATGTAAACAAAAATGTCGGTGTTATGAAAACTCGAAGATGCTTTAATTTTCATAAAAATCGAGTCCAAATTGACTACAACCTTCTGTTTGAAAGTAAACAAAAATGTCGATTTCTTGAAATCCACGTTGAGCTGGAAATGGAGTCCACGTTGACGAGCTTAGGTTAGCAAGCTGATGAACTTCGACGATGGTATAGTATTGTGATTGCGGCGAATACAAATGTTCGTGACTGGAAATTGTCTAAGCACCGGAGATTAAATGGGTAGGGATTCCCTGAGCTTGTCTTGAATAATGCGTAAACGTTCTGGGTTTCGAGAATGGAATTGGGTTAAGAGGTTCTGTACGAGGGCGATCTTGATCTAACAGGTTAGGTGAGAGAACGCGCTGTTAATTTATTACAACATGCAGTAGATAAGGATTCGTAACTGCATCATTGTTATTTTTAACGAATAATGATTAAGATGTTTAAATTCCTTTTTACTTGTTTCTGTCTTTTACTTGATCGCTTTGGATTTAGACTGTTGTATTCTCGTAGCAAAAAATTTGAGACCTACATAAATTATAAGTTAAACAGGATTTTTTTATATTTGATTAGTATTAACATTTTCTATGTAATCAGAGTTTTTTATGTGCAATAAAAATGAACATTATATTTATTAGGATTCTTTCATATACTATCTGAATTAATAGTTTGCATATAATCAAAATTTTTTGTATGGAATCAGAATTACCATTCTATGCAGTAATTTTGATATATAATCAAAACTAACATTCACACAATAATAAAAACTCTTTTGTATAAAGTCAGAATTAACGTTCTGTTCAGTAATCAAAATTCTCTTTATTGCAGTTAGAATTAACATTCTGTATATACTTAGAACTCTCTTGTATGCTATCAAGATTCTGTACAATAATTAAAGTTTCTCCGTATATATTCAAAAGAAAAATTAAAATGAAGAAAATCGTAATAAGCACCAGTGACGCAAATAAGGGTTCGAACTAATTCTCTCAATGCGTTTTAGCTGTGTCAGAATTCATCAATTGCCACTAACTTTAAACGAGTATCAAGATATTATGTCACTACCCTTTTTTTCTTTTAACGTGGGGGAAATCTTCGAAAGATACCCCGCACCCTGGGGGAGGGCGCGGGGTTATGCCGGATTCTTACCGGCAAAAACCCCCACGGTGATCCTTCCCCGACGCATGAGGGGGCCCCAGGAACTCTCGAAGAACACACTGACGTAAAGCAATAATTCATTCGTCATCATTGATTTATTCGCTTATGCGTGTTACACAAGTTCATTTCAGATGCACGTTTTACGCCACTAAATTTATGCGATTAATATGACCTCGTTACTCACGCACAGTAAACTGAGGCTATAATTTCTAATAAGGGTAAAGAATTGTAAATTTATTATAATAGGTGCTCAGAGATCGCAATATCGGACGAAATGTTTAATCGTGCTTGTTTGAAAAATAATACTGTTTTAACTTTTCTAACCTTATTAACCTTCTTTTTATCCTTAACATTATTTCTTTTAAATACCATGTTATTGAATGAAGCACGAATTAATATACACTGCACCGTTTAAGAACTTGATAAGATTTATCAAATTTTATACCTAAAGATTAAAATTTTACTTAGTATCAAGAAGAATTTATTAGAATAGCTATTATTTCCTTAATAAAGAAAACACGTTCACGGAAAAGAAGTACAAAGTTGTTTCTCGAGATTCATTGCGTCGAACAGAATGGCACAGGAAAGAGTGCATCGATAGAGAATCCTCGCGTGAAAAATAAGTTCTACCCGGGAACAATTAAGGAAATAATGCCCGTATATTTTCGTGAGTCACGGTAACGTTTTAAGAGTGTCTCCTCGGGAACGACGTAATTGCTTCCATCAATCCACATCCGAGACAAATTAAAAGAGCGTCCGTGAATGTGCCTAGACTTCCTTGACTTTAACGACATTTTCATAGTCTTCGTAAGGACGAAGTCTTACGTTGGAAAGTCGGTAGGGATGCAAAGTGATATTACAGCTAAAATGGTCGAAGAAAAAAAGTGGCAAAACGAGAATCCGCTTTTATTCGTTTCAAACAATCAACGGCCATTTTGTGATCCTATATTTCTACAATGTAGAACGGTCACAGGAAATATAGAAACGTTCACTATCTTATTTAATAAAATTTCTTTATCAAAATTTTGTACGTTTCACTGATTTTCCTCGTTAAGAAAGAATGTCAAAGGAAAATCTAGTGAATTTTGTTTTTATGAAAAGAATAAAAGTTTAATGAAAGGAGAAAATCAACAAAAAATATTTTTCCGAAGAAATTTTGTTTAATTAATGTTGTGTGCAGAATATAAAATAAAAGAATGATTTGGTAGCATATTCTAGAAATATCTTCGACATCGTTAGTTAGCAGCCGCTAGTTACCGGTAAAGGAGAGCCGCCTTAATTTTCCGAGAATACTAACTAAGTATCACTAATTAATTCCGTAGGATGATGTAATTTATGCGAACAGCTCGTTACCAAACGGGTTGTGTTCAGCGACTAATGACCTGGGAACACCAATAATTCATTGATTAACGCCATCTATTGAATAAACAATAAGCACTCCACTTTGCCAAACCTCTCGCCCTCGTCCTTCCCTTTTCTTTCCCCATTAGTAGACAACAATCAAATTTGATAAGATACTCGGA
This sequence comes from Megachile rotundata, assembly GCF_050947335.1. NCBI lineage: Eukaryota > Metazoa > Arthropoda > Insecta > Hymenoptera > Megachilidae > Megachile > Megachile rotundata. Next base: position 3,830,013 of record NC_134994.1, read on the forward strand.
TAATTCATTACGGACGACTCGAGTGCTAAGGCAGCGACGGGAAATCTTTTTTCCTCCGAATATCTGTAAAAACTTGATAGGTTTCGTTATTTCTCGATTGTGTTTTGAAGAGTGCTTCGACTCACTCCCTCGAAGAAGAAAGTTACCCAAAGATTGTATTCGAAAACAATGTTAAACTTCGCGCCGATATTTTCTTATCCCGAATGTCCCTGTTTCTTGCATCATGTGAACGAAACAAACAAAAGAAGATGGCCGAAAACGTACGATATTGTCCTTGCCGGGGTATCGCGATGGCATATCTGCAATTTATCGAAGTCGAAGACCGTTTGCGACCGAATAGGCAAGTAACTACCAAGTATTACGAGCTCTTCACAACGATCTGTATAAAATAGCGTATAATTAGATAGGGTGTAAGATATATATTTGGAGCGTGTCCATTTTGGCCTGCGGCCAAGTTTTCACCCTTTTGATATATACCTACAAAGGAGGTCAACAGGGTGACTCCTCAGAGGGATAGCGTGAACATGTTCGGCTATGTTTGGGATTGATTGAATGCGACATAAATTGCTGGATCTTATTAACACTTAACGAGCCAAATTTACGTATTCTCACTTCCTGAGATCATGTGGATTTTTATTCGAATTTTTATTGAGCTGCGTTTTTCATTTTTACAACTGGTGTTTTACTCGTTACTATTACTTGTACTGCCTCTTAAATGTATTTTGTTTTGCTTGTTAGGTTGTATATTTTTTGACTGCTAATTATATACAAATTCCACCAACAAGAAGAAGAAGAATAAATTCACCATGTTGGAAAGAATGAAAAATAGATACATCCTTAAGCAAAGTACAGAATAGTACATTCTTAAGCAAATTGCTGGAAAAGAAAAGAATAGGAAGCTTTAAAAAGTGTGCAGCTCAAAGAAAAAACGAAGCGAAACAAGATACAAATAAATATGTTATATACACGAAATTATTGTTTATTTTAATCAAAATAGTAATTTCATGGTATGGCAATTTCAATTTAATCTCACGAAAAATTTAATGAACGACTGTAATTTGTATAAAAATGGAAGGTATGGAAATGCTGGTACATTTTTAACAGAGAGTGTTTTGTACTTTGTACGCATGATGTAGATGAGAATCCTGTGCGTTGATTTTTCAGCGTTGTACATCAAAAAATTGCACGCCATTTTTTCTCGTTTTTCTTTTCAAGGATGTTATTTGTTCCTTTCGTACGCTTTTTGAACGAAATATTCCACATACCACGCGATATTTCGCAACGAAATCTCGAATCCCATTGCGTTCTGAATTGAATACGTTTATAACAACAAGAAAGTTTGATATCAGATATTTCTTAATTACAGGATGCAGCTTAACCTATCAGGAGGGATTAATTTTCTGCGGGGTTAAGTTAAGCCAAAGCTCTCCTATAAACGCACGAAGCGTGTTCATAAATGACAGGGATTACGCTCGGTGCCATCGACTTACATTGTTATCTTATAATTCTAATTAGGATTTACGAATACCGACGTTGCATTTAGCACATTTCATAGTTTGATTAAAAACATTTTGTATCCCCAGCTTGGCAATAGGTTAAATAGGAAAATTTATGAATTATTGTGACCGATATTTATTTTTAAATGCAGGAGAAATTGTTTATTAATTTAGGAATATTTCATGGGAATGATTGTGATGGAGAACCAAGTTCTGAAAAACTAAAAATATCTGTTAAACTAAACTAAGAATATTGGTCCATATGAATTAAGAATATCAGTTAAAATAGGTGTAAAGAAAAATGTAGTTAATTTTTTCCAGTAATTTTTCAGTATGCTACTTTATGAATCCCTCTTCCCATTTTTGAGATGATAACTTTAAGAATTTAGATGTTAAGTTAATTTAAAAATATATATAATTTAAAAGTATAAAGACTTAGAAAATCAAGGATTTAAAATTTTAATATAGAAGTATAATACTTTAAATTTGCAAATTTGGGAAATCGTAAAATTTGGAAATATGGAAATAAAATTTTGAGATCTGACAAGTTTTCAAAGTTAAAAAATTTCGAATGTACAAATTTAAAAATATATCACTTGCAAATGAGAAAATTTAGAAATATGACAATTTTGAATTTAAGAATCATAAAAATATGGTAATTTGGAAATTAAAATAAATATACCAATTTGAACGTTGAAAAGTTTAGAAACGTTAATAGAAAAAAATTTAGAAATATATAAAAATCTTGGAAATTACAAGATTGGCTATTGAATGCCCACGAGTGCGTGCCATGTATCAGTGCATACCCTCATAGATCACAATTGCCCATATAAATATAATCTTTATGTTCGCGTGCTTCGGCGTTTCTACTTTGATTCACAAACGGTCCGGTCCGTTTTGAGAGCATACATACGCGATTTTGAACGGGTAGCAGATAAGAGGTTCGCAATTATTCACCGCTGAAATTCAGTTCCTTAGCAATGGCACACCAACGGTGCTTCAACGAAAACTCCACAAGCGACTGATTTGCTAAAATTATTCTTTAGGTTAGAGGTAATGAGCGTGGTGTTGCCGATAACCGACAGGAAACGGCCACTCGTAAATTTTCCTCGTATCATATGATTCACGAAATGGTCTGGTAGTTTCATTATGTTCCATGTAATTGGTGACTCGGCTCGGCTGCGTTCCGAAAATGGACCCTCCTTTCACGAAGATAACCAACAGTAATAAATCATCTGCAACGGAGAACTCATCGAAAAGTTCACTTTTCTTTTACTCTTTTCTCTTTCAATTCTGTCCACCAATATACCTACAACTAACTCGTGGACTTTCATGTTTCTATTCTTTATTTGTATTTCATTCTTTGAGGTTAGGTGAAACTCAATCCATCTGTTCAATAAATAATACTTATATAATTCCATTTAATTCTTATTACATAATTAGTGACTTATTAGGATTTGTTGTTTTAATAATTATTTTAATAATTATTTTTGAAAATTCAGGTCTTCTAAGTGACTGATAATTTATCAAACTCTATTGTAACAGAATGATATCTTTTATTAGTTGATTTTATGATGCATTTCAAATAAATTTAGTGTGTTTTAGCATGATTATGTTTGATTTTTATTTTCTGGGTGTGTAATAATACATAATAATATAAAAAGTAATGAATTTTATCCAATTAATCAATTAATATTATAATATTCATATATATTTTTATTATATTAATTTGATTAGAAAGAAATAATTGAATATCTTTATACATTTTTTATTATGATTTTTAGTAATTTATTTTTAATCTGTTAACTATAAAAATATGAAATAAACATATTAACTAGTGAACCTGGTAAAACATATATTTTGTATATGAAAGGAAGAAATTACATTTTCTATTAATATAAACATAATTTATTAATACTTCAGTAATATAAATTAAATAATTAATAAGAAATTTTGTTAATATAAATACATAAATTCATCATAATGAATACACCATGAATACATACATCATAACGAATTCGAGATAAAATTTTACGAATTCAAATTACTGAATAAATATGAAATAAAGTCATTAAAAATGAATGTCCAATTAAAATTGTTTCGCCTTTTGCTTACCTTTTTATACATGGAGAGATAATTTTAACTCGAAAAGATGAAGTTATGTTAAATAATTGAGATTAACATTTTTTTCAGTTTTTTATATTGAAGTAATTGTGCATAACTTGAATTTTATCTTCATAGTAATCATGTTCCTCAAAGAGTTATTTAATCTTTATTGTCTCTACGTATTAAATTATCACACGTACTGTGTAAGAATACGTATACAAGAATAAAAATGAGAATAATGTTTGCACTTGCCTCTAACCGAAAGCATAAGTTGAACACTATTGTACTTTATCCCATCACGTTCAGTAGCTATTTCGTCAAATTTATCAGACTTATCAGAACTGCGATGAATCAACGATCGTTTTCTCGTTTCAGAGAGCCTCAGGGAGTACTTCACCAAGTATGGGGACATCACAGAAGTCATGGTCATGAAAGATCCCACCACGCGACGATCAAGGTAAGTCACATATTTTACGAAACGAGCATCACGGTGGTTAAAAAATGTTCACCTTCCTACATCAAAAACACGATACGTGTATCAAATTTATCACCAGCCCTTATCGATGCTTTTTACGTATTACTAGGACAGTAATTTGAGGAGCATCGAGGGTTTTTAATAGCAACGTGAGTATTCACGGTTGCTTATCTTACCGAGGTTTTATGGAACGTTGTTCCCTTTTGATCCTGAATTATGGGAGTACTTGACGGTCGACCATGAATTCCTAGACCTCTTATTAGCGGCATAACGAAATTCCAGCTTCGCGTGCTCGCGTTTCCTTTCCACCGCAATCGTACAAGTTGCGTTCTATTCCCGATCATTATGGTAATCATGCTCCGAATTAAAAAACCATAAACGATTGTGGTTTATTCTAATAACTTATTGAATTAGTCTGTTATTGCACAGCGATAACCATCGTGAAAGTGCTTTTATAAAATTGTATCGATGCCTTTGAATGTGAGTTTGATATATGATATATTGTAGAGCATATCATATATGATGCACTATGTATATTATGAAAGTTACGTGATATATTGTATATATACTATAATATATCATATATGATACATCATATACAGGGTGTTACCTGTAACGCTACTCACGATTTTTCTTCCACTTGCAGCCACCTTACGAAAAAAAGTTTAGAATAAAATTTGCAGGGTATGAAGTGCACAATAGATATTAGTAAAGCAAATTTTAAAAACAGTTTGTTCTCTTGGCAAAGTCAAGGTCACCTTGGGTTTTTTAAATAGGAACATACAATTTTTTTTATTCATAGCTTTAGAGGACATCGAGACGAATTCAAAACATATATTACATTATATTTTTATTAACATATTACTCGATTTACAGAAGTGGAAATGTGAAGTAAAAGACTGGAATATTATGTGATGGAAGGCGGCATATGTTACATTTTGAACATGTAATTAAATAAAGTGTATTTTTCTTATATTCTAGTCACGTGTTTACATTCAATGATCTCTTTGGAACCAAATAATGGTTACCCTACCAAAGTCAAAAGCTAAGTACTTTACATTTTTCCACTTCTGTAAATCGAGTAATATGTTAATAAAAATATAATGTAATATATGTTTCGAATTCGTCTCGATGTCCTCTAAAGCTATGAATAAAAAAAAATGTATGTTCCTATTTAAGAAACCCAAGGTAACCTTGACTTTGCCAAGAGAACAAACTGTTTTCAAAATTTGCTTTACTAATATCTATTGTGCACTTCATACCTTGCAAATTTTATTCTAAACTTTTTTTCGTAAGGTGGTTGCAAGTGGGAGAAAAATCGTGAGTAGCGTTACAGGTAACACCCTGTATACGCCGCGATGTTTCATGTTTAACACAGTACATATGATAGACTATGATATTCCATGAATGATACATCACATATGATACACCATGATATATCATCTCTAATACGCTATGATATATCATGTACGATATGGTATATATGTCAGCATGATATTTCATGTATGATAACATATATCATATACGATACACCATGACGTATCATATAAGATATCAATTAATTCTATATTTAAATGAATTTCTATATGAATTTTTCAAAAATTCATATTTAGGTTTAGAAAAACTGGTCCAAAGATTCATTCATACATTTTGTAGTTTGTACTGCATATAGTACTTGATATTATATAGTACTTAACATTTTATTAAATAAATAAATGTTGCACTATATTAATTATCTTTTAGATAACGCAACTATAATTTAAAATATGTAATTAGCAATATATCTTACATTATAAATATTGCATTGTATTAATTACTTTTTAGATACATAATAAAATTATAACTTATGCTATTTCATTAGCAATATAACTTATGTTGCTACTAACAACTGCTAGAAGTAAAATATTTACTGAGAAATGGAATTTATAAAATTATAAATGTACTTAGAACAAAATATAAGGTGTCAAATATGCGTTTTAAATATGTTAAGATATTTAAGTATTTAATATTCTAACTAGGTAATATGGAAAGATAAAAAAAAATTAATTTTTTATATTTCATAATTTACATCTTAACAATCTTCTTTCCATTTTTCGTCTTTATATAATAAAATATGATAGTAACAATTTTATACTTGTGTTTGCATATTTACGTATACATTATTTTACATTTTTTCTCGTGGTCTCAAAATATACTATATTTGTATTTCATTTATAAAAATATCCTAACTAATACTTCATTGATATAAAATTACATGTACTTCTATTTCCCAGTTAAAATACATCATCATTTAAAAAATAAATTCCACAGTATAAATTTGACTAAATCAGTCAAATTCCATGTCATTATTGAGTAACCTTGATTAGACTCGTAATTCAAATTTTCACCTTCAAAACTTACGTATAATCCTCACCCGTATACCCAATATCTACTCACATCAATTATCGAAGAATTCCGCCATTAACCATGTTAGAATTATGGGTTTAAATAAAATTAATATTACCTTTATATCACTGAATTAGTTTATTATATCAAGAAGGTGAAAAAGACACGCGGCGCACATTCTATATCAGGACAGAGAGAGAGTCGGGGGAGAAACAAAACAAATCCGCACATAGCCATGCGTTGACAAGTCCTAACAAACCAGTTAAGTGTGTCTGACGATTATATCCGTCATGGAGATGTGGCAGAATTTTGTGTCATGGCAACTATATACGTCATGCGTAAAATTTTGTTACAATGTGATATTTAAATTGTAATTTTTGCGAAAACTAAATTATATTCGTAAATTGTAATATGTTTAAAATGTTTAGAGGTCAACACGAAATGAAATAAACAAATAAAAAATATAAATGATTTGAGATGGATTTGATTATCGCGACACACACTGGTGCACACTTTACAAAAATATCGCCACAGTTAACTGGTTAATTGCTCCTAGTTTCTCAAGCTCAGATCGCAAACAAGCATTAAGCAGTAGACTTCTCGAAGTAAAAAGACCGCCCGCGAATTCATTCTCTAGTAAACAACGATTGTCCAGGCCGGAGGATCTCCGGGAAATTGCTAATCGAATTTCCAAGCCGAGCCGATAACCTATTTTCGAGTCGGTCGGACTGTTTAGGATAATGTCCTGCGATAGATGCGGGAAGGGATAACAGGCACGAAATCCGCTCGCGCACAGATGCAAGCGGGCTATCTGGTGCAGCGAGCGGCGAGTTGGTAAGTGCGATGCATCTGCGGTAGATAGCGAAAGGAAATAATGGGCGCTTGGGATCGCATCGTGGCTCGTACAGGTAGAGCTAGCTCGCATTCGTTGTCACATTTATCTGGCTGATAAGTCTATTCTTGGCTAACGCATCTGACCCTACTATCTCCAAATACGCTGCGCGTGTTGGACGCCTATAAGCGCGTTGCGCGACGACTTAGCGAAGATTCCTGCAATTATACTTGCGTGTGTCCTTCTTCCAATTAGATGCTTTGAGTGGCTATTTTTTCTGTGGGTTTGTAACGTTGATGCAGGAATGGATAATAAGGCGGGTGTGTACTTAACGTGTTAGCTGCTATGGTTAAGATGGCCATGTGATATAGGTTGGACATATGCGAGGAAATGATAGTAGTTTTTGAATTTTATGTCAAGGTTTTAGTGTTTTTTTTGCGGTATAATGGTAAGGGAGTGATAACGGCGTGTATAACAGGTCGTTGAAGTGTCTATATGTATAACCAGATTATGGTATAACCAGAGACTGTAATAATTATTTAGATTATAATCGTTTCATTTTTATTTGTTTTCTTGCAACTCAGTATAGTGGAACTAATATTCATCCTGCTCATTTGACGAACTTTTAAGTTCCTAAATTTCCAAATTTTTAAAACATTAAAGTGCCAAATCTTCACTTTTCATATTCCTAAATTCAGAAATTACCAGCTTTGATTACAAGTTTTCATGTTTCCAAATTTTTGAATCTGAAACTCTACAAATCTTCAAGTTTTTAACTCTTCAAATTTCAAAATTTTGAAATTTTCAAACTTTCTGATCAGCAATTTTTACGTTTATATATTTCAAAATCGTCTAATTTTTTAAATTCACAAATTAAGGAACTGTCCAATTTTCAAATCACCAATTTGCAACTCTTTCAAGTTCCCAATTTTGTAAATTTGAAAATTTTTGCGTTTCTAAATATCTAATCTTCCAAAATTCCAAAATTCCAAATTTTCAATAGCCTATGTTCACATATTCTCAATTTTCTAAATTCCCAAATTTTAAAAACCTCATACTCCCATACTTCTAAATAAAACAAAATATTAATACGTAGCTATCAATGATTATTAATTATACAATTAAACAATCCAAAAAACAAATAGCAAAATAAAAGTTAAATATTGTGTTAAAAGTTCATGGTGAAAGTTTAAACTTGGAAACTTAATCATTGTTGTTATAAATACTTACTATTACTATACGCTAAGTCTGTTAATCAAATGATAAATCAATTTTAAGTATTATTCTAATAAACATTAATAATATGCTAGAATAAATTGAAAAATTAAATTGGAAAATTGATGTTCGTAACTAATTCAGTTGTGCTCCTGCAGCGGCACAAGAGTGACTGAAGTTTCAAAAGTATTTGAATCTCAATTTGCATATGAATTGGAGTTATTTATGAATATGCATGTATCACTATGTACATCAAATAACTGCAGTTTTATCTGGGATTGCTGAGATGCGTTTCGTGGAATCTTTGTTTTTTTATGAATTAATTTAGAATGTTGGAAGGTTTATATAAAGGTAGGATTGACAGTTTTTTAATTTTCGAATTCTGACGTTTTTTAATTTTTAAATTTTCGTATTTTCTAAATATCAAATTTTTTAATTTTCGTATTTTGTAATCATCAAATTTTCAAATTTTTGTACCTTCAAATTATCAAATTTTCAAATCACCAATTTCTCAAATTTCCAATTTGTTAAATTCATAAAGCTTCAAATTTATAACTTTTTAAATTTGTAACTTAAAAAATTTTTAAATCTACAACTTTTCTTCTTCTTCTTCATAAGTGTTTAACGTCGCGTCAACTGCGTGGTCATTGGCGACGGCTGTATGCTTGGGTACTATATTTTGTTGTACATGTTGGTTTCTTTCAGGAAGTTTATAGTGTTTCTTATGTGGTCTTTGGCTGTGAGAGCTGTATCCGGCTTTAACCTTTTAGGTACGGCCGAATTCTGCGTGTGGGTATTTCCCTGGACGGCAGGGTCTGACGTGAACGATGTATTATCGATATAACACTGCAAAGTGTGACGGGCAATCCCGTTCTATGCACGAGAACATTCAAATGAAGTATTTGATCGCTGTATCTTATTCTTTTTATCTTCTTCATACCCTGCATATTTCTATTGATTTTATTTTCGATTTCCGAGTCGGATTCTGAATTGTCAGAAATTGCCCTTTGTTTTCTATTTTCATGTGGCATTTTGGGGTTAGAGACTCTAACAATGTATAAGGACATGTTAGAAAAAACAAATGGTATATTTATTTAAGGAAAAAGCAATAATTTATACCTGACTGCCTATTTTGTCTATCTATTGTTTTATTTGCACTGTTATAAATCGATGTAAAGAAAAAAGAAGTGTACAACAATTATGAAAGCCACTATAGTGGCGCGTCGTACCTAAAAGGTTAATTTATATTTTTGTCTTTGAGGTTCGGTTTTTCTGCATTGGTACAGAATGTGGTCTTTTGTAACTACTAAATACTCAAATTTATAAATATCAGAATTCTCTAATTTGAAAATGTCCAAATTTCTAATTTTATAAAATTTCGAATTTCTAATTTCCGAATTCCTCAATTTAGAAATTATCAAGTTTAAAGACAACCTTTCAAATCTTCGAGTTCCCAGATTTTTTAATTGTTATTTTACCACATTTTCTTATCCCAATTTTTTAAGTGTCCAATTTTCTAAATCTTCATGTTTCTTTCTCCATCTTTCTTGATTTCCAATATTCCAAAAACCAATTAACTAACAATTATTACTATTAATACTTTGTGTGGCTTTCATAATTATGTAAAATCTTTTAGTTACTAATTTCACTTTCGATAAATCTAGTAAACAATTGTTACAATATTTACCTGTTTTTTATTAAGTAGCTTTTATATATTTAAGAAAATTATTTATAATTTACAATACACAATTGTTTCTAATATAACAAGTGACAAATATATATTATAAAACTTTATACTTTTAAATACATGTGTATTACAAGTACACAAATTGTTAATAATAGTGGAATAAATCGAACTATCAGTCTTTAATTTAGATTTTTAAATTTAAAATTAAAATTTGTAAATTTTCTCTTTCAGTTGCCTTGAATTCATATCAAAAACCTACATTTCTTACAAATTTTCTGTCCATACTTCTTCCCGTACTACATATAACAAAAGCTTCTCAAATTCTGCAAATAATGTACATCTATGCTGAATCGCTTGTACTTGTATTTATTACACATTCTATTTTAATGTCTTTGAACTTAGTCTCATAGTTTCAATTCTACCAACTCTCGTTTATCTTCAAAGACTAAGCATTCTCTAAACATCATCAAAATCTACTCTCTACTCTAATTCTAGAAGTTACAAATAACTGTAAGTTCATGTAGATGCTCGTGTTGACAAATACTCGTGCTTTTCAACGTCGCGGTGTCCTCCCGAAATATTACCTGTTCTCTCTCGAAAACGCTCAGCGTTTGCATGTATCGAGCGGAAGGCGTAAAACTGTTCGGTTGTCAGTGAAACCTGTGAAATTTATTGGCGTAAAAAACATCGGTATCCGCGGTGGTGTCACGACGAGGTCGCAAAGTTTAAGAGCGTATTAACTAACGCGAATTTATCGGCCATTTTCAGAATCCGCTTGTTTCTTGCTCTAGTTGTTGCGAACGATCGTTTTTCGTCGGGGAAACTAAAATAATCTTCCATACATATCGATGACGTCATTGGCACGTGTGGCTTCTGGAAATTCCCGCCCCATTTCTTGACATAGGTGAGCGGGAACATCGGCTAATACTGAATGGCGAGAATGATTGACAAGACGAAGACTGACGCGTCTATAAATAATGCTATCCTCTCAACGCTTCTCAGCGTCTCCTTAAACCTGGAACGTGTTCGTTTTACAGAGACTCTCGACACCTACAACATTCACGTAATTCTCCCTTACTGTTTTTCTAGCTTCCCTTACTGATTTTTAAATAGCTTAAAGGAACTTTCGGATCGATGAAATCAAATAGTCTTATGTCGAACTCGGTTTAATGAATTGAGCTGCTTATTTTGACAATTTTTGACATTTTTCACAAGGTATGTATATTTAACAACTAGATTTAACATCATGTGTAGTATTACAAGATTAAATATCATGTTTTCTCTTATGGATTATTGCACATGTTCTAATTATTATTTGTTTGCTTGTGGAGGTCCTTTATTAAAGTATCTTTTTCATTATATGTTTGTTTAGAATATATAATACATTTTTCTCTATATGTAGATGCTTCTAAAAGATCACCTGGTCTATTTATATTTTTCTTCAAATATGTTTGGAAACACGTGAATACTATTTTAATACAATACTGTAAAAAATACATTAATGATTAGTGCATTCAGAGAGTAGCCATAATAAAGAACTTAACGAATTAGATTTCTCAAAACGATTAGATGGTTTAACTTACATACACTTGTTATTTTGCATGAAATCCAACAATATTAACACAGTTGATGATTTGAAGAATTATGTATACAATGCAATTATGCATCTTTATAAATACAAGCTCCCTTGATTTAATTATACTATAATCTGTCTCATAGTTCTCTTTAATATAAGACAGTAAAAGTTCATTAAATTACACAGCATTTTCTCACATCTGAAAGTTACCATATATTTGTTGAAAAATTTATATCTCGTTTCAACTTTACTTACTGTTTGATAAATGATTGCTCGACAAATAACCACTTGATAAATAGTCGTTCAATAAATACTCGCTCGATAAAGAGCCATTAACCCACCTCCTTCTTTCATACATTACGTGCCTACGTAAATGCGTAGTCTTCGAAACGTATCATATATCGAATTAGGTTAATGTGGGATGCAGAGAGTTCGAAGTGAAAATTCGAGATACGAAAGTTCTGCAATTTCCAACTACCATCACAATACCTACTTACATTTCACCAAGTGGAAAGTGGATTTCCAAATGTTTAGAATAAGTTAAAGTAATTCGTGGAATACGATAAAGTTTCGCTCTTTTCGGAAGATTAACTCAAAAATGCACTACAAAAGACGTCGTCGGCGTCATCGGTTTAAATCGAGGCTGTATCTCGAGCTCAAAGCGCTTTCATTTCATTTATTCTCAGTAGTTACGAACTTTATCCGGAACCATAATGCTTTTGCACCGTTTATTGCTCCACTAATGTATTCATTACGACTCTCGCGTGACATGACTCGCGAAACAACTAACACTCCATGTTCTTTGCTCGATTTCTCCCAGCTGATCGTGACGTTTCTGCTTATTTTTCACTTACTACCCAACAATCATTGTTCTACGATAACGAAGGAATTTCACACAATGGACAAACACGTGTTTTGCAAGCTTCTTCGCAAACTGAGATTCAAGGTCACTACGACGTGCTTAGTTCTGAAGCTTCGTTGTCAGTTACATAATTTGCAAAAATTTTAAAATTTAGTCAGTTTTAAATGACGATATTGATATATTTGTAGATTTGTAAATTTTTAAATATCTACCTTTATTGGAGGTTTATAAATTTCTAAATAAATATTCATATTTAAACATTGGCTTGGGCATGTCTAGCTATCTATATTTTAAATATTTGAAGGACTATACATTCCTTAATATCTGTGTTTAAATATGTCATAGTTTTTAAACTTGGAAAGCTGTGAATTTCTAAGTTCTGCAATTTGAAATTTTATAAATTAAAAAGACTAAAAATTATTAAACTTAAATATTCAGAAATTTGGAAATATTGGGAGTTAGTAATGCGGTGATTCCGAAATGTAAAAATTTATAAACATAAAAATCTGACAATTCTTAAATTAGAAATATGGAAGTATAAGTAATTGGAAATCTATGGACCTTGAAATGTGAAAACTTGTGAACTAGTAATTTCAAAAATTTGTAAAATCATAAATATATAAATTTTTAAATCTATATTTTTGCATATGAAAATCTGAAAAAGAATTTCAAAACATAAGCCAAAAATTAAAATTCTAATGAAAAAACTAAGTTTGTAAAATTAGAAATCTCCAAATCTAAAGATTTGATCATTCCACAAAATATAAATAGAAATCACATTTCTTCTACATACATATAGCTGTATACTCTCCATTCGATTTCCCACAAAATTAGTACAATTTTACCTTAATAATATCTCAGCAGCCGATTGAAAAGTAGCCATAATTGCAGACAAAATTTCAATAGCAATCGCTGTCGTGATACTCGGTAATCTTGTAACAATTTAATTATTTGTACCTACGTAGAAGTGGTCCGTCAGGAGTAGCTATTTCGTAGGTAAGAGAGCAATAGTTTCGACGGTGGCAAACAGAAAATCCACACGACGATACGAACGTTAAATACCGGCATCAGAGTAATTACCGGTTTTTAAGTGGAGGAAACGAGGGGACGACAACGAACGCGACGACGACAAGGGTCGAAAGTAGGGGCGAGATCGACCAAGAGGGTGCGTCGAGCCAGCACAGGTGGTTGTGTATAGCAACAGCTAGGGGAATGGGTTGAATTTGAAGTGCAAAGTGCTTTTCGAAAGTGGATATCATTCGAGAAATCCTTGAATCACGCGATACTTTGCTCCAGTTACGTTTGAACAACAAGCTTGTTTTAAGTTTTTAAGTGCGATAGGGAACTCTTTACTTGAAAGGAAAATTTCTTTCATTTTTAATCGAATATTTCTGTGGAATGGAAGTACGATGACTGCTTAAAAGCTTTTTAAAATTCGGAAATGTTTAGGTTTAAGGACACGGAATTTACGTGTTTGGGAATTTAAATATTTTGATGTTTATGGATTTGGAGGGTTGAAAATTTGGAAGTATTAGTATTTGCGTATATGAGAATTTGAAAATCTGGAGAGTTAGAAATTTGAAAAAGTTAGAATTTGTGAATTTGGGAATTTAAAAGTTTGGAAATTTGGAAATTTAATATTTCAGAATTTTGAAGTTTAAGTATTCAGAGGTATTGCAGTTTGGAATTTTGAAAATTTAAAATTTGTCAGTTTAGGAAATTGAAAATTTTAAACTTTGTCAGTTTGGGAAATTACAATTTGAGAATTTAAAATTTTAAGAATTCGAGAACTCTAAGACTTCTTCACCTAAAATTTAAAAAATAAAACAGAAATTTAAAAATCTGAGAACCTTAAAATTTCAAAAATTTAACTCAATAATTTTAAATACTTTTTCATAGTTAAAGTGCCAAAGAAGTAATGTTAAGAGAATATCCAGCGAAAACTCACAAAGTGACACGATTTTCTGAGTAACGAGGCAATACGTCATCGAATCATAACAAAACAGATTCGCTGTGATGATATCCACGCCTTATCCTTCTTATTTCCGTTTCAGTGTCAAGTAATATGTCAAAGTGTCCGGGACTTAATTCCCCAACTAGCGAACCGTGATGGCGGTTTCGGCGCGCCGAGCATTCCTGCTAGTTGCATGTTTATACCAAGCTTTGATCACAAGTCATTCGAGGATACATCAAAAGGAAAACCGTCTGTTTCCTGCTCGCACAGCGTAAGCGTGAATCATGAAAGCATGGCACTTCGTGAAGAGCATTACCCTAAGTACAACACGACGAATGTAATGAATTATCAAGACAACTGTGTCGGCTCGGAATTCACAATATCTGAAATGTCTGCTTAACATAATGGATCGAACAGAATTTGATGTAATAAGTGAATAACATGTTTGAGGCATATAGAGTTCTCTTTTATGAATCTAGTAGACAAACAAAAATGAAATAGGTTTAAAAAATTCGTATTTAAATGTAATGCAAGTGAAGAATCACAAAAGCCTCTAAAACATTATCCTCGAGTCTACATTGATTACATACATAACCCATCGATTTAATTTTGCATCAGGTTCATAATAATGAAAGAAGGAAAAGCATTATCAACGCTCTTACATAGCATTTTAATTATTCTTCACAAGCTTCCTACGAATGTTCAGTATCAGCTTAACGTGGAAAGAATTCGCACGCTCTCCACGTTTCTTTGTGCGCTATCTCTAACCCCAGTGGTACTCCTTTGTTTCAATAGAGCAATTACGAGAACGTGGAGCAACAGGAGAAAAACTATAAATATAAACGGTTCAGGAATTCAAGCAGTGCTCTAACGCTAATAGAAGCTCTCAAGCTGTGCTCGTGATTCAACACTATCCAGAAATTGGCCACGAGTAGACACAGATTGCGTAAATAGCGGAACGAACAGCGAGTAACATCAGATTACAGAATTCATGATCGGGCAACAAGAGGAATCATTAGTATCCTCGGAGTCGCTCGAATCGCAACGGACGAACAGTGAATTATTTCCGTGAACGTTTATCTCGGTATTCTATTGCCTTACACGGTATCTGAAATTCATTAACGCCAGACTACGCCGCTAATTGGCGCGTTTCTATAACGCCGTGTTGTTAAAGGGATTGTACAGCGATAATCACAGTCAAATTGTCGCGCAACTCTTTAAATTATCCTGTCCCGTTTGCTCTAGCGCCGGTTACTCTCTGCTGCCTTGCTCTTCTCCGTTTAATTAATTGGCCAGAAACTTTCAGCCGTCCGGGCCGGCTCTCTCTCTAATTATTCATTCCTTTCATTCCCGCGAGAACCGGCGAGGAAAAGAGAGGCGGCGGAAGCGGAGGAACGACGAGGACAGGATGCAGCTGGACAACAAAACGAAACACGGGACAACTTACTTGAGCCGGAGTTATAAAGCAAAAGCAACAGCCGTGCCTATTCACACCCGCTTATTATGCGGAAATAAAGCCGGCAGAATCGAAACGCGGACCCTCTTTTCTATTCGCGTTTCTTCTGTCATGGCTGCCTCCGTTCCTGGGGATAACCCCGAAGTCCAACGGCAATTACGAATTCCGCTCTTCGACGTTTCTAAAGGGAGCTTCAATCGTGAATATGCTTCAGGTATCTGGAGAACGTTTTACGATCTCTGTTGGGAAATTTCATTCAATTTGAAGGTTGCGGTCTTGGCAAGTTGGAATTTTTTCCGACGATGAGGTAAAGATATGCAGTGAAGTTCACTGGATATTCGATGTCGGAAAATATTGGACCGAGAATTTCAGTCTGCGATATTTTTAACGGGTTCTCAATTATGAACGTGATTTACAGAGATTATTCTGTACGAACATGAGTTTTGGAAAATTTTTAATCGTGATCTTGGGTGTTTGCAGATTTTTGTGTACGTTTGTGAGTATAGTTGTATTTTGTGCGATAACATTAAAATATGATTTAAGAAATCACATTTAAATTTGTATTTTTTTATGTAACTTTATGTAAAATTTGTATATTTTTTTATGTAAATTGATATGATTAAAAATTATAAATAAATTGTGAATGTTTGCACATGTAGAATGTACACAGAATTTTTGTATTCATGGAAAATATATGTGTTGAGGACCATAGTATACTTGCATAAGAAAAATGACGGTAAAGAGAAAAGAGGATCAACCACTTGTTGAGTTGTGCTGGTGAATTTTCTAATTTAGGAAGTAAGATAGTTTCCAATTATCAAATTTTCCAATTTATTGATTTCTAAATTTTTTTATTTAACAGTTAACGAATTTAGAAATCTAAAAATGTATAAATTTAAAAATTTCGGGCATTTGAAGTTCTAGTAATTTGGGAATTAAAAAATTTAAGAATACAGAGATTTTATAGCGTGGAAATTCAAGATATTTGGTAATTTGAGAATTTTATGTAAAAAATTGGAAAATTCATAAAATTTTGTAAGATCTTGTTTAGTTATTCAGAAATGTGGAAAATTAAAAATTTCGATAGTTAGAAATTTGTAAATTTTGAATTTTTAGGGTTTAGAAATCTAATAATTCATTGAAATATAACTTTAAAAAGTTAGCATTTGCAAATTTATAAAAACCAACCTTGACCATCTGTTTGATAACGTTCTTTCACTCGTGACGCACATCTCATTTCAAATGCAACAAACATCCTCATATTTTTACCACAATTAAATATTAACTTCGTTTTCAACTATCAGTAATCTCTAAATACAAAATATTTCTAAAATTTCAACGTTCCTTATTTATCTCAATATTAAAGGAATAATCGGTTATTCTACTTGACGCATCTACTAAAAAGATCATAATTTGTGAATCTAATCTGACTTCACCCAGTACAATCGTTCTGATCCCAATTACAAGTAATTAAACCTTGCACGCTAATTTGTAGTATCACAGTCGCTTTAAACAGCACCTCTACCGCGTTCAAACATCAGCACGGTACAGGATAATCAAACGTTGAACGAGCGCAAGAAATTCACCCCTGGAAATGGTCCAATTACTTTCGGACAAGCGTGTTTCCCGTCTGCGGCACGTTACGCGGTATTAACCGGGACGTGTCCCCGATAGATTTAAATTTCTTCCCAGGAGATCTGGGAAATTTCTCTGGCAGGTAGAAGCCGCTTAAAGGGGAGGCTAGACAGGGAGGGTGAACGAAAACGACAGGCAGGAGAGACGGAGGAACCCGTCGCGGCACTATAGTGTTCGGGAACAAGGGTGGTTGAATCCCTCAGCGCCACGTCGTAGCTCATATCTGCCGCAAAGGGACGTGGATCCTGTATGCAGGGGGTGAACCATGGGGTTACTCTGCGGGTTGTAAATTAATGGTTAGCCCGTGGCACGGGGGGTTCGTCCTAAGGGTTCTGCTTGATCTATGGGCGGCGTGTGTGCTAGGTCAAACGGATCTTGCTCGCTGATACGAGAGCTTCACGAAAACCATCTCCCTCTTTCGTTGATCGTCCGGAAATCGATACCCGGTTGTCCACGCTCGTCGTATTATCGTGTTCCGGCCTCGAACGCACCCCGTCGTGGTCCATTTGCTGCGTTATCTCTTCCATAATCGATACTACCGAGGGTAAAGTGTCTCGATCGAGCTGTACGCATTCGCATTCTCGAGGATCCTGTTTTACGATTTATACGAGCGGCTTCTGGTCTTGAAAACGATCGACATAAGACGTACTCAGACGCAGTTAACTTGAGTATCCAGCTACTTGGAACATGGCCGATGAAACGAGCTACCGCGATGCAAACATTGTTTGCAATCGTCTCCTGCTGTTTGGACTTCGTACGCTCAAATAAAGGCACCGGAAAGTAGCCTGATTTCGTGTCCCGTTGCTCTGACCAGGCTCTTCTCGAAAATCGTCATAGTACCCGGTGGTCGGTCTATTATAGCGTCTTTGTGGTCTGTAATTCACTAAATCGCGCTTCCACAATTTTTACGATTGGTTCAGATCTCCTAATAGCCGTCGAAATCGCTATCGAACGGCGATCGAATCTGGAGGAAGTTTTCTGTTCGGTGCCAGAACGGTACTTTTCAAGTACCTGGAAGCGACCGTTATTCCGCCGTTAAATGAATCGAAATCCTCCGTTCTGGCGATTTTAACCTCCTCCCCTCTTTGAATGACCGTAAGATAGGGAGAGAACAAGGGAAAAGTGGAACGAGGCGTTCTCCTATCGACAGTCTCATTTCCTGCTTCGAACTTATCAAGACAAATACACGCTGAACACGCTCGCCCATTCTTCCAGCCGGTCTCTCTCGCGGTCGGAAAATATCTCTAATGAACAAACTATCCGATTTGAGCCCCGTAGCCCTGCCAACCGCATTGCCCGCCACGCTGCCGGCGCCATGCTCCTCCCATCAACTTCGAGGAGGTTGGAAGTCTTCGATAACCAATCTCAATTTCAACGTGATGTATCCGTTACGCGATGCTCAGCCTCCATTTTCCCCGATCTAGCTCTCGAGTTTTTACCTTTTTTCGTCTCGTGGACGGACTGCTTGTGTGTGGACTAGCTTTATCGGAAACACTTAAAAATTGCGTCTTTTTTGTGATCCCAACTCGATGGCCCGTTGGCCTGAATACGTCGTAGGATTTAGACGAGTGTTGCGAGACGTAACGAGTTAAACTGATTTTTTTCTCACGGGATTTTTATGATCGGGTCCTCTGTGTAAAACCGTTCATCCGTTCAGCGAAAACGACCGATTTCGAAAATAAGATTTCATTGAATCGTTTTTCGAAGATCCATTGTTCCGCACGGCGAATTTCAGTTTTCGTTGGTGAATTTTATTTGGGACAAAAGAGCAGAGACTGGTAGATTATTTGCTACTCAAGTTAGAGGAAATCGAATGGGAACACATTTTGAGGGAATAAAAGAGGCGAATTTCTGTTTGAAAGCGAAGTAGATTGCGTAGGTTTGAATGGGAATACGTTTTTAGAAGAAGAAAATGAAATGAAGATGTAATTAAAATTCTTTCCTTTTCGTGAGATTTAGTACTGGAATAAAAATGAAGTTATATTTCGATCGGATTCAAATGCAACTGCTTTTGTAAAACTAACTGCATTTTATTTGGGATAAATTAGAAATTGGAGATTTAGATAATATGTATATAAACAATGTGCTAGTTTTATTCTGAAATAAACGTAGAATTTTCGTTAAAAAATAGTATAGGAGAAAATCATTTTTATGTTGAAATAAACAAACGCACAATTAAACAATACCGAATCGAATGAAATAATTATTATCCAATTTTAATTGTTTCAGTCATTTTAACATGTATGCCATGAATTACGCTTTCCAAAAGTTTGTATTAAAAATTTTATTATTTAGTAAAATATAGTTAAAAGTAAAATATTATTTTACTAAAATAACTATTTTATCTAACTCTACTATCACTATAAATCAATTTTCACGTTTCCTGAACTTAAAATACAAACTATAAATAATCTGATTACATAAAACGAAATTTTAGATTAGATATCAATCATTGTATAATTTCTATGACATTCGGTAAATTCTCATTATACTTTAAAATGTTTAAGTATTACTTGCTTATTTTTAAGAAACAAGTCTTGAGAAATCTGTGTTCCCGTATTTAAATGACAATCACGATTTTTCCACGAACAATTGCAAGCAGCATAACGGCGCAATCGAGTCTATCCGTCAGCAAGAAAGCAATTTTAAAATCGGCGAATGCCCGATAGTTTCTTCGATTACTTCAATCACAGGCTCGTTCATCTTACTTGCAGAAAATCCCATTACCTCGTACTCTTCTCTTTGGGGCATCGAGGTCGCTGCAAAGGAAGATAGCGGAGATTCAACGAGACCGGTCGACAGTCGAATCGTACTTAATTCGCGTGTCCGTTCGCTTTATAACGAACTCGAACTGCGAATTCCTCGGAAACTTGGTTGTCTGTTGTACGAAATTTTTGGCCGTGGAAAAGAAAAGCGGAAGTGCACCAGAAACGCCCGGAGCCAGGAGCAGAGAACTGAAGATTGCAGAAGCGTCTTCCCGCCGGGCAATCTGTTAATTCGATCGTAAATCGTCGTTAACGGAAAATTTAGTTGGAACTTAGCAGCGATAATTACACAGGTTTTGCAGCGGCGCGGGCTTGAAAACGAAACGAGATGGAACGAAAGAGGAAAAGAAGGAGAGGGTGGTGGTGGCAGCTGAAGTAGAATTTATTGGGCGATAAGCGCCCTGCAACTTTCTTCCCTTACGATCGTCATTCTTTATCAGACCACTCGTGGTCGACACTAACGTATCGAGGTTTGGATACTAGGCTTTATGAATCGGGATTATTAACGTCCTCGCTAGATCATAGATCTTCCTTCCCTGTCCCGTACTACGGCCTGGTCTCCAATTGCCGATGAAAACGTCATTGTGCGACTTTCGCTCCTCTATCTTCATACACCAACGATGGAAATCGTCACTATTGCTCGAAATCGTCCTTGCTTCCTTTTCTGCTTCGTGTAATTTTTCTTCGTTTTTGGTTTCGAAATATATGTATCGAGATAGTTGGAAGTAAGTTTTATAGCGAATAAGTATATATAGTAATCAATGAGGTTCTATAATAAAGATAGTATCTAATATTTACGTTAGCTGATAAAACAATAATCAGAGAATTGAGATGTTTGTAAAGGATTAAGTTTGCCGTTTATAAAAAGTTACTTTTCCTAGCTCAAGTATTACATTTTCACAAGTTTACATGACGTAACATATATTTTTATTAAGTTTTGTATAGCTTCTGTGATAATATGTGTAATATATGTGCGATATTTGATGATGCATGTATTAAAATATTAACATGAGAATGAATAGATTTGACTTAATGATTATTACAAATTTTAAATAAAGTTACATGGTATTTCAAGCGGTCGACTTCTCTTTAACCAACATCGCATTAATTTACATATTGTTTCATTAACATACATTTGAATTAATAACGCATGAGACAGAGAAAAACACATACATTGTTTTAAAACAATACGAGGTAATTTCCATTTCGTTGTTATATTTACTTTATCTTTTCATAAAGGTGTTCCATTCAAATGTCTGTAAAATTCATGTACATAGATAGATTACATAGTACATCTGTAATCGTGACAAAAATAAACAGAAAACACATATTATTACACGATCTATTGAATCTGTAAAGAAAAGTGAGAATCGAATAAAAATTGGAAATATCTGAGAGTACGTTACTATTTACATTGGTAGTTGTTATTTTTCCGTTCTCTCCAATATTAAGAAAATAATTAAATTCCGAAAGGAACATAACAAGCGATAAACGTATAAATTTGAACGATAATAAACGTATCATTTTGAGTGATGTAACTCATGTTGACCCCGTATCTCGAGCATCTTCTTAGCTCCGTGTTATCCTCAACGAGGACGAAGGAGCTTGGCCTCCGGTTATAAGGTTTTCCGGTTGATAGGCTTGTGCGGTCTCGAAACTAGCACGGGAGCGATGGATGAGAAAGGTGTTGAGTAATTTATCAGCTCGCTTGAAAGGTGTGGGTTGCGATGGTACGAGTTCTCGTCAGTAAACGCGCGGATCAGCGTAGCATGAAGTCTTATCTGGCCAGCGGGAGTCCCTAGGGTGATCATATCCCCATTGCACTGGTCACGATAATCTTCTTAGATAGCCGGCGACAGCAATGGAACGTCATAAATCTGGTATCTGTTACTGGCAGGCATAAAACGGGGGACAACTGATTCCTCGTGCACGATAGGTTTGCGATTGCAAACTTTAGACGCTCGAGCGCCGTTGTTGTTGACAGGGTACCTCGAGTGTAAACTAGTTCGTTACTCCCGATTGCAAGCTGAGCATGATCCGCATAAATTCCTTGATTCCGCATTATGCACTTAATGCGACGGGAACTGTAGTGAAGGAAGTTGATAAGATTAAGAGAAAGATTGATTGTGATGTTATAGTTTATACGAATTTATATTCTATTTATCGAGATATAGAATTTATTTAGATATAAAATTTGTTATAAACTACAAGTTTGAATATATTATATATAAATTGAGACTTTCGTGTAGGTACAATTTATTGTATAATATCGAACATCTGGGTGTAGGTGGCAGAATTATGATACGGGACAAGTTCCTCTGCGCATGTGCGAGGAATGCGGCATTAGTAATAAATGTGTTAATAGATTTGTCATTTCAAGTAAATCATCAATATTTCAGGTAAATTGGTTAATCAAGGAACATCTTTTTTATTTATGCATTTCACTGATGTTGTTTTGCATACGTGGGAAAATGCATTCCATCTCGTGACATTGGTGGATGTTACTTCCAGATTTGTTGCAACTATCTCCGGATTCCTGTATTCCTAAATATCTATATACTAATATTTTTACATGTGTATACTCTTAAATCTCTATACACTTGCAAGTCTATATATCTGCACCTTCATATGACTATACCCATAGTTCATTAAACTCCTAAACTCTATATCTATACTCTATGCAGAGATCCCTATGTTCCTATATTATTACATTCTTATATCCTCATATCACTACGTGCCTTGTAACTATATCCCCATATCTCTATACCTCCCTTAACCTCTCTGCACCTATATCCCTATTTCCCTAGTGTAATTAAAACATAGAAAATAGTGTATCCCTACCCTACTTACCAACGTTCTGCGGAGGGTGTAGCAACTGTAATTAATCATTGCTTGTGCAACTGGACGTGCGTGATGGTATCGATACCAGTCATTCTCTATAGCCGCAGGGAAAAAGCCTCTAAGGAGGCCTACATCGTTCGCAGGAGGAGCGAAAATCACAGAAGATCGTGTTCCGTTTTTTTCTTTCAGCGGTTCTTCAGGCCAGTTGGAACTCTCTTTCTGCCGTTTGAACCGACGGTGTTCCGTGTTTCATGGCGGGAACACGCGATTCCCGCGTTAACTCCCGCAGAGCACAGCGGGTGTCCTCGCGCGGACTCACATTAACCCACCTTCGCATCCTTTTCCACCTTCTCCCGACATCCTTTCTACCCTTCGAGTCCCTCAACCCTCGTTCAAGTCGGCGAACGCGCGTACAACACGCTGGCTACCTTGCTGCTATCTCGACCTCGCTCGACCGTGTGTACGTATGTACTTACATTGTACCTACCCTCATTTATTCTTCGGCGATCCGTGGCGCAGATGTAGCGGCGTTTAATAACGCATGCACGCATCGGCTGTTAAATTTAACCCTGCGGAAATTAAGAGTTTACCACGGGTAATCGCTGTGCTGTTGTGCGCGAGCACGCGATCTCGGCGCGAAGATTTGGACGCGCATTTATCGCGGGAAGATGCGTCTGACATTTCTACATGAAATATTACCGATGGCTAATGTCGGTTACATTGATTGATAGCAATTTTAATTAATTGTCGATTTTAATCGTCAGTTTTGTGGATTGTAAAGAATTTTAATCGTATCGTAGTTAAGTTAGTTTTTATAGTCTTTGGCAGCGATAGTCATGTGTGGCATCCGAAATTAATGGATGTTGAATATGATACTTGTTAAAATATTCGATAAAATGTACTACTTTATTATCTTAGAAATTAATTTTGACATTGTGCAGCAGTGTAAGAATAATTTGCATATTAGTAGTCAACTTGTATGTACAAAACGACCCAAATGTAATCTTATCTATGTACCCAATTTAAATGTGACTGTTTAAATGTAATGTAATTGGCTAGAATTACATATTAACTAATATGTCAGTATTAATATTAATGAATTAGATATGTTATACTAATGTTAGTATGTTTGATTAATTAGAATTGACATATTAATATGATTAAATAAATAAAATGGACATTTTAATATTAATATGATTATTTAATTAGAACTAACATATTAATATTAGTATGATTGACATTAGAATTACAAACTAGTGAAAATAACTTGTTTTACATCTGGTATTATATCTTACATTACAAAGGTTTTATTACCATGTTTTTATGGAAATATCTTTAGATAAGAAATCGTTATCTATGTTAATTAATATTTAAGCATTTATTTACTTTCCACTTTATTTTCAATTTAAAATTAAATGTGCATTTAAAGTCCATAGTTCTACTGTTAATTAATTGGAATTACCATATCAACTAATACTTTAAGATTTATAAATATTTATTCAATAGTGTATGACACAAATGAAAATTCAGGTTTCTCATTTGTCCATACAGTATATTATCTCTTTATAAAACAAAATGTAAAAATTATAAGTTATAAAATTTTCTAAAGCAGGGGATACATCAAAAATGATTCTATAATCTACATAACTCAGGGAATATTCTAACTTGTCCTCACAAAACATCATTGAGATTTCATTGTGAAATGTAATTCAGCGCAAGTTCATCAGAATATTCAAGTCGAAGGTCAATATAATTAACCACCAAACTGAATGAAAGAGCTTTTTTATGTTCGCCGCCATTTTCTCAGAAAATTCTCTCTAGCAAACCGCACAATGCGATACGCTTTCAAGCGCAATTGTTACACCATATTACTATGCGGAGTTTGCGAACTTTTCTTTACATTAGCCGCCAGTATCACCGCGGAGAATTTCCTAGGATCATAGATCAAGAAGGCCCATGGGTTTTATGGAAACCCCGTGCATCGTTTCAGAGCTATCGACTGTTTAACAGCTCGTCTTTATGGCATTCCGCTATAATACTGATGTCAGATGGTGTGTCAGCCACGGGGATACGCTGCAACACCGTAAACCCCATATAACAGGACCGTTGACTTGTCTTTCTGCTATGACGGACCGGTGACAATTTATTCGCTGAAATACCATCGAGAACATGGCTCCCCTATTTCTTTATGGTCACCATAAAGTAATAAATTTCCGTGATACCAGTCAGCAAATGGAAAATTACCGTGCTTTATTACATTGTCGGGTCATCCAATTGCAATGTTCTATTTATATCCGCTTTCTATTTATAGTTCGATTCGAATGTTCGTGAAATTGTTATGAACGTCAGGGAAGTTCGTGATAGAATTGTCAAATTATAAATAAATTCTATGTGTACTATCTCGGGATTTATTCAAGCAAGAAACGTGCCAATAATGCTTGAGCAATCGGTTGGTACAATTGTTACTCTTGGTCGCGGTTGGTCGCTAAGCTAATTAAGCTGAATTAGAGTGCATTTACCTGTGAAGCAATTCCATTGGTTATTTTCAACCGGAAATCTGGAACGGAGCCGGTCGACCTCAATACCCGACATCTCGGTAAGGCGGAAAATGCCGCAAATCCAATTATAAATTAAGGATCTCGGGAATAGAACCTCAGCGAAAGACTCCGAGTATTCACGGATATTCCATTTGAATAGCCGAACTTTGTTCTCTTTTAATGGACCCCACCGCCGAAAACCAGGAAACGAACTGCTCTGTTCTCGGACCAGAAACGCTACAAAGCGTTCACGTGGTTGTACAAAATCGCAACGTTTGCGTGTAAAATTTTAACAAACCTTTTTACCGCGAACTACAAATTTTTTTCCTTTAATTATTGCTGATGCAAAATACCTCTGATCGTATTCAAAATAATAATTGAAATTGTGTACAAAAATAAAGTGTGGCATGTAAATTTATAAAATTATAATTGCTATTAAATCTGGCTTGGATTGTAATATTGTACAAATGACATGATAAAAATAAATATATGATATTATTTGGATTATAGTATTATAGGATTTACATAATAAAAATGAATTTAGTTGTATGTTTCGTATTTCATAAAATAACTTTAGTTTCCAATAAAATAATTTTCAGAAAAAAAATACACCGACTTCGAAATGCACTAAAAAGTATAAAATAATTTCTATTTCCTAATGAAGTAATTTCTATTTCTTTGAATCATACAATTACGTCACAGATATGAATTAAACCTATTTACTCGTTAGGCAGTATATTAAATATATTTCAACCTTTTCGGAGGCGGCGCAAAATTAAAAGATTTTTTTGAGCATGTCAACCTTTGGACAGCCGAACATAGGCAAAGCTTGTATAGCCATTTTTTTTTCTATACATATAACTCGACAGCACGCCGCGAAGTAGGTGTTAATGCGTATAAAATGTAACTATGGTCTATCTAGCCCTTTGCGGACGGGACGGTTCGAAGTGAACCGTGGGGCCGAGCTCCTGCCGCGATAGTCATTAAAAATTGCCGGCGTATATTTCTGCCTAAACGCGGTTTTCATTCATAGCATTCCAAGTCAAATTCTGGACATATTATATGTACATGCACAGATTTACGTGCATGAACACATGTACGCGTTTCTCGGTTCAATCAACTGTTTTCGCCAAACGCATATATGAGTTCTTCGGCCAATTTGATGATTTACGTAGAACGCATATATGCGGCGGTAGTCCGCAAAGGGCTATATTCATAGAGTATGCGACGGAAAGACTTGATCGCCGCATATACTATAAAGCTAGAGCCCATCTGTCGCAAATTTGGTAATTCCCGCGTCGTGGGCTCCGTTTATAGGTTCTTAGATCCATGGCTTCTACACGCGAACGAAGTCGATTCAATTTCATTTATATCAGAAACGTTGATCAAATGAAGATGCAGTCATTACATTTACGTATATTACCAGATATATCTATAATGGTTCGTATTCTTTCTCGGGATTTATTAATTTCCAATACGCCATACCACAATCAACTGGTTATTGGCAGCAACGTTTACTGAGGTATTTTTAATTTTGCGCCGCCTCCGAAAAAGTTGAAATGTATTTAATATACTGCCTAACGAGTAAATAGGTTTAATTCATATCTGTGACGTAATTGTATGATTCAAAGAAATAGAAATTACTTCATTAGGAAATAGAAATTATTTTATACTTTTTAGTGCATTTCGAAGTCGGTGTATTTTTTTTCTGAAAATTATTTTATTTCACGCTTTTTAGTGGAATGGGAAGAATTGTATAGGATACTGTGAGGCAGTTCTTCCGGGCTTTTTTTTTGTCTGCGTAAATGCCATGAACATAATTAAGTAAAAGACAACATGGATATTCGTTTTTCAACTTTTTTTGCAACAATAATCCTTTGCAACTAAAAAATGAAAAAATTTTTAATAATCGTATCAATGGGGAGTTTGACTCCACAAGATGCGAAAGGCTTTGTTCCGATCGGACCACCCACCTAGGAAAAACCGCCGAACATGCATAGAAAAAATAATCCTTGCAACTAAAAAATAAAAAAAATGTTTGTTAGAACGGTAGGGAGACTGTACCAAGCAATGGGAATAATACACCAACGTCAACGTGAACTCATCTTGCTGCATAAGTTGTGTGTCAAAGCGGCAAAGCTTAGTTAGTGTTTTGGTACAGTGCATTGTAATTGCACTTTCTTGTCTTTCCCGTGCACAGCACGGGGCGTTCCACTAATCATAATAACAATAGTTATTCGCTAATATCACGAAAACTAAAGTTTTCCGTCAATTATGCATAAGGAAAAACTCGTTTAGAATCATGCTACTAATAACGTATTAGAAGGACATAAAAATCGTTCGAAGTTGGCTTCAAAAGTTAACAACAATTTCTGTAATATCTCGAAAACAAAAGCTTTCCGTCAATTTTGCAAGAGGAAAAAGTTGTCCAGAACCACGCCCCTAAAAACATATTCAAAGGACATTAAAATCGTTCGAAGTTGATTTCAAAAGTTAACAACAATTCTTGCTAATATCTCGAAAACTAAACATTTCGGCGAAATTTGTATATGAACAAAATTGTTCAGAACCATGCCCCTGACAACATATTAAAAGGACATTAAAATCGTTCGAAGTTGATTTCAAAAGTTAATAACAATTTTTTTCGCTAATATCTCGAAAACTAAACATTTCCGCGAAATTTGTATATGAACAAAATTGTTCAGAACCATGCCCCTGACAACATATTAAAAGGACATTAAAATCGTTCGAAGTTGATTTCAAAAGTTAATAACAATTTTTTTCGCTAATATCTCGAAAACTAAACATTTCCGCGAAATTTGTATATGAACAAAATTGTTCAGAACCATGCCCCTGACAACATATTAAAAGGACATTAAAATCGTTCGAAGTTGATTTCAAAAGTTAATAACAATTTTTTTCGCTAATATCTCGAAAACTAAACATTTCCGCGAAATTTGTATATGAACAAAATTGTTCAGAACCATGCCCCTGACAACATATTAAAAGGACATTAAAATCGTTCGAAGTTGATTTCAAAAGTTAATAACAATTTTTTTCGCTAATATCTCGAAAACTAAACATTTCCGCGAAATTTGTATATGAACAAAATTGTTCAGAACCATGCCCCTGACAACATATTAAAAGGACATTAAAATCGTTCGAAGTTGATTTCAAAAGTTAATAACAATTTTTTTCGCTAATATCTCGAAAACTAAACATTTCCGCGAAATTTGTATATGAACAAAATTGTACAGAATCATGTCCGCGATAAGATATTGAAAGCGCACTAAAATCGAGAAAAGTTTATTTTAAAAGTTGCCGGTTTTTCTGCAATAACAACACTTTGCAATTAAAAAATGAAAAATTTTTTGATTATGGTACCAATGGGGAGTCTGAACCCATCAGATGCAAAAGGCTTCGTTCCGATCGGTCAACCCAGTTAGGCGTAATCGGTGAACATATATAGAAAAAGAAAAAAGTTGCCGGTTGTTTTGCAATAACAACACTTTGCAATTAAAAAATGAAAAATTCTTTGATAATAGTACCAATAGGGAGTCAGCACCTACCATATGCAAAAGGTTTCATTCCGATCGGTCCATCCAGCTAGGCGCAATGCGCGAACATACATAGAAAAAAGAAAAATGTTGCCGGTTTTTTTGCAATAACAACACTTTGCAATTAAAAAATGAAAAATTTTTTGATAATGGTACCAATGGGGAGTCAGCACCTTCCATATGCAAAAGGTTTCATTCCGATCGGTCCACCCAGTTAGGCGTAATCGGCGAACATACATAGGAAAAAAAAAAAAAAAAAAAAAAAAAAATATACTAGTCGAATTGAGTAACCTCCTCCTTTTTCGAAGTCGGTTAAAAAGGAACAATTATTTCATGGTTACTGAATGTTATTTCAGGGTTATCGTTTAATAACAATAAAAAATTAGGTGTTCAATTTAAATGGTGCATATTGTGTAATAGATAATTATTATGATTAAAATATAACTCCTATTTTTTGAGTAAAATAGATTGTTCATCTTAATTTTCTATTCTGCAGCAATTATATGGACATTTTATACAGCTATAATATATAAAAATATTTCCATAACTACAATACTACTAAACCAATTTAATATTTAATATAATAAACAAAATCAATAGGAGGTTAGAATAAGTTAGGAAGCCACGTCTATTGCAAGAATGAAGCCCACATAAAATTTAGGAACGAATTACTTTGTTATTAGATTTCTATTTTAATACAAGTTGTAAAAATGAAATAGTTGTTTTCTAAACCAAGCAAACCCAGAACGTAAATTAATCAAACAGTAGAATGCATCGAAATCAATTAATTCCAGAGGGGTGCTAAGATGCGACCGAACAACACCTCGAAGAAGCTACACCTGTGACCGCGTATATCGCACGAGTACATTGCGGCTTAATATTTAGAGGTATATTAATAAGCGTCTGGCTTGGTTAGCGTTAGTAACTAAAATCGGAACTCGAAGTACGGAATCGAGCTGTGTCTAATAAAAATCACGAGTCTTAGGGAAATTGTACAACACCTGGCGAAATATCTAGCATCTGCGTTTCTCTGAAAATACCAACCGTCATATCGTTATGCGTCAAGTGTATGAATGCAGTCGGCAACGTCATTAAGCAAATCATGCGGGCCGGTCTCTCTGAAATTTAATGGGTGTTCGCTCCATCGAGCATGCCAGACCGTGGTTTCTCGTTTTCTCCTCCCTCCTTTGCAACCCCCTTCTGCCACCCTTCGCCACCTACGTACCGCCATCGTGAACGCGATAAATTTATACGATTGTACTTTTTTGCGCAGCCCACAGCGTACGAGCAATTTATGGAACGATATTCGTTGTTCTTCTTCGGGAAATTCATCGTCGGACATGAATTAACCTTTTGAAAAATGATGATTTTGCGATCAGAGGAATTTTTGTTTGAATAATAATATTGTGCATTATTTAACCTTTTCTTTGGTGATTGTTTCGATCTTGAAAAAGATATTTTTAGCTTCGACAAGTAATACTGATAAGGAAATAATAATAAATTTGATAAAAAAATGAAACTTTACTGGCTTCAATAATTCAAGAGTGTTGAGGTCATAATAAATCCAGCTAGAAATGATAATAGTAATAGTATTAGTAATAGTTTTTAAATTCTGAATATTGTTTTTCAAAGATTTCTTTCGCAAAGTCTCTTTCTCACCAGCAGCATAATTCGTAGCCAAATTGCTGTTTGGAGTTAATCTAAATGGCAGAGGTAGATAATTTTCGTTATAAAATAATCGCTCCCGTTCACAACATACAAATTCGTGGATTTAAACACTAATATCCAGTCTAAAGCGATCTCGGACAATATATACATTGTGGATTCACACAACGTCTGAACCTTACTTAGCAAGCTAAATTACGCCGGAAATTGTACGTACAACTTCTAACGACTCGTGTCGTTATTTCTGACCGAGTGAAACAAGAACATTGTACCGAGTTAGGAACATATTCGAGAGCAAGATACTCTGTAACTTCGAAACTTTAACAAGCCAGCCTCCGTGTTATACAACTTGTATCTTTGCTTGCGTTCTATTCTGCGATAGTCAAAAATTGATAACTGATCGTTACATGACAGATTAAAAGCTCTCGTTACGTCACATTTTGTCGATTAATTATGTTCCTGGCGGTGTAAATAGGACATTTTGTAATTTATCTGAATTTTTCATAAATGTTGAAACAAGTTGTTACATTCAAAATATCTTAAGTACGTCATAACTTAAAGATTTTTAACTGTTTTCTAAGGTATAGGATTTTTTATTATTTAAAGTACGAAAATTTTTGTATAGGTTTGGTTAAGTTAGGCTAAATTAGATTTGATTCGGTTAGGGTAGGCAAAGTTAAAGTTTCAGTAGGTGGTTAGGTTAGATTAAAATAGATTATATTCGGATAGGTTAGATTAAATAGTGTTACGTTAAGTTAGATTAGATTATTTTAAATTAGAGTAAGTTAGGTTATAGCAAGTCAGATATGATGTCAAATTAAACATTCGTTTGATCTGATTAAATTGGGTTACGTTACGTTAGGTTACGGTTAATGTACGGTTTCTTAAAGGAAAACTGAATTTCGAAAAGTATATAAATTTAAACTCAAAACAAAATAATGAACACACATTACGAATTACCAATGATAAATTTATTTTTAACTGACTTCGAAAAAGGAGGAGGTTACTCAATTCGATCAGTATTTTTTTTTTTTTTTTTTTTATTATTATTATTATTATTATTATTTTCTATGTGTGCCCACCGATTACGCCTAGCTGGATGCACCGATCGGAACGAAACCTTTTGCATCTGGTAGGTTCTGACTCCCCATTAGTACCATTATCAACAAATTTTTCATTTTTTAATTGCAAAGTGTTGTTATTGCAAAAAAACCGGCAACTTTTGAAATAAACTTTTCTCGATTTTAGTGCGCTTTTAATATCTCATCACGGACATGATTCTGAACAATTTTGTTCATATAAAAATTTCGCGGAAAGCTTTAGTTTTCGAAACTAGTGAAAAATTGTTGAAAATTTTTTAAATCAACTTTGGACGATTTTAATGTCCTTTTAATATGTTATCAGGGGCACGATTCTGAATAACTTTTTCCTTATCCGCAATTAAGGGGAAGCTTTAGTTTTTGAGTTATTAGCGAAAAACTATTGTTACTAATATATCGAATTCTGCGTATGCCTTCGTGTCTCTGGTGGTGTATGAGTCAACATGCAGTCGCCGATTTTCTACTGTTTCTACAAACACGTCTTGTCGGCCGAAAATCAGTATTCATGTATAATAACTATTGTTATTGCAAAATCCTATTCTTTGGTATTCTTATGTAAGAAATGTCTCACAGTATCCTATACAATTCTCCCCATTCCACTAAAAAGCGTGAAATAAAATAATTTTAAGAAAAAAAATACCCCGACTTCGAAATGCACTAAAAAGTATAAAATAATTTCTATTTCCTAATGAAGTAATTTCTATTTCATTCAATCATACAATTACGTAACAGATATGAATGAAACCTATTTACTCGTTAGGTAGCATATTAAATGCATTTCAACCTTTTCGGAGGCGGCGCAAAATTAAGAATACCTCAGTATTTTCGCCTCCGAAAAGGTTGAAATGCATTTAATATGCTACCTAACGAGTAAATAGGTTTCATTCATATCTGTTACGTAATTGTATGATTGAATGAAATAGAAATTACTTCATTAGGAAATAGAAATTATTTTATACTTTTTAGTGCATTTCGAAGTCGGCGTATTTTTTTTCTTAAAATTATTTTATTCAACATGGCAATGCTGCAATTCACCGAATTAAAATCGAAGAACAATTTTTTCAAAGAGAAAACGTATCGGTTTTACCGCTGCCCGCACGCTCCCTGGACTTGAATATTATTGAAAATTATTGAGGAGAACTAGCACGTGCTGTATATAAGAATGGAAAACAGTATGATAATATTGAACAATTAAAAGAAGCTATTAAGATAAATTGGGATAATTTGCCACAAAATACAATTAAAAAGTTATACAAATCCTTACCAAAGCGGGTACTCGAAGTAATAAAAAATAAAGGCGGATATACTCATATTATTAATTTTGTATTAAATGTAACTTTCTTTTTTGTGAAAATGTATGTATAAATTTTGTGAATGTGCTATCATTTCGCCGCTAGTATTTGTATATTTCTTCTGCTTGCTCAGAAAGCTAGCAAGGTCGACCCTATTTACTAAGAAGTTCCTTCTGTCTGCTATGTAACAATTAGAATGGTATGTATTACATTAAAAAATTAAAGATAGCACACATGTGCTATCTTTTTGTCCAAGGGTGTATGTATGTATAATCCCTCTGTCTACATCCCTCAACCAAAATTTTCATTACCATAGTAATACGAAGTAACAAATTAACCTTTTCGCTACGGTGATTTTTTCTGAGAAATGTGATTATGGTCTTATTTATTATAATAAAAAGTCAGATATACTTATTTATAAAAAGCAAAGCTAAAGCCTTTCTATACAGTTTTTTATCCTTCCTTTATGTACAAAGGATAATACAAATGACAAATGTTATAACACGCCGTCATAACTCTTTTTTATAAAAACTTTTTAATCGCTAGGAAAAAACTCTGTTGGTATAAAAGTGGGCGCCTATAGGTGCTCTCAGTAATACAAACACAAAATTTCTAAGCGCCTATAGGCGCTCACACTAGCCAAGGGGTTAAGAAGATCACAATGAAAATTTCTATATAATTTTCCCTATTACACACATACATTTTTATGTTAGTTAATGAACTACAATTTCCCCTCTTTTCACTCTGACCAGTACAATTTGTGACATAGCAGTGTTTCGTAACTAGCATAAAATTCCCTGAGCTACAATGAAAATTAGCCACGGCAGTTCGGCTTAACGTTTTAATTGCGATCGACCCGAGAGCCGTCGCGTGTCAACGGCGCCACAGGCCTACCTAGTTAACCAGTTGGTCATCCTGCGATGGTCTCCACCATCGAACCATCGTCCAGAACTATCCTCCATTCTGGTATTTGCAAATTAACTCGCCTGCCAGACAGGATGTCCGTGTTCGTACACACGTGTCGCGTACATCAGCATGTTGGCTTGTTGGTGGGATAGATTGCCGCGGATCCGTTGTTAAGTTAGTTTGCCGTGTGTTTCGTGCCGCTGTCCGGGAAGTAATTCTGCTAATTAAATCGACGGGGGCGGGGAGGATCTCACCGCGAAGGGACCGCGGAAAAATGTTGCTTTCGACGAATGACACTTGGCCGGATCGCGTTCTGGGGAATTTTCGACTCCGAGTTTTGGTACTGTTACGGCGTGTTTTGTAACCACCAGCGATCTCGAAACTTGTACCAGGAGTTTCGAGTTTTTAATTAATCCGTCGCAATTGGATGGAATTGCAACTTCTGACAATGTTTATACTTATATTGTTAATTGATTTAGTTAGGTCGAAGTTTATTGCTGTTTATTCACAATTGTGGAATTACGTGTACAATGGTTTGTGTTTGTTTCGATGTGGATATATTTTCCAATGATCGTTTGGAGTAACAGTCTTTTATCTATTTGGAACTTTATCTGGGATGATGTGGCAAATGTGTCTTGCATAAGAATCAGTTATCATATGTGGGATGATAAGAGCCACTTTTGATAAATGGAATTACCTATAGAGTGTACCATTTATGTTGAACGTTTATTAACGGTAGCAAGTAATGCAAGATGGGGGCTTGTATGATTTCAGAATTTCTTATTGTCAGTTAATATACATCCTTGATTGTTTAAGTTATATACTTAATTTATTAATAAGTTATTCTGTTGTATTTTTAAACAATATGAACATAACTTAAAATGAATATATTTATAATTTTTCTTTCATAATTTAAAATGAATGATTTAAGTGAATATTTTATACAATGACTGGTATTTTAACTTAAATCCTATTTCAAATGGTCAGATTTATTTACTAATTTTGTATTGAAAAACGGAAGAATTAGTTTACATTTAAATTTTGATTTACTTATAGAGTAAAATCAAGTTATTTTAATTGAAGATTTTTAATTATGTAATATATTGTAACAGTAAGAATGGAATGACAACAAGGTGTAATCACGTGTTGCAATATGGCGGTTAAAATTGTGTGTACTGATAATTGTATTCTTGTATTCTTTGATAAACTATTTTGTATTAATTTGATAAACAAAGTATAAGGCCTTCAATGAAAACGTACCTTTTTGTATTTTCATTAGTTTTGTTGATTGTTAAAAATTAACGAAATGCTTGAACTTATTGTACAACCGCACAACATTAAAAGTGTATACATATTTAAAAGAGTAACATTTAACGTGTAATTTGCATGAATTCCAACTGAGAATTAGTATATTAATAAATTGTACAGTAAAAAAATAAGTACAATTTACTGTACGTAAATAATTATGTCATCTTGTATTATACAATTAACAATCAGAAATAATAACCGATTTAATACAGAGCAAGAATTTTTAATAAAACCTTGGAACAGAAAAACACAAGTAAGCACTGTGAAGACAATAAACATAGAATAAAATAGCGTGCAGCATATAGAACATGTAGAATATTATCATCTCTTTATCTAGCAACAGATTACGTGTGTAATAGGCTCTATTATTAACCGTCTACCATCACGGTGAAAGCAGTTATGCGTGATATGGCGCACTATAACTGCGTTTATTCAGGATACGATCGCTTTAATTTTCAATTTAACTTCTAAATTTGTTATCTTGTGTAATTATAATAGCATAGTATTATCTAATGTTACCCAGATAAAATTTGTGCTACTTCCCATTTTTTCAATTATTTCGTTATAATTAATTCAAATTACTGGTCACGAAAGACTCACATAACAGTTAGAGAATTAATTATTAAATATTATTGGACTACATATCAACTGCTTATTCCATTATTTATTTCTTTATTTAATTCTTTCACTATTTATTTCTTTATTTAATTACTTCATTATTTATTTATATTCATATAAATATAACTTTGAGCAGCAAATGCTTAACATTACAAAACAATTTATACATTAATTTAATCTACATAAGATAAGCTATAGAGTTATGCTGACAACATTAATAATCCATTTATTAAAAAAATGAAAATTTACGATACGTAACGTATATATGTCCCAACAGTAAATAAACATGACTTACAGTATTTAGTTTCACATGTAAATTCATGTGTTACATTACATACATGCTGAGAATATATTCATTCTATGAAAAAAGCATTCATTAAGAAATTTTTGTAAATTTATCCCTTTAAATCGTGAAGGATCATAAAAGGGTAGAATGATTTCATAGAATCATCCATGTCTCTATATAAATATAACAATAAAAAAATGAAGAATTAATGAATAAAAATTATGAAAACGAAAGCTACATAATGCAAAGAAACAAGATGGCTGAAACTCAAAACGCACTAATTGTAAGAAATGAAACATAATCCATTTAAATGTGTCTCGTATGCCAATCCAAATCAAAGAACTAAATCAACAATTTATAAAACTAAGAAACTTGCATCTCCTAAAATATTCTAATTTAATAATGTTTAAATAATACAATTAATAAATTGTTTAAATAAATAATAACGTCATAAATTAAAAATTGTACGTACAAACACAGACGTCAAACTCCTATGAGAAACGGCAGCATATTTTGCACAATAATTTCATGATGTATTTTTCACTAACAATAAGTCCCTACGGTAAAGTTACAAAACAGCAGCATCAACATTAAAATATCAAAGCTCAACGTGATCGAGTCGTGGCCCGTAAATCGGGCGTTCGTTCGAACCGTTCCATTAATTAAAACCAGCTGAGCGTGGCAAAAATTTTCGCCGAAGAATATTCAAAAAGAATCGATGGTAGGGGGATGGGCTCGCGTGTTGGAGGAGACAATGGTATCGCGAGAATGGATGAGAGTTCCATTATACGCGACGGCGAGTGGAGGAACGCGCGTCACGGTGGTTCGGAAGGGGGTTCAGAGGGTGCAAGAGAAAAGGGGCGCACAAGAGGGTGGATAAAGAGCGAGTCGACGGGGTCGGTTACCGCCGCATAAACCTGCGCTGCACACAATTACAATAACTAATCACATTGTTTTCGTAGCAACGGCGCAGGGTAATACGTCATAACATCCTAACCAACCCTCGAGCAACCCCCTTGTGACCTTTTGCTTAACCCGTGGGCCAGCGTGTTCTCCCTGTTCGCCTGGAAATTGTTGGGCCACATGACAGAGAAGTAGGAAATTTGTGTTGGCCACGGTGAACGCGCAAGCTGGCCGCGCACGATGATGACAGACGGACATAAATACGTGATAGTGTTTACGCGTGAGCCCTCGCCGGAAACTTAACAGCCGCCATAAACTGTCAACCATCTACCCGTGCTTCTGTTTCTGATTTACGATCGTACCAGCTTTGTTCTCTATCCGTTTTCTTACTTGATCGATGTTCGTCGCGCGCCACCCACGGAACCGGCTATTTCTTTCTCGTAATTTGTCCACCGCTAACGTGGCAAATTAACACGACGAGTGCTTGCACTTGATGAGGTGCTGACTTATGATTGCTTGTGATATTTGACGTAACTGACTAATTCACTGACTGATTGGGTGAGTAATACGCACGCCAGGCGCTTTGTCAAGAGGCGTGCTGCAACAAATATTGTTGAGAGCCAGTGTGAATTCTCTAGGGAATATATAACCACTGAGGATTTTTTGGAAATCGAATATTTGGAGATAGGATAAGAATTTGAGGACATAAGAATTAGGGGTCTTGAATTTGGGTATCAATGGATATGGAAATTTAGTGACTCGATTTAGGGTTAGGAATTTAGAGACATATAAATTTTAGGACGTAGAAATTTTGGGGACAAAGGAATTTGAGCAATCGAGGAATATGTAGCAATCTGAGACTTTAGAGACTTGGGACTTAAGTATTAAATGATTCAAAGATTTGATGATGTGAGAATGTGGGATATAAGAATTCAGAAATTTATGGATTTGGTTACTATAAGGATATGAGAATCTATGGACTTATGGATCTGGGATATTATAGATCTGGAAATTTGTGGATTTAATACTTTCGGCGTCAAGGGATTTAAATATCGAGGAATTTGCAAAATTAGGTACGTGGTTAGGAAACAGAAGTTTAGGACTTATACACCTTTGAATACCTAGGTATTTAGAAATCTAGGGATTTGGAGATGTAGAAATTTGTTGGTCTACGTATTTACGGCTCTAGAGAAGATCTAGGAATGTTGAAATTTAGAAATTTATGGATGTCAAAATTTTGAAGTTTGAGAAACAGAGAGTTTTATAATTTGAAATCTTCAAAATTTCGTAATATACAGATTTAATATTCTAAATTTTAAAAAATTTCATAAATGAGTAATTTGGGAATTAGTAAATTTTAGAAATCTAAAAATGTACAAATTGGAAAATTTTCGAATGTGCGAAAGCAAAGATTTGGAGGTTTGAAAATTTAGAAAACCTTGGAATATAAAAATATACAAACTTAGAAGTTATATAAAACTTTAGATATTGGAGCATTTGAAAATTACAAAATTTGAAGATTTGAACTTAAAATTTGAGCATGTACAAATTCTTTAATAAAAAAATTACTTATTTCACGTACATGTTCTTATCCTAAGGATAATTACTATTATTTATATTACGATTATACATCTCGCATACGTATACGTTTTTAGTAAGTTGAATTCTTATTCTTAATTTATAGATATTATTATTAATACTTGTATGAATTATTAAGTATTCGAAATACTAGTACGTTGCGTCAAATTCAAGATACATTATGTCATTTAAATATTCTTTCTCAAAGTTAAAGATCTCAACACTGAAACACTCGTAGTAACAGATTGTATATAACTTTTTCTGGAGCTTCTCGGTCTTAAAACACCATTTTTCTAATATAAGTAACATCTCGCTATGGCTACCTCGTTTAATTACCAAATGTGCGTTCGCACGTTGCATCGCCTATTAAAAGCTGGCGGACTGGCGGATATGTATTTTAAACACAGGAGAAATTGAAACGGATAAATTAAACGTGGCAGCGCAAACTGTACGGAAAAATAAACTCTTTTTTTCTCGTCTATGTGCACCGGTGCCTAGTACGTCCGAACGAAGAGAATTCAGAGTCTGTGTCAACGAAGAGTAGACAAACCGAACCGAACAAACGTGTCGGATGCGTATTGGTCTCCCTTTTATTTTTTTTGTTCAACCACGTTCTTCATCTCCGGTTTGAAACAAAACTTCCAAACGACATCGAAACATCCACGATACGTATCAAGATCGTTGTTTAACGGAGAACCTTCTGTTAGCAAATTTGTGTTGAAACGCGGTGTTAAGAAGTACAGAATGAAAAATCGACGCGGGTTTTACAGTCGACGATTAGCAATCGACAGAAACTGGCGCACAGTCGAGCGAAAGGTATTTTATTGCAGCAATTTTTACACGGAGACTGTTACCTAAAGCGTTTTAGTTGTTGCAGAATTTCGTACTGTCGACGATTTATTGATCTATAGACTCATTCATTTGCAAACATTGCCCCACGGTTATGCCAAACTTTTTCCCCGCATCGGCGTTATACGTCAAGTTTGAACCGGTTGTTGCACCTCCCCCAGTATCCCGTTCTATTTTTCTGCCTTTCGCGTGCTCCGCGTTCATTTTTCTGAATAAACCGAGTCGTACGTTCCTTCTCATAAATTGCTTGCAAATTGTTTCCGGCTTTTGAAGCCTCGATAATCGGGTGCCGCGTTTTGTTTCCCTAATAAAACAATGTCCTGATAGAATCACAATTATCACGAATTATTGTTGTACTGTTTCGTCTCGGTGACAGAAGCAATGCAATTTCTTCTTCAAATTAAAGTTCATTGCGGTGGACAAACTTTATCTGAAATTACGAAACATATACAGGGTGACTCACCACATTTTGCCATCTAGACTAGCGTCATTATTATTACATTATTATCTCCTAAACTAATGATATTTTCACATAAATAGATTAATACTTTTTTTGTAAAGAATCTGAAAGAGTATCAGCTAATGCAATAAAAAGTATATGATTCCATTTAAAAAAACATTAATGACCTTCATATCTCCTTTATACGTCCATCTACAAAAAAAAATATACCACCAGCATATGTCCCTCTCAAAACCAGTCAACTTCATCTGAAACATTGTTTGCTATGAGTAATTGTATATATAAACTATGGATAGATTAAAACTTATCAGTTTGAATAAAAGAGCAAGTTGCAGGATATTAATTTTACTTATAACACTTTTTAAAGTAGACTGAAGTTCAAGTGGAGTATCATCTTTTCTTATTTTTGCTTAAAAGCAATAACTTATATCAGTTTTCAGAATCACCCTATACACATTTGCTTCCAATGTGTCTTTATGGTTATACATACATATAAAATTAGTACAAGCTTATTGATAAAATGACACACCCTGTATATTTTATATTTATGTGATCTTATGCATGTAGAATATGTTAGTGTTTGGCGGTAAAATGAGACATCCAGTACATGTATTTATTCATGTGTTCTTATTTTTGCTTATGAAATGGCAAAGTTTGCCAATAAATTGTTATATCTGGTTTCAGTGTGTTCTTATCATATTAATAAAGTTCAGCTGTAAAAACTGGAACATCCTGTAGCTACATCGTTCATCAACAATCCCCTGAGATCCGTTTCTGACACTCGAAGATCCAATTAGACAAAGCACACATGCTGTCCATCGGTCCTTTAATCTGAATCAAATCGATCTCATCAATTACGTAACAAGTGCTTCGTAGTGATGTAGAGTTAACCACTTCTATGTTATACAATTCGTTAGCAACGAACATTTTCCCGCAGCGGTTCCAATATTGTTAAGGTCTAAAGTGGTGCAGGAATTCATTGGCCAGCCCAATAACACGCATCGTCGAGCCGTAACGTTGCTTCCTGTCCGATGGAACTGTACCATTTTTCCGACGTAATCGCGTCTCCCATTAACCCTTTCGCTGTGGCGTGTTTCAACCAAAATTCGCTCGCTGTGTGCGGAACGATAATTCGATCGTGTGATGTTTAGCTCACAATGAGTTGTGTGGAAAACGGAACGAACGTTAGTTCGTTTAATTACTAAACGTTAAAATGTTATAATCACTAAATGATACAACGTTTAATCGGTAAACGTTAAAATGTACAAATACTAAACGTTAGGACGTTTAGTCAGTAAACGTTTATGACGTGTAATTACAAAACGTTAGAACGTTTAACTTACAGTTTTGTTTAGTCACAAAATATTCGAATATTTAATCACTAGCCTGTGGATTTATTAGTATACTGAGGTATGCAAAGTGAACGCAACTCGTGCAGCCTATAGACTATGAAATGTATAGGTTATGTGTTTTGCTAATTATTTGTAGATCTTGACGTATGTAGATATGTGGATATTTGTAGTTTAGTAATCGTCTTTGGTAGCAAAAATTGATGGATTAATTCGGTAATTTGTCTTATCGGATTATTTGCATTTATTTATTTTTGTTTACATGTAGTGACATGATTATTGCAGTAATGTATTATTACACTATATTAGTGGATTGCAACATTTTCATAAATATACACCATTAAAACGAAAGTTAGATAATTAAAGATTTGGAAAATTTCAACAATTTGGGTATCTGATAAACTTCAGAAAATTGTTAAATTTTTTATTTAAATTGAGAAATTTGATGAATCTTGGAATGTAAGGAATTTGAAAAACTTAAGACATTTGAGAAATTTTTGAAACTTGAGAAATTTGACAAGTATAGAAAATTGAGAAATTTTAAGAACTTGAAATATTTAAGAAATGTTAAGAATCTAAAAAATTCAGGCAGTTTGAGAAATTTTAATAATTTGACAACTTTAAGGAATTTGAGGAATTTGAGAAATCTAAAGAATTTAAAGAATTTGACAAATTGGAGACATTTAAGAAATTTGAGAAATTTGACAAATATGGGAAACTTGAGAAATTTGAAGAACTTGAAATATTTAAGAATCCTTAGGAATCTGAAAACTGTAAGCAATTTCAGAAATCTTAATAACTCGACAAAATTAAGAAATTTAAGGAATTTGAAAAACATAACAAATTCGAGACGTTTGTAAAATTACGAATAATAAAATTAGAAAACTGGGATATTAGGAGATATCGAATTAATAATTTATAAATGTGGGAATTTTGAGAATTTGATGTTGAAGTATTTTAAGTACCACTTGTAAATTTAAGAACTTTATATTTATGAAACTTAAGAAATATGGAATTCTGAGAGTGTAGAAGTTTGGAATATCGGAAACTCAGTAATTTAAAAAGTTTGAAATTTAAAATTTTGAAAATTTGGCAATTTATAAGTTTGGAAATTTGGAAATTTATAAGTTGGAAATATTGACGATTTAGAAATTAGAAAATTTTGAGGAATTAGGAGTTTGAGAATTTGAAAATATTTGTGTCCTAAAAATTTTGAAATTAATGAATCTTGAGATTTGAGAACTTTCAAATTTGAGAATTTGCGAATTTCAACACTCCAAAATTTCAAGTTATCAAAATTCCAAAATTCAGAAATTAAAAATTTGAAACCTGTAACCATTACTAAATTTGAAGACGTATAGAAATTCAGAAATAATAAAATCGTCAAGTTTCCATAAACATTCTTATCCGCGTGAATCCTACGTTACCCCCAGTGTAGATATACGTCACAGGTATCGAACGGATTAACCAGCAATCAAGAGTCGTCGGTACTCGCGGTCGATGTTCGCATTGGTGCAGTATGGAGATACGATTATGCGTCGTGCTCGATGCTTAGTACGCGATAATGAACGTTCACATTAACGACGACGCGGCATCGTACGATTTCGGCTTGTTACGATCAGCCGATGACGCCGCCGGTTCTGCGGGCACGGTCAATCAGTCGATTCAGACTACCGTCGGAATCGTAGCAGCCCGGCCGAGAATAATCGCGTTACCTCGACGATTCTGATTAGCGACGTTAATTAGAGAATAGCGATGATGCGTTGCACTGTCGAGAGCTTTCAGTGCCCGACGCTTGCCCGCCGGCCGACGGCCTTCCAATTCGCGGAACTTAATTATCCGATTAGTCTATCTACGAAGCGCCACCATGTCCGTGCTCTCCTCGTCCTTTATCCGACTCTGCCTGTTTGTGCGTTTCTCGATCGCTTCCTCATTCTACTTCGCATCTTAACCCTTTACAGTATTTTGACGAGCCAGACTCGTGACACATTTACGGTTCAAATGCGACAAATCTTGCTTAAATATTTAATACACTTCAATTTGAAGTTCAAGTCTAATTATAATTTGTATAGTCA
Source organism: Megachile rotundata (assembly GCF_050947335.1). NCBI lineage: Eukaryota > Metazoa > Arthropoda > Insecta > Hymenoptera > Megachilidae > Megachile > Megachile rotundata. The sequence goes on from NC_134994.1 coordinate 3,873,781, forward strand.
AAGATAGTTGAATACAAAATCGTCACATCATTTTGAGTTTTTTTTAATGATTTTGATACTGTTGTAGTTAATAGTTACTTCTGACTGACGCACTTGACAAATTAATCATATAATGACTAAACTGATTAAATGTCATTTTTTAAATATATAAATTTTCAAATTAGCAAATCTCCAAAAATCTCTAGAAGCTGCTGAGTAGCAAATCTTTTTGTTATACACTAACCTTTTATTCAAAGAGAAAAGTTATCCAAGTCTAAACAAATTTAAACAAATTTGGGCAAATTCACACAAATTCAGACTTCATACAAATTCAGGGAAATGTAAATAGAAGTTGTTAAAAATTGTTATAGTAACATCTTTAAATATCATAATTTCTGTACGTTATACGCAAAATGTTCCTTTCAGAAATGTCAAATGCATTTTTTCCAAAACCGTTCTTTCAAACCATGTGTGTAAAATGCTTCGAAAACTATCGGATTTGAAAAACGGATTTTCCTGAAATACGTGCACACTTTTAACACACATGTAGACAGGGTATCATCCTTTATAAACTGGAAATTCCAAAAATCGTTGTAGTATTTCGTTGTCAGCAGCGACGATTTTCGATAGAACAGAGATGAGAATTGACGCATTTCTAGTTGGGTATTTTTCAATATTTTCCGACTAGAGTGGATAATTCCTTATGTCAACTATTAGATACATATTGTAAAACTGAGAAATTCTTTTAAACTTACAAGATGAAATATAAGCACAAAATTAATGAAGGAAAGCTATATAAAAATATTATTACTTAATTGTTACTTCTCTCTAATAATAGTTTTTTGACATTTTTTTGTCTTTCAGATGTTTCAAGAGTTTCAAAATTCTTTACATATATTCGGATTCGAATTTCGAATTTATAAATTCGGTTCAAACTCATCCCTAATTTGTTTCTTTCACTAATCCCAACACATAACCACCGTTAAGAGTATGTGTGTCACAACATCATACGAAACATACGGAACTTTATCAAACATAGCAAAACTTTAGATTCAAACATTGTCTATGCATTGTGGTTGTTTTTTATTATAACCATTTATTATATTATATACATACAATATACATTATTTCCCCTTTAATTAATGTTTAAAATGCAAACGAAAATCATTAGTTCGAATAATTGAAGTTAAGAGTACTGTAATCCATTTGCGATTTAAATTATATATTTTGATGAAAAATTTGGTAATAGATTTTATGTACCTTACTGCCTTGATTTTATTTAAAATACAAACCATAAAGGCTTCGTACATATTATACAAGCATTAGATAAAAAAAGCATATAAAAACTTTCTTCCATTTTACGCTCTGAGTATGGTGACAATAATACACCTGAAATAAATTTCGAGTGAGCGCAAACCTTTACAGAAAAAGAATACGAGTGTAAAGGGTTAATTCAGATACTGAACATAAAATGCTTGACTCGTACAGGTCTGACAGTTCTTAAATACCACGTTATTACATTAGATTTAATAAAAGTTATTAAAGAATCTTTCGATCAGCAGTGTTTGTCGAGTAATTCCCATCGTTCTCTGAACAACTTTCAGCATCGAGTGGTTCTCGAACGAGTCGGTCACGCATTTGTTCGTGGAATAAGATGGTCGTAACGTCGAATTGCCTTTTATTTGCACGGTTAAGGCAGTGTAGCAGGAGGCGGCAGGGCGTCGAAAAGACGGCAGATAAGGAGCAGCCGCGCTTGTAAGAAATAATTGAAACGTCGGGGACGTTTGATTCATTTCCCGCGGCTTTTCTTCTCATTTTACACAGAGCCCCCGCGGATCGGTGGCAGGCGCCGCGGTCAGGATTCTCCTGGCTGAGTGCTAGAAATCGAGGGGTTGGAGGCGAAAAGAAAATGGAGACGAGGGAGAAAGAGGCCGCGGAAGATCGCGCGATACGACATGAGAAACGTCAAAGACTACGGTATATCTGATTGGACGGGACATCTCGGCTCTATAGGAATGCACTTATCCGATTGGCTCTGCAATTCAGCCGTGTCAGCTTCTTTTCCCGATGCGTCGTGCACCCTGTCTCACCCCCGCCGTTTCCTGCGCTATGACGGCGAACGACAACCACCCGCCGCGTAGTTGATTCTGTTTCATATCAGATAGGATTTGAATTTCTTTAAAATAGAGAATCCGTCCGACGACGCGCCTTCCAGACTCCCTCTTGCCGTTGGAACGCGTCAAATGGGAAAGTTTCTGACTTAGGAAATTTAAACACATCCTGACCCGGTTCGCGCTGAGACCGTCGCGATTTCACCCGTTCGAGACTTTTGCCTTTTTTTTTAACCTTCTTAAAGGATTTCAGCTTGTCCCGAGTCGGCTGCGACTTTATTTTCATTTCATATTCAATAGCCCTCTAGAGCGGCGTGTGAATGAAAAATGCATCGCACGGTTGTTCCGAACGACCGTTGAAAATGCCTGGAAGATAAGTTCTGTTTTAGCAACCCGTCCGAACAATACTTTCGTACTTATCGAGGAATGGAGTCGTTTTTTCGGAAAACTTTTGAGACGGTACTTGCTGCGAATAGCTTATGCATGCTGTAACGGCAATGTAGTTTTGATCTTTGGAGAGAGGCAAGGGAATTGCGACGCAAAACAAAAATTCTTGGTCTATTCTTGATTTAGCGGGGAAAAGTTCGAATGAAGAGTGGAACAGCAAGTTTTGTTTGAATGAGAAGTTGGGGAATTTTGGGATTTTAGGGATTTCATACTTTGAAAAATTTTGTACTTTCAAAGTTCAAAAATTTAGAAATTTGAAAGAATGTAGTTATTATATGGATATTTAGAAACTTAGAAATTTGAGAATTTGCGAACTTGAGGACTTGAGTATTTTAGAATATTAAAATGTAAGGATATAAGAAATTCACAGATACAAAAATGATAATTTCCTTAAAATTTCACCAATAACGATTGATTAAATTCTTATAAAAAAAATCGCACAACCTGTCAGCTGCGATACATCACTCTCGGATTATATTATTGGTGGTTTCCAATTCGCGGCTAAATTCAAAGTGAATTCTATGTAAACAGAAGAGGTCGTGTTGCTCATAAACATCATCGAAGCGAGTATGGCGTTTCATTAGCCAAGATAATGTGTTTACTGCCGTTCCAACAGTACACCATTGCATTCTAACGTTATATGCATACCGGAAACCATGAACCTTGCTACAACCACGTTTCCACATCATAGTTCTGTCTCTTTCTCCCCTTCCCATAGACACTTGTTCATATAAACACGCGCATATACACACGCATAAACGTTTGTCTACCGGTGAACCTTGGCCGAACCAGTCATGAATAGTGCATGGTGGTTCATGGTGGTACATGGGTGCTACGTACTCTGTAGCGCAACAACCGAGTAGTTCCAGCTATCTGCTCGAGCTGTATCTACGTCGAATTGAATGGCACACGTCATCTAATATACAATGTGTTCCACATGTTCCGTGACGCGTTATGTCCTTTTGACTTGTCGCTATTTATGGCTAGATTGTATACTGACCAGCATGACATGCTACCTAGGAAAATTAACGGACTAGGGGAAGAGATTTCATCAAGTGTTGATTGGTTTTTAGTTGACAAATTTTGAAATTTATGATATATTATTGTTGGAAATATACAAATTTTCAGACTTATAATTTTAGGAAATTTAGAAATTTAAACATTTAAGAATGAAAGGACCTTGAAATACGGAAATTTGATTATCTGGGACTGAAAAACTTTTGTAATATAAAAATTTGTAATTTTGAACATTTAAAGGTTTGAACATTTACAGAATTTGGAGGAAGTATGATAATATCAGAACTTGATATTTGAAGATTTAGAAATTTCGCAGTTTCAGAATCTAAATTCAGAATTTGAGAACTTATGAAGTTGGAAATTTAAGAACACAAAAATTAAAAAATTCCGTAGATGAAATTTGTAAACTTTTTATACCTCAGGATCTAGGAAGTAATTCGATAATAATTCCAAAATTATTTATTAATCTAACCATTTTGAAATGTATAAATTTCAAAAGTTCTCGATCTACAAACTCGATTTTTTACGAATCATAACATTACTATTTTGACTACATATGCGGTTACATGTTACATTACAAGAAGAATGTAAAAGAGGTGGATCCATAAATCGGCAAAAGGGCATAAAATTCGAACAAAGCACGCGGTTACGGCGATCACCCTACTTTTAACAAGCTCGACACCGCTTTGAAGGGAAGCAGCTCAAAAAGGGGGAGCGCGTGTAAGAATTTGCTACAATCAATTCCGCGGCAGCCACCCCTCGCAATCCCTGCTTTCGACCCTTTGCGTAAAATATTAACTTGCTCGACGGTGCCATCCTCCACTTTTATCCACAATAAGTGTCCGCTTTGCTACCACATCCCATTAAAAATGGGTCCAAAATAATCTAAACTTTGTTCTGATTTTAAAAGATTTTTCTTATTTTTTATAGTGTTACGTATGCCGATCAATTTTTTTTTCTCTTTCTTTGGTGAGCGTTGAAATCCTTCACCCATCGGAGTCACACATTAGCATCTGCTTCAAAAAGGTAGAAGACCCATGCAATTTAGAAGCCAGACAGAGTTAGATCGTAGTGTTCGATCGCCTCAATGATTCAACACAGATATAAATTCCCGAAATTGTAAATTTGCAAATGTAGCAATTAAAAGTCAAACAAGTAGCCCATATTTTGTAAAATAGCTGTGTATTAACGAACTTACATGGGTATCCGTATCCGCGGGTGACCTGGATTACGATCGCGAATATACATTTTTGCGGGGGAGCGTGAAATCGAAGGAAATATGGCCGCGGCGCTGTAACGATTCTGTTAAATACTAATTTGCATGTAATGCAACTGCAACGTGAATTGAAAATTTTCGACCGACGGCCGAGGGATGGCGATACAACAATTTGCATAAAATTTTTAGGTATTGAGTTACGCTGTCGAATGAGACACCGCGTCGCCGTTGTACAGTCACGAGCAAATCCGGCTTCCTTATATGGCATACATGTATATGTATATGGTACACTGTGTGGCAATTATGAAGATAAATATAATCTATCAGCTGATTGTTTTTAATTTTTGGAAATTTGAATACTTTGGGGCATAGGAATTTGAGAAACTTGCGATTTGGTATCAATGGATTTGGGAATTTAGAGTTTTAGGAATCTAAGGATTTTGGAAGCTTAGAAATTTGAGATAACTGGGATTTATAAATCTAGGAATTTGGGCATTCAGAAATTTAGGATTGAAGAATTTTTTGATTTAGGGATTTGATGGTTTAGAAATTTGGGATCGCAGAGATTTGTGGATTTAGAAATTTGGAATTACAGAGATTTGTGTATTTGGAGATTTTAGAATTTAGGAATCTAGGGATTCTGTGGTTTAGAAATTTGGAATCACAGGAATTTATAGATATAAGAATTTTGAAAATAAGAAAATTAGGATCGTAGGAACTTGAAGGAATAGATCAAGGACTTTGGAGATCCGAAGATAACAGATTGGTAATCCAGAAATATGTGGACTTAGGAATCTGAAACATAGGAATTTCTATATCTAGAGATTTGAAAGTATAGAAAACTAAGGACCTAGGAATTTGGAGCCTTTAGAAATTTGAGAGTAAGGAAATTTTTGAATATGGATATTTAGAAATCTAATAATTTGGAAATTTAAAAATTAGAGAATTTGACAATTTGGAAAATTGGGTAAACTGGAGAACCTTAGAAAATATTAAATTTCAAAAACTGGAAGTTCAGGAATTTGAAAAATTAAAATTTTAATTTAATAAAAGAATTAAAATATTTAATACAAAACTTAACAAAAATACAAGTTAATAAAAATGTAGTTGTTGAAAAAACACTATTATCCCAGCTTAAAGTTGAAAATCATAATAGTTTTATGCGTCAGTACACCTGCAGCGCGATTGAACAAAGTTGTGGTATATTTAACGTCTTAATACACCAATTCACACATGTCTTAAAACGCAATACTTAGCACAATTACAATTTTGCGTCGCTGACATTTACTTCACGCTCATTCGCCCAGACCATATAATCTTTAAACTGTGTTACAACCCATGCTGCAGCGAGAAGCTGCTACCAACACATATTTATCGTTCCAATAAATTTTCCACCCAAGTATCTTGCTCGAGTTCCGCTAAAATCAACGAGCAACATAAAGAGAGGATTAGGTACAGCGTAAATAACAATGCTGAGAATAAAGAGGAAAATACACATGAGGAATGGGAGAAAAAAACAAGGTAAACGATACGGTGTATGTTTATGGACACTCTGTAGGCTTTTATTGGATAAAAATGGCTGTTAGGGGGACAAATTTTTCACTATTTGTTTTCGATTTTGCGAAATTAATATGTGAACTTTGACATTCTTAAATTCTCAAATTTCTAAATGTTTAGATGTTCGAATGATGAATTTTTGAATTTTTCACTTTATTTTTAACTACACTATATTTAATTATTTGTGTATACAATAATTATTTCTTGTAGCTGAACAGGTCGCAAAGCTATCAAATAGTGCAGATGTTCACTCTTAATCTGCTAAATTGTGCTTCTTTCGGTAGTTGCGTCAATCAGAGTTAACTAATTATTCAAATTGTAATTATTCAAATTGTAATTAGTATCGAACTCATAATTCCGTCGTGATGCAAGTACAAATCAGATTTGTGACATTTGGTTAAATTAAAGAATAATTTAAATACATAATCCTGTGCCTCAAATTTTATTTTCTTAACAGTTATACTGTAACGCCACCCATATATGTATAAAAAATTAATATGAACGTGAGGTAAATTTTTGTACAAATCTACATCTACATTATTAAGAACTTTCTCACGTACCTAATTAAAAATACTCGTCATTACTACTTAAAACTATGAATAATAAATATAATAAAACATAAGATGTATTAAAAATAAAAATGTGAGGTAAATTGTACAAATCTATACCTACATTATTAAGAATTTTCTCGCTTACCTAATTAAAGATACTCGTTGTTACTACCTGAAACTATGAATAACAAATGTAATATCTGTTAAAAATAAAAATACTGAATAATTAAATTTCAAACTGCGTCAATGGCAGTCGTGTTAAACGTGCATTAGCGGATCACACGAAAATTCAGTGTAAACAGTACCGTGGCTCCGTATCCCGCATTTATTCGCAGTTTCTCGCGCATTTGTCAATATTTTACCGTTTCCCGGTTATGCTCGCCATAACTCACAGGGTCACTGCCGATTAAGCGTAGCTCGCGACAAAAACCGGCCGGGCAGTCGATCATTCCGTGCAACTTCAATCATCCTGTTACAAAATTCCCGCGTATCACGCAAACACAACGCAGCGATTAATCTCTGCTGGCCGCGTGTCCGGCAAATAATCCGCGTTCGCGTTTCTTTCGCCGTTTACGCTCGCGAGCCACAACTTGTCCCGTTTCGGACGTTTCTTTTTTCTTCGGCGACCACGCGACGATTATTTCCGCGTCGTTTGTACCATCAACGCGGGCAAAATTGTTCGAAACGGGCAAACAAACGGAAGATAACGCGGACGGAAGAAAAGTATTTAACTTGCACGCTAAAGCGAGCAAGAACAGTCGAGGGGTCGCCATGCGTTTTAATTATTTTATCGTCGCGACGCTCGAGCTTTCCGCGCGATGACGCACGACCCTGGGCAAAACCGAAGGTCGCAACGGAGCGTTATTGGTAATCGCGCGTGCAATTATTCGTTGCGTACGCGATTTCCGGTCGACGAACCGGATGAAAGCCGCGATGCTCTGTTTCGACGAAACCGGCGAATTTAACGATTTACGCGACGGAACGTGAAATAAAGAGAGTATGATCTAATGTTAACGTGTTGATCACGCAAATTGAAGTTTGTTGTTACGCACGCTACGAGATTATTAAAAACAAGGGTTTAACCTTTTGCGCTCCTTAATTTTTATTACCTACCAACTCCTTTATTTACAAAATAGATCAAATAGTTCTCAATAAAATATATTGCAACAGTGTGGAGTATGTGACAAATACATTTTTCATTTATTATAAATAGTAAATAAATGAAAATATATATATTCAACCAACTTATTTGGTTGAATTATTTATAAGATGCAAGAAAATGCGATGTCGAGCCACACACGACATTGGAGTGCAAAGGGTTAATCCTATTTCTACCAAGAGACGTCAAAAGACATCTTTCATATTGTAACTTAAAATTGTTCTCTAAATTGAATCATTCCTCCACAATTATGTTTGCTTACTATTCATACAATAGTTTTCAAATTAATTCAGCAATATCTTTTTCTTCCAGCGAATCCTAGATTTAAAAATGTGCATATGGTATATTTACTTCTACTATGAAGTGTCTTTTGACACCTTAACGATTTCATGTCATTGCCCAGTTTTAAACCAGTGTACACGTAAATATCAACACTATTTTGCAGTATCATATCAATTATAATTAGATTAGAGAATCCCGATTTTAGTTGCAACGGAAAATGCAGAAGTTGTGGCATAATTTTGATATTCGCTTATTTCCCGCCACGGTGCATTTTAGTGTACACCGCTATACTTGTATTTTATAGATTGATGAATTAAGTTTGAATTTAAAACCTGATTAAATAATCTCTAATAAAAACACATCAATGTATCAATAAATATATTCCACAAATTATCTACATTTAACTGATAATTTGAAATCTCAATAGTTTTGGCAATTATTTGCATTCAAACGAAAAGGTGTCGAAAGAGTAATTTCGATATATAGGGGTGTCGAAAGAAAGGGTATATATAAAATCGTGGTAAAAAATAGTGTTATCCTTCCAATTTCTCTGCGACAAAAATAACATATCAATATATTGATGATATTACTGAATTTGTCTCGATATTTTCTAGGAGGTTAGAAAATACGAATGTACTAGATTTTTTAAAACATTCGTACTGAAATACAGAGTGTTATGCTTGATTTTTCAATCACTTACAGCTATGTGATAAAAAAGAGTTTAGAACAAAAATCGTTAAGTAATTTAGAATAAATGTTAGCAAAAAAAAATACGAAAACAATTTGTTTTAATAGTGAAAAGTGAAAGGAAATTATTTATCGTTGTCTTTTATTATTATCATTTGTAAATGTACTAAAGATAGTGCAAGAAGATAATATTTTGTAAATCAATGTATTTCTGCGAACTTACACTGAAAGGGCGATTTTTATGGAAAATTATATGTACAGGAGGTAAAAGTTGGAATATAATGAAATATTTTATTTCGTACTTATAATAAAAATGATTATCTGTATAATACAGTGGCATAGTATAGTTATGATATAGTTGTATAATGTGTTTGCATATAATGCACTTATTAACTAATGCAATAAAATTAAGAATTAAACACCGTACCGAATTCCAACCTGGTAATTAATGCTGTAAGTTTCACTCGAAATCGTGTTGGAACGCAATTAACCTTTCGCAAATAGATGTAACTTTGAGATAACATATGAAATTTATGTTGTAAACTTCAAAGTTCGTTCTCTGCTTTTTCATTGTTTCATTATCATGATTTTCCAGGCATTGTAACATGTTCGTATATTATAAATCAAGCACCAAGTAAGATGTCTCCATCTTTTACTAACATAACTCAAGTGCATATAAATGAAATGCGCATTAAATACCAATATTACAACGTTACATAGAATTTATCAAATGTGTAACACTTTATTATTAGATCACGATGCTCAAGTTTGAATAAAATGCAGGTTTTATATCGAAGTTAATCAGTTAAATTTAATAAAATATTATTTAGACATTTACTTCCATTTAGGTATATTATGTAAATTAAATTTAAATATGTAGGTTAGATTTAAATATATATTCTTTAGAATTAATTGAGATGTATTATTTCGATTAAATTCTGATATATTTTTTAAATTGAACATGTGGATTACATTTAGACATATTTAGAATAAATTGAAATATCATTTAGTTTGAATATAGATATATTATGTAGGTCATATTTAGATTTATTATTTATATTCAATTTAGGTGTATCCACATATATAGACATAGAAAATGTTAAGTAATAAGAGCATAAGGGACAGAATTTAATAAATCAGTATACTAGCAGAAAATGCTATAATTCGAACAACGCTTTGAGCGTCATCGTAAAGGTTATGTGCGCATATGAAAAGAAATCTCAGGTTTTGCCAATACTTTTCGAAGAAAATTGACATCGAGGAGGATAAGAAGAGTATCGTTATATTGTTCAGAGGACCTTGAACGCTTTTATCGATCGTAACGAAATATCGTACCTATTACTCTGCTTCTTTCCGCGGCTATCGATGCGATTATTTTACTCTCTATATAGCCCGCGCCGCACAACAATCCTTTTGAAGCGCTTACAAAGGATGTTTAAGAAGGGAGGAAGAAAAATGTTCCGGCGTTAGCGAAAGCGATCGCGTAAAGCCCCGCTCCGTTGGAAACAATCGTATTCCGTGGACCATATAACGGACATTCAAGAAGTACGGATTTACGTCCCTTGCGTCACAAAGGCGAGGCGAGTAGAACAGTGAACGCGGTGGTTCCGGTTTCTTTCGACGGATCTCGCCAGAAAGAGGAAATCCAAGCGTCCTTTGTAGACGTCCCGTGCTTTGAGGATTCCGTAAGCCAGGACTCTGTCGTCAAAGCAAGTTAAATGCCGAACGGGGGAATCGATGAGACGAGCTTTTATTTATCGACTCGACCGAAATATCCGACGGAAAACTTAACGCTCGTGACACTAGATGTTTATTAAAAATACAATTTCGAAGCGTCTAGTCTCCCTTCTAATCAAAATAACAGTTCGCTTATCGATCATTCATTGAATTCAATGGAATAAAATAGGGGAGAGTGCATGCAGAAGGAACATTTTCTACATTTGAACATTGTTTATTCCTTAATGGTCACACTTCAACGGAATAACATACCTAGCACACTGGGACGTTTAAGACTCCAGCCACTAAAATTGCTTTTTACAAAGAAACCACAAATTTTAATCTGGTTTATATTTAATGTTTCTACTATTGATTCTTTTATTGTGTTTTCAATTTAAATGTAAAAATGCATTATACTCCAGTAGGTTTAGTGTTATTGCACAAAGGATATATTTGTGGTAAAGTATATCTCCATTAATATACTTTTTAAACACGTGATACGTATTGCTATATAAATTTTCAAATTTAAAAGTTAAAAAAAATTTGTTAATAATTCTATAAATTTGCAATGAGTGTAAATATTATTATTTACAGTATAAACAAATATGAACAAATTTCCAGTATGATCTCAAAACTGTTTACATATTACTATTTACAGTAATTAAAAATAAACTCATGTAACCTCAAAAATATTAATCCGCAAATTCTACCCAATTATTTAAAATTTGTAAATAAACGGGAAGTCATTGTACTTGCGCTATTTCAGTAAAGATGCAAATAAATTATGTTTTTTGTGTTGTGATAAATCCAGCAACAGGAAGCAGGAAAGTTAAAATGAGGATTTAGAGAAAAGTGAATGAGGTAAAGATCGGGCGAGCGCTTAATTAAAAATTGAACTCGTTTCGGAAAACAAGGCAACAGAGGAGCTCTTTAGTTCTGGAGCTTTCTGTTGTGCAATTTAAAGGATCAGGCGGAGAATGACCAGAATACAAAGGCGGAAGTTGCTGCGAGGTGGTCAGCGAGTACTCTTTGCCATTAGGGTCTTCTCCGAAACACAACTGCGAAATCCGCTTAACTACTTTTTGAATAATAACGAATGGCGCGTATGACAGCGGCGTGGAGTGTAGTATTAAGGACAGGTTAGACTTTATTTCTTTTTTTTTTTCAAGTGGAAGAAAACTTGTCTTAACGAGCTTCTACTGCGAACGTATTCGACCTTAAAATAAATGATCCTATTACCAGGCATATAAAAATATGATTGTTTTTCTGGATTTCTTAATGGAATCAATTTTCAAATACGATATGAAGTCAATATGAAATAATTATTAATGAAAGATATATTTGGTGTGAGGTATTTTTTAATGACCGTCACGGTTTTTTGTAATTATAGAAACATGCTTTTTTGTGCTTTCACTGTTAGTTGTATGTTTCTTCTTGAACTTTATTAACTGTCTTGTAGACCTGTACATTTATTATACAATGTTTGAAGACTTTAGAAATATTATGAAAAATATTTGACAATTTATCATGTTAGAGATTTGTTTCATCATTTTATTTAACATTATTTTTTGTTTCATTTATGAAAGTGATTTCATGAAGTTTGAAGATATTGAAATCAGTATTTATAAGAATATGATAAACTATTTTTTTCAATCATATTCCATTTTTCATATTTCTAATACGATCTTCTTCAAAATATACATATATTGATTATTATAATACTTGTACATTATTCATATATTAACAAAGCAATGTGCATTTTTTAAATACATAGTTTATATACATTTATCATTTTGTTACAAGTAAATTGTCCTTTAAAAATTGTATATAAGAAAACTTTAATATCCATAAATATATTATATGGATGTAATACCCTTTATTTAATATCTGGATATATTATAATTCTGGCAACATAAACCGTTTACACGAAAATTTAAAAAATTTCGGGGTTCACAAATTCACCAATATCCGATTCATTTTCAACGGAGTATACTCACAGGAACAAAGAAGAAAGCCGGTGATAAAATACAGGCACCTCCTTTCATCCGCAGATCGTCGTCGAATTTCAAAAAATATGCTGTCCAACCAGCCATGACAAACACCCCACCCGAAAATCTACTCGAATCTCTCCCTTTTCTCGCCCCTCGATCGTTCGCTTCCTTTTTCAAACCACTCTTTTCCCTTTCATAAATGCGCATAATGCGCACGAAACTATAATCCGCAAGAAATGTACGGAAGATAAATTTCCTCGAATACGAAGGGTGGTGAAGAACGGAAGAGTTCTAACGATACTTTTTCTTCGCCCCTCAAACTTCCGGTCAAATGATGCGGCAATAGCTATACATACATATACATATACATCAATGATGAACAACTGTATCCGCCAGGGCGTGGTACTTGGATAGACACTTTTCCATTGAAAATTTCAACTTTTTCTTTCTGAATCAGTACATTTTAATTTCCAAAGTACTTTATTCTCACATTCTAAAGTTTATTAAGTACAAAATTATAAAGTTTTCATATTTTCAAATCTCTGATATTCCAAATGATTGACTTTTTAAATATCTAAATTTTCAGATTACTAAACTCCTAAATTATTAGATTTTCATTTTTTCAAATTTTCAAGCTCCCACGTCAGTAATTATCTATATTTTCAGATTTATCAGATTTTATAAATTCCTTAATTTATCAAATTGCCAGTTTTCCAAATTTTCAAATTTTTTATTTTAAAAATTTTGAAGTTTTCATGTTTTTAAATATATTTATTTTCAAATTGACTAAATTTCTTCCCATTTCCACCTCTAACACTCCAATCAATCCAATTTTTAGTTTTACAAATTTTGAAATCACCAGCTTTCCAAATCCTCAAATTCCTAAATTCCTATTTATATATTTAATTTTAAAATTTTTTAATTTCTTATTTTCCAAATTTCTAAATTTGCAAATTTCCAAATTCCTAATTTCACAAGTTCTCAAATTCTTAAATTCCCATATTCCCAATTTTTTAAGTTTCTAAACTATTAAATTCTCACATTATCAAATTATTTACACTTGGAATTACTAAATTTTCAATTTTTCAAATTTAAAGCCTCTAATTTACCAAATTCCCCGTTTTTTAAATATCCTACATTCTCAAATTCGCAGATTCCTAAAATTCTGTTTTCAAGCTCTCAAATACTTAAAATACTAATTTCTCAAATTTGCAATTTCCCAAATTTCTAAATCTCTAAACTTTCAAATTCAATAATTAAACATTTCATGAACTAAAAAGAAGAATCTTAATCGCTTAAAATATTAATTTCTTAAATTTGCAAATTTGCAAATTTCCAAATTTCTATATCTTTAAACCTTCAAATTTAATGATAAAAATTTTATTAACTGAAAGGAATATAAATATTCACTTAAAATACTAATTTCTCAAATTTACAAATTCCCAAATTTTTAAATCTCTAAACTTTCAAATTCAATAACTAAAAATTTCACTAACGAAAAAGAAGATTCTTAATCGTTCTCCCCATTTCTCATGTCGCCACTGTACGCGCCGAGCACGGTGATTGCCCGTGAGCTCATCAACGAACACTTGATGTGCATCACTGGTATTCACCACAGAAGCGACACTTTTTTACCGTCACACGCGGACGATTATTCGAGAAAATGCTCGCGAAAAGTACGACGAAAATTTGGAGGGGCGCGTTAATGAAACAGTAAGGGAAAAAAGCAAGAAATAGGAATTTTTGGTGCGACGTAGCGGCTTATATTCGAGGGAAGAGTTTCTCGTATATGTTTAAACTAATACAAAAACAAATTGAATAATTTGGTCAGGTAGTTCTACGTGTCTGAACGAGCGGTGTGAAAATTGCGATATCACTGTAACAACGATGCAGTTGCACCCTCGCTTCTTTGCTGGTTTTAACAGAGGATAAAACGAGGGTGCTAGGAGAAGGGGTTGATTCTAGTTTTTTCGTTTTATTCTTTCATCGCCATGCTGTTGGTTTACTTTTTGGACGATTGCGTGTGCACGGACGTTTAAACGCGTTACTACCCTTAAAAACAGACATCATAATTGTTCTAATCAAAATTTTACAGGTTTTGGTGTATAACTTTATACATTATAAGACTATATGTATATAATTTTAATACTTAATGGCTGAGTTGGTTTTTCTTTCTTTCTCGGTTTCCGGGCATTTTTTAAAGGAGTGAAATAAACATGCGTGGTTTTAAAGCGTTGTAGCTTTATTAAATCAACACTATTTTTGATCAATTTTTACAGAGTTACTTGTTTGTATGTCCAGTAAATCATTATCAGGAACACAAATTTAACTTTTGTTGTTAATTAAATTAAATTTAATTTGCAAATATAAATGATCAAATTTGTAGTTTGATATTGGTAGCCACAAATATGTTGATTAATGCTAACCACAATTTTCCCGTCATTAATAGTAGTTATTTGTAATCATAATTAACTTTTTAGTGCGATAATAATTATAGATGACCAAAACGAATTTTAATCAAGTTAAATTTGTGTAATAAATTTGTGTGATGAATTATGTATGAAATATGTGAAATTTATTTATATATGAAATTGTATATGAATGTGAATTGTTTGAAATATTTCAGTGACTGAATTGATATTTTTTTATGATAGAATTTTTCGAAAAATTTCCACGAATTTTAATGGCAATTGCTTTTCGTTTGAGTAAGAACAATTTTTCATTCACTGAATTTTTGTCATAAATGTTTAAAAAGTAACTCTTATTTTGAATCTCTGCTTAAAAAGCATCATGCAGCCCCAGATCTAACGCTTTTATCTACCTTGTTCCTATTCCACTGATACGATGAGAACAATAATGTAAATTACGCTTCGAATCTACTAGAGGGTTGAACGAGAACTTTTCAAAGGTGTAGAAAGAAATAGGTCACTGGATGGTGGTAGAATGAAAAGGGAAGCGAAAAAACGTTTGCACGGACTGAGGTAGACAAAAGTCGAAAGTAAAAAATGATGCAGAACTGGAATGGTAGAAAATTCTACCGTTGAAAAGAGCGAAGGTGGTAAAGGATGAAATAAAAGGATAGCTGTATTCTGTTAGGCTGGTAAATAAAATGGCCATTTGCAGATTCTGCTGCTGCCAGCGTGTAGTATTTACGGTATTTTGTCGTAGTAAAAATGTCTGCATTATGTCTTCAACTTTATTATCTTGTTATTTACTATTATTCAGTATTTTGTATTATTTATTTAATATTATTTAATTACCTTGACTTGTATAGAATTATGATGCAGTGGTATTCATTTATTTAATTTTACGATTTTAGTATTTTATTGAGATTATAAATTGAAAATTGTAATTCGTAAAATATCTGACTGCTACCAGATTTGATATTTTATTACACAACTACAGTAAATATTCGATATGTGCACCACTCTCGGGTCTGAACTGGTGCAGATATCGTACAGTTCCTATATTGATTGATGTTTTGCCGAACGTAGAAAAGGACAGCGAGCGAGTAAAACTTCTTTATTTTCCATTTTTTCGTAATACAACTTTTACTAATAGATTCTTCATATTTTTCTGATTAAAATAAGACTAAACACTAAATAATTTAGACTATGTATAGTACATGTTCGATATCAGTCTCCTTTGCTCGAAATGTAGGACCTATACGATATCTGCACCAGTTCGAACCCGAGAATGGTGCAGATATCGTACAGGACCTACATTTCGAGCGAAGGAGACTGAACGTAAACAAACAGTGACCTATCGGTAGGACACTCCTAATGCAAGAATAAAACTTTTTTATTTTTTATTTTTTTTTTTTTTTTAACTTTTTGCATCATATTTGTAACATTTTTGTCGTTAAAATGAGACCAAACACGCCGTATTTCGGGACATATTTACTTGTAATTTCAAATGTTACGCGTACATCGATGACTTTACTCTAATAAGATATTGCAAGTAAATATAACTCAAATTACGACGTGTTTGGTCTTCTTTTAATCAGAAAAATGTAAAGAATCTATTGGTAAAAGTTGGATCTCGAAAAAATCAAAAATAAAAAACTTTTATATTTGTATATATATTGCTTCATGAATATACCCGACCCCGGATCATGTTACATTTTTCAGCGATCGAGCTTCTTGGCGTCTAAAGGGTCTTCCCCTCAGTGGTGGGGATAACTTTGGTGCATATATCGTACAGGTCATTTGTGCACATATCGAATATTTACTGTATATTGCGACTCTAATATTTTGTTATTTAACTATTCTACTATTTTACTATATTACTGTACTCTTTCAATATTATTTTACAGATTTTCTAATATAATTTTATAATTGTTACAATATTTTAGTATACTATATTAGTATACTTTGATATACTACTAAAATTGCATTGTAATTACTTTACTATCATTAATTGCAACTGTAACTGTAATTGTACCAATTATAACAGAAAATCTGTAAAATACTAATACAATAGTAATATAATATAATTACAAATATAATTTAACATTATTTAACAGAATAATTAGAATACTATTAAATATAACAATTATCATGGTTATGAATGTAATTCTTGTTCTTTTAATATTATTATCGTCATTGATTTACGCATTGATGATATTGAAACATATTCAGACATTAATACATAGTTTGTATCGAAGATGTACATGTTTTTAAATAAAAATATCTTTCCTCATACAAATATTGATAATTATTATAAAAAATACAAGTAAATTACAACAGAAAGTAAAAAATACCCTCAACAATATTTATAATTAGTAAATTTGCTGTTTATTAACGTTTAACAAAACACAATGTAGAGAACATTATTTTATGTAATTTTAGAACAGCATGTAACTTAATGCTAAGTATTGTATATTTAAAATCGTTTTCAAATAATAAACGAATTTAAATAAACGATTTAAATATAAAAGAATTATGGTGACTCGTTATTAATGAGTACGATTAAATGTAATAACATAAATTTTTCTGCTTCTTTTTAATAAATTCCGTAAATGCCGTTTTCAATATCCAGCGGAATTTTTTGGGGACAATTTAAAAAATTTCTGTTCCCCCGTGTCATTTTCAATTAACAACGCTCCTCTACGATCCTCGTCGGGCTGTTTAATCGGGGATGCCGTTAATTTCATTTTTAACCAGTTGTAATGCAGCAATTACGATGGTCCGGGCTCATTTTAATTTACACGTAGCGAGCGACCGTTCGCAATAAACGTTTCACTCGTTTAATTTACAATCGCCGCTTCGTGACGTGCCCCTTTATCTCCCTCGAGGTGTGAAATTAAAATTTTATGACGTACTCTAATTTCCATTAGTCGAGCACGGTAAGTGCACGAGCTGTGTTGACCGAATGTTATGGTCTTCGAATGTAACTCGCTAATCCAACATTGATTCAGCGAAACCAGAGAGCAGTGTTATCGATACGAATGGGAAGATTAAACGAGGATTAATTGTAGATGATCGTGGTTTTTAGTTTTTCACTTATTCTAGCGTTATTCTGTTATCACCAAATTTCCGTCGAAAAGTTTGGAAAGTAAATTCAGAATTGAGATTGCAAATTCTTTGTATTTTGAAGACTTTGAAAATTGTTAAATTTTCACGGTAAAAAAATTGAAAATAATGGTATACTTGTTGTACTATAAGAATAGTATAAAATTATTGACACGATACGCACTTTGAGTGAAAATCGTTAATTGTTAAGAAAATTTATGCAAATTTTGCATAATGCTGTAAAGTTGCAGATTTAGTTGTCAACATACTTGGAAATATAATAATAATGCACAAATTTTTAATTTCCAAACTTATTTGCTTAAAATTTTGAATGTTCAAATACTTGATACTTATAAATAAAGAAATTTAGATATTCAGAAGTTATACAATTTTGCAATGGTAAATTGAGGAAATAGAAGAATTTGGCAATCCGGAATTTAATATTGAAAAATTAGAAATTTGGAAATTGAAAAATGAAATAATTTAGAAATCGACAAATTGTGTTCCGAAGCGCTCGGAATATAATTAGCGTAATATTTATGGGTGTTTTGTCAAACCTTTACTCTTGCAATTTCAAACGGATCTTCAAGACCACATGGATGTCTCTACAGCTTGACATTCTTAACTATTGACAATAACCTTTTAACAGGCCAGAAAAGCACATCTTTATAACGCCAATATATCTTTCCTTAAAGAAGTTTATGTCCATAGTCCTAAACTGTGCACCCTTGCTGTGTGCAGTGTTTACGAAAATCCTTGCGTACTCGGCGGACCAGGCACCCTGACTCGGTCATTCAGCAGTCTCGCAATGTGTCCCATTATTTAGTTCTTTTGAAGGACCCAAATCATTTAACTGTTTGGGTCACCTTATTAACGAAACGTTATTTACAACCCTGGAGTGAAGGCTAAAATCTTACAACCTCATTCGTCGAATCATCTCACCAATCACTGTCTTTTACAAATAACAATCTGTCCGGATTGGTCCCTTTTGGCAACGCCTTCACGTCCTGAACTTCTTCCTGTGCTTTCTTTTCTGGCTGTTTAGAAGCAACTAGTCAGTCTTAGATTAGCTTCGTTGAAATATACTTACTCTGTTCAGTCTTAGATTAACTTTGTAACTATCAACTACATCAACACACAACAACCAGTATAATTAGTGGGATGATGATCTACATCCTTCATTTGACCTGGACACACCAGTGTGGAGGACTCTGAGCCACTATATAAACTCTACTTTACAATAAAATTCTACTTCATAATATTAACTTTAGAAATATTCCACGACTGTAACAGGTTTTGGAAACGCCATGGGTCGACGAAGATTTACAACCTTCGTAAATAACTGTAAACAGTTTATATTTTACCCATCGCGCGTAACAAATTGTGTAATTGGAAATTGGGATTGAGGTGCTTAGAACTAGTAAATAAAATTAGAATTGAAATGAAGAAATTGGTAAAATTAGGAATTTATTACTGTGAAAATTTAGATGTTTAGAAATCATAAAAGCTTGATACGAAGAAATAGGGAAAAGGAATTTATAGTGTGGATATTTAGATGTTGAGAAATTAAAAAATTGAGAAGTTTAAATCTTTCAAAATTTGGACATCCGGAAATTTAGAAATAATCAAACTGGATAGTTGGAAAATTAAAATATTAAAAAATTGAAAAATTAAAAAGTCTAATAATTTGAATCTTCAGGAATTCGATCATCCAGAAATGCATTAATCAAAATTTCAAAGTTCGAAAATTTCAAATTTTTAACTGAATAAGTCCTACTATTTATATTAAAAAATTAACCAATTTGCATACAAACACGTTCGCAGTTAACTATGTTAGATGATCGTATAATCATTAATTATACCTCAATCGAACTTACCAGAAACTCTGAAACAGATTTTCCAATATTTCCACTTCTTGCCAGATTTCACCGATAAGATGAGGAGACACTTGATCGGAATTCTTAAATGACGTGTCCTCAAACCTCGAACGAAGAAAATCCCTCTTGTATTTCGTGCTATGCCCGATTACGAAAAGGAGCAGGACAGGACATCGATGTTCGTCTTTTATGAATTAAATTGGAATCGAATGGCGATAATTACAGCGGCTTAATGGTCGCTTTAAATACGGATAAGCACTCGATCCTTTTCGTTCTCTCCTTCTGTGGCACCGCGAATAATGTAAACTGACTGACAGACGAAGAAGAGACCGAAAAAGGGGTTGGGACACACAATGGCTTTCGATGCCTCGAAGGTAGACGATAAAAGGAGTTGGG
Organism: Megachile rotundata; assembly: GCF_050947335.1. Taxonomy (NCBI): domain Eukaryota; kingdom Metazoa; phylum Arthropoda; class Insecta; order Hymenoptera; family Megachilidae; genus Megachile; species Megachile rotundata. Next base: position 3,894,280 of record NC_134994.1, read on the forward strand.
GGGTCAGCAAATGGATCTCCTCCGCATCCCGGGACCGGAAATGAACGAAATGGCCGCTAAGCGAAAAGGGTTCTCTTCTTTGAACGGTTTAGGGATGGACAGAACGAGCCTCTGATAACTGTTGCCGCGTAAAAACAGAATTCTGATGGCTGATGTTTTATTCGAACATTTATTTTTTTACTTTTGGTGTTGCCTTCCTGGTACTAGCTTTCATCGATATTCTCATTTAGTATTCTCAGTGCTAGTTCTTTTTTTTACTGTTCTTACTTAATATTCTTAACACTTCTCTTTTTTAACACTTACGTTAGTACTCTCAGTATTAGTTCTTTTTAATAATGTTATTTAGTATCCTTAGTGCTAGTCTTTTTAGTACTCTCAGTACTAATTTCTTGTAGTACTTTTAGTACTAGTTCTTTTTTTACACTTATTTAATACTACACTACTTTCTTTGGTATATTCATTTAATACCCTTAGTATTATGTTTTTAGTATTCTAGTTTGGTACTCTAAATAATTTTTTTGAGTACTCTCATTTAGCACTTTTACTTTGTATTTAACATGATCATTTCGTATTTTATTCAATATTCTGTATTGTGTACGTTACTAGAAAAACATGTAAAATATGTAAGATTACAGTTACTTGTAAGATTACAATTTATCTATAATCCTATTTCCTTCCTCAATAATTTTATAACAATTAATTAATTGGACATAATGAATGCAATGAACTTGACAAATTACCAAATTCAATTACCTCAAGAATTAAATTTTATACAAATAAATTGTATTCTATATTTTCGACCCACTTCTTCAAATAAAATCACACCTTATTGTATATGACACACCTTATAAAGAAATCCGTACCTTACATCTTTCCCAAATTGCTGCGATCTATCAACTTGCAAAGGCTCAATAAAATCTAAGAGGTATACTCGGTATGGTTTCCTAGAGCGATTTAACTGTTCGTTTTTTGTTCCACGCGACCACGACCAGTCATTTTATGCACAAGAGGGGAGTAATGACTACAATAAGGCCTGAAGATGATATGGCATTAGTGTCGAGTACGATGACTCGCGTATTTGTCAATAGGTGGCTGTTAATGACAGGGCACCATCCCTCGTCTCATAATCCTCCCCGGATTCACCCATGTTCTACTCACCCTTCCCTGCTTTCCTCTTTCTCCCCCTAGCCACTGCACGCTATCCTTGTCCCCCATCATGCTAACCCCACTGAACTGACTACTTATCTGTCCGATTATAATCCTTCTAGGTTTCAACTTATTAATTACGCCAATTTGAGGGACAGCTGCCGAAGCGCGACCATCCCCTCGTGTGCAATAACTTCAATTACTTACACGTTTGCTTTCCGACGTGCACCAATTTGTAAATCTGCTTCGTGCAAACGATCATTTACTTAAACACTGTTAAGGCCATAGAAATATTAATTATTAATTTTGATAAAATCTATATCTGGTAGATTGAAATTCACTCAACGAGTTATTAACATAAACAATAAAAAATTCATTAATGAGAATTTAAAGTTTAATGTTTTAATAAAGATCAGTTTTCACTCGTCTTAATTTTTAAAATTATAAATTTTTAATATCTGCGGAATATACAATAAATCGTATCTAACAAAAGTTAATATTTTCGAAAGTTTCGTTAATTAAAAAATCGCTGATAATTTGTATTTAACAAAATACAGCAGTGTTATTTTAACATGAGTATAATTATATCACAGTATCAAAATACTGTATTGATCTTATATATTGTATAATGTAGCATATTTGCAACACGAACGAAGGGTTAAGGCGGAAGCAACAAGTAATCAATGATTCCTAGATTTCCCTTGCTCGAAACGCTAGCAATTAACACAGTGTTGTAAAATTTCGGTTAATAGAATGTGATTGAAATTAAATTCGTTTAAGAGTGGAATTCGTCCGGCTTAGGTACGATGACGATCATGAATGCAGCTTGATAACGATCGGGAAACTTAACCGGCATCAGGACAGAGTCTAAGCCTGACGCTCATAAAGGCTGTTCTCGTTTCATTGCTGGTTGGCCGAAAGGCAATGAAGCTACTACGTTTAATGCCTTATTGACGCGAGGAATGTTTAGAGCCCTTCGTGGCATGATCTCTGTGCGTCGTGAGCCCTAAGTTTATTGCTTACGAGCCACCATCCCCATCTATCTTCCCTTTATCGGTTATACCTTCGTTACAAGACAGCTGGTGTAACACCTTGAGCATCGACGATTCAGTCTTATACCGACGAATTTTTGGCAAAATAAAATTTACTGTTATTCTACAGCACAAGTTATCGAAATGGGAATTATCGAGATGGTATTTATGAAGATGATATTTATCGAGATAATATTTATCGAGATGGTATTTATGGAGATGATATTTATCGAGATGGTATTTATCGATATGATATTTATCGAGGTGGTATTTATCGAGATAGGAATTGTCAAATTAATTATGCGTTATATTGAATGTTATAGGTGCTAAATAAGAGTTTAGGGCTCTAGATTTACAGCAATGCTATATTTAAAAGAAGTGGTGAAAATGTTCCTACTGGACCATGTACTATTTTCAGAAAATGCATTATAAGCGAATGAGTCATGAAAAAATATTTTTTAACAACGTAATTAATTGGAATTTTGAAGTTTTAAAATCTTCAGAAACTTTGAAAAATTGAAATGTCTGAATTCGTGAATTTTCATACATACAATACATTAAATAACAAATAAATAAGCTTAATAATGTTTATGGCAAATGTTAATCAATCAATGATTATAGCAACTGTAAACTGCACTCCATTTAACTTGCTGAAATAACTGTTCACAGTACTTCGATAAACAAATCAGTGAAACATTTCCTGGGAAATCTGAATGAAACATCTACATAAGGATTAGAACAATGGGAACAGAACTGTACGATGAAAGTTTCAACAAACGTCTAACTGTGAAACGGAGCAAACATTACAGCAAATGTATGGTTAGTGGAAATGGCTAACAGGAAAGCAGCTTCTTCGTAGATTTCGGTTGGTCGACTTTCAAACACGATGTTCGAATGTAAATTGGATTCTCACCGGAGAAGTTTCACGGTAAACACATTTGGTACGGGATCGTTTAGCAATCGCGTTATCTTTTCTAAGCCAGGCAAGCGCGATTAAAGCGCAGCCAATTCTTTCACGGTTCGATGATAACGATAAGAGATCGCTCGTGGAGTTTGGCAAACTTGAAAATACCGATTTCTGCGCCATGTGGCAGCATCTACTCTAACGCGTCAATTCTTTGCATTCTAATGACGGGCTTGTAACACGTCGTTGCGTAATCTTGGCAGTACTGAAATTTGGAATTTAAAAAATTTTGGGGTTTAGGTATTTTGGAATTTTAGGATTTGGGAATACTAGAGTTTTGGAATTCTGGAATTAAGGAGTGTATGGAATTTTGGAATTTTGGAATTAGGAAATTTTGAAATTAGAGAATTTTGGAATTAGGGAAATTGTTAGAGTTTCGCATAGATGAGGTTTACGACATGACGAGGGAAAGCGGTCACTTTTGAACCCCATAATTTAGTATCCGTACCATCTGCGTGCCAGCACTACGATGGTACGTGACAATTTGTAGTTTTTAGCAGATCTGTTTATTGCTGCACTAGTCTTTAGAATTTTTGGCTTCAGTGACACAGGTCATGTCATAAATCTCTCAGCTTAGAAGGTCAGAGAGCGATCTGACCCTTAGAAGTAACGGGTCCCGCGGACCGGGACTGACGTCATAGGATTTTGGAAAAACCCGGATTCTCCCCGGAATGCCGTCCTCCCTCGTACGAACTTCTGTTCCCCTTCCAGAAAAGTACCACGCTAAGGGCGCAATGGAAGGGAGGACAGAGGTGTTAACGAAGCTAGAAGAGGACAAATTGGTCAGATAGCTAACAGTTTAGAGAACTAACAGTACAAACCGATAACAGTATAGACAGGAGAATAGTTAGATAGTACAGAGTTCAATCAGTACAGAACAGAATCAGTTTAATACTTAAATATTCGACACACTAAAACACACACACACACAACCTCCGTTTATACACACATACACACGTCTTTATTAAAACCTATATTTTTAATACAAGTTTGTGAGTGTTTCTACACGGCCCCAATCCGTACAAACATTGGGTGGTCCTTCAATTCCAATAGAACTTAGACGGCACGAAGTGCAATAACCAGGGCTCGACCAAACCCTAACATTGGTCCTTCGAGCCGGATATCGCAGCATCCCGGAGTTGAATCGAGTTGGAGCAGCAACCGAATCAACGACAGTCCAGCAAATCGAAGGCAAAGAAGACAATCAGCAGGAGAATTCAGCGCACGTGATTATTAGAAGCAGTGTGGACAGTAGTTGATGTGTGGACAATAGTTAGTGCGTTACAGTACAGTGTAACGGACTCAGTGTGTATAGCAGAAAGAAAGTTCTTCGTATAGGAAGAACTTGAAACAAGAGAGAAGATCAGCCATTAAGTGTCGACGCCACGATTAACGTCGCCAGTCAGCAGCAACAGCCAAGGTTCAAGGGTTCTACAGCAGCCCACAGCAGCCTACAGCAGTCTATAGCAGTCTACAGCAGCCCACAGCATCCTACTGACAGTTACGGGTCCAGCACACGCATTCAGGCAGTGTCATCGTTACGTCCATTCCTGTCAAGTAAGATTCCATTCCTATTTCTATTTGGGTTAATAGCGTAAAATGGAGGCCGAGCTCAAAAAACTTATTGGTGATCGTGGCATGGTCAAGGCCGCTCTGACTCGATTGAGTAGATATTTTAGCGAATCAGGGCATACAGCACAACTAAAGGCTTTGCAAAAACGGTTAGAAGCAAACATTAAGTTATATGACAGTTATAATGTTATTCAAACTAAAATCGAGCGCATAACTCAGGGAACAGAAGCTGAAGCGACTCACGCAGCAGATAGAGAAACTTTTGAAGAGACATATTTTAATATAATCGCAGAAATCGAAACGTTCATAGAAAATTCGCGACCACCTAGTATAGTACCAAATCAAGTTGTAGGACAATCCGCGTCTCCCACATCTTCGCAGGCACCTCTTACAGTCAAATTGCCAACCATACATCTGCCAACATTCGACGGTAACCTCAGCAATTGGATTAGATTTCGGGACACATTTAATAGTTTAGTGCACGAGACTGAATTATCTGATGTGCAGAAATTTCATTACCTCAATTCTTCATTAAAGGGCCCTGCCGCCCGAGTTATACAATCGTTAGGAGTATCAGAGTCAAACTATCAGGTAGCATGGAACGCTTTAAAATCGAGATATGAAAATTCAGCCACCCTTCGAAAACACCATGTCACGGCATTATTAGATATTTCGGCAATCCAAAAACAGTCGTCAACCGCCCTTCGTGAATTAATCGATGATGCAAGAAATCATTTAGCAGCTTTGAAGTCGCTAAATGAACCGGTAGATTCATGGGATACGTTAATAGTTCCAATTTTATCAAGAAAGTTAGATGGTGCATCGTTAAGGGAATGGGAAAAGAGCGTAATATCAGCAGAGAAGGTTACGTTTCAAACCTTTGCCACATTCCTTGAACAGCGATCATCATATTTAGAAAATATAACGCATCAGAGTCAGGTAGCCGTACCAAAAGCTGAACCTCCCTTAGGGCTCGCAGGTAGTCGCAAGCCTTTCCGCGTAACAACCCATGTAACAAGTGCACCTACTACCTGTCCCGCATGTAGTGCTGCGCATCCATTGTACAAGTGCGATAAATTTAAAGGTCTTTCCATTGATGAAAAAACTAAAATAGTCCAAACATCTCAAAGTTGTTTTAATTGTTTGCAACAGGGCCACCGCGTAAAGGCATGCACACGTAAACATTGCGATATTTGTGGCAAAAAACACCATAATTTGCTGCACCGCGTATTAGTTTCACAACTCACCACAGTCATTTCCGCAGAAGCAGGTCCTTCTCAAGCCGACACAACAATTGCATGCGTCGCAAGTTCGGACATTAATAAATCAGAACAGACTGTATTATCCACGGCTGTAATACATATTGAAGATAGGCAAGGCCAAAAAATCCAGTGCCGCGCGTTATTAGATTCTGGATCGCAGTCGAATTTCATTACATATAGGTTATGCAAAAAGCTAGGAATTAGTTACGAATCGATAGAAATACAAGTTTTAGGGTTAGCTGGCAAGGCAAGTCACATTAAAGATAGAGTTAATATAAAGATAGGATCTAGGATCAATAAATTTAGCGCTAACCTCGCGTGTCTTGTACTTAATGAGATAACTCAAGACATGCCAAGTATAGTTTTAGACAGTATTGTGACTTCTAAACCAGCCCACATAGTATTAGCTGATCCTGAGTTTAATAAATGTAGGCCAATCGATGTACTCATAGGCGCAGGACTATTTTGGCATCTATTATGTGTAGGGCAACATAAAGCAGGTAGTAATTTACTTTGGCAGAAAACTCAGCTAGGATGGGTTTTAGGGGGGAAAATTAGTTGGCCCCTTACTGAAACGATTCAACGGTGTCATCTCGTCACCAATAGAGATTTACATAATCAAATTGAGAGATTTTGGGAAATAGAGAACATTCAGGATCGATCTAGGTTAGAAATAGACGATTGTGAAGCCCTTTTTAGAGCCACTACGCGACAAGACGAGAGTGGCAGGTATATAGTAAGAATTCCGTTTAATAGCAAATTAGAAGAATTAGGTTTATCGCGGCAGCAGGCTGAAAATAGATTTAAATCAATAGAAAGAAAATTAAATAGACAGCCGCAGCTGCGCGAACAATATGTAGAGTTTATTAAAGAGTATGAGAAGTTAGGGCATATGTCGCGAATTCCGACCCCGGTAGTAGAAGAAGCTGGATCAAGTTTTTATCTCCCTCATCACGCCGTTATTAGAGAACATAGCACGACCACAAAACTTCGGGTTGTATTTGACGGTTCGGCTAAAAGCACGACAGGTGTATCATTAAACGATACCCAAAATGTAGGCCCAACCGTTCAAAGTGAATTAATAGCAATTCTTTTACGCTTCAGGATCCCAAAATATGTGATAACAGCCGATGTAGAGAAAATGTATAGACAAGTATTAATAGAACCGTCTCAACGATGCTTTCAGAGAATTTTGTGGCGTTCAAATCCAAATCTTCCCATAGAGACTTACGAATTAAATACTGTAACGTACGGCACAGCATCAGCTCCCTTTTTAGCCACTCGCGTTTTGCAGGAAATCGGGTTGAAATGCGAACAGGAATTTCCGACTGTCAGCCAAATAATCATCAATGACTTCTACGTTGATGATTTACTAACAGGTTCGGACACAGTTAGAGAGTTAAGGCAGATAAAAGAAAACTTAACGACCGTATTAAATAAGGCTGGGTTATCGTTAAGAAAGTGGTCCACCAATTGCATAGAATTGGGAAACGCAGAATTAGAATCTCAGGATAGGACACTTAGCGAAGATTCTGAGTCAAAAATACTGGGTTTGCATTGGTCGCCTAGGAAAGATGAGTTGTTTTTTAGAGTTAATTCATCGCAACCTAATAGAGTAACCAAAAGAGTAATACTATCAGAAATAGCCCAAATTTTTGATCCTCTAGGATTAATCGGTCCGGTGATCACCACTGCCAAACTGATAATGCAGCAGTTGTGGCAAACGAAAACAACTTGGGATGAGTCAGTGTCACAAGAGCTATACACTCAATGGACAACTTACAGACAGGAGTTGTCGCATTTGAGTGAATTAACAATTCCGCGGCGTGCACTTCATGCGGACAAAAAGGTAGAGTTACATGGTTTCGCAGATGCCTCCGAAAAGGCATACGGGGCTAGTGTCTACCTGCGAGTAAAAATAGATTTAGATAGATGGGAAACGAGGCTTTTGTGTTCAAAGTCTCGTGTAGCACCCCTTAAAACAATATCGTTACCAAGATTAGAGTTATGTGGCGCATTATTATTAGCAGATTTAGTAAGAAAGGTAAAATCCGCGCTTCGCGTTAAAATAGATAAAGAGTTTTATTGGTGCGATTCCACAATAGCACTTGCATGGATTCGCGGTAATCCATGTAGGTGGAAGACGTTTGTCGCGAATAGAGTTACGCAGATTCAGGCAATCACAGAATTGAGCAATTGGAAACATATACGTTCTCAAGATAACCCCGCAGACTTAATTTCTCGTGGTAGCAGCGCGAAAACATTAATTACTAATGATTTATGGTGGTTAGGACCTTCGTGGTTGGCAGGCGATTCTAAACATTGGCCGCAATCAACAGAAGGAGTAGCAATTGTTCCTGAAGAAAGATTAAAAGCAGTAGTAACATTAGCAGTAGTTTCCGATACGAATGAATTATTTCTTCGGTATTCCGAGTATACACGATTAGTGAGGATAGTAGCATATTGCCTAAAATTCATAGGAAAAATTCGAACAAAACATAGTGACAATAGTATAGACCGTGAAGACATACAGCTGACAGTAACAAACTTACAAGCAGCACAGCACTGCTTAATCCGTATAGCGCAGAAAGACAGATTTCAGCCTGAATTAGATGCATTAGCGAAAGATAGGGCAATACCGAAGCAAAGTCATTTGCAATCGTTAGCGCCGTTTATAGACAAAAAAGGTATACTTAGGGTAGGCGGGAGGCTGAAAAACGCGTCCATTCCCTACGATCAAAAGCATCCGATTGTACTGCCCGCAAAGCACGCGTTGACAGATTTGATTATTAGAAACGAGCATATTAGGCTTCTTCACGCAGGGTGTCAGCATGTAGTCGCGTCTCTTCGTGAACGTTTCTGGCCAATTAATTGCACCAGAAATGTAAAGCGAATACTCCGAAGCTGTGTGAGATGTTTTAGAGTAAAACCGCGTGGGATAGAATATTCAATGGGTCAGCTACCTGCAGATAGAGTGAAACCTTCTCGCCCATTCTCAACCTGCGGTATAGATTATGCAGGTCCGTTTACGACAAAAGATCGTACCCGTAGTAAAACGTCAATTAAATCGTACGCATGTATATTTGTATGTTTCGCCACAAAGGCTACGCACATTGAATTAGCCACTGACCTCAGTACTGACGCGTTTTTAAAATGTCTCAATAGATTCATTTCCCGTAGAGGCCTTTGTCAGAGTATTGTTTCCGACAACGGAACAAATTTTGTCGGAGCAAAAAATAGATTCGCAGACCTACAGAAGTTATTGCTTAGTGAACAACACAATTCGAAAGTTTCAAAGTTTTTAAATGAAAAAATGATACAGTGGTCCTTAATACCTCCTCAAGCACCTCACTTTGGAGGTCTTTGGGAAAGCGCTGTGAAATCAACAAAGTATCACCTCAATAGAGTCATAGGAGAGCAAAAATTAACATACGAAGAGTTATACACGCTATTAGTTCAAATAGAATCCTGCCTAAACTCACGGCCCTTGAGTCCGATTTCATCTGATCCCCATGACCTTACTCCCTTGACTCCTGGACATTTTTTAGTTGGCACTGCACTGTGTGCTCTGCCAGAGGAAAATCTAACAGAGATTAAATCGAATAGGCTAAACCGGTACCAGATGCTACAGCAAATGTTTCAGCATTTTTGGCGGCGGTGGCACAAAGAATACCTGAACAGCCTTCAGCAAAGGTACAAGTGGAGACATTCATCAGATCACCAACTAACAGAAGGCAGCCTCGTTATCATCAAAGATGACAACCTACCACCCTTGCGATGGAGTCTGGGCAGAGTAGCAGAGGTACACCAGGGCAAGGATGGAGAAGTACGGGTCGTCACGATAAGGACTGCGACCGGTACCTATAAACGACCGGCTACGAAGATTTGCATATTACCTATTAACGAGAAGGAAGATGCGAATGTAACCAAATAGAAAATTGAATGTAACAATATACATACATTAGCATTAGGATAAACTAGAGATAAGAATTGTAAACATAGATACAATGTAGTCGAGATTTCAGTTTGCAATACACAGATAGTATTTAGATATACACATAGACTTTAGGTAATAGTTAGGTATTACTTTGGTATTGTATATAGATAGTATAGATTAGGACATTGAACGCGCATCGAGCGTTCAAGGGGGGCGGCATGTTAGAGTTTCGCATAGATGAGGTTTACGACATGACGAGGGAAAGCGGTCACTTTTGAACCCCATAATTTAGTATCCGTACCATCTGCGTGCCAGCACTACGATGGTACGTGACAATTTGTAGTTTTTAGCAGATCTGTTTATTGCTGCACTAGTCTTTAGAATTTTTGGCTTCAGTGACACAGGTCATGTCATAAATCTCTCAGCTTAGAAGGTCAGAGAGCGATCTGACCCTTAGAAGTAACGGGTCCCGCGGACCGGGACTGACGTCATAGGATTTTGGAAAAACCCGGATTCTCCCCGGAATGCCGTCCTCCCTCGTACGAACTTCTGTTCCCCTTCCAGAAAAGTACCACGCTAAGGGCGCAATGGAAGGGAGGACAGAGGTGTTAACGAAGCTAGAAGAGGACAAATTGGTCAGATAGCTAACAGTTTAGAGAACTAACAGTACAAACCGATAACAGTATAGACAGGAGAATAGTTAGATAGTACAGAGTTCAATCAGTACAGAACAGAATCAGTTTAATACTTAAATATTCGACACACTAAAACACACACACACACAACCTCCGTTTATACACACATACACACGTCTTTATTAAAACCTATATTTTTAATACAAGTTTGTGAGTGTTTCTACACGGCCCCAATCCGTACAAACATTGGGTGGTCCTTCAATTCCAATAGAACTTAGACGGCACGAAGTGCAATAACCAGGGCTCGACCAAACCCTAACAGAAATTAAGAACTACGAAATTTAAGAAATAATTTAGAAATTAGAAAATGTAGGAATTAAGGAATTTAGGAACTAGGGAATTTAGGAACTAGAGAACTTTGAAATTGGAGAGTTTTAAGTCCCAGGAATTTTGGAATTCAGGAATTTCGATATTTACGGGTTTATGAATATATGAATTTATCCATTCACGAATTTTGACTTTTACCGATTTACGAATTTAGGAGTTTATGAATATAGGAATCTGGAAACTTAGGAATTTGGAAATTTGGAAATTGGAATATTTAAGCGTCCGGAAATTTAATAATTCGGAAGTTTAGAAGTTGTGGGATTGCAAAATATAATTTTAGATTTTAAGAAATTTGTACATTGTATAATTTTTAAGAACATTGTCTTTGAGAGGCAGTAATTTTTGAAATCTTAGATATTCGGTTAAAAATTTTGCAATTTAGTAATTTCAGTATTTGGATGTCTGAAAATTTACAAATTTTGAAATTTTGAAAAATAAATTACATTTAACAATTGGTAATTTTGAGACCTACTCAGTTTACAGTTTGAAGATTCGTTAACTATTGGACGTTGTGATTTAATAATTCGAGTATTTTCAAATTTGAAAATTAAAAAATTCGATAACTTTAAAACACAAAAAGGAATTTAGTAATTTTGAAAAATAAATTAAATAAATAAATTTAATAGTCAGTAATTTTGGGATTTTTAAAGTTGAGAACTGATAATGAGAGATACTTTAATTTAAGATTTACTGATTTAATAAGTTAAGAATTTGGAAACCAAGAATTTTCCATGTCCATTAGAATTTAATAATTTTAAAATTTTAAAATTTGGTAACTTTCGAATTTGGTGATTTGGAGCTTAAAAATAAAAATAATAATAACAAAATAATAAAATTTGTTAAGCACGCAAATAAATACCCTAATTTTCAAGTGCTCAGATCTAGAAATTGTAAATTTGCTTTAAATTTATAAGTTTCTGAATTTGAAAGCTCAATATTCTGAGTTTGTTCTTGTAACAGTTCCTGACATACTTTCGACGTATTATAAGTACCTCTTTCAACGTATTATAAATTGATGCAAAATGAACGAATTCTTGCCACAAGTTTAATCAGGTTCAGTGTTAATAGTGACAAAGTTTCATGTAAAATTTATAAGCTGATGTTATGTGTTTAACAGTAATGAAACCAATATATTTGATTAAACCGACTCCTAGTTTGAACAACATTATAACTAGTTTAAATTTACATTAATAAGTTCAGATTACCCTCTATACCAGTTCATAATAGCTTTTATATTAAGTTTATATTAGCTTCAGATATGATCAGTTCATTTCCAATATTTAATAATATTCAATATTATTAATAACTGATATTTCGAATGAATCTAGCAAAGTACTTAAACGTAGAGAAATGCTAAATTAATACCACAACAATTCACTAAATTTGTATTTAATGGTATTTCATTATACAATGTTATTAATAATAAATTGGTTAAATAATTATATTTCATATTTTTTTAACTCAAAATATTTTTTTAGAGCAGTCAGGAAAAGTAGGACATGTTGAGTTACAGTTTTTGATTTTTATAGGCTAAAATAGTTCAAATTGTAATAGCATGATTTCTATACCAATTAATTTTATTTAACTTTATTTTTAAATATGTTTATATTATAGTTATACAACAATACATTTATACTGTAGTTGTTCAGAACAAGTATTTATATTTAATTGAATAAATGATTAGAGTAACCATAAAATTCTGAATAAGGACAATAAACACAAATTGTTTATTTACACATTAACAAATTTGTTAACAACTTCATTACATAATTTTACAGTTTACAAAATTATAAAACTCTCATTTTAGCAGACTTCTTACATTTCCTATTTTCAGATGTGCATAAAACTGAGAAACTAAAAGATTAAATCGCCTCGGGTTTATTAAGATCTGCTAACATTCACCAAATTACAGCTTATCAAATATTTCAATAAAAGATTTCGTTTGATACGGAGTTTTCGAAATTCGAATACAAAGTTTTGAATCCACTTTGTAGCCCGTATCCCGCTATCGCGATGAGAAACGTATTTGTTACGGTAGTAAATTTTCAGTCGGAAGTTCTCGGAATTCACCTTTAAAAAGTATCTAAGGTTTTATCGTAGAATCGCTTCACTTTCCTTAGCTCGACTTCTTTTGTGAAACAAGCTCGCTGATATCGTGTAACAAGGTTCCCGAACGCCATTAAGGAACATCATCAAGAAGGAAGAAGCAAAAATAATAAATCTTAGATAAAACGGTAAGAGCGTTTGTTCATCTTCAACCCTCCCTATTCTCCTTGACATTGTTACAGCAAGAAGGAGCTGAAGCCACTATCTGGCAGGACCTCTTCGAAGGAAATCTCGTATCTTCCGAGGCAAAGAAATATTTACATAGCTGAAAGCATAGAGGAAAACTCTTACGGACGTTCGCGTTCGCGACGAATTGCAAACCAATGCAAATTCCACCCTGACCGCACTTTTCAGAGTGGCTTCAGAGTAAACCCTGGGGTTCGCAGCCGAGTGCTGACTTAAAAAATCAATTAAATCACATCTCGGCGTTTGTCTTCATTCTTTTAGTATTCCTGTCGCTTTTCAGTTGTTTCATTTCCATACTGGAGCTGGATTATGTAGCACAGAAAAATTCTTACCTTACTAAAATAATATATTTGTAGGATCGGAAAATGGAGAATGACTGAAATCACTTATTAAAACAGTAAACAGTTTACTTCTACTCTTGCTCTGCTCTTTACGCTCTCTCTCTCTCTCTCTCTCTCTCTCTCTCTCTCTCTCTCTCTCTCTCTCTCTCTCTCTCTCTCTCTCTCTCTCTCTCTCTCTCTCTCTCTCTCTCTCTCTCTCTCTCTCTCTCTCTCTCTCTCTCTCTCTCTCTCTCTCTCTCTCTCTCTCTCTCTCTCTCTCTCTCTCTCTCTCTCTCTCTCTCTCTCTCTCTCTCTCTCTCTCTCTCTCTCTCTCTCTCTCTCTCTCTCTCTCTCTCTCTCTCTCTCTCTCTCTCTCTCTCTCTCTCTCTCTCTCTCTCTCTCTCTCTCTCTCTCTCTCTCTCTCTCTCTCTCTCTCTCTCTCTCTCTCTCTCTCTCTCTCTCTCTCTCTATTCGTACACTTATAATGAGTTTCTTACCCGTAAATCTACACGTCACCGCCACTTATCCTAATATATATATCGCCGAATATCCCTACTCCTATTTAATCCTAAACCGCGAGATGGATGAACTTTCGCTCTTATTCTATGGGTGACAACCCAAAATGCTTACGTTTACGGTCGTTCACCCAAAAGATGTTTCGGCTTTTTCGGAGACTTTGACCGCTCCGACTCGAAGCAAGAACTCTTGCTGTTTTTTGCCGTTGCGATCTAGTCTCCTACATATTCTTTAATCTTAATGTTGTATGCCTGATAGTAACTGTAATTATATGTATCCCCAATGTGTAATTTCCTTGTTTCTTAAATTTCGTACATCAGTGAAAGGTAGTCCATTTCTTAATTTTACTGTTTGGAAATTAGAAAATTAAAAATTTTTTATTTTCACATTTCTGAATTTCTAGGTTTTTTGACTTCTCAGTTTGTAGTTCTTGAAATTCGAATTATTAGCCTTTCAAATTTCCAATTTTCTAAATTTATAAATTCCTAAATTTCTTAATTTCAATGTTAAAGTGTCAAATTGTAAAATTACCAAACTTCTGTTGTTCTGAATTTTTCTATTTCTACTTTCACTAATCTTTTAATCAATAACTTAGAAAATTTTGCATTTTTAAATTTCTGAGTTTCGAAATTTTTCTTTCAAAATAATTCAATTTGTCAATTTATTAATTCGTATTTTCAAATTCTTCATCTGCCTCCTCTATCGTGTTATCCATAACCGCTCAATGTTCTCGGTTTCTCTCTCCTCCAATAATTTCTATCAACTATTCCCATTTATTCTGGATCATTAATTTCTATTTCCATTATCACTATCTTCATATACTTCTTTCGTTCCACGCCTTCATCCATATTTTTAAATTCTTCAGCTTCTCTATCTTGTTATTCATAACCGCTAAATATTCTCGGTTTCTCTCTCCTCCGATAATCTCTATCAACTATTCCCATTTATTCTGAATCATTAATTTCTGTTCCTGTTAACACTATCTTCATATACTTTCGCTCCATGCCTTCATCTGTATTTTCAAATCCTTCATTTGCCTCCTCTATCTTATTACCCATAACCGCTCAATATTCTCGGTTTCTCTCTCCTCCGATAATCTCTATCAACTATTCCCATTTATTCGACGGTCACAGGTACGCGAGGTAGGATAAAGAGGCGACGAAACCGCGCGGAAAGCGCGCATCGACGACGCGTACAAGAAGAAGAATACGAGGGAGATATAGAAGAAAGACGCTGGTAGATAGCGCGTCGTTTGCGCTATCAGCGCACTTAAGATCTTGTGGTTGGCGAGGGGATCGGAGGGATCGGTCCAGGAAGCAGAGAGAAAGCTGAAGAGAATCCCGAAGAGCAGCTTGAGGTCGTAGTTACGCGATAGGCGAGCGTAGAAACGAGCAGGACGATGGTTCGCAGTTGCGACGTCGACGTCGTTCAGAACGATGGTGTGGCGATAGGAAACGGTGAAGATGGCGGTGGTGCCGATCGTGGTGCAGACTCGTAGCTGGCTTGAATATTCATTCGCGTTACATATGGATCAGCTCTGAGCGGCATGGTTGGAACGAGCTAAGGGGAAGAGAGCGTGGCTAAGCGTTCGAGAGGGTGTACGCCGACTACAGATTCAACCTAAGGGTTTGAATATTGCGTCCTTCCTTGCCCTCGTTCGACGAACACTGCCAACTGGGCTGTCCTACAAAGGAAGGACAATCGTCACGGCCATCGTATACAGAAATATCTGATTAAGAGGATAACTTTCTTATGATTTGTTGCATCGACTCAAGCTGAGTTATCTACCCATGTTGCACCAAATTTCATATCCTTGAACCAATCAGCGTATAATATACGCTTACTTCCAAATTCAAAATTATAGTGGATTTACGGTCATATTTCTACATTGAAAGGAAATTGAGCTACGATGTCTAACGTCATCCGTGACAAGGAAGAATCAATCTTTTAGCGTCCAACATCCCTCACATATTGAATGTTACGCTAATTTTGCGTGACTTGTCCGATCTGGTTGACATGAATTTCTTACGAATTTCTTAGTATACTATGGTGAAATATTATTTACTGCAGATAAGTTGAAGTGTGTAATCATATGTAAATTTATCTTACGTTTGGGAATCCACCGATGACCTCCACGGCATTGAAATTCATTTTTTCTTTTCGCATTGTGTTTTTAGTAACCTTGGTGTTGTTGGTCATCAGTAACCCTCGAGTCTAGCTCGACATTCAGGTTGATGTGAGAAGTGTGATGTTGAGCCACACTCGAAGTGATAAGAATGAAGGATTTAAACGCTACAAATTGCCCCTATAAGCTGACAAAAATGATAAATCGTAGTTGAATTTTTGTGAAGAATAAATCACGTATCAACTTTATTCGCTATAGGTAAACTGCCGCGAAAGGTGAACACGCGACTCGCATATTCGTGATCGGTGAACAGAGTTCGGGGACAGCTGGTAATCGATGGCGGAAAAGAACACACGCGTATCTCTTTCGAACGGACGATATCAAAGCGAGCCGGAGCGCATAAAACAATTTCTTGGAACAGATCGCATAAAGTCTCACCCAACTACCATAAATTTCTTTCTCGGTGCGCTGCAATGCTCCTCCAACTTTCAACCGTTTCTACTAAAACCTTCGGGCCCCCTTGAGTACCGTGAGCTCCTTCGAGTTGCGCTCGTCGAGGATCGATCCTCGGAAGCATTCAAACAAAAATTATTTTCTCCAGGAACTCGTGTAATCGTCGACGAGGCGAACGATTCCGGCGATATTTCCGAAGCTTGATTCACCTGCGGATAGAAGTTCGCTCCGTTTCTTTCTCAGAAATCGAACAAGATTCCTCGAGGAAAAGCAAACGTGTCACGCGTTCCTTCTGACGGAGAAGTTACGTTTTCAATAAGGATCGAATCCCGAGCAATGGTCGTAGACCAATCGCTTGAATCACTCTGGCAATTTATACGTGTGACATGCTCTTGTGTGCGACCTTTATCGATAAATTCAATTTTGAAATGTCATCTTACGCGCGATACGAGTTCAGGGTATCATTTTAGGTTGGTGCATTTAACCCTTTGAGCACTATAGGCACATATGCGCTTAGTGAAATAAGCTCATCTGACTTATTGCTGCACGTATATCCAGTTGAAATTGAACGTTCGTTGATATAGGAAAATGTATTTTAATTTAGAATTGTTACACCTTAAGTAATACAACGCCACAAAAAAAGAAATTTATTATACCAAGTCCTAGTGATACAAAAAGTGATGTGACGTATCGGTGGGGGAAACCCGAAGGAGGTTCCCTAGGGTGGGGGCGATCAGGGAAAACGGCCCTCCACGTACCGATGCTCACACCCACGGCCGATTTATTTTACGGAGCGCCAGTGCCAGTGCACGCGTCCGCGGTAATTGCCCTTCCGGCTGCTCTATCGGGAGCGGGAATCAGAGGGGGTCAGAAAATGAGTAAAAGACCCGCGAGTTAGTATCCAACAAAAAGAGGTTTTTATTCGGGCCCCAAAGCAGGCCACGCAAGCAAAGCAGAAAAAACTAGAGTGGGCCCCACGCGTTACAAGCAACGGCCGAGGAAATGGGATTGACTCGCCAATTGCGAGGGAGGCTTTCACGGCGCGGGGGTACACGGTACGCGCAAGTACAAAAGAAAGAAAGAAGGCCGAAGTGATCATCCGCAAAGGAACACGCCCTTTTAGGGGTCGTGGACAACAAGGGGACGTTGATCCTAAATATCAAATACAGAAACAAAAAAATCGGAAAATATGAGCGCAGACCGTTCGCGGCCTCTAGGGTCCTCGTCACTGAGGCCAGGGGTCCTATCGCCCTCGCCCACGCGCAAATGAACAAAAAAAAAAATGACGGGTAAGGAGATGACTTCTACCTTTTTAAGCGCAGTGGCCCAAAACTTCACTCCTGGGCGGCGGTGACAAATCCTCACACAGAGCACACACACACAGTACAAAAAAGAAACAGGAAAACGCGCTATCAAACAAAGGCACAACTAAAACGCAAAACTGAACAAAACTGGAAACGCAAAACGCAAAGAAAAGAAAACGAGATTCGAATTTAAGCGGGGGGGCTTTGACGAAAATTGACTTGATGTCGCGGCGGCTCACTGGCTTCTTCCTCTTCTTCATCTTCTTCCCCGGTTCGCGGTATTCCCCCCACCCCGAGGATTTCGGCGTCGGAGATGGGCCATTCCACGACGACGTCTTGTGGCCAGGTCCTGGGGCCCTCTCGAGGTTGCTCGTCCCTAGGCCTGGCGTTTCCTGGTGGCAGGCTGCCGGTCTTCCCCGCGGAGGATGACGGGGTGGCGCCGTGACCGGACAGCCGGTGTCTTCTTTCGGGTGGACCCATCCCGCGCCTCCGTCGCTCAGGGAGGTGTCTTCCGCGACCGGGGACGATGGCTGCTCCGATGGATGGGGGTAGAAGGGGGAGGGGAAACGATAAATATAAAATTAAGAAAAAAAGAAAGAAAAAGATACAAAAATAGAAAAGAAAAAAAAAGAACTCTCTCTCTCTCTCTCGTTCCTGCCCCAGCGGCAAGGGGTCCGCTTGGGTGGAGGAGTGAGGTCGGTAATTGGGGGGGATCCTCGTAACGAGGCGTAACAAAAAAAAGCTAAGTAACTAAATGAAAATATGCCTCGTTACATTGAATTATTAATAAGCATTGACAAGTGATATGTACCAAAAGGATTAATTATGTTGTCAAGGGTTGCTGCTCTTGAAGATATTTTTACTATTGATGGCGACTTTAGAGCTTTTTAAATGAAAAGTTTGATCCATTTTTTCGGAAGTTATTTTTCTATTATTAATTGCCATTATGTCTATTCTAATAGGTCTATACATCATATGTATAATAGTGTCGGTTTTATTAAAAAATTCCTATTCAAAATTGTTATATTAAAACGAAGAGTAAGTATGAGTCTCTTCTCAATAAATATATCAGGCGAGTGTATTTCAATTTGCTTATATAAGCAAAATTTTCGAATTTTATTTCAGAATAAATGGTTAACTCCATTTTCGAATCAGTTTACAAAAATGCATAGTAAATCATAATTAAAATGGTAAAGTTGCTGCAAAATTTTCTTCAAAACAAATTAAACGTCTCAAAATTGACTTCAAAATAAATTATTCACTTTAAAATTTATTCTAAGGTAAATCTTTCACTTTGAAATTTATTTGGAGATAAATCATTCCCTTCAAAATTTACTTCAAAATAAATTATTCGTTTTAAACTGAGTTTCAAGATAAATCATTCGTTTCACAAAATTTATTTCAGAATAAATCATTTATTCTAAAATCTACTTCAAAATAAATCATTCGCTTCGAAATTTGCTTTAAAATAAATCAATTGCTTCAACATCTATTTAAAAATAAATCATTCAAAATGTACTTCAAAATAAATCAATCGTTTCAAAATTTATTTGGAAGAAAACTATTCACTTCAAAATAAATCATTCACTTATAAATTTACTACAAAATTATTCGCATCAAACTTTTTTAAGTTTCACAAAATTAAGTACAAGAATATAACAGAATAAATTACAGTTTATATAAGTAAAGTAGTTCAAATTCTTGCAAATTGGTAACAATTTTTCAGTTTAATGAATATTCATGAAACTACAATAATATGATTTCATATAAAACCTAATAAAAAGAAACTGAAATGACTAAAATCCACACAGTCGTTTAACTTATATAATATTTACGGAGGCATGAAAATATAATAAATTAAATATATCTGTTGAATACAAAACCGAATAGAAAACAAAAACAAAATTCGTGTAAAATATGAATTACAATTAATATTTCATCTAAATCAAAATGAAAATTTAATCGAAATACCTCTTAAAAATTAATTGAAATGTCTACGATGTATTTGATTAAATATTTCTGAAACCAATCTCTGCACGGTGATTATAAAAAAGTCAAAATAATTCAAGCTCATTGTAATCGTTAAAATTTTCTCTTGATCTTCCATTAAAGAAAATAAAATTGCAACAAAAACACGGACATTTAATCTCCTCCTGGTAAGACTCCTAATCGTCTCCTTTCTTATTACAAATCGTTCACCCTGTTGGCAAAGCGAATGGTGGCCTTAGAAGAAAGAACAGAAGGATATTCGCGGTATTCCCGGTATGTTCCAAAGCTGGTCTGCTTTGTCCAAATTTTTCCGTTCATTTATCTACACATCCTGCAATCCCCATGGTTTTCTTGCGGGGATGGGACGCTGTCACCCTCTTTCTGTCAACGGTTTTCATTTCTGTAGTCAGCACGCGTCTAACGAGCCTCACTGGCCCGTTCCATCCCTCGAACTCAGAAATGCCTTTGTTTTTGCTGACTACCTTGCGATAGTGTCCTAAGCGCGATTGCAATTTCCACGGGTTTTTTTTCGCCACCCTCGCGACTCTGTTACCCCTTCCTGCATCCTGGTTCTTGGTCCGTCGGACCGGTGAATTTTTTTTGCAGAAAGAAGCGTGCGGATCGGCCTATCATCACCCTTTGTAACCTTTTTCTGTGGTCCTAACCCCGGGTCGCGTGGAATTTTCGATGAGAAATTCCTGACGCGGCGGGGACCCGGACGAAAAAAAGTGATTGCGGATGCTAGTTGCGGTTTTCGCTGCCGGAAGACCAGTCCCCTGTGAGGAATTACTTTTTTTACGTGAGCCATTCTGGCAACGATTATGGTTGGATAGGGGAAATTTTAGTGATATCAAGTATTCATTTTCAATATTCTCTCTTTTATGCTTTGTACAGTGGACGGTTGAACTGTTGCTTTTTCATTAGAGTAATTTTGCTTTTATATAGTAATTTGTATTTTTAAAATAAAATTGGATACCACAGTAATGTATTTAATATCATATCGGCAAAGACATATTTCTTACTGCAGTGGTAAGAAAAAAATATACATTCATCACAGTAATTTTGCTTTCACCCCACTAATTATGTATGATTTATAGTACTTGTAAAATAGAATTTTCTACCACTGAAGGTAACTATGTACTTAATGTCTTATTGATAACACTATGACTTTGATTTATTACTACAATGACAGGGAAAAATATACATTCTTTATGTAATGTATAATTACAATATTAATAATGATGCATATTATAAATATATTAATTATAGGAAGATATTTTAGGAAGATATAGAACTTCACGAGAAATAGAAAATATATTTATTTTAATTTTGATAAACTTAAATACTTGTGGTGTATACCTTTATATGACATGGAATTGGCAACTATAATTTTATGATACAAATTTAAATTCTCCAAATATTCACAAAGTTTTATGTTGTTATTAAGATTTTAACAAACGTGGCTAAGTTAATTTAAAAAAACTGCAACGCTTTGAAACCATGCAAACATGTTTATTCAATTATCTTAAAAAATGCATGGAAACCGAGAAAGGTGGAGAAAAAACAACTCATCCATTAAGTGTTAATCTTCTTTATTTGTCTTAATTGCTTTAGGTGAGAACCAGTGGTATGTTTAGTAGTTCTTTTATGACAGCTACAAATAGCATTTAACAATTTATAATCGGAACGTTATCGTTTAAACGATATTTCATCAGGCATATATTCAAGGCACATTGACACCACTCATATGCATATTAACCATATGTCGGGGAGGCTCCGTGGTCGAAGTGACGTAATACAATATATGAAGAACGAAAAAGATTTATTCAAGAAATGGAATACAATTTTATACACAACCTGATGGCAACGTAAAAAATAAAATTAATTGTCGTTAGGTGAGACGGATGTGTTAATGTGTGTATTGCCTCGCAGTGAAAGTGTACCCATCGCTAATACTATACTCTCACTTTTATTAAATTTGTATTAACTTCTTTATTATGTCAATACCTACTTGAATAACTGCCTAAAAAATTATAGATTACATCATCAAAAGTAAGATTTTCGACGAAGATCTCATCGATCGGAAGGCAATAAATCGAAAGCCTGGCTAGTTGTCGATCGCCTGCACGATACATGTGTACAAGTAGGTAACTGCGGTGGTATTGTCGCGAACAACATTGATTCTTGGGTCGTCACCTCGTAAGCTCACCGGTGATCGATCGTTTTAGGGTTACCGCAAACATACGGGACACGGTTCGCTTCAATTCCTGTCGGGACTCAGTGGAGGCAGCGATCTTGACGGTCTTTGATAGCAGTTCATGAATGTGTAAAGTAGGTAGTCCCAGGTTTCTCCGGATTCCATGGGCTGACTTGAGACGAGCAAGAGCCGACTAGGTCCAACGTCAAGCTACGTTGGATAGGGATGGTTCACACAGTGGCTCGATCTGTCGCGTTATCAGGAAACAATGGCTGTTTTGGCTGGCTTTGCTCGACTTTGATCGCTCCATGTCAGACGAAGTTTGTCTTACTTGAAACCGGCTCCTTTGAACGATCGCCCACTATCGAAATACGCTCCTAATGGACTATTTCAGTCGGCTCCCCCGTCGGGCCGTGTATTATCAGACTCTTATTATCGTGTTACCATGATCCCGAGAATCTCAAGTTTCGTGACGGCTTGCATTAAGGAAGTTCCTTCCGTAAACTCGTGCTGTAATTACCTGTGGAAATTTTTTTACTTTCTCGGTTTTTCTTTTCTTTTATTCGTTGCATTATACGATAACGGTGAACCGAGTTTCTTTTATTTCTTTTTTTTTTGCGCGCGTGGGTGAGAGAGTACAGATTTTTAACTTCGAACTTTATTGCTTCAGGGGGAACGGTAACAAGATGTTCCATTTAAAGTGTTAAACGCTGTACGATGAGGTCTTTTATGTGATAGAAAAAGTTTTGAAATTAATTTTTAGTGATTAAAATTCGGTGTGCGGTTCATTTTTGAAAATATTGTTACTTACGTTTATACGTAACGAAATATAATTTACATGTATAGTTATTTTGTTTCATGGTTTATCTTCTTCCAAGAAAAATTCTTGAGGTGTAATCCTTCAGCCATTCGAGATAAAAAGAAGGTATTTTAATAAAAGAAGGGAACATGCTGTTACGTATGAACAGCCTAACCTGGCCCATTTTGAAGATCAGACGTTTATATATTACCCCACTTAAAGAAGAAATAAAAGAGCATCCTTTTTTGCTCCCAAGGGAGCCACGTATCTACCCCTACACCTACCTAACGAATCTTGTACGAAAAGGAATGTTACCTTTATCCTTAATCATTTAAACGGAACATTTGTAAACGATATTAAGTAACAATTCCTATGCACAACAATTTCACGTTATATTTTAGAACCCATAAATTCAGACCATCTATAAATTCGGTTGAAAGAAACAAGGAAGATTCTCAATAAACTGAGCCTTCGACGTGAAAAAATATCTCGCATCATAAATTTGGTAACCCTTGTCATTTGCACTTTCCGTCCCATAAATTTTTCCTTTCTTTACGCCTTACTCTGCAGTTTATTTTAGCTTCAAAAATTATATTGTCCAATCATTCAACCTTATATTCACCCTCGCATTGAAACATTTGTCAGAAATTTAATGTTGCACTATGTTTCCTTTATATTGTACTATCTTACACGAAATGTTGTGTCTCCATTCCAAATTTTTAAATTTAAAGAAATTTGGATGTGTATTGAAAAATATTTAACATCCTTATTAAAGGACAAAGTTCATGTTTTGGAGGTGAAAATAATCATTCGAGTAATAGAGGTAAATATTGTAATTAAGTATAATAATCTCAATGGTACTGTAAAATAACCTGGCAAACTACTATTCTGTTACATAATTCGTGTACAAAGTTATGGGCAAAGTACTTTATGACTTTACATGGTAGATTTCTTTAATCTATTATTTTTCTGCAAAGTATATTTGTGTACAAGTTACAGGAAACAATTTTTTACTGTCATTTTATGCTTTCAGATCTGTAATCAAAAGTAATCATAATGTTGACATCCACCCTTAAACTCAAGGTCAAATTTTTTATTGTCATGTGGTTCAGATATAGATGGTTCTTTTGAAAAATGATGTTCATTGATAGCAATTGATTTTATTGATAATACTGACTAATACTGGCTTATTAAAAAACTGATTTTTAGTAAAAATTTCACTAATGACACTGACTGATAATATACATGCTTACATATTGTAATTTTAAAACATACTAAAATTACATATTTATGTGGAAACACATTATGGGATCCATGAAAAATAATTTTTTCCTACCTGCGTTATTCGTCAATCATTAAGAAAACCAACATTCACCCCTCCATTTCAATTTTCTGACACCGAAATTCTTTTTCAAGCGATCCCTCGCCGCTCTAGAATTTCACCGATTGGTTCGCGGCGACGAGAAACGTTTTCTTCTGGCAGGTCTGTACCGGTAACACGGTATCCATTAACGAGGGATGTTTTGTCGGTCATCGAACGGCTAGTTCGCGTCATTAGCGCCTCTGACCGATCCCCATCAGTCATCCTTACCCCTGGATGACAACCGAATTCGCAATGCGCCATTCCAGATTGATGGATCTATCCGTTTCTCGGTACATCCTTTGCCGATTCCGGACGAAAATCCTCTATACTTTTCGCCGTACGCACCCGACATCGTAGAACGCCGGCAATCCGATGGCCATTAGTTATCAAATTATTTCGTTTGCCCGACCTGGACGTTAGGAAACGTTTATGCACGCGTCACGATGATTTATGGAATACCACAAGCTTCTGTATGTCCTAGGCACATCCTGAGCCCGTTACTCGGAAATAATCGATGATGGGAAAATTATGTGGGTCGTGACACGTCGACCTGGTTCTCCGACGTTTCTGCTGAGAACGTTTCGAGGAATTATTGTGGTTCGGTTTGTTAGTTGGGTTGAAGAGAAGAGATTCTTTTCGAGTACAATATGATTGTGGTATCAGTCACATTTAGTTATATTGGCATTGTTAGTATTATCCATTTCCTCTCGGAGGTATTTTTACTATATTTTATTTTACGAAGGAAGGTATTTTTGTAAACAGTAATTTTAAAATTTACAAGGTAAATAGTTAAATGAATTCTTTTGAGGGGATTATTCTTCGACTAATAATTTCCACTGTCTGTTTCTCTATGTTTATATGTATATCACATGTGTAATATTTTAATTAGTTAAAAAATGCTTTTTTCTAATTATTCTATTAAATCGTATGCCGTCTTGAATGCAAAGGGTAGTAAAATAGAATAAGGGTTTTAAAAGAGTGTATAATATGATGATTGTGTCACGGATCATTAATACGATGCTACAATATAGATAATTACATTATACAGTAAAAGCACTATAAAATAGTAGGGATTATTATTTACGTATTATTACTACTATACAACAATATGGATTATTAGTATTGTACGGTAACATGAATGCGTTCAAAATTAATTTTTTGATATAATGTAGTATGTTCCTGTTTCAAATTATTGGTATGATCTTAGAACTAGTAACATTCATAGCAGTTTCTGAATTGTTTCGCAATTCCATTTAATACTGCATTTACAAACTTACAGCATAAATTTATTTTTAAGTTGAAAATGAAATGGCAAAATGAATTAGTAGAAAGTGAAACATAAAGTAACGTATGCGATTATTATTTACCTTTACAAAAGTCAAGAAATATTTCCATAAAAACAATTTGAGAAAATTATGTAATTTGAAATGTAGACCTGAAGCAAGTCATTTTAACCTTTCTGGTAAATTTTGTGTTAATAAAACAATTAATATTTTCAAGATAAATTTTTTTATCTATAAAATTTTGTTTTATCGACAGTTATTAACAATAGAAGATTACATAAAATTTATATGAAATTTATATATTTGATTTAATTTTCTCTTGTACAAAATTTAAACAAAAATTTACGATTATAATTACATATTAATTGTAATAAAATATAATTATGATTAAACATACATCGTGTCAAAATACAATTACAATTAGATTACATATTGCTAAGATATAATTATAATTAAACACGCACCGTATCAAAATACAGTCATAATTAAATGCATAATACAAAGTATAATTAAATTAAAGTACGTACTCCATAATTAAATTAAATTAAATCAATAAAGCATGTTGCGTAACGCAATATCGCGAGTGAAAGGGTTAAAAACGAACGTTCAACGCGGAAATCATAAACAAATAATTCGTGTGTTTCATCAAATGGTTCGTTTAAACATTCAGCACGGCATCAGAAAAGGAGAAACTTTCTTCTCCGTGGAAACCGTGTTTTTCAATTTTAAATATTTCCACGGAATCACTGATTTCCTTTAAGCAGATTTCGAATCTCGGAAATAAGGTGATTTTCGTGGGTAAATCTCTCTGCGAGGCAGCCAGCTCTTCTCTTTCGAATTTTTCGCGATGAAAGTTGAACGCGCGCCCAGATTTCCCGATGCTGGCTCGTGTACGCCTCGTCAATCTGTTATTTTCCCACAGGCGTATGAATATTCTCAGGTACGAGCGCGAGGAACCGTTTCGATGGTAAAAAGAAGCTTAAACGTACGATATATAAAGCTACAGTCTGGTAAGGCGCACAAAGAGGAAAATAACGTTCACAGTTTTCTTTCTCGAGAGCTCAAACTCAATATTGCACAATTTTTCGCAAAAATAATAAAGCTACATTACATGTACCAAATTGTTTAAAAAATTCAAATAACTTCCATATATTGATCTAAATATTGAATATTTTTTGGATGCAGTAATAGCCCTTTGCTATAAATCGGTAGTAATGACACTCTGTCGAGTACGTAATCAGCTGTTAATGTTTTAGAAAAATTTCATTTAGTATTTGTTAAATGAACAACGAATTACTTTATTTTTTTTTCTATTTGTATCAAAGGACTTAACCCATGTACATGTACAATGCTTTTCTGAATTTATCGTAATTTCAACCAAATGATACCCTGAAAAAAATATTTTGTGCGTTATGAATATTTTCTGTAAACAAACTAGTTAGACCACACAACAAATTTGAAATGCAAAAATCATAGATCTACAGACATCGACAGCTAGTTAGATAATTTTTTGGAATAGAAATATCATAAATCTACAAACGTCAGTAATTAATTGCACTACGCACAATAAATTTATAGTGGAAATAATTATTGCTATATCATTATCTAACCCACAGTATATTAGCAATTCTATTTCAAATTCTAAAAATAGCATAATTACCATGCTTTTACTTCAAATATTAGCATAATTGTAAATTTCGGTACAATTACACGCCTCGTAAATGTGTAAACGGTTTCATTTTGTTTATCATCACATCAAATTATTACGATAACGCTTGAATGCCTATCAACCGAAAATTTTCACCTAACCGTTCATTCACCGAGCCATGAAACTCAGTTGTTGCAACTCAGGCTAATCGGCAGGAGTTCTCGCATTTCCAACGAATTGCTCGTCAAACGGGTAAGCGCATGGCGTGCAGTAAAAATAAGAAGTGCCTCGTTAGAGAGACAAGCCGTAGTTGCAATTGTATTCAGTTCTCGTAATTTGACGGTCGTTGTCGGACGTAACTTTGGATGTCCAAGAACAGCAGTTTATTTAACGTCAAACCAACGGAAAACACCGGTTTCCATGGTGGACACGTGTACAGTGTGTTGTATAAATATACCAACCCCTTTTGTTTGTATTAATCTGAATTTTGGGCTGAAAATTATTGTTCTGTATAAAGTAAAAGTTGTTCATTTGTATTAGTATTTAGGGAATACTGATCATAATTTCGTTCCGAAAGTTTAAAACAATGCTATGTCGAGGGATTATATATACTTATGCAACGTGCTGTATCTGTTTATTAGAAGCAAAGTGATTATCTCTGGCTATTGGAAGCAGAGTGATTATCTCTGGTTATTAAAATCAACGCGGTTATTTCCGATTGTTGGATGGTTGTTAAGATTAGTGATGGGAAAACACTTGTTATTAGTCGCCGCCATAGTGATCAAAACTCGAGAAAGACAGAGAGAATAGTATAAAATTCAAACCGATTAGTAAGAAAACAAATTGTCATATTAAAATAACGAAACAAATATTTTCATCTCATTTTGTGAAGTCTTTTCAAACAAATTTTCTTTATGCAGAATTTATTAATATAGAATTATCTTTCAAAGTAGCATTCTCAATAGAATAATTAACACAAATTGCACTTGCGAAAATGATGAAATTACGCAAAATTACCACCGTCAAAGTTGCTTCAAGATTTTTATACAGCACATAAAGTTACATTGCCCAAAAAGCCATTCCACTAGAAAAGAGCATTCTTAAGTGGCGAGAAACATTTTTTTGCGGCAAGATTCTGTAGACACAGTCCTAAAACTATGAGTAGCAGTTTCATCTCGGATTTTCACGGCTTCAAAATATGCTCACATCCGAGAAAAACTAGCGCTCGCGTGAGCATATAAGGAATAATAAATTCTCGCTTCCGGGGTCCTCTTTTCATAAAATTTGAAGAACCCCTCTTACACCGTAAGCTAGCGAGTCACATACTCTAGTGAAACTTATTTCTTTTTTTATCAGTAATATCCGAAAGAGAAGGTTTAGTCAGCGCTACAAAATTTAGCTTTGCCAGATATAGGGATAAGATGATGTCACATTCATATTCTACGGACTCTGTGATAAACATTGTTAGAATTACGGGATGATAGATAATAATATTCACTAACTTATTTATTTATATTATTATATCATAATAAAAATCACGTGGCGCACAGAATGTTAGAAACAGCAAAGAAGAGCAAAAGACGAAACTCACACCACTCATGCGACATACTTCGCGTATTCACACACGCACATATGTACATACTGTCATGCGTTCATAAATTTCAACAAACATACATATGACAAAAATTGTTTAAATGATCAAAACCGTGAAAGATTTCAATCCAGGGCCATGAATGCCCGGGGCAAATAAAGCGCGATAAAGATTCATGGGTAGGGCGCGGAAGTTTCATACGCAGAGCGTTCCTGTCGTTATTCAACCGGATGCCAAGAAGGGACAGGAAATTTTTTAATGCGTAGCCGGGAATAATTAAAATGCAACCGGTATGCGTGTGACGTTCGAGGCCCAATAAATCAGCGACACGTTTTGCACGTTCCCTCCCGTTAAATCTACCGGCCACGTTATTTCCTGCTCGTGCACGCGCCACCAACACGCTCCTGTCCCCCTAATGAAATTATTTCCATTTGATCTTGCGGTACGACTGACACGCTGGCCATCTCGTCTGCCCAATAATGCATCTCTATAGAAACCGATATAAGCGATGGTCGATAAAAAATACATCGTAATCCGGAGTTAGTTAAAATCAGTTAATTGCCAAAATCGTGTGTTACATATACCAAGCCCATGTATTCAGTAGGAAATTATAGTCAACATTCCTTAAATACACTTTAAAAACTCAGATTAATAAAAACAGAAGAGGTTGGTATATTTAAACGACTGCAGATTTCTTGAAGATCAAATACCCAACACACCCAGGATTTTTTCACTGCAAGTTTCGCGGAACATCTTACCGCCATTATTTTTCCGTTTCATCTTCTCTTCGATCAAAGCGCTTCTCCGTACTGTGGCTTCCCGTTCTTTGATTTGTCGACACGCGCACACCTTTCATAGCCAGCACGACGTTTATTCTCTCTTTCTCTAATTCTCCGACTTTCACGCATCCGCTATGAAATTTTAATATACTGAGATTGCGGATCGCGTTCCACACTTTCGAGCTCATTCACGAACGGTTCGTTGAAACTCGTGGAAATGTAGGTCTGGCCCGTTGACGTATTTCTGGGACGAACGTAAAACGAGTAGAGCACGAACGTTCGCCGAGAATGAAACAGACCGATTCCGGTACGTGGCTTTGAATCAATTCGTATTCATTTAGCGCAGGTGTTGCTAACGGTGAAAAATCGTTCTTACCTTATCCCGGGACGTCCTGCGCGGCCAATGAAAGGTACTCGTTACTTCGTGCCACGAAACGAAGCTGCCTCGGAAGGGTGGATACAGTAGGTGGAACCTTCGAATGATTTATCGTCCGCGACATTCGCCTCGTTCCTTTGATAAAAATAGCTTCGAGTTTCTCGCTGGCTTTCGAGGGGGCAGCTTTCGGGTAGAATGGGTGGAGCAAAGTAAACGTTCACCGAGATGTCGTCGAAGGGAAAAGCTGAATTTGTAGCCGACGAAATATGCTCTGTCATTAAACCGCGCTTACGGAACGCCTACTGCCGTTTTTTAACTTTTTCCTCTTCTTTTTTACTCTTCCTGAAGGGGCTGCCTGTATTTTAACGCGAGCCACGATCTTGGTTGATATTGAAGGAGTAATTTCCAATTTGATTCCGTTCTTCAGGGTTCTAATATATTTCTATGCATTTCGATAAATGGTTTTTGTCGAAAGAGTAGAGAAATTGCTCTAAAATTCAAGTAAACATTGTGGAAGTAACATTGAAATTTTCTACCCAAAAATATAGCGTATATATAGAATATTAAAATATATTAAAATATTCATTAAATATTGAAGTAGAAAAATGGTGTATATAGAGAATAATGTATTAAGTTGTTAAAATCGTGAAATACAGAAATTTGAGGTATAAAAATTTAGCAATATAGAAGTTTGAAGATGTGAAGATTTGATGATGCACTTCTATTGAGATTAATATGAAAGATACAGTTACTAGAAAATATTATATAGAATAGTTAGTAATTAATTTAAGAACAAATACAATATATTTCAGAAAAAGATCCCCAGGATGATTCTCCTTATTTATAAATCAACAATAATAAGATTTATTCTTCTAGAAAAGTATTAGATTCTATCTGTGACTAAACTACATAATAACATTTTAGAAGTATTTTAATTACAAGAAATTATAACTCTGTTGTAATCTATCTATAATAGTTTGTATACCTCTTCAAGGATATATCCCCTTATCGGCGAGACAAAGGGGTGATCTAATTCTTTTAACTTCTTTTAAATTCTCTAATTTCTCCTAAATTGCTAGTAATTGAATAACAAAAAATTCCTGAAGATGTAGTATTACAGAAAAAAAAAAATCCACGCATTTGTTATCAAATTTAAAAAAGTATACATATACATCGATATCCTTGAAGGGGTGAAAAGGTTAAAATCATATTTCATCAATTTCAGCGAATTTATTTCGTAACAAATTATCAGGAATTTTCCTGTCTTATAATATTACGGTAGAGTCTCTTTCGTAGAAAAACAGTAATTAAAGGATACATTAATTACGACGGAATCGCGTTCCGTTTCACAAAAACGGCTAATACGCGTTCCGTCAACCTCGTTATTTTGTAATTCGATGTTTGTAATTCGATCACTCATCATTATCCTTCTGTTTCCTTTGTTTCAGGTAAGTAATTTACCGTTAACCTCGTTCCGTGGGGAAATCGCTTTTATGCGGTAAGTCTCTCGACCGTGAACGAATTGGTAACAATTAATGGATTTTCCTCTCTGCTCGATCGACCGCCGAACTTTACCACTTTCATTCGAGCTCAATGAAAATTTAACGCCAGCCGGCGATCCCTCAAAGACACTATTTATCAGCGACAAAGTGTATAAATAATTTAATTAACACGCCCGTTACCGCTTGAAACGATCCAAACGTTCGCGATCAATGATACCAGAATATTAGTGGAACAGAGGATCATAATTATTATCCTAACCACTAATTACTAATAAGTCTTTAAATTAATTTTTTTCTTTCTATTGCAAATAACAATTTCTCATTCTATAACATGATATGCTCGTACAAGAAGACTATAAGGTTCATTTATTGGGTTATACTACTTAGCGTTGATTAATAGACATACACTTTTATTTAATAAAGAAATCAGAGGTACAGTCGATTGAGTATGATGAGGTAAATCCACTAAATTTTTTTATTTGTTTTTTATATATATTATTTGGAAAAATTATTAAAAATTAAACTCAGTCCACGAAACAGCTTAACACCTTGATTGCCATGATGGTCACAAATATACAAACTATTTGTATAATGTAAACTATAACTGTTTGTATAATGTACAAACTCAGTGAAATTAAAAAAAAAATAATAAAAGAAACTTCTGCTTGTTCTTAATACTGGTTCAATACTATACATTAAGACAATAAACGATCAAATTAAAAAATTAATTATTCGCATCATAACTGATGTCTAACCTCATACGTCATGCGGTAGTCAACGTATTAACTGCTTATAGTTTTCTTCAACAAAAAAAAATTTTCTGTTAAACAAATTATTTTCTCTAATATTATTTTAATTTGTGAATGTAAGACAAAATTAGTTATTAGAAATATTTCACTGATCATCACATATGACAATATCACATAATGGAAGTTATAATATATGATATTCAAAATATGTAACTTGAACTGATCGATAAATTATTTATAAATTGCAATGCAATGATTAAAATAATAATTAATATCAGTATATTCATTTAATTAATGCATTGTCCAAATACTGCAAGTAATACTAATCAACAGTTCGCATCTTCCATCCATTTACTGAACATCAAAATTGAAACATTAATTTACTTCAAACGTCTTAACATCAAAAACGGCATAGAATTAATAAAACATTATGCGGAAATAAAATATAATAATAAAATATTGAATGAAACGTTAATAAAATATCAAGAATCTATCAAGAAATATCAAGAATTTGTACCGAGTAAATCAAGTGCGAAAAGCGTACATCTCTCAACCAGCACACTATACAGAACTCCCTTAAGTAACACTATCCGAACTATCAGAAAAATGCGAATCAATCTCCCTTACACTATCGTAACAAGCAAAACAAAGAGGTTACGATTGGTTGGTCGATTCAAGCTGCTCGTGTGACGTGCGTCCCTCGGGGGGTGGAATTTGAGGGATCGAGTAAGGAGAAAGGAACAAGAGAAAGCTGGCAAAAAGTAGAAAAGAACGGAAGGGAGAAAAACGAAACGGTCAGGCAGACTGCGGGGAAAAAGAGCGTGGCGGAGACATCGTGAACCGATCGTCCGTGAAGCTGCCTCGACGAGTAGAAAAATTGTGTGATACACACGTCTGCGTTGGGGCTTGGATCTATCTCCTGCGAATAAGCCGGGCTTGATAGCGAAAACCGTCGATTCACACGCGACAGCGAGGATAGAAGGAACTATAAGGAACAGAGAAAGAACAAGAAAGAAGGACAGGGCGATGTGGATGAAGGATTGAACGAAGGAGGGAGAGGTTCGAGGTAGATGTAAGAGAAGGATTATCTTGCGTCGGGGCTTCGAATCTGATAGTGACTGTTCGGCAGGGTGTTTTCAGCGGTTGCTACGGGGTTAAGCGGGGTGAAGAGGTATGCTTTTAAGGTATTGGCCCCCCAACGAGTAAAGAAGACCGCTGCAACCACCTTCACGAGCATTCTCGCGTATTATACGCGTAAAATCGAACTTTCCGAATCTGACCGTTATTTATCCAAAGCAATTATTTTTTAGTTCGATATCAATCGTCGAGACTTCTGTTTTCAAGGGTTACTTCGATAACTGACTCTTGTTTCTGATCGCTCTCTGTCGTCAACCCTGCGCTTCCTAACGTACAAAGTTCGAAGGTATATATCCCTCTGATGGAGAAGGTTATTTCTTTCGTACAACACTGACCATCGAACATTAGGTCTCCGTATTTCGATCTTTTAGCGAACTTGCGGTTCATTTATTTAACCATCCGTGCAATTTCTTGAGTTGACCGGCAACTGAGTTTGACATGTAAACTTATCAAACCGATACAAAGGATTGCTGATATTTTTCACAGATGGTGGTCAAGCACAGAGATACAATTTTTGTTTTAAATATATTTCCATATCATCGATATACATAGTATCCATATGTTTCAAGCTGTTTACGTGGTACAGTGTTCATTCCATATAAGCAAAAATGTCCTTTCCGATATAAGCACAAATGTTATCCCCACCACTGGGGGGAAGACCCCTCGAGACGCCCGAGGTTCGCTCGCCGGGAAATGTAACGTGACCCGGGTATTAGTGTATCCGTGAGACAATACCAATGCAAATATAAAACTTTTTTATTTTTAACTTTTTCGTCATCAAACTTTTACCAATTAATTCTTGACATTTTTCCGATTAAAATGAGATCAAACACAATATAATTTGGACTATATTTACTGGTTTAATTGACGATAAAAGTTTCTCACGTCGAAGAGGATAGCGAGTCAAAAAGAAAGAGACGCTACGATCGTGGCAGTCGGCAAAGATCAAAAGTCTGTTCGATTGTTTGCAATACTTGAGCTTTGCTAATTTTTTTATTTTTCATCCATTTTTTTATATAACTTTTTCCATCATATTCGTGACGTTTTCCTGATTAAAATGAGACCAAACACGACGTAATTTGAGTTATATTTACTTGCAATATCTTATTAGAGTAAAATCATCGATGTACGCGTAACACTTGAAATTACAAGTAAATATGTCCCGAATTACGTCGTGTTTGGTCTCATTTTAATCGGAAAAATGTCAAGAATTAATTGGTAAAAGTTTGGTAACGAAAAAGTCAAAAATAAAAAAGTTTTATTCTTGCATTAGGAGTGTCCTTCTAGTAGGTCACTGTTTGTTTACGTTCAGTCTCCTTCACTCGAAATGTAGCACCTTTACGATATACGCAAAAGGCGACCGTGATATTTTTCTCTTCTGTCCTTTTCTACGTTCGGCAAGACATCAATCAATGTAGGACCTGTACGATATAAGCACAACTTCACTCCCGAAAGATTTGCTTATATAGAATATCCACTGTATTAGATAAATCATATACATTGTGTATTTTAATCTTTGTAGTATGAAGTTATTAATATTTCCTGCATGAGGTACTTTTGAAGTGAAAAACAATTTAACGCAGGCTTCCACGAATTTGATTCCAGGTAGACATTTTCCTATTGTTTGAAATACAAAATAAGTTTCAATCAATGAAATCTAAATATTACACAACATATCTATCACAGACTCGCTTAAAACTGGCAGAAAAATGCAAAAATTTCTTTGTAGATTTTTATTTCCGGCAAAATATGAGCATGTAGCTCGCGATTTCACCATTTCAGAAGATTCGCATTACTTTCTCCCCATTTCCTTGACCTTTGATCTCTGGAGCGTCCCGTCGGCTTGGCCACGTGACTGCGTCCCAGCAGGTTATCGTCTACGAAAAATTGACAATGTGATTATTCGCGTAACGAGGTGTATCGTCGACAGACAGAGGCGAAGTCGACGCAATCCAGGAACCACCATTCCCCTCGGGGCTGGTCCCTAAGTCGCAGGACCTTCGCTCGTTATCGAATCTTCGGCAACGCGACTGATTGGGATACACACGCGGTGAGCAATTTAATCCCGACCAAATTATCCCGCTAATTATCGCGGCGAACTTCCGAAATTTCATTATCGTTCGCCTGCTTGTTCACAGTTTGTTTCCAAACACTTTGTCTGTTCGGAAGGAATTGATTGGACGCAATGATATTACACGTGGATATGGTGTGAGAAGTATTCTTCATTACAGTTTGGTGTATAAAGCTCATCAATTTGATACACAACGTTCATCAGTTTCGTGTATATAGTTCATTAATTTGGTATATAATGTTCATCCATTTTGTAGACACGATGTTACCTCTATGGAACGCACAATTTTTTACCCACTTGTAGCTACTTAATGAAGAAGAGTTTACAATGAACGTTTCAAGGTATAGAGGGTATAACAGATATCGATAGGAAAATAATTCGAAAACAATTTATTTTCATATCGAAATCGAGTAACCGATTTTGCTGCATTAGTCACAACATGATGACCAAAATGTTAGCTGAAGTACAACTTCAATTTTCTACTACTGTATTTAATCTTCTATTCTTTGAAATCGTAATTTTATCATCATAAAAAGTTCATTCAGCTTTCCCTCGTTGAAATTTTCAAAGCTTCAGTAGCATTCGGTAGAAGGATTGCAAAGTAACGATTTGGAACTCAGGAAACGCTTTCTAAATCAAGGCCCGCACGCCGGAAACGGTGGTGGCAGGTGTTGTTCGCTAGCCAAGATGATGAAAGATGACGCGCCGTCACCTTGCTTGAAGATCCTTCTGACTGGTGGTTTCCATCGACCCTGTCAGTTCGAGCATGAAATTACCAGCGTGAGCGGCACAACAGTGTCGTGGAACGGGTTGCAAGCGAACGATAGAAGAAGAGGGAGATGCATAGAAGAGGAGAGCGAGTCGTGTTGGGCGATAGTTGCAGGATGAAGGGAGAAAGACGACGAAACGACGGGAGCAACCGGGAACATCGAAGAACGGAGACAACCGGGGTGAAAGTGGCGGGGATGGGGGATCAATTATTGTCATTCCAGGCCGTAGTTGCTGGATCCTGATGGCTGGTTTCGTGTCGTATGTTAGTCGTGCCAGTAACACGACAATTCGTTACCGAAGGCAACCTCGAATCGACCTTTTCGGCCATGTTCCTCGCTCTGGCTGTTGGCGACGACGATTTCCAGCATACCGACGTATTACGTCCCGGTAATTTGTCACGAATAACGCTTATTAAGCGATTCAACTGTTGCCACGCTCGGTCATTTATCGGCCCGTCTGCGATACCGTAAATTTCATTAAGATCACCGGCTGGAGATTGCGAGCCAACCTGACATCGAGCTGGCAACTCTTCTCAGCTTTGGTATGCGGTGATCACTGCTCGTCGGTGGAACGATCGCTTTGGAGATTTGGCTGATTGCGGACTGATCGGGGACGATTAATTCGAGACCGTAGATTCTTGACAATGGTATCGTTTTGCATGGTTTAATAGCTGTTTGATGGTAATTGAGCCATTCGTAATCCGACGGTGACGTGAATCATAGCTGTAATGATCGGGGGTGCTGAAGGATACTGTACTATGAAGGGTATTGTATTATGTTTGTATTATCCTGTAAGATGAATGTACTATTCAAATTTGGATGTAATGATTAAGTACAGTCTGGTTTTTAAATAAACGAACACTTGCAGTGAAGTAACAGGAAACAATTTTTATATATTTGTAGATGTTATTTATAATTTTTATATGTTGGCTGATGCATTTAGAACGAGTCATTTTTTATCATTTCTATTAAATTTAATAAATATATTTCAGTATATTGTAATATATATGTTTACAATCCTAAATTTATTTAGTTGATTCTGTGAATGAAATACTTTTTAAAATCCTTCAATTAATGCATAATTAATTAATTATTAAATATATTAGTTCAAGTCATATAATAATATGGCTATATCATTATTTCATTGCTTAAACTTAAAATAATAGTTACAGTGCAATAAATAAATCTTATTAAAGGTCAACGTTTAAATATTTTTTAAACTGATCATATTTAAATTAGATTCGCAAAAGCATGATTTCTCAATATCTAAGAGCTCATTGAATTTTATATTATATTACTTCAAAAGATTTTCTAGATAATTAAATCTTGATAATCTAGGAATCTAAGAATTTTTTAAATAATAAAGATACAATTTACATACAATCTTAATAAATTAGTAAGCTTATAGGCTTTTCAAGAATCGTGCACTAATTTAAAATTAAATAAATATATAATCTGAAATTATACGAATTATATGTATAATGTATGTAAATATTTAATAAAAACACGTACAATCTTCTAAGTTTCACGTTCCAGAATTAAATTTATATGCTACAATCGAATTATTCATAACATATTTGCATGGAAGATGTATCGCTTCTTTCAAATTCAAAATTCAAATCCATACCATCTTTCATAGTAAATTTTGCAAGAATAATTCGTCTAGTAAATTTTATTACGAACATCGGTCATGAAGTACGGAGAATTCACTTGGGAAGCTGTAAAAAAAGAGGTTATGTATTACATGAACTGTTAAACGTTCTTTTTTTGCGACGATCCAATACATTTCCGTCGTTTGAGGGTTAACGACCGGCCAACCGACGATCTCGTCTCGCGTGTCGATCGCTGACGTCTTCAAGGATCACGCGATTAAACGATAACAATGAACGTAAATATACAGTTGTCGAGAATCGCGGATGCAGCCTAACATCCCCTGCTGAATCGGCTGCAATTTTATGGCTCGCGTGAAACGCACCAGTGATTCTTCACCGAGGAAATGATTATATTACCGGCAATTAGGCGCTTTAAAAAAGCACGCAGCAACCACCTTGTGTCATTAAAAACACGGGAAAAAGTAATGACCAATCTTGTAATTACAATCGACACGATATTATACACATCAAGCGGCGAGAACACATGACTATCATTACCGCTTCTTATCGAGGTATCGGTGTTCTTCGTGTTTGATTTGGATAATTATAGTACCTGCTTGATAATTACTGGAATCCGGTCACTAATTTGTGAAAAGATTCTGTTAGCCAGAAAATATGTTCTCCCAACACGTATTAATTACGAAAGTATGATATCAAATTTTTGTATTGTATTAAACACGAATTGCAAAGTTCTAATCAATGACTATCGATAATAGTGTTTGTTTTCTTTGTTATATTTATTGTACAATCTTTTGTTGTTTCTTAAAAATTTGCAAGTTTGCAATATTAAACAATTTTTCTTTCGATCAATTTTTGAAATATAAAATATTCATTCATTCTTATTCATAGAATATTTGTTTATGGAACAGTTTATATATTTATTTATTGCTTTTTATAGAGTGTATTTATTTATTATCTTATTTTTATACGAAGGTGTCGAAAAGGATACTTCTTTATTTTTTATATTTTATTATTTAGTTTGATAACAACATTTATCGTATTCAGTTTATACAGTAGATATAAACGGTAATCCATAGTTATAACAAACATTACAGGAAATGTTACGATGAAATATCGTTAAAATAAAATTGTTCATAATAACCTGGTGTCTTTAAGACATGTTTTACAAATTGCTTAAGTATATTCTTGAGGTGAAGACTTCCACAACGATCTTAATTATGAACCTGCCTCATGTATACCGTACCGCTCAAAAGTTTAATTACACGATACAAAGGTTCAATCATACACCGAAAACGTAACATGACAAAATCAATTTCCTCTGTCTGGTTCAAACTACATTTCCACGGATGAAATTAAAAATTTCTCCTAAATTTTAAAAATGTACTTATAAAAGCAGAAACATGGTCAAAGCTCTTCTTGGAGATTTCATCGTATGCATAAACTCTTACTGCATGCTTAACACTGTTGTTATTAAAGGCGACTATGGTTGTTTGCTGCAAACAGACTGGATAGTACGAGTTACTATAGTTGCTTTATGTAAACCGTTTGCATTTCGAAATAAAAAACATGAAATGGAAATTGTAGTCTTTTTGTTCGTGATGTCCACTGTAGCTGATATTCTTGTTATAAGCCGCGTATACCAGCAATGACTGTAGTTGGTGATTATATAACGATTAGTAATTAATTGCCGCTGCTAATTGCATGGTGTTCGTTGCAATTTTCATATCTGTATGTTTAATTGCCTACGTATCAAACATATGTAACCTTAAAGTTGTTAACTTCAAACTATGTGATCTTAAAATTACGATCTTAAGAATGTGTAACTTTAAAAATATGTAATCTTAGAATAACAATGAAATTGTGTTACGTTAAAATTATTAACTGTTATAATATTAAAATTGTAATCTCGGAAATACATAACCTTAAAATTATAATCTTAAAAATGCACAACCCTGAAAGTGTATAACCTCAAAATTATAATCTTGAAAATAGGTAACTTTAAGATTATAACTTTAAAAATAGATAATCCTAAAATTATAACTTTGAAAATATCTAACGCTAAATTATACGCTTGAAAATATATAACTTTAAAATCATAACCTCAATCTTCCTTCCATGATTAAATTAAAAATTATAACATTGAAATATAATGTAAAATAAATAAGACCTTCGTCATGTAAACGATTGAATGATTCGTACACGATAAATACGAAGATAAAAGTATAAAGAATATACCAGGAAGAGAGATGAGATTTTGGTAGCATAATTTTTCTAGCGAGTGTGTTTCTTGTCGCTGGAACGAGACTCATTGATTTCGCGATAAAGTTATTACTTCGTGAAATTTAAATATGCAACGCGTTAGACGGGTTCGCGAAACAAAAAAGAACAACCCCCGGGTCACACCCCTACCTACGACCTCACGATTCCGTGGAGGGAAAATTTTATTTCGCAGCACTGCCGCTTCGTAACAGCTTGCACAAAACTGTCGGTGATATACGAGGCCGTGCATATACCTGGAACGGGGCCATCCACATTAAAAATACACAGCAACGCCAAAATTGATGGACGAGCGGTAGCTGTAATTATTATTATAAATCATCGCGGTCGGTGAACGCGAACGTCCGGTAACTTGTATT
The DNA here is from genome assembly GCF_050947335.1 of Megachile rotundata. Taxonomy (NCBI): domain Eukaryota; kingdom Metazoa; phylum Arthropoda; class Insecta; order Hymenoptera; family Megachilidae; genus Megachile; species Megachile rotundata. Next base: position 3,934,727 of record NC_134994.1, read on the forward strand.
GTCTACTCACTCGTGACGTTTTACAATTTATAAAATAGCCAGGCACACGCTGACAGCAGACTTCCAACGTTTTGGCTAATCGAATCAACGTGTAAACGATCTGATCGAACGATAGTTTGACGACTAGGTACATGAAAATACGACTCTAGAACAGTGATGGACAACTGTACTCGCGGGGTGCGATGCATAGTCCTGTAAGTGACGTATACTCGCGGATACTGATGGGTCGGCAATTTCTCTATCTGAAAATTTAAAGCTTTTATATTCCTGTACTTCTACATTTTTGCGCTTCTATACTTCTGTATTTCCATATTCCCATATTTTCATATTTCTATGTTTCTATATTTTTGTAATCCTATATTTCTACATTTCTACATTCCTACGCTTCTACACTTGAGAAATCTAAGAATAGCTCACCTCGGGTACATAGTTTCAAGCCAGCGTGCTGCTACAAGCTTAGAACATTCAAAATAATTCCGAAGCAAATTCAACATGCAAGTTAATTTTGTAGCAAATTGGGGGCAGGTTAGAAGACAGAGATCGTTATCTTAGATAACGTTAATGAGATATATTTATAACTTCATAAATTTGTTCTCCCTGATCTCGGTTGCCATTTTGCCAATCTTGCGTTCGTACATTGACTCTTATAACTGTACTCTCGCATCTCTTTGTAGTCGTCCCCTCTCTGACTTTCGCCATTCAAGAATCTTGCGTCCGAATGCTACAAAATATTTCTCGTGAAGAATGCTAATTCCCGCGAGAGAAGGAAAAGGATGCGTTCAGGAGGAAAATCGTACAAGCAGTTTTCGTCCGTTGATCGAAAATTTTCCGTTTGAAATTCGAAGGTAGAAGAGAGGTCCCAGCGTGGATCCGCTCGCGGGTCGTAGGCAGAGTGGAGGAGGACGTCAGGGGCGGAAGTAGGATTGGTCGAAGAAGCGGGGAATAGGAGGGCTGGACTGGTTCTCTCCTAATTTGACGCTTTCGATAAATTTAACAAGCTCGTCACGAAGGAAGGGCCCTGTATGTCCGGGCACGATGCCAGACTCTTGCCGCGTCCGACGCCGGGCGCACACCCGACACCATTACCTTCCGTATTCCTGACCGTGCGTCCCCAGGGACATGCCGGCTCGTCGACGTCCACTTGGTAATACGCTTCCTCCTCCAACCTTTCCACCTACTATTTCACCTTCTGCGACTCCTTCTCGTACCTTCGCTTCACGCTGGCCAGACTGGCATCGTTAGGACGCTTTTGCTCGTGTTCCTAACCCTCCGCCCTCTCCACCTGCCATCCTTTTCCTTCTGGCTTCATCCCACTACTTCTTTTTCCTACATCTTTCGTTCGTCGGGAAATTCACCTTTAAGGCTATTGCCATATGGAAAACTTGACAAGTGCTCCATGTACCTGTAGAAACACGTAAAACCGTGTCTTTCTGGAGAGTTGTCCACCTTGTAGGTTATAGAAAATCTTTTCCTGGCGTGAAACAGCTTGGATAGCTTTCGTGGGCTTTGCTATATCAGCTACTCCATATGATGGTATTTCTACTTATGTTTAATGAATTTAATGGGCTGCCCATAAACAAGTATTAAGATTCAACGTTACAGATATTCATGAGAATTTTCGAGTTCTTTCAATGCATCTAGGTATCTAAATATCTATTTATACATACTATAGGTATCTAGTTTCCTACGTATTTAGATGTCTAGTAATCTAGAGTTTCTAGTTGTTTAATTATTTCGTTAACTAGTTCTCTAACTATCCAGAGATCTAGGAACCTAGAAATCGAGGAATCCGAAAAATGGGATGTTTAAATTGTAAGAAATCTGGATAGTAGAGATCTAGAAATTTGCTAATTGAAGAATAAGGAGATTTAAGAATTTACTGATGTAGGAATAAAAGAATTTATGAATTAAGATGTCCTAAGAGAATTTAACGACCTGCAAATATACAGAATGTGAAGATATAGAAACTTCTCATTATTAAGGATTTGGGAATATTGCAATATCATCTACATTTGAATATAATATATACCTACATTTTCACTTTTGTAATATATATCAATTTGCGCAGTGTAATATATAAAGGGTAGTAATATATTTACGTTACGAAGTTACTGTTCCCTTTTCCTACTTACTTTCACGATTTAAAATGAAGTTTGCTCTTTCGTTACTTTGGTGTCCAAAAGTTGCGGCTTCGGAGCGGTTTTAATTAATAAGATGATTAAATTCTCGCTAAACAGCATGTCCGAGAAAGTTCTGGTAGTTTTTCGCTTCATGCCGTAAAACTGACGGGATTCAAGAGAGCGGCCAGTTAGTTCCTTCGACGGAGACATAAACAAAACGGGAGTAAACGAAAACGCTCAATATTTGCTCACTGTTTCGCGCTTTAACGCAAACGAGACGGAAACGAGACATCTGGCGCGTACAAGCCTTTTCCATTTTCTCCTCGTCGACGAAAATTCCATGTCAAAGTACCGTTGATTTTGCGAAGAATGATTGTTTGATGTTGACGATGATTGCAAATCTAATAGAAACTTCTTAAGTTCAAGACGTTACTATGTGATTCAAAATTTCTCCGAGTTTACTGGAAGATATTTAGATAGCCAGAATCAGAAAGTTCCGATATTTTTACCTTTTAGTTTTAGCGAGCTTCCTACGTTTTAGATTTTTAGCGTTCAAAATTTTTAAACGTTCTAGTTTTCAAATTAAATTAAGATTTTATAGTTATACATTTTTTGTTTCAATACCCAAATACCCAAATACCTAAATCCCCAAATCCCCAAATCCTAAAATTTTCAAATTCCCAAATTCCCAAATTCTTAAATTCCCTATTTTTTCAAATTTCCACATTCCAAAATTCCCAAATTCCTAAATTTCTATCTGTCTAAACTTCCAAATCCCCAAATCCTGAATTTATAAATTTTTCATGTTCGAAATCTTTCGAGTTTTCAAATGTCCTAGTCCAGAAATTCTCTAATTACCAAATCTCTAGATTCTTAAATCCTCCAGTTATTAAATTTTTAAATCTCCGTACTTCAATGTCCCCATATCTCCAAATCCTTAAATGTTCGGATTCCCTTTTGAATTTTCAACATCCTTAAATTTGGAAGTATGTAAATTTGACAATTTGTCTATCAAAAACCAAAAACTAGCAAACTTTCTTTGCCTACGTCGCCATATTCGCCAGAAAATGTACTCAGCAATGCACATATTTACAACATCTTTGTTAAAAGTGTAGTTTCTGAATGTGATTGTCTGTATCTATCTTCATAACTAACAGTAATCGGTATATTTAAAAATAATATGTAAATTCATAAACAAAAGAATTCTTCAGCTTCAAAATCTGATAACTGTATGACTTATTGCTACCAAAACCAGGAAATGGAAATTTTATCAATCATCTACACATTATTTTGATTTCTGGAACAAGTAAATCATTCTGTAACACTGTATCGAATATTCTCATCTTTCAGCCTATTGCACAAGTACGCCATTACCATTTGTTTTCTCATTTCGACCATTTCCACCGTAGACCAGTCTCATTCTCTAGCGGTCCTTTCTTCTAGTTCCTTCCGTGCTCCTCTCGATGCAGCTCCTTCCGATAAGAGGCAAATTGCTCGATAACTCTCACCCTACCATCCTATTGGCGCCTGGAAACTTTTCAGAAAGGAGGGAAACAAACCCGAAGAGTTCAAGGATCATCTGACAACCAGCTGCTACTTCACCTACATGCACCGTCTCCGACCAAGTACATTTCGTCGGGACTTAATAAACGTTTTATACGCGGGAAGACCTCGACGTCTTTCATATCTCCAGTCCCACCAGTGCTTTGGATCGTTTGGATACATCCTTGTTCTCTTTCGCGCTCTCTAAAGAAGGATGGCGGTTAAATGACGAATTTGTACCCCTGCTTGAAATATTAACTCGTTGACCACTATGGATATATCGCCTGCAAATTTAGTTAAATTAATTACTTACTGCAATAAAATAATTTTAAGAAAAAAAATACACCGACTTCGAAATGCACTAAAAAGTATAAAATAATTTCCATTTCCTAATGAAGTAATTTCTATTTCATTCAATCATACAATTACGTAACAGATATGAATGAAACGTATTTACTCGTTAGGTAGTATATTAAATACATTTCAACCTTTTCAGAGGCGGCGCATAATTAAAAATACCTCAGTAAACGTTGCTGCCAATTGATTGGCAGCACCACTGAATATCGCCGCATATTCTATCTTTATAGAATATCTTTATAGAATATGCAGCGATCGAGTCTTTCCGTCGCATACTCTATGAATCCAGATAAACCATAGTTACATTCTATACGCACTAACACCTACTTCGCGGCGTGCTGTCGAGTTATATGTATAGAAAAAAAATAGCTATCGGAGCTTTGCCTATGTTCGGCTGTCCAAAGATTGACATGTTCAAGAAAATCTTTTAATTTTGCGCCGCCTCCGAAAAGGTTGAAATGTATTTAATATACTACCTAACGAGTAAATAGGTTTCATTCATATCTGCGACGTAATTGTATGATTGAATGAAATAGAAATTACTTCATTAGGAAATAGAAATTACTTTATACTTTTTAGTGCATTTCGAAGTCGGCGTATTTTTTTTTCTTCAAATTATTTTATTTCACGCCTTTTAGTGGAATGGGGAGAATTGTATAGGATACTGTAAGACAGTTCTTCCGGGCTTTTTTTTGTCTGCGTAAATGCAATGAACATAATTAAGTAAAAGACAACGTGAATATTCGTTTTTCAATTTTCTTTTTCGCTAATATCTCGAAAACTAAAGCTTTCCGTTAATTATGCATAAGGAAAAAGTTGTCCAAAACCATGTCCCTGTCAACATATTAAAAGGACATTAAAATCGTTCGAAGTTGATTTCAAAAGTTAATAACAATTTTTTGCTAATATCTCGAAAACTAAAGCTTTCCGCGAAATTTGTATATGAACAAAATTGTTCAGAATCATATCCGTGATAAGATATTAAAAGCGCACTAAAATCGAGAAAAGTTTATTTCAAAAGTTGCTGATTGTTTTGCAATAACAATACTTTGCAATTAAAAAATGAAAAATTTTTTGATAATGGTACCAATGAGGAGTCAGAACCTACCAGATGCAAAAGGCTTCGTTCCGATCGGTCCACCCAGCTAGGCGTAATCGGCGAACATACGTAGAAAAAAAAATATACTGATCGAATTGAGTAACCTCCTCCTTTATCGAAGTCGGTTAAAAAGAAATTTTTGAGGACATTAAACTAATGTATGAAGTATGATATTGAATAACGTTAAATATGAAAGTTTGTCTTTTAAACAAAACACCTCTCGGTTTTAACGATTTACAGAATATTGAAAGTGATCACTTTACAGGACTCAATCGACATATTTTAAATATTTAGTAAGAGAATTTAGATATTTAATAACATAAAATATAACCAAAACTGTGATTAATAGAAAAGATTCTATTGTTGTCGTTTTTGAGAAATAAATAAGTGCGTGTGTGAATAACTGAGTGTTCCATGTGAATGGTCCTGTGGAAAATTCTATGTGACCGACCGGTGTAAAGAAAGAAGAAACAACATTTGTCTCAGTCCTTGAGATAAATCATCATACCACTGACAATATTAGCGACGCAATTAATTTAATTTCTCAATATTAGGAATAATTGGGCTGGGAAGGTTAATATTTCAAATGTCCGTATGGGTAGAAATTTGGCGCTTTCCATCCTCTCCTCCCCAAAATATCCTCGTACGTAGTCGCACGCGAATGCTCGCCAGAAGGGTGAAGAAGAACAGAGCGTTGAAAGTGGCGAACTGCGAATTTCGCACGGGTCGTCCAATTTTGAAGAAATGAGACGGGGGAGGGCACAGCCAGAGCAAACGAGAGCGACGTAAGGAGCTAGATTGGAGAGGTGTGGAAGACAAGAGAGAGACAAAGAGAAAGAGTAGCTGTCAATCGTCGAGAAGGTGCGCAGCCGAGGCAATTTCGCAGGGGTGGAAAATCAGGGTGATTCTTAAAGTCAGTAAATTTTCTCCGTCCTTCTTCGCACTCCTCCCTGTTGATCGCTCTCCCTGTTCGCTGACTGAGGATGTATACGTTCCTCAAAGAGGTCGACGGAGTAAGAAAGGGAACGAAAGTGGCGAGAACGGAAGAGCGAGAAGGTAAACAGGAAGCTGAGGCAAACGTACGTGGGCATAACCGGAGCAAAGTGAAAATTGCTGAAACCATTCGGTAGGATTGACCTTACGTGCCGCCCTATATCCCCAAGACCGTTCACAACGGACCCATATAGGCATCCACGTGGAATTCGTAGGTCTGGTGTGTGCGTGTGTGTATGAGGACGTTGTTCGGTACACATAAATGTCTAGGATTTTCCTGGCACGCTGGAAACTCCTCTTAAGCCAGCTTTCTCTTTGGGATTGTCAAGGATTTCCTTGGATGCCCGGCGCGAAGAATTGCAGAAAAATTCGTTCGTTCGTGAAATCGGTGGAGAAACGTTCGTGATGATCCTAGATACTCGACCTGTCGAGGTTTGGTGTTTTTGAAACTTGTAGGGATCACTGGTTCGCGTTCACTCACCATTGAATTATCTATAACAGGCTTATGATGAGTAAGCTATATTAATGTTAGTGCTTAATCGTACTGTTTGATGCATATCTGATAGTACTAGGTCTCGGGATGGGATGCCAATTCTTTTATGAGTTTTTGCACAGTTGCAGGATTTGAAAAACTAAAGCTAATGGTACTAACAGATGATTTATTATACTATACTATGTATTCTACTTATATTATTTATATATCATTTATACTATAGTATAAATTATATACGTTCTTTCTGTAGTTTATAATATTTAACAGTAAAGTTGTTACTGTTGTCCATCTAATAAACTATAAACAGTTCAAAAGTGAATGTGGTGTTGTTGATGAGTTGTAAGTCCAATAATCTTTTGTTCGCGCGATGGGTAAAGTATTAACTTTTTATAGCTATTTTCGAAGGTTGTAAATCTTCGTCGAACCATGGCGTTTCCACAACTTGTTACGGTAGTGGAATTATATGTAAAATCATTATTATAAAGTAGAATTTATAGAGTGGTTCAGAGTCCTCCACACTGGTGTGCCCAGGTCAATGAAGGATGTAGATCATCATCCCACTAGTTGTAATGATTGTTGTGTGATGTTGCAGTTAATAGTTACTGTGATTCGTAAGACTGAGTATATTTCAACGAAGGTAGTTTTAAGACTGACAAAAGTGAGTATGTTTCAACGAAGGTAATCTAAGACTGACTTAGTCGCCTCTAAACAGCCAGAAAAGAAAGCAATGGAGGAAGTTCAGGACGTGAAGGCGTTACCAGAAAGGGCCAATCAGGACAGATTGTTATTTGGAAAAAATACTGATTAGTGAGATGGTTCAGCGAATGAGATTGTAAGACTTTTAGCTCTCACTCCAAGGTTGTAAATAACGTTTAGTTAATAAGGTGACCCAAACAGTTAAGTGATTTGGGTCCGTCAAAAGAACTGAGTAATGGGGCACACTGCGAGACTGCTGAATGGTCGAGCCCGAGAGCCTTGGCCTTGGAACCTTGGATCATGGAAATAAACTTCTTTAAGGAAAGATATATTGGCATTAGGAAAACGTGTTTTCTGGCCTGTTAAAAAGCTATTGTCAATAGTTAAGAACGTGAAACTGTGGAGACGTCCATGTGGTCTTAAAAATTCGTTTAAAATTGCCAGAGTGAAGCGCTCTTAGGTTTGTCAAAACACCCATAAATATTACGCTAATTATATTCCGAACAACTAGGAACATCTTTTTATCTCAATCATTTTACAAAATGTATATTTGTCATGCTTTCAGTTTTTTTAAAGATTTATTCGTTAAGTATGATTTATTTATAATTTTCAAATGTTTTTAATTGCTGCGTTGAATAAACTTTATGAAGCTGGTTGAAAATTTCCATAGGTAAAAGCATTGAAAGCATAAAGATTTTACGCACCATGTGCATCGAATGAGCGTTCCATTTTCACAGCTGTTTGTTTCATTAATTTTGTTCAGTTGCCAAAATTGACAGAAATGCAGTCGATCGCGTTTATCCACGTTTATTAAACATTGTTTGTCGGTCCTTATTTTTAATTGAATTATTCAATCAGTGTTTATATTGATTATTATTTCCAGTCTTTATATTATTATTATATTGATAATCTTTATATTGATTACTTTTTTATCGAACTTTATTTAACAAATTAACAAATGATTCTACGTGCATCTTGTGCTTAAATAAAATTTAATAAGTGGAACAAGTAAATTGTTAGAATAGTAAATTTTCTAAGTAAAAATGTGTCAGGAGTGTTTAAAAAATGAGTTCACATTAGTATTACATTCGCGTCAAGTCTTAAGGAGAGGCAATCTCTAAAATCTGTTAGTCATTCTCTTGAAAGTCATTCTGGAAATTACTTTCTACGAGACAACCTCAATCTTTAATCAATTTGTATTAGTCTCTACAAACTTAGCTTCATTCCTGTCAACAAGCCCATCCTTCAGTTCCGAAAACTAGAATGCCAACTTAATATTAAAAAATTTAATTCTATATTAAAAGTTCTTGTCATTATAAACAATAAAAACGTTTCATAATAAAATGAGGAATTTAAAAGAAATAAAGCATTTTCCACGTACAACAAAATTGTGAAGTTTCCCGTTTGCAAACTTACCAGAATTTGAATTTGGCGAAATTTCGCTACATGGCTCTGAAAAAGGAAACCAAAAGAATTTCAAAATGAGTAATATAAATGCAACTATTTCCATGTCAAAAGCTGTGGCAGTCAAACGTAAAAGGATTTCCATTGTATAACCAATAGTATTACAGAATATAGTAGAACGTAGAGAAGCCATATAGCGAAACTCCTCTGTATAGAATCCGTTATTTGACAATCTACAGTATGTGTTGTAACTCTCGCATTGGCAAATAAGAAGTTCATTAGTGAACTAGTCGTTTAAACATCTCCCTTTACCCTGCTTTAACAATCCACCCCCCATGTCCTTAATTTTCATCCCTTTCTGAACGTCTTATGTTCCACATTAAAGGTCAAGACGCAGAATATCCTTTATTTCCTTTATTCTTCTTCCTTTCGCCCTCAATCGTATCTCCTCTATATCTGGAGAACAAGATGGGACAGTAGGTCTGCAGATTAGGTCGAACCAATAGTCCTTCGACGTGTCCTCTAGCATTTCTTTCTCTTCGATCTCTTTCCTTTTTGTCATTCTTTATAACATTTTTTCTCTGTCCTTCGAGTGAGTAGATAGAGAGATATCTGAGATTCACCTGACCCTCTTCTGGGTAAGGTCAGTGTTAAATTCGTTTGTACTGTTGTACGGAATTTTTAAATAATGTAGCAAATACTAACTTTGCCTTTCTACGAGTGATTTATTTTATTTGATGTGTTGCTCTGAGATGTTACAAAAATTCTGTCTTAAAACTATCGTGTTGGTCTTTTTATCAATTTTCGGATGTGGGCGTGTATTCGGAGGTAAGAACTGAAACTAAGGTGGGAAAAGTCGTTGTCCAATTGTCTGTTTTTGGTAATGTCGGGGGTTGTTCTTCCCTTTCCTTGGGGTACATGTTTTGGAAAAACCCAAGTTGGCGTACAGGTAGTCAGAATATTTTGCCTATGGTTTATGGTGTGGCTTATTGCCGAAGATTATGGGATGGAAGTGATTAGATTTAAAGCGGACCATAATTTAGGTTTTTTCCTTGACAAGCGTGAATATAAAAATTAGAAATTGGGATTCGGAAAAAGACCCTTCCTGATTGTAACATAACGTCGCTCTTAACAGTCAGTAAGCTAAAAGGGCAGGAAAATCAGTGGAAACATAGAACAAGCTCAAGTGTGTGAAAGTAACCATTATAGGTTATTAAGATTCCATTTATACAAGATCTTTTTAAAAATTCTTAAATCACCTTATTTTCAGAACTTCAAATCTACTGATTTCTAACCTAATATTTAAATGTACAGAATTCGAAATTTCCGAATTTGTAGATTCTTAAATGTTCAGATCTACACATTCTTAAATTTTTACATTTCTCATTTTTTTAAATTTAAAAATGGTAAAATCGTAAATTTTTGAACATCAACTCCTAAACCCAAAATATCTAAATCTCCAAATCCTTGTGTTCTTAAATCTCTAACAATAAGTTCAGAAATATATTATTCCTCAATTGGTAATTTCCTAATTCAAAAATTTCCAAATTTTCTGCAAATTGCCTAATTTCTAAATTCTTGAATTTCTGAATTTCTAAACTCCCAAATTCCCAAATTCCCAAATCCCCAAATCCCCAAATCCCCAAATTCCCAAATTCCCAAACTCCCAAATTCCCAAACTCCCAAACTCCCTGTTCGCGCGATGGACAAAATATTAACTATTTATAGCTGATTTTGAAGGTTGTAAATCTTCGTAGATCCATGGCGTTTCCACAACTTGTTACGGTAGTGGAATTATATGTAAAATTATTATTGTAGAGTAGAATTTATAGAGTGGCTCAGAGTCCTCCACACTGGTGTGCCCAGGTCAATGAAGGATGTAGATCATCATCCCACTAGTTGTAATGATTGTTGTGTGTTGCTGTAGTTGATAGTTACTGTGATTCGTAAGACTGAGTATATTTCAACAACGGTCGTTTTAAGACTGACTAGTTGCCTCTAAAAAGCCAGAAAAGAAAGCGATGGTGGAAGTTCAGGACGTGAAGGCATTACCAAAAGGACCAATCAGGACAGTTTGTTATTTGTAAAAAACAGTGATTGGTGAGATGGTTCAGCGAATGAAATTGTAAGATTCTAGGCTTCACTCCAGGGTTGTAAATAACGTTTCGTTAATAAGGTGACCCAAACAGTTAAGTGATTTGGGTCCTTCAAAAGAACTAAGTAATGGGACACATTGCGAAACTGCTGAATGGTCGAGCCCGAGTGTCTGGTCCGCCGAGTATGCAAGGATTTTCGTAAACACTGCACACAGCAAGGGTGCACAGTTTAGGACCATGGAAATAAACTTCTTTAAGGAAAGATATATTGGCGTTAGAAAGATGTGCTTTTCTGGCCTGTTAGAAGGCTATTGACAATAGTTAAGAACGTCAAGCTGTGGAGACGTCCATGTGGTCTTAAAGATCCGTTTGAAATTGCAAGAGTGAAGGTTTGACAAAACACCCATAAATATTATGTTGATTATATTCCGAGCAACTCGGAACACTCCCAAACTCCCAAACTCCCAAATTTCAAATTCCCAAATTCCCAAATTCCCAAATTTCCAAATCCCCAAATTTCCAAATCCCCAAACTTCCAAATCCCAAATTCACAAATGTCTAAATCCTTAAATTCCTATATTCCTAAGTCTCGAAAACCCGTAGTCTTTAAATCCTAAAACCCTCGAATTCCTAAATCATTACATTCCCAAACCCCAGCTCCAAAATCTCCAAACCTCCAAACTCCTGAATTCCTCAATTGCTAAATTCCAAAATTCCCCAACTTTCAAATTTTCAAACCCTCCATTCTCAAATTTCCAAATCTTCATATCCCAAGCTGCTTACCTTTCCAAATTCCACAATCCGGGACCAGTGTATACAATCGCCCTCATACATATATCTTAATCTATCGGTTTCTAAAAAAGACACAAGGTTGATTCGAGCAGATGTAGTCAGTATAGAATAGATGATGAAGAGAGGAAACGGGAGTAGGAGGAGGAAGAGAAGGAAGCAGCAAAAGTACGGCTGGAGGTCCAGCTACGGACGGTTGAAGGGAGAGCGGGAGAAAGCGATCGGAGAAGGAATTCGTTAGTGAAAACTGCTGCCCCGAGGATTGGGATCTTTTTACTTGAATTGTCGTTCGGATAAAACGATGGAATGCAGTTACGTCGTACTCTCTCGCTCCACAACCAACAAAAGGAATTCGATCGTTAGCTCGCTGGTCGGAATGAAACTGTTAGCCAGGCCCTGAACGGACGTACGATGTACGCCTCGGTTTCCGGAGTTTCAGCTCACCACCGCGAGATGCTTTCCTGTAGCCTCGAGATAATCTCTTCCCTTACTCTTGGAATTTCCGATGATCGTTCTCGTTTTCGTGTCCAACTATGCCCGTCTCAACCAAAAACGGAACACTTGTCCCTGAATTTTCGACCTCGTCCAACTTCTTCTGTGAATTATTGCTGAACAGTAACTACAACTGGTTGACTACCTTTTCACATGTACGATTTTTGTGAAGATGTAATGGGAATTTTGTTGACTTGTTGCGTGTCGAGGGCTCACAAGTACTGACTGAATAGTAAACAGAATGGAGGATTATTATAACTTGGAAGCAATTTTTAAAACTTAAACAGTACGCCAGGTTTGTATTTACTACATGATGGATCGTTTACCAGTCGTATAGTCAATCAGATCGAAAAAGAAAAAAATAGACTTGTTTCTCTGAATTCGTACAGTTCGTCTTATAGTGTGTGCGTTGTAAGTATATGATTACTCAGGTTGCTTTAATCGGTCTTATGTTGTAATTTTTATCATATTTATTGAATGCATAATTGAAATTTACAAAATTACTTAAATGTATAGAATTTACAGTTACATTCCAATAAGAAGGTGCATGACCTTAAGCATTCAATTAAAAAAAAAAGAGTAAATATTTGATGTTGCTATGGTAGATATGAAAAATAACATTTCTTGAAAATTATTTATTTAAATATAATCACGTAATGCGTAACTTAAGACTTTACGTTACACAATTGAAAATCGTCCTATGGAACACGGATTAAATATTGTAGAAAACATTTAATATGTAATTTAACAAAAGATTTGATTAATATTGCAATTAATATTGCTATTGAAAGTTACTATTGCACATTCTTATATTAGTATGCGTACTAGTAAATCGGTCTTAGGTTGGATTTACGCAGATCGGTTGAGCGCATGCGCAGATGCGTAAGCGCATGCTCGGATATGTAGCGCATGCACAGATGCGTAAGTAATGATTAAGATGCACAAGTGTTATTACAAACATGATGCACGATAATAAAAAGTGATAAAATACATATTTTTCATAAATCAACTAGGTGTAATATTTTTCTTTAATATAATAGGGTTACAATTAAAAGTAGCATGCATGTGTATTTACTTAATATTTTCCGCATTCATAGAACATTTCTTAAAAACCTAACCCAACAACGTATCCATAGAATTAATGTTAGCAGAAGTTAAACCTCTTAATAAGCATAATTAATAGCGTCCAATTAACTAGCAAATATGTGAACAGAATATTTGTGGAATTGTAATAGCGATGAAGATGTACCATTAACGAAATTTCAGTCGGTAATGTGGAGCGAATTATTCAACAGTCATCGAACGAATATGAACATGGATCCTATTATATCAGTTACATCATAACATTCTAGCTTTTACCACTGAAAAAAGACGTAAACATATTTTATACGCAATATCATACTACAACTCTTCTAAACAATTACATTATACATTTTATAACCATTTTGCAACATAAACGGAGCTTTTGAATATCATTACTTAAAAACTCTTTCCGCTCGAGTCAAAAAAGTTTTAGTGGTTGTTTCAGAAACTTTTATCTGTTAAATAATTTTTTGAAGACAGGAATAAACGATGATCAGACAAAGATAAGCTGAGCGAATATAGCATTGAATTAAAGTTTTCCGACGAAGTTTGGTGATTTTTTACAAAGTCCATTTGCAGTGTACGACCTAACATTGTTCTGCAGAAGTTGAACATCCTTTTGATTGATCAACCCTGATGGTTTTGTTGAAACTTTATCGTGCAACCTTTTAGTCATACTAATAATGTGTGGAAGTGCATCTGCAGCAGTAGTTCTACCACTTTATATGTTTTCTCGTAACTTGACGTCAATTTTAATAAGTAATATACTGATGGACATTTATTGGTAAATAATTTATGGGTTGAATTGTTTATTATATTGTAACGTGAAAATCACTTTATCTGAAAACTTGAGATTGTTATATTTCTGAATTAATACACTTTTGAATTTCTACGTTTCTGAGTTTCCGCATTACTAAATTTCTACACTTCCGAATTTCTTTATTTCAAATTTCTACATTTCTGAATTTCGACACTTTTATATTTCTAAATAATTTTCGTTAAGTAATTTTCTAAATTTCCAAGCTTTCCGTTTTTCAAGCCTGCAAATTTATATATTCTTGAAATTTGATATTTCTAAGTTTCGAAATTTGAAGCTTACAACTTTCCCCTTTTTTAAATTTCTATGTTTCTAAATATCCAGTTTCAAATTTGTAAATTTGAATATTTAATATTTCTATATTTCCAAATATTCAAATTTCATAATTTTTAAATTTCTGCATTTTAAAATATGGTGAAAATTATACAACTTTATATGATAATAAAAATAAAACTATGGTGCAAAAGATCGTTTCTGGTTTCCCTCATAAAAATCAAGTAGAAATCTACTGTCACGTACATCGCTAAAGAATGCAGTCGTTAAAATCTGTTATATATTCCGGTGCTTAAAATTTTATTTGTGAAAAATCGCCCACAGGGAAAGGGTAAAGAGATCCATGAAATTAGCTAGAAGAAGTTTTCTCACATTTGACTTTATAACGTTCAATAAAGTGCTTGGAATCCTTTAGCTCGCAAATTTCAGCGGCTAGAGCGTTCAAACTTTTTCACTAAAAAATGATAGAACCAGCTCGATAGAGGAGGCGAGGTGAGAGAGAAGTTAGAAGAGAAAGAAAGATGAGGAGAATGATAAGAGCTAAATCGAACTGTCAAAGAGGCCGATTGGCCAGCAAAATGTGTGGACCATGAAAGGATAAATCGAGTCGAGTTGTCTAATACATATTAATAAGAAAACTAAAACTTTTGAAAAACTTGATTTATATATAAATGACCAATGATTGCAAACTCTGTAGGGGATATAGAAATTATATACATAAAAATTATACAGATTTGCATATCCAGGAATTTGAGATTTAAAAATTACAAAAATTAGAGGTAGATTAAAACAATTTGAGTTGGACAAATTAAATGTTCGGTAATTTAGGAAGTTATAAATTTGGATTTGTACATTTTTAAATTTGCGAGCTTGGAGATTAGTCAATTTAGAAATTCGAAATTTTGGGTACATAGGAAATTGTGTGTTCTGGTATTTGAAAAAATGAGAATTTAGCAAGTAAGAAATTTGTAAGTTTGGAAATTTGGGAACACAAAATTTCAAGAATTTAAGAACTTGAGGATTTAGAAATTAGGGGATTTGGGTATTTCGATATTCTAGATTTTGTGAAATTGTATATTTGAAGATTTAGAGACTTTGTCAAATGGAAATTTGGAAATTTGAGAATTTGAGGATTAAGCACTTGAGAATTTAAGGGCCTGACAGATTGAAAACTTGAGAATCTGTAGATTTGAGAATTGAGTAAGTTGGTAGCTTAGATATTGTGCAATTTGGAAACTTTGAAAGTTAGAAATAAGAAAATGGAAATTTATAAACATGGAGGTTTGGTGTCTTAGGAATTTAAAAATTTGCAAGTACGTAAATTTGGAAACTAGAAAATTAAAATATTTAGAAACCTGCGAATTTGGAAATTTAAGAAGTTTCTATCTGCTTTTATTTCAATCGATTCTTATATTTCTATTTATTCATTCATAGATGAGCTTAACACCAGTTTATGTAATATAAAAATATTCTTGTTGCTAGCTGATGTTTATGACGTCGTGAATTTGTTTGAAATGGTAATACGCTTCCGTAAATAAAACTTGAAGTAATGAATCACTTATTGTACTTATGAATCACTACTTGTACTTGTAGATGGTGTTCCAAGAATATAATTGATTTAATTCTCTTCTAACTTTTATGTTCTTTTCCGAGTATCATTCAATTTCCACATTCTCAAATTCAAATGGTTTTATTTTATCTTATTTTTTATTATTCGCAATACATTGAGCTGTATCTTACTACGGTCTCAAAGTTGGAAATATTAATTTATCTCTTTTTTGTTTTAGAATAGTTGAATTTTATATTGTTTAATATTAAAAATTTAAGATATTTGAGATCTTAAAGATTTAGACATTTTGGTGATTGGAAACTTAAAGGTGAATTCGTAGTTTGGAAAATTTGAGGTTTTAGAAGTTGAAAACTTTAACATGTGAAAACTTGGAATTTAGGAATTTTTAAATGTGATAATTTAATAATTAGAAATTTACAAGTTTAGTAATTTTAATTTTGGAATTTTGGAATTTTGAAATTTAGGAATTTAAAAATTTAAGAATATAGGAATATAGGATTTTAGAAATTTGGGAATGTAAAAGTGTAAGCATCTAGAAATTTAAGTAGAAAAAAATTTGATAATTTAGACATTTAGAAGCGTAAAAATTTAATAATTTAAAATTTTAGGAATGCAGGAATATTTACTATTTCACTGCTCAATATTATACTCAATATAATAAATATATCTGCTACATACTCTACACTGTTGCAATACATTTCACTGAAACCCCTTTTCTTAAACTCATCCGTAAATTAATTAAGAACTTATTGACAAGTCAGAAAGTTACGAGGTGTAACAAGATAAGATCATTGTTCCATAAATTTTTATTACACAACTTTTATAATGTTAACATGTATCATCTGCAACACAACTAGATCTCATAATAATTACCCCTACTAACAGCATCTACATTTACAAAAAAAGAGTAACAAAGCATCATTAATTGACAGAAAACTTATGCAGTCTATCAAATATCTCCATTTCTCTCGTCATGCCGATAATTCATTTTCTTTTTCGAATACACGGAGAGTATAGTGTGGAAACAGTTTCCCCGATTTCCGTCGCAAACGTTTCTCCATCAAAAGCCGGATTGCCCGGAGGAATTTTATTTTTCGGTGTTCACATCGTGTCCCATTCTCATACCGCGAATTCGAGCCGCTATTTGTACACTCTATTACCCTTCGGTTACACCCACACCTTTCAAACACGTGCGTACACAGGCTTCCATTCGATCCATTATAGTAGGAAGCGAATTGTGACGTGTGATTCCAAAGGCTATTACACATAATAATCCACAATTTTGACGTCTGCGTCAACTACCTGTGGTGATTCGTTATTTCCCAGCGGACCAATTCACTGACGAATCGTAACTCGGCTGAAACTTAGGTATACTTTAAATAAGCATGTATTCCATCAAAGACCCATCACTTAATATTATACTATTCTTTATTGTGAAAATTCTAGATTTCCAAATGTCTTCAAGCTTAGGTGCCGTTAAAAATCTATTTTTCAAAATATCATATTTTATAAAATAATAATTATGACGATAGTAGCCATTGTAATTTTCTGCTCTTCTTTGTTTCGTTTTTATCTAATGAAGATTGAAAATGGTTCAAGTGTCACAGACATAATGAGAATTAACATTTCAACCTTTTCCTGGTTGAAATGTAATTAATGTCCCTAACATTTCAACCTCTCTTCCATCTTTGCTAAAAAAAATTGATAAGACTTCAAATGTCATAGTTTATAAATTAACTAAGGTGGTAATACTGTCGAAATCCTCCCCCAGTTCTATGGTTTCCATTAAAAAAGGACCGAAAACGGTTCAAACGTCACAATTTACGAAATAATTAAGATGACGATAGTTACCATTCCAATCTGCATAACACCTGTGTTCATTAGGAAAGTTAAAAGCGACGAAATCTCGCGTTGGAAAGAGAAGACCGTAAAACTGTGACTCGACGAGCGACACGAAAAGCAGTCGACATGGGGTTGGTAAGTCGGCCAGCCTCCTCTAATGCATATTGATAAGGTAGAAGCGAAAACTCATCGTTCATCATGGTTGAATCGACCGAATGTCTTCCGGGTGTTCTTCTTCCAGTCGTGATTGACAAAAATGGACTTGATACTGCGACTTGTTCATTAAAAGAGACCATAATCGTCGTCTGAAGAGACGGCCAGACAACGGTTGTAATAATATTGCGAGGTAAATTAACGCTCGAGCATAAACAGCCGAATGATATTAGGTGGACGATATCGTGGCTGCTTTTATAGCGTCGCGGTATTACGACTGACATTGCGAGATTAAAATGGGCTAGTGCAACCATTTTGCGTGCAGGAATGAGTGCACGGTATTAGCATAGAGAAGAAAATGGTGGCGCAGAAGGGAGGACGGCGAATAAAGGTTTATTTATAGTTTCAGCGAAAAAGAAGTTGTACAGAATGTAAGCGTGGTTAATATTTTGACACTTGTTCTATGGAATCACTGTTTCTTTTTTAATACTAGAAGTAAACTAATTAAAATCACTGGTTTCTACATTTTGTGCTTTTGTCGAGATGTTACAAGATTTATTTATTCTTTTATTTTATTAACATAAAGAACGGTTGTATTTGTTACCTGATGCTATGCTATTTATTTATTCGTTTTTGCGCTTTATTTTGAATTTAAAAACAAGTGTACGTTTGATACTAGTTTTGTTGAAATAACACTAATGTTGATTTAGTTGTTACTTTTATTGTGAAACAAAGTGACAGAGCATTCGACTTCCATCATCCGAATTGAATTAAAATATTTAACCCTTTGCGGTCGGCGGCTTTTTCGGCCGCGCAAGGTACAGGTCGGAGCGATTTTCGCGAACGTGTTGGGTAACTTACCTAATATAATAAAATAATGTTACATATAAATTATCTCTCAAAAAGATTATATCTTAATTGTTTATCTATATTTACATGTTTAAAACTTTATTTTTTCAAAATTTATATCCTGTAATTTCGCTATGTATGGTACTTTATAAAGCATTGCCCAAGATGCGTTCGTGGCTTACTACTACTGTAGCCTACTACTGTATCATCATCTTCGTCGCTTTTGTCACTTTCCATCTCACTAATTTCTTTATGAATACGTCGGATTTCGTTATAAACCGTATCAAAATAAAATTCGTCTTCAACAGAGCTGAGTTCATTTGTGAAATCCATTTTTGTAGGGGTTCACACAAAATCACGTTAAACAAATTCTTCTGATGCTTTTGTCACGTTTGCCAAGTCTCAACTAATGTCGAAATTGTGGCGACAAGGAAAGTTCCGAGTGAGAAGCGAAGTCTGGAATTTGTCTAAAAGACCTTTTGATCCGTCGAGTCAAAGAATCATCAAGTTGTAAATAGTTTTGCGCTGGCTCGACGGGCCTGAGTGGTCCTCGGCCCTTTTTACTCGGGACTTCCTAAAAACAGATTTTTCTTGCCTATAGAGAAAATGTATTTTTGCTAACGAGGTTCAAGACATTACAGTCTTAACTGCCGTAGCTAGCAAATCGTGCTTTTGTAAAAATAAAATCAATTGCTCCCAATACGGAGTTTGTTCATTCACGTAGATCACCTCAGAATCACTGTCAGAGCTGCACTCATAGAAGAATGTTTCAACATCACATCTTTGTTATGATATGTCATTTGACACATTGTATAAGAGACCACTGATAGCTAAGGAACGTTTCCAAGAACTAATAGTGCGATCCTCTCGTTTGGAGTTAACAAAATCTAACATAAACACCGATTGGCGCCTCTCACTCGCCATCCGACCTGTCGCGCGAAACGCCGTGGCGACTGAGAGTCGCCTTCCGACCGCAAAGGGTTAATTGTACCAAGAATTGGGATCTCAGTAATCTGGAAATTTTTTGAAATATAAAATTTGTCAAGTTCATATGAAGTTATTCAAGGAAAGGCTATGCTGCAGCTAAGTGTATTCACTACACTTTACTCTGTTGTTAAATCTTCATTTACTCAATTTGTTGTTAAATCTCAGCGTTACATTTCATCCTCTTGGTGTTTTTTTCAAAGCACTTTATCAGAGGCAAACATGTCATCAAGATGGTTTGGGATAAATACTGTGCAATTTATCGAGTCGATCGTCGAGAGGTTTCAGGCGGCTGCTCAAAAGGCGAACCATCGTACCTGGACTCGTGGAGAGCTGTAAATTGTCTCGGTAACTGAACAACTTAAATTCCCAAAGCTCTCGGGAAAGAACGAACAGCCTAAAAAGCGAACGACCATCGGAGCAAGAGGGAAGCTGGCGAAAAGAGAAGAAGCTGCAGCTAGGCGTTTCACATGGTAATCCTCTCATGAATATCCTCAAAGGACACTCCCTTTCTCGATTCCGCCTCTTCTCTCGTATCCACTCGCGAGCAAGACGCAGACACTCGATGCTCGAAGCGTTACGCTTCGTTCTGAATTGCGTGCGAGGCCGACAGACGGCTGCGAGACCTCTCTCATTCGATTAGGTCGCTGCAAAAGCTTAGCGACATGCTCGCCCCGGCTCGAGCCGAGTAATTTGATTAAAGCTCCGATGATGCGAGTAGGTGTCGATGTCGAGGATCCGGCTGCGGGAACACCCACGGATACGAGCCGAAGAAGTCGTACGACCGCTTCTTTCGCTTCATCTGCATTCCAGCCGCGTTCCTCGACCGACTCGCCAA
The DNA here is from genome assembly GCF_050947335.1 of Megachile rotundata. Taxonomy (NCBI): domain Eukaryota; kingdom Metazoa; phylum Arthropoda; class Insecta; order Hymenoptera; family Megachilidae; genus Megachile; species Megachile rotundata. The sequence goes on from NC_134994.1 coordinate 3,955,217, forward strand.
TAGAACGGCTTGTTTCCTTCGAGATACGTCGCTGCCGATGCTGCCGACTCGCTAACATTCGAAGCGTAAGATGCTCTAGGCTCGGGGGTAGCTATTGCGAAGGTAGCTGTTGCGAATGTGAATTGTTTAGGGAGTATTGAGTAGATTTGTTTTTTTTTTGTTGAAATCTAACACTTTAATTACAAGTGCATAAGAAGCATCATATTTTTTATGACTAGGTCGAATATCGCTTAAAAGGTGGTGACAAAAATTTCTATGGGATATATTTTATAGCATTAGGGATATTTTTCTATTTGGTAAAAATTTGCTGTTATTATTGTCATTTCCTGTATGAATGTTTTGGTAAATAATTTCTTTAACGCATTTAATACCGAAAGCAAAAGAAAATGAAAAAATTTGTTTTCCTTTATGAACACTATTTGTGGATACGAAGAATTATAGTTCAATGTACAACACGTAGTATAAAACATAAGTACAACGTTTTCAAGTTACACTTATACCTAACCTAACCTAACCTAACAAAATTACTGATATTGAAACATAAAAAGGTTCTACTCCAAAGACATATTATCGCACTAGAAGAGTTAATAAACTGTTAAATTTTATTAAACAATATATTTTTCAAATAACGTTAGATATTAAATTTTTTTGGTATATGATATTGTTATTTATAAAAATATATTTGACAAATTTTTAAATGTCTAAATTCCAGAAGTCTCCTGTTCCTTTATTTCAATACTTTTTAATTTATAATTGTCAAATTCTTAAATTTTTAAATTTCCATATTTTTAAATGTTCAATTTCTGAATTTCCACATAACGAAATTTTAGTATTTCTGACAGGCAACTTTTCTAGGTTATTAACCTGCTAATTTTCCACATTTCCAAATTTAATGTTACATAAAATAATTTTCAGAAAAAAAATAGACCGACTTCGAAATGCACTAAAAAGTATAAAATAATTTCTATTTCCTAATGAAGTAATTTCTATTTCATTCAATCATACAATTACGTCACAGATATGAATGAAACCTATTTACTCGATAGGTAGTATATTAAATACATTTCAACCTTTTCGGAGGCGGCGCAAAATTAAAAGATTTTCTTGAACATGTCAATCTTTGGACAGCCGAACATAGGCAAAGCTCCGATAGCTATTTTTTTTCTATACATATAACTCGACAGCACGCCGCGAAGTAGGTGTTAGTGCGTATAGAATGTAACTATGGTTCGTATTCTTTCTCAGGATTTATTAATTTCCAATACGCCATACCACAATCCGCTGGTTATTGGTAGCAACGTTTACTGAGGTATTTTTAATTTTGTAAGGCAGTAAGGCTCGAAAGTTTCTAAGGGTTCTAAGTAAAAGTGAAATACATCAAAACGCCAGGAAATCTTTATTGGAACTCTTTTTGCGATCATTTGCTTTCACATGTCACGACATCTCACGCCCTCTCGATTAATACATATCTTTATATTACTGATCCTAATATGTAATATGTATACAATGAATAATATTTGGCTACGTTCTTTTTTTTTTGATCTTCAAAATATTAAAAATTTATTAATAGAAAAATATAATTTTAAAAATTTTATACCGTCAATTAACCACGACTGACGCGGTCTGGACGGAAAGTATACAGTTACTTATGACTGACATGGCGATTAACGTTTTTACGCTGTGCCAGCGAATAGTTCCACTTAACGTATCAGACAAATGAATTATACAACAAGAGGTTAATTAAAATGTAAATTCTGACTGTAAATCCAAGGGCGAACGCGGATATGCCACCACACCCATGGGATATACGCAACTATTAAAGTGTGAATTATCGAAGTATCTCATATCACGTTTCTTCTGTTCTTAAATTGGGGTTCTCTGAACTGTGCAGGGTACAGAGCCGAAACGTAAGCCGGCAAGCGGGGGTTCTTCCTTGCCCCGTGAAAAATATGAGGCGATAGGTGAGAGAACTGAACGAAAAAGAGGTAGGAAGACACGGGGTGGAAAGCGACGAGCAAAGCGTTCTTTCACATGCTAATCCAGCAGGCGGACTACGTTCATGAATACCTACGGTCAAAGCGCATCCCTCTTCCTCTCTTTGCGTATCCCTTGCACCCTCTCCCTTCGCCATCTGTCGCTGTCTTCGTCCTTCTTTCGATTTCACGTACCCGCTTGTTCTCTGCAGCCTAAGGTACAGTCAAGAACAAATTTGGCTTCCCTAGAAAAAATATGGCTATCAAGCAAGCCGGAACATTTCATTCTTTATTTATAGGGATTTTTGGACTTAGAATTTGTGGATGCACTTAGAATATATGAATGTGTAAATCCTGAAATTTGGGAACATATACATACCTTTTTAGGCTATAGGAATTTGTGGATTTAGAAATTTAATGGCCAGGAAATTTTTCAACCTTAGAAGTAGGGGACTGTAGTAGTCAGGGGTTTGAGAATACATAGATCTAGGGTTCTGACTATTTAAGAATTTGTGTATTTCGTAATTTATGCATATGCAAATTAATGGATTTAGTTATTTTAGTTAGATTTGGTTCTTGGGACATAGGAATTCAACAATCTAGGGATTTAACGACCAAAGAATTTGGGGATCTTTGGATTAAATAACTGGAACATGGGGACTTGGGGATCTTGGATTACAGACATCTAAGAATTCTCTTATCTAGGAATGAGAGAACTTATAAATTTGGGAATATGGGAATTAAGGGATTCAGGTAATGGGGAATCTAGCAATTTTAATATTTAGAAATTTGGGTGTCTAGAAACTTGAAAACATGGGAATTAAATGATTTAGAGGTTTGAGAGTTTAAAGATTTGGTTATCTAGGAATTTGGGAATCTTACAATTAAATTAGGATACTTTGCGATGCGGGTCTTTTGGTACATGTAACCCACGAATTTGGTGACTTTGAAATTTGTGGATGAAGAAATTTGAATATTTTAAAAGCTTAAACTTTGTAAATTTTGAAATTTTTGAATCTCGATATTTAAAGATTTAGACCTTGATAGATGGATTTGGAAATTTGCGAATTCGGAGATTTGAGTATTTAGTAATGTAAAAATTTGAGCTTTTGAGAATGTCAAAATTTTGGAAACTAGAAAATGTAATGGAAATGCAGAAATGTAGAAATCTGCAAACTTGGAGATTTGGAGAATTAGTAATTTAAGAGTCTAAGGATTTAGGAATTCACAAATTCAAACGATTTGTACACGTAAAAAGCAGAAAGCTATATAAGTTGGTACTATAGAAATTTTAAGACTTGAAAATTTGAAATTTATAAAATTTGAATATTTTAAATTTATTTTAGGAATTTGACAAACCAGTAATTTTGATTTCTAAAAATTCAAAATTTTGAACATTTGAATATTCACAAATTTAAACTTTCAAAATTCTACATATTAAAAGCATGATAATTCGAAAATTTAAACACATGAACATTTGAAAATTTTTAATTTTAGGATTAAATATTTTGAAAGTTTGAAAATTCGAAATTTTGATCTTCTAAAAATTTGTAAACACAAAAATTTGCGAATTAAAAAATTAAAAAATTTGAATACATGTCATTAAACGGAAGCTAACATTGCACCCGAGTGTACACACCGGTTCACAGCCATCCTCCCTCTCCACAACCACCCTGTCGCGCCTACGAGAACCCTCTATGAGGCACCCCCTCGCTTTCCAACCCCGTGCGACGAGGAGGCATCGCTGCAGCGGCAGCAAGAAAGGCCCTCGAGAAATGGCGCCGCTTTGTGTCCCGAATTTGTGCCGCGCCGTTCTCCGTGTTCCTTTACGAGGGGCGATAAGTCAGGAGCTTCCCTCTCCCACACACACACACACACACGCACACATGTACACTCTTCGCTCTCTCTTTCTCTCTCTCTCTACTCGTTGGTACTCTTCGGTACACTGACCTTACCGCTTCGTCTCTGTCCGTCTTCCTTTCTTTATCCACGTGTCTACCTGGTTTCGAGAGTCATGCGTTTGTGGTACTTTGTCGCGTATCACAATCGTGATAATATCTATACGTGGTGTCTCTATCGTGTTCCCTTACGTGTCCTAGGTATTATCTGTAAGTTTGCGTTTAGAGCAAGACCTAGGAACTTTAACGTAAGGTGTAGCCCTGTAAATTACAGCATTCAGAAATTTTTAAATTATGAAGCTATCGAGTCCGTTAATGTCTTAATTGCAACTAGTTGCACCAAATTGTGCATTAAGTAATTTGCAATACCTTAAGAATGTCCTTATCGTCAAAGGATCCGAACGGCGCATTAACGGAGCGTTTACTAATCCTGCATCAATAGTGTCCACATTATTGAAGAATATGATACCCATCACAATTAATTATACCGAATTGTGTATTAATCGAACGAGTACTGTAGTCCTACGTCCAAAACGTCCTCATCATCGAAGGATTCCAACTCTTTCGCTGTCAATTATCCCGAATCATTAATCGAGGTCGGACTCCACATTAAGAATATTCTCATCATCGAAGAATTCGAACTTTATCATAGTATTGAATGACTAAACACGTAATCGTGTCTAAACTAAATGTTTTCACTATCGAATTATTCTAGCAACAGCTACAATCTCCAAAAACATATTACGCACGTTACTTAGTTATGAAGGTTACGATCATCCTTCTCCACTAGAATTAAGATATATTGTAGACAACACTGTTTCTGGCGCGTAGGAGGCTGACCCAGAGACCTACTTACGGCTCTAATTGATCAGAAAAGATAAAGCGGAAAATGGGCACCTACCGTCGTAAACTCTATATTTGGCGCGTAGGAATCTAATTTAGGTTTAAAGGACCCACCTTGAACAGTCCCAATGTCACATGCCGACGTACGACCTCCCGAAACGTTTGTAGTCTCTCCTTGTTCTTTGGATCTATTATTGTGCATGATCGCTCGATCCAATAGTTCCTATGTTCCTGCTAAGGATACGTGTGAGTTTAGATGGCCATTTATCTTTTTTATCCAATTGGGGCCGTAAGTTAGGCAGGCTCCCTGAACAGCCTCCTTGGTAGAAACTTGCTCGACGATAGAAAGTATTGGCTCGAGCAATCACGCACGCACAATAGAACCAAAGAACAAGGAGGGTCGGCTAAAGTTTTGAGAGGTCATCTTGAATGTCAGAATGCCACATCCAAACTGTTCAAGGTGCGATAGGGGATACATCTCTGAAACCTGGATCAGCCTCCTACGCGCTACAAATACGGTTGCGATCAGTGTGTCAGTATACACTCCCTGAGGGCAAGGCTCGATCAGAAAAAAATCCCTAACTGCCCAGTCAAAGTCTTATGTCATTGCGTCCTTGTTCGAAATTGTAATTAGTTTAGTTTCAGAGTGATCTAAGATCGTGATTAATAAACGTTTCGTTTACGAAATTGTCAATCTCTTTACCTGGATCCCAACAGTCATCCCAAATCGTGCATTAATTGAGCGCGTAGCTGTACCGCAGCGCGTACCGCAAAATGTCCACATCGTCAACGTTCTCCAACCCTTTGGTCCCTTCTTCGTGTTCCACTTTCGTTTTCCACAATGGTACGCGTCGGACGAACGGTATCATCGTAGGAGTCGAAAAACGCCGCGGTCGTTCAATTTCGTACCGCGAGCACGGCGTAATTGGGAGCATGCTCGGCGGGCTCGTTGCCGAGAATTTAGTTCCCGGTTCGCGGTAGGCGGTTGGCGAGTGTACGTGCGTCGGTGTGGGCGTCGTCGGCAACGCTGAAGCGTCGGTGTGTGCCGATACGTGGTCGGGATGGGTCGGTGGAGGACAGAAGAGGAAGCCCAACGGTGTACTGGCGATGTCGGTGGTGGGGCTGCTGGCGAAGTGTGCGAAAGGGATGGCGATCCCACGTGCTGCGCTCCCATGCATAGAGAGGGCTCATGTTTCCCTAATGCAGCCCGATAAATATTTAAGCATAACGTAATCGGCCGGATTATCCTGCTGGCGGAACGGAGACGAAGGACTGGCCGGGAAAATGGAGCGAAGAGGAAACGAGCGCGAGAACGAGGACGCAATCCGTAATGCTCGGTCATGTTCCCTATTGGCTCGCGAAATGACGTCTTTCGTAATCCTGTACAACCAGCCGGATTGGAAATTTATCTAATATGACGCTTTAGCTTCGCCGCAACGCCACGAATTTTTATTGAGCTTACGTTCGAAAAATTGTTTCCGCCACTACGTGTGTCGAAGGGGACGAGCCTGGATAAACAAGCAAAAGGTGTTTTCGTCGAGGAGCTGCGATCGACGCACCGACTTTGATTAATGAGCTGAACAGTGAATTTCGAGGGGAACCCGGGCCAACCTTGATGAGCTCAAGCGTTGCTAACCGAGTGCGGTTTATGAGATTCATGCGAATTATCATAAATTTTCATCGAACATATCTGTGTTGTAAATACCTAGCCACGTTTTGTGATAGTTTTAACATGAAATGTATAATATCAACATTTTTTTTTATAAATTATCCACATATATGTTAGAACCAATTGTATGAGTTATGTAACCAGAAGAAGAGTCAAAGGGGTTCGGAACTCCTAAAATATAAGGGGAATATTTACTAGACAATTTTCCATATATTTTCTTCTATTTAAAATTTATTTTTTTATTGATACTTTATCATATCTCCTATTTCTATATTATTTATGAATTAGCTGTTACGAATTAATTCATTACAAATACATTTAAATAATTTAAATTTTGGAGCATTTAATTATAATTTAAGGTTTAGTTGCTTAAGTTTTTAGTTTTAATTTACATTTCTGTAATTTCAGTCTTTAAGCTTTCAGCATTAATTTAATCTTTAGTAATTCAAATTTTTACATTATTTGTTTCAATTGAGTGTTTAGATTTTCAGTTTATAAGTTTTTAATTTAAAGTTTATTAAATAATTTAGTTTCGTAAAAAGAACGTAAACTAGATTTTGCCTTTTTTAAATAAGTTTATATAATTGTTGATTTATTGAACAAAAATATTGAAATGTACAAGCTGTGACAAAAAACAGAAATATGATCGTAATTTTTACATAGCAAACCAGTGCATTTATATCATAATGGACTCAAAACAAATCTACTTTTGTAAGAAGTTATACGTTAAAAAAATAAATGTTTGAATATTGGCCCAATAAAATACATTATGTGTTAAATGCTGATTTTATAACAACATTTTCATAATATTAGGATTATAAATTTTGTTAAATCTGTATAAAAAATATTATTATTCGTTAAACTCGGCTTCCAAGATATAATCTTGCGTGCACTGGGTTGCGTAATAAATAAATTGAAATTCAACGATCATATTATTTAAAAGCTATTAATGTTTAAACATGTATGTAAATAAAGATTGTGCCATGAATTTATTCCTCGTATCTGCTCGATACATAAATAACTTTTTAAATTTTATGCATTGCAGAATATTTGACTTCAGTTTAATATCGATAAACTGATATATCTATAGAGGATATTCCAGGTTTTCCTGTCAAAATACGAATGTATATTCTGTAGGTAAAAATAAGAAAAAAGTATTATATAAAATATCGAGTATAAACATTTTGTTGATTTTGCCGCAGGAAACATTCAGTATGTTTATCGTGTCCGCGTAGTCGTACGATGTTTGTTATCTGATAACAATTTCGTGCGAACGATGACTATGTAAATAATAAGTCAAACATTTTTTTCTAATTAATTATATGAAGAGTTTTAAGCTTTTCCAAGTTTTAATTAAAATGGGGGAAAAAGGAATTACTTGGAAGGTTTTTTCTTTTATTTTCTATTTTTATTGAGTCTATCATACTTATACGTATCGTCTGATATAAATCTTCAAATTCACGTGAAGTTATTGTCTGATTCAACTTTTATTAAAACATTCCCATAAATATTGTCTTTGCGTCTACAGGAAGTTAGAAATATTTCTTGGAATTATTATTGGAATCTAATCATTTTTGTTCAAATTGTTTTCACTAACTTTTTACGTAAAATCATTTGTGTTCTCTAAATTTGTTATTTTACATTTAACAATGTAAATTTTATTCGTAACCTTTTAATTTTGTGAAAGGACCCCAAACGCCCAAGATTCTAACCTTGATAAAAAGTTTTATTATTCTGAGTAATATAGCTTTCCCTATTTTCTGTTTTCCAAATTAAGTTATAATTAAGCTTAGCGTTAATGGATTTTTTTTGTATGTCTGTAATATAAAGCTGTCCTTAACAACGTTGTTACTACGAAAGTAAGCGTTCTTCTCTAAGATTTTAATTCTCTGTTATATTATCATAATGATAATAAGATATCCCTATTATGTAAGCATAAATACTAAAAAAAGTAGGATACTATTATTTTATTACGTAATTTGAAATACACAACCATATATCTACAATAATAGAGGTGGGTCTTTTAAGATCCTCTTTCTCTAAGATCCTCTTTCACTTTCCATTAATTTCAAAACCACTTTGCCGCGTCAACGAATGTCTACAAAGCAGGTAAAGCGTAGTTCTGGAAGACAAAATACAGTATTACGCATATTTACATAACCCACCCAATCAACTTAAACACGTTCTCAAAATCACGTTTCTGAAACTGACGTGCAGTGTAACATTTCTTCTTTAGTCAAAAGCAACCTAAACAATTTTTTTGGATTGATTGAAAATTTGTACAATATTTTCTACAATTTGTTATCTGTAGATCAATACGGATTTTTTGACTCATTAACAAGTTTTTCTCTCTTCGATTTATTAATAATGCACAATTTGTGTATGAAACTTTTGTATTAAAAATGATATTTTTTCTAAATGCGATCATAGTTTTCTACAAATCAATATTTTAACATATCAATATATACTTTTATAGCAAACAACACGTAGATTATACAAAATTTTGATTAAAATTCGAGGACAAAACCCTACCCAAAGCATAGTTGTTCTACTGCAAGCTATTGAAAATGCTCAAAAATTGGCAGATGTTGAATAGTTTCAATGTCGCCATTTTGTTTCCATACAATTGAACAGTTTTCTACACCTCTCAGAATCTGTGCAATAAATTCCTTGAAAGCCGTTCATTGCTATCGAAGGCGTGGAAATAAATCGGTTACACAATAAATAAATACAATATTATTCATAAAAAAATAAGACATACGATCTCCATACATATATTAGTCTTTTCCTGCATACTCATAACTTAAGTATAGCCTAATATGATATTTTATTAACACATGGTGACTTGTCGTCGCTCTTCCTCGTCATTTAACTATTTTTTCGTTTTAATTTGTCGCGATATTTGGGTCTGTAACCTGTTGAAGGGGCCGAAAAGTAGATCCATAATAAATAAATGTACTACCATAAAATACACGAACGCGATACATCACTGAAAGAACACAGAAATAAAATATACAAATCGTTAAGAATGAATGAACAGGTACAATATCATAGAAAACCATTGTAGAAACACATGGACAACACTGTAAAAAATATTAATCAGATGGTGCCGTCGTCATCTTTCCGTGATTCAAATAACGTATTGTATATAATTTCCATACTAGATCTATACTCTCATTTCTTCAAAAAATTTTTCAGATTTAACCCCATAAATAAATATCAAAACCCGCGACCGTCTTTGGCAACGTTATCGTTCTCTGATAACAGCGAGTCGGGGTTGCTCTTTTTCGAATTTCATTTATCGTTCGACGATGGTGGGGGTACTGCCGCTTTCACGAGCGACAAAATACCGACCAATCTGTCCACCCTACAACCACAGCGGCAAAATAGTTCGGTAGAAATCGGTGATAGGGAGTCGGTTATGGGAGGGGGATGGGGGGTGTAGGCCGATGGGCGGACAGTCGAAGGGGGGTGACAGAGGATGGGAATGCAGCGGATGAGTTCGTCCAAAAGCGCCAGGAGGTGCACGGGGTGGTTAGGCAATTTTACGCTCTCCCAGTTACAAAAACCATTTACGCTTAAATGCTCTTGCGTCCCCCAAAGTCCCGCAACCCCTCGATGTCCACCACCAGCCGCCCCCTCCCCGTCTATTCTGCCGCCACTTTTTCCCCCGTGTCCCACCCCGTCCTGTACGAAATTCGCTGCCGCCTACTCGCCCCATGCCGTGACACGATGGACAGCCACCCTCCAGGGGCTTCGATGTCCTGCAAATGTCCGGCTAGAATACCATGGATGTATCGCGATCGTACTGCATCGTCCCAAAAACGAAACCAGCTACCACGGATAGGATAGGGTTATCGTTAGCAGCACGAGCGTACAGCTATAAAAAATTTGATAAAATGTTGTCGGAGTCCGTGCATCGCCGGTGACGCTTGTATCGTGTAAATTTACTCTTTTTTCCGTTGGATATATTAGGCACTGCGCATTGCGTGAGGCTGACTTCGCTGGACAAATTTTATGATGTCACTTGCCTGTGGCCTTTTAGCAGTGTGCAATGTGTAAATTGTGATTATTGTATTGGATAATGTAACCTAACGATAAATTTAAATTTACATTGGAGAATACGTTGAACTATTATGTGCACTGTATTATAGTAAAGTAAAGAAAACGTTTTGCATGAATTTGGAAATTTAACTTGGAAGCTTGGAAATTAAAGAATTACGGAATTTTATGTATTCAGGAATTTAGGAATGTAGAAATTTAGGAAACTGTGAAGTTATAAATTTTGAAATTGCAAAATTCAGAACATTAGATGTTCAGAAACTTAGGAATTCAGAAACTTACGAATGTATGAATTTAGAAATTTGAATGTTTGAAATTTGCTACATTTTAAAAATGGTTTCATCGAAGCTTACAGACTTAAATGGAATCGTTATAAAAAAATAATAGCAAATACTTTTAATATAACAAATGGAACTACGCAGTCAAAGTATTATTAAATATAAATATGATTTCCAATAGCCTTGCAATAGTTTACAGTGGCGATACAATAGTTTTCAAGGAACAAAGCTGCAATTGTTACATACTAGTTTATACGGATTAAGTTTTGAGCTTGTGAACTACATTTACACATCAAATACAAACTTGTAATGTTTGACAACTTGCCCTAAGTTATCCGGAACTGGAGCCTTTTACAGTCAAAGCCCTTTGGGGTTTGGCCTTTACTCACCAACCATCAATATTTCAGAAGGATTATTGGTTTAATCCAAGCCCGTCGTGGCTGTGGTCAGTATTGTTGGAAATTTCTGCTAACTGAAATTCTGCACCACCATTTAACCTGCTTTTTCATTTTTGTGCCCTTAATCTTCTATCACCCCAGCATTCCAAATTATTGAAAATTTATCACTGAATGTTAAACGTATATTATCAGAGCACTGTAAATATTGTTTGCTGTTAGGAAAACGAAGCGATACGCGAAATGATAATAATTCTTTACATAACATAAAATTGCAACAAAGTTACAAAATGTTTGAGTGAAGTATAATTGAATCTGAAATTACAATATCGAAAATTTGTTGTTAAAGTAAACTTTGTATGTAGTGATGTCAATTCAAATTAATCATAATATAAAATTACAATAGTGTTACAGACAGTTGAAATGAAGTACCTGTGCAATTACAGGCAGACGTTTTGCATATTCAATTTACGTTTGAGTAATTGCCGTCATCTGAAAAAGGTTACGCAACATAATTTAAAAGAATTTTTTTATGACTGTATTATGATTGTTGAATAACTATTTTATCCATGTAAAATTTCTCTATTTCTCTTTTATTTATATACAATAATAAAAGAGATTTATTTATATACAGCAATAAAAGAGAAATTCTTTGCATATATATATTTTCTTTCTTTTATAATAAAATATTTTATTATATACTGTAATAAAAAATAAATATTCTGCATACATCATAATAAAATATTATTTATGTACTACAATAAAAGATAAATGTAAGTAATGAGCAGAAATAGAGCCATGAATAAAAACAGGGGCCTTAACCTTACACTTCAAATATTTAACAACTTTCCTAATTCTTACATTAACCCAATTCTTAACCCTGTCTAACCTGAATTTTTAAGTTGATCAAAAATTCATTTTAACATTTTTATTGCATCTGTGACCTATTTCCAATTTCAAATCTTAACTTTTCACCCTATCTTTATCTACTGCGTCAAATACTAACTTAAAAAATGAATCTAATTTAGAAATTAATAATTTCCATTTATTTATATTAAATGAAATTTTTCAGTATAATTTCATCAGTAATGTAACACAAAAAATAATAAATAAGAATAATTAAATCCATAAAATGTTCCGTCATGAAAGTTAAGATTATCTTTCATCCCAATATAATCTTAAAATCGTAAATCTTCGCAAGATCGGTGAAGTTCTCCCGCCAAATTAGATCAGAAAACTCTTGAAGACGAAGTTTGCAGTAATAAAAAAAAAAAAAAAGAAAGGAAGGCTAACGAGCATTTAACAGGGGAAGAGAAACTGGCGTCTGTACCGGAAAGCAGGTGCGTGTCAACAACACCGTACGTTGACTCGTACAAACCTGGAAATCACGTATTCATCGTCGGTCCATTCGTAACCCGTTGTGTGGTCAAGAATGGGGGTGAGAAGGGACAGAGAAGGAGAGAGCGATATGGGATGCGGGAGGGGAAGCGATTAATTTCACAGCGCGATTCATAATGGAGCCCCATCAATCACTGCCGCCAGTTACGCGGAGAATCGCGCATGGCGGTCCAAACTCGTACGATAATTAATTTCGAAAAATTATTAATCGCAATAATGTTCTCATTTACATAGCGCCGTGCTGGTCAGACTGTAGCGTTAATCAAGCGATTCGTTACAATACCGCGCAGTTGTAGAACACTTGGTTAGAGATAATTCAGCTAATAGAGTACCGGCATTACAAAGGTCCATCAGTGGCATGGACTGAATGATATCCCTATATAAATTTTCTGACATCTCTCGTTAAAGCATGTTATATAGATTTAAGGAAATTTCACTTTATGATGCATCATTTTGAGCGTCGCAATTTTAATGCCGTCATTCTTGAGACACGTCGCTGCGTATAACCTTGCATCCTTGTCAAACTTTGGACGTTATAGGAAATGTTAATTGCAGAATTTTTTATATAAACTACATAATTATGAATGGTTTCATCATAAATGTGAGGAAACTATTGATAGTTTCAATTAGAATTTAAATTATAACTGAACAGTTATATTTTTCCCAGTTATATACCCATTCTCTACATTCCACATTTTATTTGTTTCAGGTACGTAAACGAACACCGCTCTATCTTCAAATTGGTGAGATAAAATTCTGCACTATATCACTAAAAAATAAAGTTCATAAACATATCAAATTCAAATTCAATTGCATGCATTAACTCAAATGTCTTAGTTCCTAAACACAGTAAAATTAAGCAGTGTAGGTCAATGTTTAGTCAGCCACAATGTATCTCACGTATCTAATCTCACCTGACACATACAAGTTTCTTAAACAAATAACTACTTATTGTCTTTAAAAGATACTATGTATTGATCCAATACTACGTTTAACGTACACAGAAGTTGTTTCATTGCAAATTAAATAATTTAAGTACACTAACACATGACAAAACGGGAAATTATCGTGCAACACTCACACGACGTGTGTGCACGTGCAGGGGCAAATATATCGTGGCAGGAATGGTGCTTAACAGCCCGTGACGTCGTAAATTGATAGTAAATGTCACATCCGGATTGCAGAATAAGAACGTTCTCCTGTGGGAAAGCTGCTGCTGCCAGCGATCACTTAGTCGTTCACTTCACGAACCGTGAATGTCGTTCGCAACATTTGCTGACGATTACAATTCGAAAATATCGATGTTTCATTAAGAGTGTCAATGGAACAAAAGTAATTTTCACTTATGAATGATTACATACTTTGTTCCGAAGCACTCGGAATATAATTAGCGTAATATTTATGGGTGTTTTGTCAAACCTTTACTCTTGCAATTTCAAACGGATCTTCAAGACCACATGGATGTCTCTACAGCTTGACATTCTTAACTATTGAGAATAGCCTTTTAACAGGCCAGAAAAGCACATCTTTATAACGCCAATATATCTTTCCTTAAAGAAGTTTATGTCCATAGTCCTAAACTGTGCACCCTTGCTGTGTGCAGTGTTTACGAAAATCCTTGCGTACTCGGCGGACCAGGCACCCTGACTCGGTCATTCAGCAGTCTCGCAATGTGTTTCATTACTTAGTTCTTTGAAGGACCCAAATCACTTAACTGTTTGGGTCACCTTATTAACGAAACGTTATTTACAACCCTGGAGTGAAGGCTAAAATCTTACAACCTCATTCGTCGAATAATCTCACCAATCACTGTCTTTTACAAATAACAATCTGTCCGGATTGGTCCCTTTTGGCAACGCCTTCACGTCCTGAACTTCTTCCTGTGCTTTCTTTTCTGGCTGTTTAGAAGCAACTAGTCAGTCTTAGATTAGCTTCGTTGAAATATACTTACTCTGGTCAGTCTTAGATTAACTTTGTAACTATCAACTACATTAACACACAACAACCAGTATAACTAGTGGGATGATGATCTACATCCTTCATTGACCTGGACACACCAGTGTGGAGGACTCTGAGCCACTATATAAACTCTACTTTACAATAAAATTCTACTTCATAATATTAACTTTAGAAATATTCCACGACTGTAACAGGTTTTGGAAACGCCATGGGTCGACGAAGATTTACAACCTTCGTAAATAACTGTAAACAGTTTATATTTTACCCATCGCGCGTAACATACTTGATCCGTGAGATGTTATTGTCAGATATTCGTATGATATTGTAAAACTTTTTTGGAGGTTAGAATTTGCTTTTGGAATTATTGTGAGATTGGAGTTAACATTTCTGAAAGAAAATAGTACTTCGAAGTTGAATTTGATGACAAATACGGTACATTGTGAGGAATATTAATAGTAAATAGGAATAGTACTTTTAAGGAAAAGGATGCAAAATAAAATTACATCGAAATTATAATACCTTATGATTGAAAGTTTGGAGTTTAAACTTGCTAATAACAGTTCTGGTGCTATAGAATAAGAAGAATGAGTGATAACTGTTGAATTTTATCGATGTGTCATAAATATAAATGTAGTATTTTTAACTGGTAATAGGCTGTATTATAATACAATATTACACACTAGAATAAAATATAGCACAATAATATTCACTTGAATAAAATATAGTGCAACAATATATTATACTAGGCTAAATTTGTACTCAACACATTTGTATCATATTTATATTCAATACGCAAAAATTCATAATCCGCTATCGATCTCTCACGTCACTTTATACGCAGTTTCAACTAAAATATCGAAAGTTTGCAAACAACAAACAAATTACGAGTCTCGGACGCCTGTGTTTCGTCTTTCATTACCGGTCGACCGTTTCACTTGACCTTTCGCTCGGTCCGCTCGCGTGCACTGTGAAAATTAATAAAATATGAAAATTGCAGTCCGGTTGCCGAGGAAATTCCGCAGGAGCGTGCTGGATGTTGAAGGAGGTCCAACGCGTGTGTTCAGGTCCGAACTTTATTTATTCAATAATCAGCCCGTTGTTCTTTTTGCGGTCTGGAGCGTAGCACGCGATCGTGCTATATCGCCTTTTGCGACGTTGGAACGCGTTTTGCATGGTAATCGTTCTCGCTAGGTAATCGTCTTTCGTCCATCCTTTTCAACGCGGAATACCGGTGCTGGTCGCATGATTTGTCGCACGGAGACAATGTTTTCCTTCGATACGTTGCGTTGGTATCCGCGGAGGGGCGAGTAAACGAGCGTATTCGTCGAAGTAACTGCCAGACAATCGATAGGTCGCCTATCCTGGTAACGCTTCGTTGTGTCTCTCAATTTCGACCGGGGGGCTTCATGAATACCCAATGGCCCGGCAGGAACTTCAAACCGTTCTAGGAACACCGGCTGGCACCGAGACCCGCTTCCATCCCTTCGAAATCGAAGCTACAACACGCGATCTCGCGCGGAACGCGCGCGTCCTCGTTCAACCATTTCAACCGACCGATGAGAACACCGTTTCAGAAATTCTACGGACCTTTTTATCTATCGTTTCCGCTAGATTATCGTTTCGCAATTCTTTGATCGCAAAATGAAAGCGGTTTATGCTCTGTTCTATCTGTACACAAATTACAATAATTAGATACATGTGAGAAGACGAATTTCATGAGTTAGGTTTCTTGAAATTCGATTCCTTTAACGGAAGCTCGTTATTTTCACGATTTTTAGGATGTTTCGCGTTCTTTTACAATTCCTTCTTCTTATAAAATTAAAATATCTTAAAGTACAATAGAATATTTGGATGTTTGGGAATTTGTGGATTTAGGATTTTTAAAATTGGAAATTTGAAAATTAATAACTGGTAAAACTAAGAAATTTTGAAACAATAAAATTATAAAATTTTTAAATCTGAACATTTGAAAACTCATAGTTTTGAAAATTTTTAAATTCCCCTTATAATATATATCACATATATATCCCAAAATAATGAAACACAAATCTATTGCCCAAATGACGAATCTACATTTTATCGCATTTATTTTAATTTTCCTAACGAGCAAATCATCCACATTACTTTAAAATACGATCGTAATCGAAAGAAAATGTAACAGAGACAAACATAAAAAAATATATCTCCACTGTTCAGCGAACTGAGAGGATAGAGATTGTAGCCAAATATGGGTAGAACATTCGCCACTTTATGATTTCTGCTCTAGCAAACTTAAAACTCTCTTCTTACGCTGTCTGTTCTCTATTTGCAGTATGATTCGCGGGCATACGGCAAACCATTAAATTAAAAGCTCAATGGAAACAGATCGTCCCAAAGTTGTCGTCGTAAATTGCGTCTTCAGGAGTTTCTTGAGAGGCTGCCGCG
The DNA here is from genome assembly GCF_050947335.1 of Megachile rotundata. Taxonomy (NCBI): domain Eukaryota; kingdom Metazoa; phylum Arthropoda; class Insecta; order Hymenoptera; family Megachilidae; genus Megachile; species Megachile rotundata. Next base: position 3,972,116 of record NC_134994.1, read on the forward strand.
GCACATTCAAGATATATGGCGCGTTCAATAAACGCTAGAACGCGAATTTGTTGAGGCACCCGGTACAGAATTACGTCGATGTCGGGTACTTCAATTAAATCTCTACCTCACGACTCATCCACTGTTCAGTTTCATTTGAGAGTCGACCACACAATGACCATTCCTGTCCGGAAGATCCTTTCGACGTAAAGGACATAGAGTTCCTGATTCATGGATCCTTCTGTACGATAAACTCTGGATAATTGTGCCAAATTCTCTGTTCCTCACTTTGACTGATTTCTATCGATCAACTTTCTAGCTTATGTACTTATGGTGAAGTTATAGAATATTTTTGAGGGGACGTAGCCTCTATGGTTTTTGTGAAACTAGATACAGTTTTAAATGGGTAGCTAGATTACTTTTTTGAATTTGTTATAGAAACTGAACAATTTAAAGTTCTCAGGGTAAATTATTATAGTCCTCAGTTTTTAAAATTTTTAAATTCTCTAACTCTTAAATTTTCATATTTATGGAACTTGGAATTTAAGAATTTACAAATCTGAAAATTTAAGATCATATAATTATTAATTTTATTCTCGATGCATTTGCTTTAATCCGAAATCTCTAAAAACTTTGTGAGATAATAAATAAGTAAAAAATCATGTATGAACGGTAATACCCTATTCTAAACTGCCCTACTCCGTTTAGGCAAAAAATTCTTCGAACCATATTTTCTATCAGAGTGTAACCTTGCATTTCATCCACATAACAATGTTCCAAATAGAAAAATCCATGATTCGTGTTTTTATTTGATACACCGTAGCTTCTATACCGGACTCGCTGTTCAAACTTCACAACCTGTATCATTTTCTTCGTCAGAAATTTTCGTGCCAATGTTTCTAGTATTTTAGAAATATTTTCCGCTGCAGTTAAATGCTTTGTGCAAATATTTTGAAAATTTTTGCACTGTTGTTGGTCAAGGTAAAGAGAGGAAGAGAGATGTTTTTCAGCGCGAACGGTGCTGTTATGATGGGTGATTTTACATCGTTCTTTCAACGTCGCAACCGTGTGTACAAAGGGACGAATTGCTTGCAAAATAACTCTGTCTTTTTCCCCATGCCGTTCTGCGTCGTCGGATGTTCTTTAATGAACAACCACATTCAGGTATTCGAACAGACGCGCACGCAACCACTCGAACTTCCGAGGCTGCACTGCAATGAGTCAAATGAAGTTTACACAGAGTAAATTATGCTCTTACAATTTGTTAATGATTCAAACGGCATGTGGACTGGCAAATACAAGTTTTTTCAATGGAGACTCTTCATTGATAAGAAATTCTGTATAGAAAATTCAGAGAATTTTCATTGGACGAATTCTGTTCCAAAAAAATGGACATTCCTTATTTGTTGAAAGAGAATACACAATATTCAAGAATAATAGAAAGTAAATGTTTTGTGAAATAAAATATTTAAAAATAATAAAACGTCTGGAAGAATAAAAGGTGTTTAGCATTTATCCGAAATGAAATGGTAAAATGGGTGCAAGTAGTACAAAATGGATGTCATCGAACTTAACGCGTTACACCTAACCTATATTTTCAAATGTTTTTTGACCTTCTAAAAATTTTTCAGGTATAGTAATTTTCTTAACCACTTATTAATATTAAATTTAGCATCGTTCGCTTAACCTACTTTTTTTAAATTCTTTTTGTTTTCTTTAGAAATTTTAGGTGTAACAATTTACTTAACCACTTTATTATTACTTACTATTCGCGATATAATAATTTAATAATTTAATAATTTACTCAACCGCTATTTGATATACTTAAAATCCACTAAACGTAATGTAGAAGAATCTTTGGTTTGTAAACGTAAATGATTGTTTTTTGATATGATCTTTTAAAAAGAACGGAAGTAATGCAAAATATTTGCAAATTGAAAAGACCTATGCGGATATTGCGAATGTTTCACGAGTCGATTGAAATGCATCTCGACTTCTCGAGCTATCTTCGAGCTGACTATCGAAATTTCGCCTGGTTTCTGGAGATTGGTCATTAACCTTAGCTACCCTATTGTTCTCGATTGCGAACGGGCTAAGACCTACACAATACGGTCTCAGGCTTTCCATTATCTCCGAGATTATCGCTGGTTGTTGCAGCGTACCATTCGAGTTCTTAACTTTAGCGAGGTCGATCTTTCTGCGGGAAGAATCTCAAAATTTCAGCCTTATCGCTCCGATGAATCTCGTATATAAACGACTGCTTTAATCGCGCTGAATGGTCAAATCGTAGCGCATAATTAGACTGCGATTATGTTCATGCCATCTTTTGAATAGATTAGATGAAATTGGGACGAAAGAACGTGCTAACAATTGTTAATCTACAAAATTTGATAATTTATTTCTCAATTTCTGGGACTGATAATTTGTGTACTCCTTAATTCCTTAGTTTGATAATTTGTGTACTTCTCAATTCCTTAGTTTGATAATGTGTGTATTTCTCAGTTCTTACTTTGACAATTTGTGCACTTCTCAATTTCTTAATGTGGTAATTGCATAATTTACTAATTCTCAGATTTTAGATTTATAAATTTAGGAATTGGTAATTTCACAATTTCTGGACTTCTAACTTGCTGCATTTTAAAATGTTGAAATATCTGGTCTTGGAAAGATCTTTCTTTCTTCATCTTTAATTCTTAATTTCACAAATTTCAGAAGTTTTTGAATTTCTATAACAACACTACAATTTCAAGTTCTCAAATTCCTAAATTATGGAAATATTAGATTAGTAAATTTACGATATTATATATTTACATATTCAGTGATTATTGCTCTTCACTGATTTAATATATTCTGTCTGTGGAATTTAGGTATATCACTTATTTCAGATATTAGACGGAGTCCAGATATTAATGTCAAATATGCAGAAATTATGTAAAATATTCTGAATATAAATTGATCAACTGGTTTCTGAAACTCGGAAAACAGAACGGTCAGAATAATTCTGGTCGCCGATCTTTCTGGCTTTATGAACAGTATTCAAAGGTCAGTCGACCATACGGGGGACAGAATAGATTAGAACAACTTAGTTTAGGAATCCCATGAATTTCCAATTATCAAGTTGGCGGCACGCCGGCAACCAGCAGCCATTCTCACTGTCTACACTACGAATTTCATTCTTCATCCTTATTCTCATACGGAAATGTCCCGTAAAAACTAATTATTTCTTCTTAAACTCAACATAAGACTCCATATACTTCCGTTTATTAGTATCAAAACACTTACTAATTGCAGCTTTATGTTTAACTAAATACTATTATTAGTACTATTACCACTCACTAACTAGTTAATAATTTATTACTTTCTTACACTGGACACAATTTTTAATATATTAGAGTATTTTTACAATTTTCAAATAATCAAGTATATTTAAAATTTATACGGCTTTAAATTTTGTTATTAATCTACCGTCAGGGCAGGTCATCTTCACTGTAATAAAATTTTACTCATCTGACCCATAATAATAATAGTAGCAAGTGAATATTTAAACAGAAATTATTGGCGAATATTGCTGTAAATTATATTTCAGCTCAAAATTTCAGCACAAACCCGTCAATCAAAATCAATGTTCCATGACATCTGTCATTTGATTTAACCCATCTTTCAATTTGTAGGTTAACCTACTTATTACAAATTATACGTTTTCCTAATTTAATTCGCTTATCGAATTAATTATTTCATTTCAGTTAAATATCCAGTCCTTATCAAAAATAAGATGAAAAAAAGGAGTTGTGAAAGCAATAAGAATGATAATTTATTTTCTGCAATCTTTGAGTTCTAATAATAATTTGAAGTCCGCGTATATAAGGAAAGAAAAGATTCGCGGCGAAGGGACCTCACCTACAAGTTTAAAATGTAGTAATAAAATTATTGAAAAATGCAGAACAATCAAAATAAAAATTAGCAATAATATTTTTCATTTAATGTTTAATTTACTCTAGTCTTTTTCATAATAAATATTGCGTTCTATGTTTATTACTTGCAAGTTCATGAGTAATATTCTTCAAATCAATCTCTTCTTGTAACAAAAAAATAAATGTTACATATGTACATTAGTCTTATCTCAGAAATATACCTGAATTATATTCTTCGAACGAGTTTTATGACGTGTTAAGGTTTTCTGCAGTTGTGGAGACTTTTGTACTTATATCACGTAGATAATTTTTGCTTCTATCGAAATTTTACTGTAGTTACTATGAATCGGGACATTTTTCGTCGAATTTATTCGACCGGTTTTTCTGCAGAATCAGGGAAATCAAGAAAAACGAGTGGGAGCACCGGTAGTGCAGAGGGGCACATATATGTGGGCAGGGTCGCGGAAAATAACGTAATTGGCTGGCAATACCTCGGCGAGTCGGCTCGTTAAGTTTTATTAATCTGATGCGAAATACAAGCGCAGAGAGAAGTTCGAATGCGAAAAGTCCCCGAGGATCGCAAGGGTGAAAGAAGAAGGGCGGAGAAAACGAGAAACACAAAAGTATGGAGGCCGATGCACGGACTGATCCAGGCCAGTCATTCTTAATTAAATATAATTGCGGAGGTCAGGTCGTCGATAGGGGTTTCGATATGGTTCGATTTCCTATCGGAACGAGTCTCGTCCAGGAAGCTTTCGCAAAGTTACGCTCGGCACCGAGTTTTTCCTTTTTCTTTCTAAGCCGATGGCCTTCGATGTTGCCGAGATATCCGCTGCCCCCGAAAGCTTCGCCTTCGAAGATCTTCGAAACTTTTTCAATTGACGACCTTCCCCGATTCCGTGCCACCGATGGCATTGAACATAATACAAAATGCTCCCCTATTTTCATTATTCTACCGACAACTTAAAAGTGGCCCGATCGGTGATCATTATTATCGAGTGTTCTTGATGAAGTATACAGCATTGCTTCGAAAGATGACCTCCGCACTGGTGGAGTGTACTCGTGAATGTGTCTATTTTCAACTCATATTTTTCTCTTTGAACAACTTTCGTTTTGAATGGTACCTAATTAAATTTCTCAAGGAGACCAGATTTTCTATAAATATTTTTGCATTTTTTTATTTAATAACAAAGTTTAAAACTTTTCGCATGTACTACTTTATTATGACCCTGACTGTAATTTTTATAAATTTTTAATAAATTGTACTAATATTTAATAAAACTTAAATGGTTTTAGTATTTTTTCAACCACGAAGATATTTAAAATAAAAGAACGCATAAAGTACAATAATAGAAATATTTCTATTTCCTCATTAGCATAGTATCACATTTTGAACAATCGTTCTCTTAATTCTCAACGTAAGATAAATTGGGATGTTGTAGCAAGTTAAATGAAAATTAGTTTGCTTGGTCATGTAATCAGATTTCCTGGCCACGGATTCTCATAAATGGAGTATCACTGCTCTTCTTGGTGGACTACGGGGGATCAGCTGAGAGATTTGGTGGATGTCGAGGAAATAAAAAGAATGGGTGGGGAGAACCTCTGTACGAGCGGGTTTTCTGTTCTCCACGACGACGGTAAACACTCCTGACCGGCCGCTATGGTGGCCACGAAACGAAAGTGTGGGACAAAAAGTAGATAAATGGTGACTGGATAGTAAGGGTGGACCAATCTATCACGCCCCAGGGGAGTGTTATTGACAGTGCAAGAACTGTCTAACCCTCAACCTCTCTTTCTTCGTCCCCCTGCGTTCCTCTTGTGGTTATTTCCTCGCTCCTGTACCCTTGTCTTCTTCTTTTTCGACATTCTTTTGTTAGAACATCCTATCCGAACTTCTGTTTCGCGATCCACTTTTCTTTTCTGTTGGTACGACGAATGTACAAACAGTGGAGGATATCCGCACGGGGAATTATGTGAAGCACGCTCAGGATTTTGAAATATGAATGTTCAGAGATTTTTGAAGTTGGGACGTGGAAGTCAGGGATTTGGGAATTTGGGAAGTTGGGGATTTGGATGTTTAAGAAGTTAGTAACTTGGGTATTTAGGGATTGGAGCGTTATTGGGTATTTTAAATACTGGGAATTAATTTGGGGTTTTATAATTTTGGGATTTAAGGATTTTAGAATTTAGGAATTTGGAAAAGTACGAATTTTGAAAGTGATTTTGTGAATATAGGGATTTGTAAATGTAGGAATTTGAGAAATTAGGGGTCTAGGAATTTATTGATTGGGGCGTTTACGAGTTTGGAAACCTTGGATATTGAGGATTTGGGAATTTAGGAATTTTTGTATCGAAAAATTTAGAAATCAAGAAGTTTGACAGCTTTGAAATTTAGCAATCTAGAAATTTGAAAATTCGTGAATTATTGAATTTGCAAACATAAAAGCGATAAGATTTCAATTTCCGCAAAATCAAAAAATTCAGAAGTCTATTAATTCTGATCTAAAAATTACGCCATAAGTAATTAGAAAGTCCCAAAATTTCTAACATGAAATATTCCGATCAAACATTCCCCGCTTAACTTCCATCTACCAATGATTTTATTTCATCCATATTATTCATAGGACCGTTAACTCTAATAGATTCAAACGAAATCGGCTGAACTGGGTTAAGTCAACAAACAGAATCGGAACAAACATCGTGTAAATTGGTCAGAAAGCAAAGCGGAATTTTCGAAATTTAGCGGGACTTGCAAGCTCATCAAATTACATGGATTATTCCGCTTGAAATTCATCGTAGTTCTGAATCGAAATTCACTCGGTCAGGAATAGAAAGTGCATTGGCGAAGTTACTCAAAATTCATCGTGGTCGACGAATTAATCCGTAAACACGTCGGTGATGGTGATGCAGCTTTTAAACTCGTCCCCATTAGTGGGACGGCAATTTTCCCGGAAGTTATTTTACTCCTGTACCGGATATTGACTTCTCGACGTGTAACTCCCCTTAAATGACCACAGTAACATTAGTAGCGTTGACCACTTGGACGCACGTGCGCCCTTCTACAGGATGTATGGCGTTCATTCGCAAGGATGGGATTTCCTCCTCGAAACCGGAAGCTTAAGAGCGGTTCGCCGGCGGAGTTTAGCTAATGCCTAATGACGGGTCGTTTCAAATATTTACCGCCCGATTCCGCGAACTCCAGCCAGGACCGTAAACGCGATTACGCCCGACCATAGGGTATACTGCTAGCTTTCCTGCCTTAGAAATCCCTGTAAGAGCTGCCATCGATCCTCTGAATTTTCTCAAATAACGCAACCGCTGGATCAGCTGAAATGTCCCGTAGGCCAATCTGACTTTAATCCAACCGAGCCTTGTGAAATTTATTCAAAATACCCCATTTTAGAGGTTAAAACCTGTTACCGTGCTTATCTGTCCTCTTAATTATGTTGATACGAATATTTTTGTTGTTGCGCAATCGTGTGAATAAACAAAATATATTCGCTTCAATTCTTTCGGTGCAGTACTAAGAATTTTATATCTCTATATTTTTAATGCTTTGTGTTACAAAATTTAACCTTTATAATTTTTTAAATTTAAAAGAATTTTAAGTTGAAAAAGGAAGTTTGCAAGTTTATGTTAGCATTGTATTTTTAATGTCTACATGTATTGGAAAAGAGGATCGTTAACGCTTTTCAGTTGTTAAATGACGATTTGATTATATCGCACGTTTTAACGAATTATCGTGTTACGCGATTTCTATTATTATTAATTGTGCATTTCTTGTATTCCTGTATTTCTTTTTCTTTTTTCACTGAACGCGATAACAGCTTCGCTAACAGTTTAAAATTTAAATTATGTAGTGTATTACGTTTACTTTTGTTATTGTTTGAGAATCATTTATTTATAAAATAAAATTGCTAAGTCACTAGTGAAAATATGTGGATATTAGTGAAAGTTAAATGGTGGAAAATCAGGTTGTGTTCATTTAGAAAATAAATTATTTAATATATGATTTTTGGAAAAATTCCAGTTTAGTTTACTTGCACTCGTAATACGGTGCTTTATGAAATTATTCGTCCACTATGAATTTTGAGGTTCTGATATTTTTGAGTTAATTCAAAGTCCAGCAAACATTTCCATGTTCTCGACGCTAAAAAATATACGTACAAATGCTTCTTGAGTTTTAAAATGCTAAAATATTAAAATGTTATCATGTGTGTGTATAATTTTATGAAGTACTTTTATGGAAAAAACTAGTCGATATTGTTCTTCAAATTCTAACATATAAGTAACTAATGTAGTCTCTTCTTTATACTATTTAAACATTTTTATACTTTTTAATATCTTCTTTAAAGTAGAAAGGTCACTTCCCAAAATATGTGTACGCCAAATTTTAGTTCAAAAATTTTTCTTAAACCAAATTACAAGTTCTCGAATTCGCGAAATTCGAATTTTCAAATTTTTTTATTTTCAAGATTCTAAGTTTTTAAGTTTTTATTTCTTCGAATCTCTGCATGTTTAAATTGTGAGATTTTCAAACTCCAACAATTTAAAATTTTCCAGTTCTTAAATTTTCAAATTTCTCAATTTGTAAATTCTCGAATTCCCAAATTCCTAAAATTTTGAAATTTCAAAATATCTAATTTTCTAGAGTACAAAGTTTCTAGATTTGTAAAGTTATATATTTCCCGCAATTACATTTTCGAAATTTCGCAAATTTTCAAGATCTTGAAATAACATACGTACGTTTCTAAATTTCGGAATATTCAAATTTCAAAATGTTTTCATCCTCAAGTTCTCGACATTCAAGTCTCTAGATGCTCGTATTCCTAGAATCTCAAATTTCTTATTTCCCAAAAAGATCTAATCCCTAGTTTCTCAAATTTTTAGACTGCTGAATTTATACGTTTCTATATTTTTAGATCGCCTTTCTAAGCTCCTGATTTCCTAGATCCATAAATCTGTATATCCCTACAGTACCAAATTCATAGACTTCTATATCCGTAAATCTTCAGGTTTGTACATTCCCAAATCCCTAGATCCACAATTGCTATATCCTGATGTTCCTAGACTACCAAATTCTTAAATTCCTATATGCGTAGATCTTGAAATTTTTAGGTTGCTAAATCCACCAATTCCTACATGCCCGAATTCCTACACTATTACATCCCTAGATTTCTATATGCATAGATCTTCAAATTCCTCTGTTCCTAAATTTCTAAATTGCCGAATATCCATATTCCCAAATTCCAAAGTAATTTCTTAAACCATTACTTAAACTATTTAAACCAATACTTAAACCATTTCCAAAATTTAAAATCAAAAACCAATATGTGTGTGGCCTCTTCACCGTCATATTTCCCCAAGAGAAGCCAGATCTGCTCTTCATCTATACAGAACAGCATTTATTGTCATCCTGAGATCCTGTCTTCTGCGATGTTATCGCCGCTGATTCTTTCTCATTTAACTGACAGCCGTTCGTGCTTGCTCCCGGGAAAAAATACAGAAGGGATGATTCGCAAAAGGGAACCCGGTAGTGGTAAAGGGTGCGACACTATGACGAGAGCACGATCCCAGCTAGGGGAAGCCGCGTAGTGGCACGGTGCTTCTCATTGTTTCAACTTGAGTGGCTTTACTCTGCTGTCATCATCATTTTCAATTAGCCAGTAACGACTGGGTGACGCGCGGTGTTCATTGAGAGGCTGTCTGCCCTCCGTCGATTGACTTATTAATTATTAAGCTGTTCCGCATATTACGTTAATTAGAAATGCAAATACTATCGAACACGATATACCTGCTCTAATTTATCGTCTTTCTTAATCGAAAAACTCGGTCGTCTGCTCTTCTGTATGTCGGTTCTTTCCTTTTATTACTTTTCGTGACTCTCGACTTTCGCGTGACAAATGAAATCAAGATTATTTATCATCTTGCACCATTATGTCCCTGTTAGGGTAGCCCTGGATCGCCACGTCGCTCCGGATAGATTCTTTCTCAAGAATCTGATTAAAAGAACCGTCTTATCGCTGTCCGCTTACTGTGCGGTATCCGGAACTTAATTGCCGTTTCAGTATCTTGGAAATTCGTTTCAGGGAATGGCTTCTTTTCGGCCACGTATTTTTTCGGCTTTAAGAGAGTGGCATGTATGGTGGATACGTAAGGAATAGTCCAAAAAGATGGGTGATCACAAAGATATTATTAATATTCTGATTATATTTCTCCAGCTCCTAATTTAAATGATAATTGCATTGCAGGAATATAGTGATAGGCAGTCAAGAAACAGTTTCTCCTTTCTCTCAAAGTTATCCTGTTTTCATCGCTTGGTATTTATAAGCTCTTGCATACACAAATAGTTCTTGCATTTCACAAATTTACAACGACTTAAATAATTAAATTAAACTCGATTTTCTGATTCTTTAAAGTGAACTGAATTGATTTCTAAGTGAAACTATTTCGCTAATTCAATATTATCTAACTACGTCTCCAACTGTAATCAAATGTGATATGTGATTAACTGTCCGTTTTATACTGTATTATTTATTGATAAAGCTTACGTTGTGGGAAGGTGATTCTGATCTAGAGAAGTTCTGGCACTGGTAGTTAGGATGGTTTACGTAGATCTTGGGCTTAATAGCGATTGAGCGAATGAATAGATGCGTACAAGGAGGCCTGTGATGCAGTTTAGGATTAGTGGGTACGACGCGCCAGGGGAAGCTCGGTCCTACCTATAAATTCATTGGATTACCGGTGTCCCCATCTATTAATATGTTTGCAATTTCCGAACATAGTCACGATGGGACCAAGGTGGATTCATGTGCCATTTCAAATTAAAAGGATCAACATTCCCTTTGAAATGTCTTACCTCTATCCCGTATATCTTACATGGTTAACATGTGTTGTTAATATTTTAAGGTGAGAAGCTTGAATACCGAGAAATATTTATTGAGATATATTTGAAAAAATGTGTGAGAGTATTGAAAGATATTTGAGAGATATTTGAGAGATATTTGAGGATATTTGAGAATATGAAGAAGTATTTATATTTATATAATAGAAGTATAAAATAGAAGTATTTGTATTTGAGAATATTGCGAAATATTGAGGAATTCTGAAAAATATTTGAGAATGTTTGAAAGTTTAGAAAGCTGTGGATTTAGAAATCTGGGAAGTTGAAAGTTTAAAAATTTGAAATATTTTTTATTTGAAAATTTCAAAATCTAATTATTTGAAAATTTATGAAATTAAACATTTGGGAACTTGAAAATTTCGAAATTTTTAAATATGAAAACTCGGTAATTTAAAAATTTATAAAATTGGTGATCTGAATATTTATGAATTTGTATATTTGCAAAGTAATTAATTTTTTAATTTTTCATTTTGAGTTCAATATTCATTGAGAGTACTAAAACATTTACAACTATATTCATTGTTAATATTTTCGAATTCTTAATATTTATTAATAATATTATAATATTAATACTATTATTATGTCAATATGAACTATGATGACCCCAAAATATTAACCAGCACCCTGTAAAAACAATTAAAAATCTCAATAACGAACATTATGTAATTACACTTCCATTATCCGTACATCCCCTTAAATTAATAAAATTTTATTTTCTATGATCCAGTTCGTAACACTCAACCTCAAATAAATTCTCCTGAAATCCAGGAAAATTATCAATAAAATCCCCAGGAATTATCCTTGAAAATCCCGTTCCATTTATCGTAACACAGCGTTTAACCCTCGATTGTAGGAACTTCAGAAAATCCCCATGCTATAGTTTTCGTTTCTCTATCTAACTGTCTCTTTCTTTTCGTTTCCGTGGTCTTTGCTAGCCCGCGCTTGCCAGCTTGAGCAGAATTAGCATAACCAAAGCAGCTTTGATCAATCGTAACGGCACCTCGTTGTACGACTATGGCCATTAGTATGCACCATTGACCATGAGTCGGCACCGCGTAATTAGCATAATATAGCAATATCATAACGTGCGTATGGGGAATGTGTGATGGTTGTGGCAATCGTTGGTTAGGTGGACATCATCTGGCTGTGCAAGCGGACAGCACGCCATTTTCCTGCTTGCTCCCATGAGATGTGACTCTGACTCTGTCACACGTACGCCAGGCGGTTTCACCGACTGTCATAATGAACTAGGTCTTTGCAAACTGTCGGTGAAAACGGTGCACAACGATGCTACCCATAGATTCTAGGGGAATTGAGACTACACTGACTGACGCAGATCTTTATATCCAAAAACGCATATTATTTGGGCCAAATTAAAACGAGGTTTTTGTGGAAGATGGTAGATTATTGTTATTGTGACATCGCATTTATTTAAAAAGAAATAATATTGAAATGATTTGGGTAAATGTTAGCTAGTATGTACTCATTAGTTATGGGTGAAGGGATTGTCGTTTATGATTTTTCTAATTTTGAGGTTTATAAATATGGTGTGCTGCACAATTTAAATAGAAGAATTAGTACATTGATGTATACAGAGGATGTCAATAAAATACATTATAGTGTATTTTTTTAATATACATTTTTATTACTATAATAATTAATATCACTGATAAATTAGTCAAATATACTGTCGGCGTGAAGGCGATTTGCGCAGTCTAACCTTCTTCAGCTCATCTTAAGTTCGTCACATGTAGTACTTGTAAATAAAGTCATAAATATTGAAACCGTTGAAAATATCAATCATTGTTCTTACTAATATTGTTAATATACTACCATATATTATTATAAATTTATTTTTAACAATATTAAAAAGTTCACTGACTGATAATTTTATTTAGAATTACAATTATTAATTTATGACATGTGCAACTCTTGAATTTGAGTGCTTGAGTTTAATTTTTTGACTTTAATTTTTTTCAAAAATACAACTGAATGAAAAAAATTGTTATTTTATATTTTTTACTAGATTTTGTATATAAAATTTTTCTTTGTATCATCAATGTAGAAGCACCCCGTGTATTACTGCAATATTATTATCAAAAATTGTTATTATTGCAATAATATTATTATAGTACCATATGATAAGAATACTATTATTTCAATATATTATTGTTATAATATTATTTAAATACCTTACGACAGTCATACTATTATTGCAATAATATTATTATAATATCTTCTGATAGTGATATCATTATATTAAATCCTACCATAACAATATTAGGTACAGTAACATATATCAATTTTTAATTAATTGTGCCCAATGCATAACGTCACGTATATCCATTTATGAAATCACTAAACGTAAAGCACTGATTCTAATGACACCGCAATTTACCTCGACCGCGAATCCATGTTATAATCATGTTCGTGATTATCGTGAGATAATAGCTAGCGCAGATAACACGATGACAACGGTTGTTATTGCGAAGAGTGATTAGCGTTGTCCGCCCGGTCAGTTGTGCATCGCGTGACGTCGCATTGGAAACTTATCCATTCATTGATTACATTTCTGATTGCATGTGCATAACGATGATAGAAAATTGCGGCCACGTTTCACCTTCCTCCGTTTCTACGCCACCGGTTACGTTCGTAAAAACCGAAAGAAAAACATATATTGCTAATGGATGTGACTCGTTTGCTTTTAATATCGATTGAAATGATCAACGTGAAAGCATCAGCGTTGCGGTTATTATATTGCAATTAAAATTAACGAATGAATGACCATTCATCAAGCGTAATGTCTCGCGAGTGACACAAACTTTGTTCACGCTAATTAACGATCGCTCGTTAATTGCTATCCGATACATGAAAATAATAAGTGATGTTTCAACTGTGCTTCGCTGATCTTGCTTTGTTAAGTCTTTTCTTTATAATTCTGGTGAAACCCACATAATTTTTGTTTCATATTGTTCGGTTAATTACTAGCGCTTCTTTTGAGAGAAATTTGTGAATGTACAGTGACGAGCGTGACAGGGAATTTTTTGGAAAATAAAATTAAGTGGAAGAGAAAAATATTAGTAGCTCTGTGGTTAATAACAATGGAAATTTACAAATTTATAAATTCAGAAATTTTTATATTTCTCGAAATAAAATCCTCATTGCACTCAAGCAGAACTACGTCACAAAATCATAAATTTTTCTATAAATAAATATAATTCAGTCCAAAACATCAAATAAACCTTTAAGTACACAAGTTTCTGAGAACAAAATGAGATCTCAATTGTTCTTCACAACGCAAGAAATCGTAAGAAATCGTAATCTGTCGCGCCACAAACAGAACGTACTACATCCATATTAATCACACAACGTAATAAACTAAATAACAAAAAATGTCATCGTGCACATAAAACAACGAACTTCATCCTAAACGAAACACCGCAGTCGCACAAATCACTGGTAAGACAAAGCAAAAGTTAGAGATGTCCCTTGGCAAGCTGTGGAATTCATGAGCAAGTACTTGATGGAGCAAAATTAATTCATCTGGTAAAGCTGAGAGTGCCTCTAACACGAAACCCGTAGAATCGCGTGTCTAAAGACGAATCATCAACGCTTCCAGCAGGGTGGTCGCAGCGTTCAGTTGCGGGTAGGATCGAGAACGCGTATAACATCCACGATGTTATTCCAGCTGTCGATTCATTGATTATCGATTTGCTATCGGTGGCCGGACTATGGCAGACTGAACTATGTACGAGTCACATCGACTGAACAAACACGATGGTTGCGTTCGTTTGGTCTAACACACGCGTAGAGCAGGAGCGAGAAGGATGCATGGCGGGGAGGATGGGAGGTTAAGATACGATATTTGCAGGGTTATTAGATAGCAGTTGCAATTCCCCGCGCTATTCCCCGTGATATCGATCGTGCATTTACGTGATGAGCTACCCGTGCGTTATGAACACCCGCAGGGATGGATAGTCAGCCGGGTTTCATATGTAAAGAGTGCCGATGATTACGACGGCTCATCATGATCCCCCGCTCAACCCAGCAACCTATCTTTATCCTATTTCTTTCATCGTTGTATCAGCTGTCTCTCTCTTCGGGAAACGAGGTGAATCGCGTTGATTCGTCCAGTGAGTCGAATCGAATCGCATTCGTCGCTGATTCGAGACGAATGAAACCAACGGCTAATTTATGAAACGCAACGAGCCGTGAAAGCGATCCTCGAAACAGGCCCCCGTTTTGCATCTCGAAGGAACCCACGCGTCATCTCGTATCCGCAAGAATAATCTGGATTCATTGGATTGCCACCGGATGTGACTCGCGTTCGGTCCAATAACGCTGTTTGGATGGGTACAACGAAACGTGCAGCACGCGTGTTAAGGTGTCGACAACGATCGTGTCTGAGTTCATCCAGCATTGTCGGTTGCTCCCGTGTATCGCGGTTGCTGCCGCATGTAGATGAAAGGGTTGTTTCACTGAATCGCTAACCCAGATTTGGGTGCAACTGGAAACGGGGTAGATTATACAAGCTCGGAGAATGGAATATTAATGCTGTATGATGGAATACGGTTCCTATTACTATCTAAATATTTCCTAAATAGCGGTAGTCGGAAATTACTTACTTCGTGTGGGTCACTGTGTTCGCGCGATGGGCAAAATATAAACTATTTATAGCTGTTTTCGAAGGTTGTAAATCTTCGTCGACCCATGGCGTTTCCACAACTTGTTACGGTAGTGGAATTATATGTAAAATTATTATTGTAGAGTAGAATTTATAGAGTGGTTCAGAGTCCTCCACACTGGTGTGCCCAGGTCAATGAAGGATGTAGATCATCATCCCACTAGTTATAATGATTGTTGTGTGTTGCTGTAGTTGATAGTTACTCTGATTCGTAAGACTGAGTATATTTCAACAACGGTCGTTTTAAGACTGACTAGTTGCCTCTAAAAAGCCAGAAAAGAAAAGCCATGAAGAAAGTTCAGGACGTGAAGGCGTTACCAAAAAGGGCCAATCAGGACAGATTGTTATTTGTGAAAAATACTGATTGGTGAGATGGTTCAGTGAATGGGATTCTAAGATTTTTAGCCTTCACTCCAGGGTTGTAAATAAGGTGTCGTTAATAAGGTGACCCAAACAGTTAAGTGATTTGGGTCCTTCAAAGGAAATGATAAATGAGCACCATGTGTTTATCATCGGAGTTCAAACGCGTAGGCCCACTTTAGTGAGGTACACAGTTTAGGACCATGGAAATAAACTTCTTTAAGAAAAGGTATATTGGTGTTAGGAAAACGTGCTTTTCTGGCCTGTTAGAAGGCTATTGTCAATTGTTAAGAACGTCAAGTTGTGGAGACGTTCATATGGTCCTAAATATCAGTTTAAAATTGCAAAGGTGAAACGTTTTTGGGCTTGACAAAATACCCATAAATATTACGTTAATAATATTCCGAGCAACTCGGAACACACTGACGGTGCAGGTTATGGTAACGCAGAGTTTTTAAATATTCGTTTAGTGTTAAATAGTTTTACTGTACTTGTCTAGTATCAACATTTGAATCACTGAAAATTTTATTCAAATAGGAAATCTTTTAGGGAATGTTTTCTGCGTTTTTCAGCGTTTTATAACTGTTAGTTCATTGTTGAACTAGGGGCAGTTACATGGATACAAAGAAATGATACAAATAATATGATGAAATAATATGTGGACAATTTTAATGTCACTAAGAAATTAGAATAGTATATTAGCGCCGTAGAAGTAATTTGACTCTTCCTTATGATTTGTGCAACCTAACCTTTTTATGTTTAATTTTTAGATGCAGTATTTATAGTATGTTTAATGCGTTTCGTAGAAGATTTCGTAATCTGGTTTATATTTCATTTAAAGTCATTGTATGAAGTTTTCTATGACGTTACTAGAAGTTTTTACAAAATGGCATTGATCTGCAATTTCTTCTCTAATTTTTCTTTAAGTTTTTTTTAATAGAAACAAAGAAACTAATGTTATATCATATTAATATGAAGCTACTAAAATTAAAAATTAAGCTTTCTTCAAGGAATTACATTTTTCAAGTGGTAGTGACAGATTATACATAATATTAAAATTGACTTTAAAAAGGTAAAAGTATAATCAAAACTGGACACAATTTGTATTTGCAACTCTAATATTTTATTGAAAATAATTTAAACTATTATCAGTGTATTTTAAATAGAAACAAAAATGAAATTAATTGGTGAAATTTATTTGAGTAATGAAACATATCGCCAAATACATTTATAATATTATTCATTGGAAATATTACAAAAATCTGATGAATTTAAGTAATTTTAAAAAATTTTCAAAAATAGAATTTGGTAATCATTTTCTAAGAGAACATTATTTAAGAAGTAGAATATTAGTGTAAAGAAATAGAAATATTTTACATATTTTGTATACATATGTATAGCGGTTTCAGATCCTGAGAATTATAATTATACACTTAATCTTAAAACTGAAGCGTATTAAAAATCTTAGTATGATCTATGAATGCATCACGAGGTATCAAACAAAGAGTAAAATACAAAAAAAACCTATTAAACAGAATTTAATATAACACAAAGTCAAAACTATATAGTTGATCACAACGTACGATTCACACAGATTTTATATTTAAATACTTAAATGAAAATAAACTTTTAATTCTAGCTTTCTTTCGCAAAAATATATATCTGTTCATTCTTTACGATTTTTACAAAAATTGCATTTAATCGTTTAAATGAAAATAAGTAAAAATGTTAAATTCTACCTTTTCCACCGTTTCAAAAAATGCTCTGAGTAATCCCAGAGCCCAAGGAACATAGTTTCTAAAGATAAAATTAATAGAAATAATTCAGTTCTCTAACAATATTCATCACGTATAACTTCGTTTCTCGTTGTGTCATTCGTGTTTCAACTCCGCGTCACAAACTGCAATCATATAGCTCGCGAATAAGCTGTCTCGGAGACTAGATTGTGTTCGGTGCTTTAGAAATCTGATAACACGAGATTCCAACTATTATCAATCGAGCTGTAGTCAAACGCCAATCAAACTTCATTGTAAATCCTCGCTTGCGGTATGCCGCCTAATAATATCACCCAATTCCGTCGCAAGCTTCAAAGTTAACCGTGTATTTATTGTCACCTCTATTCCCTCGGGGCAACCATAACGCCGTTCCCGTGAATCCGCGTTTTTTCCGCCGTTCGTTCGACGAATCATATCGGATTTTCCGCGGAAAAAGATTCCCGAGATGATTCGTGTGATCGCACGAGGATCTCGATGGTGATTCGAAATCGCGTTGACCGAGGAACGACAATAGTTCATCCTCGAATCCGTAAGTGGGTTATTATAGGAAGCTGTCTGCGGCGCCTCCGACACGGAAATTGCTTATGCATTAAGCAAATACCAGACAGATATTCCGTGGTGGGATGAACCGATCATATCGTACGCGGCTGTCGCAGGTATCCGCAGAATTCGATTGTCATTATCACGCCTGTTCGTCTCTCACCTTTGATTTTATCCTGTGATAAATCCTTCTTGATGTCCCGAGATTTGGAAGACGTGTACTGTTACGAGGGATAGATTAAAATTTTAGAGGTGTACGCAATTTTATTTTTTTTTTGTACTAACGATATGAAGTTTAATTATTTTTATAAATGTTAAAGCTTTTATTATGAATTACATTTAAAACATGAATAGCATATTTCACTTTTGACACATTTGTAGTCTTATCAAAATGTTACTTTGTAATATTACGCCACTTTTCCTTAAACAAATGCTTCCAATAATTTGTTAATTTCCTCTATATCACGCGTATATCACGCGAGAGTTTAAAGATACATCTTTTCAATTGTACAGTAAAATTCAAATCTTATGCCTTTACAAAACACCAAACGTAGACATAAAATATTTTATGAACTACTTATTTATAAATGTTACAAAACAAATTTTACAGAAATTGTAAGAAACTTAACGCTTTGTTTCAATCGATCTAAACAAACAGTTAACTTTTACGGAGCTTGTAAATCGTCGCAGGGTACCTAACTCCTCGCGTAAGTGCCCAACAAAGATATAATATTTGCAACCGTAATAAAGAAATTTAGTAGACATTCATTTTCCGCAGAAATACAGCACCATAAAGTCGACGAAACAGGCTATATATCTTCATAAACTTAGACTGTTTGTTCCATACTTTGACAGTGATTCCACCGTTACATCCGATATTCTTTTCTTTTATGGATGCATTAATATTGACACACGTGCGCGATAACTCATTGATTTTGCCCGTAGACATTCGGTAGGACAGCAGATCTCACGCGGCTGTATCCATAATTCACACGAAGCTGCGTTTTCTGCTTAAAACGGGTGGCTAGGTGAGGCTTTTCGAAAATGACAAGGACTAGTAATAAAGTTGTGATGAAGTTCCTGCGGTGAACGCGCCGCTTTATCATCGAAACTGTAACCTAGGGTTTTATCGTACCCTGTTACAATACACAAAATCCTTGCTACGCGTATAAAAGTGGCGTAAAACAGTCGTAAAAGCTCACTGGGAACACGTGTGCTCTAAACATCGTCAATCTATGCTTGTCTGGTTGGATCATCATCGTTCGTTTTCAATCCGGATTATATGCTTTACTTCTACTTCTGCTGTTAGATCAGTTTATTTGTGTCAATCAAACGATACGTTTGTTGTGTTTATAGGAGTAGCTACACTTGCTTGGTTATAATTCGTCAAAACTGATTTGGGGGTTTGGAGATTTTTTCAGTTCAGTGCTTGGAGATCTTGAAATTTGGGGAAGAGAACGTATGGAATGGGAATTTTGGAATTTCAAAATTTCTGTATTTCGGGATATAAGGATTTCAGGAGTTTATGATTTTAGGATTTTCAGAATTTCAGAATTTCAAGCTTTCAGACTTTCAGACTTTCAGGACTTCTGAATTTAGTGACTTTGGACTGAAAAATTTTAAAATTTCGGTACTTGGAAATTGAGTCAGCTTAGAAATTTCGGAATAATTGAACTTGGATTTTGAAACTTGTTAATCTGGAAATGAGGAAATTTAAGAATATAGAATTCTGATAATATGAAAATTTGAGAATTTTGATATTTTGAAGTAGGATAATTTGAGAATCTAGTGCTCTGAAAGTTTTTGAATTTCAAAAACGGCAATATAGAAATTTGAAATTCTGGAAACTTCAAAATTTGGAAATCAAAAGTTTGAAGAATTTAAAAATGGGGAATTTAAAAATTGGAAACGTTGGTAAAGGTGTTAAGTTGGAAAATTACAAATTTAAAAAATTTGGAGATTTGAAATCTTGGGATCTAGAAAACTTGAAAATTCAATTATTAGAAAATTTGACACCTTAAAAGCTTGAAAATTAGGAGACCTGAGAATTTGTATATTTGGATATTTTATATCAAGTTAAACTTGAAAACTTCGTTCTGAAACTTGAGAACTTAAAAGTTTAGCTATTTCAATATTGTCGAGTTTAAAGCTTCAATATCTTACTAACCTGAGCGTTCATGAATAAATAGTTGATACATTTTTAAATTTTAGGTTATGTCAGACTGTATAAAAATTCCTAAAATTTTCCTCTAATCTTAACACCCAATTCGAACACTTATCACCAATTTATGCTACTACTTTCTTAAAGAATTATAAAAAAACAAAATTAATCACGGATAAAATCCATCTAAATTTGCCTTATCCTCTCTTTCCCCGAAAATCACCAAATTCGTTGCGTAGCAGCTGTCTCGCGACAGCTCGTATTTACGAGGCCAAAGACCGTTCTCGTCGCGTCTGGGAAAACCTTTGAAATTTACGCGCGTGTGTTAGAGCACGCCAGGAATTATCGTATTCGTGCATACACGAGACTCGGAACGCCATGGAAACGAATACGGTGCATGAAGTGCCGTACGCCATTAACGGTTATCGAAATGGCCGTCGAAAAAAAAAAGTTCCATATCCAGTACGGAGTGGGCTTGCCACGGCAGAGCTTTATGAACGAGATTTCATTTCCCGAGAAAACACCGGCAATACACGGGCTTAGAGAGGCGAACCGATTTATTCCAACGAGTTCGAGCCGACCGATTCGTCCGCCATTGCTTTGTGCGAGAATTAGAATCCTCGTACGACGTGCTCGATTGAACGGTTTACCTCCGTGCACCTTTTGTGACGAATTCGGAGGAACGAATTTTTGATGACGCACGCTGCTGTTGGATTGCTTCGCCGACATCAGTTTCCGGGAAACGATTTAGATTGCGCTTGGATTATATGGATCTCTGTATAAGAACATTCTCGTTCTCTTTAACTGGCTTCCATCTTTAGCTAGAAAAATTAAACTCTGTTTTAACAGCTTTTCTTTCCAAGAAAAATTTATTCCTTCATAGTTTCGTGGGGTTAATTTGATTGCGACATGGAGGACAGGGACACAGATTGCACTATTAATATCTTTGATCAAAAATTGATTTGCTATCCACGATGTCGGATGAGGTACTCAATAAACTCACAGTTACGCACAGAGGCATCTTCAAACTAATTTTTCGATTCAGGTCCAAGATTATTGGACATAAAGTATAGTTAAACAACTAGGACTGTTCATTCAATCTATCGATCTTTTCTGACCCCTTCACACACACATTTGACACAATTGTATTAGAAACAAATATGCAAAAAACAAAATAGAGCAGCAGAACTTTGAAACGTTCCACTTCAAATTATTGAATATGATGGAAGAAGAATTAACTACTTCTTTGGACGTAATGAACATGGATACTATACTGGTTTCAGATTTGAAAAGTGTTAAACTAAAGAGACTACTCATTCTACTTTGAAAGATATCACACGATGAAAAACTATAATATAAAATGTTTGCATTACAATTAAAACATTGTGTTGCATATAAAGTTTAAAAGGAAGTTATTACATTTTGTTCCTCTCTCAAAATCTGGCATGTGTATTACTATTCGTTCATCAAAAAGTAATTCCGACCAGCATGATCCTTATATAGGAACTTGTCAATTTTGCTAAATGACTGCCTGCTCTGTATTTAGTATTAAATATAATATTTAATCTCAGTAATCTCACTCTATTTTTTTCAGTATCACACGCTTTCACTGCATTCCTTTTCTTTGATCAGAGAGACTTCCATTTCTCTCACGCCTTTATACCTTCATCCGAGGAGCACCCACTCTTCCCACGCATTCACACCTATTCACAAGAAGATGCATTACATATCCAATAAAACTTAATCCTGCAAAGGGTTCAATTTCATGACTTCATCTGCTGGTATTGGTAAGCAGATCCCAGAAGAAAGGGACATAAGGAAAAAATGGATGTAAGATTCGAAGAAGACAAAATAGAGAGCAGAACCTCTAAAATGGCGAGTTCAATGTGGTGTAAAAGTGGGGGAAGTAAATAAGTTCGAGTCGCTCAGAGCCAGTCACGCACGCCTCGCATGTTAATCATCCTGACTTATGTGCGGCAGCACTGGTATCGCCTGCAACAAGCGATGGTGATAAACGTTTGATGCCCTGCCAGAGTGCCTCCCCGGGTTTCTCGGTCGAAGAAAATAGGGTGTACAGGGCTGGGAATTAATATTTGTAACTGCGAACCAGGCTTAAGAGAACCGACGTCTGGATTGCGGGCCGTTAAAGTGGAAGCGCTCACCGTTAGACGGGAAATTGCCGGGAAGAATAGTCGCATGCTTACGTACAGTCAGGAACAAATCTGTTTTCCCTAAAGAAAATATAGCAATCGAGAAATAAGAAATTTCTTATTCAACGATTCTTAGGCATTTTACTGGATTTTATATTTGAAGATTGGAATGAGTATTGGATTGTGGAGATAGGAGTGTAGGAATTTGGATTTGCGATTTAGGAATCTATGGTTACGGAAATGTAGATATTTGGGGACGTAGGAATTTATAGAACATGTAGAACTTGGATACTTAGGAACATTGATATTGAGTGTATATGAAGCCGGAAATTTAGCGTTCTAATTATTTGAAAATGTAGAAATCTACGAATATAACAATTTGAAAAAATTCAGGAATTTGAACGCTCCAGAAATATGAAAATTTTTGAATTTATAAATTGCCATTTTCACACGTCATCCAAAAGAAGCCTACGTTGCACCCGAGTGTACACATGTTCTCTCCCCAATAGTTCCCACTGACACACCGCCTCATACTACCGTTTTTACTCTGCCCTTTCCAACTTTCTGCCCGGGCAGTGATTTAGGGGTTGTAAATCTTGCTACGGCCGCGCGTACAATCAGCCACGGAAGGACGTTCGATACGAGGATAATTGCCTCCTCCTTTGGCCTACTAGTATCCTTGAAAGCTTCACCGAACTTCTCTACACCCCCTAAACTCCTTCTCTTGTTCTCCTCTCTCCGTTGCCCTCGATGCCGGCGTCGGAATCGACGATTAATCTACTGCGAGCAACGCTCTGCTACGAAGATCGTTTAGACGAGATGGCGTCGAAAAATAGACGAATCGCTAGTCGGAAATCTGAATCGAACTAACCGAAAGTTTGGAAGCTTAAAATATTGCCATACTTCGGAACTTGATGGGTTGGCTCCCGCCTACCACTCTAACTTTCCTCTCTGATTTTTCGTGCGAACCTTCAATTACCATGTTATTCAGTTTCTTTTATATTTAATACGAATAATCTTCGAAGTACAGTGATCGAATTAGAAATGAATTTTTAACGGCAATACGGAATACTGTAAGTGCAGATATTTTGTAATTTGCAAATTTATAAATACTGAAATTTGGTTTTCCAAAAGTTTGTAAAGTATCTAGAAATTTATATTGTAAGCTAATAATTAGTTGTGCATAAAGTATTTTGTTTCAAAGACGTACACTAACAGAGTAAGAATGTGAAGAACTTTACAAATTTTCTCCGTTTAATTAAAGAAATTTAATAACACGAGCATTTTGTGGTTTCGCTGAGCATCGCTGCTCTTCAATTTCCTTCCCGTCGAGTGGCCACGTTTGTGTTCGAAATTTGTCAAAAAACGCGAGACACGCCACAGTATACACACCGGGGAAGAGCAGGAAAATTGGTTGGCAACAACGAATCCATTTTCCAAACCGTTGAAAATGGCTATACCCGCTTGTGGAAGCGAAACTGTTGCAGTATGGCCGATGAACTTTAACGCTCGGCCGGGCAACAATAACGGTGCTTTTATCGGGCAATTTTTGGCGAATAGCTCGGAGACCAAGCGAATCCTCGGGCATTTGCCGGCTAACCATTAAAACATTAACGCCGGTTAATACTTTATAATGTTCGACGCCAGTAGAAATTCGCTGGATCGTGGACACTTTCAATCTGAAGGCGAATCGACAGCGGGAAGAATCGCTGGTGTAAATTTTACGACCGTCACAAAAATGCACCGAAAGTTCCCACTAAAACCGACATTCCATAAAATCGTGTCGAGGTTTAAACGTTCATAATGAAAATGTGCCTGTAAAATTTTAATTGCTACAAATAACTTTAACTTTTCTTAATCAGCATTTAAATATACAGTTACATAAATAGTCGGACACGATATCCCCATACTTATTTTTATGAAATGAAATAAATATATATGTTTACATGTATGATTATATTGCTTTTTAAAATCTCGTACGATGCCGTAAACATCACTTCTGTTTAATTTTATAAGACATAAAATGTAATGTGCATTCTAAAATAGAATAATATTTTAAATAGTATTGCAAAGTTATACGTTAATTGCAAAACTAAAATATCAAATCAGAGACGAAGAATTAATAAATTATGAATCGATAAAAACTTTATTAATATCATTCCATCACGACTTTAACGTTACTTCTGCCACTTAAATCCACGGAATTGTTTCCCTGATTGAAATGCAGTGAAAGTTGCTTCTTTTCCAGGATGGAGTTGACTTTGAGTAATTTGATTGCATCCAGGAATAACAGAAAGCAATATTCGAATCTGTAAAAGATAAAGATATCTGGTAAAGATGTTTGTCAGATGCGAAAGGTTCTTACGGAAGGCGTGCAAACTTAGATATTCGATGAAATGTATCGGGCACTTTGTAAAAAAAAACTGGGACCCAAAGGAACGATAATCTACATTTCAGCTTTATTCCGCGATAAGAAAGTTTTCCTTTGATGTGTCTCGATTCGTTGTTGCGAAAGTAAGACGTTTCCTCCGGAACGAAAAAAGTCACTTTGTTACGCAAATAGACGCAACCAGGGAATGCGTTGTTTCCAGGATTTTGGAGAGAGTTAAAACTATTTATCGTGATCGGGGAAAGAGACGAAGTTTAATCTTCGCAATGCGACGAGTATATTTCCGTGTAGCTGCTATTTGCTTGGAAACGTTCACGTCAACGGTAAACAGTTTTAGGAAATCCGTTCCGCTGGAATCTGAAACTTCGACAAAGAACTCACCGCTTGTTCCATTTTCTTTTCCCTTTTGCAGAACCAAAGGGAAGTAAAGCGAAGTCTCTGAAAAATTGACGTCCACCGGACAAACATCGAACAAACATTTTTCTTGATAAAAAATTGAATCATCCAAGAATTTCATATTTCACAGCTTTATCGATAGTATTTTTTTTTCGACAGGATAAAAGCTATTGATGCACGCGTATTTTGAAAATAAAATAAGAAATGCTTGGAGATTCTCTGGGGCTCACCTCAGATATGTGTATTCAAGCTTATACTGTTTCAAAAGAGGCAACCCCTGCGTTCAAAGAATACGCTCGTCTTGAATATGCAGCCTTCTGAAATTTATATGAATGTAGGTCCGTGAAAACCTCTTTTCCATGCTGCAGCTATTCGATGTGAGCCTTGAAAATTCTTCAAGTTATCAAGGGCGATTCTTCAAGGCTCACGAACGAACTTCATGGATCTCTCTTTTGAAATTCCTTTGATTCCTTGCCTCTCTCTGTGAAATTTCATCGAATGACGAGTTTAACGCTACTCACTCCGAATTTATCGATTCCGATAGTAGACAAATGAATATTTAAATGACAGAAATTATTAAAAAATTATTCACAAGATTTAACATATGTTTAACAGCAATTTTTACTCCTTTACTATTTAATTTATTTCAACTCGGATAGTCATATTAAGATTTGTCGGTTTTATAACACGTTAAATATCAGAATACATATATACTTTTAAAATCATTAATTTCGTTAAAAAATGTAATCAACACAATAAATTTTATTTTATTTTATTCAAATTAATAAAAAGCACGTAATCAGCATCTCTAATAAAATAAAAATATTAATACTCATGCATGTAATTAATAAACATGGCCAATTAAAAGGACATCATACTAAATGTAATTTTCATTAATTATTTTGTTTTTGTTTCATATTACATTTATAAAATGAACTTTATATTTTACAAAGATATTTAAGCATCAATGGAAGACGATTATTTTTAAACGATCATATTTTTTACCGTCCGACAATAGAATAATTAGCTTGATATTCGTAAAATAGTGTTTCTGTTTAAGAATACTACATGTACGAAACGTCCGATTTAAGTAAAAAATACTTTTAAAGAAACACAGTAAAAAGAGTAAATTGACAAAGCATTTAAATTGTTATCGTAGTCAGTGGTTTTTTTATCTATGTAACAATTTTGCAACATGTCCATACCTATTTTGATGCACACGTTATTTGTGAAGAACTTCAATTAGTTTGTGAAAAACTAGTTCAGAATGACACTTGCATTATATTGCACAATTTTGACCATACATCAAGATCCGAACAAACAACTCTACAAGACCTCACTGTTTGCCTTCTGGGTTCTAAACCGATCTTAAACAGTTGCTGCTGTGATTATAAAGTCTACAAACAATTTGTCATTGCGCGGGACCAGTCGATAGTTTCGCGCACCAGCGACAAAACCGTATTTTAATACCGCGGTTTTAATTACAGCGAGTTGCAGAAACAGCGAAACAAGCAACGGTCCAAAAGAAGGAGGAGATAGGAGCATAGTCAGTCTCATAAACCGTCGACGACATTATGCTTTTCGCGGTATAATTTCTGTCGAAAGCGTCGCTGCAATCAGCGATCCTCGCCGCACGGCCAGGGGTAGCAGACAGAGTCTGGGTTGGGTAATCGCGGAGCCAAACACGCTAGGGTTGATAGGGGCGACTCGGAGAGGGCGAGATAAATCTCAGAATTTAATATCCTTCGAGGAGGTATGTAATATCCTCTAAAAGCCTTCCGCCGGCTTCCCCGATTCCATGAGCTCAAGCCTATCGCCGTGTAAAGGCGGATCCTCCATTTTTTTTTTGCCTAAAATCACCGAACGAATAAACACGCGGTCGTTGTCGTCTTCGAAGTGCCGTCGTGTGTTGCGCCACCCAAGGCTCGAAAGAATGGAGAAAGATTATTGATGGGCCCCGATAGCTAAGATGAAGGCAAGCGAATCACTGCCGGTGTAATTACGAAATGGCTGTTAGGACGGAACGCTGCCGTTATTCCAGCACGAACCGATCCATCATCCTCGCTTGCTATGGGGTGATGGGGCTGTAAACCCTCGGCCACTTTTTTCTCCTCGTGTTCTCGGCTGATTTCATTCGCGCTTTAACGCCTTCCAGATGATCAGGGGATCGTCGATGTAATTACCATGAAGTGGCTTTCACCGTGCTGCGCCCATTTGATGCTCTTAAGGTGAATTCATTGTTCACGGGGGATAGGTGGGCCACCCCGTATCGGGAATCGATCATTGGATCACCGATGACACCATCGCGTCGAGACGTTATCATTCCACGTAGACGGCTAGGTGTTTTCTCGTCGGATGAATCCTTGCCGTGACAATTAAAAGGGAAGAGCCTCCCGACGTTTTAATTTATTTACCTGAACTCGTGGAACGGGCTGAGTAAGTGACTTTAATGCCTAGGCTACCGGATTTTATGATCATATTCCGTGATGAAAAGAGGCGTGTTTGGGGACGCCTGGAACGGCAAGGTGTTTCTTTCGAGTTAGTTTTTATTAAATACTGGTATTAGTTTTAATGAGAATTCTTCGGGGTATTAGATTTTCGTGCAAACTTTCTTTTGTAATTTGTTAAAACTTTTTAGAGAGTATATGTATTCTTTTTAAGAATAGGGCTGTAGCTTCATGAGTTATACTTTAACTTTATTCATATTTATTATCTACATCAGAGATTCGATGTTTTATATCAGGGCGTTTATGTTTTGTATCGAAGTGCCGATATTTATACATTTATCAAACTTCAAAATAATATACTGTAACTTTTAAGCGTATTTTTGGGTCTTCTCTCGCCTACCGCTTTATTTATGTATAAATTAATACATCTGCGAACAAAAGTATAATAAAATTAGTCTAAGTGTAAGATGTTTGGTTTTCATGTATATTGTGGATTCGCATGTCATATATTCTATAAAATCACATCCATAGTTTTTAGAAAATCACATGTATGGTCAAACGAATCAACCCAAAAGGGTTAAAATAACAAAACCCATAATTACTTTTATAATCCTAATAATCATCGATTCTGGCAATACGAAGGAAACACAGAACTTCAATATCACCAGATTAGGTGTCCAAATTCGTGCAGTTGGACCAGAGCTATCGATTTCGATCATCTTCACGCAAGTTCGTTCCTATTCGAGGTTCAATTAAGATCCAATGGAGCAACTGTAGCATTCAGCAACGAACACGTTTCATCCTCTTCCTCCGAGAACAAGGAAAATCACAAAATCCTTCGGTGAAACGTTGTCACCCATGGCGGTGCAAAGTAACTGCAGTAGTGGGTGACGTGTTATTTACCGCCTTGCTGTAATCTCAGTTCGTCGCTTGCGTTTCAACCCGTCTCCCATCCTCTTCAACGATTTTCTTTTCCCATCTTACTGTGTCCCTCGCTCCCTTCATCTGCCCTTTTTCCTTCGAGCTTCATCCACTTCCGCTCGTCGTACCGTTCACGGTTTAAAAGTCGGCTTCTCGTCACTTGCCGCGAAGTCATCGCTCGCGAGTATCGTCTCAACGATCTTGTTCCTCTTCCTCTTTTATTTTCTTCCTCTTCGTCGTAGCACGAACAAGCGGCTTTTGCGGAGATAGATTTGTAAAACGCGTGTGGACGCAGAGCAAAATATGATTTATTAATATTAAATTCTCTCAAAAGTCCAACACGTAGCGGTTTTTAATCATTTGAATCTACTGCTTTGAGGATCTCTTCTATTATATTTGCTAAAGTCTTTTTATAATCGTTTAATAATCGATTAGTGACGTCGTAATATGAATTTCGATGCTGATTGGCAGGGACTGGATGTATTTAAAAATTTAATCATTATTTGTTGGTGCTTGTTTTTCACCTCAAGAGAAAAATTAACCCTCTTATCAACCCTCTTAGGCGGTCCGCCTGCGTAACTGCTTGTAAACCGGAAATGAAGGGAGATATTAAAAAATGTTTGAAACAAAAATGAACAGTTTTATTTTTATATCTATAAACCTACGTAAAAGGATTTTAGAAAAAGTAATTTTTTTGTAAATTAAATTGCTTCTCCTCTACAGTTTTAGAAATTTTTATTCCTTCTGATATAAATATAATTTTTTAGAAAAAAGTTCTTCATTGTGTTAATGTAATACAGAAAAATATATACTAAAATAAATCGTTTAAAAAGTACTATAAAATTAAAAAATGAATTTATTGTTAAATTAAACTCCAGTTGATCTTTCTCGATTTTAAAAATGAAATCTTCTATAAAAATAATATAAAGAATAATAATAAATGTTTATTGAAAAACTGTTCTTTTATAGATTTTCAATAAGTCAATCACAGTTTTTTTGCTTCTGAAATCGTGCTTAGAAAATTCAAGCAAATTCGTTCATTTTTTCGGACAGCCGAGCTACATTTTCCACCCTCTAGCTAGTTCAATTTAAACGGTATCGCTCACCGATACATTCGCGTTTTTTATTTTAACGAAACATAGAAAGTGATAGGGTTTCTGAAAAATTCATGGATCCACTATGAACAGTTTTACCGTGGATTACACGGGGAAACGTGAAATGGAATGCAAGCATGCAAAAACTCCGATTTCGTGGATCGACTGCAACGGTAGAATCGAAATATCATTTCGCGGCTTGAATAATGGAGAATTATCCTCGTGGAATTAATTCATGGTCGTACAGAGACCGTTCGCGATTATTGCATCTCCCGTGAGTCCGCCGGAGCCGATTAGGGTTATATTTCCACTCGTATTTAGACCATAACGGCGCGAGGATTCTGCGATTTTACTGCTATCATCGTTTCTATAAAGCGTAATGACACCATTAAATTCTCCGTTTCAAGCTGATATCAAAGTTATTTGGAAAGTAAATAATTTCTAATCGAAGTGACCGCGATAAACATCGACGTGTTTTGTTAAACGTATCAGATCAGCTACTTACCCTTTTTATATTCATGTACGAAAACCTTTGCATTTTGAACAGAGATATTATGCAAGGTTTTAAGTTGTAAAATTTTACTCTCGAAAACGATAGTATCATTTGTTATTTACGATGTTTCGCGATGTATTCACAAAGATTTTAAAGTGGATCAACGAAGGAAATTATCTCATAAAAGTATGTACGGTAGTCTCGTAAGCACTTGTAACCTAGATAGCTAAAATATATTACTTTGTGCTTGCGGTTACACGTTGCCTTTTTTTGTAAATCAAGGATTAACGCTAGTATCTTAATTAAAAGCTATTTAAATTCGTGCAAAATAAGAGTAGACAGTATTATTCTGATTTTGTATATCGATGAGCAATAAACATTGCAATAAATACTTATTATAATTTTGTTTGTAATGCAATTCTGTTAGTGTGAGTCTGGTCTTATTCGTTTTAAGTTAAATTATTAAATTGTTAAAAATTTCTAAACTTGTTTATTTTTATATCTCTAAACTTCCACATCTCAATATTCCCAACGTTCTGAACCTTCCAAATATTTCTAAAATTCCAAAGCTGACAATTTTTAAACATAAATATAAATATCCGTAAACATGAAAAATCATACATTCGATAACTCACCAACAAAAAAAAAATATACTGATCGAATTGAGAAACCTCCTCCGTTTTCGAAGTCGGTTAAAAAATTCAATTACTGCTATGTCCCCTTACATTCCAAGCATAATTAAATTTCGATATTGAATAATATCAGGCGGAGAGATGTGTGATGAAAATTAACCGGACACAGGACTTTAAGGAATTCAAACATCACAATTATTTTTGCTTCATATAAATTATTTCCCCTGGGCCCTGCAGCATATCTCGACGTACCTGGCTGCGCGTAACGCTGATTCGCATTTGTCCCTCAAAACGCAACGATTCAAACAAACACTCGACCAACGGCTAATCCTCAAGTGGATAGAAATTGGGTTGTTTTCAAATTGAAGTATCAAACCACTGATAACTTCAGTGTGTTTTGCACACAGGCACGGGATCGGTGAATTAACCTTTGACCCAGTGCGATCTATTTCGCGTCACTCGGTCTCCTAGCGACTGCAGGTAACTAGGTAGAGGACATTCGCATGGAACAAAGGAAACTAATTACCGAGCTACAAAGGATACGCGTCGTCATTTTGATTGTCACCTTATCCGGAAGTGTTACACCCTATCTCTTCCCTTTCGACCCCCTTCTTGTTCTCGCGGCACACGCACTCATACTTTTCGCGCGTTTATTATCACGAACTTCGTTGGCGTCCGTATGATTAATTATCTCCGTTTCTTCAGGATGACTTTCAGAGGCACAACATCGTTAGATATCGATTTAAGTTGTCGACGTGCCCTTGCCGGTGTATATTCCTGAGCAAAGGGGTGACGTGGGTGAGGAACGAAAACGCCTTTTTTTATACGGCAGCGACGAAAATTCGTTGCGGATGACGAGGGCATTAGTTATGTTTTTCGATAACGGCCCGCCGTCAGAATAAATTACGCTGCATGAAAGCTGCTGGCACGGCTTATGGTCGCAGACTTCGACGAGGGGGTCCATTTTGCAGGAATGACGTTAAGGAACCGGCAAATGCAACTTAACGACAGCTTGCGTATAAACAGGAATGGGAAATTTTAAACCCCACATCATTTAACCCTTTACGGTCACGTTGAGTATGAAACAACGCCAATTTAGCTATACTTTTACTCATCTTATATTATGAAAATCTGAATAAATGCGAGGTTTTTGAAACCCCGCTGTTTTAATATTTTATCCTTAGACTGTTATATCTCAAAAATCTTTAGCTAAAATTTTAGCTCTTTATATCGAAAGTGAAAAAAATTTTGAATTTTTCTCTGAAAACTGTTATTTCTTCAATTACGTTTTTTTACATTCAACGTTAAAATTTACCGAAATCAATTGAGAAATACGTTGAAACAAATTTCAAAGATTAT